>NC_085995.1:22030684-23457351 GCF_030014385.1 Trichomycterus rosablanca
AGCACTAATGCACTGTACCTGAGGTAGCCAGAAATCAGTGTGGTGCTGAGTCAATGTGTTTACTCTGTTGGTAAGGTATTCAGCCGGTGTGTGCTTACTTTGATTTTTCCCTAAATAGAACTCTCTCCCTTTCTAGTTTGATCTTTCTGTTTTTTTTCTACAGACTTCTTCATTATGTCCAGTTTGTATTCCTCACCATCCCTGTTACAATCCAGTACTTTGAAAAAGCCCCTTTGGCAGCAATTCTAGCCTTTTCTTGGATATGTCTCTAATTCATGTTAGATCCTCTCAAGCGCTATAAGACTGAATGGCAAACATCTGTAAACTGCCATCTTTAGGTCTTTCCACAGATATCTGACTGGGTTTAAGTCCTGGCTTAGGCTGGAACATTAACAGACAGTTAGAGACTAGCCCTGAAACCACTCCAGGATCTTTGCTGCATTAAAAGGTGAATTGTTGCACAGTTTCCATGAACTTTAGATTAAGGGTTTCCTTCAAGGATGGTCCTGTATTTGACTTTCATCTTTCCCCCTATTCTTACTAGTCTCCCTGTCCCTGCTACTAAGAAGCACCCACATAGCATGATGCTGCTATTACCTTATCCTAATGAATAAACGGTATTAGCCATGATATTTGCAAAGCCTATTTTTTGCCAGAGTTATTGGTGTTTTCTACAAAGAGTTCAATTTTTATCTCATCAAAACAATCTCCATCAAAAATCTCATGTTATCAGAGTCTATATACACTGTTTAGCAAACACCAAGTGGGCTGTCGTATGCCTTTTACTGAACTTTTGTCTTGCCACTCTGGCACAAAGGCCTGATCAGCAGAGTGCTGCAAAAACGGCTGTTTTTAACCAAGACCACTGTGATTTTAAGAAATCTTAAATTCTCTGAAAGTGTTTTACAACCCCAAATCAGAAAAAGTCAAAATGCAGTGTTCCCTACATTCACTTTGATTTTTATTTGATTGCAGACAGTTTGAACCCAAGATATATCATTTTTTGTCTGCTCAACTTCATTTCATTGGTTAATATATGCATTTTTCAACAAGACAATGCAAAACCACATGCTGCACACATTACAAAAGCATGGCTGCGGAAGAGGAGGGTACGGGTACTGGACTGGCCTGCCTGCAGTCCTGACCTGTCCCCAATAGAGAATGTGTGGAGATTTGAAACAAAAAATGCGACAATGACGACCCCGTACTGTTGCACATCTTAAGACGTGTTTGCAGGAAAAATGGAACAAAATAAAAGCTGAAACACTAAATCACTTGGACTCCTCGGTGCCAAAACGTCTTTTAAGTGTGGTGACAAGGAATGGCAACGTTACAAAGTGGCAAATGCTTTACTGTCCCAACTTTTTTTGGATTCAGGGCTGAAATGTAGGAATGGATGTTTATTAATAAATGAAATGAAGCTGAGCAGACAAAACATGAAATATCTCAGGTTCATCTTGTCTGCAATCAAATAAAAGTCAAAGTAAATGTAAGAAACTCTGTGTTTTTTATTATTTGCATTTTCCATGCTGTCTCAACTTTCTGATTTGGGGTTGTATATTCTTTCCCTAATCTATACAGACAGCTTCTTGGACTTCATGGCCTAACCACAATGTGAAATACCACAGCATAAGGTCTGAATACTTTAATGAACAATAGATTTCTGTTTTTTTATTTATTTTTGAAAAAACTCTAAAATGATTGAACATCACTGATTAAATAAATGTAAGCTGATGACTAAAATTGGCAATTAGATCCCTTAAAAAAAAATGTGGGTCAAATGGTTTTAATTTTAATGATTTTAATATTTACTAAACTTTTTCTCCAACCGTACACTGATCCTTCTCAGATCACTTCCAGCACACATACATTTAACTTCACATCAATGCTTGTGTATCCTGTTTTACTGAATGCAATGGCAACTACAAAGCCAATATGATTATTCTTCCCTAACATGTGCATGTAAAATAAAGGCCTCAGATTTTAAATTAACTGTACTATTTACAGACCCTGGGCAATTTTAGCAATGTTTGTACTTCTACTGAGGGTCTTTCAACTAGTTCCAGGAAAAGCTTACAGTAAGACTACAGAAAATACACACCCATAAAAATTCCCTGTGTCTAAATATAATCACAAACCTACCTTATCCAAAACACATGCCCAGAGGTAAACTCAAGAAACTATTGCAAATGGTAAGTAAAGAAATAAATGCAAACTTAAAGCCTCTAATGTCATTTGCATTGCAAACTACTAGAAATGCACTTACAATCACCTGTGCAAAAACCTACCCACACTGCAGAGTTCCAATGCACTGGGCCAGCAACCCCAACCAAAGCAGGACCCGAAGATTTTTATCGCCACCAGTTCCTCTGCCCAGAGGGCTAAAACAACATTGCACAATCTGTGTCCTATTTAAAGCGACTTTTTTGTGGGACTCAGCACGATGAGGAGTTTAATGCAGCACAGAAATAAGCAGAGCAGAGACCATCTCAGCCCTTATCATGCTCTGAAACTCCCAGACCTCCCCTAGGCCCATACAACTCATGTCTCTACACACACCACTTACTCAGGTCATATGTATCCCCTCAGACTTATACCACACGTCTTTTCAGAACATTAATATCACCTTAGACTCAAAGTTGTGAACATTATTGGCACCCAAATGCCAAGTAAAACTAGGCATAACATTATGACCACTGACAGGTGAAGTGACAAGCCGGTGAAGAAGGCAAGCCGGCGGAGGCAGTGTGATGCTTTGGGCAATGTTCTGCTGGGAAACCTTGGGTCCTGCCATCCATGTGGATGTTACTTTGACACGTACCACCTACCTAAGCATTGTTGCAGATCATGTACACCCTTACATGGAAACGGTATTCCCTGATGACTGTGGCCTCTTTCAGCAGGATAATGCGCCCTGCCACAAAGCAAAAATGGTTCAGGAATGGTTTGAGGAGCACAACAACGAGTTTGAGGTGTTGACTTGGCCTCCAAATTCCCCAGATCTTAATCCAGTAAAACATCTGTGGGATGTGCTGGACAAACCAGTTCGATCCATGGAGGTCCCAGCTCGCAACTTACAGGAGTTAAAGAATCTGCTGCTAACATCTTGGTGCCGGATACCACAGCACACCTTCAGGGGTCTAGTGGAGTCCATGCCTCAATGGGTGAGGGCTGTTTTGGCAGCAACTCAATATTAGGAAGGTGGTCATAATGTTATGCCTAATCGGTGTATATACAATGCCAGAACATGATTATTGGCACTCTTTGTTCAGTTTGAAACAAAGGACAAAATCAGACTAACCTGTGATTAATTAGAAACTACACTTAATGTCCACACCTTGTCAGTGCTCATGACTGTTATTAAAAGCCTTATTCCTTGTTCACAATGGCAAAAACAAGAGCAGACCAAAAATGCTATTATCACCAAGCACCAGTTGTTCTTTGCTGATGTTTTTTGTACATCCGCTCCCATGATTTTAGAGACTGCTAAATTTCTTTTTTTTTTTGTGATGCATATGTGATTTTTTATCTGTCTGAAACTTAGTAGTTGCCATTTGTTGCTTTAAAATCCTAGTGCTAATTGTCAGAGCTCTTGTAAAGCTCTTTTAAAACTCTGCTTTCGGCTGGCCGGGCACCTACACACAGACACTTTTAACTAATGTCTGCCACAAACATGATTGGCTAACGTTTGCCAGGTGGGAGGGCCGAAGAGATTCCTCATCACCTCTGCAATTATGACCTCTGCTTGCAAGTCAATGGTGCCACAGGGATAGTGGAGATTAGTGCCTGACTTTCCATATGAGATACTGATTCCTGTGTGAAACTGCCTCGTGCAGGTGAAAAGAAGCGGTTGGCTACTGCGCACATGTCCTCCTGCTTGGCCAGGGTAGAGGTCAGTAGCAGGAGGGGAAATACAGTCAGGTAAATAGATGTGACTAGATTGGGAGAATAAGGAGTAAATGCATAAAATTGTGATATTGTCACTATGAAATCAGGCAACTTTTTAAGTGGTGTTAATGTAATATTTACCCTCCCCTGTTTTGTCCTGTTGAATACAAAATGTTGTGTTCAGAACACTGCCAAGTCATTATATTGCTAGATTTATAATACTAGCATACGTTTTTGTAACCTTATTTTCATGAGAGTGATTAGAAAAATATTCTCTTTCTTCGTGACAAGACCATGTCTGGTTACTGTCAGCAAAATAAGAGCTGAAGGACAAGAAACCTGTTCCTAATCCACAATGCCCATATGGGCAATTAATCAGCCTGTTCACAGAGGATCAGTCATGGATGCACCACTTTATTAGCATCATGTTACCAAAACCAGTGACTCTTTAGCATAGAAAAAACTCCAAATACAGTTCAATCTATAAAATCTATACAATCATACAATATGTACCAGAGGCTAAAAATATAAAAGCCAGCAGCATGTGAACTATTAAATCCTGCTCTTATTAGTCCTAAATTCTCACATTCGGTTAGCCATATGAACAAAATGTGCCATCAAATCATGGATCATAGTGAGATACTGAAGCACATGCTTAATAAATACCCCAGAGGAATAAGATGCTTGAAAAGCATTGTAAATGAAATTAATTCCAACTGGCATAGAGCCACTGCCAAAACGTGGATCTTTGATGTGTGTTTTATAAGAACAGTCCTACGGTCATTATAACAGGCCATTTAATTTAAACCAAAAACATTTTTAAAAGTACCATGACTGTTCACTTTTTTATGCAGGGTGCCAGGCTGCCAGTGTGTGACTGCATACTTTTTTGCAGTATGTGTAGTATGTTTGCAAGGTAAGAGGCAGATAGACAAACACTTGTCTAACAAGGTTTAACAAACATGTGCACATCTGGCAACCCCAAACATGGACCCCTGTCTCCACCTCCATCCCCACTCCAAAGGCTTTTAGTAAACTGACTGTAAAATCAATTCATTCATCTTTCTAACCCAGTGTGTCAAACTACAATCAATAATGTATGGAAATAATGGCACAGATCTGGATTTCATTTGCATGATTGACACTTGGCGCATGAGTAAGCAGATCAGTCACAGCATGAGGTTTCTGTAACTGCTCATGTTCATATCTGCTAAATGTTATTAATACTATGTGCACATGCTTAAGCATTTGACATACTTCTCATGTTTAAAAGTAAAGCACTTGCACTTTACTACTTTTTATTTTCCTTATTCATAAACAACCAGGACAGGTCCTCAGTCCATCACAGGGCAGACACACACACACACGCAAACACATGTACACACACACACACACTCACCCATACGCACTCACCTACTCAGACTCACACACACAAAGGACAATTTTTTCGGTAGATTTGATAGGCCTGACTGCATGTCTTTGAATTTGATGGAGAAAATAGGCATTCACGCAAACACAGGAAGAACACAGAAAGACCCTGGCCACCCAGCCAGGAAATCAAACCCAAGCCCTTCTTGCTGTGAGGCGACAGCACTACCAACTGCTCCACCGTATCACCCACTTCTCTTCCTATACTCACTAAAATATCATTTTTCAAATACAAAAAAAATTTCTTTTTTAATTAAAAACATATTTTTTGTAATTTTACAAATTATCTATATTATTTTAGCCAAGTTGATTACTCCTGCAATTAATCATTGAAATTTTCATTATTAAAACCCGCAGAAATTTATGTTGAAATTTTAGCCAGAAATACTGTACTGTATGAATACCTGAAACTACGGATACTGGAAGCCTGTGCTAGCATTTCTTCTGCGGTGTTGCTATCAGTGTGTGAAGAGTGGGAGAAGAGGGTTGCATTGACAATCCAACACAATGGGCAGCACTTTGAACACATTTTATAAGTGGTCAGAAACTTGTAAATAACTCATGAAAGAATAAAGTTACCAAGCACACCATTGTTTTTTTTGTGAAATTCTCAATAAGTTTGATGTGTCACATGACCCTCTTCCCATTGAAAAAACTAAAGTTGGATCCAAAATGGCCGACTTCCAAATGGCCGCCATGGTCACCACCCATCTTGAAAAGTTTTCCCCCTCCCATATACTAATGTGCCACAAACAGGAAGTTAATATCACCAACCATTCCCATTTTATTTAGGTGTATCCATATAAATGGCCCACCCTGTATAATATTTTATACTGTATTATATATAATAATACATTTTAGCATTTAACATGAACAACTAAGAACTTGCTACAGTCTGGAGGGCCACATTAATCCCTGAGGCAGGCCACCTAGCTAACTGAACATTAGTGTAGAACATTAGTGGAAGACAGACTTGTTTTTGTGTAGAGTATAGAGCAAAGAAATAAACACTGTTGTTTAGAGATAGAAACATGCATCTGTGTTTCTACCTTTCAGAAATTATTGAGTCAACACAATGCAAGCGTGTTATAAGAAAAATGACTGTTTACTAAAGCAGAAAGCTAGCATGAAGTACCCTAGGCCTTTGAGTTCTTATTTAGAAAGTGTTTCACTGAAACAAACAGTTCCACCATACACATGTAGACTAGTGCAGAACGTTTCCATATCACTTTCATTTACTTACAACAACACTAAAGACCAACAAAGCAGACATGCAAACACAATGTCAGGAGGAAACCGAGTCACGCAACAACAGTCCTTCTCTTATTCAACTTCCCGTAAATGGTATCAAAGACAGACTACTAGCATATGGTTACAGTTGTTAGTAACTGACAAGATGAATGATGAATGCAATAAATAAATACAACTTAAAATGAGTGATTATTGATGAATTAAATGTATGAAGTAAAAAAGAAAGCGTTAAAAAAAGTTAGTATTCACATTAAATGGAACCATTTTGACAGATGTGACTTGCGCAGCGTTTAAAATCTTAATAAGGTTAAAGAAAATGACCTGTTACAAAACGTAACCACTTATATAAAGCGCATCTTGGAGTGATTCTTACAAGAATGTAGATAAACACATGACATGACTGGCTTCAAAATAAATGTTGTTTTCGTTGTTGCAACCATTCCCAAGTGGAAAACATGAAAAATTAAGCTCTTTAGAAAGGTCATTTCCTCTTTATGAGTATGTGTAACTAAGATATATGCTTTTTATACTTATTACTGACATATATTACACTTCTGAAAATACAATGTTAAATTAAAGTATAATTCGCTGCTCTACAAATACCATACACATACAGTGGTATAAACAAGTAATTACCCATTTTGAGTTTCCTCTGTTATTGTAACTGTCACAATGAATCACTTGAGATCATTAAACAAACCAAGATGTTACACAAGGGAACTTGAATGCACAATACAATAGGAATTCTCAGTTTCCCCTAAAACAGCAAATGTCCTAGTAACTGACTAGGGATGTTATAAATTAATTAACCCTAATAAAGTAATGTTATAAATTCATTAACTGTATTTGTAACAGCTGACACTTTGTTGGAAACAGGAGCTGCAGCTTTTAGGTACAGAGTGAGACTGGTGAACTGAGACCCTTACCCATCACTCAGCGCACACACTGCAATTTACAAACAGGTAGAGCACTGCAGTTCAATCCTAAACCGGAAATTTGTAATGCATTTGTATTATTTAAATCACAAAAACAATAGGTGTCCGGTGGCGCAGCGGGATATTCCGCTAGCACACCAGCGCTGAGATTCGAAACTCGGCATTGCCACTGGTCGGCTGGGTGCCATCTAGCAGGCACAATTGGTAGTGCCTGCAGGGAGGAATGACCGGACTATGTGAGTAGGGTCTTCAAACGCTGTGCAAAATGTATGGGTGTAAAAGGGTGCAGTGAAGGGCTGCACGCGGGTCGAAGGAGGCGTAAGCAGCAATATACCCACCTCGACTGCAATCAGGGATCCCCCAGCAGCGAAAGACAGATTGACTACACTAAATTGGGAGACAAATGGGAGAAAATGCATAAACAAAAACCCCAAACAATGAGGCCGTTTTGCATCAGCATGGAGTCTTACTGCAAGTTAAACTTTGTACATGTGGATTTGTGTGTAACGTTCTGAACATTGTTTATGTTAATGTTCAATAGTGCTATGTTCAAATTGGTTACACAGGTATTGATTTAATTAAGTATTAAGACTTTTTAATATGAAGCTCAGTGATGTGTTTTATATTTAACTCTATTATAAATAGTTATATCTATTATATGATCAGATGATGAATGCTCACCTGTCAACACTGAAATGTCAACTAATGACATTTAATTATGAGTTCAGAATTTACTTCCCTTGTCCTTACTTAGCAAAGGTCCTAAATACCATTATCTGCATTTTTTTTATTTTTAAGTTGTCACTAAACATATAAAATAATGTCAGCAAGCTGGCCACAGTGGACAGATTCACCACACAATGTGTTTTGTTCTTACCCAAGATTTCTTTGTGTATGTCATTTTGGTTGAATCTGAAATCTAAAATCATTCAGCGTGACAATTATAACATAGGGAACCAGAAGAGAGGCAAAATGGCCCATCACCAGTCTTAATATCAAAATATTTCTATTGAGCTTTTACATTTATTATTAAAACCTTATAATACACACATATAAAAGACAATTTAGAACACATAAACACATGAGTACCTGCAGACACACAACAGTGAGTGTTCTGGGCTGTATTATGTAATACAAAGCTGAATAACATCCAATTACAACTATAAGAAACCTTTATAGATGGGATTGTAGTAATTAGAGAGATTTCCATTAGGTAAGGGTACTTAAAGTGACTTTTTTCAAACATGTTTGTATCTAAATTTAATTACATAATCTTAAACTAAGAGTAACAATAAAAAGTGACATTTCTGACTTGACCTTCTGTTTCTGTTTTGGCTGTTATAAATATATGGAGCTTGGGTCCAATTTAAAATACAATTAACATGTTTGTATCAAGCTTGAATCATTGTTATCAGTGACAGATGCTGAAGAGATCCTGGGAAAGTTCTCACTAAAATGCCTAAAATTGTTTCCTCACTGGTTAGAGACAAGAACTAAACAGTAAGCTTATCCAGTAAGCCAGAATCAGAGCAGGAAACAGCAGGAGTGAAAGACGGCTGGGAAGTGCAGACAAGCAAACACTAATTCTGGGATTTAAAGCTCAACCTATGTTTCCATCAGGCTGAACTAGAACTGAGAAAGTGGTCAGGAGATAAAACTTTTTCCTTCCGTTTGTCAAATTTTTTTAGGTGCTGCCCCAGGGCTTAAAAACAGAAGATATTACCAACTGAAGCCTCAATTACAAAGCTAAGTTTAAATGTGGTCAGATAAATTTTACATTGAATTACTGGTAAACCATAACAGCTAAATTGTGGTAAATGTGCTGCCCTGGTAACTGCAAGGTTCTGAGTGCAAACACCCCACACTATATATTTAATACGTAAAGATATTTCTAAAAGCCCAAAACCAACAAGTTTTAGTCAAGACCTTCTTAGACATGACTGAGACTTATATCAAAGAAGACCATGAAAAGACTGAAAAGACCAAGACTGAAGATTACGAGAAAATGACCAACAGTGGTTTATAGTTTGTGTTCTAAAATGCAAATGATATTGCTTGGTAATGTAAGACACCGCCATCCGCCCACCACTAGAGGGAGACCGCGTGCCACACCCAGGGATAATTAAGCTGATTGACATCAGCTGTGCAGCACCTTTATAAAGGCTGCGCACGGCTCACTTGGCGCAGAGTCTTGTGTTAATCTAGTAATACCAGACCTCGCCGGTAATTTGGTATTCTCTTCTTAAAAAAGACATCTTTCGTCCTCTTTTTCTCTCTGTTTCGGGAACATTGGTTTTCCCCTAAAAGAAAGACCTTTTTGT
Organism: Trichomycterus rosablanca; assembly: GCF_030014385.1. Classification (NCBI taxonomy): domain Eukaryota; kingdom Metazoa; phylum Chordata; class Actinopteri; order Siluriformes; family Trichomycteridae; genus Trichomycterus; species Trichomycterus rosablanca. The sequence continues at coordinate 22,040,508 of NC_085995.1, forward strand.
TATCTCCCTGTTTAAATAACTGGAACAGTTTTAGAAAAGTAAAGTAATTTATCATTTCTTTAGTAACCTCACACCTTTGTTGAGGTCTCTTTGAGTTCTGAAACGACTACCCAACAGCCAGCGGGTAGCTCATCAGATTAGTTTTTCTTTGTGTATTTTTTGGTTTGTTTGGCATCCTTTGTTTCGTTTCCCGCCTGTTTGAGGCGCATATGTTAGTAAGTGATTCAGATCGAAGTTTCTTTAGTTCACCCTATAGAGTAGTGGTTAGTGCATCAGTCTCTCGAGCTCAGTACGGTGACGTGCGGGGTTCGAAACCGCACGTTTTATTTTTTATTATCAAGTTGCGGTCTCCGCTATTTCAGTCAGTCTTTCCTCTCTGTTTTCCCTTTTTTCAACAAACACACAGTTCCTTTATATATATATATATATATATATACAAATAAATACACATATATCTTCTGCTATTTGTTTACATTCAAGGATTATCATTACACCGTTAAGTAGTTTAAAGGCACAAGCACTTTAACCAAGCCCATAGCGAATCGGGTAGAGCAAAGCTCTTTAACACCCGCGATCCCGGTTCGAATCTCACTCACTGCAATTTTTCAAATCTGCTTTTGGGTCCCACCAGACTGTTATTTAAGATCTGGGAAAACACAACACGAGGCGTTTGAGCCCCGTAACAGAAAGACTCTGCCAGCATGGACCCAGCAGACAGGAATATGTTGCAGCAAGCCATAACAGCCCAGGGGGCCCGGTTAGGGGAGCATGAGGAGGCGCTGAGCCAATTGGCCCAACGCATGCATGAACTAACATTGGCAGTCCAACGGTTAAACTCCCCTCCCAAGGAGGAGACACCTTCTGTTTCACCTGATCAGCCACTCCCCTCTATCCACCAGGACGTCATGCTACCAGCACCCATTAGATTCAGTGGTGAACCAGGGGCATGCAGGGGATTTCTGCTTCAGTGTTCCCTGACATTCCAACTAGCACCCACCCGGTTCCCCACTGAAGGAGCCAAGGTCGCATATATGATTTCTCTCCTCACGGACAGAGCTTTAACGTGGGCTACAGCCTTGTGGGAGAGCAAGTCTTCTGACTGTAGCACCGTTGCGGATTTTACCGCAGCTATGAAGCGGACCTTCGATAGTCCTGTACGGGGTGCCGAAGCTGCTTCAGCCCTTCTGAATTTGCGGCAGGGCTCACTCTCAGTCGCCGATTATACCACCTCCTTCCGCACTTGGGCAGCGGAGAGTGGTTGGAACTCGGAGGCTCTGATGGCCGTCTACCAACAGGGGCTTAATGAGGACCTTAAAGACCTCTTGGCCACCAGAGACCCTCCTGCCAGTTTGGAGGACCTGTACGAGGTCACTACCAAACTTGACAACCGCCTACGTGAGCGTCGGCGGACCAATAAGAAGGCACAACGAGCCCTGACCCCAGAGGAAGCGCCTGTCCGCCCTCGATTTGCGGCCTCTTCCGAAGGAGGTGAGCCCATGCAGATTGGGTGGGCTCACCTGACTCCCCAAGAGGCTGAGCAACGTCGCCAGGGGGGGCGGTGCATGTACTGTGGGGAGGGAAGCCACAAGCTGGCTCAGTGTCCAGTCAGGCCAGTAAAAGGCCAGGCCTACCCCCGGTAGGGGGCCCCAGGGTAGGCCCAGTTCTAGGCCCCAGGTCCAGTGGGTTGTTCCTTCCTGTCACGTTGAGCTGGAACAACTCGCGCGCCGAAAAAAGATTGCAGGCCTTCATAGATTCCGGCGCCGCAGGTAATTTTATGGACCTCACAATGGCCCTAGAACTAGGGCTACCCATGGAACCTTTGGTGACACCGCTACCGGTGGCTGCCATTGACGGGTTCCCACTCCGGTCTGGGGCCATCAAAAGACAGACCAGACCCATTACTGTGAGTGTAGGTCAACACTCGGAGTCACTTTAATTTTTTTTAACGCAAGCGCCGGATTTGCCGGTCATCCTAGGATTCCCCTGGTTGGTCAGACATAACCCCCGAATCGACTGGCTTTCCAAATCCATCCGACACTGGGGCCCATATTGTCAGGGCTCCTGTTTGGCTCCTAGGTGTCACCCAGGCAGCCTCTCTCACGAACCAGTCGATTTGAGCAAGGTCCCGGTGGCCTACCATGACCTACGAGAAGTCTTTAGTAAACGGAAGACGGAGGTGCTACCCCCCCACCGCTCGTTCGATTGTGCCATTGATCTGCTACCGGGCACATCTCCCCCTAGGGGGCGCCTTTTCTCTCTCTCTGGACCCGAGAGAACAGCAATGGAGAAGTACGTCCAAGAAGCCTTAGCCCAAGGCTTTATCAGACCCTCATCCTCTCCCGCTGGAGCGGGCTTTTTCTTCGTAGGCAAGAAGGACGGAGGCCTACGGCCCTGTATCGATTACAGAGGCCTTAACAAAATCACAGTCAAAGACCGATATCCCTTGCCCCTTATGACATCTGCTTTCGAGACACTGCAACAAGCGTCTGTTTTCTCTAAACTAGACCTTCGCAGTGCCTATAACCTCGTGCGAGTTAGATCTGGGGATGAATGGAAAACAGCGTTCATCACCCCGACCGGTCACTATGAATACTTAGTCATGCCGTTCGGGTTGATGAACGCACCAGCTGTTTTTCAGCGCCTGATCCACGAAGTCCTCCGAGAAACACATGGTCTCTACGCCTTTGTATACCTTGATGATATTCTCATCTTTAGTAAAACTGTGAAGGAACACGTCGGCCATGTACGACGAGTGCTTCAACTACTCCTTGAGAACCACCTTTTCGTGAAACTGGAGAAATCCCAGTTCCACATACCCGAGGTCCACTTTCTAGGGTTTGTGGTTTCCCAGGGCAAACTGGCCATGGACCCTGCTAAACTCAAGGCTGTGGCTGAATGGCCACGTCCAACCTCTCTCAGGCTGGTCCAACGCTTTTTGGGTTTTACCAACTTTTACCGACGGTTTGTTAGAGGTTTTGGGTCAGTCGCAGCGCCCCTGACGGCTCTTACCCGAAAAGTGCCAGGACCTTTTCGGTGGACAGACGAAGCACAGAAGGCGTTCGACGAACTTAAGCGTAAACTGATCTCGGCGCCCATTCTTCATCTTCCTGATCCCCAACTTCCTTTTCTAGTGGAGGTAGATGCCTCCGAGGTAGGGGTAGGGGCAATCCTTTCTCAGCGCTCGGGCGTGGACAGGAAACTTCATCCTTGCGCCTACTTCTCCCATCGCCTAACGCCTACTGAACGCAATTATGGTGTAGGAGATAGAGAACTCCTTGCAGTCAAGATGGCTCTCGAAGAGTGGCGGCACTGGCTAGAGGGGGCCAAACATCCGTTCTTGGTCTGGACGGACCATAAGAACCTTGCATACATTCAGGAAGCCAAACGACTAAACCCCCGGCAAGCCCGTTGGACGCTATTTTTTAGTCGCTTTGACTTCACCCTCTCATACCGGCCAGGCACCAAGAACGCCAAACCTGACGCCCTCTCCAGACAGTGGGAGGAGCTACAAGCCCGACCAACATTACCCATCCTTCCTCCAGAACGCATAGTGGCACCGCTGCGTTGGGGAATTGAGGAAGTAGTCAAGAGAGCCCTTCTAGCCGAACCCGACCCAGGGGGAACCCCTACCCATTGCCTGTATGTCCCCGCATCAGCCCGGACTCAGGTCTTGCAATGGGGGCACGAGAGCTTCTTCGAAAGGACACCCTGGAGCTACTCGCACCCTGAAGTTAATTCAGAGGCGGTTCTGGTGGGCTAATATGGCTCGGGATATCAGGCAATTCGTCTCTGCGTGTGAAACGTGTGCACGCAACAAGGACTCCAGAGCCAAGCCACCAGGGTTGTTACACCCTTTGCCCATTCCCCATCGTCCATGGTCACATCTGTCTCTGGACTTTATCACTGGCCTGCCCAAATCTAAAGGCCTGTCAGTAATTCTGGTGGTGGTAGACAGGTTTTCTAAGGCCGCCAGATTCATTGGCTTGCCCAAACTTCCCTCAGCCAGAGAGACGGCCCACCTCATCCTTCAACAGGTTGTGCGGTATCATGGCCTGCCCACAGACCTGGTTTCAGATAGGGGTCCTCAGTTTGCTAGCCAATTTTGGAAAGCTTTTTGTGCTTCCCTAGGGGCCTCTGTCAGCCTCTCTTCAGGTTTTCACCCCCAGTCCAATGGGCAGACTGAAAGGGTGAACCAAGATCTAGAGCAGTCGCTAAGGTGTCTGGCTTCAACCAGCCCCTCCACCTGGGCGGATCACCTATTGTGGGCAGAATTCGCCCACAATACTCTCTGGCACTCCTCTTTGGGCATGTCCCCCTTTGAGTGCCAGTTTGGCTATCCACCTCCCCTGTTCCCTGAACAGGAAACTCAGCTGGCCACATCGTCAGCCAGCCATATGGTACGCCGTTGCAGGTCCACCTGGCGACGAGCTCGGGCGGTCCTGGTAGCCCAAACAACCTCACGGAAGAGCACAGCAGACCGTAAGAGAAGGTTGGGAAATACCTTCCGCCCGGGCCAACGAGTATGGCTAAGCGCAAAAGACTTACCTCTGAAGGTCAGTAACAGAAAACTGGCGCCTCCATACGTTGGACCATTTAAAATAGTCAGACGCATCAACCCAGTTTCCTACAGGTTGCAACTCCCGCCCTCGTTCAGGGTTAATCCAACCTTTCACGTTTCCCGCCTCAAACCATACCTGTGTTCCCCTGGGACCCGATCACCAAAACCTCCCCCTGTTCGCATGGTTGACGGTTCTCCAGCCTACACAGTAAATAGGATACTCGATTCCCGACAAGTCCAAAATCGAGTCCAATATTTGGTGGACTGGGAGGGATATGGCCCGGAAGAGCGTTCCTGGGTACCGGCAGCGCGGATTCTTGATCCCGATCTCATCCGGACCTTTAACTGGGATCGAGTGACCGGCCTGGGGATGTCAGGAGACACCCCTCGGGGAGGGGGTCCTGTAAGACACCGCCATCCGCCCACCACTAGAGGGAGACCGCGTGCCACACCCAGGGATAATTAAGCTGATTGACATCAGCTGTGCAGCACCTTTATAAAGGCTGCGCACGGCTCACTTGGCGCAGAGTCTTGTGTTAATCTAGTAATACCAGACCTCGCCGGTAATTTGGTATTCTCTTCTTAAAAAAGACATCTTTCGTCCTCTTTTTCTCTCTGTTTCGGGAACATTGGTTTTCCCCTAAAAGAAAGACCTTTTTGTTATCTCCCTGTTTAAATAACTGGAACAGTTTTAGAAAAGTAAAGTAATTTATCATTTCTTTAGTAACCTCACACCTTTGTTGAGGTCTCTTTGAGTTCTGAAACGACTACCCAACAGCCAGCGGGTAGCTCATCAGATTAGTTTTTCTTTGTGTATTTTTTGGTTTGTTTGGCATCCTTTGTTTCGTTTCCCGCCTGTTTGAGGCGCATATGTTAGTAAGTGATTCAGATCGAAGTTTCTTTAGTTCACCCTATAGAGTAGTGGTTAGTGCATCAGTCTCTCGAGCTCAGTACGGTGACGTGCGGGGTTCGAAACCGCACGTTTTATTTTTTATTATCAAGTTGCGGTCTCCGCTATTTCAGTCAGTCTTTCCTCTCTGTTTTCCCTTTTTTCAACAAACACACAGTTCCTTTATATATATATATATATATATATACAAATAAATACACATATATCTTCTGCTATTTGTTTACATTCAAGGATTATCATTACACCGTTAAGTAGTTTAAAGGCACAAGCACTTTAACCAAGCCCATAGCGAATCGGGTAGAGCAAAGCTCTTTAACACCCGTGATCCCGGTTCGAATCTCACTCACTGCAATTTTTCAAATCTGCTTTTGGGTCCCACCAGACTGTTATTTAAGATCTGGGAAAACACAACACGAGGCGTTTGAGCCCCGTAACAGGTAAGAGTGGTAGAAGTGCTGCTCATACTGCTCAAGGTTTAACAGCTCTTCAGTGGTCTAGATTTGTTAATTCACTTTAATTTCCATAAAGTTTTACTCATAAAATGTAATGTTTTTAACAGTTTTAATTTACACAAAAGACAGGTCATGTCAATATACAATGTAACAACAGAACCAAGTTAAAAAAAGAAAAAGAAAAAAAAAAACAATGCTCACTGCATTTAATCCTGTATACTATCATATTAAAGATTATGTAAAATAGACAATTACAAACCCCTTTTTGGAAAAACATTGGCTTATTTTAAAATGCAATAAAAAAGGAGCCCAGGTGGTGCAGCAAGATATTACGCTAGCACACCAACGCCGAGATTCTGAACTCCTCGGTTCAAAACTCAGTGTTTGTGAATTGGTAATAGGTTGAAGGAATCATGATTGGCTGTAAAAGGAGGATCCACAAAAGGATCAGTCTTTACAAGCAATCAATTTCACTTCAATTAAGTTTTTCACCATCTACTGGTCATAATATTTTAAAAAGATTCAGGGAGTCTAAAAAGATCTGAGTCCATGTAGGACAAAGCCAGAACCTGCCGTTGAATGTGTGTCACCTTTTAGCTCTTAATAGGGATTGCATTAGAAACCGTTATCTATTGCGATAAATATAGCCACATGGACACAGGAGTACCTCAGAAAACCATTGTCACTAAACACAGTTTGTAAAACTCATTAATAGGTAAGATGACGAAACACTGGGGTAAAAATGCCTCTCAACTTTTGCTTTATATTTACAAACTACAGTGAAGTTCAAAAGTAAAACATTGGACATCTTTTCGTTCTACTTTTATCAGTTAAATAAAGATTCAAAAGAATTAACAAATCACATATTCTTCTTTTTACTGCATTATACAAAATGTCCCATTTTTCTGGAATGGGGTTTGTATGCTCCTAGAGTGGCACCATACCCATCAGTTCTAATAAATAAAGTTTACTACTACTAAAAATTTAAACAACATCAGGTGAAAAGAAAAACTGACACACACAATATATGGGCAAAGTATATGGATACTATATGGACACCCCTCCAAATAATTAAATGTAGGTGTTTTTAATTTACAGCACTTAGAAAATCAAGCTAATACACTGCAAGCAACTGAAAATGGCTAATAGCCCAATAGTCCATTACCTAAACCACTGCTACTGTTCTAGTCACAACAACTGCTAAAACATGATTTATATAAAGGAAATTATAGCTTCCAACTTTAAACTTACAGTCCCATGGAAACAATCCAAAATCTTGTGGAAAGCATTTGCGTAAGAGTAAAGGCTGTTGAAGCTGAAAAGGGGGAGGGAATGTCTCAAAATTAATAGTTTGTCCAATAGTTAATGTCCAACATTCTCATAGTCAGGCTACACCTACTTTACTAATTGACATACACAACAAGATACTACAGTATATATGTATGCTAACTGCTTACTCGGACTGTCACTGCTTATTTACTCCACTAAATCTCTCCCTCATGCTGACCCAGGCTATATCACTAATCTAAATCAAGCTAAGCCTCATGACCAGCATAAATAGCATCAAATAAACCCTCGTCAAACACCAATGCCCCACTGATTCACAGACAAACCCATTCACCCTCTCCACCAGCACAATATTGTTCTCACTAGTGGACAGGGTAACCTTTAACCTTAGTCTCTGCCACGCTAATCCTGATCCAGTTTACCCACAGTTCCATGGGCAGCAAAGGGAAAGAGAAAAGCTGATGACCCAAAAGTAGGTGCAGTGAGGTGTGAGATCAACAGGAAATGAACATCTACAGACAATAGGGGGGATTTTAGGCCAATCAGAAAGCCTGCAGGGAGTTATTTTAGGGGATTGGGAGAAAAGACTGTGGTTCAGGTGTGGTGTGTGACCTCATACACTCGAATTATATAGCTTAGTGTCTTACAGAGGAAGTCTCCCTTTTTTATATCTAATGATTGTCAGATACTCATGAGGCAAATAATGTAAAATGACAGCTTATGTAATCAAATGTGATTAATGTTTCTTATCCTGATGCTCAGCAAATAAATAATTAGTAAATTAATTATATCTATTTGAAATGAAAATGGCAAGGTGGTTTGGTGGGTAGCATGGTCGCCTCACAGTCCTGGGTTCGAGTCCTTTCTGTGCGGAGTTTGCATGTTCTCCCTGTGTCTGCGTGTGTTTCCCCCAGGAGCTCTGGTTTCCTCCCACAGTCCAAAAACATGCAGTCAGGTTAATTGAAGACACTGAATTGCCCTATAGGTGAATGTGTGTGTGTGTGTGTGTGTGTGTGTGTGTGTGTATGTGTGTTTTACTCTGTGCCTTGCACCCATTGAAAAGCTGGGATAGGCTCCAGCACCCCAGCGACCCTGATTGGATAAGTGGTTAAGATCATTCATTTTCAATGATTAACAGTTGACATTTTAATTGGGCAGTGGTAATTCAGTGGTTAAGGTACTGGACTAATAATTGAAAAGTCGCCGAGAGGTTGAGACTGTTGGGGCCATAAGCAAAGCCCTCAGTCATTATCAGCTTTAACTGTAATCTGTCCCAATTGTAAGATGCTTTGGGATGTTTTGTTCTCTCTGATATTTAACAGACTACCAGGTAAATTAAACCATGTGTTAGGATATCTCTTAACTTAGCTTAATTTAATAAGTCCCATTGCATAAACCTAAAAGTGACCACTACCTTTTAACCGTGGGTTTAGAGTTTACAGTAGAATAGACAATGTGTATTTCAAATACTGCAATAGTTCCATGCATGGCATTTATTCTGTCTAAGTGAAGGTGAAAGTATAGTGATAATGGAAAAACAAAGGAAAAACAAACCCCTCATATGACACAGGCATGATGGTGCTCCATAAATTACTGTGCAGAATTGTTTACATAAACAAAATCTCTTTTTTTCTTTCTTTATGTCTGACACCTGCCTATTATGCTGTAACAACAGCTCAGACCTGCCTAAAGGAGTACTGTAGTATCTGTTACCAGGACATTATCAACAGATCTTTCATCTTCTGTAAATTGCAAGGTGGATTGTCCTTCTGTGCTATAAACATAAGAAAATGTGGGAAACCAGAGAAAACATGATTCATAGGAAAAGTTTACCTTTTTATTGCTTCTTCTAATGCCAAATTCTGTGTGCCAACTGCAGGTGCTTTTAGGGATGGACTGTAGTTAGGATGAGAACTTGGCCTGCAACTTACACCCTACACAGTAGGGTTCAATGCTCTAAGCATTGTGACACATTCTCTTCATTATAGAGTATTAAAATTATCTGCAATTTCACAGTAGCTTATACATTATATATTTATATTTATTTATATTTCTCATTCCCATTTCATAATGTCTGTACATCTGTACATAAATAGTCTTTAATCAATACCTGTGTATATTAAAAAAATGGTGCTAATTTAAGTAAGTTAATGTGTATATTTTTTGTAATTAATGTGTATTGCAACTGTGAGGGACTATGCACCTAAGATTTTCACTCACCTTTCACACCTGTGTTAATGTGACGTGACAATAAAGTAATTTGATTTGATTTCTGTTAGTCCATATCTGGGCATTGTACGGCCCTCGGACCTCACAATTATTTTTGTAAAATTTGATTAAATAGTGAAATAATGTTATGCTTCTCATTGTCATTGCCTGATTGCAACATCTACTCTTAACAGTAACAGCTTATCAGAACTGTACAATTTACTGCTTTTAAAGAGATAAAATAAGAATTAAGCAGAATTAAGTTCACCTTATTGGTCCAGCCCTCCACAACAGTCCTAGCTTTTCATGTGGCCCCTTGCAAAATTGAATTGCCCACCCCTGTGTTAGTCCATACCATACATCATAGGCTCCATGTCCTCTGGCATCAAGAACACTTGTCCACCCAATACTTCTGCCTATGAGCCCACTTGCTGTTTCATGTTGCTGTTTTCACTTGCTGGTCATCTGACCAAAACAATTTGGCCCTTATCAAAGTCACTCATGTCTTTATGTTGCTCGTATCACATATCTTCATGTTGCTGTATTTAACACATGTACTACCAGTAACTATCATCAGCCCTACAGAAAATATTTTAGTACACTGTAATACACTGTATACTGTACATTGGTTTGTGGAATATCCATAGCTGTTTTGAGTTTCCAAGCCCACCTCAAAAATGATCACAAACTGAGGGATCATCCCAAAAGGCTCGCAAGCACACACACGCATACAGATGAAGACCATATTCTTTGCATGCTGATACACAATCATTACAAATAACTGATGAAGTGAAAATAACGGCAGTGAACAAAGCTTTGTCAAAAAGGAGAACCATCTGCTGCCCCTTGTAACCCTCGTCAAGAAAATAAGGATACATTCTAAACAAAGCAAAACTGTACACAGTAAAAGGAATCCACTTGTATGGTACATGTATGTCAATAATTCCTGCTTTGTGGCTGTATGATTGCAACACATTCATGGCTTTGAAATGAATTCTTTCATAAAAAGTTAAAAACATGACAAACCTTGATGATTCAAACAATAAACATACAGAAACAAGGCTATTATATAGTGGTGGTTAAAAGTCTGTCATGAATTACAAGCTGAAGACAGATGTGCAAAAAAAAAAGCCTTCGGTTCAAAATTAAAACTATAAGGCACACTGCAGTTTGTTGCTGATCAGACAGACAACGAAAAATCAAAAGCAGATTCTTCCTTGTATAGCAATTCTAATATGCACTGATCGGCAAACTTATCAGGGCCACCCACAATAAATATGCATGGCATAAGCAATGCTTATTTCTTAATAATTGTGCATTTCACAAATCATGTGGGCAACCAGGCATGCATACATCATGTATCCATCCTCAAATCCCAGGATGCACGATAATCCACAATGCAATGTACAAATGTAAAAAGACATGCCGGTAATGTACTGCAACCAGATACCACATGAAATATTAGGCTGACGGTCCTAATATTTTGGCTTATCATTGTAGGCTTAGTATTGCATTTCCATCCTTACCTATACTAAACCTTAGTTCTTTGCAAAAAGTCAAATTGTCCATGATCATGATGTAGGCATCCACAACAGGAGTAATGCAAGTATGAACCTCGTAACATTCAGCACTTTTTGCACACTTTATTGTGCTGTGGATCTGATTTTAAATGGATAAATTTATCAATTGATTTACACTTAATCACCCATAACGACAAAGTGAATCTCCTTTTATACGAGGGATCTTCAAAAAGTTTCGGCACTTTTAGATTTTCATTGGAAGCGGTGGGAGGAGTAGTAATTGGTCGTGTCTGAGAGACTGAGAGAGAGCTTATAATCTGGATTTAGCACCATCTGATTTCCACCTTGCTGGACACTCAAAGAAGCTTTAAGGGGAAAAAGATTTTCATGTGATGATGATGTGAAGGCAGTGGTGCATCAGTGGCTACACGCTCAACCAAAAAAATTTTTTGATGATGGCATTAAAAAGTTGGTACGACACTGGAAAAAATGCATCAGAAGGTGACTATGTAGAAAAGTGATGTCAATTATTTTAGAAATTCGTAATAAATAGAGTTTTTAAAAAGTGTGGAAACTTTTTGAAGAACCCTTGTACATAAATTACTATAATAATTTAACATTTTTTACCTGAGAGGTCAAGTTATAAATACAAACTAGGTTTAAAACAGGGCAGCAATGATGCAGTTTACCCAGTAAGGGGTAATACATTTCAGGCAAATTATAGGAATGGCTGCTGTCAATATGTTACCAGCAAACAGCTGGGACATGTCCTAAAAATACCACACACTCATTTGTGTTTGAATATCAGTGTACAGAGTTGATTCTTTAAATCTAGGCATTAGGACACAGTGATTCTCAGTAGGGAGGGACAGTGGACAGTAAGGAGGAAGGATTCTCAGTAGGGGACCGTGTCAGTCTAGTGGGTAGAGCTTTGGGCTATCAACTGAAAGGTTGCCATGCAGCCACTGTCGGGCCCTTGAGCAAGGCCCTTAACTCTCTCAGCTCCGGGGGCGCCAGACAATGGCTGACCCTGCGCTCTGATCCCAGTTTCCAAACAAGCTGGGATATGTGAAGAAAGAATTTTGTTGTATTTTAATGTGTATGTGTATATATGACAAATAAAGGTCTTCTAAAATACATGTTCTGGAAAATTACAAGTATCTGTGGCTGCTCTAGTCTCTGTACACTGATGAACGAGGCAGACAACAGTTCGTTCTATTTAAATAACAGTAAAACAAAAAAATTCTGTGTTTAAATATATAAACTCTACCAAATTTACCATTGTGGGTTTGTTATATGATGCATCTTGTGTAACTGGACAATCATTGCAAGTGTGAATGAAGCAAACTGGTAAGTGTATACAAGCCTGGGTAATTGTAGGGGGGTTTATTTTAGTGCAAGCCCTGTTTTTTAACATGCCATTAGATAATGGCATTACACATTACATTAAATATAACATTGATTGTCAGGCAGTTCTAACCATTTACTGTCTACATGTTCATCCAGTCAAAACGAATTTACATATGCATCATTGGTGATACAGTGGTGGCATCAGCCATCTTTTACGGAGTGGTATGCTGGGGCAGTAGCATCTCTACAGCGGACAGGAAGAGACTGAACAAACTTATTAAGAGGGCCGGCTCTGTCCTGGGGAGCCCCTTAGACCCAGTGCAGGTGGTGGGAGACAGAAGGATGTTAGCCAAGCTGGCATCCATGCTGGAGAATGACTCCCACCCCATGCATGAGACTCTGGCAGCACTGGGCAGCTCCTTCAGCGACAGGCTGCTTCACCCTAAATGTGGGAAGGAGCGGTATCGCAGGTCCTTCCTTCCTGCTGCTGTTAAATTATACAACCAGCACTGCTCCAGATAGATCACACACACACTTTAAATTATTATTCATTAATAATGTGCAATTTTTTCCCCATGTGTAATTATTACAATGTGCAATATTCTGACTTTTTATTATTATTATTATTATTATTATTATTATTGTTATACATTGTACTATTTTTTATTTTTATTGTCTATTTTTTGTACTGAGTGCTGTACTATCCCTTTGCTGCTGCAACAATGTGAATTTCCCCACTGTGGGACTAATAAAGGATTATCTTATCTTATCTTATCCATAGGAAAAACGTACAGCTGGATTGTCTCTACAGTTCATTGTAAATCCTAGTAAATCCTAGTAAAACCTTTTGGCTGGTAAAACATCAAATTCAATTTTATCCCAAACTCTACTTCTACTACTGCTCTGACAGCAACATGTGCTTTCTGTAGTTCTTTGATGAGTAAAGACTTTACAAATCACCCAAGCAGTACTGTGTGAATTAACATGAACTGTTTCTAGAAGTATTTAAGAAGATCTTTAACTTTAATTTAAACTGAGCAAATCTAAGTGGTGCACAATACTTTAATTGGTTGTAATAATAAGCATAAGTACTGTTTATTCTAACCTAATTATGTATTTAGTTTAGGTACAGAGCAGACTAGTTTTTCATTTCAAACGAATCATAAAAGTGGATAAAAACTCCTATACAAAATACACAGCAGACACAAAATCAGAACAGACACAAAGTCAGAAACGTAGATTGCAACCTTGATAAAAACATATCTAAGAACATCCACATGCGGTTCTTATTGAAACCTACAAACCATAAGTGACACCCAACCCTACAGTCATTAACAGGTCACAAATAACTATCAAATGTGGTATGTCTGCTTCTGGTGTGACTGACATACAGGAGCCAAAGCCAGCTACTTACAACTTTCTTATCAAACTGGTCTCACAGGTCCCAATAACACTGTTTCAGACAATATCAGAATCAACCCACTTAAAAGCCTCACTTGAAAGTCTGACATTTTTGAGAGATCAGTGAACATTCTTTATGTGTTTGTTTTACTCTAAGATTAAATTTAGGCTCATGCCTAGTGTTGGCTGTTACCCATTACTATGACTGGAATGCAATTAAGTGCATAATCTAATATGACGTGAACTTTTTAGATGTAAAAAAGATTGTTCTGGCTAGTGGATTCCTTGTTTATTTAAGGAACATGTTAGGTTAATGCAGGAAATGAAACATTATCAAACAACATTTAAACTCGAGTTGTGCAAATGTCAATGGATGTGTTTATAGTCTGTGTCTGTAGCCTGTTATAGCTGTTTTTGCTAACAAATATGAGCAAACTGATGCTGGATGATTATTGTTGAGGTTTGGCTTACTGTATACTGTATGGCTTACATATTAAAAAGCACTTTCCCTTACCTAAATATGCACTTTTAAATTGGAAATTTAAATAAAAATAGTTGGTTCAGTGTAGAAACACTGTAAAATGTTTATATTTTAATGTGTCCAAACTTGAACAGCATTTTCAGTGGTTAGTAACATGTTTTAGTGTTGATGAAATGTTAAACCGAAGAGTAACATGCAGTTTACATATATCTTTATAGGTGTGGACAAGGCCTTAATGCAGGGCACCCAAATAAAGTTTGTTTCTATTATAGTGAGATTTAAGACACATGCATTTGTTTTGTAACTGAAACAACCACTGGGGGTTCAAAGGAAACCTTTTCCAGTATGTGTACCTTTAACTTTCATTACTAAAATATGGGGCTGACTTTGAACAAATCTGCCTGTTTGTTTGGAGAGTGCTATTACACTACTTACAGTTCTTTACATTTTTCACCAAAAACTAACCACTGGTATAGAGACAAGAATTTCAGCTGTGTCGTTTTGCTTCTATAAGGCTGGCACCAGCAGGACCTCAGAAGTATACACTACAGTATACACTGATCAGCCATAACATTAAAACCACCTCCTTGTTTCTACACTCACCGTCCATTTTATCAGCTCCACTTACCATATAGAAGCACTTTGTAGTTCTATAATTACTGACTGTAGTCCATCTGTTTCCCTACATACCTTTTCAACCTGCTTTCACCATGTTCTTCAATGGTCAGGACCCCTACAGGACCACCACAGAGCAGGTATTATTTCGGTGGTGGATCATTCTCAGCACTGCAGTGACACTGACATGGTGGTGGAGTGTTAGTGTGTGTTGTGCTGGTATGAGTGGATCAGACACAGCAGCGCTGCTGGAGTTTTTAAATACCATGTCCACTCATAATACACATATTAGACACTCCTATATAGTTGGTCCACCTTGTAGATGTAAAGTCAGAGATGATCGCTCATCTATTGCTGCTGTTTGAGTTGGTCATCTTCTAGACCTTCATCAGTGGTCACAGGACTCTGCCCATGGGGCGCTTATTTTTGGTTGGTGGACTATTCTCAGTCCAGCAGTGACAGTGAGGTGTTTAAAAACTCCATCAGCGCTGCTGTGTCTGATCCACTCATACCAGCACAACACACACTAACACACCACCACCATGTCAGTGTCACTGCAGTGCTGAGAATGATCCACCACCCAAATAATACCTGCTCTGTAGTGGACCTGGGAGGGTCCTGACCATTGAAGAACAGCATGAAAGGGGGCTAACAAAGCATGCAGAGAAACAGATGGACTACAGTCAGTAATTGTAGAACTACAAAGTGCTTCTATATGGTAAGTGCAGCTGATAAAATGGACAGTGAGAGTAGAAACAAGGAGGTGGTTTTATTGTTATGGCTGATCAGTGTATATTAATAAATGTTGTGGCTAATAAATTTGCATGGTAACCACAAATTAGACAACATTAGCAGCTTGTTGGCAGCTAATTAGAGTCTTTTAACAACTATCTAACGTAACGTCTGTGTTCTAGGTTTTTATTAGTAGCTGCTGGTTTTGAAGATGTGGCTAATGGAGCACTTGAGTGATGCAGCAGTCTAACAAATTAGCTAGAATTAATAATTTATATGTGTTTTGGTTTGGTTTACTAAATCAGTAAGAAATCTGCTCTGAGTCTGTAAGCCCACCTACTGAATATAATTCAAATCTGATCCTGCTTCTGTTTCTGTGTCCAAACATGTCTATTGGCTTCATAAGGATGTATTTTTCTAAAACACAGATGTACACACATGTACTTACACAGATGTAGAGCATCCACCTTGCATACAGATGCATAATCATCACGAATGACTGATGAGGTGAAAATAACATGACAGTGAAAGAAGCCTCTGCAAAAGGGAAACCATCTGCTGTTTCTTGCTAACTTTATCAGGCTTAAAGGTTAAAGAAGAAAAATGATAACCAGAATGACAACAACCTAAAACATAAGGTCAAAATAACTCGAGGCAGGTTTTTTAAAAGAAGGTAAAGGCATTGGCACGACCTAGCCAAACTTCTGCCTTAAATATACATTTTGAATTGCGAGAAACCTATTATTATTATTTTTTGGCAGACAAATACATCATTTTTTGTTTGTTTGTTTATTTTTTTTACTGTGGTTAGATATTGTTGATGCTTTTAAAAAGAGGAAAAATATTCTCTGATCCGAAGAGCAGAACAGCAAGCATTATGTCTGACAAAAAAGGTTACTGCCCATTACAGACTACATTTATCTTCATGATAAGACATGGTGGTTCATGCTCATTGGGGTGCTTTTCAGTGACAGTGACAGGAAGGCTGGTAAGAATTATAGGACTGAAGAATGCAGACAAATACAAGAACACACTTAAGGAACTCCTGCCTCTGTGTGCAGTCTGCAGCAACAGTTTACTATTCACCAAAAACCTTGGACTGGTTTTGGGGCAACTCTCTAAACATCACTGAGTGACCCAGACAAAGCCCAGACTTAAACCCCACCAAACACCTTCGGAGAGACCTGAAGATGGCTGTTAAAAGATCCTAATTGAAGGAGCTGCTATAAGGAATAGGATAAACCGCCCAAATCCATGTGTGCAAAACAGAGATGACACCGCTGACACAAAGACCTGTAGAGAAATGTATATAGATTTGTAGAGATGAGACTTCAGTTTTTGATTTTGAATTAATTTTTGAAAAATTCAAATTTTCACTCTATTATGGGTGATTAAAGGTAGATATTTATTTGCTATTTTATCACATATTTTAATTGTTTCATGAATATTAATTATTTTATAAATATTTTAATATCGTTGCATTTTATATATTTTTTTTCTCATTATTAATACTGTCTACAAACTGTCTATCTACAAAATTAACCCTGCATTTTGGGTTTCCATTGTCTGAATGTGAACCTTTCTGTGCTCATTAAAGTGTTAACTAATTTACCTGAATTAAAATAGTCATTACTAATCATCATAAGTACATAAGCCTTCACGTTTAATATGAATTGTAATTGTTAACAGATAATCTCTGTGATTTTAGTTTGCTCCAAAACTGCTGTCATTTACTTTTGACTACCATAAAAAACACATACAGACAACACGGGTTCATACCTTATGTAACATGTCCAAACATAAATTTTTTTAAATTAACATATATTTTAAAGGCATCCTCATGTTTTAACTGAATTTACGATGAACAATAAAATACAAATTATCTTAAAATCTTGGATGGTATGTTATGGGCCCTGCTTTAACCACTTGCTTTAGTGTGTATAAGAAAAAAGTAGCTATGTTTTGTCTCAAAACAATCCATACATTATATATGTCCTCCAGTAACATTTATTAATGGAATATGTCCCGAAACCCGGCCTGAAGAGGGTTTAGTAATCATAAATCCACATTCCACACAAAAAGAAGCTTAGTCTTTTTTTTTATTTTACAAAGGTGGCTGAACTTGACTTGAAGTTTCCTGCACAATTTTGAGAACTCAGATTACTCAAACTTTCTATTTGTCTCACATATGTAACTGAGTACAGTAGTTAACCAACGGGAAGTACTACAGCAGTTTTGTTACTAGAAGATGCCCTAAAACCGGTAACCTAAAGACCAGGTCATGATCAGCACATGCTTAGGATGACCTCAATGACCCAATACCCCCTGCTGGTCAAAGCATCCACTCTCCTACAAACTTCTACACCCACACACAAAGAAATAATTATTTACATATGTCTACTATTCTATTATTTTAACCAAAAACACGAGGTATGACTTGCACAGCATTATGCATAAGCCTGCAGTGGTTTGTTTAATAGATTTAGGTTTTTTGTGCAACCACAGTAAGTATGACCAGGCTGTAATCAGTGGTTAAAGTGGTAAAAAAAAAAAAAAAAAAAGTACCGGTACCACCTATTGAATTATTCACATCTATGCGTCAGCCAGTCTTAGCAAATTATTAAGTATTACATTCTGAATTAAGATTACCTAGACTAGCATTAAGGTTACTTGTCTTGTATTAGACTTATCAAGAGAATAAGAACAAGTAAAAATAACATAGTGCCCCTGGGTAATGCAGTAAATATACATGCATTATGAATCACCCAAAACCTGATAAGGAAAGTGGGGAGAAAAAGAGTACAGACAGTTTGGGAGAAAAAACATGTCACAGTACTCCAAAGAGTAACATATTCAAACCCCATTTCCAGAAAAGTTGGGACATTTTGTAAAATGCAATAAAAAGAATAATCTGTGATTTGTTAATTATTTGAAATCTTTATTTAACTGACAAATATATTTAAAAAATTATGTTTCCCTGATCATTGTATTTTGTAAATATAAACACATTTAACTTTTTAATGGATTGGGAACTGATACACTAATTGTTGCAGTTTTGTAAATGTAATTTTTGTCCATTCATGCTCGATATGAGACTTCAGCTGCTCAAGAGTTTGTTGTCGTCATTGTCTGATTCTCATCTTCATGTTGCACCATATATTTTCAATAGGAGACAGATATGGAATGCAGGCAGTCCAGTCAAGCACACCCATTATGGCTTTAGCGTATACAGAATAAGGCCAGGCATCATCTTTCTGAAATAATCGTGGCAGCATGTGTCTCTCTAAAATCCGAAAATATGCCTTCATGACAAAAGAACTACACATATATGCAAGTCACCCCTATACCAGTCTGGATGGTCCTATTCATCTTTGTCAAAATGAACTCAATGTCTGTTTTTTCTGAAAAGACGCTGAACCATGAACTGACCAAAGCTCATGTTTTAATAAACCTATACTACAATAACCAAAGGTGATCAAAAATAACACTATAATTTCAAAACATGAACCCCAGTCCAGGTAGCCAAGGCTTGGTCAGTCATCAATCACCAGACTTTCTTGCATGAAAATCTTTGCGCTTGCACAACAGTTCTTTAATGTTCTGTGGGTTTCTGCTTTTTTTCACGAGTCGGTTGATTCTGTCACGTTCCTCTCCCCGGCCGAGCCCCAGCATCTCGTATCTGAACATCTGGGATGGTGCAGTTGAAAAAGGGGCCCTTCAGTACAAACATGTCCAAACAGTGCTAATAAGAACCAGTCACATCATTTAGCCACGAGCTGATGAATGAGCGCCTTTTTGGGGAGCTTAAAGGCAATGTATAGAAGTGGTCGGGATGTGTGAAGCACAGGGGACTGAAGATTGACTTTCAGTCACAGACCGATGTCTGTTCCGTTTATTCATCAACTCCACAACATGCATGAAGCACCTTCAACACACTGATCTGCTTAGAGAGCTAATATGTTTATACACGTTCAACTGGATGCCTTAATTATTAAACAGGAATTTTTAAATACTGGAAAAATGAAATATTAAATAGTTATTTACTTTTATACATTACAACTGACTACCTATAGTTTAGCTGGTGGATCCTAACAATCATTTTATACATATTAGGAAATAAACACATGCATAACAATTGCATTAAACATTATAGTATTTTTAAAAATCAGTCTTTTATTCAGTGTCTGTTATTTCACTGCTTTATCCTGGTCAGGGTCGCGGTGGGTCCGATTCATTAGTTGAAATCAGGAAACACCCCAGACAGGTTGCCAGTCCATCACAGGGCAGATACACACACACACACACTTAGGGTAATTTTAGTAGCTATAAAACTTTGGTCTTGTGGAGGGAAACTGGAGTACCCACAGAAAACCCACACAGACACAGGGAGAAAATGCAAACTCCATACAGAATAGATCCTGGCCACCAAGTTGGGGAATCAAACCCAAGTCCTATTTGCTGTGAGGAGAGCTTTTTTTAACAAGCCATATTTTGCTTAATGTAGTTAGAATGTATCATACATCAAACAAAGGAGCTGACTCTCAGAGGTGGTATTAATAAAACAGGTGAAAAAATAATATAGATTTTTAAGTGTATTCTGTGTTACACTCTTGTTATGCTTCAAGTCTGATGATCAAAAATACATCCACGAGGAATGAGTACCTCTATGGCACATTTAATAAAAGCTGAACGATGTGAGCTTTACAAAAAATTCTGTCAGGGCTACCAAAACCCTTTTCATCAAAGGCTCATAACTTGTAAACATATCTTGCTTTTATCAAATTTCCTACATCTGTATGGATTTATGTTTGAAGGAAGCCAATCGATGCCTTCACTTAACAATATTTGCTGCCAACTGTCAGGTTTGGTGTGTAATGCATTATGGTAGGATATCCTTTTTGGCGGAGCTCTGAGTACAAAGATTTTTTGCATTCTTGTATGATAGCCAAATATAAAGCAATTTTACATAATATAGTGGTGCATCCCATGATGCTCTTTCTGATCAAAATCTTCTTTTGTTGATGAACACCAAAATTAAGAAGATCATCTTCTATGGCCGCCTAAATAAGCAGATTTAAACATTATTAATTCTTTATAAAGCTTTTGTAAAATAAAATAAAAAATCACTTGTATTTTTCAACTATTAAAGAACTAGAAGAGTTGTGTTTTGTTAAAAATAAAATAAATAAAGCTGTTCTGCAAGCTAATAGTGGCTCTTTTTTAAGCTCAGTGAAATTAACATTTTGTTCCAGGTTTTCTATATTTCCACTGCCTTTTTTTCTCTCTTATGCACACGTTTTAGCTTTATATCCAGCTGTGAGGTCATGTTTTAAAGGAGCAGGTGACGAATGGTGTCTATCTGTCCTCACTATCTGATAAAATGACATCACCCCCTTTCTTAGTTTAAATGAAAGGAAACATTATGAAAGTGGGTTGAGGTGTCAGCGTACACAAATCCCTCCAGTTTCTAAAGATGGGTAGATTTACAGAGAAAAAGAATAAGTCTCTGGTGCTGTCTATGTTCTTAGGTTAGGATTAGGGTTAGCACTGGGGCAAGAGAGAAAAGGCTAAAGCTCAGATACCCTAGCAATCATACACAAGTGCACATGTCATTTTGAAGCATCAAGCTGTCAATCAACAATGCTAAAGTTGAGATCTGCACAGATATTGAGGATGAGGGGAGTAAAGGGCAGGAACAACACAGTATATCCATAAAAACAGCACATGTCTAAACAGCATCATCATAAATTATAGCATTACACACTATGTTACATTTCATAAGCTTTACATGCATGCAGTGCTCATTGAGAATACAGATGTGCACTATATGCTCAAGTATGTAGACACCTAATTAATAATTTTAGGTATTTTAGCCACACCTGTTGCTAACAGGTAGATTAAATCAATTATATAAAACAAAAGAAACGCTTATAACATAGTCAAGCATGACTGCACTGTGCAAAAATCAAGGTGTGTGAAGACGTGGACACCTTTGTAATGAACTGAAATGTCAACTGAGATCCACTTGCGCCTGGCCTTATGGGTGCTTTTTTAACCACATTCCAACTCCAAAGTCTTGTGGGAAAGTGAGTGAACAGTGTTTTAACTGCATGGGAAGGGGTTGGTGGCAACCCCAAATTAATGGCCATAATTTTGGTGAAAATGGTCAAAATGTAACTGGGTGGGTCGTGTAGCCCTGTACCTGCAGGATTTGGAAAATGAACCCAATTTACATGATGCTTAACCAAGGTAGAAGTATCAAAAGTATCAAAAGAAGGCACAACGAGAAATGAGAATAGAAGAGGGATTGAGTAAACTGATTATAACAATAAGGCTAGGTGAACAATCACCACCCTGTGACAATCAAGTTGAGGGGACAGTCGGAACATCAAAGAAAATCAATCAAGTCTTCCAAAAAGTGCTGCAATAGCGGCTCAGTTCCCAGAAAAAAGATAGAATTCTGACATTAGAGCCAGGCAAAACAGACAGGATCTAGACTGGCATCACACATTTAAGAGAAAAGTAGATTAGCCAACAGAGGAGCCAGCAACACTGAGGAAGAAACCATGATTGATAGAGGGACCGCCACCTGGAATGATTTAGCACTCAACAAGGTGCAGAGAGCTTTGTTTTAAGGAACCAATAGCTTGTGATCCATAAGCATTTATAGACAGTGTAAAAAATTTTGGTTTTCACACCGTTTAGTTTTTTGAAACAGTCTATAAGTATAACCATGTCATTTAAAAAAAGAATTAGTTGTATCACTGGTGCAGACATGGCTATTTCATAATCCTGTAATGGATTGGCGCCCTGTCCAGGGTGCATTCCTGCCTTGTGCCTAATGTTTTCCAATGAATGAGCCACAATCCTGACCAGGCTAAAGCATTTGATAAGATTGAAATGCAAATTAATTAATGCATAATTTCATAATTAATTAATGATAGATTCACATTTTGCTTTATACATTTTGCAAACTTACTTGAGATTTTACATACTGTATATTTCACCCAGGCAGGCATAAGGTAAGACTTCATAAAAACATTAAGGTGTGGTCGTAAATCATTCGAAGCATTTAGTCTTTACATTATCTCGTGTAATGTTCCCAAGAAACCATAAAGTGGATATTTGTGTATATGTGCTAGTAAATCAATGACATAAAATTCAGTTTCAGCAGAAACAGCATGCATTTTCACTTCCGTCCTTTCCCTTTTTGAGGCGAAAGTGTTTACACCGCAGCATCTGGCCGGGTCGGACAGCTGTACACAAAGCGGCTTGCTCGTGAGTCATGGCCATTTAGTTTAGCCACGAGTTTCCTGATTGGGTTTTTCTCATGCATGCGGCGGCTTTCCTTTCTGAGCAAAGTAAGGGAAAACACTTGCTTTAGTCCAAACACAGCCTAAACAGCGCTTAGGATATGCACAGATAGAGACTGTGGCTTCCAGCCAGATCTCTTTAATCCCCTCACCAGTTCACACGCAGGATACTGAATGGATAATGTGTTTCAGTAATGGTCATGAATTTTATCTGCAAGGCCATGTCAAGTACCAAGTCCTGAGGTGCATAAACATGCATATGTTTTAGGATGAACTTCTTTCTCATCCAAATCTCCTTTATTATTTGCTGATATAGTGATTTTAAAAAAAATGGTCTTGTTTTATACAATTAGTGAACGTTTAATATTATTGTAGTCAAAAGAGCATTAGTCTCACAAGCAATGTTCCAGTTCCCCCCAAGGGTGTTCAATAGAGCTGAGATGAGAGCTCATCTTTATGAACGTTTCTTTGTGCTGTTGTTTAATTTATTTTATATAACTGATTGTACACTCCCCTCTATTGTTATTGGCACCCCTCATAAGGGTGAGTAAACAGTGTTATAAAAATAAAGCTGTCGTTGAATTTGCTTAATCTCACACTAAACTAACAGAAAAATTCAACATTTAATTGAAGTAAATTTTTCTGAGAAAAAAACATCACCACATTATTGTCACCCCTGCATTTAATACTAGATATAATCTCCCATTTCCAATAAAACAGCACTTAGTCTTCTCCTATAACATCTTATAAGGCTTAGGTACTCTCTAGCTCACCCTGCATGTTTGGGGTTATGATCAGTGAGTGGAAGATGTGACCATTGCAGGAGCTGTTTACGTAGTGTTTAGTAAACCATTTTTTGTTGATCTGCACATGTTTTTGATCATCGGCTTGACTGAAGATTCAATAATAAGCCATTTTTAGTTTCTGGGCAGAGGCAGACAGAAGTGATTTAAAATGTTCTTGTATTTCATGAAGTTTTAAATACTTATGTACCCTAATGAGGTAACACACAACATCACAGGCCCTCTAACATACTTAAAAGTGTGCATCATGTTCTTTTCATTGTAATAATTTTTTTTAATAAAACCTACATAGAGTGTTTATTGCTAAAAGCTTAATTATTTTTTATTTTATTTATCCAATGGTTCCACTTAAAAGTCCCAGTAGTGTTTATTCCATGCTCTTATGTTTGTGGTTGGATGACAGGAATCCCTCTAAATAATCTCTTGGTATAAAAGCGGTGTCCTTTTTGCCTCTCTTACTATCCTCCACACTGTGCATGAAGCAAAAAAAACTTGGTTTCCTGATCTGGGCAAGTTTGCCAGTTGATTGGAACATTTTAATGATTGATATAACTGTAATATATGATATAACTGTAATATATTTAACTTAACGATTTACTTTGCTGCTTAATGGTTCGTAGACCATGTCTTAACTTAAAGTAAAATATAAATGGAAAAATACCTCAGTTACATTTTATTTCTAAGTATTTCTTGAGGTACCAATTATTGTGGCACATGAGGTTTTATTAAAAAAAATATTTTCATTGGAATCTTCAATACAGTTAAGCTGTTACTAAAATAACAATGATAATTTGGTTGTTTTGGTGGAACTGACAGTGATTTTTCCACATTACTGATTGGCATGACCTGGGTTCTGATTTCTGCCGGTCCTCATAGGCAGCTTTAAGTGTTTTGTCCCCTGCAAATCGAAGGTTATTGATGTGCTTCCACTAATCTTGAATTCTCTGTCATCTTCCTCTAGTTCTGCTTCTCTTATTTTATTAAACAGTGACATAATGCAGCCTTTTAGGGGCTGAATACTTTTGCAGGACTATAGCTAGATGGTAGAGTAGAAAAAGTAAAAATAAGCTGGTTTAATTTCACTTGAAACAATTTGAACTTAATGATAAAATTGGCTTAATGAGAAAGAGGCTGGGTTTTTTCTGTAAATTCCAAACAAGCTCCCATAGTTCCTGTTTCAGGCGTTCCACAGGCTGCTGGGATTACTGGTCGTGCTTTTTCTGCTGGAACTAATGGCTTTTCTATGACTGAGATAGGCATCAGCTGCCTGCCTGACACACGCACACACGACCAAACTTCTCACATGCACACACACACATACACACACATACACACACACACACACACACACGCATAAGGTTAATGGACCGTGTTTGGGTCAATCTGTAAAATCTTAAGCAACTCATTCACCTTCTCATTATGAGGACTCTTATCAGGGTTCCGGCAACTGGAACGATAACCATATGTAAAAGATATAAACAGGTTGGCGTAAGGTAAAGGACCACCGGTTAAATAATAAGCAGCCAATCTGAGAAGCTGTCATTGTTAAGGTGGTCAGCTCCAAAATGTACAACACGCCCGGTAAACGGTGGTAGGACAGACACTCTTTAGTGAATGGGGTCGTCATAGAACAAGTTTGATTTTGTGCTTTAGGCAAAATCAGCCAGATCTAAATTTAAAATCCTTTGGTAATTCATGAAGTCCATGATGTCACATATCCGAGCGAGGTTTCTATAACATTTAAAGGAAAGACAACCAAAAAATTAACTCAACTCCATGTACTCATGTTTGTGTTTAGATGGGGAAAAGCCTTGAAATGGTTGCTTAGGTGTTCCTAAACTATTGGTGTAACATTAAAAAAGTGTACCAAACAAGTACATTTTGCTCATAACATTTTAGGAGTATACACATCATGGCCAAAAGTAGTTGGACCTGACCATGAGCTTGTTGGCCATCCCATTTAAAAATAAATGGTATTGAAATGAAATCTATGAGATATTATTAGCTATTACAACAGCCACTCTTCTGAGAAGACTTCTTACAAGACTTTAAAACATGTCTGTGGGAATTTGAGCCCATTCATCAAAACACTCCACAGTGCAGTGTCTAAATAATGTAGGTTTTATAAGGAGCTTCCACATCAGGTCCCTAAACCAGCAATACTTAATAAATATCACGTCATTTACTATTGCACATCTCATTGAAAATTAGTGTTGTTTTTTTCTAACAGAAACTTGCCTTTACTTAATAAAGGTTCTGTGACTCTTAGTGAAGCTTCTCCTCCACATATTAAGTATTTTAGTTTTTCTAGGGTGAAAAAGGTGGTGGTGTGGCCTATCTATAACAACAGTACTCTAGACTGCAAGCACATCTCAGTAGTCTCAATTATCCACCTTTGAATACTAGTCTAGTATTTTACTCTTGTCGGTTTCCTCCTACAAGGAGACAGTTTTACAGGTTATCCATAAGAATGTAGGGTCTCAATAAGGTATTTTGGGGATGGGGTTTAATCTCCCATCAAAACACTAAAAACAGGCTTCCCAAACAGCATGACTAGCTTAAAATCCTGAAGAATCATCAACATGCTGATGCTATTTATTTATTGATTGCTTAATTGTTGTTTGCTCATTCACTTTTAACCAAGCTTTTCCTTTTAATTTGTTTCCTGCCTTCTTATTCTTTCATTAGATTATTTGTGCCTTCCTATGCTGTAAAGAACTTTCAACTACTGCTGTATAAAAGGAACTATATTAGTAAATTATTATTATTATTTTTATTATTACAGTATTATTATGGGAACTGATGTTGGTCAAAAAGCTTTAATTGATTTGGCATTAGAAAGTACATTTAACATTGCAGTTGTTGTCCTGCATGCTAAATTAAGGCTGGTTCGTACTTTTTGTGTCATACCAGTAAGAACATATTAATTTATACATATTTTACCATGAGGCCAAGTGGCATAGCAATATATATTCTTCTGTAAAAGTAACAAATACTTTCTTTAAGTTGTACAAATTAGAGCCAAAACAACCCTGGTAAATAGTTGGTAAATGGTTGATGATGAATGATAAATAAATAGTTTTAGGCTATAGAGTTTAAATACTGAAGCAACAGTTTCCCAAAAGGTTGAGTACTGTATTATACTACGTATATGAGATAAGGCAGGTATGAATGAGATCAGCCTACAAAATGTGCATTTGGCCTCAATCGTAACCTATTTAAATAGAATGTTGAAAACCACAGGTCTGCAGTGCATTATGGTCTGTTTCACACAGTACTATTTGGTATGCATTGCTTCAGTGTGTGTATTTCTCCACTGAGCCACACAATATGAGCTGAATTTGTCCTGGTGAGACATGTTCTAATTTAAGTACACAACACAGCCTGTACACAGACTTTTCCCTTCCAGCAGGGGTCTTACCTACCACATCATTAGCTCTTCGCACGTTAATGAGCCAGCTTTGCTCCCCCCGTTTCCTTAATTTTGGTCATGGAGCCTGTTTGCTCAGACGGTGCAGGAGGGGTACAGAGTACTGGTCTCCAACTGTGCGTGTAGACATTTTGGTGTGTGTGTTTGGGGGGGTCAGGAGCTAAGAGTTCAGGGTTTTATGGGCTGGTATGTCCTGTCTGGCACTAGGAATTGTTTCCTGAGACTCAGACTGCCAATCAACTGACACGCCACCACCATCTCTACAACAACCACAATAAACAGTGTTGACAGCACAGTGTGACTCTATTTTGACATGAAGCGTTATTAAGGAGATTAGAGGTTTGTCTGCCACAATCTATTTTGCTAGTTTTTCTAGAAGGCTATGCAAAGCCTTAAAAGTTTCAACATTTCCTCAGGTTCAGTCAATAAGATAGCAGTGTGCTTATTTCCCTAGGCCAGTTATAATCACAAATGGAGGTTCCAAGTAAAAGTTTTGGGTCAAGATAATTGTAGGAGCATGACAGAGACAGCCAAACATTATTATCTAAACTTAGCTGACCTTTTCCTCTCGGATAACCCTAATGCTGCGTATCATATCAGACATTATACGAATGGTGTTACTGCAACAGTGGTGGAAAATGAAAAACTTGGAAAGCTGCCTGCACTTCAGAAAATGCTCTATATGATCCTCGTTAACCCCCTGACCACAAATAAGGACCTGCAGGCAATAGGAAAACAGAGACGCTGATTGCGGTGCTTTAGAGATATAGAAGTGCGTAACATGAGAGGCAAACAGAGATGGCTGAAGGTTTCCAGGAGAATGTCAATGTGGTTTGATCCCAGATACAAGGTTCGTTTATAACCTTCGAATGCAGAATTCACAGTGACACTGATAGCATTCGATGGTAATTCAATAGCTCGCTATATCACAGATCTGTGTGCTGACTGTACAGGGAAAAGCTCCAGACAGTACTGCTATAGATCACATAACCAAAATTAACTGAGCTATATATTTAGATTTTGAAATACTACATTCAATCATTCATTTTCAGTTACTGATTTACCCTGGTTAGGGTCTTGGTGGGCCCGGTGTTACCAAGATGCTGGTATAAACACATTGGACAGGCTGCAATATATGCAGGGCAATATACACACACCCATTCACTCAGTCACACACAAGAAGGTCCTGGGTTCGATCCCCAGGTGGGGCTGTCTGGGTCCTTTCTGTGTGGAGTTTGCCTGTTCTCCCCGTGTCCACGTGGGTTTCCTCCGGGTGCTCCGGTTTCCTCCCACAGTCCAAAAACATGCAAGTGAGGTGAATTGGAGACACTAAATTGTCCATGACTGTGTTCGATATAACCTTGTGAACTGATAAATCTTGTGTAATGAGTAACTACCGTTCCTGTCATGAATGTAACCAAAGTGTAAAACATGACGTTAAAATCCTAATAAACAACCCTAGGTGTAACTTAGAGCAGACAACCTTTTGTATGATTACTGTTTGAAAAATTCTAAGTACACTGAGAGAACATGCCAAATTATATTAAAACAGTGTCTGGAGCCAGTGTTTACATCCAGAGGTAGAACTGTTAAATTTTTTAACACGTAAAGAAACATATTAATCAATTTACTGCTGAACTCAGAGCTTCCATACATGCATTGCTAGAGGACATTTGTCTTAAAATGAACATTTTGAGGCAAACATTTAGTTGTTTATGTACGTTTGGTTATATAGTGTAAAGTCACCATCAACTACTCACTCACTTTCTTAACAGCTTATCCAATTAGGCGCAAGGCACCCAGTAACACCCTGGATGGGGCGCCAGTCCATTGCACGGCAGACGCACATACACACACATACACACACACTCATTCACCTATAGGGAAATTCAGTGTCTCCAATTAACCTGACTGCATGGTTTTTTTTTACTGTTGGAGGAAACCAGAGCTCCCAGAGGAAACCCATGCAGACACAGGGAGAAAATGCAAACCACACAGAAAAGATCCAGACCGCCCCATCTGGGGATCGAACCCAGGACCTTCTTGCTGTGAGACGACAGTGCTACCTATCCAGCTACCATGCCGCCCAAGAGGAAATTATATTGATTACATTTTATTGTAATTGAAGATCTTCAGTATTGTGTTGTTCACTTGTGGCATCGTAGATATTAGAATAAACTAGGTCCCTCAATGCTGTGTTTCACATGAATACTTATTACATATTAGTAGAGAACCCTAACTTATCATTAATGGTTTTTGGCAGGGTTTTTTATATAATTAATGGGCCTACACTGGGCGTAAGGCAAACCTGGACAGGTTGGCAAATATTCTAGCCAATCATGTCTGTGTAGATGCCCTGCCGACTGATAGCACCACTGAGATTCAAACCTGGATCATGGATAAACATGACAATAATATTTGTAAGGATGATTTTTTTTTCTTTCGGCTGCTCCCATATTTAAGGGTCACCACAGCAGATCTGGTCCACATACCAGACTTTGCACAGTTTTTACTGTGCGCCTTTCCTGACGCAACCCTCCTATTTATATCTGGGCTTGGGACCGGCACTGAGAGTGCACTGATAAATAAGCCTCTCAATGGATAGACTGTTTCGGCCATCCTCCCTTCCCCAGATAGTCGATCATGTCCCTGCACACGTCCAACCAGCCAATAGCACTGATGAGACTCAAACCCCTGATCCCAGGATGCACCACCCAAGCACCAATATTTGTAAGGATGATACAGTACCACAAAAAAAAAACAAGTAGGGTCAGAACGTTATATGATTCATCATTATATTTGCTGTGCTGTGAGATGTCCAATACAACTTAATTTCCTTCGGGATTAATAAAGTATCTATATATCTATCTATCTATCTATCTATCTATCTATCTATCTATCTATCTATCCATCTATCTATCTATCTATCTATCTACAACTGTGTGGAAACAATACAATGATTTCAAATTTTAGGCCATGAAAGAAATATAATTTTTTAATGTAATAAACAGGGTGTTGACTTAATAGAGGCCTGTTTTACATGTGTTCCTGCTGTTGAAGTCAGGGTGAAAAGGCTGCAATGTATATGACAAAACTACACATGAGAGAAAAGTGAGAGAAGTGCTGTGTTGATAAGTCTGTTTAAACTTGCCCTGGCCAGACCTGACACTGTGTTATAAATGAAACATACAGTATAATCACCCAACAATATTTAAAAATGCAGTAAATGGTGCATAAATATGTAACTGCTAAACATCTATGGAACTTTTTCAAACATAGACCGTCCAAACAATGTGTTCAATGTATAAATCCTAAATGGTGGTTTAAATGATTAATATATTCAATTACTGATTGTCCAGAGAGAACAGACATGGTCTTTATCAAGTGTGTTAGACGACAGAAAACCACAAAACATTTAGATAATCAGTATAATTTCCATGCTTCCTTTTGTGCAAATGGGGAAACTCATCAGAGTGAGTGACCACACACACAGTTATGGTTTACAAGACAATTTGGCTGCAGGAAGCAAATGCATAATGAAAAGTTCAGACTAGACAGAATCATAAAAACAAGATGACAAAAAGCTGACACCAGAACAGGAAAAGAAGCAACACTAGATTTTTTTCTCTTTTGGGAATAGTTTGAAGTATCTTGGATAAGAAGCTCTTAATTTGGATTGATTCAAAAACAGTGTTTCATAAAAATAATTACAATATTCCTATACAATACATTTTAGAGGAAACTTTTACAATTACAATAAATATGTACAAACCCAAATTCCAACAAAGTTTGGTTCAATGCAAAAACATCACAAAAAGCAATATATTTGTTTCATTTGATTGTTTTACCTTATCCACATTACTGATTTCTGTATATACAGTAGACCCTTGAGTTACAAACGGTTTACCATACGAACATTTTGGGTTACGAGCGATCTTTTTCAACTTATCGTATGAACAAATTTTGGATTACAAACCGAAATTCGCGAAACACGTGACATCACAAACAAGTTGACCCCAAGCGTCTCTCTATGTATATATATATATACCGTGAGCGAACATTCGAACAGCGGACGGTGTTTTTTCGGTGTTTTCTTTATATTTTGTAAAATTCTATATTAAAATGGCCCCAAAGAATGTGCAGAGAAAGCTTAGTGGTGAGAAAATGAACAAATCTATTGCTATTTGTTGTTGTATAATTACTCCTGCCAGTAGCTGTCACTGTGTATCAGACAGAGGGGACAGTGAGTAAGAGAGAAGTTATTCTTTCGTGGAAATAACGAAAGAACTTAAGAACAGCCCTTCAGAACCAATTAAATTCGTAAGTCAAGGGTCCACTGTATATGTTAATTCCACAGTAATGTTTCAGAAAATGTTGTGACATGAGCATTATAAGACTTGGAAGTCTGTGGAATGTTTAAAAATACCTCTTTTGCTACTTTCTACAAGTACACAGATGAATAGGAAACAGTTGGTGAAATGATGATTGGTTACATTTACATTTTCAGCATTTAGCAGACGCTTTTATCCAAAGCGACTTACAGTATTGTGACAGTATACTGTCTGAGCAATTTAGGGTTAAGGGCCTTGCTCAAGGGTCAAACAGTGGCAACCTGGCAGTGGTGGGGCTTGAACCAGCGACCTTCTGATTACTATTCCTGTACCTTAACCACTAGGCTACAACTGCCCTTAAAATGGTTAAAATGTCACATTTAAGAAAGGATTGGTCATTTCTGAGCAAGGATAGGTGAGCATTCACCATTTGTACACAGCTGCAAAAAATTTTGCTATTTCACCATCTACAGTTCATAACTATTTGAAAAGATTCCAAGAATTCTAAGATATACAGTATCTAAGTATAAATGACAGGGGCAAAAAATGATATTAAATGTCTGTATTCTCTCAGATGGGACTGCATTAAAACAAACACGATTTTGTGATAAATCTAACTGCACATGCTTAGGTATTCTTTAAAAACCCGTCCGCTAGCACACCAGTGCCGAGATTCTGAACTCCTCGAAAATCATCGTTGTCATCTAGCAGGCATAATTGGCAGTGCCTGCAGGGCGGGATGACCGGACTATGTGGGTGGGGTCTTCAAACGCTGTGTAAGGACCCTGATTAGCAGATAGAGAATTCTGTGCAGAATGCATGGGTGAAAAAGGGTTCCATTAAGGGCTGTGTGTGGGTCTGAGGAGGCGTGAGCAGCAATATACCCACCTCAACTGCAATCAGGGATCCCCCAGCAGCGGAAGACAAATTAACTATGCTAAATTGGGAGAAAATTGGAGAAAATGCATAAAAATATAATCGAAAAAAAAGAAGAAAAAAAAAACACTTTTCAGTAAATATAGTTAATCGCTGCATCTACAACTGCAAGTTAGAACTATTGAACAAAGCATAACTTCTCTAGCATCAGGCTCATCTGAACTTGACTGGCACAAAGTGGAAATGTGTCCTGTGATCTGACGTGTGATCCACCTTTTAAACTGTTTATGGAAACAATGAATGTCATGTTCTCCAAGCCAAAGAAAAAAAAACATTCAGATTATCAATGCAAAATTCAAAAGCCATTATCTGTCATGGTATGAGGGGGTGTGTTATTGCCAATGGCAGAGGCAACCTGAATATCTCTGCAAAGACTTATTCTGCCAACCCAATGTTAAGCTGCAATTTCACATGTTACAGCAGTGTGGCTTAATTAAGACATAGTACTTGCTAAACTGGCAGTGTGGTGTCCAGACCTGTCTCCTATTAAAAAACTGTGGCAAATTATGTAGTGCAATATACAACTAAGACCCAAGGCTGTTGAGTAGCCAACGTGTTATTAAGCAAGAATAGGAAAAATCCACCTTAATAATTCAAATAAAATAGTATTAATAGTAGTTTTGAAAAGTAATACACTACTTTGTTAAAAGGAAAGGTAATATAGCTCAATGGGAAACATGCCCCTCTTGCAGTTTTTTGCAGTGAGTTGCAAGCATCAAGTTTAGAATTAGCCTACATATACAAATACATATACAAACATATACAAAATATGATCAGGTAAAATGGTCTTTGTACGATTTTCAATTGAATACAGGTCAAAAAGTTTCACTAATCATCATTTACTTTTATTTTTAAAATTCTGTCCCAACTTTTTTGCAATTGGGGTTGTTTTTTGGATGAAAATGTTAATAATAGTTATTCGCCAGTAATTTTTAATTTTTTGCCAAAGTATTGTTTGTGACTTTAACTTGAATAACACATTTGTGAATTTGTATGACCTCTGGAGTTACTCATTTGTTTTACTGAAAGAATCAGCTGTTGAAGACGCAGACTGGTGCAAATGGTATTTTAAAAGGTTGAGCTAGACAAAGGCTGGACAACTGGCCCTATTCCACCCGTGCCCTTCACACCCCGCCCAAGATGGTTCACGGCGTCCTTGACCTCAGTGTCAAGTCAGACAGTGTGATAAAGACCATGCAAGGACAGACAGGAAAGCAGTTGCACAATAATACCCAGCTGCTGCATGTCACCCACCCACTAGTGGTGCAACATTTTCATATTTAGAGACACCGCCATGGATGGAATGCCAACCAGGATGTGAAATTGTCTGGAACACTACACCATAATGTAGCTTTAGACAAAGCCCAACCAACCACAGAAATATTGACAGGTCTTTGCTTTTCTCTCTATTCTAAACCACCTTGTGTTAACATGCACACTTATGGTTTTATCCTCATTGTTGTATTCATTTTAGTTTATCTTCAGTAAGCTTTTAATTCTGAAAAGGATTGTGGGGAGTCTGGGGCTTAGACTTAAATACACCCTGGTCAGGGAGCCAAAACCCTGGTGAGCACCACACTCACTTAAACCCAACATTCAAATATGACTGGATTCTTCTAGGACTAAAAATATATTCGTGCTGTTTGGTGTTTCATGCTCTTGATTTTGGTGGTCTGGGTCTAGAAGGACAAACATTCCTGATGGAGCTACCACATCAACTGGCATTTGTCAACAGACCAATAGAGAAAAAACCCTGCTCAACCATTTTTATCTGTTTTTACACAAGCTGAACACAAGTATAGACCTCTGTCACGGCTTTAAATCAGCTCTAAAGTGTATCATGCCCTGAAACTCTAACACTCACAAAAAAAACAATGTCTTCCTGTATGTCAGGAGAGGCTCAGTCACGCACATTCCATTTTTAAGATGAGCTATAAAATCAGGCCATGACATTGAGGCCATTGTGCACTCTGTTGTACCGTGAAGTTAAAACAGTAAAGTTGTAAAAGATGTTTTCTTGACAGTAGTAGTCAATACAATTTGCCTAGTCAATACTAATCCATTAAAGATTTACTTTATTTCAATATTAGACTTTATAACACCTAAAAGTGTATGTCCAAAGTTCAACCATGGAGTCAAATACAGCCCTTAAACACATTTCATGAGGCTTGTAGCTTCCCTCATACAATACAGTAATGTAAAGTACCATGCCAAAAGAATGCTCATTTACTTCACAGGGGTCTAACTACCTTAATGTCATATAATTCATTCTTTATGTAATGTATTTACTTCAGTCATATTTAATGTAAAGAAAAGTAATGTAATAGTGTTATGAATTGGGGAAGGAAGGACCCAAGGATGCAGAGGAAGTTGGATAAAGGGTTTTATTTACTAAATAATAAACACAATATACAAGAAAATAAACAGAATAACACAAATAACAAAAAGGGGAAGCGCGAGGCGCGAACCCTGGTCGCTCACCTCCTGGCTGGGAGCTAACGCAGCCTGCCACAGCAGCGCTGAAAGCAAAACCGCTCCCAGCACTAAAGAGGTGAAGCGACCGGGTTCGCGAGGTGGAAAACCTCGCGCTGTTGGCCGGAGAAGGGGGAAAAAACACGGGCTTTTTACAAGCCCGGGTGTTACGGTCGGCAGCAAGGATTGCTGGAACGCAACCGCGTCATTACGCTACAAAACACAGCGGCGCTGTCACCAGCCAAGTTGGCTGGGAAGTGGCCGCTGTAATAGCGCTCCAGACGGCGGAACGCGACGCTGTCACCAGCGGTTTACGCTGGGAGGGGATCGCGTTCCTCTGGGCGCGTTAACAGGATCTCATGGTGGCGGCGGCACGGCGGCTCGACGGCTCGGCGGCAGCGGCCCGACGGCGACCTGAAGGCAGCGACCAGGCGGCGGCGGCGGCACGACAGCGGCGCCTCAAATGGCGGCAGCTTGGCGGCGGCGGCGGCCTGGTGGCGCCCCAATACCGGTGGCCCGGCGGCAGCGGCACAGCGGCGGCGGCACAGTGCGGCGGCACAATCTAGAGATAAAACAAATAAAAAAAAACATAAAAGGGCACCGCAGTGCCAAACAAACTGAAAGAAAGAAAAAGGCCAACAAACACAGAAGATGCGACGGCTGCAGCTCTGCGCCTATCCCTTAAATAGGGGAAGGCACAGGACACAGCTGCAGCGCATTCGCCCTAACGAGCTGGCCAGGTATTTCAGCCAGCTCGTTCACTGCTCTGTAAGGCCTGTGGCGTCAGGGAGAGATGGCACATTCCCCTGACGCCACAGAACCTAACAGTACCCCCTTCTTAAGGAGACCTCTCCTGAGGTCTCTAGCCGGCGGTCCCGTCCCCTCCAGTGGCTAAGAGCCACTGGGGGAGTGCCCCCCCAAAAAAATTTTTGGGAGAGAACGGGGTCCTCTGCTGGGTCCAGGAATGGTCGCATCTTACTGTTCTTGTTGGCTGTTTCTTTTTTCTTTCTTTGAGTTTGTTTGACACTGCGGTGTCCTTTTATGTTTATTGTTTTTTTTATCTTTAGGTTGTGCCGCCGCAATGTGCCGCCGCCGCCGTGCCGCTGCCGCCGGGCCACCGCTAGTGGGCGCCACCACGCCGCCGCCGCCGCCAAGCTGCCGCCATAGTGCCGCAGCTGTCGTGCCGCCGCCGCCGCCTGGTTGCCGCTCTCAGGTCGCCGTCGGGCCGCTGCCGCCGAGCCGTCGAGCCGCCGTGCCGCCGCCACCTAGAGACCCCACGGCTGCGCCCAGAGGAACGTGACCCCCTCCCAGCTACCGCTGGTGACGGCGTCACGTTCCGCCCTCTGGAGCGCAGGAGCAAATGGCCACTTCCCAGCCACCCTGGCTGGTGACAGCGCCTTTGCCATTAACTTTTGAAACCCGCAAATCGATCACACCCGGTAGCTGGCATGGCTCTAGCCAGCATTAGTTGCTGGAAAGCGCCATGCCACGCAGCTATTGTCGGTGTTACCCCCCCTTCTTCGGCCAACAGCGCGAGGTGGTCCATCTCGCGAACCCACTCTTTGCTTCAATAGCGCCGGGAGCGAGTCTGCCACTAGCGCCGCTGTGGCAGGCTGTTAAAGCTCCCGGTCGGGAGGCAAGAGTCCTGGGTTCGCGCCTCGCGCTTCCCCTTTTCTTTTGTATGCTTTTTTTTGTTCCTTTTCAGCCCCCGACGTCCGGCTGCCTTCGGGATTCCCCGAAGTGTTTTTTGTTATTGTTATTCCTTTTATTTTATGTATATTATGTTTATGATTTTGTAAATAAAACCTTTTTTAGTTAAACCTCCGCATCCTTGGGTCCTTCCTCCCACATCATAACAAATAGTGCTTTCCTAAAAACTCACAGCTGAATTTAGGTAATATATGGCAACCCTAACCAAAGGTAGCTAGCAAGATGCTAGTACAACAGCATTTATGAGCTGTATTATTATTACCTGCTTAATTGTAAGTTCAATTATGTTCTAATCACACAGTGAACAACTCAGGTTTAATACTGATTGTTAGGCTGTTCGGTTATCCCACACTCAGACATAGCCATCATATCTGTGTAGATGCCTGACCATCCGATAGCATTTAAACCCTGGATCTCAGCCGTCAATAATGTAAATATAAAGAAGCGCAGATGTGAAAAAAAACAAAAAAACAAATAAAGCCACAGCCAGGCAGCATCATTTTCATTTTAAGATATCTATATGGAAGCATCACTGTATGAGGCACAGTTAATGGAAAGGTAATAATGCAAAGTACATGCTCCACTATGCAAAAGTTAGCAATAAAGCCAAACTTGTTCTATCATATGGTGCAAAATTATTTAATACATACATCCATATAAGTAATATAAAAGTTGTAATATCTTCCAAATGTGACATAACCAAGTATTAAAAAAGGCTTGGAGGCTAAAAACATTTTCAGGGCACTACAGTATTAATACATATGGTGCGTCATCTGAAACCTACCACCGTAAAAAAAAACAAAAAAAACACAACACTCACTGTTAAGATCATGACCATAAAATGGCAGATCTTTTACACCATCATAAGAAGCAATTAATCCCTCCCTTCTTCCCTCATGGCCTCTGTCACCGCCGAGTAAAAAATATCCACCTCTACAGCACCTGTCACTGGCCACAAACATTGGATCTCACTATCGCCATTG
Organism: Trichomycterus rosablanca; assembly: GCF_030014385.1. Lineage (NCBI taxonomy): Eukaryota > Metazoa > Chordata > Actinopteri > Siluriformes > Trichomycteridae > Trichomycterus > Trichomycterus rosablanca. The sequence goes on from NC_085995.1 coordinate 22,078,000, forward strand.
CAATTTGGAGAATGGCAATCTCATTTAAGACTGATCCACCCATCATCTGGAGAGGTGACAATCCCCCTTTTATCTCCAACATTGTTTGATATCAGACGAGTTTGGCACTCTTGATCTCACTAGTGCACATGCCAACAGATGGTGTCTGAACCTGCCCAGGCTTGGCACTGATTGTATGTATGGCTCTGAAACCACAGTAGCAACAATTGGGACTAAATTTAGGAGAGGGCTCTAGATAGTAAAGCAATGCCTAAAACCTTTTTTAATTTAATGAAGCAACTTCATTTAGTACAAAAAATGCAGGGAAGAAGATTCTGCTTTACCTTCTTTATAAAGAAATGATTACTGCTGGATTATGGACAGCACTGGACAGCTGGATTATGGATTATGGACAAAAACTACACCTGCAGGAAAGGCTTCGTGAGCCATTTGGAACTGTCAGCACTGTTCATAAATGATCTATAAAACATCTGTTTTTATCTAAACCAAAACAGAAATAAGCAAGCTGTCAAGGCCTGAGGAAGCAATGTAGTGCTCACTTTATCATGCTTTACCTTTGGGATTTGGTGTTGGCATGTAGTGCCAGTTTTCCTTTATACAACATGATGCATGTCTGCCAAAATGCTTAAAAACTGATTATTTATTTACAGAAAATGCAAACTGCATTACTTTTCTCTGTGATGTCCTCCTATATTAAACTCTGCCTATGATGGTTCCAAGTCTGGCTGCAAAAGGAGAAAGACTGGTCACTGGGCCAGCACCCCAGCCCCATAAACACTTAACTACCTTAAACTCCAACAAAGTCATGCTAAGTGATTTGGGATATAAAAAGAATTTTACTTAATAACTACAACTCGTAAAACACTAAATTAATTATTTTGTATAAGTGCAAGGCAAGAACTAAAAGACAAAGTTTCTCCCTTTTCCTCCAGATTTTTAGCACGTCCAATTTTTTTACCCAATTGCGTTATGCTTCCTCTCTACTGGTGCTGACCTCTGCCCCGATTATGGAAAGCGAACTGACACACGCACCCTCCGACACGTCAGCAGTAGCCGACTGCATCTTTTCACTTGCACGAGGCGAGTTCCAGCTTTGCAGACCAGCTTTGTGCACAGAGAGCCACACCCTGATCGCATTATTCCTCTACTCTATGCAGACGCCATCAACGCCATCAATCAGCCAGCAGAAGTCGTAATTGCATCAGTTATGAGGAACCAGTTCCAGCTCCCTCCTGGATGAACAACAGCCAAACGTCGTTCATATAGCCGCCCAGCCCATCTGGATGGCAGAGCTGAGATTCGATCCGATGTATTCGAAATCCCAGCTCTAGTGTGCTAGCATATTTTAGCGCTGCGCCACCTGAGCGGCTATCATCATAAAGTTAAATTTCTTGGAAAGATTTTTTTTTAGCGGCAGGTCTGGTTTTACCAGGAAATATCATTAATAGCATTTATGCAGTTATGACAAAATACCGTGCAAGCAACTGATGGCTAAAGGCCTTGCTTAGTTGTCCAACAGTGATAACTTGGCGATAGTGAAAATTTATCAGGTATTTTAAAATGATTATAACAATTATATTGCTAAAAATGCATCAATTGAACAGACTTTAAAAAACTATTTCCATTTGCACAACTCAAAGAAAAAGATTTATTCTTACAATGAGGAAATGGTTCTACAGTACTTATGACTATTATTAATTGGAATAACCATTGCATATCCAATTACATTACTAAAATATAATCTTATATAGCAATATAATCCTTTTCCTTGTTTCTTATTTGTCTTTTTGCACAATACACTGCACAACTGTACCTTATAATGACTGCTGCTACTTGCACAAAAATACATTGCATAATTGCACCCTTACAATAACTGCTGCTACTTGTCTCTTCGAATAAGTTATTTATTCTTTTCATCTTGTACAGTAATTAGTTTTAGCTTTTCTAGTTTTAGTAATTTAGTTAAGTTTTAGTAGTCAGTTCCAGTTTGTCTTCGTTTCTATTTTTTTATTGCTGCCTTAGTTATACTGTATATACAGTGTATCACAAAAGTGAGTACACCCCTCACATTTCTGCAAATATTTCAATATATTCCATGTGTCAAGGTCCCAGATGTAAATGGGGAGCAGGGCTGTTAAATTTGGTGTTTTGGGTACAATTCTCTCATACTGGCCACTGGATATTCAACATGGCACCTCATGGCAAAGAACTCCCTGAGGATGTGAGAAATAGAATTGTTGCTCTCCACAAAGATGGCCTGGGCTATAAGAAGATTGCTAACACCCTGAAACTGAGCTACAGCATGGTGGCCAAGGTCATACAGCGGTTTTCCAGGACAGGTTCCACTCGGAACAGGCTTCGCCAGGGTCGACCAAAGAAGTTGAGTCCACGTGTTCGGCGTCATATCCAGAGGTTGGCTTTAAAAAATAGACACATGAGTGCTGCCAGCATTGCTGCAGAGGTTGAAGACGTGGGAGGTCAGCCTGTCAGTGCTCAGACCATACGCCGCACACTGCATCAACTCGGTCTGCATGGTCGTCATCCCAGAAGGAAGCTGACGCACAAGAAAGCCTGCAAACAGTTTGCTGAAGACAAGCAGTCCAAGAACATGGATTACCTGGAATGACCTGTGGTCTGACGAGACCAAGATGAACTTGTTTGGCTCAGATGGTGTCCAGCATGTGTGGCGGCGCCCTGGTGAGAAGTACCAAGACAACTGTATCTTGCCTACAGTCAAGCATGGTGGTGGTAGCATCATGGTCTTGGGCTGCATGAGTGTTGCTGGCACTGGGGAGCTGCAGTTCATTGAGGGAAACATGAATTCCAACATGTACTGTGACATTCTGAAACAGAGCATGATCCCCTCCCTTCGAAAACTGGGCCTCATGGCAGTTTTCCAACAGGATAACGACCCCAAACACAACCTCCAAGATGACAACTGCCTTGCTGAGGAAGCTGAAGGTAAAGGTGATGGACTAAACCCAATTGAGCACCTGTGGCGCATCCTCAAGTGGAAGGTGGAGGAGTTCAAGGTGTCTAACATCCACCAGCTCCGTGATGTCATCATGGAGGAGTGGAAGAGGATTCCAGTAGCAACCTGTGCAGCTCTGGTGAATTCCATGCCCAGGAGGGTTAAGGCAGTGCTGGATAATAATGGTGGTCACACAAAATATTGACACTTTGGGCACAATTTGGACATGTTCACTGTGGGGTGTACTCACTTATGTTGCCAGCTATTTAGACATTAATGGCTGTGTGTTGAGTTATTTTCAGAAGACAGTAAATCTACACTGCTATACAAGCTGTACACTGACTACTCTAAGTTATATCCAAGTTTTATTTCTATAGTGTTGTCCCATGAAAAGATATAATAAAATATTTGCAGAAATGTGAGGGGTGTACTCACTTTTGTGATACACTGTATATTATGTAAAAAGTTTTATATTATAAAAATTGCATACAATTATTCTCTTAGTTTAATCCTGTGATATATAAGTATATACTCACAGTTGGAGTATACTGAAGTTCGGAGGACAAGCAAAGTAAGAATTTTATTCTACAGTGTTTCTACTGTGCACATGACAATAAAACTCTTCAATCTTGAATATCCCCTAATTCTAAGAATAGGTTAAATCAAACATGACTTGGATTTTTAGTAGAATTTTTGTTGAATTTAACTGATTTCAAATAACTGATTTTCACATTATCTGAAAGTTTTGCTACAATTTTTAAAGTTTAACAAAGTTTACACTTTGTTGGTAATAGAATTGTAAATAATTTTAACATGCCTTAGATTTAACCTCTTTTAACCTCTTTACTCAACCCTAATGAACCAAGTGCTAAGTGTGCTTCTGGCTGCCACCTCTGGCTTTAAATAAAGCTACTGTGATGGACTGGCGAGGCAGAGTTGACTGAAAGTCTGTCCCCATATAGTGACTAACAGCAGTCTCACTGTCCACATAGCTTACTGGCAAACTCCAACCAGATGCCGGACAATTTTCCTAATTGTACTATACCACATAATGACCACTTCCCCTCGCAAAGCTGGCACAGTTTTCCTTAAAATATCCTTTCTGGTGCCAGAGTTCTAAGCACTAGCAAATTTACAATAACTGTTGTCATAACCCTTTTACAAGTCATCAGTCTAAAACATGTATAAACATGTGGATAAACGAGTGCTTAGTAAAATCATCACCTCATTTTAAAGCACTGCAACCAAAGTTTAGCTTACAAAGATGATTAAAACAAGTTTATACAGCTTTAGAAAGCTCAGCATTGGTGGCCTAGTGTAATACAGTAGATTGCTACACAAACCGAGCACCCTGTAAAAATGACAATTATATTTTTAGGCATTGTAATTCATTATCACAATAATCTAATGGAATTAAATTATTTAAAAAAAAAACAAATTTAATACTTAAAAGGGAAAGTGTGTAGCAGCACAATTTGGACTATTTGTGGTATGCTATTATATCTGTTTCAAGTAGTTGGAAAAAAAAAACAATTTAGCTTTTTACTGAAGAATACCTGAAGTAGTTTGTGTTGACATGTTTGTTTTTAGAAGTTGAGTTGTCTCTGCATGATATAGACCAATGACAATTGGTATAGTTTTCTTAATTTGATTTTTTACAAATGCTTCAGGGCGCTGGTGTAGCACAGCTGTAAATTACCCTAGCCCACTACTGTTGGCATACATGGTTCAAAATTCCAGAGGTGCTATCGGCCGGTTGGCCACCTACATACAGACATGATTGGCTTTGCCTGAGTGGAAAAATTAATTGGTTTCCTGTCTGGGTGTGTTACTACATTGCACCAATGTAACTTTAAAGAAAAAAGGGCAAGAAAGTTGGAATCACTTCACAGATAAAGTTTCTAAATATACATTTCTTTACATGGTGACATGATTGTTGTAAATACAACAGGTCAGAAGGTTGAGAAGAGATGAGGCATTAGCCTTTTTTCATTTTAACGGGTATTTGATAAGTGGCACAGTTACAGCACAGTGATTGACATTCTGTTTCTTATTTTTTCAATTTTCCTCCCACACTAGTCATATCCAATTACCTGATCCAATTACCTGATCCAATTACCTGAGCTACCTCTACTGCTGCAGGCCTCCACTTAGAACCGAGTAGGCCATAAACAACTCATATGGAGACCTGTTTCGTGCATCAAACTCCGTTATCTGTGCAGGCACCATCGACCAGCCAGCAGAGGTCATAACTGCCACAGTTATGAGGAATCCCATCTGGCATTCCCACAAGAATCATTGTCCATATAGGCGCCCGCCCGACCTGCCGGTAGCAGAGCTGAGATTCAAACTTGAAAGCTTGAGATGTTAGACACTTTTGTTTTTAGATACACAATTTAAAGCTAATTACTTGAGTCACAAAAGCAATGTGATTCACCATGCAGGAAACAATCATTGGACAATGCTACGGCATGACTAAGTAACTATAATGTGCTTTAATTAAGTCAGTTTAAACAAATGTTTAGGAAATGTTTTCATGCCATCCTGCATTTTCCACTTGAGATTTTCCCTGACTAGATAAAGCCTGCATTGGTCATCTAAAGTCGTTCCTTAAATCACACAAAAATATAACAAATATTGGTCCTTAAGTATTGCTCAGATAATGTATATAATTAGTTAGTTAGTTAGACCCTTGACTGATGTCGTAGGGGTGCCATGCAGGAGAGGGCAATCAGCGACCTCCATTGCTCTCAGTCCTCGGTTTTTCGCAGTAATGTGCCACGGGTCTGTCCGGTCTGTTCTTTGACATTGTAAAAGCCAGGACTTGCGTTCACACCATCTTTGCCGTTTGCCTTCCACTGTGCCTTGGAGGATTGTCTTGGCTAGTGAGTCATGGCGGGTCACATGGATACCAAGCTTACGGCATCGCACAGTGGCAAGAAGAGGCTCCTGGTTTCCCGCGAGTGTGCTGATTTGCTGCCAGACGTATTCGCTGGTGTATTTTTTGTTTGTTTATTAGGATTTTAACGTCATGTTTTACACTTACTCATTACACAAGTTCACAAGGTTATATTAAACACAGTCATGACAATTTTGTGTCTCCAATTCACCTCATTTGCATGTCTTTGGACTGTGGGAGGAAACCGGGGCACCCGGAGGAAACCCACGCAGACACAGAGAGAACATGCAAACTCCACACAGAAAGGACCCGGACTGCCCCACCTGGGGATCAAACCCAGGACCTTCTTGCTGTGAGGCAACAGTGCTACCCATTTAGCCACCGTGCCACCCAGCCAATCATTTATATCAGGTACTGTTTACTGTGGCTTTATTAAGATATGGTAATGACATATGTTAATAAACTGTCTAAGCAATCAGTTAAGGGGAGGACCTGTACACCTGGCTTTCTTTTTATGGGTTCTCCCAGTGTCATGTTTTCCAAAAACATGCAGAAGGTGGACTGCTTTAAATTTTAACTAGGTGCATTACGTGGTTACATGAATGTGTAAGTGTATCAGGTACTGTTTACTGTGTCTTTATTAAGATATGGTAATGACATATGTTAATAAACTGTCTAAGCAATCAGTTAAGTCAAGTTGATCAGGTTGCTGTGGACATCTATCTGCAATTTAACTTAATTTGGATGTAATGCATTACTAAACAGGGGTGAGATTCAAATTAATTGGAGAGAAAATAGGGGTAAACACGCAACCACTGATGTTTATACTTCAATAATGCTCAAAATAACCAGTGAAGAGTAGAATAAACATTAAAGAGAAACCTCCTGAAGGTCTTTAACTCTTCGATTTACACGTTCTGAAAGTGTTTACCGCTTTCTCGTTTTCCTTCATTAAATTTTATTGAAATTTTCCATGTCACCTGCACCTCGCGATAATGTGACTTCAGACATCTAATCACTTCCAAACCACCTCAGCAAAAGCATGCTGCAATTATTTACATGCCACAAAGCAGCACAAATTTGGAGTCTACTCTTAATACTTGATCAGATACACATGCATCACTCCTCCCTTAATATCTACTACCAAATTTTACACAGTATAAAATGTATGTATTTGTTTTTCCTATGCAGTTTCTCACTCATGGCATTTTTCATTGTAGATCTTTTAAACCATTTGATAAACCAGATCCTCGGGACTCATGCTCAATCTACCAGCTGTAGATTGATGCCATCTGATTTAGGTTAGCATTTGTAAGCTAAGTGGTAATGTAGTTTAAACAAAGTATTTAAAAAGGATTAGTAGTTTAAATGGAATAAATATTTTAAAAGGTTCAAAAGAAAGTGGTTGGAATTAAAAGTTAGCTGCTCAGAACTCTGTAACAACAAAGACAGCTGTGTCACAGACAGCAATAATTGGAAACAAAGGTTCACATTGCTAATTAATTTGCAGGTAAGTACATTGCTAACATATTGAGCTGGTATGGCGTAATGGTAAAGAGCCACGCTGTGGTGTCAGAAGTGCCTGAATTAAGGGGTTGGGCTAGGCTCACAAATACAGAAAGTGCATGGCATTATGTGAACCTAGCCATTGCAGGATACACATCTCAGTGCACTCTTAGGGCCAGTCCCAGGCCCAGATAAATAGAAGGGTTGTGCTAGGAAGGGCAACCAACAAAAAGAAAGTGCAATTCAAATATGTGGATGAGTAATCCACTGTGGTGACACCTTACAGGAGCAGCCGAAAGGAATCAAGTAGTCGCATAAAAAACTGTCATTTGGCGCCCAGGTGGCGCAGCGGGATATTCCACTAGCACACCAGCGCCGAGATTCTGAACTCCTCGGTTCATTGCCACTGGTCGGCTGGGTGCCATCTAGCGGGCATAATTGGCAGTGTCTGCAGCATGGTTCTTCTAGGGCGAAATGACCGGACTATGTGGGTGGGGTCCTCAAACGCTGTGTAAGGACCCTGACCAGCAGATAGAGAGATGCCTGTACAGAGTGCATAGGTGAAAAAAGGGTTCTTCTAAGGGCTGTGCACAGGTCGGAGAAGGCGTGAGCAGCAATATACCCACCTCAACTGCAATCAGGGATCCCCTAGCAGCGGAAGACAAATGGACTATGCTAAATTGGGAGAAAATGGGAGAAAAATGCAAAAACAAAATAGAAAAAAACTGTAATTCGTGATAACTCTAAAAGCCCCCCACCAATACCTCCTAAAAATAACCATTATGTACACATAATTTACATTTACCATTTTATTCTGACTAGAGTCACAGTGAGTCCTGAAGGCACCGTGCACATGGAAGCACACACTTATCCATGTGCTCACTTACACTACTTACAGCAATCTAGCTGGAATGTTTTGGAAGATTTTAGTTCTCATAGGTAACCCACACAAACACTAGGCCCCACCTCACAACTTACAGGAGTTAAAGGATCTGCTGCTAACATCTTGGTGCCAGATACCACAGCACACCTCCAGGGGTCTAGTGGAGTCCATGCCTCGATGGGTCAGGGCTGTTTTGGCAGCAAAAGGGGGACCAACACAATATGAGGAAGGTGGTCATAATGTTATGCCTGATCACGGTATACTACAGCTTTTTAAGTAAGCAAAACCGATTCCTCAAACAACCCTATATACACTGATCAGCCATAACAATAAAACCACCTCCTTGTTTTTACACTCACTGTCCATTTTATCAGCTCCACTTACCATATAGAAGCACTTTGTAGTTCTACAATTACTGAATGTAGTCCATCTATTTCTTTACATACTTTTTTAGCCTGCTTTCACCTGTTCTTCAATGGTCAGAACCCCTACAGGACCACCACAGAGCAGGTATTATTTGGGTGTTGGATCATTCTTAGCACTGCAGTGACACTGACATAGTGGTGTGTTAGTGTGTGTTGTACTGGTATGAATGGATCAGACACAGCAGCGCTGCTGGAGTTTTTAAATACTTAAAATGTCCACTCACTGTCCACTCTATTAGACACTCCTACCTAGTTGATCCACCTTGTAGATGTAAAGTCAGGGATGATCGATTATCTATTGCTGCTGTTTGAGTTGGTCATCTTCTAGACCTTCATCAGTGGTCACAGGACGCTGCCCACGGGGCGATGTTGGCTGGATGTTTTTGGTTGGTGGACTATTCTCAGTCCAGCAGTGACAGTGAGGTGTTTAAAAACTCCATCAGTGCTGCTGTGTCTTATCCATTCATACCAGTACAACACACACTAAAACACCATCACCATGTCAGTGTCACTGCAGTGCTGAGAATGATCCACCACCCAAATAATACCTAATGTGTAGTGGTCCTGGGAGAGTCCTGACCATTGAAGAACAGCATGAAAGGGGGTTAACAAAGCATGCAGAGACACAGATGGACTACAGTCAGTAATTATAGAACTACAAAGTGCTTATATATGGTAAGTGGAGCTGATAAAATGGACAGTGAGTGTAGAAACAAGGAGGTGGTTTTAATGTTATGGCTGATAGGTGTATAATCAGTGCTGTGATCATATAGTGCTTTACACTGAACAATCTACATACATCTACATACCGACATGATTGGCTAAGTCTGGGCGAGCCCTGCAATGGATTGAAATCCTGTCTGGTGTGTGTTAACTGCACTGCACCCACATTTCAGGTCATGCAGAGGCCATGACCAGGATTCAGCAGTGGTGAAAAGATGAAAATGAAATGAAAATATTTCACCAAAGGTACTTGGCTAAAAAAAACATTTTGTAAAATATGTGCCCAAGGACAAAGTTACCCAACACCATAATAACTTCTGGTTGTTTAATGAATCTGTTGGTGAGTCAGTTTAGATAATTTAGATCATTTAACACATCCAGACTTGTTTTCACCAGCCCTGTAGGATATAAAACATTCATCTTGAACCTTTCCATTAAAGCTAAGCAGTCATTTTTAAGTTTCTACATAAACACTATCTAAATCTAAAAAGAGCAGTCAGTCTGGAAAGCATTACACGGGTGATTCTTCAATTGGGGGAACTTTTACGTCCCTAGGTTATAAATTTGTGTTAAAAATACTACAAAACAAATATTTTAGGTATTAAAAAGATCATTCATTGCATCACTAAAAAAAATTACATACCAAAATAATTATGATTTCCATTTTTTATGATGATTTAAACATCAATATTTTTCTACTTTGGCCTTGTCCCCAACCCAGACTTTAGAACTTCTCTGCTGTAATAAAAAGCTAAAAAGTGATCAATTCCTTATAAAAATCACAATATGAGTTTTATAATAACTTAAAAAAAAACAAAATGTAATTTTTTTTTTCATATTTGTACAACAATATATTATATATATATATATATATATATATATATATGTATATATATATATATATATATATATAGAGCAATATATTACTGTCCCCAGCATTATCGTCATTACCGCAACAGTGTATGGTTTCTGTAGGGAATCATTTGAAGGTAACACTTGTTTATGTTGTAACCATGGAAACAAAGATTCGCAAGGAAGCACATGCCAGCCATGAGAGAAGATTGACATTTTAATGTCTGTAAATGTGATTACTTAAATCATGTATTCCTCCTGATCACAGAGTATATTTATTCAGCGTCATTACCATTTACATCAATATGGCAGTACTTTATGGCAGTACTTTAAAAAAAAAAAAAAGAAATTTACACATTATTTATATGTATTTAAAGTGCATCTTGTACTAGCTGTTGACTAGCTTTAGCAAATCCATGGCCTAGCTAGTTTTCTTTCTTTAAAAAAGTAAAAATTTTCATTATCGCAACACGTCATTACCAACACATAATGACATTTTGCTATGCCACCGCAAATAAATATGAAATATTAAAATTCTATATAAGCTCAATTGTAGCCATCATTAAGTCTTTGCTCTAAAGCATGTAAGCATTATTTGACATAATTAAAACTAAATTATTACTAATTTTATTTTTCAAAAGTAAAGAGCCCGCAATTGAAGAATCACCCACACATCTCTAAGACTCCACTGAACTTCAGGGAGAGCCCTTATCTTCAAATTATGGTTCATCATGAACTCATCCAGGAAGATAGAATACATTTTGGTATGCACTCCCCTCTGCACCCCTCACTATACTGATAACTAGCATTATCAAAACAAACAAGCTGGCTACAAAAGAGACTAGAGCAAGAAAATCATTCAGTAGTGGTGCTGCATCCACACCCTTTCACAGAATCATAAAACAAGCAAGAAGCAACCAAAACCGGACAAGACTCAAACTGTTCATGAGAGCTAAAATGGGCTGTTCCTAGTTTGTGGACGTCCCATCTCTTCTATCCTGGCATAAGGCTCAGATCTTATTGCACAACTTCCTAGTGGCATATTTCACCCAGAACACATGCTACCATGCCCTGGCAGGATATTTTAAGCGAGTCCTTTTGGAGAGATGAAAGTAAATCCAAGTGCTATGTACATCAGAACCACCTGCCACACCCCAAAATACTCCGATTACTCAGTGCCATTGAAAAATGATTTATAGTAAAGACTTTCCCACACCTTGCACTCCCTTGTCTATCATTTATTTACACTTTTATCAGTCGCTGAGGTATACTTAGTATGTAAACCAACGCTACTGTTCAGAGAAGAATCATAGCATGTAGCATGTTGGCTCATTAGAGTGGCAAATCTTTAATTATTAGGTGTCTGTCAGTACAACACACCTTCTTCACTTGTTTCCTGAGATGTACTTGGTAATTTATGCACCCAAAGAATGATCGACTCTGTCCTGATGCAGTTCAGTGGCATTTTGCCGACGCTTCTTAAGATCTGACCTTTAAAGGAAAACCAGCACTTTAAAACAAACCACCTCCTTGTTTCTACACTCACTGTCCATTTTATCAGCTCCACTTACCATATAGAAGCACTTTGAAGTTTTACAATTACTGACTGTAGTCTATCTGTTTCTCTACATATCTTTTAAGCTTGCTTTCATCCTGTTCTTCAATGGTCAGGACCCCCACAGGACCACCACAGAGCAGGTATTATTTGGGTGGTGGATCATTCTCAGCACTGCAGTGACAATGACATGGTGGTGGTGTGTTAGTGTGTGTTGTGCTGGTATGATTGGATCAGACACAGCAGCGCTGCTGGAGTTTTTCAATACCGTGTCTGCTCACTGTCCTCTCTATTAGACACTCCTACCTAGTTGGTCCACCTTGTAGAAAGTCAGAGACGATCGCTCATCTACTGCTGCTGTTAGAGTTGGTCATCTTCTAGACCTTCATCAGTAGTCATAGGACGCTGCCCATGGGGCGCTGTTGGCTGGATATATTTTTGGTTGGTGGATTCTATTCTCAGTCCAGCAGTAACAGTTAGGTGTTTAAAAACTCCATCAGCGCTGCTGTGTCTGATCCACTCATACCAGCACAACACACACCAACACACCACCACCATGTCAGTGTCACTGCAGTGCTGAGAATGACCCACCACCCAAATAATACCTACTCTGTGGTAGTCCTGTGGGATGAAAGGGGTTAACAAAGCATGCAGAGAAACAGATGGACTACAGTCAGTAATTGTAGAACTACAAAGTGCTTCTATATGGTAAGTGGAGCTGATGAAATGGACAGTGAGTGTAGAAACAAGGAGGTGGTTTTAATGTTATAGCTGATCAGTGTATATTTGAATATATTTATATATGATTTTTCTAAACCAGAGCCTATTTCACTTAACATCATTTCAATTTAAAACAAAACACCCTGGACATGGTGCCCAGTATTTCACAGGGCAACACACACTCACACATTACTTAATTAATCACACCTAAATTGACATTTCTGATTAAGAGGTGAGAAGAAACCAAAGTACCTGGGTAAAACTCACACTGACACAAGGAGAACATGCTAAAACAACAAACAGAGTCAAAAAGCAAATATCTAGTCTGAAACAATGGCTGCCAGTTAATACACAGACAAAATCCTTCTTAAAAAGTTGCATATTGAAGCTTTATTCATACACTAAGCTCTCAAAGTAAAACGTGGGCCTAGATTACTGGAGCGGTACCAACAGGACCAAAAGGACAAAATGTTCTGATGGGACTTATGTAATGCAAAATTGTATTATATCCAAAATTACTCAATCAAACATCATATCAAGCCTGTAAGAAGCCTTTAAGAATATCATTACGCATTCACACAGGAGAGAAGCCGTATCACTGCTCAGAGTGTGGAAAGAGATTTACTCAACAGGGTAAACTTCAACAACACCAGCGCATTCACACAGGAGAGAAACCGTATTACTGCTCAGAGTGTGGAAACAGTTTTTCTTGTCAGAGTACACTCCAACAACACCAGCGCATTCACACAGGAGAGAAGCCATATCAGTGCTCAGACTGTGGGAAGAGTTTTGCTTATGTAAAGAATTTTAAGCAACATCAGCGAATTCACATAGAAAACCTATATCACTGTTATAAGTGTATGCCGTAGCCGTATGCTGTATGCCGTAGCCTAGTGGTTAAGGCACTGGACTAGTGATCAGAAGGTCGCTGGTTCAAGCCCCACCACTCCCAGCTTGCTGCTGTTGGGCCCTTGAGCAAGGCCCGAAACCCTCAATTGCTCAGACTGTATACTGTCAGTGCAATGTAAGTCACTTTGGATAAAGGCGTCTGCTAAATGCCTAAAATGTAAATGTTATGTAAATGTAAATTACGCCCACACTGGCAACCTAACCAGTTCCTCAGTCTGTCACATCAGTGACCACAGAGCCCACGTCTACTCTGGAGACAGAAATACCTCTCTCTCTCATCACTCACCCACTTATGCACTCATTCATATACTCACTCACTCTAATCCAAATCCTGTCAGCCACGATTCTGGTTTCAAACGACAACCGTTGAGTCTAAAATGAAAGGGCTTCAACTTACAGTTCTGAGTCCCTAACGGGACTTCTGAGGTGCTGTCCACATAAACATACACACACATACACAAACCCACACATGCACACACCACCTATAAACAGAAGCTGATTCTCTCTGTCCTCCTTTAACCTTAATCTCTCATTGCTTTCATAATGACTATTTATTTTGAAACATATAGCAACAGCAACAATTACGTATATAATACCAACAAATATTCAATGAGAGAAAAGAAACAATTAATAAGAAGAAGGAAAGGAAAAAGACATAAAAGATGTTATACAGACATTAACCCCAGCATTTGCTGCTAATGTGTGTGTGTGTGTGTGTGTGTGTGTATGTGTGTGTGTTTTTATACTGAGCATAGACAAATGGTATAGCTCTTATTTAGACTGTGATTTATTACTGCATATTGGATAAAAAAAAAGTGCAACAGGATAGATTGTTGTGACTGGGCATGGTTACTGAATCATTTCCTTTTGCCTTGCCATTTATGACCAACAGAGGGGGCATGGAGGTGTAGATGATTGGCGTAGCAATTTCGCTTAACTGCTTTCTCTTAAAACCATGAAACCATAATGCCATCACTAGAAAACCACCCTGGATAAGTAAGCTGTCCCAGAGGTGGCATGACGGCACCAGTTGGAAAATGTTCTTGCATATTTGTGTCCAGTAGTTTACACGTCACAATTTTTATTAAATCCCACCGCTGCAATCATGTAGTCAAAACCACACAATAATACATGTCTTTAATTACAGTGCAACACATTATAAACACTTTTCAACTTACAGAGCTCTCACAGAGCTCACACAGAGGTTCCTGTTATTTGTCTCACACTTTCTTGAGGTGCCTTTCATGTGTAAAGTGTTTTATAAAGTAAGTAAATTGGACATACCTGGAGGACAGACGCACTCTTGACCGACGTCTCTCGTTTTACGCAGTTTTGGCATCAGTTCACTCAGCCTCTGATACAGAAAGCATGATACACACAATCGTCAGTCAATTCAACAACAATTTATATACGTTCAGTTAGATTTTATGGTGCTGTTCACAACAGACATCATAGCTTTACATTGAGGTCTCAAATTAGTAAGACTGAGGTGTCAGTGACAGGTAAAGAAGTCTTTCAAAGAACCAGTGTTGAAAGTGGAACATATCCACTTCTGGGTTCTAGTTAATACTATATAGGTTAATGCCAACAATGCTGTGTAGCATATAGATATCAACATATTTTTGATAATCCCCACCTTCTTGTGAGAGGTTTGGCATGTTCCTGCTGCCTTCACTTGCTTTCTGTGTCTGTTGCTATAAATTACCCTAGGTGTTAATAACTAAGGTCAATGTGTGATGCCCTGCAGTGGACTGGTGCTCTGTCTAGGGTATATTCCAGCAATGAGTCCAGTGTTTCCAGGTGGCTTTGGACTCACCGCACCCTGGTCAGAATAAGCTGGTTATGAATTTCCTATGTTGCGAATATACAACATCACCTGATAGCCCAGATCAAGATAAAGTAGTTATGGAAAATGAATAAATTATCAAATTAAAATAAACGGAAAATGATTTTTTAATATAATGCTGTAAATTATATATACAGTGTATCACAAAAGTGAGTACACCCCTCACATTTCTGCAAATATTTTATTATATCTTTTCATGGGACAACACTATAGAAATAAAACTTGGATATAACTTAGAGTAGTCAGTGTACAGCTTGTATAGCAGTGTAGATTTACTGTCTTCTGAAAATAACTCAACACACAGCCATTAATGTCTAAATAGCTGGCAACATAAGTGAGTACACCCCACAGTGAACATGTCCAAATTGTGCCCAAAGTGTCAATATTTTGTGTGACCACCATTATTATCCAGCACTGCCTTAACCCTCCTGGGCATGGAATTCACCAGAGCTGCACAGGTTGCTATGATGACATCACGGAGCTGGTGGATGTTAGACACCATTTACACCTGGGACCTTGACACATGACACCAGGGAGGGACAACGACACATTTGGGCACAATTTGGACATGTTCACTGTGGGGTGTACTCACTTATGTTGCCAGCTATTTAGACATTAATGGCTGTGTGTTGAGTTATTTTCAGAAGACAGTAAATCTACACTGCTATACAAGTTGTACACTGACTACTCTAAGTTATATCCAAGTTTTATTTCTATAGTGTTGTCCCATGAAAAGATATAATAAAATATTTGCAGAAATGTGAGGGGTGTACTCACTTTTGTGATACACTGTATATATATATATATATATATATATATATATATATATATATATATACATAAATTAATTTTTATTAGTTTTTTGTATTTTTTTAAATGACAAATGGCAGATGTTTCCCCTAAAATGTGTTTTAATTTTTACATTTTCAGTGTTATTCATTCATTTTTTATTATTTTTTCTGTTAAACATTTAATCATATCTAATAAAATGAAAGCATCAAAGCTTAATCCAAAATGATCTCTTTATCTATCATAAACTCCAAATAAGTACACAGGCAGCAAAGTTACCTTAATGTAAAAAATAAAATTAAATAAAGAATGATTATTTAAGTATCAAGTAAACTAGTTTTAAACAAATAGGTTGTATGCAGATGTCATTTTAAATGTGTTTTTAAAATAACATGCAAAGCTCCACCCACCACTAACTTACTACTGTAAAAAACACTAAAGTATTAAAAATAAAACATGAAAATTATATTGTAAATGAAACAATATACTTGAATGTTTTTAGTCCTACTTTGGTCCTATTATTTCTTATTATCTACAGTAGGGAAAAGACTTCTTTTTAAATACCATTAAAAATTTCATTCAGTTGCAGCATGTTTTAGTAAGGTTTAAGGTTGTGTTAAATTCTACAATTTTGGGGTAAAAAGTAAGTAACTAAGTGAGAACTAAGTAATGCTGAGCCATTATTTACCTAACTCAATACAAAGAAATTACTTTTAAAGTTTGGCTGATCAGCTTGATAATATTTTGTAAATATAAACAAATTTAGAATTTGACACCTGCAACACACTCAAATGAAGTTATCATATTTGCCACGTTTGCATCTCCTTTCCTTACATTAATCACACTTTTTTTTAATAGTTTGCGAACTGAGGACAACTGGAAGTTTTGCCTATTCCTGCTTGCTACAAGACTTTAGAGTTCGAAAGTCTGTGGGCGTCGTTGTCTGATTCTCACTGTCATGATGCAGTATAGAGTTACAATAACAGACACTGTCATGCTAAAATAAGAGATGACAGATGCTGGCTTTCAACAATCTGGATGGTCCTTTTCAACTTGGCATCCATTTGTCCTAAAACAAGCTTAAATGTGGACTTTTCTGACAACAGCACAGATTTCCACTATAATTTGGTCTATTTGAGATGGTTGCAGGTTGCATTTTGAGTTTCAGATTTCATTGCTTGGACAGCATTGGATTTTGTTACGTGACAATGGTTTTCTGAAGTATTCTCAGGCACATGTGGCTATTTTTATCACAGTAGCATGACGGTTTCTCATGTAATGCCATCTGCAAGCTGAAAGGTCCCACACATTCAATAGTGGCATCCAGCCTTTCCCGATATGGACAGAGATTACTCTGGATCCCCTGAATCCTTTGACAATGTTATGCATTGTAGTGAAAGACAAATTATTTGCAATCTTAAGTAGAGATTTTTTTAACTGATTGACAATTACTGTACCTTTTTTGGCACAAAGATGTGTGCCATAATCCACCTTTGCATGCAAAGACTAAGCCTTTGGTGAATCCTCCTGCTATTAACAAACATAATACTCTTACCAGTTACCAATTCACCTGCTTGTAGTAAAATGTTTCAAAACGTTGTTACTCGATTATATGAACTTTTCACTCTTTTATTGTTTTAAAGGCATGAAATGTAATAACATGCATTGTCAGCATCTACCACTCTTCAAAAACTGCCTACACACTCTAATAATTTTTGTACTTTGACCTATATTACATTCTTGTTATTGCACTGATTAACAAAATCGATACAGGGCCTACTAATATTTCTTACTTTGCCGACTTTTTTTTACAACTATTTATTTGTCTTACATTACATTAAATTCTTGTTGAAGGGGTATAAAACAAACAAAAAATAGACAGTCTGCAGTTGTATGTATTTGTTTTATTGTCCTTTATGATATGCAACACTGGTAGACCTACTTGAGTTAAAGAGAACTGAAAGATTGTTCCTATTGGGAGGTTCTTTACACAGTATTATGTATTATTTAAACTGGTTACAGACTGGTCTTGTAATACAAATTTGTTTTCAGGTAAGACTATATGTCCTGAGACTTTTCTTAATTCTTGTTTTGGTTACCCTGCAGTGTTCTGCTGGTGGTGAATTTGACCCACCTCATGATCAGTTTTCATCTATCCCCTTTATTAAATAATTAATAGTAATTATAATAATTAATATTTATGATTTATCCTTTATTTAAAAAGTGAATATATTACCAAGTACATATAAATAATCACCCTCAATCAGTGCATTAAAGAGTGGTCCACAATTAAATCAAGCCAGCTCATTTCATTGTGAAATGGCTTTTCGCACCTGACTTGGATCACTGTTCTTCAGAATAACTTGTCAAGTGTGGTCAAGATTGTCTACGATGAACCTAAGTATGGTCATTTGCTTTTTTATTTGTCATTTTTTATTTGCAAATAGCCTACATATCAGTGTGACAACCCAGAAACAATCACTGAAACTGAAAGCCTGACAGTCAGTATTTTCTGGCTGATGCGTATGTAAGACTGGTAGAGTTAACAGTAAGATTATTAAAATTAAAATTAGTTCTTTACATGTTTTAAATACATTTATGTGTGTATATAAGGGGCATCTGATAATGTTTATTTAATTACATTATTTAATTGAATAACAGGTATCATATATTTTTTTAAATAATCAGTACAGAACAGAAGCACCACATTGACCCCATGTCCAACTTTCTTCTACATCCTTCACTATATGAATTTCAGATCTTAAAAATTCTCCCTGCTTTTGTTTTTCACTGATCCTCAGTATTTTGCTACGACCGAATGTTTATGAATTATAGAAAAAACACAAGAAACATATTGTGGTGTTGATTGTTTTCTTGGTCCATATAAAATGAATATAAATAATTATGAGTAGTTGAATGGGACGTTGAATGTGTCAATGCACTTTAATCTCTGTAAATAAATCAACCTGTTCTATTAATATATATATATATATATATATATATATATATATATATATATATTATACAGTTTATACAGGAGTCGCAACTTACTTCTTGCAGAAGAATTTGGACGGTATTGTGCAGCTCCTCTGATCCTGAACCTCCAGCTCCATCGCTGATGATCCTCTCCAGCGCGAGCACTCGGCTCTTAGTGTCGCGCGCGTTAACGCTCAACAGGCTGCACGCGGCCAGCGCACCGAGCGAAAGCGCGAGACTTACAGCGGCAGCCATAGTCAAGGAACGGCGCGCGCACCCACACCCTGAGTCCCGAGATGCTTTACTGTCCTCCGCCTGACAGTCCATGTCCACCGATCCGGGAAAGATCCGCTATACCGAACTCGATTCTGCTGTACCAGGGACTCACTCTAAAGCCCTTCAGAAGTGTCTCTGCAATGTCTCACCACACTGACCAGCGCACTGATGGACATACAAGTCTTAAGCTGACTGATGATAGTCCTCTGAGTGGAGTGCACGCGCGTGTGAGTGTTTGCTGTGGAGCGTGAAATGGGGAGAGAAAAGCACGAGCTGCTTCACAACCGACTGGAAACTGCACACGCGTGTGTGTGTGTGTGTGTGTGTGTGTGTGTTTCCGCGCGTGCGTGTGTGTGCACTGTAGAAGGGTTTATCAAGTGCGATTTTAAATAGTATATACCATCAGACTAAATGCACATAAAATTATCATTTATTTCAATTGTATGTTTCTTTGATGTGTCTATTTAATTATTTATTAGGATTTTAACGTCATGTTTTACACTTTGGTTACATTCATGACAGAAACGGTACTAATTCATTCACAGTTCACAAGTTTAACGTCAATCACAGTCATGGACCATTTTATATCTCCAATTCACCTCACTTGCATGTCTTTGGACCGTGGGAGGAAACCGGAGCTCCTGGAGGAAACCCACGCAGACACGGGAGAACATGCAAAATCCACACAGAAAGGACCCGTATCGCACCATCTGGGGATAGGACCTTCTCGCTGTGAGGCACCAGTACTATCAACTGAGCCACCTTGCCCCTTGATGTGTCTACCAAACTACACCGATCAGCCATAACATTAAAACCACCTCCTTGTTTCTACACTCACTGTCCATTTTATCAGCTCCACTTACCATATAGAGGCATTTTGTAGTTCTACAATTACTGACTGTAGTCCATCTGTTTCTCTGCATGCTTTGTTAGCCCCCTTTCATGCTGTTCTTCAATGGTCAGGACTCCCACAGCACCACCACAGAGTAGGTATTATTTGGGTGGTGGATCATTCTCAGCACTGCAGTAACACTGACATGGTGGTGGTGTGTTGGTGTGTGTTGTGCTGGTATGAGTGGATCAGACACAGCAATGCTGATGGAGTTTTTAAACACCTCACTGTCACTGCTGGACTGAGAATAGTCCACCAACCAAATACAGTGGGGCCAAAAAGTATTTAGTCAGCCACTGATTGTGCAGGTTCTCCTACTTAGAAAGATGAGAGAGGTCTGTAATTTTCATCATAGGTACACTTCAACTATGAGAGACAAAATGAGAGAAAAAAATCCAGGAAATCACATTGTAGGATTTTTTAAGATTTTATTTGTAAATTATGGTGGAAAATAAGTATTTGGTCAATAACAAAAGTTCAACTCAATACTTTGTAACATAACCTTTGTTGGCAATGACAGAGGTCAAACGTTTCCTGTAAGTCTTCACCAGGTTTGCACACACTGTAGCTGGTATTTTGGCCCATTCCTCCATGCAGATCTCCTCTAGAGCAGTGATGTTTTGGGACTGTCTCTGGGCAACACGGACTCCACAAATTTTCTATGGGGTTGAGGTCTGGAGACTGGCTAGGCCACTGCAGGACCTTGAAATGCTTTTTACGGAGCCACTCCTTCATTGCCCGAGCGGGGTGTTTGGGATCATTGTCATGCTGGAAGACCCAGCCACGTTCCATCTTCAATGCTCTCACTGATGGAAGGAGGTTTTGGCTTAAAATCTCACGATACATGGCCCCGTTCATTCTTCCCTTAACACGGATCAGTCGCCCTGTCCCCTTTGCAGAAAAACAGCCCCAAAGCATGATGTTTCCACCCCCATGCTTCACAGTAGGTATGGTGTTCTTGGGATGCAACTCAGCATTCTTCTTCCTCCAAACACGACGAGTTGAGTTTTTACCAAAAAGTTCCATTTTGGTTTCATCTGACCACATGATATTCTCCCAATCCTCTTCTGGATCATCCATATGCTCTCTGGCAAACTTCAGACGGGCCTGGACATGTACTGGCTTAAGCAGGGGGACACGCCTGGCACTGCAGGATTTGAGTCCCTCTCGGCGTAGTGTGTTACTGATGGTAGCCTTGTTACTTTGGCCCCAGCTCTCTGCAGGTCATTCATCAGGTCCCTCCGTGTAGTTCTGGGATATTTTGCTCACCGTTCTCATGATCATTTTGACCCCACGGGATCGAGGGAGATTATCAATGGTCTTGTATGTCTTCCATTTTCTTACAATTGCTCCCACAGTTGATTTATTCACACCAACCTGCTTGCCTATTGTAGATTCACTCTTCCCAGCCTGGTGCAGGTCTACAATTTTCTTCCTGGTGTCCTTCGACAGCTCTTTGGTCTTGGCCATGGTTGAGTTTGGAGTCTGACTGTTTGAGGCTGTGGACAGGTGTCTTTTATACAGATAACGATGTCAAACCGGTGCCATTGATACAGGTAATGAGTGGAGGACAGAAGAGCTTCTTAAAGAAGAAGTTACAGGTCTGTGAGAGCCAGAAATCTTGCTTGTTTGTTATTGACCAAATACTTATTTTCCACCATAATTTACAAATAAATTCTTTAAAAATCCTACAATGTGATTTCCTGGAATTTTTTTTCTCATTTTGTCTCTCATAGTTGAAGTGTACCTATGATGAAAATTACAGACCTCTCTCATCTTTCTAAGTAGGAGAACTTGCACAATCAGTGGCTGACTAAATACTTTTTGACCCCACTGTATATCCAGCCAACAGCGCCCCATGGGCAGCATCCTGTGACCACTGCTGAAGATCTAGAAGATGACCAACTCAAACAGCATCAATAGATGAGCGATCATCTCTGACTTTACATCTACAAGGTGGACCAACTAGGTAGGAGTAGAGTGGACAGTGAGTGGACACGGTATTTAAAAACTCCAGCAGCGCTGCTGTGTCTGATCCACTCATACCAGCACAACACACACTAACACACCACCACCATGTCAGTGTCACTGCAGTGCTGAGAATGATCCACCATCTAAATAATACCAGCTCTGTGGTGGTCCTGTGGGGGTCCTAACCACTGAAGAACAGGGTGAAAGCAGGCTAAAAAGATATGTAGAGAAACAGATGGACTACAGTCAGTAATTGTAAAAGTACAAAGTGCTCCTATATGGTAAGTGGAGCTGATAAAATGGACAGTGAGTGTAGAAACAAGGAGGTGGTTTTAATGTTATGGCTGATCGGTGTATATCAATCTGACTTGTGTACAACTCAAAATCAGAAAAAGTTGGGACAGTGTGAAAAACGCAGTGTTTCTTACATTTACTTTGACTTTTATATTAATGCAGACAGTATGATCCCAAGATATTTCATGTTTTGTCTGGTTAACTTTATTTCATTTGTTAATATATATGCATTCCTGTATTTCAGTACTGCAACAAATTCCAAAAAAGTTGGGAAGGTAAAGCAGTTACCACTTTGTAATGTTGTCATACCTTCTCACAACACTTAAAAGACGTTTTGCCACCGAGGATACCAAGCGATGAAGTGTTTTAGGTGTTATTTTTTCTGCAAACGTGATAAGGTGTGCAAGAGTACAGGGTTGTTGTCACATTTTTTGTTTCAGAATTCTTCACACATTCTCAAAAGGGGACAGGTCAGTACTGCAGGCAGGCCAGTCCAGTCCCAGTAGCCTCTTATTCTGCAGCCATGCCTTTGTATTGTGTGCAGAATGTGGTTTTGCATTGTCTTGTTGCTCTTGAATTTTAGTGTATTTTCTGCATTAATGCTGCCATCACAAAAGTGTAACTTACCTTTGCCAAGGGCACTGAAAAAATCCCATACCCTGACAGACCCTGGCTTTTGGATTTGTTGCTGATAACAGTCTGGATGGTTCATTTAGTTTTTGGTTCGGAGCACACAGCAACCATTTGAACGATCTGAAATACTGATTCATCTGACCACAGTACAGGTTTCCACGGTGTATGGTCCATCCCAGATGCCTACAAGTCCAGAGAACTTGATGCTGCTTCTGGACATGGTTAACATAAGGCTTCTTTTTTGCACAGTAAAGTTTTAAGTGCATTTGTGCATGTAACTCTGTATTGTAGTGCTTGACAAAGGTTTGCCAAACTAATCCCTTACCCATGTGGTTATATCAGCTATTGTTGAGTGGCGGTTCTTGATGCAGTGCCGTCTGAGGGATCGCAGATCACAGGTGTTCAGCTTAGGCTTGCATCTTGCCCTTTATGCACTGAACTTCCTCGAGATTCCTTGTTGAATGATATCATGCACTGTAGATAATGAAATATGCAAACCCTTTACCAATAAACATTGTTTTTAAACATTTCAATACTTTTTTCACACATTTTTTGACAAACTGGAGATCCTCTGCCCATCTTTGCTCCTCAAAGCCCTCCATGCATACTGCTTTTGACATTACTGGCTTGAAGTCATACCATTATTTAGTGACACAGAGGTCTAACACACTAGCACACTAGAGCCACTGACCTGGGTGGGCATCCTCACAAACACAACTTGTTTGAGGGAGGGAAGGTCAGACGGGGTACCTTCCCACTGCTGCTGCGATATGCGATCTCCGGGACTGGTTCAGGTGCCTGCGTGAGAGGGGAGAGTCACATGAAGCCTAGAATGGCTCTCTGTACACAATATGGCTCTGATGCGGGAACCCAACACTTGCAGATGATAAAAAGCTGCTGCAGACTGGACACATGTCGTATAGGGCATGTGGTGATCCAGCTCTCCTTGATCAGATCGGGGGTGTGCCAGCGGCAGCAGATTCATAATTGGGAATTAGAAATGACTAGTTTGGGAGTTAAAAGGGGAAAAATCAGAGGGAAAGGAGCATATATCAGAACCACTCCCCAAGATGTGCATGTCATAATCAGGGATACATTAAATGTTGATAGATGGTAGTGATGGTAGTTACTCATAGTACATGTGTTGATTGCAACAGAATTGGGCAGCACAAAGACATAAGTGAGGCGCCCAGGGGGCACAGCGGGATATTCATCCCAGTACGAATTTCGGCTCTGCTACCGGTCGGTTGGGCACCAACAAGTGAGCACAATTGGCAGTGCCTGCTGGGTGGGGAAATGACCGGACCAAGTGGGTGGGGTCTTCAAACTCTGTGCAAGGACACTGGTTAGCAGACCAAGGCGCCTGGGCGTGAAGAATGGGTCCGCTAGGACTGCGCACATGTCGGAAGGCACATGAGCAGCAATATCCCCTCCTCAAACGCAATCAGGGATCCACAGCAGCGGAAGACAAATTGACTATGCTAAATTGGGAGAAAAAAGGGGAGAAAATGCATAAATAAATAGAAAAAAAGAAATAAATAATAAATAAAGATGTAAGTGACTTTGAAAAAGGCCAAATCACTATGGCCTTTAAAAAAAAGCAAGTGTTACTCAAAGGCAGTACCCACCAACATCTGTGGAGGGACAAACTACTAACCGCCAACAGGTAGTTGAGTGGCCAAGACTTATTGATGCCAAAAGATATAAAGACTGTGGTATCTGCTACACACCAACTAAAAAGCTCTTGTGGGTTAAATTGCAGTTCATTTAAATACTGAAGTAATGGAGTAAATGTGCAAATAGTCAAGAATCGTGGCTGTGCATACAAAGTTACAGTATAGCGTAGTACAATCAACCTCACAACATACAGAAGTTAAGGACTTGCTGATCATGTTCTGTTACCAGGTAACACAGGACCCCATTCCGATTTCTTGTAGAGTCCATATAATTAATGCAGAAACCCAAATATCATCCAAAGTTCAAGGTGAATTCTTTTTTTTTTTTTCAGAATGGTGCTGGATCCAATCCAACCCTGACCAGGATGTCGCTATTAGTAAACATAAATTAATGGCGGTAGAGTGGATGTTGAACATCAGCATGGTACTGGGAACCTGGCTTCAAATTTGACCTCTGGTTTCCTGCCTCCTGCACTGAGTGAAATTATAAAAGTGTGGTGCTGTTTGATGGATTGATGGCTTGTCCAGAGTGTGTTTCTGTCATTGTCTTTTCTTTGGTGGCCACCAACCAGAAGTTTAAATATTTGATTGTGAAACAAGCCAGTTAATCCAACAAAAAACAAAACAGACGTTTGTTGGCTGCATACCTGAGTCAAGTCGACTCTGAGTCAATATTTGGGCCAACCACCTTTGGCCTCAATTACAGTTATAAGTAATATACCTTCTGGCATATAAGCTTTGCACATCTGGTTTCTGTTATCTTGCCCATTCCTTTTGGGAAACAAAATCTCGAACTTTGGCATATTTAATGAAAACTGATGGTGAACAGCATTTTTCAAGTCGACACACATTCTCGACTGGATGGAGATATGGGCTTTGACGTGGCCTTCCTAACACTTTGAGGTTATGTGTTTGTTCTAGATTTATCTCCCAATCTAGTAATTTCCATTTCCGGATTGTGAATTCGCTGCTGCTTGCACAACCCCTGATCTGACCAAAAAGAGCTGGATCACCAACAAGCCCCCTCCAAAACACGTCCAATCTGTGGCGGCTTCTTATGACCTGCCAGTCTTGGATTCCTGCACCCAATTCGTCATACTGCATACAGAGCCACACTAAGCTCCATGAAACACCCTCTTTCAGTCCAACTCACAGGCGCCCGCACCAGCAGCAGGGAGAGACCCTGTCTGACCGACCTTACCTCAAGCTCAGATTCAGTGGTCCAACATGGTGGATTCATCCTAGTACGTTACACCACTGCACCAACAAAGCACCCTGTGGTTCTGGGTTTTAAACCACTTTATTGTAGCTAATAATCTGAATTAAATTACTACTAAAGCACTTGGACTGTGGTTTTCTATGGTTTTCAGCATCTGACCGACATCCGATTGCCATTTATACAACTCCTCTCCCGGGTTTCCCATCACTCGTATCTTGTGTTAGCATTGGCTGTAGCTCAACACCGCACTCACTGCCAGTCAAAAACTTCAATGTTTTCAATGAATAACATCTGTCAACATTATCACATTCATCTGAAGTTTTAAGCTATTGTAAAAGTAGGAACAATTTAAATATGTATACAGTTTAGGAGGGAAAAAAACAATAAGCAATTAAAATTTTCAGCTGGTTGGTTATATTTAATATTACCTTTAATATGATGACCCTTACCTGTTCTTACTTTTAATAGCTCTAACACTTTTGAGCCTCTAGCAAGATGCGTGTTCAACCAAATTTGTTGTTTTGGCACTAACTTAACTTTCAGGTACGGTACACACCTTCTTCATAGTGTTGCCTCTAAGAGTAATCTTACCTGTACTGTCTTACCTCTTTTACCCTATAACATTTTTGGAGGTTATTGTTGCCAATTAACTAGCAAACAATCATCTGATCTTCCATCTAGCATTCGGGTGGTGCCACACTATTATGCTAGCCTACCATACAATCTCAGCAGTGCTTTCTAACTACAGACATGATTGGCTATATCTGAGCAGGATGTCCAAAGCACTGTGATGGATTGTAGCCCTGTCCAGAGTATTCCTGCCTTGTGCCCAGTATCTCCCAGGTGGAAGCAGACCGGCCATGACCCTGACCAAGATAAAACGGTTTATTAAAATTGAAAAAATGTAAATCTTCTCCAAAAGTCTTTAATTAATAAAGTAAGCATTATAGTATCCACAGAATGGGTTTAGACACAATGGTAGACTGGACCATGGCTAGGAAGGTCGCTGGCTAAGTTAACTACAATCAGACATTCAGGATAACTTGGCAAAAAGTCTTTAACACTGCTCTGAAGAGATTTGTTTCAATTCAGTTATATTAAAAGATTTTCAAGTATAAAACTGCTTTGGAACATGTTTAGTCTTGCCACAGCATCTTCATGAAACTTCAGGGCTTCACTAAAACCTCTAACCTTCGTTTCTTTTGAGCCATTAGAGATGGTCTTGCTTGTGCATTTTCAATTCTGTGCTGCATAACACAACTGTTGGTATGACAGGCTTATGGTGGAATGCATTGTTAGCTTTATGCCAGATGTAATAGGACTCACGTCTTCCACAAAAGTTCCACGTTTGACTCATCCTAACACTCTTGGGAGTTGTGTAGATGTTTGTTGGTAAATGTGAAGTGAGTTTGTGTTCTCTTTGGTCAGCAGTTATTTACACCTTGAAACAAAGATCACATTTTTGCTGGGTATCTTTATCGTGGAATCATGTACATTAACTGAAGCAATTTTCAAGTAGGGCTGAAAAGCATTTTTTCGTAATGAAATCATTTTGCATAATTAAGTTCTAAGTAAAGTTTTAAAACTCCTGCTCTGCTGCCACCAAGTGCCTATAAGAGAAAACTGCTGCAAACTTTAAACCTCTGCAAGCCAGAAATTACAAAAAAAACAAACTGCAAATAAA
The DNA here is from genome assembly GCF_030014385.1 of Trichomycterus rosablanca. Classification (NCBI taxonomy): domain Eukaryota; kingdom Metazoa; phylum Chordata; class Actinopteri; order Siluriformes; family Trichomycteridae; genus Trichomycterus; species Trichomycterus rosablanca. The sequence goes on from NC_085995.1 coordinate 22,105,699, forward strand.
AATTTTTATTGAAAAAAGGAGATTACTACAGAAATACAACCAATGTTATTATACTACAGATCTACACACACACAGATTTACTTCACAGCCATAGCTAACATCCCTCTCCCTTTCACATTTCAAAGATCATGTAAAATAGAACACAAGCTACAAGTCACAAATAAATTACAAATCAGAGGATGGATATAAACACAGTACTAGACTTGAGTGGGACTGATGCAGTCACCTTAATGCAACCTCTCTTAGAGAGAAAAAGATCAGATAATTCAGGTGCATTTCATTAATGACCTTTCCTAATTGGATCAAAAAAGTGGTGTTTGATGGCCTCATCCAGAGTGATTCGCTTGGTCACGTCATAGTCCAGCATCTTCTCGATAAGATCAAAAAGATCCTCGTGATCAAGACTCTTAGATGAGATGTAGCTCTGTTCAGGGAGGAGGGTGAAGAGAGACATTAAAACTTGATGAACGATATGTTCAACAAATATACAAATCTAGCCAAACATTATGACTGCTGGTATTGGCACTGAGAAATAGGGGCATTCAGATTTAATAATTAACAGTACACCACTACATAATCAGTTATTTAAAAAAAAAAAAAGGCAAAGTAAAACAAATTAAACACATTTTTAAGCCAAGCTTACACATGAAAAATTTAAGGATACAAAGGGAAGAATTATATCACATATGTAATATGCAAATCAGGTCATTAGTCCACCTGTCTATGTTGTGTCTCCCTCATTTACAGCTTATTTACTGCAATTGCACAGTATTATTATTACTTTTTTATTTATTCTGTTTGAGTTTTACACCACTTTATACATGTGACTGACATTTACGGTATGATCAGTGTTTTGTTCTTATTTCTCGTTTCTATTTGGCCAATTACATATTTTTATTTTTTTTGTTAAGGACTGCTACTTAGCACTATTATCTGTCAGACTGGACAAGGAGTTTGTTAGCGGGGACATGCATAACCCAACTAAAATGAGGCAGGCGTCTCACTTAATGGTTATATGTTGGAATAGGTTAGTTTTAATGATACAGGTGCATTTTACAGAACACTGACTTATTAAACAGCAAAATGAAGCTGGTGTTAACCAAACAATTAACCATTGCAGTGCAATATACCATTTAAATAGTTTCAAGACTCAATTTGGTTGCATACTTACAAAAAGCAAATTTGTTAACTGCATGGTGAAACACTTCTAGCTCATTTATTTAGGTGGAACTAGATGTCAAAAGCATACAACTACTGACCACTACAGATCAGACTAAAAGCACAGGAATAGACATGATTTCTTACCCTGAGAGGCTTGCAGTGTTTACGAACGTATCTCGCCCCTGAGGAGTTCAGGTCCCAGTCCAGTTTATCACGACGAACGTATCGCCGCTTCCTGTGAAAATTGCAAAAGCAACAGCTGTAATCAAATGTCTGTCCTGAAATACAAGTAACAAATGTACAAAGCATCCCTACATCAAGTACCAACTACCTGCAAATGCATATGTATAATAAACTTACCTTGTTTTCTGGAGCATGTTGGTTGGTATGGGACCCAGGACTCTTTCCATCATGGCCAGATGTTCTTTACTGTCATGGGTCTGAAAGATTTTACATCGGAATGATTAAAAATTGAACACAATTAAAAAGATTTAAAAAATAACTCAGATCACATGTGCACATTACTTACATACTGTATCTTCACTATGTGAACACTTACCTGGAAAAGGGTTGAGCCAAGGTAATATTCAATAAGAATGCAACCCGCACTCCATACGTCACAGGAATGATCCCAACCAAGCTCTGTTTGCAAGCATACACACCAAAAATATAAGAACACTGCTGGTGTGACAATACCACTCAAGATACCGTTTAGTGGTGTCCATGAATTCAAAACAAGCCCCGAATCCTGACTAGATAGATATTAGCTGTGGTTGCCATCTAGTGGCCATAAATGTTTATACAACAGCTAGGGCTTTCTTGATTTGTCTCTTAATTTGATAAAAACTGTTAAATAAAAGCAATAGAACACCCAAGGTCGTATGATATATCAAATAACATATCAGACGTGATTTGGAGGCAGGTGGGTGGCTTATCACAGTCGTGTTATAACACATAACTTTGACTGTTCTTTTGCTTAAAAATCACCAAACCACAAATATCGCACAAGTAAAACCACAGCTTTAAACCTCCTTACCTAAAATGACTTCAGGTGCTCTGTAGTGGCGTGTGGAAACCACAGTGGTGTGATGCTCATGATCGTATGTGGCATTTCCAAAATCGACCACTTTTACATCTGGTTTCTTTACAGTTCTTTCATCACGCTTCTACAACATGAACCACAAAAATGGTTAGTTTAAACCCTTAGCGATTTTTAAACAGGGTAAAACAATTCTATTCTGTACACACCATTTTTGAGTTGTATTTGAGATTGTACTCTGAATCAATAAACAGGATGTTCTCAGGCTTCAGGTCAGTGTGTGTCAGCTTGTTCTGGTGCAAGACTAAAGAAAAAACAAACACTTATAAATACATAATAAAACCACTCAGGATTAACACCTACAATTTATTAAACTAACTAGGGAAGTAGCTGTTTAAAGTACTATCAGACACAGTACTTACATTTAATAGCTTTGATGATCTGATAAGCCATGTGTCTGATTTGGTCAACTGGGAAGGGCTGGAAGTTGTTCTCTTTAAGGAAGTCAAATGTGCTCAAGCCAAGCAGCTCAAATGCAATACAAACATGACCATGGTGATCGAACCAGTCAAGCATACACACACAGGAGCTGGAAAAGAAAAAAAAATATTTACATCTCTAAGTAGCTTTTGTTATCAAGTATAAAATCCATTATACTGTAAAAGAGCAGTGTTGCTGGTAGTTCCATTACTTTATACTGTGAAGCAGAACAAAATTACCGATTTGGGAGGTTTTTTTTTCCCTCAGAAAAAGCTACATCAGCCAGATTCTGTTTATATTTGAAAAAGACACCGCACCACATCACAATCAACACTAAATGTTATTGATTAAAAGCAAAAGGTATGAAAATACACGTACTATTTTCTGTCAGGATCAAGAGTGTTCACATGTTCCAGGACCTCAACCTCAGACATTGCTGCATCTCGATAGCGATCAATGTTTTTAATGATCTTTAGTGCAACGCGAGCACGTCGACTGCAGCAGAAGAAACAGAATACGAAAAAATTGCAATAAGAGTAATTAATAAATTAATAAAACATGATGAGCATAACTAGAAAAAAAACTTTACATGTTAAGTAGTAAGACTTACTTTTTATGATCAATGCATTCAACAACTTTACCAAACGCTCCCTCTCCTAGTGTGCACACAATCTCATCTAGGGTGTAAAAAAAGAAAAGTTAGAGGCATTGAATATTCAGATGTGTTCAGCAAACAGACATAACTGAATTAATCTATATCTAAACTTAATGAAACATGAATTCTACAAATCAATAAATATGGCATAAAAAATTCTAAACTAATAGATAAGATTATACTGACAGTCTATAACTTTTTCTTTTGCAGTGCTGAATAAAGTCTATGACTTTTCCCTTTGCAGTGCTGAATTAATCATGTCCCAAAAATATCCTAATCACTACAAGTCATTTAAAAGGGACAAAATGCAATATAGAGATACAGAAGGTAAACAAAAAAGTATATATTCTATACATCTCGCCCTGAGTATGTCTCCACTGTGATAGATCAGGTGCCCCTCATCATCATCCTCAACACTTCTGGATCTTTTCCTGCGATGGCTCCTCTGGAGATTCGGACCACCATCAGCATCACCCCCATCATTAATCCGTGAGAATCGGAGGGGGACCAGAACACGGCATTCATTCATTCAGCGAGGGAAGAACGGGGAAGCGATTCAGCCCATTCAGATAGCGCAGCAGCCAGGCCCGGCCACAGGGAACAGCCAACGCAAATTCAGCCCGCAACAGAGATACACACGGGGGCCACCACATAGTGTGTGTTACAGAAGAAAAACAATGGCAACACATTTTCAGACAGGATACTTTTTAAAAGTATTCAAGTAGACATCATTGACATTATACAAAATAACCGACAATTTAACTCAGCTTTGATTTGCCCCACCCACAGACATTTCTTGAATGAATCTGATTTTCTGAAATACTGTATTTTTTTAAACCATAGTATTTAACCATTAAACTAAACAATGAAATAAAGAATGCCGTAATTATCACAATAACTAAGGTGTAGTGATGTAAGGAAGCTAGATGCTATTCATACCGAGCGAGAGCGGCGGTGGCGTGAACGACTACGACTGCGTCTTCGTCCATGCCGGCTGCTGTGGCCGCTGTACCCAGATGATTTGCTGTAGTGATGCCAGTCCCGGTCACGATTCCGTCGATAAATATGCTGCTTTTCCCGGTCCCTAGAGACACTCACATGGCTCTCCTCATCATGCCCCATATCCACAACTTTCGTCTCAAGCTTCTTGTTTAGACTTCGGTTCTCCAGGTAATGTCTAACAAACACAAAAAAAATTGTTGTTTAACAACTAGATTAATGCACAGTACTGTGAAAGTAAATAAAATCCAATAAGTAACACGACTGCAAACATAGTCAATATTCTGTGTAAGAGTTACTAATTACAAAATCTGATTAGGCTGTTTGATAGAAAAGCAAGTCTTTAATCATCCAATGTGCCAACTCAAATGGACTACTATAGCATATTCTAACAAACAAGAGGCAAAAACACCTCAACCCCAGTTCAGAATTTCCTCCAGAAGATTTAAGAGTTGTTTTTCATAGCAGTACACTATTCTACAAAATGACAATACATTAAAAACACATTCCATATGGTTTACCACAAATTCTAGTCACAAATTAGGATGACATCTAATAAACACTTTCACAAGGATTGATAAGTCATATTGTGTACATTTTCAGTGGCTCATAACCAGTAACATCATACAGCTTTTATTAGTTCAGACACCATCTAAAGATGTGAGTGTAATCCATAAACCAAAATGATCCAACACAGGTTCACTAACGGTAATCCCATAAACCAGACATTGCAAATCTTTGCAGTGCAAAACACAGTCTAGATTATAAACACTTTCCGTAGGTTCAACAAAACATTTTAACTTTTTAGCATGACATTGAGTTGAGCAAGATGTATGAGAGTCAGGTTTACCCTTCAGTGCTTCTCCTGTGATTGGGATACTTTCTGTGTTTGTTCTCCCGTTCACTGCTGTGTGACTCTCGCCTATGGCGCTTCCGACTGTATTTTTTTTCTTCGCAGCTGTAATCTCTACCAGCCGGAGAGCGACTAATGCTTAATCGCTGCCTCATCTGGAAAGGAGAAGTCACAGAACCAATACATTAATAAAATGTCAATGCACTTAATTCAATTAAGACATTTCTGTAGACAAGCTTAGTGTAAAGTTTAAATGTTTTCACATAATACTGTGTGTTCATTCTAAAACATGCACACAGTATTACATTTGCATGACATTAGCTTTTTGACTAGTGAAAGCAACACGAAATAGTGACATTTGCATGATCATTAGTGAGGTAAACCACTAAGGAGATCTATGTTATGTTTGACCACAGGGTGGCAGCGCAGACCATTACTGGATAAAACGAATCTTGGAACAGTATATAAAAAATATATAGTATTTAGTATATAGTATGTGTCAACCAAATATGCTCATGGGCAAAAACATGTGTAGTAAAACATGCAGCCTTGTTTGTGGGGGGAAAATGTTAATTTGTATGTTATCGTTTATATGTATATAGGGAATCGTATAATTATATAATAATGACAGCATAAAAATAAAGTATTTCAGGTAGCTATAATCAATTACTAATATATATATATACATATTAGTAATTGATTATAGCTACCTGAAATACTTTATTTTTATGCTGTAATTTTCCAATAGATATGACATAAGTTATTATATAATTATATAGTTATTATATAAAAAATTCATGGCAATATCTGACAAATTGCAGATGCAGCTCTGAGATTCAGTAAAAGTTTAGAGTTAAATTACAGGTCCAGGTTTTTATTTCTGATACAAATCACAGATAAGCAAAAGTCTAAAGTTCAGGTGAAAGAAAAAATATACATATAAACGATAACATACAAATTAACATTTTTCCCCGACAAACAAGGCTGCATGTTTTACTACACATGTTTTTGCCCATGAGCATATTTGGTTGACACATACTATATACTAAATACTATATATTTTTTATATACTGTTCCAAGATTCGCTATATATATATATATGACACACATATCCTCTCAAGATCTGTCCCACCCAAGCTAGAGCCTCTGCTTTGTACTTACATTGTTCTCTTCACAAAAACAACGTTCAAATTAAATGCATTATCCAAACAATTTGGTTTGACAATAGTATTTGTTGTTATTGGTTTAAATGTACAGCTAATATTAAACCTTTAAAAGGCACCATTCCTGTCGCAGCGCTTTGTTGCCAGAATTAAAACGAGGCCCGCTAGTCTCGCTCGCTAGTTGTGTAAACCAGATTGCGTCAGCAAAACCCTCGACGGAAATAGTATAAAATGTTACACTAAATATAAATTACAACTACATAAGCGTTCTTACCGTGTCAAAGTTTTGTCTTCGAATATAAAATCGTCGAAATTGCAACTTTCTAACTAAAATACAAAGCTTTATTACCGAGTGATAACGTCCGTCTCTTTGTTCTTCCAAGGTTTATTCAAAATGGCCACTATAGCTTCTGGAACGTTCGATGGAGAAAGGGCTGAGCGCTCGCGCGTGTTCATTTACACCCCGCCTTCTCTGCTATGTGATTGGCTAACATCGGCCCTACTCTGTGTAATGATTAGCTAGCGTCTTGAGACGTGCTGTCTGTCACTGGCAACGCGTGGCAACACTGCAAGGTAGGGTTGCCAACTTTCAGAACTGGAAATAAGGAACACCCTGAGCTGGCGGGTTGGCGGAAGGCGTGGTAGCCAGGTGTTTACCTGAGCTGGGGGGGGGGGGTAACGGCCCTGCTTGTGTTACTTTAGTTTCGCCCTAAGGCTGAAGAGCGTGCGCGCTGCCCACTGCGCTACTCAAACAGCGGAGTATTTATAGTGGTGGTAAATTCGGTTGATTTTATGGACTCGGGTTAATCTGAGTCACTCAGTAATGTGATCCGGTTTACTTGGGTCACTTGAGTCAGTTGAGTCACTTGTACTGACATTCTGATTGCGACTGATTTATTGCATTAAAATGCATCCAAATATTACATCTTCCATGCACTCATCTTCTGTAAATAAATCATTCTCTCTTAATTCTCTTGGTACCTCACACTTCTCTTATCAGTGACAAGTTGACACTTTTTTTAAGTGAAATCTTGACCATGTGGCAGGGGGGATGAATCACCTACCAATCAGATGGGTATATTAATGGGTCAAGGGTTTAAAATTACCATGGTGGCTATGATACCTCCTTAAGTGGTACAGTACTAAAGTAGCCTGTAAGCATTTGCATTTTAATAATAATATAACTATATTTTGTTCTTTTGCTTACAAGAAAATATGCTGCATTACTAATCTCTTCCACTACTACTGATAATACAGTGTGTTTAACCGCTTATTTATTGTAATATTTAACTTATTACTTCGATTCACGGACTGGAGTGAAGTCGGTTCAGCCAAATCATCTGAGTCAGAGGTCTTTCCAGTGAGTCGGCTCACTCGCCTTGTATACTTAGCAGCAGCCAGTCAGAGGACTCGTAGGATCCGGGTTAATTGAGATTTCGGACTCGTGATTCCTGATTCAGTACAAAGATTCGAATCATTAACCTGGGTGATTCAGGAACCGCCCAGCTCTAGTATTGACCAGTCTAATTATCTGCAGCGTTTCTTTCCCATTGATAAAAATACGGAACAAAGTGTGTCCCGTATCTGTTCAATACGGAACGCGACGTTTAGTTTCCAAATACGGAACGATTCCGTATTTTACGGGACGGTTGGCAACCCTACTGCAAGGCAGACTTGACTTGGAATAGTTCATTTATTTATTGTCTATCGATGTTCGCACTGATGTTTAAGTTTAAACGCTGTATTCCTTATTAAATCAGAGCAACCCATAGTTGTATTTTCAAGTATTTACTTAAGTACGTTGCTTTGCTTAAACGACATAGTTATGTTAGGTTTACTCAAAGTCCCGAGCTTATATTTGTTTTTATCTATTTTTATTTATGCATTTTCTCCCCAATTTAGTGTAGTCAATATGTCTTCTGCTGCTGGGGGATCCCTAACTGCAGTTGAGGTGGGTATATTGCTGCTCACGCCTCCTCCGACCCATGCACAGCCCTCAATGGAACCCTTTTTCACCTATGCACTCTGCACAGACGCCTCTCTATCTGCCAATCAGGGTCCTTACACAGCGTTTGAAGACCACACCCACATAGTCCGGTCATCCTGCCCTAGCAGAGACATGTCTGCTGCAGGCACTGCCAATTATGCCTGCTAGATGGCACCCAGCCGACCAATGGCAACACCGAGTTTTGAACCAAGGAGTTCAGAATCTTGGCACTGGTGTGCTAGCGGAAAATCCAGCTGCGCCACCTGGGCGCATATTTGTTTGTTTGTTTATTGGGATTTTACCGTCATGTTTTACACTTTGGTTACATTCACAAGGTTACATACACAAAGTTCTTCAGTTCACAAGGTTATATCGAACACAGTCCTGGACAAATTTGTATCTCCAATTCACCTCACTTGCATGTCTTTGGACTGTGGGAGGAAACCCACGCAGAAAGGACCCGGACCGCCCCACCTGGGGATCGAACCAAGGACCTTCTTGCTGTGAAGCAACAGTGCTACCCACAAAGCCACCGTGCTGCCCCCCGAGCTTATATAAACCTCCTTAACCAGGAGAGGAATCATTCTAAACTGAGTGGCTAAACTAAGTGTGACAGTTTCAGTGAAGAGTTAATAAACGAGAACAAAACTAGTTAAAGCAGTTCTACGGTCAGCCTTGGATCAGAAAAGCAAGGGTGTGTGTGCAGAACTGCATGTTCAGCTCTTAAGCTGTGCAAAGTGGAAAAATACTAGAGCAGAATTAGCTGTAGGGAAGCTGTAGTCTAGTGGTTAAGGTACTGGATTAGTGAGCTGAAGGTTGCCGGTTCAAGCCCCACCACTGCTAGGCTGCAACTGTTGGGCCCTTGTTGGGCAGTCTACATTTACATTTTTGGCATTTAGCAGACGCACTTATCCAGAGCAAATTACAGAAGTGCTTCCATAGTAAACATTACTTTACTCTAGTTTAAGTAGACAGCAGTCCAAGAACATAAATCTGCTAAAACCCTGTTAGAACCAAAGGAATTTTTTCTGCAAGAAAGGAGCAAGAGTGTTAGTAAGTAAGTACAGGTCAGCTTAAGTGCTTAGTAAAGAGGTGGGTTTTTAATCGTCTTTTGAAGACAGCGAGAGACTATTTTGTTATCCTTTCCGTGTGCATGTTCTCCCTGTGGCTGCGTGGGTTTCCTCCAGGAGCTAAGGTTTCTTCCCACAGTCCAAAGACATGCAAGTGAGGTTAACTGGAGATGCAAAATGGTCTGTGACTGTGTTTGTCATAGAAAGGTAACCAATTTTAGCATAAGCATTTAAGTACAGTACAGGTCACTTGGCAATAGAAACAACCACTAAATGTGGGATCACATATTTAAAGACATACCATACCATAGAGTACCATACAGTGAGAAAGAAGAGCCCTTGTTTTTCTTAAGCACAAAGACTTTAAGAGTTGATTTTGTTTGTATAAGATGGGGATTTATGGTGAGTAAGAGTAAACAATAAGCAAATTAAAAACAGCATGTCCATGATTAAAACATAAATGCTGCTCACTACTGTTAGTTGTCTGCCCTCTGTTTGTCTGTTTTCTTTGCAGACTAAGTTGTTAGTATTTTAGGATATAGCTAGCAACCCTGCATACACCACTACTCACTTTTTGACTAATCTGGTATTAAAGCCTGCACTACTTAAACCAGCAATGAACCAGCATTTGGCAGAAGAAACAAGGTTGTATCAGCAAACACCTAATACAGGCTCTGTTTTAGCAGGGTACTACCTGTTTGGGTTAATGTATTTTTTAACCTTTGTATTGGGTAAATGTTGATACTTTTGACAGCCTTTTGACTAGAGCTGGGCGGTATGATGGTACATTCGGTACTGCCTTTGATTCTTTGTACAGTATGGATTTTTCAGGCATACCGTAGCACAGTTAATTCAACAGCTGTAAGCTTCAATATATTGTTCGCCGCTATGGAGTGTTGTGCAGATTAGATACAGCTCACTTGTTAAACATGTAGCGTTAGATTACAGTGTTCTCGATATTGTGGGGAAAAAAACGAAAACAGTGAAGAAATGAGTTTGGAAGTTTTTTATTGTTCCGACACAGATTAAAACACTACATACAGTACGGTTTGTCTGGGCAAGGTTTACCAATGTTATACCAACAACAGAAGCAAGCTGGTGGTGTAGTTATGTAAAGTCATCCACTTTTCTACAATAGACCTGTGATCAAGTTGTACAATTAGTGTATGACAGTGCATTTCATCAGTGGTGACTGAGAGACTAATGTGGTTTTATTTGTTAAAAGGTTGAGCTAACGGTAATTGTATAATACTTAAATATTATATTAATAATAAACATCATATATATTGCACCTGTTTTACTCGTACTGATTCCATCATATATTGTGTCATTTTGTGAAGCTAAGCAAACCGTATAGTACTCAAAACCTTCATTATATACATGGTGAAATTAAAATGTTTTATATTCTAAGTAAGGCTGGCTCGATACCGATACTGCAAATTGAGTATCTGCCGATACCGATACCAATCCGCTACCACCATTTCTCCTCTCAAACAACTAAGCAGTAATAATGCACGTCTCAATGCACCATGGTTAAACTAGCTATCTAAATAACCATGGTCAGACTGTGAAACAAATATTCTAAAGGAATAAATACAGAACCTACAACATCACACTTATGCAAAACTGCTGTTTTAATTTTAACTTTTACACACAGAACATTTATCAATATTTTTGGCTTGTTTAACTAAAGTGTCTACAATTGGAAGATGTGGATGTCAATAAAATGCGATGGACCAATTAGAATTTACGCAGAGTTGAGATTTTCTGTTAAAGTTCTGTCACTTTTTAGATGATTAAAAACCAAAGCGTGGTTATTACAAAACCCTGCTGGATTTTGAAGAGGAAAACGGGACGGTGTAGTTTGTTTTATTTCATAACACTAAAGAATTAATCGTTGAGGATGTGAGAGATCTCCAAGCCTGGGCAAGATAGGTTTTTTTTTTTAACCTCAGGTGAGCGATTTATCATTTATAAAGCGTTTTTTATTGTGTCTAAACAGTGTTTTTAGATGTGGCAGTAGTAGATGATTTTTTTAAATGCTAAACGTTTAAGTAGATTTCTAAATGGCTGCTGCGGATGAATTGTAGATCAGTGGCACATGTTAATGATGTTATCAAACGGCACTCTGTTGGAACGTATCTTCGTGTGTTATTTGTTTTACACACAAACAATGGCCTTATTTACATTAAGTGTTGTGTAAGTCGCTTTGGATAAAAGCGTCTGCTAAATGCTGAAAATGTAAATGTAAATGTAAGTGTTATTTACATTAAGTAACAGTATCGGATCGGATTACATGTTTTTTTTCCTTCCGATATCCAATCCAGTGATTTGGGCCAATATCGGACCGATATCAATACAAAGTATCGAATCGGTGCCAGCCCTAATTCTAAGTACTTATGACAGGAAAATCAGCCACAGACATATAAAAAGTCTCAGTCATACAAAAAAATAAACATACCGTGATATACCGTGAAACCGTCCAGAATCTTGAAAAAAATACCGTGATACACATTTTTGATGTCATACCGTCCAGCTATAATTTTGACTGGTTATGAAATGCAATGTTTTGTACACAAAGTTGACCCACGTCTTTCACTACTTTCACTAGACGGCAGGTGGCAGTACGTGCGTCATGTTTGCGAGACTGGAACACAGAGAAGAAACAGCGCTCAAAGTTTCTGCTTCCGGCGTGTTAGTTCCTTTTCCTTGTGCTGCATCGTGAGAGGAACGGGGAGGATCGGTCTCTCCGTACAATCCACATCCATCCACCTGCACAGGTGACTTTAAACTTAGCCATCATGACGGAGCAGATGACCCTAAGGGGTACCTTAAAGGGCCACAGCGGATGGGTCACCCAGATTGCCACGACACCACAATTTCCCGACATGATTCTGTCTGCTTCTAGGGGTAAGAATGCACCAGGCCTGGCTGCGTCTCAATCCACATGCTCGTCAACAAGAACCGGTGTTAAAATAGTACCCTACCGGAGCACCTGTTAAATTAGCGTGTTTGTTGTTTATTCTTTGTAAACATTACGGAATGTGCTGTTGGTTTCATAAACCTAATGTGCGTGTCCAGACCTATGTAATCATTAGCTTACCTTCATTTACTTCTCACTGAAAGCTGTTTGAGTAAGCGAGTATGGCGTGTTTATAAACACTAACAGATCGTATAAATGGATTGTAAATATGACTAGAATGGCAGAATTCTATATATTATATAGATTGTGCTTATATAATAGACAAATCGTCATTACAGCAGTCATGACGACTGTTTTTTGTTTATAATTGCTCCAAACGGTGCTGCTCCTTTCAATTTAGCTTATATAGCTTTATATGTGTGTATATTATTTATTATATGTATATATACACCGATTAGCCATACCATTATGACCACCTCCTTGTTTCTACACTCACTGTCCATTCTATCAGCTCCACTTACCATATAGAGGCACTTTGTAGTTATACAATTACTGACTGTAGTCCATCTGTTTCTCTACATACCTTTTTAACCTGCTTTCATCTTGTTCTTCAATGGTCAGGACCACCACAGAGTAGGTATTATTTAGGTGGTGGCTGATTCTCAGCACTGCAGTGACAATGACATGGTGGTGGTGTGTTAGTGTGTGTTGTGCTGGCATGAGTGGATCAGACCCAGCAGCACTGCTGGAGTTTTTAAATACCGTGTCCACTCTATTAGACACTCCTATCTAGTTGGTCCACCTTGTAGATGTAAAGTCAGAGACGATCGCTCATCTATTGCTGCTGTTTGAGTTGGTCATCTTCTATACCTTCATCAGTGGTCACAGGACGCGGCCTATTCTCAGTCCAGCAGTGAGAGTGAGGTGTTTAAAAACTCCAGCAGCACTGCTGTGTCTTATCCACTCATACCAGCACAACACACACTAACACACCACCACCATCTCAGTGTCACTGTCCACCACCCAAATAATACCTACTCTGTAGTGGTCCTGTGGGGGCCCTGATCATTGAAGAACAGCATGAAAGGGGGCTAACAAAGCATGCAGAGAAACAGATGGTCTACAGTCAGTAATTGTATAACTACAAAGTGCTTCTATATGGTAAGTGGAGCTGATTACATGGACTGTGTGTAGAAACAAGGAGGTGGTTTTAATGTCATGGCTGATGCACATACATAATATAAATTAGCTTTATAAGCTAATACAGTTTGTTTGTGGTTTAATTTGAACGTTTGACTCAACTGCTGCTTTGTTTGCTTGTATCCTCAGACAAGTCGGTCATTATGTGGAAGCTGACCCGAGATGAGACCAACTATGGCATCCCCCAAAGGGCCCTGAGAGGACACTCGCACTTTGTGAGTGATGTTGTGATCTCATCTGATGGTCAGTTTGCCCTGTCTGGGTCATGGGACGGCACCCTGCGGCTGTGGGACCTGACAACGTGAGTGTAGAGTCACATCAGGTGGGGAGACATTTGGGCCCCTATGTCATGTTCATGCATAATTGATCTTGTGCTTCCTTGAAAATTATTTTGTTGTGAACTGGGTTATTTTAATCGTGTATTCTTAAGGAGTCTTTATTTCTTCACATGGATGTCTCTACATGCAGTGTGGTAGCTCAGTGGTTATGGTCCTAGATTAGTTATCAAATGGTTTAAACATCAACCAAGTTGCAACTGTTGGGCCCATGACCCTCAGTTGCTTGACTGTAATTAGCTACAGTTTTGAGTCACTGATGTGCTGTGTGCCTGTGGTCTTATCAGAAATGTCCTGCAAAAACATCCCAAATTGTTTGTGTGCTACATTAATCATGTTACACTGGCAACATGATTTAGTACCTTTATATGTAGATTGAGAATTATGGTTCAGCCACAGATTCAAGCTGTGACCACAAAAATATCCATGCTAAATTAGAATTTGTACCAGTATTACCCTTGTTTTGCATATACATAGTAAAGTTCAGTGATATAAATGGCTTGTTATTTCAGGTTTGGTTTCCTGTTAAACTGGTTTAAAATGCTTAATTGTAATAACAGTATATAGAAGGATTCCATTTTTCAGGTCTGATTATTGTTAGTAGTATTTACAGAACACGTTACTGCACACTATCAACTACTGTGATATTTTTATTTTCCTCTTATGTGCACACAGTACAACTACTGGTCTTTGGGTTTTGCATGTTTAAAACTGTAAACATGAGGTTTTTGCATTATAAAAAAATTGTTCAATAGATACATCGGTGGTGTGATACTGACTAAGCAAATCAGTACTAGTACTAAAACAAGTCTTAGCTTTCTAAAAGAATACTCCATAGTGAAATGTCTAATTTTACATGTAACTCAGATTTGACTTAAATAATGGTCTGCTTTTCTACTTTGTTCCACCAGTGGCACTACAACACGTCGCTTTGTTGGCCATACTAAAGATGTTTTGAGCGTGGCCTTCTCTGCTGACAACCGTCAGATTGTGTCTGGATCCAGAGATAAGACCATCAAGCTGTGGAACACACTGGGAGTGTGCAAGTACACCATCCAGGTCAGGCTTGTTTGTTGAAATTGTGTCTCAGTAGCATTGTTTAGTGTTGAAGGGGTCACTTTAGAGCACTTGAGGACAGATACCTGATTTGAGTTGCTGAAAACTCTTATCAGCAATGAGAAAAATAAAGCCAGAAAGAAGGTTCGCCATTTCTGAAGTTAAACCTGCACAGTGTTTTGATGGTCTTAATTAGCTTTTACCTCAGGATGTTGCATTTCTTCTGCTTAATTTTTACCACACGTGTGTACAAGTTCAACACACTTACAATTCTAAACTAGTAGTCTGTAAATTATATCATACTTAGTTAATGACTATATTGTGTTGTCTAGGAGGCAATAGTGTCCAAATACATTTAAATTTACAAATCCAATAAATATATTTAAAAAAAAAACTTAAAAAACTTGCATTTTCTGACTACAAAATCTGTACTGAATGTGTCAGTATTGTATAGGAGTGGTAACTTGTGTTCATTAGGGTTTTTGCAGTGCTTGATTATATTTCATTTATACATTGGGGGAAATGTTGGTGAAGAAAAATCTATGCATCTTTCACCCCCTAAGATAATCACTTGAATTTTTTTTCCCCTTGTTTGCAAGTTGCCTTAAAACTAGTGGTGTTCTGAGGACTGTGCTTTGTTCCTACAGGATGAGAGCCATTCCGAATGGGTGTCTTGTGTCAGATTCTCCCCAAACAGCAGCAACCCCATCATTGTGTCCTGCGGTTGGGATAAAATGGTCAAGGTAGGTTTTTAATAGCAAATTTTGCCATCTGAAATGCATTAACTTCTTCACCCGATGACTACAACAAATCTAAACTCTTGTCCAAGCTCTCAGGCTCTGACGACAAGTCCTGCAATTATGATGGGTGGAATGTCATACTATTTTACTGTCTTTGTGCTGCTAATTCAGTGACTTGAAGCACTGATCTGAAATCTGTTTTCTATTCATGCTTAAGATTTTCTTACTATGTACATTTAGTCTGAATTTGTTATCATCATTTGGGCTTTCAGGTGTGGAATCTTGCCAACTGCAAGCTGAAGACCAACCACATCGGCCACACTGGCTACCTGAACACAGTGACCGTGTCTCCTGATGGTTCCCTCTGTGCCTCTGGAGGAAAGGTATGGTCACAGCATTCTGGGAATATAAATAAACTAATATAATAAGTGTTGTACATGTTGTCTGATTGTTAGCTCATGTCTGCACTGTACAGTGGTAAACGAAATGATCCTTCTGTAGTGTGGTGATGAAACCTTAATGCCATCTGCTTCACTGATGATAAAGAGGCTGTTTCTGAACACCAATCAATAAAAAAAGAAAACATTTTCAACAGGGCTGTGTAGTTGCTTACATTAAAACAAATCTTTTGTTCTTTTTTTGTTGCAGGATGGTCAGGCCATGCTGTGGGATCTGAATGAGGGGAAACACCTGTATACTCTGGATGGTGGTGACACCATCAATGCTCTTTGCTTTAGCCCCAACCGCTATTGGCTTTGTGCTGCCACTGGCCCCAGCATCAAGATCTGGGTAAATTCCTTATTTCACCTTTGTAATGTCAGTTCATTCAAATGCAAGGGTCATTCCTGGTTGCCACTACTAGTAATGTTCAGGATTCTTAGTTTCACTGTAACCCTACGTTCAGACCGGCAGTGACTGCCTTTTGTCACCCAAATCGTCGATCGCTCATCGCCCTGTGTTCACATCTGTAGTGTTGTAATGGTTGCCATAGTTTGACTAAAGCCAAGCAAAAAAGGCATCTACAGAGCGAGCGTACAAAAGTTTGACCACAAAATCAGATTTCTTTCCACCCAGTTTTTACCCCAGATCTAATTTTAAAAGATCTTGGAGGTAAATCAATCACTCTATCCATAAGTTTTATCCTTGTGTAGTGCATTACTATCTGTGCAGTCAACTCAAGAAAACCGTTTGTTTTTGGTGATCGCTGCTATCTATTTGCTGCAGTAAGACACAGACAATGTGTTCCTCCTCCATTTCTAGTAGTAGTTATCTAGAAACCGAAAACAAAGCGTCCCGTTCAAGCAGTTTGAGTATTTCTTGAATCCACTATAAGAATTTTGTACTCTGCAACTCCGAATTTGGAGAATTGCAACTTTAATTAAAAATTAATGATGGCTGGTGATTTTGTCGTGTCGCATTGCTGCCGGTCTGAATGTAGGTTAACATTCTTGTGGAATTGTAGTGTTTAGCATGTTTGGTACAACTATCAATTTTAAATGCACTTTGGTCAGTATTAAATTGTTAAAATTGGATATTAGTTGAAAAACGTAATTGCACAACAATTCAAAAAAGGATTTATTGAACATGGGCTTGTCTTGTCTTTCCGTGGTAACATGATTGCATGAAAAATCTACCTTTGCATTTGAATGGGCACTAGTGCCACTCTGAGATCCAGTGATGAACTCCAATGCCTTCTGCAATCCTGTGATGATAAAAGAGTTTCTGAGATCTCTGTCTAATAAAACATTTACTTTCTAATGGCTTAATAGTCAGCAGAGTACTAAATATGTTCTTAATTTCCTGTCTTCTTAGGACCTGGAGGGTAAAATCATTGTTGATGAGCTGAAACAGGAGGTTATCAGCACCAACAGCAAAGCCGAACCCCCACAGTGCACCTCTCTGGCCTGGTCTGCTGATGGACAGGTATGTATTTTTGAATTTCTGCAGGTGTTGGGGTAGGTTCAGAATTGTAATGTGTACCTTGTTGGTCTTAGCAAACCCCTATGATTACTCAAACATGTGAATTCTGAAACAACATGGTGAGAGTCCTGCAATTCTGAGGGGTCTATTTTTGTGCTTAAGTGGAATTGTGCTGTGGCGTTCATGTTAATTCTCATGTATTTTTTTTTTCCTTTTTTGATTGACAGACTCTCTTTGCTGGCTACACCGACAACCTGATCAGAGTGTGGCAGGTGACCATTGGAACCCGATAAAAGGACTTACTAATGCAAGCTGTTCAATAAAACCATTTGTTAAATAGCTTTAAATGTGGTCTTTTTATCGTAAACATTAAAACATTCACATGAATCAACCTGACTTCAGATTAGGTATGTTTATGATTAAATGATAGCTGTTAAATTACCTTTTAAACCAGCAGCTTCATTAGATGACACTTTTCTTTTCTTCACCCACCCTCAGTACGCATGCACCCTCATTTGGCAAAATATTTGCTTTAATTTTTAGTCTGAACAGAATTGTTTTAAAGGCAGTGATATAACAATTGTGAATGACAGACCTAATATGTGTTAAAATAAAAAACAGGTGGTTTTGTCAGTATGGATTCAGACTGCATATTAAATTCTGCATATGCAGATCAGCGTAATGTTTTTTTTTTTTACTGAAATAAGCATTGGATCTTGTCCCCAAAAAGGTGAAATTCTGTCTTTTTGAACTACACAACTTTAAAGGGTGTAAATACTTTGCTTTGCACACAGAATAGGGGCACTATTCGAATTACGCTAAAACGTAGGTCAGGTTCGTGAATCAGTAAATGTAAAGCCTCTCTGAGATACCTTCTGCTTAATATCGCATTCTTGTGGACAACAGCTGTGTGTACAGCATTCCACATAAATCTGTCACATTAGTGTGACAAATTTATTTCATTAACCAAATAAATTAAAAAAAATGAATTTATTAAATTTTAATAAAGTGGACACGGTATTTAAAAACTCCAGGAGCGCTGCTGTGTCTGATCCACTCATACCAGCACAACACACACAAACGCCACCATGATGTCATTGTCACTGCAGTGCTGAGAATGATCCACCACCCAAATAATACCTGCTCTGTAGTTGTCCTGTAAGGTTCCTGACCATTGCAGAACAGGGTAAAAGCAGGCTAAAAAAATATGTAGATAAACAGATGGACTACAGTCAGTAATTGTAGAACTACAAAGTGCTTCTATATGGTAAGTGGAGCTGATAAACTGGACAGTGAGTGTAGAAACAAGGAGGTGGTTTTAATGATATGGCTGATCCCTGTATAATGCAGAAAAGTACGTTGAGATTTTACAGTAACATGCTGCCTTCAAGACAACAGACAAAACGTGGATAATCTTGGGTTCAGTCAAAGGAAAAGTCTATTTTTTTTTTTTAATACTGTCCCAATTTTGGGTTGTACTTTATTAATCTTTTCAGCTATGCCATTACAATACACTATTAGTCATAGTTTTAAATGTAAAAAAAATAATATTCTAAGTTTATCTCATGTTGGTGAATTTTCTAATATTTTAACACCCTGGACCGTTTAAATATTTTATCACTCATTAAACTGGATTAAACTGGTTAAAATTTGGAAATGAGATATACAGTAGTATATAGTGTCAGAATTTGGCGGTGAGATAGTATAAAAGATTATTTTGCGGCTATAATTCATTTTTATACAAACATCCCAGCTAACAGGGAACGTTCCCACAACTTTCACTAACGTTATGTGAAAGTTCTCTTAATGTTATGAGTAAACGTTCTCACAATAACGTCAGTAGAACGTTCTATAAACGTTACGTGACCTTGATAAAAAAAAATCTGTTCAAAGTGTAACGTTATATGAACTTTTCATAACTTTAAAAAATCGTTCTGAGAACATCAAGAAAACTGGACAAAATAACGTTGAATAAAACGTTCATACAATCACAAGGGAACATTCAGAAGACATTATTTTGAACGTTCGGTAGCAAATTATGTTTAGGTAACGTTCTATGAACGTTTTCATAACTTTAAAAAAACGTTCTGAGAACGTTAAGAAAACTGGACAAAATAACGTTGAGGGAACATTCCAATGTAACGTTCCCTCAACCAAAATGGAACGTTTGGGGAACGTTCTCAGAACGTCATTTTGTTAGCTGGGATAAAGCCGGCTTTAAACCGCATCATTTCCCCCTGTAGAATCGACTCTTATTATTTTATAATTCCAGTGATTAGTATTAGATACACTTTTGAATCGATTCCCAATTTAGGACTCGCTTGTGGTAACTAAGCGACCACATAACAACAACATGGCTCTGTTCAAGCTAACTGAACAAAGCTACTGTTGTAATATCCAGTGATGTACTAAATTGATAAACACAGTAAACCTCGACTTGTTTTAGTTTTGTTTTGTAATTACTTATCAGCAAATACGTTCTAATTACAGTAGAGAACCTGTGTAACGCTATCAAACTCGTTAGCTTTCTTGAGAGCTTTCTTAACAGCACTGCTAGGTTGAGCGGGTAACTAGTTACTAGCTCATTTCTCATTTCTAGCTCAAACGACCCAGGAAAACACATGGCATCAGCTCAGATCTTTGTGGAAAGGACATTGGCCTTGATCAAGCCCGACGCTATAGATAAAGCAGAAGAAATAGAAGACTTGATCCTTCGATCTGGATTCACTATTCTACAGGTAATTTAAGCAGTAACACACATGCCGTGCTTTATGACAATTATCCATATATCCATCTCAAATCTAGCTATTAAAGTGGTGCCGAATAATAACTGATAACTGAACCTGAACATAACTGAAATTGTTATTTAATCGTGGAGAATTTCCTGGACTTTAAAACAGATTTTTTTTAAAATAACAGCTGAGACCCCATCCGGAGTGTGTTACTGAACCTGGGGCCCACCGCGACCCTGACCGGAATAACGTTAAAACATGAAACCGAAATAAGAAGACGTGAAAATCAACAAAAATGCGGATATTTTTCATTAATGTGTTTTTTCGTTTAAAATATACATTTTAAGCGCTCGGGCTGTGCACCAGTAAACTTTTGCTAACCCATAAACACTGGGATGGATGGTTCGAATCTCCAGCGGTGCTATCGGCCAGTTGTGCGTCTACTACATACCGTACATACCTGTACATGTAAGGTATATATACACTGATCAGCCAAGACATTAAAACCTCCTGGTTTCTACACACACTGTCCATTTTATCATCTCCACTTACCATAGAAGCACTTTGTAGTTCTACAATTACTGACTGTAGTCCATCTGTATCACTACATACTTTTTTTAACCTGCTTTCACCTTGTTCTTCAATGGTCAGGACCTCACAGGACCACCACAGAGCAGGTATTATTTAGGTGGTGGATGATTCTCAGCACTGCAGTGACACTGACATGGTGGTGGTGTGTTAGTGTGTGTTGTGCTGGTATGAGTGGATCGGACACAGCAGTGCTGCTGGAGTTTTTAAATACCGTGTCCACTCACTGTCCACTCTATTAGACACTCCTACTTAGTTGGTCCATCTTGTAGATGTAAAGTCAGAGACGATCGCTCATCTATTGCTGCTGTTTGAGTCGGTCATCTTCAAGACCTTAATCAGTGGTCACAGGATGCTGCCCATGGGCCGCTGTTGGCTGGATATATTTTTGGTTGGTGGACTATTCTCAGTCCAGTAGTGACAGTGAGATGTTTAAAAACTCCATCAGCGCTGCTGTGTCTTATCCACTCATACCAGCACAACACACACTAACACACCACCACCATCTCAGTGTCACTGCAGTGCTGGGAATGATCCACCACCCAAATAATACCTACTCTGTGGTGGTCCTGTGGGGGTCCTGACCGTTGAAGAACAGGGTGAAAGATTGTGAGAATTGTGAAAATTATGTAGAGAAACAGATGGACTACAGTCAGTAATTGTAGAACTACAAAGTGCTTCTATATGGTAAGTGGAGCTGATAAAATGGACAGTGAATGTCCATAATGTTATGCCTGATCGGTGTATGTTTCCTTGCATAAACATACATAGCTGAACTACAATGACTTATGTTGTGCATCCATGGTCAAAGTATCATTCTACTATCTCTGCTGAGTACATTTACTTTCAATAGAAACATGCACTGCATCTTTACTTTCACTAACTATCCTAGTCAGGGCAACCTTCACACATCTACTCACTTATATACACTTAGGGGGGGAGTTTAGAGTAGTCGATATACCTTCTTTCATCTGATACTAAATATTGGGAATTACTTCTCTAAGGCAATTGTTTTCGGAGTGTACCTGTGTTCATTCACTACTTGTGCTGACACCTAAACCAGGCAGCAGAGGTCGGCATTGCAGTAACAGTGTGAGAAGTCC
The DNA here is from genome assembly GCF_030014385.1 of Trichomycterus rosablanca. Lineage (NCBI taxonomy): Eukaryota > Metazoa > Chordata > Actinopteri > Siluriformes > Trichomycteridae > Trichomycterus > Trichomycterus rosablanca. The sequence goes on from NC_085995.1 coordinate 22,127,703, forward strand.
TTTTCCTGACCCTTTCTTCCCCAAACCAGAGTGTTGAGCACCAGGCCAGGTTAGTAGCACCACTGGGAATCAAATAAGACAGCAAACTCACGTGGTGCTGGGTTAGCGCAACCTGAGCATAATTCCAGTGTGGGTGGTTTGGTGGGTAGCACTGGCACATCACAGCAAGAGGTTTCTGAGTTTAATTCCCCAGGTGGAACTGCCTGGGTCCTGTGTGAGTGTGTGCATGTTTTCCCCATGTTTGTGTGGGTTTCCCCCCACAGTCCAAAAACTGTAAGTTAACTGAAGATTTTTAATTGTCAGTCATGTGTTACCGTAACTACCTGTCCTGTCATGAATGTTACCAAAGTGTAAACCCTGACGTTAAAAAACTAATAAACAAGCAATTCCAGTGCAGACTCTATATAGTATTCATAAAAATGTCTTTAATGTTTTTTTTATAATGTTCAACAGAAAAGGACGCTTCAGTTGAGTCCTGAGCAGTGCAGTGATTTCTACGCTGATCAGTATGGAAAACCATTTTTCCCAAGTCTTACTATATTCATGAGCTCAGGCCCAATCATGGCTCTTGCTCTGGCCAGACATCAGGCCATAGCAACATGGAAAGCCTTGATGGGACCAGTCAACAGCAACACAGCCAGAGAAACACATCCTGAAAGGTAAATAAGTAGGGCTGGGTATCGCCACTAATTTCCTGGATCGATTCGATTCCGATTCACAAGGTCCCGATTCGATTCGATCTTCGATCTTCGATTTTCGATTCAATTTCGATTCAACACATTTAGGCATATTTGAGTTACATTAACAGGTTTTGTTTAAATATGTAAAGATGTTCAGAGAACGAATGTGATAATTGTACAAAGAACATTTATTATTAAAAATATTTGTGTATTTTGTTTACATAAATAATTAATCCAAAACAGAAAACAGTAACATTCAACAGCCAGGTGTATGTTTACATTACATTTACAATGTTGTAGCATGTCAGACAAATGAAATAATAATAAAAAATGAATGTTACTGTTTTCTTTCATTTGTCTGACATGCTACAACATTGTAAATGTAATGTAAACATACACCTGGCTGTTGTACAGCTTATGCCAAGTTTACACTACACGACACTCTGATTAACACCTGGTCACTGTAATGTTCACACTACACGACTGATCGGCGATGGGGAGTTTTACACTACACCATCCATCACCAGGGGGAATCACAGGCGAGCTTCTCTGGTCTCCAAAACTACGTTTTGTCACGAAAACACACGTGAGAAGTGATGAAAGGTTTAATGATACCACGTCCAAACATGCACATCAACAAGTAGCGAGCAATCAAAGTTTGTGCGCTGATGAAATAAATGAATCTGAGTGGATTTGGCAACACGAGCAGCATGGATCGTTCTGTAGTGAGTTGGAGGTTAATAAATATTTTGTTTTGTAGAGAACGATCTCGCGTGTGCTGATGTATTCTGATAGAAACTATATTGCGCTCCACCACCTGTTTCCAACCTCTCCCCTGTGTTTCCCCTCGCTGTTTCTCACATTGATTGAGAGCCGAGTTTTGATCGCAGAGCGAACACCGAGTTCCTCCCGAATCCAGAGCCGAGCGAAAATCAGTGCAAAAAGTTGTGTAGTGGTCATAACTTGAGCTTCTGCCATGCTAAACTGATGTGCAGGTCAGATCTCGTTGCATGAAAAAACAGTGGCTGGTCACGCGAAATTAAAGCGGGTAACAATAGTAATAGATTTCCGTGTGCATCGTAAAAAGGGGCGTATTTAAAAAATCAATCTCGCATTTATATGAATCGATATCGGATCGTTCAAATAAAGATCGATTAAAATCGAAAAATCGATTTTATAAACCCACCCCTATAAATAAGCAGTTTTGATTTCTGTATAATTATTCTTTCATTTCTGTTTGGTAAAGACTTCATGGACAATGGAAGATATTTACTCTTTTTAGTACTTTTGTTTAAATGTGTGTCATTATGATATAAGAAATGAGACAAAGCTTCTGTCTATTTTAACTTAAAAAAGGTATTTATGAGTATGTACTGTATAATAGATTGATGGGCGTGTGGTGTATGATTTTGGGGAAACAAATCCATAATTGACAACACATACAAAAGCCAGTGAATTCCCATTGCAGGTTTGGATATAAAGAAAAAACACGTACCAAAGACAGTGTAGTGAACCCACATTTGGATGCTCAAACCCCCATTTTCTAATAAGTTGTGTATTTTGTAAAAGGTAATAAAACAAGAATCTGTTATTTGTTATCTGTTATCTGCATATTTTTTGACTGTCAAAGGTACAAAGAAATGCCTTTTAATGTTTTGGCTAAATTTTAAAATTGTTGTCTGCAACACATTTTAAAAAGTTGGGACATTTTCAAAATAAGCAAAGATGGGTTATGGTTCAATACTTTGTGCTAAACTGAGTGAGAATTGTCAGGCAGTTCAAAAAGAGCAATTCTTAATGCAAGATTGCAAATAATATCTTTATACCTGGTGTTTTACCCTCTACCACACATAATAATATGAAAAGATTCAACAGTCCGAATAGAGCAGAGCTGGAAATTACTGTAGATTGTGTGTGACCTTTGAGTTCCCTGGCGGCACTGCATGAGAGAATGTTATGTTAGTGGGATAAATATAGCCACATGTGCTCTGGATTAGCTCAAAAAAAAGTTTACTATAACACATACAATGTCAGCCCTTATTATGCACATGCTTCAACGGTGTGACTTAATAGACACAGAGTACATCTGATTGACTAACCTGCCTGTATTCCAGATCTGTTACCTTTAGAAAATGTGTAGTCCAACATGAAGAGGAAAACCAGACAACAATGACCACTGAGCAGCTGAAGTCTTTACTTGCAAAACTGCAACAATTACTGTCTTCAGTTCCCAGACCATTAAAAATGAAATTAATAGGAAAGGTGATGTAACAGACATACATATGCCTCTTTCCCAACTTTTTGAGTCTGTTGCAGTCAGCAAATTTATTAATGCAGTTAAGTTGGTTAGTTAAAATATTTTTTTTTTGTTTTTTTGTCAGTTTAATACAACTTTTTGGAGAATTAACTTGTTTTGGGGTTTGTATAAGGGAAAGAACAACCTAAACCTGCAATCTCACCAGTGCTGAGATCTCAAGTTTGATCCTCAGCTCTGCAATCAGCCAACCAGACACCTGCACGGACACACGATTGGCTGTGTGTCTGTAGTGGAGGGACAAGGGCTGAAACAGCATTCCACATAACTGGTGTGTGTGCCTGCATAGAAGGCGGCTGATTATGGATGGTAGGGTACAGCTCTCCTCTCACAATACTTTGCTCTGTGAGACCCTGCTCCTAGCAGGTGAAAAGAAGCCATCAGCTGCGCCTCAAATCTACTCAATAGGGAGTGGGGGTGGGGTGGTGTTAGCGATAAGAGAGAGATGAGTTCCAATTGGTGAAGAATGCAAAAAAACCCTGCTGGTTCATTATATATATATGAAGAATATACATGAATATACATACATGTGATGGTGTAAAAAACACCCCATAATGTGATTGTACCTCTAGTGATTGATTATAGCTGGTGACTTAGGCCGCCATGCTAGGTTGTAGTAGCCTCTGCTTCAGCCTTTTCTTTGTCCTGAATTGTCCTTCTTTGCACAGCAGACTCTAAACCAGCGGCTCTCAAGCTACAGCCAACTGGCCATTTGTTGCCTTCAACATTCTGAGGCACTTCTCTGCTATAGGCCCATTATTCCTTTATATTAATGCATATGTGGGGCCAATGAGACTGGCTTTTGTTCACTGCTGTGGCTTGTTGTGGCTCATCTGACAAAAAAGGTTGAGAACCACGTCTCTAAGCCGACGCATGACAGCAGCTTCTAATTCAAAGCAGACTTGTTTTTTGAGAGGTTCCTGAATTATATCTGTTCAGTTTATTTACACCTGCAATCACAAATTTTGCAAACACACAACAGGCGTAGTACATTTGTAAATCTCTAACACTGGCCTGTATTTTGAATGTAATGTAAAAATGAACCAAAATACATATTCAGGCAAACTAGGGTTAATTTGAGTCACCCATATATTGTATATTCCTCAAACCCAATTAACACCCTGGGATAAATTAAAATGTTAATTACTTTGCTACCCCCTGTACCCCATTTATCAAAAGGGACCCCAATAGGACACCTACTGACCAGATAGTTTTTGGGTGGTGGACCATTCCCAGCACTTCAGTGACAGTGACATAGTAATGAAATGGTAGCTTTTGCTTTTCTTGTATGACTTAGTGTCACAGTTTTTTAATGCTGGAAGGAGAATAGTGCTCCAACCAAATATATACAGCCAACACTGTTATGTAATTGAAAGTGTGATTTATTACATAATGACTAAAGTTTAAGAAACAGTGTACATAAAAAGTATCTTACTGGACACCTACAACGAATGCTAACAGGGTATATGTTCCTAAAAAGAGTGTTTAAACAGTATTCAAAAATCCCAACAACAATGCTGCACCTGCTACACATACAGTGTATCACAAAAGTGAGTACAGCCCTCACATTTCTGCAAATATTTTATTATATCTTTTCATGGGACAACACTATAGAAATAAAACTTGGATATAACTTAGAGTAGTCAGTGTACAACTTGTATAGCAGTGTAGATTTACTGTCTTCTGAAAATAACTCAACACACAGCCATTAATGTCTAAATGGCTGGCAACATAAGTGAGTACACCCCACAGTGAACATGTCCAAATTGTGCCCAAAGTGTCAATATTTTGTGTGACCACCATTATTATCCAGCACTGCCTTAACCCTCCTGGGCATGGAATTCACCAGAGCTGCACAGGTTGCTACTGGAATCCTCTTCCACTCCTCCATGATGACATCACGGAGCTAGTGGATGTTAGACACCTTGAACTCCTCCACCTTCTACTTGAGGATGCGCCACAGGTGCTCAATTGGGTTTAGTCCATCACCTTTACCTTCAGCTTCCTCAGCAAGGCAGTTGTCATCTTGGAGGTTGTGTTTGGGGTCGTTATCCTGTTGGAAAACTGCCATGAGGCCCAGTTTTCGAAGGGAGGGGATCATGCTCTGTTTCAGAATGTCACAGTACATGTTGGAATTCATGTTTCCCTCAATGAACTGCAGCTCCCCAGTGCCAGCAACACTCATGCAGCCCAAGACCATGATGCTACCACCACCATGCTTGACTGTAGGCAAGATACAGTTGTCTTGGTACTTCTCACCAGGGCGCCGCCACACATGCTGGACACCATCTGAGCCAAACAAGTTTATCTTGGTCTCGTCAGACCACAGGGCATTCCAGTAATCCATGTTCTTGGACTGCTTGTCTTCAGCAAACTGTTTGCGGGCTTTCTTGTGCGTCAGCTTCCTTCTGGGATGACGACCATGCAGACCGAGTTGATGCAGTGTGCGACGTATGGTCTGAGCACTTTTGATTGATGGATGGGATAGTGGGGGTTGACATAGTGTATAGAACAACAGATGGACTACAGTTAGTAATTGAACACTCACATGGTGCATCTGTATGATAGGTGCAGTTAATGTAAAATCATTAAAGAAAAGAGACAAATATAAGGTATGTATACAGAATTTAGAGTTTATCTAGGCATATCAAGTATGTACAGTAGATGTATAATTGTAAATGAATGTATGCATTTGGACATTTGGGTGCTGTGTATTATTTATACTGAGCACAGATAACTAAGGTCATTCGAATTTTCTTTCTTGCCTGGATCTTTGGAATAAACAAACAAACAAGGAACACAATTAGAAAAAAACACACTCTCATGCAAAAACTCTGCTTAGCTTCTTAAACCAACTGTTCATAATGATAAAAGGTAAAAAAAAAAAAAAAAAGCCCTTAAAGAGGAACAGACACAGTTCACAAATTTTTAATATCTGTTTTATTTTAGAGCTTTTTAAATTCAAACACTGGGTTTCTCTAAATGCCATAAACTTAGGGTCAGAGGTTCTCACCCTGCTTGACACTCCTGTCATGAATAACATATCATCAATAATATTTTTGTTAATCCTCAGTCTAAGAGCTAGATATGGGACTTCAGACTTGAGGAATGCAGTGCACGGCAGTGAAACATTCTCAGCAGCTGAACGAGAGCTCAAGTTTATGTTCCCTGGCTGTAAGTAAAACTGTAACCAATTTATTAAACTAATGCATTTATAGATTAATATTTTTAAAAACACAGATATTCAGTTTGTTTAGGTAAAAATAACATGTATTATTACTATTGTATAAGTTATTGAAAACATGTCCATAACTCAGGCGCTCAAGTGGTGCATTGGTATATTACGCTTGCCCACCACCACCAAGATCCATGGTTTGAATACTCAGACGTGCTATCTGCCTGTCCAGCATCTATACACAGATTTGATTAGCTACGAGGGGGGAATGGCCAAAACCCCACAATGGATTGACATCCTGTCAGGGGTGTGTTACTGTAACACTCTCCTTATTATCTTTTCCTGGAAGCTGTGCTACATTTTTCGTCCATTGTGATAAAACCACACTGGACTAACTAGTGAGACAGTCCTTTCTGGAGTGGGCTCCACATTTAGACCCTCGCTGGGTATAGGTTGGGGCTTACCGCTGGTCATCTCAGGCTTGATCTGGATTTCCTGTCTTTCTTTTTTTCCAAAGAACTATGAACAGCTTGCTATATTGTGACAACAAGTTTTAATTCTGCTCTGTCCCTTTTCTATCCACTTTTTTCGTTGAGGGCTCTATTTCACGTGGTACCATGTTTCTGTTATTTTGGCCAACTCTTTATATTCCTATTACTCTTTTTGTTTGTGGCTTTCTAGCCACAGTTTTGTTCTACTTTGATTAAGCATCCTGGAAATTGGATTAATTTTCAATTCCTAGAAGTACAGGGCTACAGCTGCTGCCTCAGAGGCAAGGTGTCACACCCTACATGATGAAAATATTAAGTCTGCTCATTTTAAAACCTCTGTATTTACATATAATACTATTTATTAATATTTTTATGTACATACTCCAGCTTTGATTGAACCCATTCCAATGGGAGAGGCGGCTGAAGATTACCTTATCCGTTATGTGAATCCAACTCTACTTACTGGTCTGACAGAGCTGTGCAAGACAAAACCGTCTGATCCCTTTGTGAGTACAACCATAACAGTTACTCCTCACAGACGACTGATATTAATAAACTCTGTTATTTTACCCTCCATATAGTCTTCTTTTTACTTTATTAATATGTAGGCTCTGTTATATATATTTTTTTCTAGACATGGTTGGCTGGCTGGCTGATGAAAAACAACCCGAATAAACCCCAAATAAGTGATGGAGACAGCATGATGACAAATGACTTCGCATTAAATTAGAATTATCATTAAATTTTTTCCTGAAAATAAATGCATATTTATGTAGAACAATGTAATGATGTTTGTGTTTTTTGTAGTAAATGACTTTTACTTTACATGGAATATATGTGGCAAAAACTGTATGGACACCTAAACATAAGATTGTTTGACATTCTATTTCAAAACCATGGCCATCAACCATGGCCCCCTCTGACCAGAAATTATTTGTGTTTTCAGTATTCATGTCTGGAAGCCGTGTGCTAAATGCTTTAAATGTAAATGACAAATTGCACAAAGCACCAGGAGGGCTACATTTAGTGCGTGTATACACACAAAGTTCATCTATATGGTAGGTGTAGCTTAAAAACAATCAGTGAGTGTACTTACTAGATAGGTGTATACTTAAAATAAAGATAAAAATGAATCTATAATGTGTGTTAAATTAGGCAAAAAATAAATATGCATTTAGAATGTGGTTGGGAGGCAATAAATTACACAATCCCACTACTGTTGGGATCCAGCGTTTAAATCCTCAGCTGTGCTATCGGCCAGTCAGCAGTCTACATACAGATGATTGGCTATGTCTGGGGTGGCCAAGGCCCTGCAAAGGATTCAGGTCCTGTCCGATGTGTGTTACTGCATTGCGCCCAGTCAGACTAGACCCACTGTAATCCTGACCAAGTAAAAGTGCTGGTAAAACATGAAAGTAAAATTAAATGATGCATGTAGCTTTACATGCTAATTAAAAAACGTCCTACCAGTCTAGTCGAGTGTAATTCTCCGATTATAACTTCCTCTGCCACCACAGACCCATGAGGAACCTTTTTCTCCCTCATGAGGAACCTTTTTCTCCCTCAGGCATGGCACTGCCATGTAATTTGAACCTAAAATGTCACTAATAGTGTGCAAGAATGCTGCACCACCTCTCCCATAATCCAAAGATATGTAAGTTAGATGACTTAGAGATACAAAATTCCCTGTGACGGTGTTTGACATTAAACTTTGGGGTGACACAGTGGCTCAGTGGGTAGCACTGTCGCTGCACTGTCGCCTCACAGCAAGAAGGTCCCGGGTTCGATCCCCAAGTGGGGCGATCCAAGTCCTTTCTGTGTGGAGTTTGCATGTTCTCCCTGTCTGCATGGGTTTCCTCTGGGAGCTCCGGTTTCCTCCCACAGTCCAAAGACGTGCAAGTGAGGTGAATTGGAGATACAAAATTGTCCATGACTGTGTTTGACATTAAACTTGTGAACTGATAAATCTTGTGTAACGAGTAACTACCTGTTCTGTCATGAATGTAACCAAAGTGTGTAAAACATGACATTAAAATCCTAATAAATACATAAATAAACATTTAACTGATGAATCATGTGTATTGTTTCTTTATTAGGATTTTAAGATCATATTTTACACTGTGGTTACATTCATTACATGACATGTACTGTAGTTACAGGTTACACATGATTCATCAAATCAAGTTCAGTGTCAAATACCGTCACAGCTAATTTTGTATATCCAGTTTACATAATTTATGTTTTTTGACCTGGGGGAGGAAACTGGAGCTTCTGTAGGAAACCCATGCAGCTGGCAACTTTTCTCGGGGCCTTTCACCCAATAAATCAGACCCAAAGCGGTCATGACCAGGATAAAGTGGTGGTAAAACAGAGAGTGAATGAATGAATAAATGAACACTGGTCCCCTGGGCACGATAATTATCTAGCATACTAAACCAGACCTGTGTTTTTTTGCCTGGACATGCATAGTTTATTTACAATGATGGAATACAAATCCATTTAGCTAATAGTTTATTTGAACTGAATGTTAGTTATGGGGGAGAAAACTGGAGCTCCCGGAGGAAATCCATGCAGCTAAACTGGCAACTTTTTTTGGGGTCATTCACCCAATAAATCAGACCCAAAGCGGTCATGACCAGGATTAGAATCTTCGTACCGAATCAGGAATCACGAGTCCGAGGTCTCAATTAACCCGGATCCCATGAGTCCTCTGACTGGCTGCTGCTAAGTACACAAGGCGAGTGAGCAGACTCACTGGAAACACCGCGGACTGTGATTTGGCTGAACCGACTTCACTCCAGTCTGTGAATCTAAGTAATAAGTTAAATATTAAACACACTGGTGTTTGTTATGTGGCTGGTTTTATGCAAATGCTATTATTATTATTAGTAGTAGTAGTAGTAGTGGTATAGATTAGTAATGCAGTATATTTTCTTGTAAGCAAAACAACAACAAAATATAGTTATATTATTATTAAAATGTAAATGCTTTCAGGCTACTTCAGTACTGTACCACTTAAGGAGTATCATAGCCAGGGGTGGCTCGTTCCTTAGGGTGATCGGGCGAAAGGGAAGACATTTTTCTATCACAGCTGTGACTGTTCTGGAGTCTGTCTTGCCTCGGAATATCGTAGTCCAATCAGCGTCGAGTTGTGTTCCGTACAATTTCAGTCTGATTGAAAATCGCCCCGGATTGCTCTCATAGACTCTCATGTTAAGGCACTTTTTTTTTAACTGCAGGCGCTGCAATACAATCTGAATAAGTTCCGGGAGGGCACGCACTTACCCTGGTGTCACAATCTCATCACCATTACTACCATTACCATTAAGTTCGGAGCAACTCCATCGTGTAATCAGGATAAATGAGCAACTTAAGAATTAGGGCCACCTAGACCAAATTTAAACATCAAGCAAGTATCTACAAAGGGGGGGGAAATCATATCAGTTACAAGTAAATTACAAGTAAGTAATATCATTTTTAAATTGTGATTGCACTTATTGTATCTATCGGGGGCAAACCGTAGCCTAGTGGTTAAGATACTGGACTAGTAACCAGAAGGTCACTGGTTCAAGCCCCACCACTGCCAGGTTGCTGCTGTTGGGCCCTTGAGCAAGGCCCTTAACCCTCAATTGCTCAGACTGTATACTGTAACTGTAATGTAAGTCGCTTTGGATAAAGGCGTCTGCTAAATGCTGAAAATGTAAATGTATCTCCTCAATTGTTTAATTGTACTTCTTTATTCATTGCATATCAGCCCCGATGCCAATCTTTATTCTGGATCTGCTGCACCTAAAATAAAATGCTATCTGATAAAGACTGAATTAAATTGTTAGTGTGAAGGCTTTACTTAATTTTATGATTAATGGTAAAGCTGGTCTCTCTCCATGTTCAACGTTATTTGAAGTTATTTGAAGGGCCAGTGATAGCTTAGTGGTTAAGGTACTGGACTAGTAAACAGAAGGTTGCCGGTTCAAGCCCCGCCACCACCAAGTTGCCACTGTTGGGTCCCTGAGCAAGGCCCTTAACCCTCAATTGCTCATCGTGTTCCGCTCATTGTGTAAGTCGCTTTGGATAAAAGCGTCTGATAAATGCTGAAAATGTAAATGTTATTTGTGAGGGCAAACTGACAGATAACTTAAGATGTTAATTATTTAAGCTTTAATTTACCCATTGAACGGGTCACCTTGGCCATCATCGCAACAATTGCCCCCATGAGAGATTTGGCAGGAGCCGCCACTGATCATAACCCTTCCCCATGGTAATTTATTGACACAGACAGCCACTGTGGCTGCCTGACTGGGTCAAATTACCATGGCAATTTGTTGTTGACCATTCTCCTTGAACCCTTGATCCATTAATATACCCATCTGATTGGTAGGTGAGTCCACCCCCCTGTCCGCCCTCCTTGTCCCTATCCCCATGGCTGGATTACTGACCGGGCCAGTGGGGCCAGCGCCCAGGGGCCCTTGAGGTCAGGGGGCCCCGGGGGGGCCCTGGCCCAAAACATTTTGCGATGCCTATCAACATTTATGATACAATATATTTTTATTTCCGAGGGCCCTCCATTTTAAGGATCCTCTGACTATTAGGGACTTTGACCCCAGGGCCTCTTGGGGGCCCTAGCCATGCTTTTGGGGCCCCTAGCTATGCTTTTGGGCCCTAGCCATGCTTTTGGGCCCCTTATGAAAATGGATGAGGCGTTGTGGCACTGCTCTGACTTCGACTTCTGGCTATTAGGGGTCCTAGGAAAGAGGGGGGCATATTTTTAGAGGGCCCTGGTTATGAGAGCCCCTACCAGGGGGCCCTAGAAAAGAGCAGTGCATACCATTAGAGGGCCCTTGATCACGAGGGCCCCTGCTATGGGGCCCTTGACTTCCATAGAAGTCGTTTACCATAGCTCCTTGACTTTCTAGGGACCTACAAATTGCCAGGCAAGCTACCATATTTCATAACAGACGTTTTGTTGCAAATATGCAATTCAGGCCCTTACTTAATGTTTCTGAATTTGTATTGTTTCAAAATTATTATGTTCAATTTCTCTTAAGCGCAGAGACACAAATTAATTTAGCAATTTTGCAATTATTTAAATTTAAGACAAGCAATTTCAAGCAGTTTGAATGCATACACACACTTAACTGAGCTATTTGATGTTCTTTTGTGTTAGGGTTAGTTATTGACAGGTTGTTTAATGTATTAATTTATTTATGTTTTTGGAAGGGTGGGCGCGTGGGGGGGGGGGGGGGGGGGGGGGGGGGGGCAACTCTTTGCCCAGGGGCCCAGACTATCCTTAATCTGTCCTTGCCTATCCCCCATGATCAAGATTCCAAAAAGTGTCAACTTGTCACTGACAAGAGAAGTGTGAGATGCCAAGAGAATTAAGAGAGAAGGATTTATTTTTAGAGGATGAGTGCATGGAAGACAAGTGATATTTGGATCCATTTTCATGCAGTAAATCAATCACAATCAAGATGTCAGTACAAGTGACTCAAGTGAACCGGATCACATTACTGAGTGACTCAGATTAACCCGAACCATAAAATTTACCGAATTTATCACCACTAGAATGAATGAACGAATGAAAACTGTGTAGAGGTTTGGATGGAGCGCAATTAGGGCGTTACCCACTGGACGTGGTCCGCCTGCCTCCTATTGGCTGACAGTAATGATGGACAGTTTGAGTTATCCACTGAGACTCGTTTTTATTCAGACGCTCTGTCTTTGTGCAGTAATATAACAGCAGCCACTAGGCGGTACACTGAGGAGGAGTCTTTATACACGGACCCATTAACCCACGCAGTTTTTTTTATTCACCAGCACTACGCTTTGGAGGTACGTTTCCTTTATTTAAGCAGTAAGTTGTGCTTCGTGTTTGATAAGTTTTATTCTATCGTGTGTGTAAATAGTGTAAATATGGAGTTATGCGTTTGTAATTGTTGCTCGGTATTATATAACCGTGGGTGTTAGCATCGTTGAATTCGGTGCTGTAAATACTGTTACTCGTTGTACAACTAAAGCTGTTTATTTTTTTTGTTTATAATTCTTCTTAAACGCAAATCTTATAATTAATTACACCCTTTTACTTTCGTTTGCGCTATTGTTGCTATTTTAACCGCGTTCCTATGCTTGCACTCATGCTAGGCTAATTAAAATGGTGGGAAGTGTAACGTTAGCGTGTTAGCAATAGCAATGCGCTAACGCTCGGATCGGAACGCTTTTGTTGTATTCCTATAATTCAACACAATCATGGCGTTTCTTGATATCTGCGTTTATTTTTTATCTTTCAGATCGTAACAGCTGACATGAGTGACTCAGAACAGCAGTTAATAGAGACCTCAGAGAACGGCTTTGATGAAAACGGAGCCGAACAACAGGCCGAAGACAATGCAGCAGGAAACGGAGCTGAAGCTGAAGCTCAGGACGGAGACGGTGGTCGGATAGAAGCAAGTAAAAGTGAAGAAGATGCCGGGTATGTTGCATTAAACCCACCCGCGATACGAAATTCAGCTCGAGATTAAAGATCGAGCGTTTGTTCTTTCCTTGTTCATTCACCGGCTTTGTTGGCGCCATGTGCATTGTGCAGGGGGATGGGGCTCTCGTGGAAATGGTCGCAAACTCGACAGACGGTCTGCACGATACATTATTTCTATACCGTGATTGCGAAGTGGGTTTATGATAATACTGTTGTACTCGATAATCATCTTTCACATTGGTGGTGATTGATTCAGTTGATTTTTGTTGAACACTGATGCACTAAGCACATCTTACATATAGTAAATTACTCATTATACATTTTATCTGGTTTAGCTGATGTCTTTTATCTGGTGTCCTTTAATGCATTTGTTTTTTTGGTTTTTTTTGGTTTAAAGGTTTGGATCTTGTGTTTTATAGGGTCAAAAGCATAGCCGTAAAGTGATTTTTCCACACATACAAGTGATAACCAGCACTGATCAAAACAAACATGTACTGGGTAATGTCTATGGTGGAAGTTATGAGCAAATGGTGTGTACATATTAGACTGAGAAAGACTGCACTGGTCCACAAGGCACGATAATTAGAATATAATGCCTTTGTCTTATATACATATACATATACATATACAGATGTAGAGTACAATAAAATTAATTAATTTGTGTATTCCAGCTTGTTTTGAACAAGACCCATGTTTTTGTTGGCTGGACATGGTTGGCATGGTTTGTTTACAAAGAAGGAATACCAAACCATGTAGTTAATAGTTTATTGGAACTGAATGTTAGATATTAATGAGCACTTTCTACATTCATTATCGTGTTTTACCACCTCTTTGTCCTGGTCGGGGTCCGGTTTGCCTACAGTCATTGGGTGCAACAGTAACAGTTTTTGAAGTTTGTTCTCTGAGTATTTGCAGCAGTATTAATTGTGTGTAACGCTAGCCATACCACAATAGTTTCATGTTTAATTTTTTTGTGCATCTTTGGTCCACTTTGTCCTTTATTAATCTACTACACACATTAAAAAGTGCAACCCTATTATCAGAACTCTCTTTCAGCCTACAACACCCCTGTTTTCTTTTTTTCTGAAGTGCCCCTGTTTTATTCTTCTAGGAAAATGTTTATTGGTGGACTCAGCTGGGATACTAGTAAAAAGGATCTCAAGGATTACTTCTCTAAATTTGGCGAAGTGACAGACTGCACTATTAAAATGGACCCCAACACTGGCCGATCAAGAGGATTTGGGTTCGTTTTGTTCAAAGAATCTGCAAGTGTAGACAAAGTAAGTTGAGTGACATTCCCATGTACTTTAGTCTAAACTGTTCATTTTTTTACCAAAGCTGATTTTCAAGCATGGTTTGTCTTTTCTCAGGTGATGGCACATAAGGAACACAGGCTCGATGGGCGACAGATTGACCCCAAGAAAGCAACAGCGATTAAAAAGGAGCCAATCAAGAAAATCTTTGTCGGGGGCCTGAATCCTGAAACCACAGAGGAGAAAATCCGCGAGTACTTTGATGCCTTTGGCGAGGTATTGTGTAGTCCATTTACAACTGTCTGTATCGAAGCTATTAATGTGACTTAATTTAATATTTCACTTCTTTTATAACTTGTAGATTGAAACCATCGAGCTCCCGATGGATCAAAAGACGAACAAAAGGAGAGGGTTCGTCTTCATCACCTTCAAAGAGGAAGATTCAGTTAAGAAAGTAGTGGAAAAGAAATTTCACAACGTCAGTGGGACCACGGATGCAAATGGAAAAGAGAGCCTTGTAAGTTCTTTTTCTTTTGTAAAGTATGCCATGTTGGTGTGCTAAACCTTTATAAAAAAAAAACCTATATAAATAACCAACTGATGCATAATCTTTGTTCTTCAGTGTGAGATCAAGGTTGCCCAACCTAAGGAAGTTTATCAGCAACAGCAGTATGGCCGGTATGGAGGTGGAGGTGGAGGAGGAGGAGGAGGCAGAGGCAGGGGGCGTGGTGGTAAGTGTATTTATGTAAGTTAAAATGTGGATGGAGTGTGGTTCCAATGTTGGTACAATTTGTCTGCCATTTGTATCACTTTTTTTTTCCCACTGACCATGATTTAGTTCACGTGTGTCCAGTAACCTGTAAATGTTTCTCTGAGTGTAGGCCAGGGTGGCAGTTGGAGCCAAGGCAGCAATAACTACTGGAATCAGGGCTATGGAAGCCAGAGCTATGGCGGTCAACAAAGTTACGGTAGCTATGGAGGCTATGGAAACTATGACTATTCCGGAGGATATGGATATGGTGGCGGCTATGACTACAGTACGAGACATTTTGACAAGTTCTGTTTTTGTTGATTGGAAGGTGTATTTGAAATGAAAATTTTATTTACTCTGCTGCTTTGAAATCAGGTTCAGGCAGCGACACCTATGGAAAATCTCCAAGACGTGGTGGCCACCAGAGTAACTACAAGCCGTACTGAAGTTGTAGTTGAGGTATGTTTAAAAAAAAAAAAAAAATCCTGCACTGTGTACTAGGTTTCCTTTGTCTAGTGTCCTATTAGGATACTGTATGCCTTATGCAGCAAAATTAAATCTTTTTATTTCTTTTCTTTTCTCAGAGGTGGTGACGAACAGGACCCCGTGATCTGATCTCTTGCTGGGGTTCAGTCTTTTACATTTACTGGACATAGGCAGAATCCGGACTTCTGCTTCATTTTGTACAGACCACAATTAAGGAATTGGGGGCTGCAGATGTCACTTTCACATTTTATTTTATACCATTTTGTCCATTTTACATTTCCAGAGATGGGAAGTGTTATTTTTACTGTACTTTTTGGTACCTTTTTGATCTAATGTATTATATGGTTGTATTTTACATCTTGGCTGCATTTCACACACTTTGCCTCAGCTCTCAACCTTTTTCATAATAAATTGATTTTGTTTAATGTCTTGTTTCTATTTTCTCCCCATCATCTGTTGTGAGCTTAGCTGCATGGTTCAGGCTGCTGTAAGCTTGGCAGGGTTGTACTTTTGTCCTGGTTTAGTTTAGCAGCAAGAACTTATTTGACCATTTGTCCCTCATTTGCTTTGTGTTTAGACATCTGTTTAGTTTAAAAAGTGGCTTTAGTGGTGATGACTATACCTCAGTGCACACACATGCAAAGGGATTTATTTTAACTTCTGCAATGTCTTGGACAAAATTGGTGAAAATAAACTTTTTTTTAAAGATATTAATTGTATGTCTAGTGCTTTTGCCTAATACCTAAAGTAATCTCTGAACTTGTGGTCATCCACATGATTTTCCAATAAACTGGGTATCTATAGTACCTTAAGATGTATAGTTTTGGTTGGTGCATGGTGGAAAAAAATAAATCCATTTAAATCTGGTATGATTTGTATTTTTGGAAATATAATTTGTATATTTGAAATATAAATTTATTACAGATTTATTTATCTTTATTTAAATGTAATGTAAAATAAATACCATGTTATTTCAAAAAATAAGGTTTTTGTAGTAGGTGAGAAACATTGATGTGTTTTTGTAAAAACTGTTTGACATTAATTCATCAAATCATACCAGATTTAAATGGATTTATTAGTGTGGATAAGTGCATGTTTCCTACGTTTCTCAGTTAGTTTTATGACGGTCCCTAACTCGTTACATGAAGTGGGAGCTGGATAAACGGTTTCATTATAACCTTTCTTTAGATAAATAGACGTAATCTTAAATTGAACATAAACTTGTTTTTGTAGTATGTTGACTATTTTCATTTGTGTAAGAAATCATCAAATAAGAAGGTCTTAGGTGTTTTTTGAAGCACTTATTTAGATCGGAATGCCGAATGTCAGACAAATGTTGAATATTAAACCAAGTTTAGATCCTAAAGGAGAATCTTGATCGGCACCACAAGCTGTAAGGTTACACAAGTTACAGCATCATGCATGTGTGCAAACTGTCTCTCCATCAGCAGATACGCTCCATCAGCTGTGCAGCATTTGAGGTAATGAACTTTTCTCGTTATAACGACATCCTTTTCTCGTTTTAACGACATCCTTTTCTCGTTATAACGACATCCTTTTCTCGTTTTAACGACATCCTTTTCTCGTTTTAACGACATCCTTTTCTCGTTATAACGACATCCTTTCTCGTTATAACGACATACTGACGGTATTTTTTTTTTAACTGTGTGGCAGCAATACGCTTCCGTAGAAAAGTGCTTCCCACGGCACGAGATCCTTTCTCTGTGTTGTGTTCTGCCTCAAAAGAGTCAGTACAGTACCATGCTTCTTACTTTACCGCTGCACATTTACCCTTTATAATGATAGTTTTGAATACACTTTCTCATGTGGCATGTTTGGTTCGTATTTTCACACCTGAGACAAATCACACTAGAACCAAGCGCTCTTGGCTTGCTTATTTGGTGCTCTTAAAAGATCAAAAGAAAGTGTTTACACTTACTATAACTAAGACTACCTAATTCATGACCACGAAAATCGCATCATAGACTGTAATATGAGCCTTTTCCCATGTAATGTGCAATATGCTGTGAAATTTAAAATTTAAGGTTTGTGTTTAGCGGTTTAACATTTTTCATTTACATATCGTTCAAGTACCACACTTTTACTGGTTAATTTGCACTATGAGGCGTCTTTAGAATTTGCTGAGTTTATAAAGTAAGAAATAAACTGTACATAGACAAACTATCAGGAGTATAATAATTTCATGCATTATCTCCCCATTTTCCTCCCGATTTAGCGCACTCAATTTTGTCCTCCGCTGCTACCAGAGATACCAGATTGCATCCGAGGAGAGCACATCGCTGTACACTCAGCACAGGCGTCTCTTCTGCCAATCAGGGTCCTTACACAGCGTATGAAGACCCACCCTCTCACACATAATCCAGCCTCCACCCTGCAGATACGGTGGCCAATTAGTATCTGCTGCAGGCACTGCCAATTATGCCCGCCAGATGGTGCCCAGCCAGCCGGAGGCAACACCGAGTTTCGAACCGAGGAGTTCAGAAACTTGGTGCTGGTGCACAAGTGAAATATTCCACTGCGTCATCTGAGCGCCCAAGCATACTTTACTGGCTTGTTCTTTTCAGGCGCAGCACAGAGATGATCACGTGTGTAGAGAAGCACACTTTAACATTGATTATGTAATCCCCTAAGAAACAAAATGCACTCAATATGCAAATATATTAAACACTGTCAGCATACTACACCTTAGTTAAGTGTGTTACACTAGCAATCCTATGGCAATTCAGTTAGTCAAAATGTCTAAGATGTCGAAGTCTAAAGCAGATAAAAACATTACTCGGGAAAACTTCCAACCAATTTTGTGGAAAAAGGGGGGGGACGTCTAAACATGGAGAAGAATTTTCATTAACATGAAGCCTCACAAGCGTCATTAAATGTTCTAGGTTTACATTTAATCATTAAGGTAGGCTGTGCTGTGTATCGTAGCTTTCATTTATTTTATCACTTAATTCATAAGTTGGAAAGCTGCTGTGAAATGTGGCACTTTGCTTTCCATGAAATCTGTGTTTTGAAAAACAAGGTCTGTGAAATTAAGCACATTTTCCTGTGAATGTAGTAGGCCCTAACTTTAACGAACCAAACCAAAGTATAAACGCAACCTAAAGCCTTAAGTTTTTTGCTTGTTACATGGACCAAGAAAGCAGGGGCAGATGTGTTTTTGCAGGTCCCATGTGTGTGTAATCTTGACTGACTATTTTACTGTAGGTGTGATCATTAAATAATTATAAAGCGCTCACACACTGTTCCAAAGAAAATGTAAATTTATGCAAGAATCCAGGTTGAGGTCACTCAGGTGGTGCAGCAGTAAAGAAGTACGCTAGCACACCAGAGTTAGGGTTTCAAATACATTGTATCGAATCTCAGCTCTGCCTTTCATCTGGGCTGGGCAGCATGAACAACGATTGGCTGTTGTTTATGGGGTAAAAAGTCGGATCATAGGTTCTCATAACTGGTGCAACTGCGGCCACTGCTAGCCGACTGATGGCGCCTGCACAGGGCTGAGGAATAATGCTGGTGGGGGTGTGGCCCTCCGTACACAGTGCCCGTTAGTGTATGAACTTGACTCGTGCAGGTGAAAAATGCAGTCTGTACTGACTGTATGTGCCGGAGGGGGCGGTGAAGGGTCGAATCAGTATAGAGGACGCAATCAGAGTAATTGGACACGACAAGATTGGGGGGGGGAAAGAAAAAATGTAAGGGAAAAAATGGTTGAATATCCAGTTGGTATATGTAATAATTTCACAAATCCACACAGCCATGTTTATCACAGTTTAATCAAGTAATAAAACCCAACAAGATTTAAGCAAATGACAAACCAGAGAATACCCCAAAATAAATGGGATTCCTTTTTTGTAAAAGAATACAGCTGAATTGTTTACAAAGATCATTTCTGATGGTTACACATTTGGCACATTTGCTGTTATCCATCGAGATCCTCAAAATGAGTACATAAATACATTTGTCACTGCCACACCCCCCTCCCCAATTTAGTTTTATAACTCATTTCCCTTATTAAAAAATACACAGTACCATATGTACAATAAAAAAACATTTAAATGATGCCCATGCACCATTCCCTCTCTCTTCTGGCTACTGCTGTCACTGCTGACAAAATACCTGAAACTGTAAACATCCTCTGGATGTTATATTTATTAAAATCCTGCAATGGAGCCTGTTGAATCCAGTGAGATCTGGTTTGGGGTAACATAGCAGCAACCCAGCGGAAATGTGTTCTCCATAGGAGGCATGTTCAAGTCTTAAATGTCCATCTCGAACTGGTCAGCTTCAGCTGCAGGTGAAAATAACGCATATGTTAATATGATTATCGATTTGTCACAGAAATGTACACCGATCAGCCATAATATTAAAACCACCTCCTTGTTTCTACACTCACTGTCCATTTTATCAGCTCCACTTACCATATAGAAGCACTTTGTAGTTCTACAATTACTGACTGTAGTCCATCTGTTTCTCTGCATGCTTTGTTAGCCCCCTTTCATGCTGTTCTTCAATGGTCAGGACCCCCACTGGACCACCACAGAGCAGGTATTATTTAGGTGGTGAATCATTCTCAGCACTGCAGTGACACTGACATGGTGGTGGTGTGTTAGTGTGTGTTGTGAAGGTATGAGTGGATCAGACACAGCAGCGCTGCTGGACTTTTTAAATACCATGTCCACTCACTGTCCACTCTATTAGACACTCCTACCTAGTTGGTCCACCTTGTAGATGTAAAGTCAGAGACGATCGCTCATCTATTGCTGCTGTTTGAGTTGGTCATCTTCTAGACCTTCATCAGTAGTCGTAGGACGCTGCCCACGGGGCGCTGTTGGCTGGATATATTTTTGGTTGGTGGACTATTCTTAGTCCAGCAGGGACAGTGAGGTGTTTAAAAACTCCATCAGCGCTGCTGTGTCCTATCCACTCATACCAGCACAACACACACTAACACACCACCACCATGTCAGTGTCACTGCAGTGCTGAGAATGAGCCTCCACCCAAATAATACCTACTCTGTAGTGGTCATGGGAGAGTCCTGACCATTGAAGAACAGCATGAAAGGGGGCTAACAAAGCATGCAGAGAAACAGATGGACTACAGTAAGTAATTGTCGATGTACAAAGTGCCTCTATATGGTAAGTGGAGCTGATAAAATGGACAGTGTGTGTAGAAACAAGGAGGTGGTTTTAAAGTTTGGATTGTTTACATGCTGGTAGCATCTGTTGGCAGGTCAAACAAACCAATCATTTACTGATTTTTTTAATATAATTCTATCCAAACTTATTGTGGTTTATGAAATGAAATTTATGTATAAATTATAAAAACATTAGCCCCTAAAAGATTAATCCTAAGTAATTGTCAATGCAATTTTAACTAACAATACTCTTTCATTAGGAGCTTTATTGGTGTAAGTACTATTTAACTTTTTTACTATGCATTTATTAACCATTGTTTGTAATTAATGGCTACTTAGCCTTGGTAAACTGCCAACCGTTTTTAAATAAAAGATACATTGAAAAACTGAACTTGTGACTTCTTAAAAAAGTGTATCACACACATACCGATGTGATGCCAGTACACACATCTTGTATCATTTAGAACCTTTATTATCTTTAACATGACGGTAAAAGTGTTTAAATAACATTCACAATTAGTAACACTATATCTGAGAGGTAAATAGGATGTGACTTTACTAATGAAGTAATTAAAGAAAATCCAGGATCTGTGCCCCAGGATCTGTTCCACATCAAAAGATTGGTCATGTCAGCTCCATGTGAACTGACCCTCTTGTAAGCACAACAATCTGCACTATGGCTCTGCATGATAAGTAAAGGAAGATTGTGCTGTTTTTAAAACTCATTCTACAATCTTGTTTATGCATCTGTACAGCTGCTCTTTCTAAAAGGGACACATTTTGCTTACAGATATGAAATACATAAGCCCGCTGCCCCTCTTACCTTCTAAACAAGGCATATTTTATTTCTCAAGAACGTAGACTTTCATTAACAATATCATACTTGTTGTAGATTTAAGGTTTACATAATCACATAACCATATAGCAGCACCTGTTTAAAAATAGAACAGGTCAGACTGTGCAGCAGACCTACACTCATTAAAGTCATCTAAGTTCTGCTGAGGTAAGTGTCCTAGGTGTTGCTTAATTCAATAACACAGTGATGCATAATGCCATTACGGCATTATTGTTTGCACAATACGACGTGACAGGTAAAACAAACTGACAGCAAAATCTTTATAAACAATGTAGTGTACATCAGGTGAAATTATTTGCTTTACCTGCTAGGTCCTTGTCCTCCTCCAGCTCTTCTTTTAGTTCCTCTAGCTTGCCCATAGGATGGTTGGCAGGTACAGTAACCCCTGGAATCTGGGGAAGACAGCAAGGAGGAGTACGGGCGATCGGTGAGTTCCTGCAGTCCAGCAGGAACTTCCTGTCATAGATGATACGAGTGCCTAAAGAAAGAAGAGTATATAGATATAAGGCAAACATTAACCTAAGTAAAAACATCTGGAAAATGAGACGGTCTAAAGCCAGTGCAACTAACTGACTAGCTTAATAGACAATATGTGCAATACAGGTTTTAAATTGTAAATTGTACTATCATTAGAATGAGCTCTAGAACTGAACAGGGCTAACATGGTTTAAAAAACGCTAGCACACTAGAGCTGGGATTTCGAATACATCGTATCGAATCTCAGCTCTGACATCTGGCTGGGCTGGGTGGCTACATGAACAACGATGGGCTGTTGTTCACAGGGTTGGACAAGCACTATGATATCCAGGGTTCCTAATAACTGGTGCAATTACGACCTTTGCTGGATGATTGTTGGCGCCTGTGCAGAGATGGGGAATAATGCTGAGGGTGTAGCTCTCCGTACACAAAGCTGATCCACATATGAACTCGCCTTGTGCAGGTGAAAAGAGGCAGTCGGTACTGATCACGTGTCGGAGGGGGCATGTGTCAGTTGCGAAGCTCCTCAGTCAGCAGTGGAGGGTTGTATCGGGAGAGGTGAAGCGTAATGCAATCAGGGTAACTGGATACGACTAGATTAGTGGAGAAAATTGGGGGAATAAAGAGAGAGAAAAAAAGGGCCTAATGTTGACATCTCCAGCTCTTGAGTTCAAATCGCTGTGCTATCAACCTAGCCGGGTGTCCAACGGGCACAGTTGGCTGCACCTTAAGAAGGGAGGTTAGTTGTGGTCCTCGTTGCTGCTGTGATTGCGGCCTCTGCTGGTCTGTCTAGGCGCCTGCATGTTTGACTTTTTGTTTGAAAAGAGGCGGCTGGCAAATGCATGTGTGCTAGGGGAGGGGTGATCGTCTGTGCCTCTACTATGTTAGAATTGTGGAAATGGAAACGACTAGATTGGGAGAAAGGGTAGACATCCCAAGTTGCAAAAACTCATTTCAGGGAGGTACCCCCGGACCCAAAAAAAGGGTGATAACAGAACTTTTAGGAGCTGCTAACTGAGCTACTAAGCTAACTGTTCGCGTTACAAACACATTAATGTGTACTACATAGTGTGCAAGATAATAGATTTATGTAACATACATAGTGCACTAGATAGTGTGAAAGATAATAGATTTATGTTACATACATAGTGCACTAGATTGTATATTAGAAAAGAATTTATGTTCCTTACTTGGTGCACTAGATAGTGTACTAGATAATAGACTTATGTTTTTTACATAATGCTTTAGGTAGCGTATTATTTAACGGATTTATGTTCCCTACATAGTGCACAAAATTGTATATCAGATAACGGATTTATGTTCACTACATAGTGCACTAAATAGTATTTTACATATGAATTTATGTTTTCGTACGTAGTGCACTAGATAGTGAATTAGACAATTGGTTTATGTTCCCTACACAGTGCACTAGATTGTATATCAGATCACGGATTTATGTTCCCTACATAGTGCACTAGATAGTGTATTCATGTTCACTACATAGTGCACTAGAAAGTATAACTAGATGATGATTTGTGTTCCTTACATAGTGCACTAGATAGTGTATTACATAATTAATTATGTTCCCTACATAGTGCACTAGATTGCATATTTGATCATAGATTTATGTTCCCTACTTAGTGCACTAGACAGTATATTAGACAATTGATTTATGTTCCCTACACAGTGCGCTAGATTGTATATCAGATAACGGATTTAAAACGCGATCGGGGAAAAAAGTCTGTGTCGCCTGCGTGCGCGCATGTGTGCGCTCTTGGCCGCTCGTTCTAGATTCCGGGAGATTTTATCTGACTTGTGGGCCTCAGTGAGACGCTACGTATATGCGGGAGACTCTCGGAACTTCCGGGAGACTTGGGATGTATGGAAATGCTGCTTTGATTTTTTGGGGGGAGGGGTCTTTTAAAATGGTTTATTGATTTGTGTAGGTAAAATAACATTCTCCAAAAGCTTCTGCACATTTGTATGCACAATGTTATTTTATCGGGGGGGTGTAAACTGCAGCGTCTTGATTCCTTTGAGTGACTTTACTGGAGATTGAGGTGTATAACATCATGGTTAGGGTTTCCATAGAACTGTGCTGTTTAACACAGCTTTAAAACATTAACCTCTCAGTATAAATAAGGGCTGGAAGTGCCCTCACTGACACTTTTGTTTTGGACTTCAGGAATGAAGCACTGTGCTTCCACCTCTGAATGAAACGAGCTGATGAGGCTGGACTTGGCACCACTGCTTTAGTTCTAGGAAATCCGAGCACATGTTCAGACAAGGAGGGAGCCATTTTGAGGCAGGCCAACCACATGGAAGTTAGATGAGATGTAGGCATGTTCCAACCCTATAAACAAACTAGACACGAGTGTGTCGGGCAGGTTTGAGCTCCCCGAAATCTTATTTTAAGAGGTCAAGCTGTAATACACAGCAGTTGCTTTTAACAAACAGCTGCAAGTAGTGTTGTGCAGAACTGTGATTGGCTAAAGTTGGACTGGTCAGATGGGGTGGTGCTTTTTTCAAAGCCATACAGAAACCATGCACTCTGTCAGAGGCAGAAAAACACGTTATGCAACCTCATCTATTTTGTGCAATTTGTTCTTGACAGAAAGGGGTGAAGGAGCAGGGGCAGGACGAGGAGTGTAGAGGTGGTATGTGCAAATCTGTGTGATAAGCAGCTTTGCTTTTGCACATGCTGGAAAGTATTGACAAGAACCATGTATAGTGTAAAGATTGCTTTTATTTTGGATGGGAAAGCAATCAGACCACATAACGTCTTTCTGAGCATCAGTTCTCTGCACACAAATATACAGCTGTTTAATGCAGAGTAAGTTATTTGAGGAATATGGCATGTTCCAAATGATTTGGGGGTAAAATAGGTGCTCTTTTCACTTTTTGTAGGTTGTAAATGTATTTATTTAGGATTTTAACATCATGTTTTACACACTTTGGTTACATTCATGACAGGACGGGTAATTATTGGTTACACAAGATTCTTCAGTTCAAGTCTTTAATGTCAAATACAGTCATGGACAAATGTGTATCTCCATTTCACATCACTTGTATGTCTTTGGACTGTGGGAGGAAACCAGAGCTCCTGGAGGAATCCCATGCAGACACATGGAGAACATGCAAACTCCACACAAAAAGGACCAGAACTGCTCCACGTGGGAACTGAACCCAGGACCTTCTTGCTGTGAGGCCACTGAACCACTGTGCCGCCCCGTAGGTTGTAAATAAACTCCCATTTGCAGGCATCTTGGATAAACATTCCCAACTGGCATTTTTGGCTGGGACAGAGAGTTCTTGGTAATTCCTAAAATGCAGCAGCTGTGGAAAAAGGGAGGGTGGCTTTCCAAGAAATTCCCCTCCTACTTTTACTGAATTAATTGATAATGATCAATGTATAGCTCAACTTTTGTCTAGGAGTATGGGGCTGAAACCAACAAGAAATAGATAGATAACATATCACAGTGTTACATAACTAATCAGTTGTTCTTTGTGACACCCATGCATAACAGTAATCTGCTTACTTGCACATAGCTACATATTGTGCAACAACGGATCTATGAAAAAGAAAGGGCTGGTTTTGTTTCATTTGATTATTTACACCCTCACAGAAGTGTTAAAAAAATAACAGCTGCTCTGGGCATTTACAGCACAACTGGAAAAACACCACATGGCTTACTGGTATCACTGACGACCATCATTTCTTGTTTATGGTTGGGTTAAATTTGGATGGCACCAGCCAGGCTGAGCTTATCAACCGCACTTTTTTGCTTTCATTCACTCTTTTTTGCTAGCATTTTATTTATTACTTGTAGGTATATTATTTAAGTACATTCTAGCTACATTAATCATTACCTTTTTCCAAATCCTGCAAAATGTAATGAGTATAGTATAATAAAGCATACTGTTCAACCAAGATAACAAATTTCTAATCAGTTGAAATTATTTTTTCCATACAAATGATTACATGTAACATGCTGGCATGAATAACAACACGTTTTCTAGTTTGTATGTAACAACATTAAAACCAGTGAACCTGGAATCAATCAAATTTAATGATTTACTTCAGTCGCAAAAATACTTATTCATTAGGATGTACACAATCAAACTGTTCTCCAACTGAACTACATTTACCACCAATCGGTGTATACAAAACATGCATTGGATTTGGTTGGGCAATAACAGTTTGCATCATATATTTCTGATGCAAACCATAGTCATAGGTAGCTTTTAAGTTTTTTAGTTTTTAACTCTGCAAGCTGTTATTGCGCACCCAAATCCAACATATGTTCTGTATACACAGATTGGTGGCAAAATGTTGTTAGAATTTAGAATCAGCTTTATTCGTCAAGTATGTTTACACACACAAGGAGTTTGTTTACGACTGTTGTTAGCTCTCTAGAATATACAGTACAAACAATACAATATACAGACAAGACTATACAGATAATGTACTAATTTAACTGAGTTGGAGAATTGTTTGATTGTTTACATCTTAATAAATGGTTTTTTTTTTTTTTTTTTTTAGTTTTTCTTGTCTGCCTTGTTTCCTAATGTTAACATTACATTAAGAATTATGTTAACCAGCAGAGTTGACAAGTTTTAAACCTCACCAACAACAACTACTTGCAACAACTAATTAAACACCAACCACAATCACCTGACCCAAACCCCAGGACAAAGAAAGACAATCATTCAGTTACATCACAAGATACTGTAAACATATTGTGAAATCATCCTGATATGACCTGAACTATCAGATTGTGCATGGACCAGATGCAGCTTTAAAGAAAAAGAGAAACATACCAAGTACTAAGAAGTTCTAAATTTATTCAATTTGATTTTTAACTCTAATTGTTATCCTGATTATATAATAATTTAAGGGTAACAAAGGCAAAAAGAAAGCATTTTCACTAATGAACTTTTGGCCCACACTGTATATAAAAACAAAATACACAATGATATAAACAGCCTTTATTTCATGGTTATATTGTTCAGCCCAACACTGGATATTTATAAACATCACAAGATTTGAAGCATACTACCTCGAACCTCAATCACTGATCCTTTCCACCACTTTATAAAGACGCACATGCTTACCTCCTGGTGTGGTGGAGAACAAGGTTCCTCCAGGTGTTTGGCTGTAACAGTCTGGAAGCTGAGACCAGTCCTTCAGCTGCATCACACGGGTAGGAATGGGACAGCTCTCAGTCTTTTGTGTATTGCCTGACATTGTGGATTTATGTGCCTACAAATCTAGCAGAAATGGATAGTAAAGCTGGAAGACACTTGTAGCTTTTACCGATCTATGTTTGTCTTTCTTCTAATTTAAGTTATTTCTAATTGGCTTCCTAAACCAGAGTTTCTAAATGTGCATTGCAGTACGGAGCTACACTATTGAACAGTTGTTCCGACAGCAGGATATACATTATGGGCTGCTGGGTGTGTGGATATTTAACACCAACAGAAAGGACGTGCTATGCAGGGTTGCCAGATTGGGATAGTTCCAAACTACGTGATTTGTTTTTAGCCACAGGATTATAAACATGCAAGACAAACGTGCTGTACGCAGTGGTATGCTTGGAGTGGTTTGATTAATTGATTGGAACACACTAGTTTAGCCAAAAGGTTTTCACAATTTTGAGTTTATTGTGACGTTTCTAAAAATAAGAGGGAAAAATGTTCTTCAGGCAAATCTCTGGTGATCTTTGACCACTTTTATTGACAAAACGTCAAGCAAATTTGTTGGTTTTCTGGCAAAATATAATTACAGTCAGGATTACAGTCAATCCGAGAGCTTCATTTAATCTTGATGTCCACCTGGTCCTTAAATAAGATATGCTTTTCTTCAACTGTTTAATTGCAATTTAATACATTTAAGGTAATCGGTCCTCTTAACTCACTATCTGCAATGGACCAGTTACACTCTCAGCAAGACATCCCAAAGCTTAATAATAGTACCACTTTACAGTTGTTGGGTAAGAATGCCCAATCATTTCCACCTGGAGTACTTTTGATTATTGTATCCAATTAATTAATCTTTGTCCAGCCAAGATCTATGGTGTCAGTTTTTTGAGAGAATATAGTTACAGTGGGACTGAGGGGTAAGTAAGCTGATCAAGGGGTCTAGGGTTTTGAGCTGGTCTGAGATTCACTAAAACAATTATGGCATTACCATCAGTGCAATCCGCAAACCATTACCTAAAAATGTTGGATGGTGAGGATACATCCATTGCATTCAGGAGTGGGGTCACAGAGGCATTGTTGAAATCTGATTGGCCTCTGATGTACCCCTGTAATGTTAATGTTGCTTCGGAGAACTTCATTTTCAGAATTTGGTAAAGATATTTCCTCTTTTACTCTGTCCCAAACTGATATTAAGTAGATATACGAGGGATTACTTCTGTCTGGTTTCTCAGCCACACCACAAAGTTGGTAGAGGATTGTGATTAGACAGTGATTACTTTTCATTGTGGTATGATTTCTGCTCTGCTTGGACTGTGTTTTGTTTTGGCACATTCAAAGCAGCACACAGTAAAATTCAATACAGCTGCGAGTTGATCACATTTCAAGCTGATTTTATTCAATTCTAATACGAATTCAGCATTTTATTCTTTTAAATGCAAACATAGATGGTTTTTTTGATAAGAGCTAGAGCCAGGGTAAATCATGGCGATGGATTTTTTACTTTTCATTTCAGCACATTTTCTGCACGTCAGGCTGATTCAAACACAGCTTTGTCTGCATTGTATTGAACTTTTTTCACTCTAATGATTGCATTTTAATGAAGCATACATGTTTAAAGCACCACATATTGGAAAACAGGTTTAATTTTACAGTTGCTTGTGTACAATTCAAGTACAAATTCAGCATTTTCTTTTTAATGTGGAATGTTGCATGTGCAGTTCAAAGTTCAGTGACTTTTAAACAACATGGGATTGGTCCTCGCAGTTAGCCATTAAGAAATGTCAGAGGATTTATTGTGTCTGTACAGCCCCATTAACAAAGCCCCAAATTGGGTAGAGGATTGCAATTGACAGAGATTAATTTTCATTGTGGCACAGATACTGCACTCCTTGTACTGACAAACAATAATTACACTGTGTATTGTTTTGGCACATTCAGAGCACTACACAATAAAATGTAGTGAAGCTGTTTTCAATTCTGACACAAAATAAGCATTTCATCCTTTTACATGCAAACCTACATTTATTGATTTTTCGTTGAGGTTGAGCAATGTTAAATCAATGCAGTGGATCTTTTAACTTTCAAAAAGATCGTCAAGAACGTCAAGCAACATTAAAACAATGTAATAGAGGTTTTAGTTTTCATTTTGGCAGATATTTTGCTTGCTACTATGAAAAAGCAATGATGTCAGTATTGCATTTCACATTTGTCCACTGTAGTGATTGCATTTCAATTTGGCACTAATTCCTCTCTATAGTGGCCCTCTTCCCAGGGTTTACTTTTGCTTGTGTTCACCATGTATAAGGGTTGCATCAGACTAGCTAAAACCCTTACCAAGATAAAGTATTGAAATAAATAAGTAAATAAACTGTACTTGTAATACAAGAGGCATATACAAGTGCAATAAGTGCAAGCTTTTTCAGTTGTGTATTTAGTCCACTTTTGTGGTGAATTATCATCTACTCCATTACCATCTAACCAGGTCACAATTTAGTATCATGCTTGGATGTAAACACACATTACTTTGTATGATCAGTAGGCGTTACTAATTCGCTTTACATTGTATTTGAGGATTCGTTTCGAACAATCTGGCAACCCTGGATACGTGACTCGGATCATGTGAGGGGAGGATGTGCTTGCTACAGTAAAAACAGAAGCTGGATGTGTTCTAAGTAGAGCACGTGCTCGGAAGGCTGCGGCCATTGTTTTTGTCTTCTACCATTACTACTTATTCACTACGTTGTTTTTGTACTTTTAGTGTTTATTTACAATTCCATTTAACAAAAAGTACACATTAAAAACAACAGCTCACATGATCTCACATTTAGTTCCCAGAATTATATAATAAGAAACATTTCATGTGTTTGTTTAGAAGCTAAACAAGTTAAGTAACATAAAGGGTTTCAGCTTGAATGTGTTTTAATAGCAATAGTATTACTTGTGGAAAAACAACAGAATCTGGTTACCCCCCCCCCCCCCCCCCCCCATTTTTTTTACTGCATAGTGCAATAACTTTGTTAAATATTCACTAAAGTTACATGCATTTTCTTGGTAAACTAGGACCTGTGCCACTGCTGTAAATCATAATTTCATTTAGGTGTATAAAGTGTCATTGAAGGTATTTGTCTCTTCCTATTTTTTTTTTGCTTGTCACACTTTTATTTTATGATCTTATTAAAATTAATTCTTACATGAAGACAAAGGCAACTAAACTAAGTGCATGATTTTTGAGACAGTTTTTGAGACAATTTTAAACATTTACTTCTGATAACACTCATCTGTTCTGATTTGGTAATGCTGACAAGTAGTCCTTAAT
Organism: Trichomycterus rosablanca; assembly: GCF_030014385.1. Taxonomy (NCBI): domain Eukaryota; kingdom Metazoa; phylum Chordata; class Actinopteri; order Siluriformes; family Trichomycteridae; genus Trichomycterus; species Trichomycterus rosablanca. The sequence goes on from NC_085995.1 coordinate 22,158,329, forward strand.
AGTCCACGTCATGATATTTAATTTATTATAAATTACCTAGTCAGATTAATTGGCTTATTTATTAATTGTTTTGCACAAGCCAAATTAAATAAAGCAGAAGACTGCATTTGGCCTTTAGACTTTACATTTAACACCTGCACTGCGATTTAAAATTATCATAGCCTTTTTTACACTTTACTCTAAATGTAAAAAATACATTTAATCTAACCTGACCCATGCTGTATAATACACAATACATTTAAAATATTCTGATTAATAAATACAATTTTATTAGTAAATATCTGGTGTAGATGAGTGATCCATTTCTAGAAGTAATTATTATAAACTTGTTCAATTAAAACTAATCCCCTTTTACCCCAGTCTAAATGCCCTCCATCTGAATTAAGTTGTTGTGGTTTTGATTACTTCTGAATAAAACTTGCTGTTTTCTGAATTCCACTAGTACATGGTAATGTAATTCACCATTTCAGAAAGGTGCTTTATAAAAGCGGCCAAGGCTCATTGATGCTTATTGACGTGGGGAGCGAAGGCCGACCAGTGTGGTCCGATCCAACAGACAAGCTACTGTAGCTCATACTGCTGAAGAAGTTAATGCTGGTTCTGATAGAAAGGTGTCAGAATACACAGTGCATTGCAGTTTGTTGTGTATGGGGCTGCATAGTCGCAGACCAGTCAGGGTGCCCATGCTGACCCCTGTCCACCGCCGAAAGCACCAACAATGGAAACATGATCATCGGAACTGGACCACAGAGCAATGAAAGAAGGTGGCCTGGTCTGATGAATCATATTTTCTTTTACATCACATGGATGGTCGGGTGCGTTGAACACACGGCACCAGGATGCATTATGGAAAGAAGGCAAGCCGGCGGAGGCAGTGTGATGCTTTGGGCAATGTTCTGCTTGGAAACCTTGGGTCCTGCCATGCATGGAAACGGTGTTCCCTAATGGCTGTGACCTCTTTCAGAAAAATAATGCGCCCTGCCACAAAGCAAAAATGGTTCAGGAATGGTTTGAGGAGCACAACAATGAGTTTGAGGTGTTGACTTGGCCTCCAAATTCCCCAGATCTCAATCCAATCGAGCATGTGTGGGATGTGTGTTAAAGGATCTGCTGCTAACATCCTGGTGCCAGATACCACAGCACACCTTAGGTTGTCTAGTGGAGTCCACGCCATGACGGGTCAGGGCTGTTTTGGCAGCAAAAGGGGGACCAACACAATATTAGGAAGGTGATCATATTGTTATGCCTGATCAGTGTAATTAAATAAATTTTTTTATATACTCCTGCTTGTTTGATAGCTTTGTCAGAGCACAGTCTGAGAACGTTGACATGGTTCAAGAGCTCAAGATGTGAAAAGGCATGAGTTAGCAGTAGAATACAAAATGATTTGAGGCTTTAACGAAACACAGATAATTATTTAGAGGTGAAAAATGTTTGGCAACACCAACACATTTTCTAGATAAAACTGTTCTTCCCAACTGGTAGTGGTGGGTGGATCGATCCAAATATCGATATTATCGATACCAACGTTGGTATTGGTATCGGATCGATACTTTAGTTTTACTTTTTCTCCGCTACATTTAGTATGTTTCTCCCGTTTTGTCAGAGAGTAAAGACCATGTCTGTACAGATGTCCGTTCCTCTCACATCATGCTCACCCCGCTCCTCCCCTCCTGCTCTGCTGTGTTTTGTTGTGGTACCGTCACGTTGTTATGTTATTAAAATTCTATTATAAAACGGATAGTTCCGGTCCTTAAATCTGATTGGCTGAGCCCCGTTCGAAGCCGTTGTAAAATCCCCGATAAACGCACACCTAGGACCACCTCACATCATTCCATATTAATACGCCACTGAAAAGAAAAAGAGAATGTTATGTTTGCCCTCATGTTGCCTAGCAACACTGTTAACGAACTACCTGGGGTCGCGGAAGAATGCTTTTTGTAAGTGTTTTTGTAAATAAAAACATTTATAAATTGAACATTGTTGTATTTTATTATATTTTATGTTGACCGTCGTTTTATAAAAGCAATAAGCCACTCGAGACCGTGCGTTACTGCTATGATTTTATCACGGGGAAAGACGTTTAAACAACCTTCCCCATGATAAAATCGCAGTAACGCACGGTCCCTCGTGGCTTATTGCTTTAACAGACATCAGTATATTGGTAGGCATTGGAAGATTGTAAGTTTTTGAATACTTTGCAGATACAGAAATAGGGTCAATACAATGGAAATAATAGTGTAAACTAAAGTATGTAAAGTACGGACGCACCTTACGCACCCTACGCAATTGAATCTGCGCATGCGTAGTGAGGCTCTTATTCCATGTGTTTCTGTTTTGGTGAATGAGAGCTCTTTTCTTTTGACTTTGTGTTTATAAATGTAAACAGAATAGCATCTATTTTTATTTTAAATGAACAAGGACACGTATATTCGGTCACTATTAAAAATGTACGGATTTATTCACCCAGCAAACACAACTGTGGTATGAGTTAGCCGCTTTGTGGTGATACGCCATGATGGTAATGTTGTGAGAAAGTAAAGCACCAGAAACAAGAAATTGGACCACTTTAAACATCATTGTAGAATTTATCTACAACCCTACTAAGAGCAGCTACTTACAAAAATGTATGTATTACAATAATACAATTAAAGGTAATGAAAAATCATTCAGAATTAGCAATTTGATGATGCAGCTACCTTAATTATTAAAAAGTATCGGTATTGGTATCGGTATCTGTGATACTGGCCCTGTATTTACTTAGTATCGGATCGATACCAAATTTTGCAGTATCGCACACCACTACCAACCGGATAAAAAGCCAAGAGGATATTAATCAGGGAAGCCACCCAGAGGCCAGTGGCAACATTGAGGAACAAGAGACTGGTTGTATTCGGTTACAGCTTAACCGCTAATGCTAACGAACATAGCATAGTGCTGCTAAAGATTGTTTTACTGCGCATGTGTATTTGAGTTCCTCACCATTTTCTCACAGACCCGGCATCAGAGCGAGCGGCTAGTAAAAACGCTAGCCACATTTTCAACCATTTACTGTCTTTCTAAAGGTAATTATTATATCGTTATTTGAAACTAAAAAGTACATTTGTGTGCTTCAAGCTATAATTCACTTCATATGCTTTGTACACTAATGTATTTGTCATAGTAATTTTCCTGACGTATTTAGCGAAAACCATCGAATGAGAAATAGGCCAGTAGTTTGAATGGTTCCTCTCCGAGACACTTTGGATAGAAACGCAACTTAGTAAAATGATTTACATATATTATACAGTAAACAAAGTATTTCTTTATTAATGCTTGTCCCTTGCAGTTCGTGTATGCATGCGTGCAAACAAAAATAACGCACACACCCTCATCAGCCAAAACATTAGGGCTCTCCCAAAATGTGCATGACAATGCCTAATTAATAACAATTGTGCATGTCATGGACAGGGATTTAGTAATGGTAGTACACATGTTTATATGATCAGGCTTAAAGAGCTGGGTGATTTCAATAAGGGTCAAATCATTATGGCCAGAAAAAACACTAAACACTTTGTTGGGTGGCTAAGACTCAATCATCCCAAAGGACAAAAAGATAGGGAATTTGGTTTGGACCAAAGATAAGCAACTGTGGCTTGAACTGCATATACTATTAATTACACTGTATATTATTTTAATACTGGTGTTAGTGTTTCGAACAGTCCTATGTATGGGGTTGCAGACCTGTCAACTTCTGTCCTTCTGACCACCTACAGTCATATTTATTGAACATCCAAGAAATGGAAGAAGGTTGGCAACATGGTTTGGTTCCACTTGTCGCCTTTTTTTCACTCATGATGGGAGTGGTCACTGTATAAGTATGAACATTTTTGACTTGTTTGCCAACAAATTCCATCCCAGTTCTACATCTATGGAGGTTGGATAAATGCTGACCTGCCACTACCATCACAAGAGAAGAGTTTGATCTCTACAGTATAGTTCCAGAATCTTGTACAATCTATTCCAAGTCACCAAAAGCTGTTCTGATGGCTTGTGGTGGCCTAGTATCTTACTAAGGAACTGTTTTGGTTATTTCTTCATCACCCGTGCATTAAGAGTCTTTACTGAATAAACCATACAGCACCAAAATAAAATGCCATGTTGCCACCATCATAACATGGTATTAGCCATACTTCAATTGCTGTAGCAGCAGGGCTTAACCTTTGCATCTGGTTCTTTTTTTTTTTTTTAGCATGAGCATGGCAGATGGAGAGGGTTTCGTGGTGCGAGTAAGAGGTTTGCCCTGGTCCTGCTCTACTGATGAAGTTCAGAGATTCTTTTCAGGTAAAATTATTAATCAGTAACTTACCTTCTGAAAGGACTTTCCTTCTGAAAGGCTCTCCTCAGTCAGGATGGGGCTCTGCAGAGGCGGAGGAAGTTACAATTTAAGAAATGGACACGACAATATTGGGATGAAAAGGAGAAAATGCAAAAATAGAACAAATAAGAAAAAAATGCATAGTGTGAATGCCTTTAGATTTAGACAAATGGTATAAATAATCAAATTTGGAAAAATGCTTATTTGTTAATTTCTCAGTCTAAGCAAACAAGTTTATTTTTGTTTAATGGTAATGAAAGGTATGTGATTTTTGTTTTCCAGATTGTAAGATTGCAAACAATGCCTCAAGCATACACTTTACTTACACAAAAGAGGGAAGACCAAGTGGGGAGGCATTTGTTGAATTTGAAAGTGAAGAAGATATGAAGATTGCATTAAAGAAAGATCGAGAAACAATGGGACATCGTTATGTCGAAGGTAAGTGCTGGACGAAGAACTACAAAAGCACCAAGACGTGCTGTGACCACAGAGTGACTTAATATGCTTATTTGGTTTTAGTGTTCAAATCCAACAATGTGGAGATGGACTGGGTACTAAAGCACACTGGCCCTAACTGCCCAGACTCAGCAGGGGACGGCCTAATTAGACTTCGTGGTCTCCCGTTTGGCTGCAGCAAAGAGGAGATTGTTCAGTTTTTCTCAGGTATGTAATGGTATGGAAAGTTTAAATGTCACTTTTTGTGTAGCTAAAGGCTAGGTTTTGTTTAATTCTGACCCTCTTTAGACTTGGTCTTTTCATGTCTAAAGGTCTTACATCATGATTTAATACATATGTACATCTCTGGAAATTAAGAGACCAAAATTATTAGTTTCTCTGGTTTGAGTTTAATTAACATTTTGTTTTATGCTGTTAACTTCCAACAGCATTTCGCCCAAATTCCAAATGAATAATATTTTAAGTAGAGAATTTGTTTGCAGAAATTGACAACTAGTGTGAATAATAACAATGTGTATTCAGAACAATGGCATTGGATAAGAGTTCAGAAATCAACATTGGTGTGAAAACCCAGATTTTCAATCTCAGCTTTTATGCATTTTTGCATGCTTTCCACCAGTGTTTCACATTGCTTGGTTGACTTCATGCCAAGCAGCTCGGCTTTGTTTAATGGCTTGTGACCATTTATCTTCCTCGTGATCCCATTTCAGGGGTTATCAATGGGGTTCAGATCTAGAAATTAAATTGATCGCGACAGGTGGTCCTCCATCCACACTGATTGACCTAGCTGTGTGGCATTGACCATTGTCCTGCTGGAAAAATCAATCCTCAAAAATGGGGAATGTTGACTAATCAGAGATAGGCAAGTTGTCTTTCAGGATAACCTCGTGTATGTTGCTTGATTTATGCGTCCTTCCCAAAGACAAATCTTGTGTGCTTCAGCAAGTCTGAAGTGGAGCAGATCACCTATATTTTCGTCCTTGTCGTACATACTAGTTGCCAATTTTTATGTTGGTCGCTTGATGTCATCCTATGATTGATTGAGTGGAATTTGAATCAATTGGTGGTCATCTTCCGCCTTATGCCAGTCTGTACTTTGTTGTTCTCATTTTAAGAATGGAAGCAACTTGACCCTCAATGTATCCCTCTTCCAGTGCAACCAGATTAAACCTTTCTTTTCATTTTTAAAAAGCTTTTAGAGAAAGCTGCTGTGGTTTTTATAGTTTACCTCATCACATTAGATGTAGTTCATGTGATCATTTAACCAGCACCTCATTAAGTAGAATGAGGCGTGTCTGTGTTAAAATTAAACACTGTAATACAGGGTGGGCCATTTATATGGATAACCTAAATAAAATGGGAATGGTTGGTGATATTAACTTCCTGTTTGTGGCACATTAGTATATGGGAGGGGGGAAACTTTTCAAGATGGGTGGTGACCATGGTGGCCATTTTGAAGTCGGCCATTTTGGATCCAACTTTAGTTTTTTCAATGGGAAGAGGGTCATGTGACACATCAAACTTATTGAGAATTTCACAAGAAAAACAATGGTGTGCTTGGTTTTAACGTAACTTTATTCTTTCATGAGTTATTTACAAGTTTCTGACCACTTATAAAATGTGTTCAAAGTGCTGCCCATTGTGTTGGATTGTCAATGCAACCCTCTTCTCCCACTCTTCACACACTGATAGCAACACCGCAGAAGAAATGCTAGCACAGGCTTCCAGTATCCGTAGTTTCAGGTGCTGCACATCTCGTATCTTCACAGCATAGACAATTGCCTTCAGATGACCCCAAAGATAAAAGTCTAAGGGGGTCAGATCGGGAGACCTTGGGGGCCATTCAACTGGCCCACGACGACCAATCCACTTTCCAGGAAACTGTTCATCTAGGAATGCTCGGACCTGACACCCATAATGTGGTGGTGCACCATCTTGCTGGAAAAACTCAGGGAACGTGCCAGCTTCAGTGCATAAAGAGGGAAACACATCATCATGTAGCAATTTCAAATATCCAGTGGCCTTGAGGTTTCCATTGATGAAGAATGGCCCCACTATCTTTGTACCCCATATACCACACCATACCATCAATTTTTGTGTTCCAACAGTCTTGGAGGGATCTATCCAATGTGGGTTAGTGTCAGACCAATAGCGGTGGTTTTGTTTGTTAACTTCACCATTCACATAAAAGTTTGCCTCATCACTGAACAAAATGTTCTGTGTAAACTGAGGGTCCTGTTCCAATTTTTGTTTTGCCCATTCTGCAAATTCAGTGCGCCGATCTGGGTCATCCTCGTTGAGATGCTGCAGCAGCTGGAGTTTGTAAGGGTGCCATTTGTGAGTAGCTAATATCCGCCGAAGGGATGTTCGATTGATGCCACTCTCCAGTGACATGCGGCGAGTGCTACGCTGTGGGCTCTTGCTGAATGAAGCTAGGACAGCCACTGATGTTTCTTCATTAGTGACAGTTTTCATGCGTCCACATTTTGGCAAATCCAACACTGAACCAGTTTCACGAAACTTGGCAAGCAGTTTGCTAACTGTAGCATGGGAGATGGGTGGTCTCGTAGGGTGTCTTGCATTGAAATCTGCTGCAATGACCCGGGTACTGCGTTCACCAGACATCAACACAATTTCTATCCGCTCCTCACGTGTTAACCTCTGCGATATGTCAATGGCTGTAAACAAAGAGAAGCTTGTAAATAACTCATAAAAGAATAAAGTTACGTTAAAACCAAGCACACCATTGTTTTTCTTGTGAAATTCTCAATAAGTTTGATGTGTCACATTGAAAAATGTGAAAAAACTAAAGTTGGATCCAAAATGGCCGACTTCAAAATGGCCGCCATGGTCACCACCCATCTTGAAAAGTTTCCCCCCTCCCATATACTAATGTGCCACAAACAGGAAGTTAATATCACCAACCACTCCCATTTTATTTAGGTGTATCCATATAAATGGCCCACCCTGTAGAATGGCTGCCATACATATACAGGTCCTTCTCAAAAAATTAGCATATTGTGATAAAGTTCATTATTTTCCATAATGTAATGATAAAAATTAAACTTTCATATATTTTAGATTCATTGCACACCAACTGAAATATTTCAGGTCTTTTATTGTTTTAATACTGATGATTTTGGCATACAGCTCATGAAAACCCAAAATTCCTATCTCAAAAAATTAGCATATTTCATCCGACCAATAAAAGAAAAGTGTCTTTAATACAAAAAAAGTCAACCTTCAAATAATTATGTTCAGTTATGCACTCAATACTTGGTCGGGAATCCTTTTGCAGAAATGACTGCTTCAATGCGGCGTGGCATGGAGGCAATCAGCCTGTGGCACTGCTGAGGTGTTATGGAGGCCCAGGATGCTTCGATAGCGGCCTTAAGCTCATCCAGAGTGTTGGGTCTTGTGTCTCTCAACTTTCTCTTCACAATATCCCACAGATTCTCTATGGGGTTCAGGTCAGGAGAGTTGGCAGGCCAATTGAGCACAGTAATACCATGGTCAGTAAACCATTCACCAGTGGTTTTGGCACTGTGAGCAGGTGCCAGGTCGTGCTGAAAAATGAAATCTTCATCTCCATAAAGCTTTTCAGCAGATGGAAGCATGAAGTGCTCCAAAATCTCCTGATAGCTAGATGCATTGACCCTGCCCTTGATAAAACACAGTGGACCAACACCAGCAGCTGACATGGCACCCCAGACCATCACTGACTGTGGGTACTTGACACTGGACTTCAGGCATTTTGGCATTTCCTTCTCCCCAGTCTTCCTCCAGATTCTGGCACCTTGATTTCCGAAAACAGTACTTTGGACCACTGAGCAACAGTCCAGTGCTGCTTCTCTGTAGCCCAGGTCAGGCGCTTCTGCCGCTGTTTCTGGTTCAAAAGTGGCTTGACCTGGGGAATGCGGCACCTGTAGCCCATTTCCTGCACACGCCTGTGCACGGTGGCTCTGGATGTTTCTACTCCAGACTCAGTCCACTGCTTCCGCAGGTCCCCCAAGGTCTGGAATCGGCCCTTCTCCACAATCTTCCTCAGGGTCCGGTCACCTCTTCTCGTTGTGCAGCGTTTTCTGCCACACTTTTTCCTTCCCACAGACTTCCCACTGAGGTGCCTTGATACAGCACTCTGGGAACAGCCTATTCGTTCAGAAATTTCTTTCTGTGTCTTACCCTCTTGCTTGAGGGTGTCAATGATGGCCTTCTGGACAGCAGTCAGGTCGGCAGTCTTACCCATGATTGCAGTTTTGAGTAATGAACCAGGCTGGGAGTTTTTAAAAGCCTCAGGAATCTTTTGCAGGTGTTTAGAGTTAATTCGTTGATTCAGATGATTAGGTTAATAGCTCGTTTAGAGAACCTTTTCATGATATGCTAATTTTTTGAGATAGGAATTTTGGGTTTTCATGAGCTGTATGCCAAAATCATCAGTATTAAAACAATAAAAGACCTGAAATATTTCAGTTGGTGTGCAATGAATCTAAAATATATGAAAGTTTAATTTTTATCATTACATTATGGAAAATAATGAACTTTATCCCAATATGCTAATTTTTTGAGAAGGACCTGTAGAGATGCTGATTTAAGAAAAAAAAATTGGAGTGGTCTCTTAATTTTTTTTTATTAGAGTTGTACATACACGTTTCCAATTATTAAGCTAGAGCACAGCAGTAAAATCATCATGGGTGGGTAAAACAATAAAACACTTCAAATGCAAGAACCATGAAACAACCAGGTGTAAATTGGGTCATTAGTTCAAAGATAGATAAACATCTAAACTAAAATGGGTCACTTTTGTTTTTTTGGAACATTTATTAACTTTAAGCTACAGGTGCACTGATCACGAATTTCTTTGGCCAATTTCAGAAACTATACAACCAGATTGACCTTTGATGTATTTACTAAGTCCATTTTTCTTAGCCATTTGAAGAGTATGAAGCGTAGCCAAGCTTGACTCTCTGTACACAATATGGCTTTGTGTGAGAACCCAACACTGGGAACTAATAAGAAGTGGCCGCAGTGTCAGAGGGGTCATGAGGTGATCTGGCTGTCCTTGATCAGATCGGGGGTTGTGCAAGCAGCAGCAAATTTACAATTGAGAATTTGAAATGACTAGGTTGGGGGAAGGGGGGTGGCGCTCAGGTGGCACAGCGGTAAAACACGCTAGCACACTAGAGCTGACATCTCAAACTCGAGAATTCGAATCTCAGCTCAGCTACCGACGCGAACAATGATTGGCTTGTTCGCAGGAGAGGGCTGGAGAGGATTCCTCATAACTGATGCAATTACAACCTCTGCTGGCTAATTAATGGCATCTGCACAGAGACGGGGGATAGTGGGATCAGTGTGTGACTCTCTGTGCACAAAGCTGATCCACATATGAACTCGCCTTGTACAGGTGAAAAGATGCAGTCAGGAGTGGAGGTCAACATCAGTAGAGGGGAAGCGTAATGCAGTCGGGTAATTGGATACGACTAGATTGGGGAAAATCCAGCGAAAAAAGTGTAATTGTGCAAGTTGCCAATTGCATCGCAAAGCAAAAATCTTTTAATAATGATCCCGGCCAATTGTGATTGTGCACCCTACTTAAAACTTTTTTCTAAACTGATTGGCTGCCTGTATGGCATACATCATAAACATTCTGTAAGTATATGACTGTTTTCCATTTTCAGTGACCCTTTTTTGATTTTCTTACAAAAAAAAAAAAATCATTACACATAGTCCATTGCACCCTATCTAGTGATTACATGTAACCTCATTTCTCATGTGCAAAATCCCTTAGCTAAATATAAATTCTTGTCAATGGGTTTGTGATTTAATATGTCCCCCACTGGGGTTATCTGTCCTTGGGTTGAAGGGTTGGAAATCGTGCCAAATGGGATAACATTGCCGGTGGACTTCCAGGGGAGGAGTACGGGGGAGGCCTTCGTGCAGTTTGCTTCACAGGATATAGCTGAAAAGGCTCTAAAGAAACACAAGGAAAGAATAGGGCACAGGTGGGGATGGTTGGTTGGTTGACTGGCTAAGTTGCTTTTCTTATGGTGTAAATCTTTTACATATATGCACTGCAGAAATGGCAAGACATTCTCTAACTCTTAGCAGTAACAACCATACACAGCACTCACTTCTCATAATGCCACTCTCGTCTTATATGCCATAGTGAGCCATGTATTGGCATTTAATTAATATGGATTAATATATAATGCCAAATGCTCTGCAATACAATTGTGCTTTATAATGAAATTGTAACATGAATTTCTGTGAAATGGCTCATGTTTAGGGTTGTGTAATGTCTGTTGTACATGAGTCAACAATGGCAATTGGCTGTCTGTTATGAAGTTGTCATACACACACACACACACACACACAAAAGAATTAATATAAATTAAATTACTCCTAATTTAGTAAATAGGGCTTTGGAATGGAAACATTTCCCATGATTAGAAAGCTGATCCAGACTCAAACTTTAGAGACTTTTAGAATTTCAGTCATGGGAGAATTAGGTCATTATTATCTAGTATCTTTCAGCAAATGCATCCAAAATCTGTACATTACCAATCCAGCCAGTTGCAATACAACAGTGAGTGATTTTCATAAATCTGATTGAAATACATTTTAGGTAAAATTTGGTAATAGTGTTTGTTCTTGCACAGGATTTGTGAGTTTTTTCCCCGGTATACCTTTAGCTAAATTATCATAAAATGCAATTTCCTAAAGTTACAATTTGTAAAACATTTTTAGGGATTTGTTTATTTTTATTTTTTAAATAGATGATCTGCAAATTACCCACCCTGCCTTATTGTTTATATTTATTTAGTTCAAACTACAGATCTTACAGAATCTGCTCGTCACCCCTTTCCTTTATTAGGTAGATAATAGTAGATTCAGTTGAGACAAGATCTGAACGGCTAAAATGCAGAGCATCAGGATGAGTAATAGCAATTTTCTAGACATGCTTTTTACCAAATAAACTTGAGGACCCTCTTCAAAGGCAATAATCAAGCAGTCATTTTTACAGTCTAACTCTAAGCCCTTAGATAGCGTAGATATACCAAGTATCAATAATACTAGTATAAAGTATCAGTAATTAATGAGTGGCCATGAGAAAAGCAGAATGCGGGTTTTGATTAAGATAAGTTTCTATTTTTCATATTTATTAAAGTGTCACTAAACTGTCATTGCCAGTTAAACAGTGCTGCAGATGTTAGGGTGTATTATTGCTTTTTTTCTATGCAAACTGCATTTTTTTGTTGCCTTGCGTTCCTAGACTGCAGTTACATCTGTCTTCTTTGGGTTTTGTAGGTATATAGAAATTTTCAAGAGTAGCCGTGCAGAGGTGCGCACACACTACGAGCCTCAGCGGAAAATGATGGGCATGCAAAGGCCGGGGCCCTACGACCGTCCAGTAGGGCGAGGCTACAACAGCATGAACCGTGGGGTCCAGTTTGAGCGTGTCCGCCGTGGCGGATATGGAGGAGGTTTGTATGCCTTTTTTGGTTTGGACTCTTTTGCATAACATTTTTGCATGCTAGTAAAAACAACTATGTTATTTTTATACTGTGATAGACTGTCCAAAATAACTAAATCACTGTTTAACTTGCTAATCAAGTAAAGTTGACAATGTGTCCCACATTTCAAGGATGCTCTGTCGGATTCAGATCGGGGGACTACAGAGGCCATAAAAGTATCAATTCTGTTCCCAACATCTGCATGTTGCAATCTATGTATATAGAAACCCATCTAATATCAGTGCAGAAATCTTTTCAGAAATACAAACCCCATTTCCAGAAAAGTTGGGACATTATGTAAAATGCTACTTTTCTCACTTAAACCTCACTTTCTCACTCATGTTTTCATGGACCAACCTATTTGTATTTTGTGAATATAAACAAATTTAGCATTTGATGCATGCAGCACACAAGAAAGTTGAGACAACACCACTGTTATCACTTTTTTTTTTTATTATTAATTACACCTTTTAATGTTTTGCAAACGGAGTATACTAAATGTTGCAATTTTGTAACTAGAATCTTTGCCGATTCATTGATACGAGACTTTAGCTGCTTAACAGTCCATAATTGTCTTATTCTCATCTTTATGATGGGTTATTACATTTTCAAATAGAGACAGATCTGGACTGCAGGCAGCCCTGTTAAACATACCTGTTAAGAGGCCTTGCATTGTCTGGCATTGTCCTAAGACCGTCTCCTTGATGGTGACATTTGTCTCTAAAATCCAATAATAGAGTGATTTTGTAATTTGAAAAAAAATGCCGGGTGATCTATAAAAAATTAAACAAAATAAATCATTTAGGATTTATTTCCTTCTTTAATGTGAATTGATGGAAAGGCAAGAAAGAAAAAACTGGTCCAGAAGGCTGCCAAGGCGCCTACAGCAATGTTACAGTATGCCTGCCTCAACTTTGTGTTAAAGGCATCAGCTTGACATTTTAGTTATTTAATAATTAAAACATTGATACTTGATCATTTATTTGTACTTTTGTCTGGTATTTTATTTTACAAAATGTTTGTAAATGATTGCTTAATGTTATGACTAGGGCTGAAACGATTCCTCGAGTAACTCGAGTAAATCGATTACTAAAAATCATCGATTCAAATTTTTTGCATCGAGGAATCGTTTAATCCGCACAACCATATACAGCTCACGGTGTTTTACACGGACGACTTTCACTTTTGCGCAGCGTGTTTAACGCTGTGTGCAGGTGACGTGAAGAATCTGAGGGCTGCGTCCCAAATATCTTAAACATAAACAGAACTTAACAGGACTTAATCCGGGTTCTTTTTGCGGACAGTTTAATGAACACTACGTATTTGGACACGTTCGCCGCTCCTGCGAACTGAACGTATCAGTTTAGGACGCAGCCGAGATTTGATAGCGCGGACTGCAAAATGTAGAGAGAAAATAGCGAACAGGAGGAGACTGGACAGAGAAAACCACAGAAAGTTTGAGATCATTTTAAGCTGATAAAACTAAAACTCAGTATAACATCCACACCATCAGAGCGTCGTGTTTACTTTACTCATGTTTACTGACTTTACTTCGTTTCAACCACCACAGGCTTTTATGAAGATTTAGGCAAACACACACACACACACACACACACACACACACACACACACACACACACACCAGATCTACCTCATCTAGAGACACAATCCTGACAGATTTTTATCCCCCTACAAACACCACAAAACCTCCCAACAAAATATTAAAGTTCTGTGTGAGCTGTAGCTGAAACTTTGAGTTGTTTTTTATTTTTTATTTATTTATTTTTATTTTTTTATTTTTTTTTATTTTTTAGCGCATCCAATTGTTCAATTAGCATCGTGCTTCCTCTCTGTCTATGCCGAACCCTGCCCTGACGGAGGTGATTGAAGCTAACCCGTATCCCCTCCGAAACACGAGCAGCAGCCAGATGCATCTTTGCCACCCACACATTGACGAGTTTGGCGCCACCTAGCGTTGCATGCGGAGAGACACACCCTAAGGGCACCCTCTCCCATCTCTGTGTAAGCGCCTCCGATCAGCCGGCAGAGAACGCAATCGCATTCTGACAGAGAGAGACCCACATCCGGTTCTTTGTCCCACCCCCCCATATGAGCAACCGGCCAATCGTTGCTCATATAGCCACTCAGCTTCGAACCGGTAAAGCAAGGCTGGATTCGATACCACGTTCTCAGAATCCAGCCCTGGTTGCAGCGCGTTTCTTTTTACCGCTGCGCCACCTGAGCGGCGAAACTTTGAGTTTTGAAAGTTGCACAAATTACAGGCTTATGTTCATGTATTTTTGTTTATTATTATTTATGACTTGATGACCTGATGTTTCAGGTTGCCTGTTTACATTTTAAAAGTAAATTGATTTATTTTTGATTGATTTATTTTTGCATTTAAAAAATGTTAAACTGTCCTGTATGCAAGGAATACAAATGTACAGTTTGGTTTAAGAAACATGCCTTATTTAATCTAATATGTATTTGTTTTTGCTCTTTGTTAAAGCAAAAGTATTTCTTATCCGATTACTCGATTAATCGCTGGAATAATCGATAGAATACTCGATTACAAAAATAATCGATAGTTGCAGCCCTAGTTATGACATTGACAGACTTAATTCAGTAAGAAAAATTTTATGACAGTTTCATTATTCATTATTTTCATTACGTTTCATTATTCTCAATACAAGAATTTCCTTGTCCTGCATTGTTCTGAAAAGAAACAATGAAAACAGACACAGTGTAAAACAAGGCTATTAAGCAATCTCTCTTTCACTTATGTTTACTGTGTTTATACTCTTCTCGTTTCAGATAGTCGTTATGGGGATGGAGGTTCCTCTTTTCAGAGCACAACAGGCCACTGTGTGCATATGAGAGGTCTTCCCTACAGAGCCACAGAGACAGACATTTACAATGTGAGTCCTTATATTAACTACCAGGCATTAATTAGTGACAAATTATCTTGAATTTCCCCCATGGGGATCAATAAAGGAATCTTATCTTATTGGCACCCTTGGTAAAGATAACCTAATGTTAAATAAAACACATTAAAGGTATGAAGAAAATACAAAATTTAAGTAAATTTATTAAAGTAAGAAATGAAGAATACAGAGAAAGAAATCTAAAAGCTTTTCCCACAGCCTTTTAAAGGACTGACAAGTCCATATCAAAGTCTTAATTCTGTGCAAACATCTTAGTGGATTTGGATGTTTTAGACAGTCCAGTCAGCATTATTATTATCTCCTGCTGCTTGGTAGTTTCAGTGAAACAGTTTCATACAGTTATACTGTTTAGTCCTTCTAACTGAGCAAGTGATTCATCCAACTTGCAGTTCTTCTCTCCACTGAATCCTGTACGTGTGCACGTGGAGATCGGCCCTGACGGCAGAGTCACTGGTGAAGCAGATGTAGAGTTCGCTACACATGAAGATGCTGTTGCTGCCATGTCGAAGGACAAAGCCAACATGCGTAAGTACACAGTCGTACCGCCACTTGAGATAAAGCTACATGGATAATGCTAAACCTATTAAAGAATCAGACGAGAACTAAACTTTGAAAGATATTTTAAGTGTTTTGTGTTTTGTCTTGCAGAGCATCGTTATGTTGAGCTGTTCTTAAATTCCACAGCAGGGGGTGGAAGTGGTGGGTATGGAGGTAAGTGTGCTGTTGGTTAAGTCTTATCTGTCAGTTTGACTTATTTACTAAGCTGTTGACTCGGATGATCTGATCTGTCTTTGTGTTTCTTGATTTCAGGGGGCCAGTCTTCTTATGGGCACGGCGGTCAGGCAATGAGCTCCGGCTATGGTGGTGGCTACGGCAACCAGGGTGGCATGGGAGGATACAATGATTACAGTGAGTGTCAGGTCCACTTCTCACAAACATGGCATGTCAGATATGTTTTCATAGTTTTAGTTAAATCCTATACAATATTATTAGTAGTCTAATTAGTGGTTATTATTATTATTATTTATAGTGAAGTTTAGGGTCTCTCTTTTAGTAGGAATTTGTTTAAATCAGTTAGATGGACGGCACCGTGGCTCAGTGGGTAGCACTGTCGTTTCACAGCAAGAAGATCCTGGGTTCGATTCCCAGGTGGAGTGCTCTGGGTTCTTTCTGTGTGGAGTTTGCATGTTCTGGGTGTGGGTTTCCTCTGGGTGCTCTGGTTTCCTCCCACAGTCCAAAGACATGCAAGTAAGGTAAATTGGAGATACAAAATTGTCCATGACTGTGTTTGACATTAAAGACTTGAACAAGTGAATCTTATAACCAGTAACTACCTGTACTGTCATGAATGTAACCAAAGTGTGTAAAACATGATGTTAAAATCCTAATAAATAAATACATCAGTGGAATAGTTGTTTGTAAACACATGCTTGTGCAAGTGTTTGTTGTCAGTCAACATCAGACACATAGACAAACAATATTCCACGTTTTTGGTCAAAATGCATGGCTCATCCTCTCCAGCGTTTTAAGCTAGTGTGATCGAGACATCCCTAGTTTGCCACTTAAAGTCCCATTCATGTGTTCGTAGTGTGATTTATGAACTCATTGGTCCTAAAATGGTAATTTGTCTTTCCTGTCAGGTAATCAGAGCGGAATGGGAAGCAGTTACTATGGCGGGGGGAGCCGCGGATCAATGGGCGTGAATGGTCTAAACAGCAGCATGGGTGGAGGCTGGGGAATGTAGCTTCAACATCACTGATCGTTATGAACTCCTGTTCTTGTTTTGGTTACATCCTTTACTTTAGAACTGTACGAGACGTTCTTCTTTTTATTATTTTATATTTTCATCAGACTTGTATTATTGTTACATTTTATGTGTTGTTTTGTAATATAAGTGAAGAAAATCTCTAGACATGTAACTACAGCAGTGGATTTCTTTCTATACACAGAGGTGACAGTTTTCATCTTCCCAGTTAGGGGAGGAGGGTTCTATTTCCAATGTAAATCTGCAAATGTGTCCTGCTGTGAAGCATGTAAGCAGGAGTACAGAGAGAGTATAGCTGTACCTGTAGCTGCATGTAGTTATTGTGTTTAATATAACTTACTTTTCCTCTTCTGTATTTACTTTGTGTTTCTTTAAGTGGTGTAGGACATGGATTCCTGTCTGAAGTTACGCTTGTGCACAGAATGGCAGTGTTTAATAAAATCTCTGTAACTCTTTAGAGTGATTCCAACTTGTGATTTAACAATGTGAATGTGTGGCATCAAGTATCCCTGCATTATAAAGTCTGCTGTTGAAAAGGTTTTATATAGGAAGTTGAAAGTTGAATTAAAGGTTGGAAACAATCATATCCACCAAAACCATGCATCATAGAAAATAAGAGCATTTTATGATGTCACAATTTGCCTGCCTTTAAAAATGGATGTAAAAACAGCTCATCCTCTTTTTACACCTGTGTAGCCCTTTATTGGTCTGCTCAACCATTTGGTTGATCTTACTTTGAGTCTAAATACTTGGGTAAAAAAAGGGGTGTATCTACTCTTTGGTCGACATGTTAAACTCTTAAATATTGGTAGATGGTTTTTAGAATACAGCTTTTCTAACCTATATGTCAACTTAAAGCTGGCAGCTGAAATCCTCCATGAAAGTTGCATCATTCTTGTGATCATCTCAACTGTTTGGAAGAGGCTCATTAAAAAAGTACTGTGTGCACTAGTAAATAAATATTGTTTGTTGGTGGTGTAGTTTCAGGAAACTCTCACTCACCGTCTTAACCGCTTATCCAATTAGGGTCATGGGTTGCTGGAGCCTATCCCAGCTTTTCAATGGGCGCAAGGCACACTAACACCCTGGAGGGGCGCCAGTCCATCGCAGAGCAGACACATACACACACCCATTCACCTATAGGGCAATTCAGTGTCTCCAATTAAATTGACTGCATGTTTTTGGACTGTGGGAGGAAACCGGAGCTCCCGGAGGAAACCCACGCAGACACGGGGAGAACATGCAAACTTCGCACAGAAAGGACCCGGACCGCCCTGCCTGGGGATCGAACCCAGGACCTTCTTGCTGTTACCCACTGAGCCACCATGCCCAAGAAACTAATAAATAAATAGTTTTTAAACATTATTTTCTTGGCCATTACAAGTGCTGTTGTGTTAATAAGACTGTAAGAGTGGCAGAGAATTCATTTAAATTGATCACCACAAAAACTTTCAATTATTTAGTTGTGTGCACAAGCAGCAAAATAAAATTGATCTCGGTAGCACTAATAAATGGATGTCGTCACTTCCTCTCTGAGATCTAATAAACAGAAACAAACACACCATTTTAAAAACTTTATTGTAAAAGCTGTTCAAATACATGTGATGTAACCTTATCATTTTGATTTCATTGCCTTACAGAAACTTTAAATTGAAAAGAAAAAAGAAATTCTTAAAATGTTGATTTACATTTTCCAGTCTTTTTTTTAATTAAAAAAATTATTATTAAAATTATTACATTTATTATTTAATTATTAAATTATTATTATTAATGTTATCAAGTGCAAATAATCATAACGAAACATTACATCAGCTACTGTATACTGCTATACAGCTTATCACACTAATAACCCTTCACCCATCAGTTGCTTTTTTAGGTTTTATGTCATTTAATAGTAACTGAAAAGAACATAAATAATTGATTAGATTTGTTACAGGATGTGTTACAGGATTTAACCTGGTTTGAGTTCCCACTAAACAGTGGTAAGTGTAAATAAACATGTAGAGCTGGTTCATCGTGTCTTGCAGACTATCATGCAGAGTAAAGATACTTTCAACCACCTTCTTACTGAATATGAAGTAATGAAGTGATTTGTCTAACGTTCTAATGTAAGTGTGAAGCCTGGTTCATGATTTGATTTCGACTGTGTGTAAATGTGTTAAACTATAAAGTTTTAGAGGCACTTTTTGTAATGAGAATGTTTCTGGTGGAGGTGGTGTTTAAAAGGAACGATTACCTTTATCACCTTCATTTTAAATTAAACATGGCCATCATACAATCACACAAAAACAAGCTGTCCATGTGTCTTAGCATGTTGTTTTGTACTGTATATTCACACCATATAACTGTAAAGACACAATCCAAGTTAGTCCAGGTAGCCCAGTATGGCACCTGCAGGTGTATGGATAGTTAAGCATGTTGTTTTATAAAACTCATTCGTTCAAGCATAAACCAGGCAGAAAGTAGCTCTCAAACCCAGTAGGAATTGTTTCACTTATTTAAACATGCATGACCTTCCCTTGCTTAAATGCTTTCATTAAGGCTGATTTCAGTAGGATAGTATGGTGCATTTGTTGCTGATCTGATTTGCTGTCACCTTTTCAGACATCTGAAGTTCTGAATAGTCACATTTGCAGATGTGTGGAAGGATACAGTTGTCATTTTCAGGTGTTAGTAGTCTCCCTAAAATGAATTCCTTCCATCATTTCATCATTCTGCATTATATAAGTTCTTTTAGATATGATTGATTACTTCCTGTAGAAGAAATTAATTTGCATACATTTTTTTACATCTTACAAATGGCAACGTGTTCTTTCTGCACCAAAAATCAGCCCTATGACCGGTCACATCAGGAGCTGCTGGAGCATCTCTGAAGCAGTAAGGAATGGCAGGCGTCACAGACGCGGACTGGCTTGGGGTACGAGGGCAGAGCCAGCTCGTTACTCGAACAGCTGTTGCAGTAAATGTCCCCACAGTTCCTGCAGTGGTGCTAAACAGGGGAACATATTGCTGATGTTAGATACATGATGACAGAACAAGTGAGCATGAGGATTTGGACGGATGAATGAGACTTACTTTTCTGCGAGCAATGGAGAATTCTTTCTGGCACTGTTTGCACTGTGTAGCCTCGTCATCTTTCAGCCAGGCTTGACCCTGGAAACAAACATGAGAAGAACCAAAGATACAAAAATAATCAAACATGCTGACAACAATTAAATGAAACGTCTGGCTATTTGTGCGGCATTTGTAACTGTTTTCAAATTTCCATATTTAAAAAGAATCTTTTTTTTAGTATTTTTTTTCTTTCAGATGCTCCTGTTAGGGGTCACCATAGAGAAAAATGGCCATCCTCTCCTCCTACTGTCTGACAGATCCATCCTCAGCACCCCTCTCCTGAAAGAACCCTCCTCTCTCCTCTGCACATGCCCAAACTATCTCAATCTCTCCTTCCTCACGTTGTCTCCAAAACATCCAACCTGCACCGTCCTTCTAATAAACTGGCTCAAAATCTTGTTCATCCTTACGAAGGGTGCCAGAGCCTTAACCAAACAGTGGGAGTCTTTGTCGCAAAAGCCAGGAGGTAACTGCCCCATCCCGTCTTCACTCCCTACGACACAGCCAACTGTGTCTGTTGAGCAGCCAGCCAGTTTGCTGGCACTGCTAGACCTCAGCTCAAGACTCAAAACTCGAGCAAAATTGGGCTTGCTTGTCTATGGTGTCACCAAAACTGACTGCTATCTAAATGCTATGCAATTTCACATGTTGTGTTTTTAAGCAATATCACTCATTTAAATGCATTGCACAGCTATTTTATTTTGGAACTAACTAAGCATAACTGTTGTTGAACTTTCAAAATCCTCCTCCTACCTTTAAGGCTTTGTTGACCTCTCTGAAGTCCTCCATTTTCAGTTTGGACCTGAAGGCACCGACAAAACTGTTATACAATCGGAATAATCAAAGGTGTGCTCTGGTGTAATGTAAAAGAAAAAGTCTTACTGGCTGAGATGAAGGCCCATCTCCTGCAGGGCCTGCTCCTGCTCTTCACACAGCTGCTGCAGCTGTTTCTTCTCCTGCCGCAGGTCTAGCAGCTCCTGTTACAAACAAAACATTTTACAATAAATCTGTTGTCTGCTGCCTTTCTTTATCCGTGATTCACTGTCAGTGATTCATTATGCTTTACCTCAAAAATACTGAACAGTATAAATATTCTTGGTATCTAATATTTGTAACTCTGGTCCTGGAGCTACAAGGCTAAGTTCACAAAAAGTCTGTCTACCACAAAATGTGTAGGTGTGTACAGTAACACCAAATGCTGCAATGTTATATAAGCAGAGATAAATTCCCACTTTATTCACGGGCATGATACACTCACACTGCCACTAGAGAACACGTGGAACTCCTCACAGACAGTGACTGGACGTGAAGTTCAAACCCAGGTCCCCAAAATCCTGTTTTTTTTTCTTTTAGTTGCTCCTGTAATTAAGGGTCACCACAGCAGATCTTTCTGGTCCGCATACCAGACCTGGTACAGTTTTTACGCTGGATGTCTATTCTGACGCAACCCTTTTCATTTTCATTCAGGCTTGGAATCAGCACTGAGAGCGCACTGACAAGTGCACCTCCCAATAGCTAAGCCGTTTCGTCCAACATGTCTGTGTAGACGCAAGAGGAGGGAGGGATAACACAGCTAGGATTCAAACCCTTGATCTTAGCAGTAGTGGGCTAGTGTGTATTACTGCTGTGCCACCAAAGCATCCCACAATAGGCCACAGTAATGTGGATGACAGTGCAGCAGCATTTTGGGTAAGAGGAAGATTTTGTACATTTGAGTTTTTTGTTAAACGGATTCTTCACTGATTTAATCAAGAAGTGGATGACTGTGGGTCTGTTCAAAAACCTTGCTGCCTACCTAGGCAGCTGCCTGGGTAGAGAGGATTCTAATAAGACATCAAACTCATAAGGCAGGTTATTTAGACACACTACTTAGACAGTGATTATGGCGATTACATCCCCACAGTTTTAGCTTACAAAGCTAACAGTTAGCCTCAGGCCATTTAAACCAATGGGGTGAGGCGGCACAACCTGCTAGCATGCCAGCTAACATCTCCATCCGTGTACTGAAAACAGTTAAACTGTCACAGACCAGTCCAAATTTGCAAATAAATTCATACAAATGAAAAGTCAATGAGAATTTGTTTACATTAAAAAGAACTCAATTCGCCGCTCAGCATTCGTCCACCATATGTGTAATTAACAGTTGTGCCATACTGAATGCTGGGATTGCCTTTACTGCTAAGGAAGCATTGGATGTTCCCTCATTATTCAGTCAGATTATCACTTCGAAGTAAGGCACCTTAGTAGTCAGCAGCTCTGGAGCGTGTAGGATGACGTAAAAATGCTGTCTATGTAGAGAGCTCAATAGGTTTTCGGACAGACCAAGTGTGTTCCAAAACTTTTAGTGTATTTTGGCTTTGTACTCAGCATTGGTACTTGACTTACCACTTGCAAGCCCTGCAGCTGCTGCAACTGTGTGCGCAGTTCAGAACTGCTGTCCTGTTCTCGCTGTAGTGTCATCTGCAGGTTTTGCCTCTGCTCCTTCTCCTTGCTCAGCTCTGCCTCCAGCCCCGCTCTACAAAGGTGCACAAACACAATGAACCATGAGAACCATAAAAACAAGGACTAGTACATTACAGTCAAATTTCGACTCCGCTAACATCTTCAACATATGAAGATCTGTACCAATCAGTGAGCATGATAACAGAAATATGAGGCAATATCAAGTTGAAAGCAGCTGGAGTCAAACACTGATCTTCATTATTTCCCATCTCTGTGTTAATGAGATTTATAAGGACATAAGATCATAAAATCGTTTTTTTCTTAGTGGGGAGGTGGTTAAAGCGTGTGGAACATAAATTTGCAATCTAAACTATTTTAACTATCACCCCCACCCCCTCGGAGAAAATAAGGGTTTATAACTTAACTTTTCTGCAGAGCTAGATTTTGCTTTAAATGAAATCTTTACCAGTTGAATGATGCAGCAAATAAACAAAGAAAATAAATGATGTATTATTTTAGAGCAGCAGGGTGTTTTATTATGCCATGTCACATTTATTCAATCCCTACATAATACTGCTGATATTAAAATCTACTGCTAGTGTAAAGTTAAACTTAGTTATCAAAATTGCTTGTACGGTTGTGTTCAAAATAATAGCAGTGTGTTAAATAAAGCTCAGAATTCTTATAGCAGCTTTTATTTTCATACACACAAATGCATTGAGAACACTGCACATTCTTTTCCAAATCAAAACATGAATTAAAATGGATCAAATTTGTTATTACTTTACAGAAAGTGAAGAAAAGGGAATATTAGGCTGTTCAAAAAAATAGAATCTGCATCAAATCTGCATTTTTCTTTACAAACTCAAACATTTACTGTGTAAACTGAAAAATGCTTCAATATTTAGCTTTCCTGTAAATCACTAAACTAATATTTAGTTGTATAAGCACTGTTTCTGAGAATTGCTTCACATATGTGTTTTATGGAGTCAACCAACTTATGGCACCTGTGAACAGGTATTCCAGCCCAGGACAATTGGACCACATTCCACAATTCCTCTGCATTTCTTGGTTTTGCCTCAGAAACAGCATTTTTGATGTCACCCCACAAGTTCTCTATTGGATTAAGGTCCGGAGATTGGGCTGGCCACTCCATAACGTTAATCTTGTTGGTCTGGAACCAAGATGTTGAACGCTTACTGGTGTGTTTGGGGTCATTGTCTTGTTGAAACATCCATTTCAAGGGCATTTCCTCTTCGGCATGAGGCAACATGACCTCTTCAAGTATTTTGATGTATTCAAACTGATCCATGATCCCTGGTATGCGATAAATAGGCCTGACACCATAGTATGAGAAACATCCCCATATCAGGTGCTTGCGCCACCATGCTTCACTGTCTTCACAGTGTACTGTGGCTTGAATTCAGTGCTCGGCGGTCGTCTGACAAACTGTCTGCGGGCCCTAGACCCTAAACGAACAATCTTGCTTTTATCAGTCCACAAAATGTTGCGCCATTTCTCTTTAGGCCAGTCAATGTGTTCTTTGGCAAATTGTAACCTCTTCAGCACATGTCGGTTTTGCAACAATGGCACTTTGCGGGGGCTTCTTGCCGATAGCTTGGCTTCACATAGGCGTCTTCTAACTGTCACAGTACTCACAGGTAACTTTAGACCTTCTTTTATCAGCCTGGAGCTGATCATTGGCTGAGTCTTTGCCATTTTGGCTATTCTTCGATCCATTCGAATGGTAGTTTAACGTTTTCTTCCACATCTTTCTGGTTTTGGTTGCCATTTTAAAGCATTTGAAATCGTTTTAGCTGAGCAGCCTATAATTTTCTGCACTTCTTTATATGTTTTTCTCTCTCCAATCAACTTTTTAATCAAAGGAAGCTGTTCTTCTGAACCATGTTTGGAACGACCCATTTTACTCTTTTTTAGAGACATGCACTATAGCCAGCATGTACAACATCTGCTGCTTTTATACTTTAATAAGGGCCACCTGTTTGACACCCATTTTTTCACAGAATGAATGACCTCACTAACTGAACTTTACACTGCTATTATTTTGAACACGCCCCTTTTAGTTAATCATCCAACTACACAGAATCAGCAGCATGCATGTCATGATTGTTGGGTCTGTTGGTTTTTTATTACTCTACTACACCTAATAGTAAATTTTTTGCCATGTATAAATATAATTTCTACCAAAAACAGTGATTGATCTGGTTAGTGATGTTGGACTGCTATTATTTTGAACACAACTGTATATATCAATAAGTAAACTCTGAGATGACTTGTACAATTTCATTCAAATCTATACACACTGTTAATATGAGTCCATGTAAACTTTAACTGTAGTCTGATTTATTTATTTAAGTTTTAACACCATGTTTAACACATTGGTGTCATTTAATGGCAGTAATAGGTATTATGTATGTGTCTTCATATTTTGGTCCATATTTATGGTTGCAAGGTAGGTTAAAAGTCTTCTTGTGTTGTCTTGTGTGAGTCTCTTTGATAGTTTCTGGCATGTGTGCTTGTTCTCTTTCTTTAGTGTATTTTGGGCATTCTATCAAGATGTGTTTTATTGATATAGGTGTTTGGCAGGTTTCACAAGTTTTTTTTTTTCTTTTTCTCCTTTTATCAGGTGTTGGTGGGTTATTCTGGAGTGGCCGATTCGGCACCTCGTGTATATGACCTGGTCTATGCATCGTCCCTGGTGAATTCTTGGCTTGGCATTAACGTTTGGGTGTATTTCATATAGTTTATTGGTGAGCTGGGTATTCCATTCATTTTGCCATTTTCCTTTGATGTAGAGATTTATTGATGCTTTTAAGTCGGTTGATGGGATTTTGATGTTCGTTGTATAACTGTACTCTGATATGTTTATAGAGGTCATATAGTGACACTTAAATCTGATTCTGGCGTCAAGGGAATCACTCCTATAGTTTTCATCGATGCAACGCACTTTTCTCTATTTTAGTAGATCTGTGTAGTTTGTGGGATGATGGATGACGGCTACACTGGTATCTATAAACTTTTCTGCTTACTTTTTGGCTACTTTGGAGTTTACACTTTTAGTGCATGGAAATCTATGAGTCAGTGTGGCCTTTAAAATTTCTAATGTAGTAAATGTGCTGCTGGTACCTCATCGTATCGAGTTCAGTGAGCCGTTTCTGCAGAGCCTCCACCTTCCCTTTCATTTCTGACTGCAGATCTTTCTGGCTTTCCTCTGTGTTCTTGCAGCCATTCTCTGTGTTCTGCAACCTGGTGAGTCAGGACAGGTCCAACAATCAAAACACTTTTCAACCACAAAAGTTTCAAGGTACAACTCATCAAATTGTGGATAATTAGCCAATGTAATGACGGAGAACTGTACCTCAGTTCCATCTCTTTCATTGCTGTTTCCATCTCTTTCATCTTCTGTTCCAGTCTCACAGCCTCTTCGTCCTTCCTCTGTACCACTGTGTCAACATCCTTAAACCGCAAAGAGGGGAAGGAAGGAGACCAGTAATTAATCTATGAAAACAATCTAAATATAGCTTGTATTTCAATACTGTTAAAACACTTATCTGCCCCCAAAGTGTATATTATCTGTCACACATGCCATTTGTAACACAAACAAAGAAGGGCACAAAAAGCTGGGACAGAGGCATGTTTACCACTGTGTAACATCATCATCCCTATTAATTACACTTTTAATTACACAATCATTTTATTATCGGAAACTATGCACTTCCATACCATGACATTGATTCCTGCACTGTTCACTGATGACAGCCTGGATGAAAGAGAGATGTGAGAATATTGTGGAACTTTTCAATGAATTGCTCTATGGCTTTATCGTTGTGTGGTAAGAGTTCCAGGCTGCGTTTCTTAATGGAGTGGCGGTCAGTGCTAAGTGACAACAGTTTTCAGAAGTATTTCCAAGCAATAGCAAGATAGCTTCTTGTGACCCATCTTTGCTCGCAAAGCCTGAGCAGTGGTGGATACTCTATTTATGCCCAATCATAATACTCACACCGTGTACCAATTCACTGAATGTCATGTTGCA
This sequence comes from Trichomycterus rosablanca, assembly GCF_030014385.1. Lineage (NCBI taxonomy): Eukaryota > Metazoa > Chordata > Actinopteri > Siluriformes > Trichomycteridae > Trichomycterus > Trichomycterus rosablanca. The sequence goes on from NC_085995.1 coordinate 22,184,976, forward strand.
GGCATCAAATTCCAAATCTGTTTATATTTGTAAAATACAATCGAGCTGATCAGTGAAAACATTAAAAGCTTTCTCTGTACTTAATCACAGATTCTTGGACTTGTCTGGAAAAACAGGGATTGTATTTAAATGTTTTTTGGTAGAACACAGAATACAGTTATTATATTTTTAATATTTGTCTGAAATTTACCCATTGTTGAAAAAAACCCCAAATGATTCCTTTTTAAATAGTAATTAAAGTTATTTGTCAAAAGAAAATAAAGAAAACCTTTAGATAAGATAAGACTTTATTGATCCCCTTAGGGAAATTAACTATAATTAACTAAATTTAGTAGTCATAAAGAAAACCTTTGACAAGTTGGGTGTTAAGGACCTTTACTTGACTACACAGAGCCCTGAACTAAATACTTTTGGGATAAACTGGAATGTCAAATGCATACCAGCACCTTCTGGTCCTATATAAGCACCTTATCTCACAAATGCTCTTTCAGTGAATGGGCTCATATTCCCTCACACGCACGCACGCACGCACACACGCACGCACACACACACACACACACACACACACACACACACACACACACACACACACACACACACACACAAAGGTCTTGTGAAAAGATCACTTTGTGGAATGAAGACATGTAAAAGCTGCAGGAGGTCAACATAATAACCCATTGTTTTGGAATTGGATCTCTAACAAGCTCATGGTCGGGTGTCGACATTATTCTGGCCATATAGTGTAGGTGTCAGTGTGAAGAAGGACATCTAGCTCATTTATAGCTGGGATAAGTGGAATCAATCAGTGGGACAGCAACAAAACCTCTAAGACTTGAATTAGATTAGATTGAGTCTCAAGTAGGTGCTTGGGTGGCACGGCGATCTATTACGCTCGAGTCATTTTTCTAGTCATTTCTTGGGGATGTATAAATACATCTAAAAAAAAATGCTGACTAATAGAATACTTTTCTTTTGTCTTTACTGTTACATGGAGGTTTCTGTAGTGACTATTTGGCCCATTAACCTGTGTTTTATATAATTTAAGTGTACACAAACACACATAGTGTATTACCTGGGCCTTATTAAACATCTGTAGGTTAAGAGTCTTGACCTGATCCAGCTGCTGGCGCAGAGCACCCAGTGTATCCTGTTTCTCATGAATGTCTTTCTCCAGTAGTTTCATGGCGACCTCCATCTCCTGCTTCAGACCCACTTGTAGCTCCAGCTCCTTCTGCAGCTCCTGCAAAGAAACAGACATTACAGAAGATTGACAATACAGTGCATCACAAAAGTGAGTACACCCCTCACATTTCTGCAAATATTTTATTATACCTTTTCATGGGACAACACTATAGAAATAAAACTTGGATATAACTTAGAGTAGTCAGTGTACAACTTGTATAGCAGTGTAGATTTACTGTCTTCTGAAAATAACTCAACACACAGCCATTAATGTCTAAATGGCTGGCAACATAAGTGAGTACACCCCACAGTGAACATGTCCAAATTGTGCCCAAAGTGTCAATATTTTGTGTGACCACCATTATTATCCAGCATTGCCTTAACCCTCCTGGGCATGGAATTCACCAGAGCTGCACAGGTTGCTACTGGAATCCTCTTCCACTCCTCCATGATGACATCACGGAGCTGGTGGATGTTAGACACCTTGAACTCCTCCACCTTCCACTTGAGGATGCGCCACAGGTGCTCAATTGGGTTTAGTCCATCACCTTTACCTTCAGCTTCCTCGGCAAGGCAGTTGTCACCTTGGAGGTTGTGTTTGGGGTCGTTATCCTGTTGGAAAACTGCCATGAGGCCCAGTTTTCGAAGGGAGGGGATCATGCTCTGTTTCAGAATGTCACAGTACATGTTGGAATTCATGTTTCCCTCAATGAACTGCAGCTCCCCAGTGCCAGCAACACTCATGCAGCCGAAGACCATGATGCTACCACCACCATGCTTGACTGTAGGCAAGATACAGTTGTCTTGGTACTTCTCACCAGGGCGCCGCCACACATGCTGGACACCATCTGAGCCAAACAAGTTTATCTTGGTCTCGTCAGACCACAGGGCATTCCAGTAATCCATGTTCTTGGACTGCTTGTCTTCAGCAAACTGTTTGCGGGCTTTCTTGTGCGTCAGCTTCCTTCTGGGATGACGACCATGCAGACCGAGTTGATGCAGTGTGCGGCGTATGGTCTGAGCACTGACAGGCTGACCTCCCACGTCTTCAACCTCTGCAGCAATGCTGGCAGCACTCATGTGTCTATTTTTTAAAGCCAACCTCTGGATATGACGCCGAACACGTGGACTCAACTTCTTTGGTCGACCCTGGCGAAGCCTGTTCCGAGTGGAACCTGTCCTGGAAAACCGCTGTATGACCTTGGCCACCATGCTGTAGCTCAGTTTCAGGGTGTTAGCAATCTTCTTATAGCCCAGGCCATCTTTGTGGAGAGCAACAATTTTATTTCTCACATCCTCAGGGAGTTCTTTGCCATGAGGTGCCATGTTGACTATCCAGTGGCCAGTATGAGAGAATTGTACCCAAAACACCAAATTTAACAGCCCTGCTCCCCATTTACACCTGGGACCTTGACACATGACACCAGGGAGGGATAACGACACATTTGGGCACAATTTGGACATGTTCACTGTGGGGTGTACTCACTTATGTTGCCAGCTATTTAGACATTAATGGCTGTGTGTTGAGTTATTTTCAGAAGACAGTAAATCTACACTGCTATACAAGCTGTACACTGACTACGCTAAGTTATATCCAAGTTTCATGTCTATAGTGTTGTCCCATGAAAAGATATAATGAAATATTTGCAGAAATGTGAGGGGTGTACTCACTTTTGTGATACACTGTATATGTTTTATTGTAGACATGTTGTAGGTCCATGAATGTTAGTAATACTGAAGATTTGATTGCCTGCATCACACTCCAAAACAAGTTGGGACAGAGGCAAAAAAAAATGTTACAGTGATTTGAAACATTCAACAATTACCAGGTGAATTGGTAACAGGTGAAGGAATCATGACTGTGTATAAATGGAAGATCCACCAAGGATCAGATTTTACAAGCAGCGATGGGTTGTGAACTCACCACTTTGTACCACATTTCATAAGAAAACTGTTAGTTTGTTTCAATTTAATATTGCAAATAATTGAGGTTTTTCAACATGTTCTATACATAATATTATATCTATGATATCTAGAAAAATCTTAGTCTGTATAGGGCAAGCAAAGAAACTACTATTGAAATTGTGTGACCTTCAAACCCTCAGATGAAGTTGCATGAGAGACCATCATCCTGCTGTGCTTATTATAGGCACGTGGGTTTGGGAGTACTTCGGGAAACCATTGTTACTTGAAGTCCACCACTGCATCAAAAAATGCAACGTAAAACTCGAGAAGAGTCTGAAGGCCTTGAAAGTCATACACTTTCAACACTGGTTTCCAACTTAGATCAACACACTGAGATTTCTCCAGCTTTTTACAATGTTATGTACAGGGGTTGGACAAAATAACTGAAACACCTGGTTTTAGACCACAATAATTTATTAGTATGGTGTAGGGCCTCCTTTTGCGGCCAATACAGCGTCAATTCGTCTTGGAAATGACATATACAAGTCCTGCACAGTGGTCAGAGGGATTTTAAGCCATTCTTCTTGCAGGATAGTGGCCAGGTCACTACGTGATGCTGGTGGAGGAAAACGTTTCCTGACTCGCTTCTCCAAAACACCCCAAAGTGGCTCAATAATATTTAGATCTGGTGACTGTGCAGGCCATGGGAGATGTTCAACTTCACTTTCATGTTCATCAAACCAATCTTTCACCAGTCTTGCTGTGTGTATTGGTGCATTGTCATCCTGATACACGGCACCGCCATTGGATGCACATGGTCCTCCAGAATGGTTCGGTAGTCCTTGGCAGTGACGCGCCCATCTAGCACAAGTATTGGGCCAAGGGAATGCCATGATATGGCAGCCCAAACCATCACTGATCCACCCCCATGCTTCACTCTGGGCATGCAACAGTCTGGGTGATACGCTTCTTTGGGGCTTCTCCACACCGTAACTCTCCCGGATGTGGGGAAAACAGTAAAGGTGGACTCATCAGAGAACAATACATGTTTCACATTGTCCACAGCCCAAGATTTGCGCTCCTTGCACCATTGAAACCGACGTTTGGCATTGGCACGAGTGACCAAAGGTTTGGCTATAGCAGCCCGGCCGTGTATATTGACCCTGTGGAGCTCCCGACGGACAGTTCTGGTGGAAACAGGAGAGTTGAGGTGCACATTTAATTCTGCCGTGATTTGGGCAGCCGTGGTTTTATGTTTTTTGGATACAATCCAGGTTAGCACCCGAACATCCCTTTCAGACAGCTTCCTCTTGCGTCCACAGTTAATCCTGTTGGATGTGGTTTGTCCTTCTTGGTGGTATGCTGACATTACCCTGGATACCGTGGCTCTTGATACATCACAAAGACTTGCTGTCTTGGTCACAGATGCGCCAGCAAGACGTGCACCAACAATTTGTCCTCTTTTGAACTCTGGTATGTCACCCATAATGTTGTGTGCATTGCAATATTTTGAGCAAAACTGTGCTTTTACCCTGCTAATTGAACCTTCACACTCTGCTCTTACTGGTGCAATGTGCAATTAATGAAGATTGGCCACCAGACTGGTCCAATTTAGCCATGAAACCTACCACACTAAAATGACAGGTGTTTCAGTTATTTTGTCCAACCCCTGTAGATACCTGCTTACTGTGGAATGTTTCAGAATGATGTAGCTTAAATATTCTATAAACTTTTCATTACTTTCGCAACATTTTTCTTGTGTAAACAAATTAAATATTTCTTGATTTTACAAAATATTATCAGGTTGGTCAGCCAAAACATTAAACATCATTTCTTTGTGCTATTGTTCATTAAATAATGTTCACTCCAATTAATGTTAATTAATGTTCACTCCAATGAGCAAATCAGAATGTGCACACTTCTCTGGATATGGGATTGATAAAACAGCATATGTAACTGACCTGCCTAATACGATTTTCCTCCTTGTACTGCTTCCACACTACATTGTACATTTCATCCAGACCCTGTCGTGATTGCTTGTAGGTCTCCAGCTCCACCTGACTGTCTTGCAGAGTCACCTGAATAAATGGTTTAAGAAACAGATTTAACACCCATGATATCCAGCTGGTATCAGCGGTATGAACTGGAGTGTTTTGTGTTTTTGAATTATACCGCCTCTTTTCTTTGGCTGGTCTGAAGGATGTTGTCGTTCTCCTGGCGGAGCTTCTCATGTTCCTCTTTTAGTGAATTGATTCTGTCTGTAGCTGCTGAGAGCTGCAGAGCACACAAAAGTTTGAAAATAAATAATATAAAAAAATTCTAATAATACTTTATGAAGACAGAATGAGATACAGTGTATCACAAAAGTGAGTACACCCCTCACATTTCTGCAGATATTTAAGTATATCTTTTCATGGGACAACACTGACAAAATGACACTTTGACACAATGAAAAGTAGTCTGTGTGCAGCTTATATAACAGTGTAAATTTATTCTTCCCTCAAAATAACTCAATATACAGCCATTAATGTCTAAACCACCGGCAACAAAAGTGAGTACACCCCTTATTGAAAGTTCCTGAAGTGTCAATATTTTGTGTGGCCATCATTATTTCCCAGAACTGCCTTAACTCTCCTGGGCATGGAGTTTACCAGAGCTTCACAGGTTGCCACTGGAATGCTTTTCCACTCCTCCATGACGACATCACGGAGCTGGCGGATATTCGAGACTTTGCGCTCCTCCACCTTCCGCTTGAGGATGCCCCAAAGATGTTCTATTGGGTTTAGGTCTGGAGACATGCTTGGCCAGTCCATCACCTTTACCCTCAGCCTCTTCAATAAAGCAGTGGTCGTCTTAGAGGTGTGTTTGGGGTCATTATCATGCTGGAACACTGCCCTGCGACCCAGTTTCCGGAGGGAGGGGATCATGCTCTGCTTCAGTATTTCACAGTACATATTGGAGTTAATGTGTCCCTCAATGAAATGTAACTCCCCAACACCTGCTGCACTCATGCAGCCCCAGACCATGGCATTCCCACCACCATGCTTGACTGTAGGCATGACACACTTATCTTTGTACTCCTCACCTGATTGCCGCCACACATGCTTGAGACCATCTGAACCAAACAAATTAATCTTGGTCTCATCAGACCATAGGACATGGTTCCAGTAATCCATGTCCTTTGTTGACATGTCTTCAGCAAACTGTTTGCAGGCTTTCTTGTGTAGAGACTTCAGAAGAGGCTTCCTTCTGAGGTGACAGCCATGCAGACCAATTTGATGTAGTGTGCGGCGTATGGTCTGAGCACTGACAGGCTGACCCCCCACCTTTTCAATCTCTGCAGCAATGCTTACAGCACTCCTGCGCCTATCTTTCAAAGACAGCAGTTGGATGTGACGCTGAGCACGTGCACTCAGCTTCTTTGGACGACCAACGTGAGGTCTGTTCTGAGTGGACCCTGCTCTTTTAAAACGCTGGATGATCTTGGCCACTGTGCTGCAGCCCAGTTTCAGGGTGTTGGCAATCTTCTTGTAGCCTTGGCCATCTTCATGTAGCGCAACAATTCGTCTTTTAGGATCCTCAGAGAGTTCTTTGCCATGAGGTGCCATGTTGGAACTTTCAGTGACCAGTATGAGAGAGTGTGAGAGCTGTACTACTAAATTGAACACACCTGCTCCCTATGCACACCTGAGACCTAGTAACACTAACAAATCACATGACATTTTGGAGGGAAAATGACAAGCAGTGCTCAATTTGGACATTTAGGGGTGTAGTCTCTTAGGGGTGTACTCACTTTTGTTGCCGGTGGTTTAGACATTAATGGCTGTATATTGAGTTATTTTGAGGGAAGAATAAATTTACACTGTTATATAAGCTGCACACAGACTACTTTTCATTGTGTCAAAGTGTCATTTTGTCAGTGTTGTCCCATGAAAAGATATACTTAAATATCTGCAGAAATGTGAGGGGTGTACTCACTTTTGTGATACACTGTACATAAAATCTGCATACATAAAATGCATACAGACTACAAAACTTAGGAAACCCCTGACCTCCTCTATGAGTTTACAGTTGGTTTTCTCCAGTGAGTCCATCTTGACCTGAAGATCAGTCACTGTGCAGCTCAGATGGCGGTTTAGCTCCTCAATGTAGTGCTTCTGGTCCAGAATTGCGGTTAGTTTGGATTCACTGTCAAGTAAAATAGAACAAAAATGAAATGTAGTGGAGTGTATGTGTATGTAACAGTAGGTAACAGTGTATGCATCAATCATACTGATTCTGTCTAATTTAATAAATACAAACTGTTCAAAGGTGCAGCTGTGAGGATGACTTATCTAAATAGTTAAATTCAGAACATAGGCTAATGGCAGTGTAGGTTTTTTTTAATTAGTTTTGATCATAAGAGATCATACAGGACTGTACTCACTCTTGTGGGGTCTCAGCTGTCTGTAAGTCCTTTAGGTACAGTGTGAAGTCAATGACGTTCACCTATAACACCCAGATGAGGTTGGTTACCACAAGCACAGTCTAAATCAAACACTGGGACAAAAAGGTCTGCCGCTCTTTTACATCATGTCTCACCTGAGAATCCAGATCTTCTCCTTTGACACACAAATTAGCATCAATGACGTTCAGCCCCACCAGCATACCAACAATCACAGAGCCCTCTTCTTCCATCATCAAAGCTCCTGGCTCGTAAAACTCCCTGAAGACAAAAAGATTAAAATACAAAGTTAAGGGCCCACTTACAGTAGTGTAATGTGGTGCAGTGGTCTAATGAGCTAGCCCACCACTGCTGAGATCTGAAGCTCTTGAATTAAAATCTCAGCTCTGATACTAAGCGGATGGTATTTCTCATTTCTACAGCAATTGTGGCTTCTGCTGCTGGCTGGTCAAAGGTGCCTGAACTGAGATGGTGAATACTGGAGACTTTTACTTTGCAATATTGCTTACTGTATGAACCGGACTCGGACAGGTATAAAAAGTGGTTGGCATGAGTCAGGGGTATTAGAACTGTGTCTCTGTGCACAAAGCAAGGTCTATAAAGACATAAACAGCTTGTTTGGCCTGCACAGAGCCCTGACCTCAGCCCAACTGACAGCTTTGGAATGGATTTGAATTGGAACACCAGTTGATGCTTTTATTATGATTAATTTTTTGTAAAGAAATTTACTTTAATAAGCTTTTATCTGACCGTATTTGCCTAAGCTCTAAATCACTCGCATCTTTTCACAGTCTAGTGATCTCTCTTCAGTTCTCTCTACAGTATCTCAAATATCAATAATCAAATATAAAAATAAATTGATTTTATGTTTTTTTGCAAGACTTTAGAAGGTTCTTTCTTCTTTCTCATATTGCATGAGAACTGTCACTTGCTTATCTCTTTAAGTAAGTTCCCCTTTAATTAAGATAGATCCCCTGGCAAACTAATTTACAGATCTGTCTGGGATTAAAACCAGTTATCTAAAATATTATAAATAAAACACTAAACATTTTTTTAATCCCACTGATAAATGGTTTGCACAATAATATGGAACTCTATATATCACTCTATATATTTAAAATGATATATCCCTTCTAACTGATTTCAGTTTTTTTTTTCAATTGAATTGTGCAGACAGGATAACATTCAAATGACACAAAAAGATCTTATAGCAGAGGCATAGACAACCAGATAATTATACAATATTTGTGATTATCTTACCCCAACAGGTCTTTTCTGTTTATGAGAACTTTCATGTAATCAGCCATTTTCTTCTGCATGAGGGCCAAATGAAACCAGGCTCGAGCTCGTCCAAGTCCAGTCCTATGCAAAAATAATTATTTGATTTGATTGGTTTTAATGCCTATAACTGACTTAACTGACATATCCTCACGTTATAAAAGAATATTTTACTAAGGGAGCTTTCCTGTAATCTAGGCAACTATAATGATTTGTTTCTCCCATACCTAACCAAATACAGTAGTAGAAAAAGTAAGAATGAAAATTAAAATGTACTGGGTTTTTAGAAACTCTGAAAATGCTTGCCAAAGATAAAAAAATAATAGTAATTTGATTGGAAAAAAAAAAACAACAGTTCGCAGTAGGTACACATGGGACTTGAGACTCACTTGATTCCAGGCATATCTCGCACACTCATGGCAAGATCAGCAGACTCTGGACACAGTTTCTCCACCAATTCCAAGGGAGCCCAGACTGATTTATTATGACCGATAATGGATTTCTTTACTGCATAGGGTTCATTATGCAATAAGAAGGGAAAGGGTTAGTTTACATACAGTACATTCTTACATAGATCAGGCCAAGTGATCTACCAAAAAGCCAAAACTTTACCTTTTAGACCATGTTTAAGGGAGTGTTCCAGTACAATAAAAAACTGCTGCAGTGGTGGATACTCTGAATCTAACGTTCGGCCTAGGCTGAGTGAAGACTGGATCAGAACTTTTATACTCAGCTTCATCATGCTCAACAAATTGGACCTTTCAACTGTCATTGGATCCTTAATTGCTGAAAAAACAGAGCATAAACACAAGTTCTAAACATGCTACAAGCAAATGGTACACATTGTACAGGACAAGGAAAACAAATAAAGTATCACTACCAAATGTTATGTCTAAAATGTATTTGGTCACTTTGTATAAGTATTTCTAACTGATATTGTAGCTGGGCTATATTTAGATTTAATTTAAGGAGGCCAGTAAGAAACCAGTTCTTTTTCTTCTTCTTCCAGCTGCTTCCATTAGGGGTCGCCATAGAAGATCATTAATCTCCATCTTGCCCTGTCATGTACATCCTCCTCTGTCACACCAACCACCTCCACTTATGCCTTCCACACCTTCTCCTGCCTGTAATCTCCATCCTTAGCATCCTTCTCCCGATAGAACTTTCATCTCTAACCCATTTCGCCATCCATCTACACTATGATTAAACAATTTTAAACCACCTTGGATGATCCTTGCATTATTACCCTTCCACTTGGTTTACTTGTAAACATAGAATGTATATCTTTGTATTACTCTGACTTCTGATCCACATATTAGTTATGACATCGGTTTTTTTTTATGCAGGATGCTCTTCCTGATGCAACCCTTCCTACGTATCCTGGCTTGGGACCTACACTAAGAGAGCACTGATCCGTGCACCACCAATGGCTAGGTGAGTTAAAAAAAAACAGTTACAGCCAGCAACTAAAGGTAAGTATAAAAACTCACAGGTATGAAAATTAAACTAAACTAAAATGGATGGAGACATTAAATGATGTGAAGCTAATTCACATCATTAAGTCCAAATTGCTCATTATTTTAATGGTCTGTTTATTTAAATGGATATTTTAAAAAAGCTATTATGTTGTAGGTTTGTTTGACAGGCAGTAGCACAGAAACCATTGCAAGGTAAATAAAAAAATCTGTAAAGTCAGTTAAAAAATTTAAGTGGAAAAAAGATGTATTCTATGACAGGACAGCAACTCAAAATCTGCCATGAACAGGGCTTAATGAGGGCCCCGTACAGTCCCCTGACTGCCAGGGGGGACCTAAACTTTTGCATACCCTGTAATACCTTACACAGTTAACATAAGTGGCAAAAAACACACTTCCCAACAAGTACTCAAACAATACTTTGGTTCATTCATTCAATATATGTTTTGACAGTACTTGATCCTATTTATGTACATTGGGTACAATTCACCAGGCAAAAGGTAGTAAACACCTCGGACACGTCACCAGTCAAGCACAGGGCAAACACACACATACACCCACACGTTCACACCAAGGGCAATTTTATTAGCTCCAATTAATCTGACTGCATGTCTTGGGAGGAAACATGTGGGAGGGAGAAAATGCAAACTACACACATAAATCTAATAAAACGACACCATTGGCAACATTATTAAGTGTTGTGCAGAACTTAAATGTGCATAAGAGCTGACAGCTGAGTGATTTATCCAGTATTTCAGTGCTGATTTACAGTAATGCCAAATAATATATGTGTGAGGATTAAACATCTGTAAATCGTGTTTACCAGGTTTGAATAAACCAGCAGAGTCCGAGGAGGAATTCTCATTGCTGGGTGAATCAGGTTTGGGTTGAACAGGATCGTATAATGAAAATGAGTTCCTCAATCCTGCACTGCTGATAGTCTCGGTCGCTTTTCGAGCCAGAGACAGAATTGGTGCCGACCAGGAGCTTTCAGCCGGTTTCTCCTTCTGTTCTCCGTGGTTCTGGTTTGGTTCATGACTTGGTTCAGCTGCTGTCACCGCTGAATTCTCTCCTTTCTCCTCGTTGTTTTGAACTTCTGTGTTTTGGTCTTCGTCCGCCATGTTTCTTACTGTAATCACATGATGCTAGGCGAGAGCAATCGAGTGACATCAGGCAAAAATAATAGCTAATGAGCGAAGTATTAGAATTCTTATTTATAAAACGGATAATTCCGGTCCTAAAATCTGATTGGCTGAGCCGCGTTCGAAGCCGTTGTAAAATCCCCGATAAACGCACACCTATGACCACCTCACATCATTCCATATTAATACGCCACTGAATAGAAAAAGTGACTGTTATGTTCGCCCTCATGTTGCCTAGCAACACTGTTAACGGACTACGTGATTTCGCGGAAGAATGCTTTTTGTAAGTGTTTTTGTAAATAAAAACATTTATTAATTGAACATTGTTGTATTTTATTATATTTTATGTGGACCGTCGTTCGCAGTAACGCATGGTCTCTCGTGGCTTATTGCTTTATTATTTTAGGAGCCACTTTATTCTGGTCAGTGTTGCTGTGTGAACGGCGTGTGTTTCCCTGCGATGTATTAACACCCTCTTATGGCTTGCATAATAAGAGAACAGAGTGTCAATCCATCACCAGGCAACGACTATGAAATTTTACACTCCTGTAAAATGTATTGATTTTCTTTGTATTGAATTTCTTGTAATTTTACAATAATGTAATAAGTGTGCTTGATGAATGTGCGTAAACTGAGTACGGTTCGTAAATTACCCAATATGTGTAATGTGCGTGATTTACGTACTTTGTGTGAGTATTTTACGTATAGTTACGTATATTGCGTACATTTCGTCTACAGTGGTACAGTCGACCCTTGACTTACGAATTTAATTGGTTCCAAATGGCTGTTCTTAAGTCAAAATGTTCGTTAGTTAAACCTGTTTTTCCCATAAGAAATCATGTAAACAGAATTAATTCGTGCCTGACCACCCCCTTACCTAACCTTTCTAATTTTTATTTTTATAACAGTCTTTTTTGTTATAAATACAAGTATATTTTCCCTTAAATCTTAAATTATAGAATAGACACTCCTGCAATACACAATAATAAACAACAATACACAGTAGTCTGTACTGTACATAAAAACACATCACATTTCAGTACGTGCTATACCATACACCATAATAAATTTCCTTCTTTTTTTTAAAATAAAATATATCTAGCAGAAACAACAATAACTCTCATATTTCTCTATTATTTCCTTCTTTATTTCAATAGTGTTGTATTTTGTAGGTGTAACTGCACGAAAGAAAGAATACTTTACTGAGCAGAATTCCTTCTTTTCTCTCAAACTCAAACTCACTCACTGTCCCCGCTGTCTGATACACAGTGACAGCTACTGGCAGGAGTAATTATACAACAACAAATGTAATAGATTTTTTACATTTTCTCAACACTATGCTTTTTCTGCACATTCTTTGGGGACATTTTAATATTGAATTTTACAAAATATAAAGAAAACATCCGCTGTCCGAATGTTCGCTCACTGTATATAGAGAGAGACGGTTGGAGTCAACTTGTTCGTAACGTCATGTGTTTCGTGAATTTCGGTTCGTAATCTGAAATTTGTTTGTACATTAAGTTGAAAAAGATCGTTCGTAACCCAAAATGTTCGTATGGTAAACCGTTCGTAACGCAAGGGTCCACTGTACCTTGAAAATCAACGTCAGTTGGTTCTGGGGCTCGCGTCGAGAAAAGGATGTCGTTATAAAGAGAAAAGGATCTCGTTAAAACGAGAAATGGATGTCGTTATAATGAGAAAAGGATCTTGTTAAAATAAGAAAAGGATGTCATTAAAATGAGAAAAGGATCTCGTTAAAACGAGAAAAGGATCTCGTTAAAACGAGGAAAAGATCTGTTAAAACAATGTATATCACAATCACAGGAAATACAACTATGGTCTAACTCGTTATAACGACATCATTTTCTCGTTATAACGACATACTATCTCGTTATAACGAGATGCTTTCTCGTTATAATGACATACTATCTCGTTATAACGACATCCTTTTCTCGTTATACTGATGGCTTTTTTTTTTTATCTGTGTGGCAGCAATACACTTCCATAAAAAAACAACCTTCTTTGGAGCACTAATAAACACCTCCTGGTTATATTTAATCAAAATAATTATTTACTTCACCGCGTTTAGTATTTCTTGCTGTTTGTTTGGACGCACATTTATATAATGTTAAATTAACCCTTTGATGCACAACCTGGGCCAAAAGTGACCCAACTGAGTTTTTATTTTCTATATCTTTGCAATAAATTAATTTCGTCATTCAAGCTTCCATGAATTTTTCAATTAACTTGTTTTTGATCATCACAAATCCTTATTTTAGTTTTATATTTTTTGCTTTTTTAATAAAAATCATTTTTGTATCACTACCCTTCTAATGCACAGCATGGGTCAAAAATGACCCTTATGTATTTACTATGGAATTTGACAGAAACTACTGACATTTGTAAGTGTTTGTAGTCAAAAACATATTTACTGATCTTTTGAAACACAACCAAAGATTAGGGTCTTGAATCTTGAATATGTCCACTACTATTTGCTTGCTAGCTGTTTACATATTCTAGTATAGATAGCTTTTATTAGCTAAGACAACAAATACATGAATAACTGACAAATGTGCATATGAAAATATTCTTGAATGGATGAATATGGGTCATTTTTGACCCATGTTGTGCATTAGAAGGGGTTTGCTTAGCTTGTGCATCAAAGGGTTAAGAGTGTTTTATTTTTATCTCAATGATGGAAATAGCACATAATTCTATTCAGCCTTCAGCTTCTTGGCTCGTGGAGCAGTTTATTAGCACAGTAAGAACAAAAATGTTTTTTATTTTAGTCTACACACTTGCTAGTGGCCTACGTAGTGTCTAAGAGCTTAGAACAGTGAAGGCAACAGTTAGTCATATCTGCACCCAAACAGCTCATTCAGTAGTACAATTCCAGGTTTATGATTCTTTACATTTTACGATGCATTTTTAACACCATAATCTATTTCCTAATGAACTAGATATGTTTTTGTTGCATTGTCTGTCCTCAAATTATTTAAATAATGGTAAAATCAGCCACTCAAATGTACTAAGCCCTTACAATCTTTTGAGACAAGTTATGGAATACAGTTTGCTGAAACCTACTTGTTAGAAACATTAATTTCTTAGGTTGATAATAAATACATTTAGTACATTTTAATACACCAAATATGTCTGTGCTATCTGATTATTTAATCTATTATTTAGTTTATTATTATTAACATAACTTTACACATAAAAGTCATATTTACTCTTTTTAATCACTAATTAAGTTTACACCTTTTAATTGCTGCATTCTCAGAGCCCACTGGATGTGCTGTATGGCTGCTTGTTTACATCTTTACAGCTAGCTGCTTGCCTTAATAGTAATATTAATACATATTATTATTATTGTTATTATTATTATTACAACAGTAATACATTTAGGTACATGTTGCCTGCTTACTGTGCAACTTAGGGTAGACATTAGAGAAGTAGTTTCACTAGATGGCAGTAGTTCTGCACAGGTCACGGCTCAGTAACCTCCACCTGTGGATTGGCTGTTCCTCATTGAGAAGTTAAAATGTATAATTATGTGTTGTCCTGCAACAGACCATTGCCCTGTCAATGGTATATTCCCGTCCTTGCCCAGTGTTTCTGGGTGCCACTGGGTCCATTATGACCCTGATTAGAATAAGGTGGTAAGTGAATTAAACGTATGAATGAATTTTGGCTGCATAGAAGACTAGCTAGTGGATCACATCATATTTATGTTCTGTTCTTCCTGCTTGTTTTGGTACTTCAGTTTCATCTTTTCATCTTTCAACAAGAATATAATTTGATCATATTCATGGACACCACAGACAGTGTTTACATTTCTCCTTCAGGATGTATGACTCCACAAAACAGATTTTCATGTTTTGTTGAAAAATTCTTGAGAAGAATGTATCATCAGTATGCGGGGACTTTGATTATGCAACAAGACAGTGATTTGAATCAGAAAGAGAAGTTCACATCTGAATAGCTAAAAATAAATAGGATTAAATTGTGAAATGGCTTAGTCAAATTTCTGACTAACCCAAAAAAAGTTGCTTTGGTGAGTGCAGAGAGTATTGAAAGCATGATAATGAAGTATTTGTACTGTAACTACAACATCACTAAAATAAAGTCAATGGCCTCAATGCCTTCGACATCCAGGATTTGCCTACACATTGTGGCCACATCAGGCTGCCATTGTCCTGCACCAAGAGGAACCCAGGACCTACTGCACCAGTGTAATAATAATAATAATAATAATATAACAAACAATAACAAACTCAAGGACGCTTTACAAGAGAAAAAAAAAACTAGGAGGAATAATGAGAGGCAAAGAGGAAAGTTTTGAGTTGGATTTTAAATGAAGACAAAGTAGAACAGTTATGGAGAGAATTCCAAAGTTTCGGGGCAGTAGCACTGAAGGATCTGCCACCCAAGGTAGTTTAGTATGTGGGACAGTCAGAAGAGCAGAGGATCTAAGGGTGCAAGAGGGACAGTAAAGCTGGATGAGTTCAGTGAGATATGTAGGAGTGAGACCATGGAGAGCCTTGAAGGTGAGAATCAGGATTTTGTAGTTAATCCTACAGATGACGGGTAGCCAGTGTAACTGCTGAAGGATAGGTGTGATGTGTGTAAGATCTGACTTGGCTCTGAGGATTTCATTTCAGGACCCAAAAGCAGTCAGGGTACCATTGGCTATCACATGGAGGTTTGACGACCCTCCTAGCATATGCCTCCTCAGACCATCACTGACCCAACACCAAACCAGTCATGATGGATGATGTTGCAGGTAGCATAACATTCACCACAGTATCTTCAGACTCTTTCACATCTGTTACATCTGTTCTCATCTGTAAAGAGAATGGGGCGCCAGTGGTGGACCTGCAATTCTGGTGTTTTGGTGTGAGCACAGGTCCCACTCCATGGTGCACTAGACCAAGAAGCACAGAAATGTCAACTGGAATATGCCAGACGGCTAGGTCTGCAGAGTTCTGGGACAGTTTTATGGAGTGACAAATTTAAACTGGAACTGTGTGGCCAGATGGGTCAGCAGTTTATGTAGTGCAATAAAAGTAAGGCTTCTGACTTGAAGAATACTATTCCACTGATCAAGCACAGAGTTGGGCACAGGGGGATTTTGTTCTGTTGCTGAAACTGGCAAACTTTACCATATCACTGGCATTATTGATTCACAGAAATACCACAAATATAAGGCATTTTTGAAGAGAAATGTTCTACCTTCTGTGGTGAAATCAACCAAAGCTTGGTTTATGGAATCAGCCCTGAAACTAGATGTTTGTCATTTCAAGAAATATATATATATACTGTATATACACACACACACACACACACACACTGATCAGCCATAACATTAAAACCACCTCCTTGTTTCTACACTCACTGTCCATTTTATCAGCTCCACTTACCATATAGGAGCACTTTGTAGTTCTACAATTACTGACTGTAGTCCATCTGTTTCTCTACCTACATTTTTAGCCTGCTTTTACCCTGTTCTTTAATAGTCAGGACTCTCCCAGGACCACCACAGAGTAGGTATTATTTGGGTGGTGGATCATCCTCAGCACTGCAGTGACACTGACATGGTGGTGGTATGTTAGTGTGTGTTGTGCTGGTATGAGTTGATCAGACACAGCAGCGCTGCTGGAGTTTTTAAATACTGTGTCCACTCACTGTTCACTGTTCACTCTATTAGACACTCCTACCTAGTTGGTCCAACTTGTAGATGTAGAAGTCAGAGACGATCGCTCATCTATTGCTGCTGTTTGAGTTGGTCATCTTCGAGACCTTCATCAGTGGTCACAGGACGCTGCCCACAGGGCACTGTTGGTTGGATATATTTTTGGTTGGTGGACTATTCTCAGTCCAGCAGTGACAGTGAGGTATTTAAAAACTCCATCAGCATTGCGGTGTCTTATCCATTCATACCAGCACAACACACACTAACACACCACCACCATGTCAGTGTCACTGCAATGCTGAGAATGATCCACCACCCAAATAATACCTACTTTGTAGTGGTCCTGTGGGGGTCCTGACCATTAAAGAACAGGGTAAAAGCAGGCTAAATAATTCGGTGTACATGTTCCTATAGATATACTTCTACTAGTGTGTACTTTATTCACCTTTTTCTGAATGTAAATGCTGATCTGCAGTGACCAAGCTTGTGGTTTGAGAAACAGAGAGAGAGAGAAACAGAGAGAGAGAGAGAGAAAGTGAGAGACAAATAGGGTTAGAGGGGTAAAGTGTCAGAGAATTGGTGTTTTAGAGTTGGGCAGGCGTGGCAGAAGGGAAAGATGGCAGGCTCCTCCTTCTGCTCTATTTAAATGCTTGCTCTTCAGCAGCACTAGTTTCTTTCTCCTTCCTCTGTCGGAACTCCACTCCTGGCTGAACTCTTCCGTGGATTATAATTTTTACTTTGAATTGGTGGAATACACTAGCAAGCCTAAATTGGAATTTCTTTTATTACTGATTCCTGTACACTCAAACCGGAAAGTATGAAGCTGTCAGTGTTGGCGATTCTTTCCCATATTCTTGGTAAGTAGGCGTTGAACACTGTGCCTTATTCCAGTCTATGTAAGGCTGCCTTACATGTTTCACCTTGTGTGGACGTGTAATATGCTGTGCATGAAATGAAAGTGGAAATTCCTTTGAATACTATTCATTTTCTGAAACATGGGTGGATCATGAAGGAATTCATTTGAACTGTCAAAACAGTACCAGCAATGTTGTAGTTGACAGTCTTTTTAAAGTGCAACAATGTGGTTCAGTTGGTCATCAGCCATCTCAAGAGTAATCTTTGTGTAACACGAGAGATTTATTTTTGAACCATGTGTTCATGCATTAGATCAATGTCTGTGCATGCGACTTTTGTAAATCTGGCTGAGCCCCTCTTTAGGGGTGTAGAGTGTATGAGCTATTTAAAGAAAAGAATAGCTTATGTTCATATTTCCTTAAAACACACTGCATATTTAATTAGTCAGTTATTAAACCTAGTTACATGTCAACTTTGTGTACATTCAGCCTAATTCAGTTTAGCCTGACTTAGCCTGTATTATATGAGGGAAATAAAAATTCCATGGTTTTAAAGGTGCAGTGAGGTTGCAAATACTTTTGTTACTTTGCCATTGCCATAAACCAAAGTCCTTTTCAGCATTACTATCCAACTGCAGTTAAAAAACTTTATGAAGCTCAGAGATATTTCCACAGCTCATATAATAATAATGATTACAGTTCCCAGTGCACACTGTCCTGATATATGTTGCCTCTAGACAAATTAAAAGTAGCCAGTAAAACTGAACATGTCTTTCTTTTTACTTTTCAGTTGTGTTTTCATTAGTGGGCGGTGCATCCATAGACAGGTATGAGAGCGAAAAGCCTTTACAGACCTCTGTGATTCACCTGTTACGCACATCCGAATCACAAAACGAGAAAAGACCTGTTGAGGACAGCAAGCATGCAGACCCCAAACAGGAGGAAGAGGTGGAATATTACTATGATGATGAAGAAGAATATGATCTGTCGGGTGATTTTGAAATGCCTCAGGGTAATTAAAATTCACTTTGATATTAATAAATGTATTATACTTGGGATATTTATTACAATTTCTGAACTCTCTGTGTGCCTAACTTGTCTTTTTATTTTTCCTGCAGTTGCATTTTCACGCAAACCTAAGGACTCAAGCCCAGGGGTGGTTCCAGACAGGAATGAAGAGATTAAAGAAAGAAGTCAGCAGAAAGGAAAGGGGAAAGGAAAAGGCAAAAAGAGGAATCCTTGCCTTAAGAAATATAAAGATTTCTGTATCCACGGAACGTGCAAGTATTTAAGGAAGATCGGCCCCTCATGCATGTAAGAACATTCCCTCATTTATCTTCTCTATTTTTTTTTATACATGACTGACCGTTTTAACAATCTTAGAAAAAAAAACTCATGTTAAAAATTATATGGTTCTGGCAGATGTAACTCAGGCTATTCTGGAGAGAGGTGCCACTTTTTCTCATTGCCTGTCTGGACTCGTGAAGAAGGTTATAATCGAACGACAGCCCTTGCAGTGGTAGCTGTCGTGCTGTCCTCGCTGTGTCTCACCATCATTGGTCTCCTGTTGGCCCTCAGGTTAGTTGGTAATCCCCCTACAGATGCGTAACAAGTTTAAAAGTGTAAAATAGCAACATGCATTGTCCGAAGCTAGACTAACATGTCTGTTAATAATCTTCTGCCCTCAGATTTCACAAGCGAGGCACATATGAGGTTGAGAATGAGGAGAAGGTTAAGCTTGGTGAGACCACACACCGTTAAAGCACAGGTGCACATGGTAAGCCATCAGCCACCTCTTCCAAACTATACCAACACAGTATGCCTGTGACATCACTTATCCTGTGTCTTGGTGCTTCTTTGACATTTCCATGTCTGTTTTATTTTAGGAAGACCATGTGGAAATTCTACCTCAAAATAAAATAGAGAAGTGGAACGCCAATATGCAGAGCATGGCACATTGCAAGCATTCATCGCAAAGTTGTGGTGCCGTGCTAGAGTACCAGCCTCTCTCCTCTCATATACGATTCATTGGGATGTTCATCAGGCACAAACGCAAGCACTTCAAAGCCCTATGGGTCCCCATGAAAAGCACTGAGGTTTATTTTAAAGGAAAATGTACCTTGCGTATTTTGTTTGCGGACTTATTTTTACCTGTAAAAAGGATTTTTAGGCGTGTACATATTGATTTCTGTCTTTTAATTTATTTATTTATATGCCTTAATATTTATTTATACCTTTCAAACCTTCCTGGCCATGTGTTCAGATTTAATAATATTCTATTTATTAAAATATCAAAGATATTCTAAGAGTCTTGAATTATGCAATTAAATACTGTTTTAGTATTTTAAAGCTTTAACAATTCATTGCCATTAGCAATTTCAGCATTTCTCTCTTTATTTCAGTGTTACTTGCATCCGTGTTATATAACACCATAGGAATAGGAATAGGAACATGTCAACATGTTCAAACAACATCAGTCAGTAAAGTTCTCACAGTGTTAATGCAGAAGAGAGTATGGTCTATAAAATGTGAATTAAACTTTCTGATAAAAAAGGCCTTTTTTAAAATGTCTGTTTCTTTTTTATTTATGGACAGATTTTAAATCAGGAAGCCAGTAAAGATAACATAATAGCAGATGCTTCTAGACAAACTTACGGCATAAAACTATTTAATAAGTAACAGAGCATAGTGGAACGTTTTATTCGAGCCTTGATTTTTTATCAAATTGTCAGTAGGAAAACATAAAAGTGATATTAAAGAGAATTAATTATTTGGGCATAGATGGCAAAAACAAGGACTTTTCAACAGATTAGGGTTTGCTTTTTATTATTTTATTTTCGCATTTTCTCCCTTTTTGTCCAATTTAGCATAGCCAATTAGTCTTCCGCTGCTAGGGACCCTGAGGAGGGTATCCGAGGAGGGTATATTTGCTTGACACATGCTCCCTCCGATGCATGTGCAGTTTATGACCCCTTCTTATTCGCATGTACTTGGGTGGATTCCTGCGTGAGGCCAGTCTTACACATAGAGAGTCACGTGCTGAACTTCGAGTTTCTCCACTTTTGTACAGACACCTTGGGTAACTAACCAGTCCATACACCCCTTTTTTACTCTGGTATTTTCTCACCCAGCAGACAAGTGGCCAATTTGTCTGCTGCAGGCACTGCCAATTGTGCCTTCTAGGGGGCACCCAGCTGACTGGTAGCAGAGCTGAGATTAGAACTCGGAGAGTTTAGAAATCCCAGCGTTGGTGCACTAGGAATATCCTGTGTTTCTTGACATGGTGTACATGAAGAGTAAAGTGCAGATGTAAATGCTTGAGCTCTACAGTAAGGGGGTTTGATTGCTGTGTTAAGCTGTATTGTCCTGTTATTCTCTGTGCCCACTATAGACCAAAGGTTCACTGCAAATCAATACAATGGTATTGAGACTGATTACCACATCAGTATGATGATCTCTTTCCTTGTGCTTATGGTCTCAGACACAATGACATTCCTCTTCATGCACAGGGCACGAGGGGGTCATTAAATTGTTTAATGAGTACAAAAAAGATGTCACCACAGACCAATAAAACATTAACTTATCATGTAATTGTAACTTAAAGTGGCTTATGGGACCCGTAATGGTTGGGTCAGTGGGTATGCAAAACATTTAGGAATCTAAAAAAATAGATAATTAAACATTACATGCATATAAATAATAATTAAAAAGCTCATACCATCAAATAGACTTATTTTTAAAATGCCCTGTGTTACAGTGCACTGATTGTAAGCTGACTATTAGTGAAATTAGAGAGTAATTTTGAATTTTTATTTAGCATGAATGAATTACAACTTCAGGTAAAATGTATGTCCTGAAGTAAGCTAATATAAACTCCTTGTTAAAAAAAAAACTGTAACCAGTAACCTTTTAATGCATATTTTATCTCAGAGAACTGATATGCATCTAACATTCCCAACCTTACCAGCTAGCTGTAAGTCTAGCTACCACCATTTAACAAAAAGCTTGAATGACTAGTTCTCCAGCAAAAACAACAAACATACTATTTTAGTCACATTAGTCACTCGGACAGAATTCTCTCATTAGTTACATTCAGTTCACGTGCAGTCTGTTACTACCCCACTGTGAATGTTACATCATAAAAGGCTCACCCACTCACTTCCGCATGTTAGAAGTTAAGTCTTGGTTTCCTTTGTATATTTTAAAAATGGACAGGGAATGATAACATAAAAATGCCTTCCCAGTTTTGATAGGAGAACAAAAATATTTGTCTAGCCTGCCTCCTGCCTTTATACTTGCCTACCTTCTCGCTGTCAGAGCGCACCTGCATCCTGACGTCTTTCTCACTTCTACAACTGTGCATTTTTAAAACTTACAATAGAATTTCTATTTACATGCCATAACCTCAAAAAAGTTTACTTAAGGTTAGGTGAAAAGCAATTGTGTTGATTTATTTGGCTGGCTTTCTGTCACAGAAACATTAGAACTCTGGCACATAATTGTTCTCACGTTAATCATTTTAGTCATCTGGTCAAATTTATATGCACAGGCACTTCCATCAATAGTGCTGGATGGAATGGAACCACTTCCTTGCATGTATTTTTTAAAACCTCAAAACCTCATTATAGGCCTTTTGGAGATGAAAGGTCAGATAAAAGCCTGTAAGAACTCCTTGACAGGATCTGCCAGTACTAAACTGTTCCATATTGGGATACAATACCATTCAACAGTGTAGCTGCTTACCAAGGCCACAGCCATGATTTGGAGGGGAAGGAGGGGGGAGGCAGTGCAGCAGGAACACCTGCTCTGTTCTGCTCTTTACCATACTAAAATATTTAAAAAATCACTAACACATCAGATATACACCGATCAGCCATAAGATTAAAACCACCTCCTTGTTTCTACACTCACTGTCCATTTTATCAGCTCCACTTACCATATAGAAGCACTTTGTAGTTCTACAATTACTGACTGAAGTCCATTTGGTTCTCTGCGTGCTTTGTTACCCCCTTTCACGCTGTTCTTCAATGGTCAGGACCCCCACAGGACCACTACAGAGCAGGTATTATTTGGGTGGTGGATCATTCTCAGCACTGCAGTGATACTGACATGGTGGTGGTGTGTTAGTGTGTGTTGTGCTGGTATGAGTGGATCAGACAGATTTTTTAAACACCTCACTGTCACTGCTGGACTGGGAATAGTCAACCAACCAAAAATAACCAGCCAACAGTGCCCCATGGACAGCCTCCTGTGATCACTGATGAAGGTCTAGAAGATGACCAACTCAAAGAGCAGCAATAGATGAGCGATCGTCTCTGACTTTACATCTACAAGGTGGACCAACTAGGTAGGAGTGTCTAATAGAGTGTACAGTGAGTGTACACGGTATTTAAAAACTCCAGCAGCGCTGCTGTGTCTGATCCACTCATACCAGCACAACACACACTAACACAATGATCCACCACCAAGTAATACCTACTCTGTAGTGGTCCTGTAGGGGTCCTGACCATTGAAGAACCGGGTGAAAGCAGGTTAAAAAAGTATGTAGTGAAATAGATGGACTACAGTCAGTAATTGTAGAACTTCAAAGTGCTTCTATATGGTAAGTGGAGCTGATAAAGTGGGCAGTGAGTGTAGAAACAAAGAGGTGGTTTTAATGTTATGACTGATCATTGTAAAGGATTAATATAGTACAACCATACTATAATCATATTTATTTATTTATTAGGATTTTAACGTCATGTTTTACATTTTTGGTTACATTCATGACAGAAATGGTAGTTACTCATCACACAAGGTTCATCAGTTCACAAGTTTACAGTCATGACAATTTTGTATTTCCAATTAACCTCACTTGCATGTCTTTGGATTGTGGTAGAAAACCGGAGCTCCCAGAGGAAACCCACACAGACATGGGGAGAACATGCAAACTCCACACAGAATGAACCCAGACCACCCCACCTGGGGATCGAACCTAGGATCTTCTTGCTGTGAGGTGACAGTGCTACTCACTGAGCCACCGTGCCGCCCACTTTAATTATATAAATAGAAATCTATGCATTGTTCTGTAAAGTACATTGCTATTGAGATCAAACTTTAGACAATTGTTTATTTTATTTACGTACAACTACACTTTGGTGGGCAGCAAGGACATCTGCTCTGTTCTGCTCTCCTTCTGACCTATCTTTTCTTCTGTAGCCCTCTCTCCTCTGGTCTTATACTCTAATATCTATCTAATCAATGTATGCTCCACTTAATTCAATGTCACCTGTTCTCACTGCCCTGTCAACATCCTTACACACTCTCTCTCTCTCCTCTGAAGGCACCAGGGTGAACACGAAAGAAATATTATCAGTACAACACTGGTATTTCTTACCATACTGTTCATAAATGTTCATAGTATCTGATCTGAGTATCACGGCTCATTTTGTGTAGATGCCTTACTGTTTAGATGTCCAACCGGCTAAAAAGACAGCTGAGATCCGAACCCTGAATCTCAGAGGTAGTGGGCTTGCGTGATTTACCACTGCGCCACCAAAGTGCTCCTTGATATAGACATTTTTTATTTGTTAATAGAATGTTAATAGATTGTCTGTAGCTAGCTTTACCTCTTTGAAACACTTGGGGTTTAGCCAAGGTATAATTTAATCATTAACCCTTTAAATAAGCACTTTACAACCTACTCTACCTACATTCAAGACATATTTTCGGGCTGCTTTTATAGCATTATGAAATAGCAAGTTCATCACTTGCATGACCCTGAGTGAGAACTGTAGTTTTTAATTAAACCTATAACCAATATACAGTATACTGTAAGTGACTGGTACTGTGTTAAAATAACAGTACCAAACATCAGTAAATAAATGTCGCTTACTATCATCAGCTCACACCCTCCAGAGAAACACTATTATCACAAGTACATTATAAGTATTAGAAGCATTATAAGTGGGAAAATTGTCACAGTCATGGAATGTTAAGTGGAATTTTGAATTCAGATTAGTAACCATATCTTATGGTAAGACTGTTCTTATTATAAACATTATCTATACTTATAGACAAAACCAGCCAGCTTAGTACAGCAGGTGTCTGACACCTTCTGTTTTATTCATAACTTGTTTTTGTTGGCACACTGGGTTGTTTGTCCAGGTTTTGGGGGGTACTTTGTAAATCTGTTTAAGTTGTGAGTAGGCAACCACAAGCCATATGGCCAGCAGCACTGAACCGGAAGCAAAACCACAGCAGATGAACTACTCTATACTTTTCAACCAATTTGCACACACATATGGGTGTATGTGGTCTTTGGCTGATTAGTTACACCTTAAAGTTTAACCACTAGTAAGCAATGTCTTATTCACAGCTGTCTAACTTCCTATGGCACACAGTAGGTTGATTCTTATTGAAAATATTCCTTCAAGTAAGAGGTGGCCCCACATGAGGTGGGGCCACCTCTTCTGCAATCCCACTAACTGTAGCCTACGGTTGTGCAAGCTGACTCAGTTGTGTAAGTTTTAATGTGTGCCAGTAAGAACCTGCCTTTTTGAAGCCCTGTGGTGACGGCTGTTGTTGTTGTGCTAGGTGTTTCCTCTTCCATGCTTAACAATGGGCCATTTCCACAACACACTGGATTTACGCACTATGACAGACTATTAATTCTCATCAGCACAGCTCATAGTTCAAATTAAAGGCATATCCAACACCCCTACCTTAATGAGACAGGCGGCACAAAATACCCCTCTGTAAGTGAATGAATAGCACTGAATAGCAATCTTGTATCCTGTCTGAAAATCTTTTCTTTTTACTTTTGACAGTTAAATGAAAATTTAAGAGAATCAAACATTCTGGCAAATTTGAGCTACTAGAAATTGCCATAAGTGTGTGGGTGTGTGTGTGTGTGAACATGTGTGAACGTTTGTATCTGCCCATTGATGGACTGGTGACCTGTCCCGGGTGTTTTCTGACTTTTGCTCAATGAGTTGGACCTACTGTGACTCTGTCCAGGATAAAGAGGTGGGGCAACAGACAATGAATTAATGATTTTGGTGTTGGATAACTTATGTTCTATCATTACCTTATGTCTTATTAAACATATTGTTTTTGCTTATAAGTTTATACTCATTTCATGCAATGTTTTATTTGATCATCTGAAACATTCACTATGAAACAACAAAGGCAATCAGAAAAAATTAGACAAAGGCATTGAGTTTAAAAGGTATTTTTTTTCCTATTAGGATGTAAGGAAAACCTGTTAATGCATTCCATGGTCCTGTGGAACTGAATATATTTTAGGCTAATGTAAAATAATAGGGTGTTTTTGAAACTTATACACTGAAAATAACACAAATATAATATAAAAAAAACACTGAAAATAACACAAATATAATAAATAATAAAAAAAACACTCAAATACAATTGGAAAACAGTTAAATCAATAAAATACAATAAAACCTGCTCTTTACCTATACTTTTTTATTGTTTTCTTATGCTTCTTAATTGTGGAGATGCTTGATCTTGGAATACCGTATCCCATTCAATTTCTTAAAACCTCGAGCTATAACACAAGTTTAAAAGTGAAACAGGAGGAAAATCCAGCTAAACACAGATACATCTGGAGCTTTCAGAGTGAATCTGATGGTTATTCCACACAAATGCAGATTCGTTTCATGTTCACACTTTGATGTCGTTTTACTGCACCGCTCAAGCCGAGCACTGAACACGTTGAATTTAAGGGAACAAATTTCTCGACAAAGGGCGTTGAGTTTTAAAGATTTTGAGTTTAGGGGACGTTGAGTTACAAGGTACCACTGTAATCTTTGTATTTTCTTCCAGTATCTTACTGCTAAACTTCATCTTCATTATAAATACATTTGAACCACTGCCTAAGCCTGGGCTTAACTAGCACTGTATGTTTGCTATGTTGTGAGTGAGAGCAATGCTGGTCCTGATGATTGATGATAATGTCCATGGTTGGCATGGGGTCAGGGGGATGAGGTAATTTATCACTCGCGTGCCTATTAAAATCTATTACAGGGCATCAAACACAGACATATTTACTTATTACCCACTTACACACCCAATCCACGTTCTGCATGTTTTGGGTAGTGAAGGGCACATGAGTATCTAAAAAAACCCCTGCATGGATAACAGAGGAATATTTTCTCCTTTTTTAGTGTCATCTGTTTTCGAGGAGCTTCTAATTCATGGCAGTCTGTTTACTTTTGCCACCATTTGCTTTACACTGCATTTCCTCTGGCTTTTTTTTTATTGTGCAATTTTGGGTTTGGCAAATTTTTTTGCCCAGGAGTGTAAATGCTTCCTTTATGTGAAATCTCTGGACATTGCGAAATCTCTGGTCTCACTCCACGTGCTTTAATCTTTTGGTCTCAGCCCAGATACTGTCATTCGCTGAATAAATAGCCGACACCTCTCTCCTCATGGCCCACATGGGGCTGCCAGTGGATTCCTCTACAGTGACCTCATCATAGATGGGACTGGACACGTGTATCTTTATCACGTTATGAAATTCACACCCGGCTATTTACACTCACCAGAAGCCCTGAACAGGATTGTGTGTCAAGACAAAATTCATGCACCCCCATGTCAAGTCTTCTATTCATGTTCCTGTACAAACAAACACAAACTAACTCATGCTTATGTCTGGAAGGAATCCCTTCCTCACATAGACATACAGAGGGAGAATTGCTTATTATTAAGCTTGGTCCTTAGTTCTAAACAAGGCTATTAAAGTTTAAACCTAAACTTTAGGGACAGTGGTAGCCTAGTGGGTAGAGCTTTGGGCTATCAACTGAAAGGTTGAGAGTTTGAATCCCAGCTCTGCCATGCAGCCACTGTTGGGCCTTTGAGCAAGGCAATTAACCCTTTCAGCTCCAGGGGTGCTGTACAATGGCTGACCTTGCGCACTGACCCCAGCTTCCAAACAAATTGGGATATGTGAAGAAAGAATTTCGTATATGTATACATGACAAATAAAGGAATTCTATTCTAAACTACAAATCATTTTCCAGCAAACTATAATAATATGCCAAAATTACTAAAATCTGAACACTACTAAGAATAGATATGTAATGTTTTATATTATTAACTACTTGCATTTGGAACAATGTAGGTTGTTAATATACTACCATGCATGATATCATCAAAAGGTTACTAGAACAGGGAGAAATCTCTGAGCATTCATTGCACCAAATGTGTCCCCAAGCCAGGCGGCACAGAGACTCGGTGGGTAGCACTGTCGCCTCACAGCAAGAAGGTCCTGGGTTTGATCCACAGTCGGGGCGGTCCTGGTCCTTTCTGTGCAGAGTTTGCATGTTCTCCCCGTGTCTGCGTGGGTTTCCTCTGGGAGCTCCGGTTTCCTCCCACAGCCCAAAAACATGCAGTAAGGTTAATTGGAGACACTGAATTGCCCTATAGGTGAATGGGTGTGTGTATGTGTGTCTGCCCTGTGATGGACTGGCGCCCCGTCCAGGGTGTTACTGTGTGCCTTGCACCCATTGAAAAACTGGGATAGGCTCCAGCAGACCCTAATTGGATAAGCGGTTAAGACAGTGAGTATGTAGTGAGTGTCTCCAAGCCAAGGAAAAAACATACTGTCTGTTACAACAGTATGGGGGAGGCATGGTGGCTCGGAGGGTAACACTGTCGCCAGGTGGAGAGGTTCCTTTTCTTTTCTGTGTTTTCCTGTGTCTGCGTGGGTTTCATCTGGCATCTGGGAGCTCTAGTATCCTCCCATAGTATGGTCCCATAGTACAAAGACATGCAAGTTTGGTAAATTGGAAATACTAAATTGCCTGTGGGGTGGCACGGTGGAACAGTGGCTAGCACTGCCACCTCACAACAAGAAGGCCCTGGATTCGATTTCCACATGGAATGGTCCAGCAACAGTATAATGGTACAAGTGACAGAATAACTTGCATTTAAACTGGCAAATATGCTGAGCCTTCATGCCCGGCTGCCATTACCCTCTGTGAGTGAATTGTGTGGTTTAAAACATATAAAGCCAATGCATGCATGCTGGTTTATGGAATGGCTCTCCCATGACCTTGTGAAGAGCAAGCTAAAGAAGACGTTTAGCCATTGAATGTTTTAGGGTGGTTCAGCAAAAAGGATATGTGGCTTTGGGGACAGATAAGCTCAAGTTTTGAGCGCATACCACTTTATTCAGCAGCCTTGAATAATAGGAGGCAGTTTCCACTTCTTTACCACTTCCTGCAGTAAAATGCCACCACAGAAATGCTATGATTAGTCTGTGGTATTTTCTACCACTTATTGTCTATCAGTTAAAGCCAGTGCAATGTAAAAAGGTGTGTGGGCTTGAAGTTCACCTCTGTCTTATCCTAGCTTTTCATACTTGATCCTTTGTTTTTCTTTTCAGTCCTTTTATGTGAGCTATGACAACGTGGGAGCACTGTTTCAGTTCAGTGGAATGCAGTGAGGGGATTTTTCTCAGTTTGGATGATGTCATTGATGCTGGGTTCCTGGTGCAGCTAATGAAAGCCAAAGTGGAAATGAAAGGTTGTACTTCAAGTTCCAAAATATAGTAAACATTTAGAATCAAATCTCATACTGTAAAAGAAACAGAAACTTTCAGATAAGTGCTTTTCTCTGGATGTTGTCAGCTGGTATCACCACCCATAGCTATAATGTATTATCACTCACTCACTCACTCACTCACTCACTGGGGTGCTGGTGCCTATCCCAGCTTTTCAATGGGCGCAAGGCACACAGTAACACCCTGGACAGGGCGCCAGTCTATCGCAGGGCCGACACACATACACACACACATACACCCATTCACTCCAATTAATCTGACTGCATGTTTTTGGACTGTGGGAGGAAACCAGAGCTCCCGAAGAAAACCCACGCAGACACAGGGAGAACATGCTAACTCCACACAGAAAGAACCCAGACCGCCCCACCTGGGGATCGAACCCAGGACCTTCTTGCTACCCACCAAGCCACCGTGCTGCCCAATGTAATATCACTCCAGCTCTAAAAATACCAACAAAGATGTCTCTATTAGATAGTTACTTTTATCTTATTTGATTATGTGTGTTTAGACTGCATATGTTGGATTATAAGAATGTTTTCTAAAAATAAGGTAATTCATGTGTTTCTGAAAAAGATCACAAGTTACAGGATTACAGGACAATACATCATTTAAACTTCATTACACTGTTAGAAAAAGTGTTCATCAAGAGTTTCGCAACCATTGTCTTTACTGAGAATAAACAATTTCTGAGAGCAAGACATTAAGCTGCACCCTTTTCCTGGGATCACTGCCATGCTGTGGTGGTAAGGCCTGAGTGTACTTATGAATCTGAGAGCAATACAGTAATGGAGCTGTGCCCCTGGCAGGGTCACCCTTGACGGTAAGGTCAAAGTGAAGGTTCCAGACAAAGAGTGATCACAACCCCATCCATGATGAACTAGAACTGTGGGTTGTAGCGCAGTTCGTAAAACTTCTGGTGTAAGTTTTTGACAGCAAGGCACATGGTGGGTAAACTTAGCACATGCTGAGTCAGCTGCAGGGCTGACTGGAGATAGGGATGCTCAGTCAGTCTTTTTGAGCACAAATGAGCAATTGAAAATTAAACGCATTACTGGCATGGATGTCACCCAGGAAAAAATTTCTGTGGTACCCACTGTGGGAGACAGGGTGGGCAACAAGAAGTGTACTACTGGCTCATCAAAGTTTGCAACAGAGAGAGATGATTCACTTTGGCAAATATTGAGCTAAGCATCACTAAGATAGAACAGTGAAATGTTTGGGATCTCAATTAACTTGGTAAGCTATCAATACTTGGGAATGAATTAAAGAGACTAAACTTCAGGATTTGTGAGTTGTTTGAGACTAGGTGGTCATGCACTGGATGCCTCAAGAACATTGGATGGACACAGTGCTGAGGGTTGCAAACATAATGGAGTTGCTGTCTGGGTTTTCAGAAACATATGACTAACATCATACAAACCAGTAAGTAGCAGAGTCATATCAGCCACATTTGCCACAAAACCAAGAGATATGACTATTATCCAGAGTTATACATCAACGAGATGAAGAGAACAATTCTACAAGAACATTAAATGTGTACTTGCAGTGACTCCCAAACAAGAACCTATTTGTGATCACTAGTAATTTGAATGCAAGAGACGGAGATGATGCAGAAGAAAGTGAAGTCAGTTTGAAATATGGAAACAAAAGGGGTCAGACACTGGTGGATATTTGTGCTGATCATAGTTAGTTATCACCATTATACTGTTCTGCCTACACAACAGGCACAGATAATCTGAAGATTACAAATCAAGAGACAAAGATTGACCACATTCTTATTTGTCAGCTGTAGAATCAATTGGTTATTAATGCACACACATCCCTCACAACTTCGTGATGTTGACAGTAGGGATGTAACGATACACTCTACCCACGATGTGATGCGATTCCCGATACTGGGTTCACGATACGATTTTTCCCTGAAATTGAAGAAAGTTATTTGTCATATTATTTATCTTTAAAAAAAAATACTGTATTTTTGCTTATCTTTTATTTACCTAAATAATGAATGCCCTTTTATTTCTAAGGTAGGTACAAACTATGCAAAACAATGCTGCACATTTTCCTTTTTGTGTAAAAAAAATAAAATAAAATAAATGAATAATACAAATAAAGAAAGTGCCCTCACATAAATAAATTTGGCTGGAAAATTCCGAACGTGGCAACCCTGTAGTGACGTAAACCAGACGAGGTGAATAGCGCCAATGCCCTCTGCTGTTTAAAGTAAATATCGATTCATTATACATGTAAACCGATTTGAATCGTTACACATGTGAATCGATCTTTAACTGTCTTGTGGTGCATCGTTACATCCCTAGTTGACAGTGAAGCTTAGATTTAAAATGAAGAAAATGTGGAAGCCACTGCTGTTGAACTTTGGAAAAATCATAAATGACCATTTTAAGCAGCAATACCCAGTAGAGACTGGCAACAGATTTGAAGAGCTAGACAGACTTGAAGAATCACACACACTGGATTTCCAGGGACACCTTTGAGTGGATAGCAAAGAAGCATGAGGCAAAAACAAAAACAAAGTGCTTCAATAAATACAGAAAACTTCAAGATGAGGTGCAGAAGGTGCTCAGAAGAGATAAACAAGCTTAGTTGGCTTAATTAGGCAGTGAGCTAAAAGACAATGCAAAGTATAGCCAACAATATGCTGCTGTCAGGACTGTCCGTCACACATCAGCATGGTTCAGGGTATGAAAGGAAGTCCGACAAGGATGTAACAGGTCACCATGTCTATTTAACATCCTTGTAGAGCAAGTGATAAGAAAGGCGCTGCAAGGTTTGATGGAGGATTGATGATTGGTGGAAAGACTATTAGCAATCTCCTAAAAGAACTACAGGAGCTGCTGTGTCGTAGTGAGAAAGCTGTGAAGGAAGATAACATGCTGATAAATGCAGCAAAAATGAAAGTGATGACGAACACTAGAGATTATGGTGGAACATGACATGAAGCATGTACAGTAGACTTCTTATATTTGGGAAGTAGATTATCAAATACTGCACAATGTACTGGTGAAGTCAGGAATGGCAATGAGCAAGGTGGTCATGGTCAAATTGACAAGGATACGGAAAAACAAGTCTATTAGTGTCACGGTCGTGAACAGAACAGTCAGACGCTCACGGATAGTAAAAGACGTTTTAACATACAGTTCAAAGTACAAGAGGTAATCCAAAGAGTACTTAAAACCAAGCAGTATGTCAGCACGTAAATCAACTAGGCAAAAACACAGAAGTCGTAGTCACAAATCTCAGTACACAAAGTAGGAACTGGCAATACCTTGCATAAGTATACCTATTGCAATCACGATTATATAGACATCCATAAAATAGCTTCAGGTGTTAATTCGTACACTGGTGACACAGACTCCCTCTGTGCTGTCCGATGACTGCCCGCTGACTTCTGGGAAATGCAGTCCTTCACGTCATTATAGTCAGCGGGTACCAGCGAAAGAGTGGTATCATCAGTAACTGCAGGCAGTGTAACAATTAGCACCATCACTACAACTGATGAATGCAGTGCAGTCAAGCATCACAAATCAATCATTCAGTACTTCTGCAGCAACAGCCTAAACTCTTGTGAAAAAGCTCTCCTAAGCATCTTAATGAATGGGTAAAGTCAAAACTAATTGCTTTCTTCCACACCAACATCAATAAGTCATTGACTAATGGATGCTTTACGCACTTGAATTGTGTCATGCCAAAGCACAACATGTCTTTCTTTGAATTGTTGCCTTTAATTCAGAAGCATTAAATCATCTACAGTGACAATCATTACAAAAAGCTGTACAATAACCCAACCCAATACATCACAATTAAAAACCTGTTTTACTGCTTAACAGCCAAATGGCTAATCTGACATCGAAGGGGCCTTGCCAAGTCCTGGTTGACATGCTTAGTTAGCCCGTTGGACTGAGAGGTGGAAACGGGAGGACAGACTGCCAAGAACTAACTAGTGAACTATGGTCCCCAATACGAGGGTGCAGGGGCCCGGCTGGGCAGGTTTAGGTTGCCTTGTTGCAGGCACATGTCTGACAGGCCCCAACATAACACTGCATATCTTTGCCCATAGAAGGCAACCATAAACATTAGCAAAAGAACAAACGAGCAAAAGGAGGTTCTGTTCGCCCTAAGGTGTCCTGCAAATGGAGATGCGTGTCCACATTGTAAGACCCATGCTCGGTGGGGACAAACAGTGTCTCCATGGCACAATTGCCAGAATCAGGCTCCTGATGTTTAGCCTCTTGAGTGGCTACCTCGAGGCCCCACTAAAGGAAGGCCACCACATAGGATTCTGGGGGAAGAGGAGGTTAAAGCCTTCTGCTGTATGAAACCGGAGTCAGGCTTAGTATTCTTTGATCCGGGCTGACAAAGACAGGACTAAATTGAACCGGCCAAAGAATAAAGACAACCTAGCCTGAAAAGTGTTTAGTCGCTTGGAATCCTGGATGTATGCCACTTTTATGATCAGTCCAAACCAGGAACTGATGCTTGACTTCCTCTAGCCAGTGGCTCCACTCCTCAAATGAGAGCTCTACTGACAATGTTTTAATTAGGAGAGAGAAACAAAGAATCAGCACTGTGTTGATTCACAATCATGTGGAAATAGTGTCCAGGTGTCTTGAATTTTGGCTAATTGGCGTGGTAGCTTGTGTGAAATGTCTTTTTAGGATTACAGGACATTGTGCCACACTTCCTGTTGCCCACGGGAGAAGTGAAAGCCTATTGCCCTGTTACACTCAGATAGTCACTGACCGCTTTTTTCCTCTGTCAAAAGTGGAGTCTTACAGAGAGTCATATCGCATGCAGAGAAAAATATTATGCACTTTTGTGACTTTCCCACCCTTTGTTTGTGCGACTTGACTAGCCTGCAGATGTTGCATTTGCATTTGAGGAACGCTGTCAACCCTCCTCCCTCAGACACAGCCAAATCGATAGCACAGCTGAAATTAAAATTTGAGAGCTCAAAATCCCAGCAGTGGTGGGCTAGCACATTAGACCACTGAAACACCTGAGTGCCTCAAATGTACATATTAATAGTGGGGAGAAAACATGTAACCCTACAACCAATAAAATTGACCCTAACATGTTATGGTACAACTACCAGTGTATTTATCCACTTTAAATGTACACACATACATTGTTAAATGTGTAATTATAATTAAAAACAGCTAATTGATAAATACAAATCCATTATTGTAAGTTATAGTTATAGGAATTTTAAGGAATAACTATTTGCATCATGGTTGTATAATTTTGTTCGGTCTAACTTGTCCGGTCACCAAAAAAAGTAAACTCTCAGAAAATTAATTATTACTTGCCCAGTAAGATTAAATTTTAAATATGTTTTTCTCTGTGGTGCCATTTATGTTTCCTTTGATGATGTGTAATGTGCCAGTATGGTTTGTAGAGAAGCAGCTGCATACCATGATGCTTCCATCTCTGTACTTCTAAAGGATTATGAGCTACACTGTTGCCAAAGAGTTCATTTTTTTTACAATAGTGTTGATTTGAGTGCTAAATTCAGATGTGTATCTCTTAGTTTCTGAAAGTACAATGATTTAAGATTGTGACTTAGAGATTGATTTAAGATTGAAGATTGTGAGTTTTGTCTGAAATAATAAAAAGAGGTAGCTATATTCTTTTGGGGAATGTTTATTATATACAAGAAAAAACTTGTCTGATCCCAATTCCTGAATCAGGAGCCATCGTAATTTGTCTAGACACAACCAAAACCAGACTAGACTACTCAAGCTATAAGTTGTAAGTGTCCTGGTTTCTGTAATCTCAGTCTATAGAGAGGAATTTATGGTCTCACACAGCAGCAACATTAAAAAAACGTTTGGTAGTAATGCCTCACCTAGGCCTCCCTGCTTGTAAAATCCAGAGCATCTGGGGTGGTCATTACTCAGTCATTTCCCTCTGTGGACTGAGTAAGAGTGAGTCAGAGGAACCAGGCTTTGTGTCTCAGTATGTAACCTCAGTTTGCTTTGACTTTTCCTTTGACTAGTGCCTGGCTGAGCTCATACAACAATGGTTTGCATATTTTAATGCTACAAAAGTACCAATTCTTCACAGTGATGATGTCATTTCAATTGTCAGATCAGTACTCAAATAAACAGTTGAGAATTTTATATGTATGGCAAGAAATGAGAGACAGTAATATTCAATTCATGTAATAAACTTTACAGATGTTTTCATTAACACAAAATAACCATTAAATGTGTAGACCATAAAGTAACATCAGCACAACAGAATGTTACGTCTAACCATACAGCAATTAAAATAGTTTTATTTGATGGTTTACCTTGTTTTTTAACTGTAATAATGTAAATATTTAACATCTGCTGCATGGTTGGCTTAGCAGGTAGGGTAGATGGCTCCAAAGTTCTGGGAACTTGGCTTAAAATCTTGGCTCTAGTGAATGTTTCTACAGTGTTTGATATGTCCTCCTAATGTGTGCATTGGTAAGTATTTTATTTTCTTTTTCCATTGCATAACACCCTACTGTACAATACAGAATGTATCCAAATCTGATCTGGAACTAACTGTAACATACTTAAAGTGCTCCTATCTGTTTACAGCTGCTCAAAGGGTACTCCTGAAAGTAGTAGTTTGCTGAAGGCAAGGCTGTGGCGCATTCTTCACCAGCCACTGAGACCACATACGTCACAATGTATACAGTAGTAGGAGGAACAACATGACAGTTTTGATTTACCTAACTGCACTTGTTGTGGTATTTCTGTAGCCCTGTTAAACTAAATTATTTTATATAACACCACTGTAATAAAAGCTAGAAGAGTTTTAAACATGGCTCTATGGCTCTTGTATTGTGTTACTATAGTGACCATTCTGTGATGATTTGACTAAAATGGTCTGCATTGTTCCTCATGCCATTTATCCAGTTCACATGGCAGCTGAGGTACAGGTTACTTGGCAATGTAAACAACCATTAAATGTGTGGATCATGGATTTTATGACAACATGCAGCGAACCATGCAGTGAAAAAGCGGCATAAAATACCATGTCAGTCATGTCGGTATGTACATTTAAAATGGCACTAGGTGTGAGTACCTAAATGGTTATATTTAACCATTTCTGTGTGGTCCCAGAGCCACCAAAAACCTGATTAATATGTAGCAGTAACTGAAAAGAATGGAATTAATAAACAAATAATTTCAATATAAATGCAAATGAGTTGCTATTCGCTGATGTTTTATCTTTATTTACTTTTTAACTTTTTTACC
This sequence comes from Trichomycterus rosablanca, assembly GCF_030014385.1. Taxonomy (NCBI): domain Eukaryota; kingdom Metazoa; phylum Chordata; class Actinopteri; order Siluriformes; family Trichomycteridae; genus Trichomycterus; species Trichomycterus rosablanca. The sequence continues at coordinate 22,221,767 of NC_085995.1, forward strand.
TCCAAACCCTAGTAGAACTCGTGATCTAAACGTTAGCCCTTTGCTGTGACTAAAGACAACGTACATTGATCAATCATATCCAAAGTATTGCACCAACATGAACTTCTGTTACATTGCACCAACTGGGAAAATGTAACATGAAATAATTCCTAATGACCTTAAGTGGTTTGATAATGCTTAAAAGGAACTTTTTTGCGTAAATTCTAAGCCGTATGTGTGGCATACATCTAATAATCATCAGACCATCCCCACTGTAAAATATGGTGGTGGTAGCATAATATTAGTCACATTCCCATTTGCCAGACATCTTAAATGGAAATTCATGGAAGTTCAAGAACACTGACACAATGTGGTTTAAAATGAAACCATTGACACCACAGACGAAGTCCTGAACTTAACCCCATCAATGATGTGTGGTAAAACCCTTAAAACTGCTGTTGACCACTATGACCCACTTAACCTGACAGAACATCTTGTAAAAAGGAATGGGCCATTTTTTATCAACTGTGGCTAATCTAAAAAGAATACTGGTTGTAATCACTGCCAAAAGTGGCTTAACCAAGTCATTAACAAGATAAGTTAATACTTATTAACTGTTAACTTTTCAAGGTTTTTTTGTTTTGTTTTCTTATTTGCTTTTTAATGATATGATTTGTGTCTTAATCAAACACTGCAATTCTTTGTTGGATTAGTTGATGTGGACAAACACTCAAACATAAATAGTTTTCAATGCACTATAAAAAGGTTCTGATTTTTTTATTCTTTGCTTCCCATATAAAACATTTGTTGGCTATATGCAGGTGACCAGCTGGCTGTCAGATAAAGATCTTATTCATGATGCTAAATCATACATCTTTTATCAAACAGGATGAGCAATGTTTATGCAGCTGCTCATTAAAGATCGTCATGAGTGGCTTTGCAGGTGGGTTGCTAACTGTAGCTGTGCTGATTTAGTGGACTGTAACATGCACAGTTTTATCATTCTGCCGCTTAGGAAAGATATGACCAGCCGGCTGAGGGAGTGTCGCTCTTTGATGGCTTGGTTAATATCTGCTCTGCTGCATACCTTGTGTAGGCTGGTTAGATATTATGGCCTGTCATCGAAACTCAAGGCGGCCTGCCTGAAAGAAAGTCTTTATAACATAATCTCAGTTGGGATTGCTGTTACTGACTGGAAAACAAATCAAGAGCTTATAAATCAATAAACTTTCTATTCTGGGTATAGGTGTTTTATACACAGTGTTACGCTGCTCTGGTAACATACGCTACACTACAAACACTACATGACCAAAAGTTTGTGGACACCTGAACATTTGTACTTACACTGCTTCTTTACTCCTCTTTCACTCCTGCAATGATTTACTAACATTCAACCACAAAAGCATTACTAAAGTGGACTGATGTGTGAGAAGTTGACATTGCAATGCCAGTGAGATGAGTCCAATGATTGGTATTGCACATGATGAATCTTGGGTTGTCAGTGGCAATGAAAACACAGTCCTTTGTGGGGTCATATGTTATGTGCCATGTCGTTCGGCACTCATAAATCATTTTCCTGTGTGGCCAAAATAGACAAATGCAATCAATTACTCTATAAGGCCAAAAGTACTTACCCAATTTCCAAAAAAGCTAAGACATTTTGTAAATGTAAAATTACTTTTAATTTTTGGCTGACAAACTTGATTGCATTTTTTTATTATAAAGAAAATGTATAAAATATTTAAATTATACAATTTAGAAACATTACATGATGTCATGTCTGGCTGTAAAAAAGGATCCATGCTCAGTCTTTGCAAGCAAACTTCATGACAGGATTGTCAATTCATTAAAAAATAACATATGCAAGATTGCAAATAATTTAGGTCTTACACCATCTACCATACATAATATTATAAAAAGATTTAGGGAAGGCTGCTCAGGTGGCGCAGCGGTAAAAAGACACGCTGCAACCAGAGCTGGATTCTGAGTACATCGTTTCGAATCCAGCTCTGCCTCGAGGCTGGGCGGCTGTATGAGCAACGATTGGCCGGTTGCTCAGTTGGGGCGGGTGGGACAAAGAACCGGATGTGGGTCTCTCTCTGTCAGAATGCGATCACGACCTCTGCCGGCTGATTAGAGGCGCCTGCACAAGAGATGAGGAAGAGTGCCCTTAGGGTGTGTCCCGCATGCAACGCTAGGTGGCACCAAACTCATCAATGTGTGGGTGGCAAAGATGCATCCGGCTGCTGCTCATGTTTCGGAGGGGATATGGGTTAGCTTCGATCTTCTCCGTCAGGGCAGGGTTCGGCATAGACAGAGAGGAAGCACGATGCAAATTGAACAACTGGATGCACTAAAGGGGGAGAAAAAGGGGAAAAAATTAAAAATAAAAAAATAAAAAAATTCGGGAATCCATAGAAATCACAGACAATCCAAGGCAAAGCCAGAAACCATTATTAACTGTGAGTGATCTTTGAAAAAATATCATGCTACTGTGATAAATACACTCATGTGGGTTCACAAATACTTTTGAGAGCCTTTGTTCATTAACACAGTCCACTGCTGCATCAAGAAATCTGCAACTCTGCTGCATAAAAAGAAAGCCATACATTTTATCTACGCAGATATGCTGCCAAGTTTGCTGGGCCCAAGCTTATCTTAGATGGACCAAAAGACAGTGGAAATGTGTTGTCAAATAAGTTTCAATAGACAACAAAATAATTATTTCTTAATTAAAAAAAAACAATAAAACTTGAGAAACCAGCAAAACAAAACCTAATCAAAGCCACAGCTCAAAGCAGGACTCAAAAAACAGGTGACCACATTACTGGAGCAAAAACACTGCACTGCACGCAGTCACCAAGACACATGGTAAAACACAGGTACAGGCTCAAGAGGAAAATGACTCAGGTGTAACTCCGCCAGCTACTCAATCCACCAGCGACCACCCAAATGAGAAAGTCTGAAAAAACAACAGCAGCTAAAACTTGAGATGCTGTCATGTATTTTACCTAGGGAAAAAACTTAAAACATAAGGGTGCCCGCAACAGCTACAAACTAAAACTGCTGCCCTTGTTCACCAAGTTTCCAAAAACCAGAGCTGAAGAACACTAGCAGGGGAGCCAGCAGAGAAAGTCAGGTAGTCAATGGACTCAGCCCTGAACTGAGTCCCAGGTACACTTTTAAAAGTGATGTCTTCAGGTATAACAAGTAATATCTAATACTTCTTTTAGATCAGCATAAAGCAACAAGATTTTCATCAGCTTTTATGTCTGCATCACACTCAACAAGAAACTTATTAATTCAGAGGGTTTATAGAAATCTTGGTAGGCTGGCCATGCTGATTTTATCTGGACTACATTTATAAAAGGTGCTTTCTGGAGCCAGTCCTGGATTTCTCAAAATGTAAGTCATGTTATATTTTAAATATGTTTTTACATATAGTAAAGTAAATATATTGAAACATTTGCACTGAATAACTCCTACAATAAAGATTAGCCAATACACCTACCTGCCAAATTGTCTACCGCTTTTTCACCTGCCAGTCTTACAGAACCTCTTTGATACCCCACAGACATAGGCAACCATGTTTGTGTGGCCACCCAGGCTATAGCAGTGTTTGGCACAGCTAAGATTTGAACTGAAGCACTAAAGTTGCTGTGTAAGACACACTTTGCCAATATTGACATCATGCTACTCAAGATTTCCTAGTAAGTAAGGCTATTTACACTCTATAGCTCAGAACCAGTCTTGAGTTCACACCCTAGTATTCACACCAAGTGTTAAACAACACCCTAAAAAGAAGAGTGATAGAAATGTGACATGCTATAAAGAATTTTGAAGTTTTTGGTCATTGTGCCAATAGATGAGAATTTGCTTTGTTAGGTTTATCCCACAGACAAAAGATGTAATTAATAACCAAAGTAAGTGCATTAATTGACAGCTTTACTCTGTCTCTTTAACATTTTCTTTTACAATTTCAATTCTTTGCCAGCTAACGACCAGACACCAATTGGCAAACCAATGTTAACTCTGAACACATCATGGAAGGTGTGGTGTGAGACTGTGCTCCAACCCACTGTGTGAGACTATGGCAACTCCCTAACAGAGAAGAAGAAAGTCCTTATTTTAAACAGTACATGTGACATAAATCTAACAAGGCACACCAGTCTATTAACACCATTTGAACTGTAAAATATGGTCATGGGGCTGGTGATATGATGATGATTGATAGGGAAATACAGTGGGGCCAAAAAGTATTTAGTCAGCCACTGATTGTGCAAGTTCTCCTACTTAGAAAGATGAGAGAGGTCTGTAATTTTCATCACAGGTACACTTCAACTATGAGAGACAAAATGAGAAAAAAAAATCCAGGAAATCACATTGTAGGATTTTTAAAGAATTTATTTGTAGATTATGGTGGAAAATACAGTGGGGTCAAAAAGTATTTAATCAGCCACTGATTATGCAGGTTCTCCTACTTAGAAAGATGAGAGAGGTCTGTAATTTTCATCATAGCTACACTTCAACTATGAGAGACAAAATGAGAAAAAAAAATCCAGGAAATCACATTGTAGGATTTTTAAAGAATTTATCCGTAAATTATGGTGGAAAATAAGTATTTGGTCAATAACAAACAAGCAAGATTTCTGGCTCTCACAGACCTGTAACTTCTTCTTTAAGAAGCTCTTCTGTCCTCCACTCGTTACCTGTATTAATGGCACCTGTTTGACCTCTGTATAAAAGACACCTGTCCACAGCCTCAAACAGTCAGACTCCAAACTCAACCATGGCCAAGACCAAAGAGCTGTCGAAGGACACCAGGAAGAAAATTGTAGACCTGCACCAGGCTGGGAAGAGTGAATCTACAATAGGCAAGCAGGTTGGTGTGAATAAATCAACTGTGGGAGTAATTATAAGAAAATGGAAGACATACAAGACCATTGATAATCTTCCATGGGGTCAAGATCTCATCCCGTGGGGTCAAAATGATCATGAGAACGGTGAGCAAAAATCCCAGAACTACACGGAGGGACCTGATGAATGACCTGCAGAGAGCTGGGACCAAAGTAACAAAGGCTACCATCAGTAACACACTACGCCGAGAGGGACTCAAATCCTGCAGTGCCAGGCGTGTCCCCCTGCTTAAGCCAGTACATGTCCAGGCCCGTCTGAAGTTTGCCAGAGAGCATATGGATGATCCAGAAGAGGATTGGGAGAATATCATGTGCTCAGATGAAACCAAAATGGAACTTTTTGGTAAAAAACTCAACTCGTCGTGTTTGGAGGAAAAAGAATGCTGAGTTGCATCCCAAGAACACCATACCTACTGTGAAGCATGGGGGTGGAAACATCATGCTTTGGGGCTGTTTTGCAAAGGGGACGACTGATCCGTGTTAAGGGAAGAATGAACGGGGCCATGTATCGTGAGATTTTAAGCCAAAACCTCCTTCCATCAGTGAGAGCATTGAAGATGGAATGTGGCTGGGTCTTCCAGCATGACAATGATCCCAAACACACCGCTCGGGCAACGAAGGAGTGGCTCCGTAAAAAGCATTTCAAGGTCCTGGAGTGGCCTAGCCAGTCTTCAGACCTCAACCCCATAGAAAATTTGTGGAGGGAGTTGAAAGTCCGTGTTGCCCAGCGACAGCCTCAAAACATCATTGCTCTAGAGGAGATCTGCATGGAGGAATGGGCCAAAATACCAGCTACAGTGTGTGCAAACCTGGTGAAGACTTACAGGAAACGTTTGACCTCTGTCATTGCCAACAAAGGTTATGTTACAAAGTATTGAGTTGAACTTTTGTTATTGACCAAATACTTATTTTCCACCATAATTTACAAATAAATTCTTTAAAAATCCTACAATGTGATTTCCTGGATTTTTTTTTCTCATTTTGTCTCTCATAGTTGAAGTGTACCTATGATGAAAATTACAGACCTCTCTTATCTTTCTAAGTAGGAGAACCTGCACAATCAGTGGCTGACTAAATACTTTTTGGCCCCACTGTAGATGAGGTATGGTACATAGATATATTTGATATACACTGTTCTCTTGTCAGAAAGCTTAAACTAAAAAGAAAATTTGTATTTAAGTATTGAATTAATTATTGAATTAATTAGCAGGGTGGCATGGTGGCTAAGTGGGTAGCAGTGTTTCCTCACAGCAAGAAGCTCCTGGGTTCGATCTTCAGGTGGGGTGATCCGGGTCCTTTCTGTGTGGAGTTTGCATGTTCTCACTGTGTCCGCATGGGTCTCCTCCTGGTGCTCCGGTTTCCTCCCACAGTCCATAGGCATGCAAGTGAGGTGAATTGGAGACACAAAATTGTCCATGACTGTGTTTGATATAACCTTGTGAACTGATGAACCTTGTGTAATGAGTAATCTTTCCTGTCATGAATGTAACCAAAGTGTAAAACATGACGTTAAAATCCTCATAAATAAACTAACAATTAATTAGCAAATAATAAAATGTGCTAAATACTATAATTGCATATAAGGTGCATTGTGAACCAAATACAAATGCTTTCCTGTTGTATAAAAAAGTATTTTACTTGTTTTCAGTTATTGCTGAATCCTGGCAATATATGGCAGGATTTTGACCTTAAGGAGTCCACAACTAAGTTCGGCTAAATGTGACACCATTCTCAGCTGTCTCCATTAGAAAGCTAAAGAACATAAAACCCTTTCTTACTCAGTAATGTATCTGATTTCTAACAAGGCTTCACAAAGTTGTTTGTATGAGTCGCTAATATGAAAAATGGAAAGTTACCACATGTCATAAAAACACACTGCCCTAGCTGGCTAACCTCCAAACTCAAGCTTTCCCTGAAAGTCACGTGACCTGCAGGGTGAGGCAGCTTTCTGTTACACGTAGCTTCTGGACACATTCTTTACAAAAAAAGGTAGGTGATAGTCCTGATAGCTCTGACTAATGTGTGGACACTTTGCCCTTGCTCAAACCACTTAAGCAGATCTTTAGGTGCTATTTCATCACAAGCGGAAGTAAACCAAGCCCAGCCAAAGCAAACCAAAAACTTCCATCACCACCTACTTATCAGATTCCTTTGTTGTAGGAGCTAGCATTTAAAAGAAGGGGACTTTTTTATTCAAATTATAAAGCACCACCCTAAAGTAAGTGTCAGAATCAGGATTGCCAGTTGTAGTCAATGTGTTACCTCAGGATTTATTTGATCATTGGGTAATTAGGTTCAGGTGTCTTAAGTGTGTCCAAAGGTGGCTCTTTCATCACTGCTACAGGTGAAGCAGCATACAACACTCCTACTAGCCACAGGAAATGGCTTACAACATACTAGCAATTAAAACAAACGGACACATTCTTATGCAGTATATTCTTTTACAAAATGTACCAAATAATATAAATAGCATCATAGTACTGCTTCACCCAACATCAATGCCAGACCTCACAAATGCTCTTTTGACTGAATGGGCACACATTTTCACAGAGACACTCAACAATATTGAGGGGAAATTCATGGTAAGCCTTTCTAGAAGAGGGCAATCGCAGCCAAGCGGTTAAGGTACTGGACTATTAAGCAGAAGCTCGCTGGTTCAAACCCCACTACTGCCACTTTGCCACTGATGAGCTCTTGAGCAAGGCCCTTAGCCCTCAATAGCTTAGACTGTAAGTCACTCTGGATAAGAGCGTAAAACAAAAACTTACTTCCAGCTGTGTTACTGTGATACACTACTTTATTTATTTATTAGGATTTTAACGTCACGTTTTACACACTTTGGTTACATTTACTACAGGACAGGTAGTTACTCGTTACACAAGATTCATCAGTTCACAAGTTCAATGTCAAACACAGTCATGGACAATTTTGTATCTCCAATTTACCTCACTTGCATGTCTTTGGACTATGGGAGGAAGCCGGAGCTCCCAGAGGAAACCCACGCAGACATGGGGAGAACATGCAAACTCCACACAGAAAGGACTCAGACCGCTCCACCTGGGAATCAAACCCAGGACCTTCGTGCTATGAGGCGACAGTGCTACCCACTGAGCCACCGTACCACCCTGATACACTACTTTAAAATTATACAGCATTTTTTTTACATTGAGCAGCTTATATTAAGGCACATTGTCAGGGGCCAAATTTGTTTTAGTGCTTAGTTTACATGGGTAGGTGTATAATTGGGTACAAAATCTTTTTCAAGTATTAAAAATGGATTATCTGGTGCCAATTCCAGAGAAAAATGATTTAGTAAGGACAGTGAGTGTTTTAAAAATAAAAAATGGTCGGATTTTATATTTTATATCTATTGTATTTTGAGTATCATCACCTTTAAGCATAAGCTGGATTTCAGCTTTACTAGTAGCCTGACATGACAAAACATAAAAAACTGAACACAAAGTCAATTAATTGACTTGCTCTTAAGTTACATTAGTTTTTGACTTAGTCTGCATTTAGCAGGTGGGAAACTGAGGGCAGGTTACAGATAGCCAACACGTTTTAGGCTCTTAATTGTTACAAGTACATTCTGTGTGAATTATTTAATATAAACCAAATATATGCCATAACCATCATCTTATGCAGGTAATGTTAGCACAGCCTAGCAATGTTTTCTCTGTTGGCACCTTAGAATAACTATTCTGGTGGTAGAAACCAAAATGTCAGGTAAAATCCCTACAATCCTGTTATTTTAAGTAAGGGCACCACTAGTGTATGAAGTCTTTAAAGAAGTTAGCAGACTTTCACACAATGGTCCAAAAATGCCACAGTAGTGGCATTTGCAGCAGCACTGGATCTCAGTCATCCAGTTTTCTGACCGTGAGACAATGACGCCTTTGGAATTCAAAAATTCAATGGCAGCACTTGGAGTAGGATTCTTCTAACAAATGGTGCATTTCATAAAAGTGTGCATGAATACCAGTCTGGGTGCCAGTGCAAGCAGCGAAATAAGCCCCAAGACATAACATTTTCACTCACTGAAAAGTCATTTAGCAGCAGATAAACTGCTGCAAACTTTATTCACACAGTAAGTCTAATGTTACCAATGATCTGAGGAAGGATGCACAATCGACCATACAAATGTATCAATTTTGTTTGCTTAAGACTTTTCTGCTAAAACGAAACATTTCTTGTGCGTCCAATTTTTACCCAATTGCGTTATGCTTCCTCTCCACTGGTGCTGACCCCCGCCCTGATTGAGATGAGCAAGACTGTCACACGTCCCCTCCGACACGTGTGCAGTTTTTAACTGCATCTTTTCACCTGCACAAGGCGAGTTCACATGCCGATCAGCTTTGTGCACGAAGAGCCACATTATTCCTCGACTCTGTGCAGACGCCATCAACCAGCCAGCAGAAGTCGTAAGTCTCTATCTGACTTATTTTTCCCTATAAACAACAGCCAATCATTGTTCATGCAGCTGCCCAGCCAGACGGCAGAGCTGAGATTTGATATGATGTATTAATTGTGTTATATTTGGCGCCCAGGTGGCGGAGCGCGATATTCCGCTAGCACATTAGCGCCGATATTCTGAACTCCTCTGTTCGAAACTCGGCATTGCCACCGGTCAGCTGGACGCCATCTGGCGGGCATAATTGGCAGTGCCTGCAGCAGATACTAATTGGACATTGTATCTGAGGGTGGGGACTGGACTATGTGTGGGTGGGATCTTCATACGCTGTGTAAGGACCCTGATTGGCAGAAGAGATGCCTGTGCAGAATTCAGGGGCAAGAAGAGGAGGACTGTGAACAGATGCAATCGGGTATCCCTCAGCAGTGGAAACAAATTAAGTGCTCTAAATTGCAAGGAAAATGGGGAGAGAAAATGCATAAAAAATATTTGGACAAAATGTGTAGTATAGTGGTGGGCGGATTGATCCAAATATCGATATTGTCGATACCAACGTTAGTACACACTAGTATCGGATCGATACTAGTGTGATGGGGTCAATACTATAGTTTACTTTTTCTCCGCTACATTCAGCACGTTTTTCCTTTTTCGTCAAAAAGTAAAGACCATATCTGTACAGACTCCGCTCCTCTTACATCTTACATGCACACCCTGCTCCTCCCCTCCTGCTCTGCTGTGTTTTGTTGTGGTACCGTCACGCTGTTATAATCCTAACAGACATCGGTACATTGGAAGATTGTATGTTTTTGAATACTTTGCTTTGCAGATACAGAAATAAGGGCCATTTTATAGAAATAATAGTGTAAACTATATGTACGTAAAGTATGGACGTAAAGCACCTTACGCACATGAGTCGGAGCATGCATAGTTAGGCTCTTATTCCGTGTTTTGGTGAATGAGAGCTCTTTTCTTTTGACTTTGTGCTTATAAATGTAAACAGAATAGCATTGATTTTTTATTTTAAATTAACAAGGACACATATATTCGGTCACTATTAAAAATTTACAAATGTATTCACTAAGCAAACACAACTATGCTTTAGCCGCTTTGTGGTGATACGCCATGATGGTAAAGTTGTGAGAAAGTAAAGCACCAGAAACAAGAAATTGGACCACTTTAAACATAATTTATTTACAACCCTACTGACAGCAGCTTCTTACAAAAATGTATGTATTACAATAACACACAAATGTCAATCATTCAGATTTAGCAATTTGAAGATGCATCTACCTTAATTATTAAAAAGTATCGATATCGGCGATACTGGCCCTGTATTTACTTGGTATCAGATCAATACCAAATTTTGCAGTATCGCACACCACTAGTGTAGTACACAAATTGTGTCTTGAGACACAAATTGTGCCTTTTTGTTTATCTGCCAATTTAACTGCCACATTAAACTAATTTACATTGGTCAAAGAAAAATGCAAGTGGGATTTGACAATGAAAGTCTTTGTTCACATATTTAAATTCACATTTTATTTAATAGAAGTGAAAGACAATTTAAAACTGCAAAAATATTTAAGAAACTATAAATTCTATATGGCGCTCGGTGGCGCCGCTGTCTCTGACACTAGCCAACACTGCTGAGATCTTGTTTTGAAACAGAGCAGTGCTACTGACAGGTCGGGTATCTACACAGACATGATTGACAATGTCTCGGGGGTGTGGTCAAGCCCTTCACAGAAAAGAACTATAGAAGATGAATATAGGAATATGAGGGGTAGAAACATGGCTGGATTACTGACCAGGCCAGTGGGGCCAGCGCCCAGGGGCCCTTGAGGTCAGGGGGCCCCGGGGGGGCCCTGGCCCAAAACATTTTGCGATGCCTATCAACATTTATGATACAATATATTTTTTATTTCCGAGGGCCCTCCATTTTAAGGATCCTCTGACTATTAGGGACTTTGACCCCAGGGCCTCTTGGGGGCCCTAGCCATGCTTTTGGGGCCCCTAGCCATGCTTTTGGGCCCTAGCCATGCTTTTGGGCCCCTTATGAAAATGGATGAGGCGTTGTGGCACTGCTCTGACTTCGACTTCTGGCTATTAGGGGTCCTAGGAAAGAGGGGGGCATATTTTTAGAGGGCCCTGGTTATAAGAGCCCCTGTTGTGTTAGGGTTAGTTATTGACAGGTTGTTTAATGTATTAATTTATTTATGTTTTTGGAGGGGGGGGGGGGCTGTCACCCTGGGCAACAGACAAACAGGGGCCCAGACTATCCGTAATCCGTCCTTGGGTAGAAATACAGTGCTTTTGCAAACAAGCACTGTATTTATGTTATGTACAGAATCATTAGACATTTTGGGCCCTGTGTGGAAAAGGATGTTAAATAATGTCTCAATTCAAGCAGACTCACATTTGGGTGAGGACAGCACATGTTAGTTACATATGATGCATTAGCTTTGTAATTGTAGAGCAGTTTGTAAATAGAGCCAGGGCCAGCCTGGGCATGTGGGGACCTCCCTGAGGTTGGAGGCATGGCTCATAGCTCAGGAATGTCATGAATTCCCCCGAGTCTTAATCCAGCTCAGTTCTTTATGAACAACACCAACATGTTTTTGAAAATTAGATATTATAGTACTCCCTTAATTGTTAGATACACTAATCCTTTAAAGGAAACAATGAATTTACTGTGTTTACCTGCTTTTTGTGTTTACTAGGTTTTGTATTAGATGAGTAATGTGGTAGTAACACACCTCCCACTGGATTCGCAAATGCCAAAACATTTTTTTTTTCTGTTTTACATGTACCACAGCTTTTAGGCAGCCACATTCATCACAAGAGTCCAAAAACTTGTTTAACATTATTCAGTGTGTCATTGCATATAAGCCTGTCTAGAAATACTTTTATTCAAGATTCAAGAGTTTAGTCATATGCACAGTAACAGTTAAACTGAACAATGAAATTCTTACTGCATTTCTAGTTAAAATATAATAAAAAATAAACGTAAGTTCTAACAACAAGCAGCAAATATAAATAAAAAAATTAAATAAAATAACATTATATTTACGGCGGGTGGCACAATGGCTCGGTGGGTAGCACTGTCGCCTCACAGCAGGGTCTTGGTTTGCATGTTCTCCCCGTGTCTGCGTGGGTTTCCTCCGGGAGCTCCGGTTTCCTCCTACAGTCCAAAAACATGCAGTCAGGTTAATTGGAGACACTGAATTGCCCTATAGGTGAATGGGTGTGTGTATGTGTGTGTATGTGTGTGCGCGTGTGTATGTGTGACTGCCCTGCGATGGACTGGTGCCCTGTCCAGGGTGTTAATGTGTGCCTTGCGCCCATTGAAATTGGGTAAGCGGTTAAAAAAGTGAGTGAGTATATTTACGGCGTTTAGCATATGCTTTTATCCAAAGGGACTTACAGATCTTTGACAGTATTCAATCTAAGCAACTGATGGTTAAGGACCTTGCTCAAGGGCCCAACAGTGGCAACCTGGCAGTGGTGGGGCTTGAACCAGCAACCTTCTGATTACTAGTCCAGTTACTTAACCACTAGGCTACAACTGCCCCCCAGACACGTCTTATATACATAAGTCATTTGCAAATAAGAGTTCAGATTGAACAGCAAAAGCATTTGTGTGTGTGGAGCTCATCACACAGCCCCTGTGTTAGTCCTGGCAGTCTGATGGTCTATGTGCTTTCTTACTATAAACAGCTCATTACTTCAGCTGGATCATATTTTCTTATGTAATGAGAAGTAATGAAAATAATCATAGACTCTTATTCAGCACATAGTAATCTAATTGCTAACACGGTAGTAAATTACGTCTCATTCACATCACATTCATTTTGATTAAAGCAGCAATGATTTCATTAAGGGTCACAATGTTACTATTATACAAAGTCTTTATCCCCAGTTAACTCACTATTAAATAAGAACTATGAATAAACTTTAAGGATCAATTATGTTGATTAATCAAGTAGCATGTCTTTTTTTTCTTATTAAGCAAATTCATTGTTCTATTTGAATGTTTTCTTTATTATCAGAAATGGCAAGACTCTTCTTGCTGTCTAGGCTTTATTAATCCTTTGATCAAGTAACCAGTACTTGACCAATATAAACTATCTAATTAAATGTAATTTTCCAACCTTTTCAACATCTTACAAAAGACTATTGTTCAGCAGCTAAGCTCCAACACACGCCATGAATCATTCATTGTTATTAATCAATGATTTAGTGTTATTAATCAATGAATTCAGGTATTAAATAAAAAGGCTTCATCCTAAGCTGCATTATAAGAAAGTTTTTCCTTTAATCTTATATTGCAACCCCAAATCAGAAAAAGATGGGACTGTATGGAAAATGCAAAAAAAAAAAAAACATCACTTTTTGTTTTAGCACATAGGATACACATTGTCTGTTGGGGACAGGTCAGAACTACAGGCAGGCCAGTCCAGTACCCGTACCCTCTTCTTCCACAGCCATGCCTTTGTAATGTGTGCAGTTTGTAATTTTGCATTGTCTTGTCAAAAAATCATTGACGTTCATGGAAAAGATGACATCTTGAAGGCAGCATATGTTGCTCTAAAATCTTAATGTACTTTTCTGCATTAATGCTGCCATCACAGAAGTGTCAGACCCTGGCTTTTGGACGTATTGCTGATTACAGTCTGGATGATCTTTTTGGTCTATGGTCCAGCGCGTACAGTGTTAAAAAGTCTCACCACAATACACGTTTCCACTGTGTGTTGGTTAATCTCAGATTCCTTAGAGTTTCCTATGTTTACTTACATTGAGTGTGTAGAGAATTTTAGAGCAAAAACGTGTCAAAAACCTTGTACTGCTGCACAAGACGTGTTTGCAAGACAAATGGGTCAAATTAACACCTGAAACACTTGATTGCTTGGTATCCTCAGTGCCAAATATTTTAAGTGTTGTCAGAAGGAATGGCAACATTACAAAGTGGTAAATGCTTTACCTTGCTAACTATTTTGGAATGCGTTGCAGGTATGAAATGCAGAAACGGATGTATGTTAACAAATGAATTAAGGTTGACTAGATTAAACATGAAATATCTTGGGTTCATACTGTCTGCAATGAAATAAAAGTAAATGTATTACATACATACATATATACAAAATAATAAGTATAACAAGTAAGTATAATAAGTTGCTGTATGCAATTTTTCACCTACCTAAACATGACAGTAGTCAGACTGACAAATATACATTGCCGTAAGGTATGACTGAGTATGAAGGGAGTATGAATAAATAAGAATTTGTATTCTGAACTGGCACAGTCTTTCTGCCCTGTGCTCAATGTGTACTAGTGAGCTGGGTTTGATACTTTTCCCCTGGTCACTGCCAGTAAGATCTGTTTTCTCTAGATACTCTTGTTTGCTTTTAGTTCTAACAACATGCATAAAGTGGACTGACTGCTTTAGATTGCCCAAAGGTATAAGCAGTTAACTGGAATTTACCCTGGCACTCTGTCCAGGGTGAATTCCGGCCTTATGCTTAGAGTTTTAAGGGCAGTGGTAGATCAGTGACTAAGCTATTATACTAGTAATTGGAAAGTCACTGGTTTAAGCCTCAATTCTGCCAAGTTACCACCATTGGACCAAGACATCTATCCCTCCTCTGATTGCTTAGATTATGTTCCTTTTTTAATGAAAGTTTCTGCTAAATGCTGTTAATGCCCAGTGTTCCTGGAACCCAGTTATACTGGACCCATTAAGAACCTGATGAAGTGTATAGTAAAATAAATAAATATACGATGAAATGTTACTATATTGTTCATATATGTTAATATATTTTAATATGTTAAACTGAAACACTTAAAATCAGTTTTGCTTATCCATCTCACCAAACAGAAATCTAACCTTGAGTTTTCACTGCTGTAGAGTATGTATTGAGCTGAGAAAAGGAAAATAATCAAACTTTGTTGTACCAGATTTTCATTAGACAGAAACTCCTGTGTAATGCTGTTTTATTTTAAAGTGAATTGCTGAGGTCAGGCTTCTGTCTCACTCTTGTCCTCTTTTTACTTCCTCTGTATTGTACAAAGGGGTCAGACAGGAGGTATTAATAGATGCAGACAGGGTAGAAGGGGGGTTTACTGGTTCTGGAAATTAAAGTAAAAGTACCTTAAAATGTGGTGGCAGGCAGCTACAGTGCTGTGAAAAAGTATTTGTCTATCATCTGATTTCTTCTTGTTTTGCTAAATTGTCATATTTTAGATCTTCCAACTATTTTTTATGTGACAAGATGAGTAAATACTAAATGCAGCTTTTAAATGGTCATGTGAAGTAGTAATTGCCCCCTAAACCTAATAACTGGTTCTGCCACACTTGGGAGCAACAGCAGCAATCAAACATTTAGGATAGCGCGATTGCTGGGAGAAATTTTGGTCCACTCTTCTTTGAAGAATAGTTTTTAAATTCAGCTATACTGCAGGGATTTCAAACATGAACCGGCAGTTTAAGATCCTGTCACAGTATCTCAATGGAATTCAAATAAGACTTTGACTCAGCCTTTCCAAAACCTTAGTTTTTTAAAGCTGTTCAGAGATGGACTTGCTTGTGTGCTTTGGATCATTCTCCTGCTGCATGCTAATGCCTAGTTCACACACACCTAGTACACGATTTTTGTCCTGATTTTCGCTTCCCGACTAGTCGGCAATAGATTTGCCAGCTCGGGAGCAACTCGGCGTTCGCTCTGTGATTGAAACTCGGCTCTCAATCGCTATGTGTGGACTACTCAACAACTCGATCCGAGCGGCCCGCTAAGCGCTCACCAACTGAAGAGAGATATCTAGCATGTCAAATATCTGGAGTGGGACAGGGGCATAATATAGTTTATATCAGGGCCAGTGATAGCTCAGTGGTTAGGGTACTGGACTAGTAAACAGAAGGTTGCCGGTTCAAGCCCCACCACCAAGTTGCTGCTGTTGGGTCCCTGAGCAAGGCCCTTAACCCTCAATTGCTCACTGTGTAAGTCGCTTTGGATAAAAGCGTCTGCTAAATGCTGAAAATGTAAATGTAAATATCTGAATACATCGGCACACACACAAGTTTTGCAGTATTTTTGACCTGATCGTCATCTACAAAACATAACACCAACGTTGCATTGTAAAAAATATTTACTAACCTCCAACTCACTACAGAACAATCCATACTGTTTGTGTTGCCAAATCCACTCATTCATTTATATTTTCTCCTTGACAAACTTTGATCGCTCGCTACTTGTTGACGTGCATTTCTGGACACGGTATCATTACACCTTTCGTCACTTCTAGCATTTGTTTTCAAGACAAAATGTAGTCTGGGAGACCGGAGAAGCTCGCCTGCGATTCCAGTTGGTGATAGATCGTGTAGTGTGAAACCCCCTATCGCCGATCAGTCGTGTAGTGTGAAAGCCACACTGACTGAGAAAGACTCCCGATTACAAGAGATCCAGTTGTGTAGTGTGAACTGTACAGCGACCTGACGACTTGGAAAGTCATGTAGTGACATAACACAACTGGATTCTCTGGGTTCTTTTCCGACCTTTGGATTGATGTCATTGATGTGTTCTTGGTGAAATTTTGGTAGGTCAGCTATTGTTTACGGATAGAGTGATCAGCAACACTGGAGCTCCACAGGGAACGGTCCTCTCTCCCTTTCTCTTTACCCTCTACACCACGGACTTCAGCTACTACAGAGAGAACTGTCATCTACAGAAGTTTTCTGATGACTCTGCAATAGTTGGATGTATCAGAAGGGGTGATGAGGATGAGTACAGGGCAACGGTGAAGTTTTTTGTCGCATGGTGCGAGCTGAACCACCTGCAGCTAAATGTGACAAAGACAAAGGAACTGGTGGTGGACCTGAGGAGGGACAAGGCACCGGTGACCCCTGTGTCCATCATGGTGTCAGTGTGGACATTGTGGAGGATTACAAATATCTGGGAGTGCACATTGACAATAAACTGGACTGGGCTAAGAACACTGATGCCCTCTACAAGAAGGGCCAAAGTCAGCTCTATTTTTTGAGGCGCCTGAGGTCCTTCAACATCTGCCGGACTATGCTCAAGATCTTCTATGAGTCTGTGGTAGCGAGTGTTATCCTCTATGCTGTTGCATGCTGGGGAAGCAGGCTGAGGGTGGCAGATGCCAACAGACTTAACAAATTGATCCGCAAGGCCGGTGATGTTGTTGGTGTGGAGCTGAACTCTCTGACGGCAGTGTCGGGGAGGAGGATGCTGTCTAAGCTGCAGGTTATCATGAACAATGGCTCCCACCCACTTTATGACACAGTGATGAGACACAGGAGCACATGCACAGGAAGTCTTTTCTACCGGTGGCCATCAAACTCTATAATTCCTCCCTTAATGTGTGACTCATCTGTGCAATATTCAGTATTCATATGTGCAATAATAATATGAGCATTTTAAAATGTAAGCATTTTAATGATTTAATTATGTGTAAATAACTTTTTTAACTACTATTTGCAAATTTTTCTTCTTTTTTCTTTGTTTTTAAGCTAGTAGAGTGTTTATTTTTTCTACATAAATGGGTGCTACTGTAAGAACTGCAATTTCCCTCTGGGATCAATAAAGTATTCTGATTCTGTTTACTACAGTTCCAAGTTTTCTCCATTTGTGGACAGTGGCTCTCATTGTGGTTTGCTGGAGTCTCAGAGCTGTAGCAATGTCTTTTTAACCATTACCAGACTTTGTTTTGCAATTGTATTTGAATCTCTTTAGAATGTGGCATCATATGCTGCTTTTTGAGACCTTCTAGCCTGCTTCACATTGCCAGATAGACTCTATTTAAGTGATGTTTAGATTCAGTTGCTAGTAAAATGAAACAATTCAGTTGTTAAATAAATGTGGTTAACTGATTTACTAGCTAAAAGTGCAATTACTTTTTTACATAGGGTAAGATAGGGCAGAGCAGTATTTTGTGTTTACTTAGGTTATCTGTGCCTTATAATAAATGTAGTTTGATTATCTAAAACAAATAAGAGTGACAAATATGCAAAAATGTGAATGAGAAGGGACAAATACTCTTTCACAGCATTGTAAAATCACATGATGCAACCACCATCATATCTTACAGTGGAGATGGTGTAATTTGATGTGGCTTGTAAGATTTAATGCTACACATACTGTTTAGCATCCAATCTAAAATGTTCCACCGCCAATTTGGTGTAGATATCTCCAAATATGGGACATTTGCACCTTGGGTATTTTTGATTTTTGCCCTCAGTTACAGACACTGACTATGACAACTCAGGGTTGTGGTGTCAGGGTTGTGGTAATGGGGTGAATGATTTTTCTCAGACAGCATTTGGATGCCTAAAAAAGGATACTTAAAGGTGTCGGTAAGTGAATCAGTCTAAATAAATAAAGGATAGAAAAGTTGGTTTTTATTTACTTCATTCACAATCTGGTAAAGGAGGATGTTTACATTCCACCACACACCACAGACACACACTCGGATATGCAAGCAACCTGAAACATTCTTTCTAACACCCACTAACAATCTCAGGATTACGAGGCCAGACACTAAAACCTCAAACTTAAATGACATTAGTGAACCATCCCAGACTAGTGGTGCAAACACAACTGGTACTTCTCTGTGCCTGTAGCCAGAGCTGTTTGTGTTAGCCTTATTCCATATCTCAAATGTCGGCCACAGTGTGTGTCACTCCGAGTTCCGCGGCAGAGGAATACTGCTCCTACTGATAAATATAGCCTTGCTCCGCCTTATTAACATGGCTGTCGTGGTATGAGCAAGCCGTCAGCAACTAAATATATCACTCAAATGAATATACTCAGGCACTGTGTGAGGCTAGCAGGCATCTGTAAAAGCCTGAGCTTCAAGCCGCTGGAAAGAAAAACTGTGTGGTGAGTTGTTTTGCGTAAGAGTTCAGTGACAGAGATAAATTCAGCATGTGTCTGTTAACACTCTGGAAAAGCTTGGGCTAAGGTTCAGCGGGTATGCGGTGTCTAGTCATGTCAGTGGTTGGCCTACTGTTTGCACTCCGGAGGACAAAAAAGGAAGGAGCCCCCGTAAAGCGGATGAAGAGGGAAATGGTGATTACAATGACTACAGGAACTAGTAGCAAGACAGATGTTGTAAGGTCAACCTAAAAAAAGACCAGAAAGGAAAAAATAAATGACATAAAGTCAATTTCTAAGCAGACACTATTATTATTATTATTACTATTAATAAAAACATTATTGTATAGTTACAGTATATAATAATTAAAAAAAAAAGCTTATTTAAACTGTAAACAGAGTGGCACAGTGGTGCAGTTGGTAGCACTGTCGCCTCACAGCAAGAAAAGCATGGGTTCAATTCCCCAGCCGGTTGGCCAGGGTTCTTTCTGCATGGTCTCCCCCTGTCCATTCCGGTTTCCTCCAGGTGCCCCAGTTTCCTTCCACAAGTCCAAAGACATGCAGTCAGGCAAATTGGGGCTACTCAAATTGTGCTAAAAGTGTGTGTGTGTGTGCGTGTGTGCCCTCGGATGGAAGGGCAACCTCTCCAGGATGTTTCCTGTCTTTCACCTAATGAATCAGACCCACTGTGACCCTGCCCAGGATAAAGTGGTAGTAAAACAGACAATGAATGAATAAATACACCGTAAACACATTAACAGCCCACTACAGGTCACTAGAACAGTTTCATTACACCTTAGCAAGACTGGAACTGGACTGGAATGCCATTTCTTCAAAAACCTCTCATTAATTGAGGGACTGATGGTATAAGATCTGGTGATTTACAATGTTATAGCATACAATTTACATCATTTTTATGATCTCAAAACCATTCATTTAAAAACTGGGGGCTGTGGATGGGTGTAATGTCATCCTGGAAGGTACCACTGTTTCAATAAAATATATTTCTAGACCTGTATTATTATTTTATTTTGCATTTAAAATCACAGTATCACAAAAGCTAGTGTAAATGCCAGTTCTACAATCTTCTACCCTCCGAATTATGCTCATTTGTGGGTTGGGTACTTTAAAATTGCTCCTAGAAGTAATATTGTGAGTGTGATAGACTGTCACCCTGTCCAATCAGTTTTTACCTACAGTGATTTTGGGATGAAAATGAAAGAAAAGACTAGTTATTATGTACATATTATGCACTTTTAAATTCTGAGTACCTGGATTTAAACTAAACAATGAATGTCACATACATAATCATACAAGGTACAACTAATAAAAAATTTTAAATATAGGAAAAAAATCAAAGGTAGAGACTTATTAAAACTGAAAGACATAAGATTCTGGAAAAGGAAAAGTGTTTTCCACTTTCCAAGGTTATCATTGGTGTTTGACTGGATAAATGAGTGCGTAGGCAAATGAGTAGATATGTGGGAGAAGTATGGGTGTGTAGGTTTGTACACTATGCAAATACACAAACAAGAAGAGATAAGGATTAAAAAATATATATTGTGTTTTGTGCTATCAACACCACTTGTTTGGTTTGACATCTTTACATGTCTTTACATCTCAGTGTAACAGTGCATGCCATTCAGAAAACTAAATTGTGTTATCACAGGCCATAAAATCAGAAATTAAGTATTTATAGATCTGAACTTTTCTTCAGAGATAATTTTGCTTTAAATAGAGTCATTATCAGTTGAATGATACAGAAACAAAGAAAATGAATTATGTACTCGCAATTATTTAACTCCTACATAATGCTGCTGATCCTAAAACCTACTAGTTTACAACTAGTTTAGATCTGATGATCTAAAGGGCTACAACACGATTAAAGCATTGGAAACTCAATAATGACCCTTAATTTGCTTAACCCTTTGATGCACAACCTGGGTCAAAAGTGACCCAACTGAGTTTTTATTTTCTATATCTTTGCAATAAATTAATTTCGTCATTCAAGCTTCCATGAATTTTTCAATTAACTTGTTTTTGATCATCACAAATCATTATTTCAGTTTTATATTTTTTGCTTTTTTAATAAAAATCATTTTTGTATCACTACCCTTCTAATTTACTATGGAATTTGACAGAAACTACTGACATTTGTAAGTGTTTGTAGTCAAAAACATATTTACTGATCTATTGAAAGACAACCAAAGATTAGGCTCTTGAATCTTGAATGTGTCCAATACTATTTGCTTGCTAGCTGTTTTCATATATTCTTGTATAGATAGCTTTTATTAGCTAAGACAGCAAATACATGAATAACTGACAAATGTGCATATGAAAATATTCTTGAATGGATGGTCATTTTTGACCCATGTTGTGCATTAGAAGGGGTTTGCTTAGCTTGTGCATCAAAGGGTTAATGTCACATCATTACATTAATAATCCATGATTTTGGAAAAAAAGACATAAAAAATGAACTCAGTACAGGCTTGGACATCAATTAACAAGAAGCAGAGCAGCCACTCAACCACTGATGCAGCCCACATCCAGTGTTGATTCGTCTGTGGGGCTCCACTTAAAAGGGTGATGTCATGCAGCAGAGGCGCTGCAACACCGGCTGAGTTCCTCTGAAAGAAGATCAAAGAATGCTGGCATATGAACCTATAGAAACAGAAGTACAGGTCTTGCAGAGCCTTGCACAGCACAATGCAAGTGAGTCATGGCAAAATAAAAGACTTTGCTGATGAAAACTGATGAAACACAAAGTCTGATTAAAGGAAGCACTGTTGACAGTCCTCTGTGCCTGACCATAATGGCATAGCAGGTGGGCATTATTCTGCAAGCTGTGACCCGTAGACCTGTTATCAATCACTTAACCAAGAACTTTGTGGCTGGACTTCACAATGCACGTCACTCTTGACCAAGAAGCAAAGGAAGGATCAGCTGGAATATGCTAGAATTATTTTGGATAGGCCTGCACACAGTTTCGAGCTCTAGGACACAGTTTTATGGAGTGATGAATCAAAACTGGAATCCCAAACTGAATCAAAACTGTTCATATGGATCAGCATTTTGTCTAGTACAAGAAAGACAAGACTTATGAGCAGAAGAATACTGTCCCCTCAGTCAAGCATGGAGGTAAGCCAGTGATGATGTGGAGTTTTTTTCTGCTCCAAAAGCTAGCAGTCTTAACCATGTGACTGGCAAGGATTCACAGAAATTCCAATGTATTTTGAGGAATGTTATGCCTTCTGTGGTGAAATTGAACCCTGGTGACAGCAAGACAATGATCCCAAGCACACTTCCAAGTCAAGCAAAGCTTGGTTAAGTAACCAGTCCTGGAAAGTGGTCTTCTTAGTCTCCAGATTTAAATCCCACAGAAATTCTTTGGTGGGTTTTAAACAAAGCAGTTACATTACAAAAGTCATCAATGAGCTTGAAGCATTTGCACTAAAAGAATAAGTGAAGATTCATTTACATTTACATTTTTTCCACATTTTCTGCATTTAGCAGATGCTCTTATCCAGAGCGACTTACAGAAGTGCTTCCATAGTGAACATTTCATTTCTCAAGTTTAAGTAAACAACAGTCGAAGAACACAAATCTGCTGAAACCTGTTAGAACCAAAATTCAAAAAGTCGAGCGAGACTAGTGGCTCGGAGGTTGCGTGGTACAGAGCGGGGTTTGATTAGACCACGAAGGTAGCTTGGGGCTGGTCCATTTTTGGCTTTGTTGGCGAGCATCAGTGTTTTAAACTGAATGCGTGCAGCTACAGGAAGCCGGTAAAGAGAACGCAGCAGTGGGGTGATGTGGCAGTGTTTGGGCTGGTTAAAAACCAGACAGGCAGCTGCAATTTGAATGAGCTGCAAGGGTTTAATAGTGGACATGGGAGCTCCTGCCAGGAGGGAGTTGCAGTAGTCCAACCGTGAGATTACAAGTGATTGGACCAGCATCTGGGTAGCTTCCCTGGAGATAAATGGCCGAATCTTCCTGATGTTGTACAGGAGGAACCGGCACGATCTTGTCATGTTGGCTATATAAGGAGAGAAGGTCAGTTGGTTATCCAGGACAACACCAAGGCTTCGTACCTTATCAGATGGTCTGATCTGGGAGTCATCAAGAGAAATGACTAGGTCCTGGGTTGGAGACTGGTCTCCGGGAATGAGCAACATCTCTGTCTTGCTGGGATTAAGTTTTAGATGATGAGCTGACATCCATTGTGAGATATCTCGCAGACATGCTGAGATGCGAGCTGAGACTTGTGTGTCTGAAGGAGGAAATGACAGAACGAGCTGAGTGTCATCTGCATAGGAGTGGTAGGAGAAGCCATGGGAGGCTATGACCTTACCCAGAGAGCGGGTGTAGATAGAGAAAAGAAGTGGGCCAAGTACAGAGCCCTGAGGAACACCGGTTGAGAGAGTGCATGGGGGAGATATGGATCCCCTCCATGACACTTGGTAGGAGCACCCTTCGAGGTAGGAGGCCATCCATTGCCATGCTGAACCAGTTATTCCAAGGTTGGAGAGAGTGGACAGGAGAATGCTGTGATTCACTGTGTCGAAGGCTGCAGAGAGGTCAAGAAAAATAAGGACAGATGACAGTTTGGCTGCTTTGGCTGCATGAAGCTTCTCAGTAACAGCTACAAGTGCTGTTTCCGTAGAATGCACTGCCTTGAAGCCAGACTGGTACGGATCGTGGAGGTCATTCTGAGTAAGAAAGGCAGATAGTTGGTTATAGACAGCACGTTCAAGAATTTTGGATAGAAAAGAGAGGAGTGAGACAGGTCTGTAGTTGTTAATGTCTGTAGTGTCTAGTGTAGGTTTCTTAAGAAGGGGAATGACCTGAGCCTTCTTAAAAGCAGTAGGGACAACACCTGGGAGTTGTTGATGATGGGTGTGCTGAAGGGGATTAGGTCCTGTGAGATGTCTTTAAGGATGGTGGATGGTATAGGGTCAAGTGTGCATGTAGTGGGATTGCTGGATGAGTGGAGCTGTGTAACCTCATCCATGGTGAGTGGGGTGAAGCTGGTGAGTGTGTTGGTGGGTTGAGGATTCCACAAAAGAGATGTTAGAAGCTTGTTAGCACTTACTCAAATCATGTATTAGAGATTGTTAAAGCAGAAGGTTGACCCACCAAGTACTGAGGCTGGGGATTGAATAATAGTGCACATGGGGGTTTGTCAAGGGAAACAGATGTTTTTCATATATATTTAAATTTTTAACTTATGTTGTCAAAATTGCTTGTATGTATAAATAAATACTTTTTAAGTCATGTGAGTCTGCATTTTACCATTGAAAAGACAACCCTTATGATACGATATAATATGATTAATATGATTTAATTTCATTATTCACAGCTTATCCTGGAAAAAAAAAAATTAACTTAATGTGAAACTTTAGACCATTGATCATTACAAAATGATTCAATTAATTCATATTTCTTTTATAAACAGCTTTCTTCAAGTCACTTATGCTATAGCAGCTAAGCTGGGTTAAGGTGTGGACTAATTTGGAAAACATTCATTTTATTGTTTTTGGGATGAGGTTTTAGTTTAGTGTGCAGTGTCTTTTGTCCTTTGAAAAAATATAACAGTACAGTTCAGTGAACTTTTCCTTGTTCCTTGTGTTTTCATTGAGTTCAATAAAAAAACAGCAAAATAATTTATTTGTGTTTGAATAGATACAGTGTATCACAAAAGTGAGTACACCCCTCACATTTCTGCAAATATTTCATTATATCTTTTCATGGGACAACACTATAGACATGAAACTTGGATATAACTTAGAGTAGTCAGTGTACAGCTTGTATAGCAGTGTAGATTTACTGTCTTCTGAAAATAACTCAACACACAGCCATTAATGTCTAAATAGCTGGCAACATAAGTGAGTACACCCCACAGTGAACATGTCCAAATTGTGCCCAAATGTGTCGTTGTCCCTCCCTGGTGTCATGTGTCAAGGTCCCAGGTGTAAATGGGGAGCAGGGCTGTTAAATTTGGTGTTTTGGGTACAATTCTCTCATACTGGCCACTGGATATTCAACATGGCACCTCATGGCAAAGAACTCTCTGAGGATGTGAGAAATAGAATTGTTGCTCTCCACAAAGATGGCCTGGGCTATAAGAAGATTGCTAACACCCTGAAACGGAGCTACAGCATGGTGACCAAGGTCATACAGCGGTTTTCCAGGACAGGGTCCACTCGGAACAGGCTTCGCCAGGGTCGACCAAAGAAGTTGAGTCCACGTGTTCGGCGTCATATCCAGAGGTTGGCTTTAAAAAATAGACACATGAGTGCTGCCAGCATTGCTGCAGAGGTTGAAGACGTGGGAGGTCAGCCTGTCAGTGCTCAGACCATACGCCGCACACTGCATCAACTCGGTCTGCATGGTCGTCATCCCAGAAGGAAGCTGACGCACAAGAAAGCCCGCAAACAGTTTGCTGAAGACAGGCAGTCCAAGAACATGGATTACTGGAATGCCCTGTGGTCTGACGAGACCAAGATAAACTTGTTTGGCTCAGATGGTGTCCAGCATGTGTGGCGGCGCCCTGGTGAGAAGTACCAAGACAACTGTATCTTGCCTACAGTCAAGCATGGTGGTGGTAGCATCATGGTCTTGGGCTGCATGAGTGTTGCTGGCACTGGGGAGCTGCAGTTCATTGAGGGAAACATGAATTCCAACATGTACTGTGACATTCTGAAACAGAGCATGATCCCCTCCCTTCGAAAACTGGACCTCATGGCAGTTTTCCAAAAGGATAACGACCCCAAACACAACCTCCAAGATGACAACTGCCTTGCTGAGGAAGCTGAAGGTAAAGGTGATGGACTAAACCCAATTGAGCACCTGTGGCGCATCCTCAAGTGGAAGGTGGAGGAGTTCAAGGTGTCTAACATCCACCAGCTCCGTGATGTCATCATGGAGGAGTGGAAGAGGATTCCAGTAGCAACCTGTGCAGCTCTGGTGAATTCCATGCCCAGGAGGGTTAAGGCAGTGCTGGATAATAATGGTGGTCACACAAAATATTGACACTTTGGGCACAATTTGGACATGTTCACTGTGGGGTGTACTCACTTATGTTGCCAGCCATTTAGACATTAATGGCTGTGTGTTGAGTTATTTTCAGAAGACAGTAAATCTACACTGCTATACAAGCTGTACACTGACTACTCTAAGTTATATCCAAGTTTTATTTCTATAGTGTTGTCCCATGAAAAGATATAATAAAATATTTGCAGAAATGTGAGGGGTGTACTCACTTTTGTGATACACTGTAGCTTGCGCATTATCATGACTTAAATGGTGAGCTGAGCATTATTTTATAAACCTCTGTTGTAAACATCCAGATTATTGTATAGGTTTATACCCAAATATTTCTTAATCTGTGATGGACAGACCCAACTAACTTCTGTGTGGTCTGTTGGTTTTTGTAGTACATTATTTTAGGCCCACCAAGGCATTCTTTGTTTGGTGGTTTGAGTTTAGATACCATGCATTTATACCTCATGGTCAACCCTGATAGGTGATACGTCACACATAGGAGTGGATATTTACAAAAAGCTGGTTATTTTTGAGCCTAGGAGAGATACCACACAGAGATGTGCCTGTCATACTTTCCAGAGCTGTCACCTCCCCTGATAAGAATTTAGCCACAAACGGTGGTTGTTTCTAAAAATAGCTGAGGCTGAAACTAAAACATGTCAACTGAATGCATCTTTATTGGAGCTGTAATGATTGGGAGGTGGGAGCTATACTCTGCAGGTAACTGATTTGGAAGTATTTGTATAATTTTAAACAAAATGGAGCACACTAGATACAGTTCCAAGGAAAACATTTCTAAAAACTTTATGGAATTACTTGGATTCCTGCATTAATTCCAAATGTGGACTGATTTTATTTAAGATGTACCACTTCTGTAAAAGTACACAATTTCTAAGACTGCTTACCTCAAAAAGGTTATGAACCATATAAAATATGCCCATTCAAAACATCATTTCTGAGGAATAATTGTAGATATTCATTAAGTAAAAAAAAGATTACACATTATGTCCTGGATGTTCATCAGTTCACAATGACATAAATTACCTATAATAACCTGTATTGTTATTTTTCTGCCTAAGAGTGGGCAAAGCGCACACCAAAAGCAGAATGCAGAACACTTTCTTAGCCTAAATAATTTGATAATTAAAGGGAACAATAAATTCAAATTGATATTAAAACCTTTACTTGAAAATTACGTGAAAATTAAATGGCGCTAAATCCAGACTATACGCTCTCTCTCAGTCTCTCAGTAATGCTAGAAAAGGAACGGACTTTACCTAAACTGTTGGAGCTGAGTTAATAGCACATCATTTGTTTTATATAAATAATTTATTACACCTGTTAACAGCTGATGAACACATGGCTGAAACACATAAGAGCGGCACAGTGGCTCGGTGAGTAGCACTGTAACGTCACAGCAAGGAGGTCCTGGATTTGATGCAGCGGTCCGGGTCCTTTCTGTTTGGAGTTTGCATGTTCTCCCTGTGTCCACATGGGTTTCTTCCGGATGCTCCACTTTCCTCCCACAGTCCAAAAACATGCAGTCAGATTAAATAGAGCTACTAAAATTGCCCTAGGTGTGTGTGTGTGTTTGCCCTGTAATGGACTGGCGACCTGTCCAGGGTGTTTCCTGTCTTTCGGCCAGTCAGTTGTACTCACCACAACCTTGATCAAGTTAAAACGGTGATGAAACAGACAATAAATGAATGAATGAATGAATGAAACACATGAATTTAATAATGTGTCCCAGTACTTTTGTCCATATATGTATGCGTCAAAGTAACATTCACATGAATGCCAAGACTCAAGCTTTCTGAGTAGAAGGTTGCCCAGAGTATCACACTGCCTCCACAGAGCTGCTTCTTCTCATAGTGCATCATGTGCCATTTTGTTCTCAGGTAAGCAACACATTAACATATGCACACAGTAATTGAAGTGATGTTAAAGAAAATGTGATTCTTCAGCCCAGGCCACCGTCTTCCCTCCATGATCTAGTTCTGATGCTCACTTGTAAGCAGCTTTTGGTGGTGAAGAGGGGTCAGCATGGAAACTATGATGTGTCTGCCTCTACAAAGACCAATATGCAGCAAATATGTTCTGAGAGCCTTCTATTATAGTGAGCATTTCCATTTTCAACAATATGTGCAACACAAACATCAGTTAACCTTGGGTACCCATGACCTACTACTGGTTGTCCTTTTGGTAGGTACTAACTCCTGCTTGCTGGGAACACTTCACAAAACCTACTGTTTTGGAAATGCTCCCAGTTGTCTAGCCATCTTAATTTGGCACTTGTCAGCAATTACTTAGATCTTCATCCCATTTTTAGATTCTTATCCTATTTTTCTTGCTTCCAACACCTCAACATTTATTACAGAATGTTCACTTCATGCCTAAAATATATCCCTATCCAACAAGATGTCAGATGGATCACCTACATTGAGAAGAACCATGGTCTGATTGCAGACTTTAGGAACTTTAGAGAATATGATTTTGAAATTACAGATAATTTTAATAGTGGTGATGAAGTAAATGTGTCATAATAAACAATGAATAAACCCTTTTGAAAGGCCTACAGTTGGCACACAGGAATCAGAAAGGGGACCCATGGTCAAACCTCCGGAACACATGACTTCCTTCCTCCTACTCATGGCCTCAAATAAATTCTAAAGACCTTTTGCAAATGTTCTCCTTGGAAACAGATAACGCCCATTATCCCAAGAATTTGCAGTGTGAAGTAAGACAGTGAGCTTGATAATCGTTCTGGAAATCATTCACCTGGGTTTATTCTGAAGGAGTTCCATGAAAGAGATGTTTCCAGAAACAGTAATGTTTTTGTCCAGATGTGGTATGTCTGCTTGGCTTTGTGTTTTACTGTACTGCTCTATAGCCACACTGTGTGAGAGGGAAGGAGGAGCACCCACATGGATTTGATCTTTCAGCTTTATAGAGCTGTCAGGGCCTAAGATGGTCTTTATGAGCCAGACGCTCACTTTTCACGTTTTTAATAAAATACAAAATAATTTTACAATAATTTTAGGCTTATTATTTTGTTTCTACAAATCCCCATTTGACTATATTTGATCAACAATGAAGTTCCAAAGCTGGTATGGTGATTCTCTTCCAGGTTATTTCTTGGCAGTGTTTCAGTCTCAGTCCACATACTTTCCATTCCTCATTGCTCAATGACCCAGCACAAGAATTTGCCTCAGAGAAGTCGCATTAGCTCTGACTGAAAGATGTTTTCAGTTCATTATGTCACTTTTTGCCACATAAAACAATGTTCTGTATGTCTTCATGGAAAGGAAACTAATACACATGCTGATGCTTTGCCATCTTGTAACAATTTCCAGTCTACAATTGAAGGTGAAAGTTTACACACACATTTTATGCATTCTTTTATAAATTTATAATAGGCTCTGAATAAATCTGGGTACAAATAAACATACTTCATACTTGTAAAGAGTTTCAGTGAGTTTAATGATGTCATTTACTTTGAGACTCCTAATGCATTTTTAATATTCATGATTGTTGTTGTTAATTTACATTTTCAGCATTTAGCAGACACTTTTATCCAAAGCCACTTACAGTACTGTGACAGTATATTGTCTAAGCAATTGAGGGTTAAGGGCCTCAATTGAGGTCACAAATGGCTTATTCGATGTACAGCACTTTGGTCAACGTAAGTTGTTTTAAGAGTGCTTTATAAATAAAATTTACTTACTTACTTACTTACTTACAAACACAAGTCACTATGAATTTTAAAGCATGTTGAGACATGGGTGAGACAGTTCAATGTCCAGCAAGATTTTTAACAGTGTTTGCACAAAGGCTGCCAAGCAAGACAGAAGCCGCAGTGTCTGCTTTTTCTTCATCCATGTGCATCTGCAAAAATCTGTTCAGCTTTAAGGTGGAGCAGGGGCTTTTTTGCTCTGTAACCTCTCATCCCATGCTGACGTACCATTCAGTAGACTATAGACAATGACAACTTTGTTTCAGCAGTTTCTAATTTATGGCAAACTTGTGATTTTATGTATTTTGAATTACATATTACCATTACTTTCAATAGCTGGCAAAAGACCACTGTTCCATGTACTTTGCAGTAAAACTAGCCATATTTACAAACCACCAAAATAAGTTGGGGCAATTTGTAAAATGCAATAAAAAAAAAACAACAATCTGTGATTTGTAACTTATCTTAAACCTTTATTTACCTTTATTGTTTTGACTGATTGTATTTTGTAAATATAAGCACATTTTAATTTACAACACACTCAAAAGAGACACAGGGTGAAATAATAGCGAAAATCTTATAGAATATTCAAGTTTTGAAACAGTAAGAAGGTGAATCGGTTACAGGTGGGGGCATCATCATTGACTATAAAATGAGGATCCATCCAAGGCTCAGTTTTCTAGGCAGAGATGGGTCATTACTTACTACTTTATGCCAAACTTTGTAACTTTGTACTTTGAGAATTGTTAATTAGTTCAAACTAGCTGTAATGCAAATGCACCATAAACCATAATGAAAGGGCGGCACCATGGCTCAGTGGGTAGCACTGTCACCTCACAGCAAGAAGGTCCAGGTTTTGATTTCCAGGTGGAGCAAAACAAAAAAACATATAACCGGGTAAGAGTGGTATCTCAGTGGTTAAGTTACTGGCCTAGTAATCAGAAAGTTGCTGGTTCAAGCCCCACCATTGCCAAGTTGGGCCTCTGAGCAAGGCCCCTAAAGCTCAAATTGTATATCATTGTTAATTATAGTCACTTTGGATAAAAGCTTCTGCTAAATGCTGCAGATGTAAACAAACATTTTACACAAATGAAATATACTGCAGTATTTCTCATTGGAGCTTCATTGGAAACTCAGCAGAACCCAGAATTGAAGGTAGGACATGAGATTTCTGACAATAATGTCTTTATTTGTCATATATGCATATACAGTATAATGAAATTATTTTCCCCCAGAACACAGGGTCAAACACTGTATGGCGCCCCTGGAGCAGAACGAGGGAGCATCCGATGCTGCCTTAACGGTAAAGGCAATCCCAGCATTCAGTGCGGCACAACTTTTCTCACAGAAAAATAAACAATATGGAGGACGGTGTGGAGAAAGTTATTTTCAAACTTAAATAAATTATTATTGATTTTTAATTTGTATAATCTTGCGTGTCATTTATTTGCAAATCCAGGCTTGTCAGCTAATTTAACTGTTTTCGGTACACAGAGGAAGATTTAAGTTGACATGCTAGCGTGTTGTGCCACCCCATCCCATTAGTTTGACATGGCATGAGGCTAACTTTGTTAGCTTAGTAAGCGAAAACTGATGGAATCGCTGTCTAAGTAGTGTGTTCTAATAACCTGCCTTATAAGTCAATGACTTATTAGAATCCTCTCTACTGAGGCAGCTGCATATGTAGGCAGTAAGACAGAAGGCAGCTCATTAGGTTTTTGAACACACTCAAAGTTAAAGGCTTTGCTCAAGGGCCTACAGTGGCTGCATAGCAGAGGCTAGATTTGAATTGGTGATCTTCCAATTAATAGCCCAAAGCTTTACCCACTAGGCTACCACTGTCCAATCACACTGCTGCCATGCAATTAGGGTTTAATTATTCAGCACCTCTCAATCTTAGGAGAGCAACTACCACTTCTCGCCCCCTCCAAAACATACGCCGCTGCTTCTTTTTTCCATTGAAAGGTAGGTTCATATGTGGATTTGTATTACGTACCAAAGAGTCACCTACCAATCCCCATTATGACACTCTTGATCAACCAGCAGCGGTCATAATTGCAGCAGTTATGAGGAATGTCCTCCGGCAATATCACCCTACAGACAAGCCATCCATTGTCCATATAGTTAGGATTCAGTTAACAGGTTTGTTACCTAGTGTCTGTTCATGTCTTTTCTTTAATTCCTTGTGTGTCTGTGAGTGTGTGTGTGTGTGCACAAAATTACAAGTTTGTTGCTTTATGTCCACCACCTTCACATCTGCCAGCTAAAATATTTACTTCCTAAGTAAAGATCAATGTTCTGTGGCTTGGACATGGGTAGTTTAATTTATTTAAAACAATTTTAACTAAACCTATTAATGACAACCCTGACTAGTCTGGTCTTAAGTAGGTCAAGACAAAACATGGCTGCAAAGTGCAACAAACAAACACTTGTCACAATGCCACCTGGTGGTATAATTTCTGAATAAACATGCTGATAGGACCTGCCCTGGCATTGTTTGGTTGCCTGGAGACTCAACACATCAGTAACCGCACGTGTCTTAATCCACTCTGCATACCAGGTGTACCTGAGCAGGTAGGCTGAGCAGGTTCATTCATGTTTCTCCCTGCAAGCGTCACCTGCGGAACAAGACCTTATATGGCTTGTTCCTTAAACCCTAGCTGGGGGGTTGTCTTTTACAGGCTTAAGAAGTAATAGTAATGTGTAATGTGTAATTAGTAATGTGGACAAACTGTATTTTATTAATTCCCAGGTGCAGGTGAACATAGCAACACGTGCATTTATTTACACATCTAATGTGTATTTTAGCACATGTATAGCACTGTGTAATATGATTTTGACATTAAATTAAGTCTGACCTACTGTGGTCAGGGTTGTGGTGAAGTGTGGTAAGTGACACCTGCTGGAAATACATTACGCACTCACATAGGAGCAATTAAGAGTGGACAATCCACTTCTCAATGTTTTAGTGCAATAGAAGAAAAGAAAAGCACTACTAAAGGGAAAACCACACAGCCACAAGGTAGAACACTCTACATTTTTTACAGAAAGAGGTCAGATGTTAGGGCCAAACCCACATCCTCAAGACACACATATTACTGAAAGCAGCATACACAAAGGAAACCCAATAGGACCCATGTTGCACCCAGCACTAATGTTTATAGTGTTTTCAATGATCATTTCGATGTTATAATTTCATTGCTTAGTAAATGGATACCTGGGTGGTGCAATGGTGCAACAGCAATGTTTGGCATGTTTTTCTATGTCTACATTGATTAAAATATGTAGGTTTTCTCCCACCTCTTAAAACATACCAGTGGATCTTCTGACTATTCTAAACTTTCCCTAGATGTGAGTAAATTGGTGAGTTTGTAAAACCTTGTAAAATGATGGGTAACATAAATAAAATGAATAAAAAATACATGTTTACTCACTTATTAAATTCATTATTCAGATTCTGATCACATTTGTTAAAACAGGTTGTATAAATAACTTTGTTTATTAGCTCAATTACTCTGTCTGAACCCTGTCTGAAAGTATTGTATCTGAGAACACTTACCAGACATTCTGAAATTCCACACACAGTGTGTCATTTATAACGCATCTGTTGTCAGTGCTTGAAGTTAGGGAAAAAGTGCAGGCACTTCCCTTATTCATATGTTGGCATTCAAATTATTAAGTATTGCATTCTAAATTAACATTACTTTGACTAGCATTAACGCTACTTTTACTAGTTTTGTGGAAAGAACCGGAACAGGTGAGAATTATTATTATTTATTTTTATGAGTATACACCGACGAGGCATAACGTTATGACCACTGTCAGGTGAAGTGAATAACACTGATTATCTCTTCATCACGGCATATGTTAGTGGGTAGGATATATTAGGCAGCAAGTGAACATGAGGATTTGAGCGAGTTTGACAAGGGCCAAATTGTGATGGCTCGACAACTGGGTCAGAGCATCTCCAAAACTGCAGCTCTTGTGGGGTGTTCCCGGTCTGCAGTGGTCAGTATCTATCAAAAGTGGTCCAAGGAAGGAACAGTGGTAAACCGGCGACAGGGTCATGGGTGGCCAAGGCTCACTGATGCACATGGGGAGCGAAGGCTGGCCTGTGTGGTCTGATCCAACAGACGAGCTACTGTAGCTCAAACTGCTGAAGAAGTTAATGCTGGTTCTGATAGAAAGGTGTCAGAATACACAGTGCATCACAGTTTGTTGCGTATGGGGCTGCAAAAGGGGGACCAACACAATATTAGGAAGGTGGTCATAATGTTATGCCTGATCTGTGTATAGGTTCAGTTCAACCATAAAATCTAATTTTTTCTATTCTATTTATATACTTTCCCCCAATTTCCTCCCAATCTAGTCGTATCCAATCATCTGTCTCTACTGCTGCAATTCTCTATTCCCAATCTTAGGAGAGCAACACCCACTTCTTCGCTTATTTTTTTTTTTTACGAAAGGTAGGTTCATATGGGTATCCGTATCACAAACAGATAGTCCAGTACTAATCCCCATTATCCCTTGTCTCATTGTGCAGGCACCCTTGATCAACCAGCAGTGGTCATAATTGCAGCAGTTATGAGGAATGTCTTCCAGCAATATTACCCTACAGACAAGCCATCCATTGTCCATATAGGCTCCTGGCCTGCAGAGCTGAGATTCAAGCATGCCAGTTCGAAATGTCAGCTTAGGTCTGCTATTGCATTTTACTGCTGCGCCACCTGAGCACTATGTTTTACATTTCATAAAAAAATTTGTCATATGTCAGTTTAAAGAAAATGGCATGTTTGAGAGAAGACATGTTTAATCCTGCTTAACTTGTTTTAGACCATGTCAAATAAAGTCATTGGTAACTGCATTCATTTCTTTGTGTTTATCTCAGACAGTTCATGAACTAGAGGATTCTTCTACCTACACACTCACTGCTATCTGATCAGTAACACTTTCCATCTGCCTCTGCCTCTGTCCTGCAACACGATCAGACGAGCCAGGAAATCGAATGCAGTCATTCTCGGGCGCGGCTGCTTCATGCGGGTGGGCAAGGGATTCACTTGGAGATCTGTTTGGGGGAATAAATGGAAACTTCTCCACAATATAAGTGGACCACACCATGATCGTGCCTGCTTTGCTACATGATGTCATTCGGTCTAATTTGAAGAGCCTGCTCCACCAAAAAACACTGCTAGCAATGTCCCGTTGGCAGATATGGGGTAAAGGTTAATCCATGTTAGAAGGATAGTTCCTGTAATATTAAAACAAGTGACTACAACTACATACACTTGTGAAGGACATGTACTGTATGTCAGTGGTTCTCCACTTGTGTTTAAAAATAAATAAATGGGTCCCCCTTGACACACGTTATGCAATAATTCTTTCTTTGCTGTGTGAAAAAGTGATCAAAAACTAAACCGGAATCTTTCGTAGCACTTTTGTGGAAGGCAAATCAAATATGTGTCTATACTCAAAGACCCACTGTAGGCAAAATGCATTTTACAATAGATCTATATGACATCACAGAAAATCTCCCATATGCCAACAGCCTTGATTTTCCTGTCCTATCACGTGTGGTTCTTCTTTACACTTCTTAATTAAATGCAACTGGACCCCCTCTAGGCTCACTAAGGCCCCCTAGGTTGAGGGGTGCTATATGTCATGGTCTTAGAATTTCAATGTTTTTTGCTTCTTTCCTTTTCAAATGGCTCAATAATTGCAATATATATTTTAAAAAAAAACATATATATACAAAAATATGTGGAATCAATTTTCAGTTATATTATGTTATATGTCATTTAACATATAGCAATATGTTAAAGACTGTCCAGATTTAATAAAACTAAGTCAAAGATCCTACCCTTGGCCTTTAAGCTCCCTAACTCCCTGAATTACCACTGACTCCCTAAATCTTTTCATGACATTTTAAACTGTAGATGGCAAAAGACCTAAATTCTTTGCAGTCTTGCTCTGAAAAACATTCTCTCATGAAGTGGTCAGTCACGATCCCTGTGAAGACTAAGCCTGCAGCTGCCACCAGTTAAACTTCTAATTGTGGAACCTTGCAGAAAAGTGATACTTGTATAATCTTAGTCTTCTTTTGCCTCTGTACCAACTTTTTTTGTATGTTGCAAGCATCACATTTATTGTTTTTATATTTACAAAATACTATTAGGAAACACTGAAATATTTTTTGTACTTTTATTAGTTAAATAAAAGTTTGCAATGTTACAAATTACAGTTTTTAGGGTATCTCAATTTTTCTTGAAATCAGTTTGTATTAAAGTTGCCAAATGTGGCTCAACTAAGTGCTACTTAAAGTATATAGAGTATAAGCAGTTTTTTTTTTAAATATTTCTTGGTCTGAATGTCTATTTATAATTCTGAATTTATAATTCATTTGATTTAACATTTCTTGTTGTGACAATTAATAATAATACGTTACTGGGACACTGTAAGACAGTGTCCACTAGATGGTAGTCTGGTTCTATGATACTCATCTTTCACACAGGCATTACCATGGCTATCCAGCTCACTTTGATTGGAAAACTTTTGTAGACAGCTTCAATTCCTCATTAAAATACTGTTTATTTAAACTAAACACATTGCATATTTAATTTACTTATGCCTAAAACGTTTGATGACACAAAAGAGTTCCAACAAATTAATTCTCTTGTTTCCATGTTTCATGGTGAATTATGCCTTATTAATTATTTATTAATTATATAATACGCCAGAAAATTATTTACAAATGCAGAAAACACAAATAGCATATATTTGGTTTACATGTGGTTTACATGTGGTATAGTCCTGATAGAAATAATATTTGTTGGTTATTTACCTAAGGCTTATAGGGTCATATTAAAAAATTATTAATGTTCATGCACATCAGTATTCAGACTTCAGACATACCTGCAGAAGAAGCTGGATGCATACCAGGTTGTTTTTTAGTTTTACTTTACTACTCTTACAAAAGGACCATATATTTAATAATTTTAATAATTTAATTAATTTAAATTAATCATTGGAAGATTCAAGCCCAACCATGGTTCATGCCCAGCCATGGCCAGGCTACCATTATACCATTATTAATGGCTTAGATTGTATTCAGTCACAGCTGTAAGTTGCTTTGAATAAAAGTGCCTGCTAGATGCCATTAATGTTTTCTCTCTAATTCCACCTTAAATGTGGACGCAAAAATAAAACAATTACCCTTAAGTGCTGCTTGGAAAGTTGCTCTCAGGGAAAATATTCCTAAAGTAAAAAGTGTGACTGTATTTCGTTATTGATTTATACTTTGAATGTACTAGATTTTTGTGTAATATTTATTCTAGTTGACAAACCATATCCAGTATTACTTTCTTCCAGTGCATTGTCCACAATAATTATACTGAGCAGACGGTTGGTGATTCAAGCCCCACCACTGGCAAGTTTTGTTGTTTTTATTGTTGGGCCCCTGATGAAGGCCCTTAACCTTAATTGCTTGCATTGTACTCAGTCACAATTGTAAGTCCGTTTCAATTAAAGCAGGGGTGCACAACATACGGCCCGCGGGCCAGATCCGGCCCGGCAAAACTCTCGATCCGGCCCGCCAAATGAAGTGCTGATGCATTTTTTAATAAATGATGCTGTTACTTTAATTTCACCGGGTAATTCCATGAAATTGCGACTGAAAAGTAAATGATGTAAATACAAGTTACTTCAGCGGTACCATGTGTTTGTCCAAACCAAGTACGAGTAAACAAAGAAAAGTGGATCTCGAGCATATAAAATTTAACCCTGAATGGACATACAGGTATTTTCTTGTCTGCTGTGCTTGCGACCACATTAATCAGTTGGTGTCAGACCAACACATTTCTTGTAAGTACCTGATTTTATGTAACTGTATTTAGTGCTGGGCGATTTTCACGATTAATTCTGTTAGTTAGAATGAACGTTTTCACATGATGTTAGAAATGTGACAATCGCGATTGTTTACATACTTTATATTTTTATTAAAATACCAACATGTCACGAGGCAGAAACTGAAAAGACGCTCGCGGAATATAAATCAGGGAAAGTTTAATATTAAAAGGGCAAAAACAGTGTACAAAACCCTGCAGAGTCGAAAACCAGAGGATAAACAGACAGGCAGCAAACGGAAGACAACAAGGATTATACACGTAACGCTTAGATTTAGAAATAAGGACACAAACACGATCAGCAAAACTTCACAACGAGACTAAAACAGAAGAGTTTAAATAAGATTCATGGAACCGAACACAGCTGAATTGAATCAAAACTTGGGTGAGCGCGATCAGGATTGGCTGACCGGGGACATGTGGTAGTCACGTGACAGTCCAGGGGCTCATGGGAATTGTAGTCCATATGGTTAGACGTGGAATGTACCCCGTCCATCCACCCCCCCAGTCACAAGAAGACAAAATCAAAGCTGAGCTGAGTGCTTATTCGATGTCCCCCAGTGTAGATACTGATACAGACTCACTTATATGGTGGAAACAGTAAACAGGCTCGAGTTCCTTTTAAAAAACCTGTAAAGAACTGTTTGTGGTTTTGCACTTTTCTTATGCTGCACATTAGTGTTAGAGTTGTTTGTGAGTTTTTTATATAAAGGATATAGCTAATTAAGATGTCTATTTTGTTCAAATGATTGTTAATTATTGTTATATTGTTATTGTTATAAAGTTTGAGTTCCTTGAAAGGATAATTAGGTGGTGCTGTTACTATTTTTGCATTTCTGCAGTCTTTTAAATTAAAATTTTTCAATTGAATTATACAAAAAAAAAAAAAAATTGCAATCGCAATCGAGAATCAATAATACATCTGAAAATAATAGATTTTTTTTTCAATATCACCCAGCCCTAACTGTATTACAAATTCATGTGGACAGATCTGTAAAAATGAAATGTGTGGCCCTCTGGTTTAGGTGTTTATGTGAAATCGGCCCTTGGTAAAAAGAAGTTGTGCACCCCTGAATTAAAGCATTTGCTAAAAACCATAAATTTAAAGCACTTGACTGTTGCAGGAATAATAGACATTATTTTTCATCTTAAATCTATGTTTTACCATCTCTTTATTGTGGTCGGGGTCACGGTGGGTCCGGTTCCCTGGGATCACTGGGCGCCATGGAGTAACACCGCGGAGAAGATGACAATCGATCTTAGAACCTCGGCCATCCACACCATCTTGTAGACATAGCCAATCATATCTGAATGTAGATGCCTGACCGACCAATAGCACTGCTGAGATCCCAGCAGTACTGGGCTAGGGTATTTTACAACCTTGCCACCAGAGCAACTACTGCTCAGTAGTTATTTTGGTTTCTCCGTTTGACATGAATTTTCAGTTAACGTTTTACATTAATGCTTGTTCACAGACTCACTGGTTATGATATTAAGCAAAGAATTTGATCTCATTTAGTGAACATTGTTTATTAAGTGACCAGCTAAAATTAGCAGACCTCATTAAAGCAGTTACCTATTACTAGGATATAAATACAAAACATAATTCAAACAGTAAATAAACAGTTTAAAGGAAATGATCATTTGGGAAGCCTATTGCAATCTTGCTAAGTGCATAGTCTACAATTTGTAAAAAGGAAATAATTGTTTGCATATCTATTATCTATTTAATCTATTTAACTCCACCAACTCTAGAACTGCAAACATATAATTGACACAAATCACAATTATCATGCAATGGATAGAATTTTTTTTGATAAACCAAGCCACATATTAAAAAACAGGCACACAACAGATTAGATCCATAGAAATGTTTATAGAGTGAAACTGAACATCTTTTTGGCCACCAGGTTTAACAGTTCTTTTTAAAAAAAATACAATGCAGAAATAACATCAGCATTGAAAACTCCAAGTACATCCATAATGATTATCCTAAGTTTGCCAAGAAATAATTTTACAATATAGGCTACTCTTTATATGTAGTATAATTAATCAAAATAAAAGGGTATAGTAATGCTTTTAAGGGCGGTATATTTTGTTGAGTACATTTTTGGCCTTAGGTTTAAAATAGTGTTATTGGTTTTGCATCTGATAGTCTTACTTCTAAAGACTGTTTTGCTTAGCACCACACTCTTCAGCTGTGACAGGGTAATCTACTACAGTCTTATACTCTTCTGCCACCAGTAGGCATATTTGGTGATGGTTTGTGGTAGCAATCAGAAG
Source organism: Trichomycterus rosablanca (assembly GCF_030014385.1). Classification (NCBI taxonomy): domain Eukaryota; kingdom Metazoa; phylum Chordata; class Actinopteri; order Siluriformes; family Trichomycteridae; genus Trichomycterus; species Trichomycterus rosablanca. Next base: position 22,261,915 of record NC_085995.1, read on the forward strand.
GGGTAGAATTTGTGCTTGCATTCATATCAGAGGCAATGTAATACATGCTCTCTAAATAACTTTGATCCAGAGATGGATGACTCTTTACATCTGATTTCCGCTTCTGCCCTGCTGAGTTTCCATACCCCATACTGGTTTGTTGAAGTGACGTAGGGACAGGGTGCTCTGGATGTCGTGGTTGCTGGGCAGACTGAGGATGGGGTGGTACCGCATAGGGGAGGTACTGGGAGGTATATAACCCCGGACCACCAAGTGAAGGATATGGAGCAGCAGCTGGAGGATACATGCCAGAGTGAGACATGGTTTGCTGTGGTATAACAACCTCCACATATTGGCCGATTTCAGGATCAAAGAGCATTTTTCTTAGTGGCTGCATTGGAACTTCTATGTAGAAATACTTCCCAGTTTCAGGATCCAAAAGCACACGACGAGAACTTTGACCATACCCAAGCCCACTTTCTGGGTACACAATGCCACTACCCCCAGGACCCTCACTTCCAAAATCATGACCAAAAGCTGGTGGCATTTCTTGTGAATTGAAAAACTGGGATCTCGGGTCCAAAGCAGCTATATTAGGTGAACGACTGTGCTCCCCATAAGGTGGACCACTTGGAAGTTGTGGTGAACGCTGACAACAAGAACGTCTGTCCATATGCTGAGTGGAAGGTTGCTGTTGATCATTACTGTAGGGCTGTATAGCTGGTGCCTGGTAGGTATGTGAGCGTTGCAAGGGTTGAATCATAGCTGGAGCCTGAGGTACTGTTGTTGTTGGTGAGACAGATGTGCAGTTCAACCCATGGCCATCTGGTTTACATTGATGAGGTCTAACCTGGGCTTGTGGTAGTGCTCCTGGGTACGAAAGTGCCTGTCCTGGGGAATGAGGTGCTGGTGGTGTTTGGTTTTGCAAGCCATGGTAGGGCTGGACAAAATTTGGATGGGAACACGATGCACAGGAGCAAAGAGAATGTCTGGTGGTTGGATGGTATCTGTTCAAGCGTTTTGCAGTCAAATCAGAGAGCAGCAAAGGGCTAAAACTTTCTCGTTCATCATAGCTGGGTGGATCATCTGATGCATGAAAATGAAAGTCTTTGGTGTGTAAGAGGTTTTTTGCTGATGCTGCCATAATGGGTTGTGTCGACTGATGACCGGCTGGTTTTGCATGCTCTTTGATGACATTCATGTTCTGTTGCAGCTGGTTGCTGGGGTTTTGCACTGAAGTGATAGATACCTCTTGCCTGCTTGTAGATGTAGTTGTAGATGTCTGCATGGAACTTGACACAGAACTAATTTGAGTAGCTTCAGGTTTCTGGCTTGATACAGCTGATACAGCTAATATTTTGGTATTGTTTGGGATTGGGTTTGCAGCCTCACTTGATTGTTTATCAAGTAGCATTGATGTTGATGTCTTATTTTTATCAATGTTCAAATGTGTTTGCTGTTTCAAAGTAGATGTTGCTGGTTTGATAGATGTTTTAGGAAGGTCATTTGATATTGACCTAATTTCAGCAAATGGCTGTTTAAAGTTTGGTTTAGGCAGCACAGATGGTTTTGGTCTGTCAGTGGAAATGGACCTCACTTGTATGGGTAACTCAATTTCTTTGGATGTTGTCACAGGCTTAGCATGACTTTTTGTAGTGCTAGAAAAACTGCTCACCTCCGCCTTGTTTAATGCTGTAGGTGGGGCAGGATTTTTTCTTGTTGAGGTGGCATGAACTGCCAACTTCACTTGTTCCTTTGAAGATTGTAATAAAGCTTCTTGCATGTGTTCATCCTCTGTTTGGGGATGTATTTTTATTTCATTAGACTTTGGAGAGCTACCCACCGCACCACTTTCACTTGCCTGTTGGTTTCTGTCACTAAATATCTTTTGTTCACAAGACATTTCTTCTTTCTGTACTTTCTGTGAGTCATATGTGGTCACTTCTGATGCATACGTCTGTAAGGGAACCTCTATCTTATTAACATGCTTAGTTGTGGCACTTGTTCCATAATTTAGGACATCACATACCCCAATGTCAGCTTGCATTCCTTTTTCTTTTAACAGCATTGACACAGAGTGGCTGCTGCTCACAGTGTTCTGCAGATCCTTGGGTGTGTCATCCTTAACATACACTAACGTTGATACTTCTTTACTTGAGGGTCTAGGAGGCATTTCTAGCTTTGCATCCTGCTCACACACATTATTAGAAGGTTCTGATACATAGTTTTGTTTCTCAGATATTTGAACACTTGTGTTTTCCTGCAGTGAAGCCTTGTTTATTTCTGAATCTATTTTTAGCACATTTGTTGATGTTTCCTCAAGTATGTTGGCTGTACTTCTGCACGAATTTTGCTTGTCTTTCCAGCTGATAGCTTTGCATTCAATGTGCAAACGCTGAGGATGTGGTTGCATTTGTTTATTTTCTTTATCAAACAGATCCTCTTCATGCTGTGTGGCCTTAGACGCTGTAAAGGACAGGTTGTAAGTGTTCTTTACCAGTTTCCTAACATCTCTTACTTTATGTATAACAGATTTTGGCTTGTTTTTGTCTCTGTCCTCATTACTGTCTACTTCCACCTGTGTTTGTGATCGCATTTGCTCCTCTGGTCTTTCATCTTGCTGTGATTCACATTTTGAGACTTCAGATATTTTCATATCAGATGAAAGAGAAGGCTTTTGGGAAGACTTGATGTCCTTATCCTTGATGGTACAAGGCTTGAGGTTTATTTCAGAAGTTTTGGATAAGAATGTCCTGCTAAGGTCCTGTTGTTTATGGGTTTCCAGTATCACTGGCTGCTTTATGTCTCTGTTTGTAATTCTGCTCTGCATGCTTGCTGCTCGGGTGTCAGTAGGGTTTGCATGTTTGACAATGCCACATGCTGAGTCACTGCTGTAGTTCTCATCCATGTCATCTGCCTTCTTCTTACTGTACTCAAAGACTTGTTTTTTAGGAGTTTTTCTTTTAAATGGATCACACATTATGGGCTTTATCTCACCCCCCAGTTCAGTTTTGCCCTGAGATTTCACAACCCCAACACTGCTGTTAGGAGGAAAAGGCTTCGAACCAACTCTAAATTTTGGCTTTGGGGGAACCTTTGGCCTGTAGGTCTTCTTCTGAGAATAAAGGCTTTTTTCCTCTTTGCCACTATTGTCCTCAGATGAAAAACTGCATTCAGAATGAATAACAGGACTTAAATTTGGCTTCTCTGGTTCCTCTGCAAAGAGAGTTTCATGGTGATTCTGTTTATCATCTGAAGCTGAACTGTCACTTCTTGTGGATTCTTTGGAAGAACTGTCCATTTTCTTAGACAAAACACTCTTAATAATAGTAGAGGCCGTTTTAGCCTTTGTTGAGGTTTTACCCAAAGATGAAGTCTTGTGCAGATTCTCTTGGACTGATGATGGAGAGCTATGCTGACAAACAAAATTGTCTCTCGAGCCGTCTTGTGTGATAGGTAACTCCAAAACATTCTCTGCATCCTCATCAGGCTTTATTTTGTTAAAATCAAGTCTCTTGAACTGAATCTGCCTCTTTGGGACTGTCCTCTTTCCCCTTCTGGCTTCCTCCCTGCTCTCTACTGCTATATCCACACATTCAAAACTATCCATCTCAAAACATTTTGATGAGTCTGATGTGCCATGAGGCAAAAAAGAGTTTGAGTTAAGCAAAAGGTTATTGTTTTTATGTAGTGTAGTATCATACAAATCTGCACAGGAACTCCATGTAGAAGCACTTGGACTGTCCATTGTAGATTGCTGTGAAATATTTGTAGATGAGCCATGACTTGAGTTGTAGACATCCAGATAGTCTCCTTGAGAACTTGATAGGCTGCTGTAGGCTTGGTCTGTAAACCACTTCACCTCACTGTCTGTCTCATCAAACTCACTTCCCATTCTGAAGGTCTCGCTAGTACATTCTGAAGAAAGATTGCCAGTGCCACTGTGGTTGCTTTGAAAAGTTGATCTGACGCTCCTGGCACCACTTTTCTTTTCTTCTTGCAAGCTCTGTGCTCTTAGAAGTGTCTGTTGCTGCCGAGTTGCCAGGGGAGACTCAAAATAGCAAGCTGGAATTTCAGACTTTGGATCTCGGCGTGAGGGAGCAGGGTTGTGGTTTGCAAGCCCTTTTCTATTCCTGGCTCTGAATGACAGCTCAACCTGTTCCCCTCTGTAACTATCCTCTATACTCTCCACCCCTTTTAATGATGTAAACTTCTGTCTCAGCTGGTCCCTGCTCCACCCCTTGTTGATAGATGACTGACCCTCATACTTGCTATCATTATTGCTATGTGAAACATTGGGGCTTTCCCCAGGTCTCATAGCCGTTTGGCAAATCTCCTTATGACTACATGCTGATTGTCTTTTCAAGATTTCTGTTCCACATACAGTGCCATTACATTCCAAATCCACATTCTCTTCTTTTGTAGTAGGCACTGTTATTTTTCTCTTTGATGTTTTCCATGGTTGTGAAGAATTTGCATTTTTATGTGCTATTACATGTGATCTGCTGTCATTCATACTTTCCTGATTTTTATCCTTTTGTATAATAGATGCTTCTGCACAGTAAGGGTCAGGTAATAAATCACTTCTGCCCACTTCTGAAGCAATGTCTGTAAATTCTTGTAAAGCTGGCCTGCAGCTTTTAAATTGCTCCTTGAAGTCAGGATTCTCAAACTGATCTTCATAGCCTAGTGCAGAACAAGGAAGATCCATCTTGTCATTGACTGTGGTTAAAAGGTGATAATCTGTGTTTCTTTGACCATCTTCGCAAGGTTCTGTGTTTGCCAAGACTGGTATGCAATCACTAAACGTTCTAGGTGATATTTGATCTATAATTTTTGAAGAAGACTCTGTGTTTTCTGGTTCATCTGAAGTTGATTGTAAAGCATGTGAGTTGGTACAATGTTGAATTTCATTTATGGAAGTTATCTCAACCTCAGAGGGCACTGTATCTATTGGCAAACTTAAAGTTGATGATGGTCTAGATATGTCTTCATGTGTTGATAGAGGATTGGGGGTAGATGAGAGTGACTTATTTGTAATTTCATTTTTGTAAAGTGTCGCTGATGTAGAACTTTCAGTAAATGCAGTTCCCTCTGCACCAGGGTAAATTATATCCAGTGGTAAACTTGAAGTTGATGATGGTCTAGACAAGCCATCTTGAGTTGATGAATGGTTGGAGATAGGTGACATGGCCAGATCTGTTATGTTATTTGTAGAAAGTGTAGTTAATGTAGAGCTTTCAGCACATCTTACCACATCTACATCAGGAGAGCATGTGTCTCTTGGTATACTTAACCTTGATGATGGTCTGGAAGGGTTTAAAATGGGTAAGCTGGTCATATTCTTAAACCCATCGCTCAAGAGATCAGTTAAAGTAGAACTTTCAGGTTTTTGTATTTCATCTACGTCTGGAGATTGTGCTTGGGATTTGTTTTGGGGTGATCCAACTCTGTATAATATATCCTTCTGATGTGAAACTGAGTTTTGAGACTGGACATCACATGTTTCAGGAGAACGGGTTGCAAATCCCAGTTCTGGTAAAGGCGCAGTAGCCATAGACTCATTTGTAAAGTCATTTTGCCTACTGTCTGTTATAGAATTCATGTTACTGAACTCAGGTGTGAGGCACAGTTCTGAGTCACATGAATTTAAATATGTTGTAGGTGTTTCTGGGACCTCAGGTGTATATTGGAAAGCTTCAGGTTCAGCTGAATAAATCCTCTTTTTCTGTTCTGGTGAAGGGCTGATTGTGAAACCCACAGGTGAGTGTATTATTACTGATGGCTCTGTGGATGAAGCAGTAGTTAAGGAACCACTGAATGAGCAGAACTCGTTAATTTCGGGTGATATTAGTCCTTCTGTCACATTTGAGATGGGTGACGATCTTTTATGCTCTTCATTTGTTTCAGCACATAAAGTGAAACCTGATGGCGCTAATGAAACATTTAATTCAGTGTCTTCATTGGCAGTTAATTCAGGTGAAAGCGCGGTGTTACAGACTTTAAAATCTGATTTTTCATCATCTATAGAAGCTGTCTGTAAATTCAAGGGTTCAGAAGAACCTACAAGTGCATCTTCCTGCTCTGATTTAGAAAGTATATCCTTATTTACTAGTAAAGAAGACATTTCTTCACATATTTCATTAGGTGTTGAGATACAAGTCTGAAGAGAAGTTAGGTTACTATCTTCAGGTGAGACATTAGTCATATCTCCTGAGCAGTCACTTTTTGCCATTTCTTCTTCTGCTGGTAAATTGGGCAGATTCTTCTCAGAAGGAGTTCCTAACGATTTGACAGAAGAATTAGATGTGACTGTATGTTCCTCGTTGTCTGAGCATTGATGCTCAGGTTGGGCATTCTGCTGAATTAAATCCATTTCCTCAGGTTTTGACAGGATATTGTCATCATGTTCAGTTAAGCAACCAGGTGCTACACCCTGCGCTGGATCATTTTCCAATTGCTCAGACAAAACAGGATTATCCTGCTCTGAGATATCACTCTTTTCGAGAAAGGTGTTAGGTGGAATTATCCTCTGACTGAAATCTATTTTCTCATAGAAGGCAGCAGGCTCAGGGGTTGCCTCCTGCATTGATTGAGTTTCATTTAGCGTAGAAAAAGTAGTATTACTCTGCTCTGTGATGTCTCTCTTTTCAGGTACGGGGTTAGGAGTTATAGTATCCTCTGTTGAGTTAGTTTCCCATAACTCAGAAAAGACCTTGTCGGTCTGTACTGTGATATCTTCATTTTCTTGTAAGAGGTTTTTAGTAAGTGTTTCCCCTGAATCAGTTTCCCCTGGCTCAGGTAAAGTATCTGTCTGCTCTGCCATACCATTGTTTTCGGCTAAACAGTCAGGATTAATAATCTCCTGTGTCAAGTCGGTTGCTCTAATTTTAGTATTCTCAATTTCCACTGTGCAGTTTTCCTGAGACCAGTAACATTTTTGCTGTAACATGACATTATCATCTACTTTTACATTTGTAATCATGCCATTACCAGAGGTGATATCAGGTGTTGACCCGAGTAGCTGTTGGTCAAATAAATCTGCATTTTCAATTTGTTCTTGGATGGCGTCTTGGGGAAACTTATATTCTTGCTGTCTTTCTTCCTGTGGCACACTATCAAGTACTTTGTTTGGTGTGGGTGAGCTGTTACCAGAGAAGACGTCAGGTGTTGGAGTCACTGACTGCATGTTACAGGCGAGTGTGTTTTCAACCAGAGCAGGGCAGGAATCCTGAGACAAATAAGATTCTTGCTGATTCCATATTTGTGACAGGTCACTGTCATCTACATTCGATAGAGAAGGTGAGCCATTACCCGAAATGACTTCCATTTCTTTAATTGGCAAGGTTGAATCATTTCGTTGTAAGCTGGATTTCGGTAAATGGTTTGTAGTGATTGTCTCCACGGAATCAGGTTCTTTTAGCTCACATGGTGTAGTGGTTGTCTGCTCTGCAATGTCCTTATTTTCAGACAAAAACTCTGGAGTAATTATATCCAGTGTTAAATCAGTCGGTCTAATATTAGGGTCCCTACATTCAGATATTGATGTAAGTAACTGCTGGTCAGATGAATATATTTTCTCACTTTGCACTGGGCAGTCATCCTGAAAGGAATGAGATCCTTTATAGTCTTCTGCATGTGACATGTCGTTATCATTTACTTTTACATTTGAAACTGTGCCATTACCAGAGGTAATATCAGATGTTACAGATAGTAGATGCTGGCGAGAAAAATACACATTTTCTGCTTGTACTTGGGTGGCGTTCTGAGGCAGCTCAGATTCTTGCTGGTTTCCTGCCTCTGGAGACTCTCTATAATGTTGTTCGGTTGGTGTGGTTGGAAAAATAACTGAGGCGATATCAGGTATTGGAGTCTCTGGCTCCCGGTCAGATGCATGTGTATTTTCAACTTGCAAAGGGCAGGAATCCTGAGACAACTGAGGTTCTGGCAGATCACTTTCATTTACATAGTTTGGAGCATGTGAGACATTAACCAAGGTGCCTTCAGTTTTTTCAAAAGGCAAAATTAAACTGCTTGGTGGTAAGCTGGATTCACTGGTATCAGTTTGAACAGTGTCTTTTGAGTCATCAAATGTATCGCTTCCATCACTCGCATGATCCGAGTCATGAGCAGTATGATAAGATCCTGATGAATCGTTGACATCTGGTAATTGTTCATCCGCATCCTTTTTTAGAATAGAAGCAGACGTTGGGCTGCTGGAGAGCATAGGAAACTCGCAGTCATCTCCGAAAATGTCACAAAGACAGGTGGTTTCAGATATGGCACTACGGGTGCTGGGAATAGCGGTGATATCAAAGATCTCCACGCGATTGGGCCCATCCAGGTGCTGCAGGTTGTAGTTATGTGGGGCACTGCGGAGGAATGAGTAGCTGTCCCCTTCTAGAACCCAGCTCTCCATTGCTTTGCTCCACACACAGGGTACTTCTTCTTAAATGACATTTGACTGCCAAAAAAGATGATAAAGAAAATGTATAGTTAATCATAATAAGAAGTATTTTTTTTGTAACAATATAAATGAGTCAACATGAATATTACCTGTGTAATAGTAAAAAAGTATACTCTGTTTTTAGGTGTTTACCTGTACTTTTTACATATTAGTATACATTACACATAATTAAGCTATAATACCAATAATCTAGCTAATGTAATAAGTACAGGTATATAACTTGGCCAAAGGCTTGGTAAAACAGTACCAAAAACAGTGTCTTATCAAAATCCAATCATCCTGCAGTTAACTTGGGTAAAAGCTAACTATATTTTTCAAATTATTTAAAATGCATACACTGCCATTGTCCCTGACTGATTCACCATGTGTCTAATTCAGAACCAGTTAAAATAACTTTTAATACATACTTGCTATTTGATCAAGTGTTTCAGGTCATTTTAAATGAAATAGCACACTTATTCTAGAGAACAGAAAAAAGACAAACGTATACTGTACCACAGAGCTTGAGATGAGACTCCAACAGGGCGGTCTGCATTCCTGTGTGCTCCAGTGATCCTATATCCAGTCAGGTCATTCAGCACTGTGATAAATCCAGCCCCCTTATCCACAAGCATAAAACAAGAGTAACACCTAAGCCTCTGTCTGCACCCCTGTAGCCCACAGTGAACGGACACCACAAAAAAATTAAAGTGTTTTCCTATAGAACATCTCACATAAACTCAAAGAACCTGACCTCTTGATGGAACAGTTTAACTGTACTGTACTTTTGTGCTTGTGCTAAGCTTAACCGAATGTTACAACTAGCAGCAGGTGCTGCACCAGTCCAGATACAGCAAGCGGGAATCTGACACGTAGGCTAACAGTCACAGGGCCTCACTAATTTTAGATCTACATTAGTAGGAAAAAATCTTTGCTAATGAAAGATAGAGACACCGAATTTGTGCCTAAAGTTAAGCTTTAAGATGCTGATAATAGAAAGAGGCTTATAGGCCTTCTAAAGCTTATAGAAATATAAGGATTGTTTGTGGACAATGTTACTCCCATTCCAGCAGTTTCTCATTCATGACAGGCCAGGGATTTTGTTATTTTTCAATGAAACACCTTTTTTTTCTTAGCATAAGATTTTAATTTGACCCATTACGTTTTAATGTGTGCATTCAAACTAGACCTATTCATATGTGCACAGAGAAGTCACTTCGTAATGACAACAAGGCGTAGTGAGATCAAGCTACAAAGTTAAATTACACTGCAGAACTTTCTAAACTACCAATATAATCATCTAAATTGAGTTTCGGAAGCCCATAAAAAACTTAAAATAATTTCCTTTGCACATTAAAGTAAATGTTGCAATCATTCAGTAACAGATAAGTAACTGTTGCAGAAATCACTGATATTACCAACCTGCCATAACATTCAAGTCTTTTTAACTGCATAATGCACCCCTATATTGAACAAGAAATGAAAATGCATAAATCACTTGTTTACCGAATGACAATAATGTATTCCAAAAAATGCAAAAGGCTGCTATTAATTGTCTCTTGTTGTGAGTAAGTGAGTGTGTGAGTGAGTAAGCGAGTGAGGAATTGGCAAAACTAGATCAATTTGGTATTACATGGTAGAAATATAGCATTTAATCTATTGGTGTGAATGTCATTAATACATTTACAATATAAAACATTTTAATGTCTATATGGCACACAGATGGACGCAGGAAATCCCCGAGCAAGAAATATGAGGCCTGGGTCATCTCTATTCTAAAACCTTCTAAGTAGATTATTTAAAGAGTCTATTTCTGACAGACCTTAGTGGTCCAAACACTTTTAGAGAAATGATCAGTTGCCAATTTTAAATAAAACTAAAAGAAAATTACAAACCCAAATCAGAAAAAGTTGGGACAGCATGGAAAATGCAAATAAAAAAAAAACAGAGTTTCTTACATTTACCTTGACTTTTATTTGATTGCAGACAGGATGAACCTGAGATATTTCATGGGTTGTCTGGTCAACTTCATTTCATTTATTAACAAACATATATTCCTGCATTTCAGGTCTGCAACACATTCCAAAAGAATTTGGGACAGTAAAGCATTTGACAAACTGGAGATCCTCTGGCCATCTTTGCTCATCAAAGACTCAGCCTTTCCTGGATGCTGCTTTTGTACCAAACCATGATTACAATCACCTGTTGACATCACCTTATTTAGTTTTTTCACCTCATTACTAGCCCTAAATTGCCCCGTCCCAACTTTTTTTGGAATGTGTTGCAGTCCTGAAATGCAGGAATGAAGATATATTAATAAATAAAATGAAGCTGAGTAGACTAAACATGAAATATCTCAGGTTCATCCTGTCTGCAATCAAATAAACGTCAAAGTAAATGTCAGGAACACTGCATTTTTATTTTATTTGCATTTTCCATACTGTCCCAACTTTTTCTGATTTGGGGTTGTAAAATGTATTGTATGTCTAAAAACTATTACAATATTATTAGTATCATAGTGTTTGTTAAGGGCTATTATTGATAATTGATAACCTAGGATTAATAAAAACACATTTAAACTACTGTTTAAATGAAGCTAGATGAACTAATTTTACCACATTGCTACTGGGAAATGTAGTTAAACCAAGAAAAGTGTAAATATAGATGTTAGATCTGGGCTTAAGCTGGGCCACTGAAGCCACTCTAGTGGCAGTATCTTGTAGAAAAATGAACTGTCATCCTAGTCATAGTTTACATTTACTCTGAAGGAGGTATTCTTCAAGGATGTTGCACCTGCCACTAAAAAGCACCCACAGAACATAATGCTACCACCATGTTTCACTATAGAATTGGTACTAGCCAGGTGATGTGCAGTGCCTGAATTTTGAACTGACATAGTGCTTGCTGTTCTACCCAAGGAGTTACATTTTTGTCCCATCAGAGCACAGAATCTTTTTCCTCATGCTGCAAGAACCATTTACATGGCAGCAAGCAGGCTGTTATGCCTTTTGCTCAACAATGGCTTCTGTCATGTCATAAATACTTAATTTATAGAGTGCTTATAGAGTGGCAGAGGTGATTCACCAGTAATTATGTTCTCCCATCTCTACACAAGTTTCTTTCTTAATTTATCTTCTTACACCACTTCTTCCCTGACCAAGAAGCAGAATAGCACACGCCCACTCCAATATGTATGTGGTCACCAGTCGCTTTTTTTCAACTTTCCGAGGGACAGTTGAAGTCATACGTTTACATACACCTTAGCTACAATCATTTAAACTCAGTTTTCACTTGACATTTTATCCTAGTACACATTCCCTCTCTTAGGTTAAGATCACTATTATATTTTAAGAGTGTAAAATGTCAAAACAATACTAAAGACAATTTATTTTAGCTTTTATTATTTTTCACATTCCCACTGGCTTAGAAGTTTACATAGACTTGGTTAGTATTTGGTTCTATTTAGTAATTGTTTACTTTAGGTCAAACATTTCAGGAAGCCTTTCACAAGCTTATCACAATAAGTTGCTGAAATTTCACCACCGTAATTTACAGTTGGGATGATGTTCTTTGGTTTGCAAGCCTCCCCCTTTACCCTTTATACATAATAATGTTTATTATGGTCAAACATTTTTGTTTAATCAGATCAGAGGACTTTTATCCAAAACATAAGATCTTTGTCCATATGAGCAGTTGCAAACTGTAACCTGGCTTTTTATGGTGATTTTAGAGCAGTTGCTTCTTCATGGCTAAGCGGCCATTTAGGTTATATTGATACAGAATTTGTTTTACTGTTGATATAAATATGTGCCTGTTTCTTCCAGCATCTCCACAACTGGTTGATTTCTTTAGATTTTCCCATGATGACAAGCAACAAGACAATAAGTCCTTGAAGGTGGTCTTTAAAATACTGCCACAACTACACCTCCAGTGAACGCATGTGATTTCAATTAGCCCATCAGAAGCTTCTAAAGCTAGGATACTGTCCATTCATTTCTCTACAAAACAATGCAAAATCACATGCTGCACACAATACAAATGCCTGGCTGCGGAAGAAGGGGGTACTGGACTGTCCTACCCGTCTACTCCAATAGAGAGAATATAGGGAATTTTGAACCAAAATATGCAGCAATATAACCTCGTACTGTTGCACACCTTAAGATGTGTTTGCTGGAAGAATGGGACAAAATAACACCTCAAACTATTCATTGCTTGGTATTCACAGTGTTGTAAGAAAGAACAGTAACATTACAAAGAGGTAAATGTATTACTGTCCCAACATTTGGAATGTATTGCAGGCCTGAAATGCAAAAATGAATGTATATTAACAAATGAAATTAAGCTGACAAGACAAAACATTAAATACCTTGGGTTCATACTGTTTGCTATGAAATAAAAGTCAAAGTCAATGTAAGAAACACTTTAGAGCATTTTTATTTGCATTTTCCATACTGTCCCATTTTGTTTATTTAGAACTGTTCTGATGTAAAAGCCTGTTTTGTGTATCACTACTAAGACTGGGGTTAAACTGGAAGCTTTACTATCTGCAGTGGCTCTGCCCAGCACTGTAGAAACCATACTCTGGTATATTTAGGTTTAAAAATAATGTCGTTTTATAAGGAATCTAACATTTGACCTAGCTGATGTTATTTTTATTTTTAATTTAGCTAAGCTGTGATGCTGTAAAGCTGTAAACTAAACTGATAAATAATGTACAGGGGTTGGACAATGAAACTGAAACACCTGGTTTTAGACCACAATAATTTATTAGTATGGTGTAGGGCCTCCTTTTGCGGCCAATACAGCGTCAATTCGTCTTGGAAATGACATATACAAGTCCTGCACGGTGGTCAGAGGGATTTTAAGCCATTCTTCTTGCAGGATAGTGGCCAGGTCACTACGTGATGCTGGTGGAGGAAAACGTTTCCTGACTCGCTTCTCCAAAACACCCCAAAGTGGCTCAATAATATTTAGATCTGGTGACTGTGCAGGCCATGGGAGATGTTCAACTTCACTTTCATGTTCATCAAACCAATCTTTCACCAGTCTTGCTGTGTGTATTGGTGCATTGTCATCCTGATACACGGCAGTGACGCGCCCATCTAGCACAAGTATTGGGCCAAGGGAATGCCATGATATGGCAGCCCAAACCATCACTGATCCACCCCCATGCTTCACTCTGGGCATGCAACAGTCTGGGTGGTACGCTTCTTTGGGGCTTCTCCACACCGTAACTCTCCCGGATGTGGGGAAAACAGTAAAGGTGGACTCATCAGAGAACAATACATGTTTCACATTGTCCACAGCCCAAGATTTGCGCTCCTTGCACCATTGAAACCGACGTTTGGCATTGGCACGAGTGACCAAAGGTTTGGCTATAGCAGCCCGGCCGTGTATATTGACCCTGTGGAGCTCCCGATGGACAGTTCTGGTGGAAACAGGAGAGTTGAGGTGCACATTTAATTCTGCCGTGATTTGGGCAGCCGTGGTTTTATTTTTTTTGGATACAATCCGGGTTAGCACCCGAACATCCCTTTCAGACAGCTTCCTCTTGCGTCCACAGTTAATCCTGTTGGATGTGGTTTGTCCTTCTTGGTGGTATGCTGACATTACCCTGGATACCGTGGCTCTTGATACATCACAAAGACTTGCTGTCTTGGTCACAGATGCGCCAGCAAGACGTGCACCAACAATTTGTCCTCTTTTGAACTCTGGTATGTCACCCATAATGTTGTGTGCATTGCAATATTTTGAGCAAAACTGTGCTCTTACCCTGCTAATTGAACCTTCACACTCTGCTCTTACTGGTGCAATGTGCAATTAATGAAGATTGGCCACCAGACTGGTCCAATTTAGCCATGAAACCTCCCACACTAAAATGACAGGTGTTTCAGTTTCATTGTCCAACCCCTGTATATTATGTATATCTGTAAATAATGTATATCATAAATACTGTATATCCTGCACTTTCTGCTTATTGCACTTCTGGTTAGATGCTAAACTGCATTTCGTTGCCTTGTACTTGTACATGTGTAATGACAATAAAGTTGAATCTAATCTAATCTAATCTAATCTAATCTATCTAAAGCAGCAAGCAAAATAACAGTGTATTTCAATAATGATTCGCTTTTATGATTTTTCCTTTATTTGTAAAGCACATTACTATAATAATAATAATAATAATAATAATAATAATTATTATTATTATTATTATTATTATTATTAATATTATTATTATTATTATTATTATTATTATTATTATTATTATTACTGTAGATTATGAACCAGCCTGTATTTTGAAATATGCACTTTCTACGTTCCCGTTCGACAAACCGGAAGTGTGTGTGACACGCTTGTAAACAACTAGCTAGCTAAATTGCTAACGCAGTTGCTAGTTGAATTGGACAAACGCAGCTTTACATCGTGCAGTTTTGCCTGTTATCGGATTTTGCAGGTAAGTACATGTATTTTTTACCAGTTATAAAATTTGACTTTATGTTGAATTTTTTACTAATGATTCCTTAAGCTGATAAACGTACGAGTAACGTAGTCGTTTTGGTGTGTACCTAACATGGGAGTAGCATAGTAGCATACAATTGATTGTTAAGTTCTGTAATATTTATAATAATAAAACACACAAGCACCACATATCGTCCATATTTTTCCATTTTTTAATAAAGAAAGAGACGCTGTTTAAATGTAAATACTACGAAAGGTGGTGTAGTAATACATTACCCTAAAGTATACTGTATCACTGTTTACTCCAAATGTTACAATGGTTATATGGCACAGTTTTCACTGGGCTTTTTCTGGTTAAATACATCTAAAAATAAATTAAGCTGCTGCGTAACCATTACTGGTTTTAATGACTGCTTTCTTTACAAAATATACGTAATAAATTAAAATGGGGGCAATCTGGTCCAACTGTGGTTTACAAGATGTAATGTAAAGCCATTTTTGGTCACGCAACCCAAGGTTTGAAAGACCCTGTCCTACATAACAGTTGCAACAAACATTTCTGTACAGTCAGTTTGAGCAACTGTTTTATGGCAGATTGCAGCACAGCTCTAATGATTCATCTATATTACGATATAAATGGTAGAGTAAAATCTTTACTATTTGTTTAGTATATATCTATTATGATAGACAAGTCTAATCTACAAATAATTAAGGCCATTTCTCTAAGCACATTGTACCATCCATTTTGTCACACTAAATAGTTTACCCTGTACAGTGCTTTGTAAAGTTTCATACAGACTGCATGAAAGTGATGACGCTGCAGGACCAATGGTCTCAAACAGTGGCAAAGGTTTTTAGACTGCTTCCAGCCTCTATTTTACACGTTTTTTGTTGTTGTAGATATGATCTAATGCATGTTTAACTGGTTTAGGTTTGAAGCAATATGATTTTATTGTTTATTTATTGATTGATATATTTTTTTTATGCATTTTCTCCCCATTTTCCTTCTAATTTAGCGCACTCAATTTTGTCATCAGGGTCATTACACAGCGTATGAAGACCCACCCACCCACACATAGTCCGGTCCCCACCCTGCAGACAGGGTTGCCAATTAGTATCTGTTGCAGGCACTGCCAATTATGCTCGCCAGATGGTGTCCAGCTGACCGGTGGCAACACCGAGTTTCGAACCGAGGAGTTCAGAAACTCTGTGCTGGTGTGCTAGCGGAACATCCCGCTGCGCCACCTGGGCGCAATTGATTGATATTTTAAAAATAGTTTAGTATTTTTAGTAATTTATGCTTACTGACTCAAGAATGTGTGTACTAAACTGATTTACATCATAGTGGTGGAATATAAGATGGAAAAGCAGCCATGTGTATTCATTTTAGTTACCTGAATATAGTTAAATAAAATTTGATGATGAGTCAACTGTCTAAAACTGGATGATTTTATGTATTGTCTACTTGGTGATGGTGATGGTGGTGTTACATTTTCCCTGGCTCCGGTTTCCTCCCACAGTCCAAAGACATGCAAGTGAGGTGATTTGAAGATACTAAATCGTCCATAACTGTGCTTGATATAACCTTGTGTGAACTGATGAATCTTGTGTAATGAGTAACTACTGTTCCTGTCATGAATGTAACCAAAGTGTAAAACATGATGTTAAAATCATAATAAACAAACAAACAAACATTTTTCCTGTACTTTAATGTAATTTGTGAGACAGCAGTGATTACTTTGTTCATATTTTGTATTCATAGTTTTGGATGCTGCTTTAGTTAGTGTGTGTACTTATTTGCTTTTTACTGTGTCTTAGGTTGTATTATTTCTTTGTTTTGTAGTTAGACTGGTGTGATTCACCATGCAGCAGATCGAAGAGGCTGCTCCGAGTCAGGAGGGGGTCGTGGATCTGGAGGAGCCCAAGAAAATGACCCGAGAAGATTGGAGAAAAAAGAAGGAGCTTGAAGAGCAAAGAAAACTGGGAAATGCTCCTGCTGAGGTTGATGAGGAGGGAAAGTATGTTAATGAGCAGCAGAATAAACAATAAGAACATTTCTCCTTTTAAGTTCATCTGTTATGGCATATTTGCAACACTGACTAAGATTCAGTCATCTAAATAAAAACCCACAAGAGGCTAGACAGATGGTTTTTTTTGGAAAAGTAACATGGAGAATACTATTGCAAACAGTTTGAGATTATGTTCTACAGTATATACTGACTAATTAAATTGCAAACCATGTGTTTTGCAAGCATGTATAGTAGAAACATTATTGTTTAATTAGCTGAAATGTGTGTGATAAAGTGTGATTAGTGAGACATATATGCAATAACAAAAGCAATCAGAAATGCGGCAGTTACTTTTTCAGTATTGTGTGTGGCAAGAGATGCTATTATTTTTTGCCTTTGGTTGTAGCACACACTAAGTGGAGTGTATGGAGAGTTTTTAAAGATTGTATTAGTGTTCAGGATTGATTTAAATTTATGCTTTCAATTTTTAGGGACATCAACCCTCACATTCCGCAGTATATTTCATCCGTGCCATGGTATATTGACCCTTCCAAAAGACCTACACTCAAGCACCAGAGACCTCAGGAAGAGACACAACATCAGTTTTCAGCCATCGGAGATTGGTATAAGAGAGGCGTGCAGGATGTAAGCAGCTTTTTTTTCTTCACGTATGATTACTCGGTTGTACTGGAATTTGGTTTTGACCATAGCTTACCATGATTTTTTTCATTTTACTGTTTTAGAAATCTGTCAGCACAAAGTACAGAAAGGGGGCATGTGAGAATTGTGGTGCCATGACTCATAAGAAGAAGGACTGTCTTGAGGTAAGGTACAGTTGAGGTTTTTATACACACAGAAGAGACATGTATTTCATGTTAGTCTCTGAATTTTTGGATAATAATTGAAACACGCATCCATTTGTTCATTTGGACAAATTTCCACGGTCCTTTTTTCCAACCCTGGCAACTGACTTTAGCTTTTTGTACTTATTAGTGGTTGCTGTCAAACCAGCGCTATTTGTATGGGCACAGAAAAGTCATAAATTACAGTCAATCAAAATTGATAAGGGTGCTCAGGTAGCGCAGCTGGATATTCCGCTAGCACACCAGTGCCGGTATTCTGAACTCCTCGGTTTGAAACTCGGCATTGCCTCTGGTCGGCTGGGTGCCATCTAGCGGGCATAATTGGCAGTGCCTGCAGCAGACACATTTCTGCTATGGCGGCATGACCAGACTGTGTGTCTGTGGGGGGGGGGGCTTCAAACGCTGTGTAAGGACCCTGATTAGCAGAAAGAGAGGCACCTGTGCAAGATGCATGGGTGAAAAGGGTTCTGCTAAGGGCTGTGCGTGGGTCGGAGGAGGGGTGAGCACCAATATCCCCACCTCGACTGCAGTTAGGGATCACCCAGCAGCAGAAGACAAATTGACTACGCTAAATTGGGAGAAAATGCATAAATAAAATAGAAAAAAAATCGATAACAAGGTAAATGTCATTCTGACTGATAAATTATCTGCAAATCCCATTGTAGTGTGTTGCAGGCACCAAACTAAAACTAAATTTGTTTATATTTAAAAATATAATTTTTGTAATTAGAAGTTGGTCAGTGAAAAACTGGAACATTTTCATTTCAGTTTTATATTTTACTTTCAGTTAAATAAATGTTTAAGAGAATTAATAAATTGCAGATTCCTGTTATGCATTTTACAAATGTCCCAACTTTTTTGCAAATTGTGTTTGTAAATTGCTGTATGTGGATTTTTTAAAAGTTATTTTCAGAGAACGTGTACTCATTTTTAATTCTGTTTTGGTCTTGTTTTGCTTAAAGCGACCCAGGAAGGTTGGGGCAAAGTTTTCTGGTACAGACATTGTTCCAGATGAGCACCACCAGATTCAGTTGTCCCTGGACTATGATGGGAAGAGAGACAGATGGAACGGCTATGACCCTGAGGAACACATGCGCATTGTGGAGGAATATGCTAAAGTTGACTTGGTAAAGTACCTTGTGTTGCTAAGGCATTGTCTTTTGAGTTTTTTCCAGTTCAGGCCATGTTACCATGTCTTCACTGTTGCTATTTTACTTTCACAGGCGAAGCGAACTTTAAAAGCTCAGAGGCTGCAGGAGGAGTTGGCTACTGGGAAACTGGACCAGTCGGTATGTACTGGCACTCAAGTATTTTATATTAAGTTAAAAATGTAGATTTTTTTTGGTTCAGTGTTCACACACTTGCTCATCACTTTCACACAGTCTTTATACAGCTACTTACCTTTATTTTTTGGATACCGTTTAATTTTTATAAAAGTTTGCATGGTGAAGTCCCACCAATAGTGTTAGATGTAAAAGTGTACCTCTTGCACTTACCCATTTATTACAAAAGTGGCTGCTATTTTGGCATGCTTATTACTGTTCAAGCATTGAAGATAACTTTTTTCAGCTCAAGTTATTTTTTTTCTGTCATTTCAACAGGTTCTATATGATTTTCTATTGGGAAATTGGCTTTGCAGCTTTCCTCCGCTGTCTGAAAGCAGATTAAACCTTTTGTGAGCCTAAATGGCGTGGAGTAAAGAAGCAATTACTAATAATTAATGGGGGGGTAAAGATTTTGATCCTTCCCAGACCCAAAAAGAACCTACCAAATTAAACCAAACAACAAAACCTCTAAAATAACATATAGTAAAAGCAAAAATGTTATAATAAATACACATCCTATGTAAAGTAGAAATGATGTTTATTCAGTGTAGTTTTACTTACGAGTATTGCTGCCTTTATAACAGTGGCTGCATGGCTGAGCTGGGATCCGAACCCACAACCTTTTGTTTGATAGCCCAACGCTCTACTCACTAGGCCACCACTATCCTCTTACTGTCCATTGTAAGATACCTGTATGTGGTGGAATCTTGTATTTCACCTGATTGGAGAGCATTAAATTTTAAGATTAGATTATGCAGCTGTTGGAGCTGAATAAGGTACTGGACTGGTGATTGGAAGGTCACTGGTTCAAGCCCCACCACAACCAGTTGCCACTGCAGGGCCCTTAAACAAGGCTCTTAACCCTCAGTTGCTTGTATTCAGTCGCAACTGTAAGCATCTGCTAAATACCTTAAATGTTGCTATTGCTGAAAAATTAGGTAGTGATTTTAGGAAGTTATTTATAACAAAAAAAATCTCTTAAATCAGTATTTAGAAAGTGATTAGACATTGTCTTTATTTTGTAATTTTTTTTAAATCAAACCGTTACTTAGTAAAAATTCGTAAACTGACACAAGATGGTGTTTATTACATGCAACCATATACAACCATGGTGGTCGCAGAAGAGCATGAATGCTGTGAGAATGTGTCTGCTGTTTCCTAAAACAAAGCATATTTCTTTTCCCTTACACAGGAGAGAGAACACAATAGTGAAGATGAAGATGAGGACAAGTATGCAGACGATATTGACATGCCTGGACAGAATTTCGATTCCAAGAGACGTATCACTGTGAGGAACCTGAGAATCAGAGAGGACACTGCTAAGGTGAGCACTAGAATGTCTCTTCTTTTCAATGTCTTGCTATCTTGAGTATTTTAGACATTCAGTGTCACACTCGATCTTAATTCATTTTTAGTTGCTCTGTCAGAATTTTTTAATGCAGACATTATTTTGCAGTACCTGAGAAACCTGGACCCAAATTCAGCTTACTATGACCCAAAGACCCGAGCCATGAGGGAGAACCCATACTCCAACACCGGCATAATTCCAGAAGAGTACGTTTCTGCTTATTTCCTAATTTTCTGCATGCCAAAAACAGTGCAATGTTATTTTTCATTACTTGTTTATTAGAAGTATAGCTGTGTATGTGAGTATATTTGGACTGGATGCGAATAATGATTCTAATGTAGACAAGTGTCCTGATCTGATGGACACAGTTACTGGTTAGATAAGATGAACATTCTGTAATATCCACATACAAACTGAGCTCTTGCTTTGAACAGGGTGGGGTATGCTGGCGACAATTTTGCCCGCTACAGTGGGGACACAATCGGCATGGCACAGTCTCAATGTAAGTAATCCAAATGCACATCTTTTTCATATGAATACTTTTGGCCTAAAGGCTGTTGCATAGAATTTTTTTTGTACATTTTTTGTATCACTCTAATCTCTCAACTCAAATTACCATGAACACACAACTTGACTAATCGCTGACGAACTTCCTGGATAATTTTTACCAGTTTATCTACTACAATATTTTAATTACAAATAAATCTCATTACAAATTCTGTTGCTTTCTGCTGTAAACAAATACAAATATGATAAAAATGTTATATGTAATACTATGTTAAAAATATGTTCGGGAGAGATTTGGTTAGATGGATGTGTAAAGCAATGATGGCTTGTTTTCCAAAAAAAAGAGTGAATAATTAAAATGTGGTACTAAACAGTAGACACGTTTACATACAAATTGATAATCTGTTAATACTCATCTAATTACTCATCCATTTAATTACTCAGCAATTAAAAAAACAAACACACCAACTGAAAACTGGGGTAGCATACCACTGCTCCTCTAATTCTGACTGAACTCACGTGATGCTTGTTGACGTTAATGACCAATTCTTGACTTTACCTGTTGGGATAGACCAGAAAAGGCTGAATGGCAGAGGTTAGAAGTAACGAATTACATTTACTCGCGTTACTGTAATTGAGTAGTTTTTTTGTGTAGTTGTACTTTTTAAAGTAGATTTTACAGCCTGTAATTTTACTTTTATTTAAGTATGTTTTGTATTGAGAATTGCAATTCGCTACATTTTAAATAACATCTGTTACTGAGTAAAAAAAAAATGCTAAAAATCGCATCTGGGAAACTGCTGCAGTGAATTCTGCGATGGAAAATAAACCGGTGCTAAAATAAAGGAGCTGTAATCTAGGTATAGGTGATTTTTAAAAGTTTGATGTTTCGTTGTTTGCTAACATAGTCTGATGTCAAAGAATGGCAAAGTTTTGTCTCACATCTTGAGGGTTTTCTTTGGGTCATTTAGTGAAAGTCACAACACCTGAAACCTTGACTTGTTTTCAGTTATGAGATCTGCAGTATGAATGTTTGGTATTTGTAAGTGATGAAAAGAAGGCTGGTCTATAGAATCCACAATTAATGCCAACTTCAGTGGTTATACAGTTTGAAATGGGATGGTCTGTACTAAAATGACACATTACACACCCCTAAATGTTTTAAATGTTGTATCAACATGTTTTTTTTCTATTATATTTTAATAAAAAACAGCTATTGTGAGATTTATATCCACTTGTCCTGTTTGCATTACACAAGAGAGACACCCTGTCCTGTTAAAAAATTAACTAAGTAACAATTACTCTGAGTACATTTTAAATGAGTTACTTTTTACTTGAGTAGATTTTTAGACTAGTAATTTTACTCGTACTTAGGTAAAAAATTCATTAAAGCAATAGTACTTTTACTTGAGTACAATAGTTTAGTTCTCTTTCCACCTCTGCTGAATAGCTATTGGCTTAATGTATGTGACTGATTGACTGTGTGATTGTGTTGGCTTCCAATAGATCAGTGCCCTGCCTGAAGCGTATTTCTCTAATGTAAAAGCCAGTCAGACTTCGGTTTTAGACCAAAAAAAAAGACTTCCTACATTTTTTGCTTATTACATAAATCCACTCTTGTTTTGCTCTTTTGCAGTGTTTGCCTGGGAGGCTTACGAGAGGGGTACAGAAGTGCACCTGCAAGCTGACCCCACCAAACTAGAGCTGCTACACCAGTCCTTCAGAGTCAAGAAGGAAGATTTTAAAGAGAAACAGAAAGAGAGCATTCTGGAAAGGGTATGAAGTGGATATATTTCACCTTGCAGTTAAAGTGATTATTTCAGTCACAATTATGTCTTTAAAAGTGTGTGCTTTTGTTACTTAGGTTACTTGGGACATTTAAGTTTGAATTGAACGTCATAAATAGATGAATTATTACATCTGCATTTTGTCGTGCCGCTTGAGAGCCACAACATTTCATTTTAAAGTTTTATTAAGTCTAAATAAGAAATAAAATGACCTAGTTATAAAGGTGCTTGACAATTTCATTGTTTTGCAAATGCTACACAAATTCAGTTTCTGTCTATATTTGCCGTGCTGATGTTCATAATTGTTCAAAATCAAGCCTTATATATTGATTTTCATTCGAATCAGGGTTGACTTTGATTTTAATCAAAGAAACACAGAAACTTGACTTAGTAGTACTATGTGTTCTGTTCAATATTATTTCCTTTCAGCAGCTCTTGTATTTATGAGTCATCATAGCAGATCTGATTCACAATCGCTGAGATTAGAACCCTGGATCCCAGGACCTCAGAAATAGTTGCCTAGCATACTTTACCACTGCACCAACTCAGTAATAACAATAATAAAGTATTCTTATATTTCAAAAGATACCACATTGTCAGTCAGCTTCTGACCATTAGTCTACTACACCTGGAAAAAAGCTTTAAGATTTTGGTAAAACTATAAAGGGGAACCTGTTGAGCTGCAGTGTGTGAATGCTGTTTTCTCTTGTCTTTAGTACGGGGGTCAGGAGCACCTGGATGCACCCCCAAGGGAGCTGCTTCTGGCTCAGACAGAGGACTATGTAGAATACTCTCGACATGGAGCAGTCATCAAAGGCCAGGAGAAAGCCATAGCACGATCGAAATATGAAGAGGATGTCCTTATTAATAACCACACCGTGAGTGAAGATCAAAGGCAGTGGGGTGTAATATCGTCTTAATGCTGTCATATTACTGTCTTTGAATAAAATGATTCTTCAATTGTCTTTCATTTTACAGTGTATCTGGGGTTCTTTCTGGAAAGATGGATACTGGGGCTACAAATGCTGCCATTCTTTGGTCAAACAGAGTTACTGCACAGGAGAGGCCGGCAGGAAAACAACAGTACGTACCTGTGGTGCAATCTGACCATTTTTGATATAAAAATATGATTTAACGCATATTCTATCTATAAAACCAGTCAGCACATAAAAATAAAACAACAACCCTAACAGCATGTTTTCTTTTGCAGAACACCTCATGTGTTCCATTTGACGAAGGGTTAGAGGATGAAGAAGAGGCACCAAAGACACTTTTGGAGGTATATCCATTGTGCTGATTGCCTCTGTGTCATTTTTTCCTTGTAGTTTCTGGATTTCTTGAATTCTTTCATAGAAAAATAGAAATAACTATAAAGTATATTCCTGATCTTGACTACATTCACATTTTTCTAGATGCATCAAGAAAAGTTGAAGGAGAAAAAGAAGAAGAACAAGAAGCATAAGAAGAAGGATACAGACAGTAGTGATGAGGAGGATGAAGCCAAAAAGAAAGAAAAGCTGAAAAAGGTATTTTCCACACAGATTTATTGTCATTTGGTTTAACTATGTGGCTTATTAATATGGCAGTAGTCATAAATTCCGTCTATGTGCTACACTGTCCAGATTAGCCATGTCTGTGTTTTTGTCCCTTTACAATTAAAAATAAAATCCTAGTTCAAAATGTACTTTTCAGTTAAATCAGCATCCATACATTTTTAATAATATACTTTACATGCTGATTTGACTCTTTTGTGCCATATAAATAATAATAATATTCATTTATATTTACACCAAGTATTGCATTATATTGATTTTATAACATTGTAACATTAAATCACTCACTTACTTACACACACACACACACACACACACACACACACACACACACACACACACACTTCAACTGAATACTGAAAAAACCTGTAGTCATGCCAGAATCCACACAGCTGTGAATCCATGGCTTCATCATGGACTGCTAGGCACCCCAGGCTGTCAAAAGCACCAGCAATGAAGTATTTACAACCAACAGCTCAAACACAGTATAACCATGTGGTGTCATTAAAATAAACTACAAGTCTGTGATTTTTCATTTTGCATTTGTATAAAATTGCTTTAAAAAAATAAAACAGCTTAAGGAGACACGAAAGGTTGGAGTGATGCCAGTTACCTGTTGTTAGCTGTACACTGGGGAGCCACATGACTAGAAAAACCATATTTTTAGAAACATGTATATCTGTAATTCTTTTGATTACTTTCAATTTAAAATAATATTATTGTAACTAATTATTATTAAATAATATCCCCTGAATCCAAAGTAATTCTTATTTCCAGTTGGCTGGCTGTAGCTCTAATATTGCTAGCTAATGGTATCAAATTACAGTACATCAATAAATAAAGCCATTTGAGGCATCAGAAATGAGACACATGAAGTTCTAGAGCCCCAATTTAAGTATCACTGATGTAGGTGAACATAAAATAAAATGGATTTTATTAGCATTAGTCTGTCATCACAATATTTTAACGAGTAACGGGTCATTTAAAAATCTGGTTTCTGACTGACCCATAATTAGATCTGTAAAATATGCTTGCCCACTATGATCCAGGGTTTCAACCCCAGTGGTGTTACCGGCTGGTCAGTCGTCTACACATGTGTGACTGGCTACGTCTGGGGAAAGGGGAATGGCCAAACAACCTATCCACTGGAAGGTGCACTTATTAGTGCACTCTATGCCAGTTCCAAGCCTGGATAAAAATATGAAGGGTTTCATCAGGAAGGACATACAGCATAAAACCTGTACCAGATAGGGCAGTTGAGGCAATTCTAGCCTAGCAGTTAAGGTACTGAACTAGTAATCAGAAGGTCTCTGGTTCAAGCCCCACCAATACCTTTTACCCTTAATAGCTCAGACTGTATACTGTCATGGTACTGTAAGTCACTCTGGAAAAACGTGTCTGCTAAATGCCAAAAATGTACATGTAAATAAGGGGTGTGTGCCAGAGGATCCGCTGTGGCCACCCCTGAATACAGGCGCAACCAAAAGAAGTAGTAAAAAGAGTTGCTCTTTTTAGGGCTGGTCATTTTAGTTAATAATAGTAGTGGTTTACATGAGAACAGGAAGGTCATCAATTCTTAGTACTTTTTCTTGAAATGTGCTGAAGATTAAAACCTGTATTCTATTGCAGGCGCTGAGTGTAGAGGAGCAGCGACTGAAGCTGGTAGCAGAGATGATGCAGCTGGATGAGAGAAAGAGACCCTACAACAGCCTGAAGGAGGTGCACGAGCCCACCGAGGAGGAGATGGAAGCCTTCCGGATGAAACGCTATCGACCTGATGACCCCATGGCTTCCTTCCTTAACCAGTGATTTGGAATCGACCACTGTCTAATCACTGCATTTTGATCCTTGCTCACTTTGGCCTTGTAATGGCCTTCTACAGCCATTTCATGTAGGGTTAAAATACTGGAAATGATGAACCAGTGGAATTTAAATATATTATTTGTTTTAGATTCAGTATGTGGTGAGATCATTTTATTAAAACCTGTAAATATAGTCCATTTAGCAAAATGCACCATGTTAATGATTTATTGTACATCTGCTCATGCGTCTGTTTTTGCAACAATATAAAGACCTAAAACATGTTTTTGGCTTTTGTTCTGTCAAGTGCTTATTTAGGATACAAACCTCTGATGCTTAAAACACAGAAAGCACAGCAGTTTCTTACTCTGCCAACCTATAAATGTTGTCAGGTTTTAGCAGTCAGTTAAGTTTTGTGTATAGTGCCTCGCTGAGCTTATCACATGAGTTTGTTTGCAGCAGCTGTGTTTCCATGTTTCCTGCTCTAGTCCCCACCCCCAAATATAATGTTACATCATGTCTAAAACATCTGCATGTGTGAATCAGAACAGGGTGGATCGTACTGCTGTCTTGTGGACGAGACAGTGACTAGGATAATAAAGATTGTTCTAAGCAATTTTCAGTTTTACTCAGGGCAGATGGGGTCCAGCGGTGCACGGTGAGTTGTTTGGAACATGCACACACATGCTTTCAACTAATCATTCAGACTGCAAATGGGTACATGTCTTAAATCCTTTGTGTTTTGGTAACAGACTCGTGGTTCTGTGATATTGCGTAAAAGTAGCAACATGTTATAGCCAAGTGAATCTATAAACCTGCAGATGTATACAGAGGTTTAGGAAACAACAGAAATTCTTAATGTATTACTATGATGCAGCTAAATGAGAGTAAGGGCACAGTTTGCCTCCAGAATAGCTTTGGTCCATGTGAGCTGCTGTCAAACAAG
This sequence comes from Trichomycterus rosablanca, assembly GCF_030014385.1. Classification (NCBI taxonomy): domain Eukaryota; kingdom Metazoa; phylum Chordata; class Actinopteri; order Siluriformes; family Trichomycteridae; genus Trichomycterus; species Trichomycterus rosablanca. The sequence goes on from NC_085995.1 coordinate 22,288,937, forward strand.
TCCAGAATAGGTTATAGTGTGATGTTTGAACGTTTCTTGAGAGCAAAATCTTTGTCTGCACACGACTTATTTTTTGCCTAATGTTGTTTGTTTGAGGTTGACACATGCTGCCATGACTACTGCCACTGACTTTCCAGCTTTCGTGACTGATGCACTTTAGACACCCACTGTGCGGCCCCTTCTGGGAATTTTGGTAGTTGCCTTACATTCCTCCGAAATTGTTTTTGCAGACTTGTGTTGTGGACTTAATTTTTTTAATGACAAATAAGAAAATTAAAATAAAACTAACATCTCTTATTCACAAAAGTATTTTGACCTATTAATACTTTGTAGAAGTCCCTTTGGCAACACCAGGTTTGTCAGTTTATCCCATTCTTAATGGCAGATCCCATCAAGCCCTGTCAGATTGAAGGGCATGCATGTTTGAATTGCCATCCTCAAGTCTCTCACAGATGTTTAATGGGTTTTAAGTCTTAGCTTTGGTTCGGCCTCTCTGGCTGGGTGACCTAAAGCATACAGCTAAAACCACACTTAAGTGGCTTTGAAGCAAGTCATGTAGAGAGGTGAACTGTCACCTTAGTGTGAGTTGGTGTGCATTCTAGTGTAGGTTTTCTTTTTTTCTGGAGCTCTTTTAAAGTGGTTGTAGGTTTCTTTATAATAGAGCTCTACTAAATTTATTGGAAAATGCTTAATTTCACAAACCCTTTTTTTTTTTTAATGGATTTTTAAAGGAAAGTGTCACATTTGACAGCAGTCATTAAATTACACTCATAAATTAAATGACAGAATAAATGGAATTTACAATACACAGCACAGCCTACCTTAATAGTTGAATGTAAACCTAAAACATCCAGCAATGTGAGGCTTTATGTTCTGTCTCGAAGAGTAAATTCTCGTCCATGTTTTGACACACCCCCCTCTGGGTCCACAGAATTGGTTGGGAGTTATCCAAACTCAGTTACCTGAGTAATGTTTTTAGCTGCTTTAGACTTCGATATCTTGGACATTTTGACTAACTGAATTGCCGTAGGATTGCTAGTGTAACACACTTTTCTGTGGTGTAGTGTGCTGACAATGTTTGATATTGAGTGCGTTCCATAATCAATAGAAAGGTGTGTTTCTCTACACACGTGATCATCTCTCTGTTGTCTGTGCTATGCCTCAGAAGAACAAGCCAGTATTATGTATTATAATAAGTATTATGCTCCCAATAGTTTGTCTATGTACAGTTTATTTTTTTACTTTACACTAAGACCACCTCATAGTGCAAATTAAGCAGTAAACATAAGGCACGTGAATGTCAAAAGTTAAATTGAATTTTACAGCAAATTGCCTGAAGTATAACATTCCTAACCAAGGCCCTTGCCCGCATGCCCAGTTTGGTAAACTATCAGAAGGTTTAAGGATCTGACTTCTTCCAATTAAAACGTTGAGACCACTGTGGGAACACTCAAAGCCTTAAATATTTTCTCATAGTGGAGATCCGCAGTCATTTCCTCTGACTTTATACAGGTACAGTATGTCTAATAATTAAACTTATGCAATACACATTTTAACTTACTTCTGCTTGTATGATGTTTTTCAGTCACTGCTGCACTGTGCTTTGGATCTGGCTGGCCACATACCTGCTGTCCCTGTCCTTCGTTCTATCAGTGAAACCTGCTATAAAGAAAGAGCACAACTTAACTATTCATTCCTCCCAGCTGGTGTGCAGTCTGCCAGGGCCTCAAGGCCCTCAAGGCAGTCCTGGATCTCTGGGGCCCAATGGCAGCCCCGGCCAGATGGGTTTACCTGGTGCTGATGGGAAGGATGGCAGGGATGGGGACAGGGGGGAGAAAGGAGACAAAGGTGACTTCAGTTTTATCAGCTCATTATTTCTATCTAAATTATCTGTTATACAGATCAAATAAAAAGGTTACATACTGTACACTTTTAAGGGAGATTCCAAAACTAGTTTTGGCATGTGTCTTCTGTAATTGTCTTGTTTAAGATTCAACCTTTTCTACTTCAAGCATAATTCTGGTCACTGTGATCAAATAGTTTTGTCTGTGTTTCATTTTACTACCATTTTCCCCCCAGTATTTCTTTTTTTTCTATTTACATGATCAACAAATTGACAGTGATTGATGACAGACTTAAGCTCATGACAATCTCGTCTTACTTGACTGAGTAGATAAACATCTGTTCCACAAGCTTTCTAATCCATGGCAGATCTGATTTCTTCTAAATTTTGGCAAAAAGACCACAGTTTTTATATACTTATAGACAAATGTACAGATGATCTTGGGACCTAAAGTTGCTAAAAAAAATTACAAGAAGTAACATTCTTGACTTGTGGTGATGTATGATCTGCTTTCTGTGATTTGTACAAAGCCTTTTAGACTTTCCTGTTGAAATGCTTGTGCCTGTCTGATGCAGTCATGGTGCAGTCAAACCTGTTTGTATGGGCACAGAGAAGTAACTAGCTGAGGTCAATCTTAATAAATGACAGGGAATTCGGTCAAGCTACAAGGTTAAAGGTTGTTTTAGGAGGTTCTTTACCACCAGATTAGCAAGCTGAGTTGCTCTATGTATATTTTTAAATTTAGGGTTTGTTAATGTTTTTAGAAAACCCGCAAATTTATAAAAGTCAAATCGGTTTCGAGAACGATGTGTTCTGATTATTAGCCTCAGAAAACAATGGAAAAATTATTGTAATCCCATAAAATGATGCATAAACCTTTGGCCTTAAAGAAACTAATGTTTCTAAGCAGTGACAGTTGCAGTTCTGTATTCTGAATGTCATCTGGGAGAAACCAGAGTACCCAAAGAAAACTCACACAGACCTGGGGAAAAAAGGCAAATCTCTCAGAGACAGTGAGGATGAGAATGTTGCACTTAATTATGATTTGTGGCATCACCCCAGAGGTGGAAAGTAACGAATTGCATTTACTCGCGTTACTGTAATTGAGTAGTTTTTTTTTGTGTACTTGTACTTTTTTTTTAAATCAACATGTTTTTTTCTATTATATTTTAATTAAAAACAACTATTGTGAGATATATCCACAATATGTATCCACATATTGTGAGATATGTCCTGTTTGCATTACACAAGAGAGACACCCTCTACTGTTAAGTAACGTTTACTCTGAGTACATTTTAAATGAGTTACTTTTTACTTGAGTAGATTTTTAGACTAGTAATTTTACTCGTACTTAAGTAAAAATTCATTAAAGTAATGGTACTTTTACTTGAGTACAATATTTTAGTACTCTTTCCACCTCTGCATCACCCCACCAGTAGATGCTTTGGATATATGGGGCCCTGGCTTTATATCATGTCATCTTTAGGTTTTTGAGGGCAGTGGTGACTCGTAGGTATTGTTTCTGAGCTGATGATTGGAGGGTTTAGAGTTTTTATTCTGTATTTATTTATTAGACAAGTTATCTCCAGTTCACCTCACTTGCATGTCTTTGGACTGTGGGAGGAAACTGCCTGCCTTCGAAACATGCAGAAGACAGACTGGCTGCTCAAAACTGCCCTTAGGTGGGAGTGAGTGAGTAAATGTTTGAGTGTGTGATGCCCTGTAGTGGGCTAGCACCTTTTTCAAGTGGTATTCCTGCCTTACACCGGGATAAAGTGCATAGTAAAATTAATTGATAAATAAATAAATGAATGATTGTCAAGAAATTGTAACTTTCACAATAAATATGTAGCTAGTAGTGTCAGTTTAACCTTAAGTGGAAGTCCTTAGAAATTGCACTGTCTAATTAGTAACTGTATGTATAATTATACATTATTAATTATTGTTTTAGGAGAACAAGGCCGCATTGGGAACCCCGGAAAACCAGGATTGAAAGGTCAGCAGGGAGTTGTGGGAAGAGCAGGGCCGAAGGGTCTAAAAGGCACACAAGGCTCATCTGGCAAGCGTGGACCCAGTGGGCTAAAGGGTGAAATGGGAGATTCGGGTGAAACCGGTACCCCTGGTGGCTGTGATTGTGGTTTGCAGGGGCGTTCTGCTTTCTCAGTTGCAATTACCAAAAGTTATCCCAAAGAACGTATGCCCATCCAATTCGATCGCATTTTAATGAATGAAGGCAGCCATTACAATGCCAGCAGTGGTAAGTTCACCTGTGTGGTCCCAGGTGTTTACTACTTTAGCTATGACATCACATTGGCCAATAAACACTTAGCAATAGGGCTCGTGCACAATGGGCAGTACAAGATCAAGACTTTTGACGCCAACACAGGGAACTATGATGTAGCATCAGGATCAACTGTGCTTCGACTGCAAAAAGGAGACCAGGTGTGGCTTCAGATCTTCTACTCTGAGCAGAACGGGTTGTTCTTTGATCCATTTTGGACTGACAGTCTGTTCTCAGGATTTCTCATTTATGCAGATCAGAATTCTCCCAGGCAGGTGAATATCACTGCTAGTTCTGGGTCCTCCTGATGGAACTTTTTTTCTGGCGTTACAAGCTCCATGCCATTCTTTTTATCCTTTATGCTGACTCTCACTGCTAAACGACAGAGAGACGGTACTTTAAAAACTGCATAAAACTTTTTAGATTTGTTTCTAAATCTATACCCTTTATAGAAACTGGTAAAAATGGTGGGTCTGCTACCACCTGGAAACACTGGGTCAAATAGTCACCAAAAAAGTCACCTTGGACAGGGCACCAATTCAGTTTTACCACCATCCAGTTTGCAAAAAGTTACATTTACACAAATGTATGCATATAAGGATGGCTGAAGCCATTTAATGATTTGATGCCCTGTACAGGGTATTCTTGCCTTGCGCCCAGTATTTCCGGTGGACCAGACCTGCCTCGACTCTGACCAAGATAAAGTGGTAAACGAAAATGAAATCATTTGCACCTTTATTGAGATATTGAGTTGATATTATTGCATATAATGCTCTGCACACTTTTGTTGTGTAAACTTCATGTTGAACATAATAATAAAAAACTTAAGTGCATAAAAAAGTTAAAAACTAATTAGATTGAGAGGTATCACAACATTTTATATACAAACTAATGTGCTAAATTACATTTTGACCAATAGCATGGCCACTATTTTACACACAGTATAGAAATGCCAGGTAGAACATGAAATTTAATTTAATGAAATTTAGGATTTAATTATTTACCACCCTTTTGGCAGGTGGGATTGAATTAATTGTTTGTGTATATGTATAACTGCATGTGGGCGAGCATTAGCATATACAACTAATAAAATAGAAGCACATTATTTAAACAAAGCTACATAAATTTACCAGAGCCCACCCACATTCCCTACAAACTTCAGTTTTTTTTTTTTTTGTTTGTTTTGTTTAATTAAAAATGCTATCACTTCTGCATAAGTCTTTGAACTGAATGTGTGATGAACAGTTACTAAACTTGTGGCATTTATTTTTTGCCAAAGGTATTTCATGGTGTTACCCAAAACTACATCTAAAGTACATTTCGATTTTAGATATAAAAAAACATTGGAAACTAAATATAAATGTTACACTGTTAAAGTTTTCGGACAATACATTTCTCCATTCTCTTAAACATGAAGTTCTAGGATGTCTTAAACTTGGCCCTATAAAGATTCTTGATGTTTGTTGCAGACGTTTAACTCTTCTTTCTACAGAAAAAACAGTGTCATCCCTTGGTGATTTTCTAAATAAAAACCCAAAACAAATCTGTTGACTTTTTAGTTAAAAACATGTTTAACGTCAGTGTGTTATTAATTCAAAAATTAGAAGGGGTGTCCCAATACTTTTGTCCAGATAGCGTTCATGGATCTTGAGGGTTTGTGGTGGTTTAAGGATTTTAAGTTTAAATACCAAAATTGCCACTGTTTAGAACTGTCAGTCTGTCAGTCTGATGACTACATGTTACCTGTACTTTACATAATATTATGTTTATTACATTAATTTTAGATATATAGAAAGATATGCTTGCATAAGGACGTGCTGCATTAACACATTTGTCTGACCAGTTTGGTCCCTGAACTGTTCTTAGTTTTTTTGTTTGTTTGTGTTTACTGAAACTAAATGTCTAATGTGGCTAACAAGTCAACAATAAAATTGGCCAAATTGCATGAATATACAATTGCATTATTATCTAAATTGGAGACACCCCTACTGCTTCTTTTTGGTCAAGGGTACAAACAAGTCAGATTTTAAAATTGGCATCTTGCATTGCAGTATTATTATTGATTTATTTAACAAAAGTAAAATGGTTAAATATTCTATACCCATGGCTTAATGTAGGTATTGTATGCACACACTAACAGGCTGGCTGATCTAAAAAATAATAATTTTTAAAATAATTTAAAATATTTTTTAGTCCTGTGTAATTTTTCTTTATTTAAAATAAATTGTGTGTGTGGTATTTACATCAATACATCAATTAATGCTATTTACATTACATGAAAATGTATGAAATGTTGATAAAAAGTAGCTACTACACAATTTATTTTATATTTATACAATGATTTTTTTAAACATCTGTAAGCAATGGATCTAAATCATTAGAAGGGGTGTCCACATACTTTTTTTTTTATTACAAAGGCTATCCTGTGGGAAAAGCTTAAGTCCAGTTGTTCTAGCTTTTAGCTGTCACAGCAGATGGGAGGAACTACTTCATCAGTGAGGGGATGTAGCTCAGTGGTAGAGCGCATGCTTTGCATGTATGAGGCCCCGGGTTCAATCCCCGGCATCTCCAGAGATTTTGACACACTCTTGTCAACAGTCAAAGCTGCGATTCACGTCCTTTCTTTAAAGTACGTACCTACTGCGTATTATACATCTGTCCTTGTCAAAGAATGAGAGCCATAAATGCATGGACAGGCACTTAGTATGAGGCGGCACAGACAGCTGGGAAAGTTACCTTCCGAACCTAAAGCGCCCGGAATCCCCGCCCACCTATTTACTGATTGGTTAAAAAGATCTGTGGCTAGGTGAAAAGCAGTTTATGTACTTTCATGTAGGGGAGAGCAGTGTGGCATGATTTATGAGTAGGGCATTTATTACTATAATCAACTAAGTCTGAGGTTTTTGTTCAGAACCAATTATATAATAATAAAACATAATGAATCAATTTCAATGTACTTTTCTGGAAATATCCTCACACAGTGCTCCTCTCTCATCCTATTCTCTCTCTCACTCACTGCTACATGTGTCTGGTCTCTCAGTGCCGCTCAGTCGAGTTGAGCATGTTCCTCTGGTGTTCCTTCATCTCATCCGTGTCCGGTTTTACTGTTTGGGGTTTTAGATGGTGGAGTTATCTGAAGCTGTTTGGCAACAGAAATTATATTAAGTGCAGACGGTAAGATATAATTATCAGATTTAATCAAACCTCTCAGTGAACTCATGGTGCCGGTAAAATAATTATAAACTAATCAAGTGCTGTAGTTTTTAAATGCGCATGCGCAGAAATTGTAATCGCTGTGAGCCACTAATGTAGCGTTGTGTTGACCAGAATGTGGAAAAACCGCACAATAACATACTAATAGTATTTTATTAAAATAATTAAAAATGAGATATTTTTCCTAATAAATAATCTTTTTTTATGTATTTACAGTTAATAAAATACATTTGTCATGTGACAGATTTGTTTATATATATAAACATAAATATAGTAAACAGTAAGTGGAATGCTGTAAACACTAATGTTGTCCACAAGATGGCGATATTAAGCAGCAGTGGTATCTCAGAGCGGCTTTACGTTTGGAAAAATAATATATAGCTGCGTCCGAAATCGCATACTTCCATACTCAATAGTACGCGAAATGAGTACGCGAGAGCGGTTAGTATGTCCGAATACATAGTATAAATAAAGGGGTACGCGAGAAGTACCCGGATGACCTACTCATTGGGCAGCCATGTTTGAGTATGCAAGCGATGCACACTTGCGGTCCGCTAATGTATCCCATAATGCAACTGGAGCTGCGTAGGCATTCGAAGCGGAATAAGAAACAAGAAAGATAGCGGAAAACGGAGAGTCCTCTGTTTACAAGTGTAAGTAAGATAAATAAAATAAATTTTTTTAAAGACGAATAAATAACAAAAAGACGATAAATATCCAAAATTTTGGCGAGTGGGGTTTGTAATGAGTCTGTAACTATGGTGATATTACGTCATCGCGTCCTTACGTCATCACTTGACGTTAGTAAGATGGCGGATGTTAAAATTAAAATTTCCCTTTTTTTCAGTATGTGCAAGGCAAAGTATTGAGAAACTTCCACCCTTCTGTCAGAAATGAAAGAACAAAAATATTTGATAACCCACTTTCAGCCAAGTATATCTTATATAATTAACCTAATTATATTACTAGCTAAATATTATATTCATAAAACCAAAAATGCTAAATGCTAAAAAATTCTTGTTTAAATTCTTTGAGCCCCTCTTTAAACAAGAAATTATGTTGATTGGTAACTGTCTTAGTATGTTAGATTTATATAAAAACACATTTCTAAGGAGGGTTTTATCTTATTGTCTTTTTTATTTTATATGTTATGTATGATATTGGAACAAGATTCCTTAAATGATTTGTAATTCCTCTGGCTTTGTTTTTTTCTTTGATATTTGTATTGTTTTATTGTTGTTGAACATATACTGGTTATTGTTGTATTAATGTTAAAGCATATTTTTTGGAAATATGTTCGTATATACTGAGTGTACTGTTATGTGCACCGCAACAGTGTCTGTACAGGAGCTCAATTACTAAAGAAATTAAAATTCAACAAGTATCCATGTGGTGTTATAAGCACTGAGGCATATCGAGTGTTTCACTGTCAAACTGAACAGTGAAGGTGAGCACAAGGAACCGGGTGGTTTTACTTGCCATCTATCAGCTCCAGCTGAATTATGGGATAGATTATCGGACTGTAGTGTGCTGTGTGTGCTGTGAAGGTCATTCGGGTACTTTCTGCGTACTGTTTAATAAATACTATGTAAAAGGACTACACTCGCTTTCGCGTCACTGTTCAGTATGGAAGTATGTGATTTCGGACGCAGCTATGCTCTCTACTTTCTTATGGAATGGGAGAAACGTACTGAATGTAGCAGAGAAAAAGTAAAACTGAAGTATCGATACTGTCAATATTTGGATTGATCCGCCCACCCCTAGTAATAAAGTTAGAACAGCCATGTGAAGGTGTCAGTACCCAGCTGAGATACTGACTAAAACCCAAATAACGCATACACCATCACTATTATTATTATGAAAGATATACAGTAAAGCAGGGGCGGCTCGTTCCTTAGGGCGATCGGACAACGCACCACCAAAGGGCGAAAGGGAAGAATCACAGCTGTGACTGTTCTGGACAGTCTGACTGAAAATCGCCCCAGATTGCTCTCATAGACTCTCATGTTAAGGCTCTTTTTTTCGAACTGCAGGCACTGCAATACAATCTGAATGGGTTCCGGGAGGGCTCGCACTTACGTGCTTGCGTCACACGTAACCTGGTGTCGCGATCTCGTCATCATGACTACTATTACCTCAGTTCGGAGCAACTCCATCGTGTCATTAAGGAAAATGCCATTCAGTCGTTGTAGTAATCAGGATAAATTATCAACTAAAGAATTAGGGCCACCCAGACCAAGTTTAAACATCAAGCAAATATCTACAAAGGGGGAAAAATCATATAAGTTACAAGTAAATTACAAGTAAGTAATGTCATTTTTAAATTGTGAATTGTGTGCACTTATTGTATCTCCCCAATTGTTTAATTGTACTAATTTATTCATTGCACATCAGCCCCGATGCCAATCTTTATTCTGGATCTGCTGCACCTAAAATAAAATGCTGTCTGATGAAGACTGAATTAAATGTTATGATTATCATTTTATGATTAATATTAAAGCTGGTCTCTCTCCATGTTCATACTTTACATACGTATAATTTACACTATCATTTCCATAAAATGCCCCTATTTCAGTATATGCAAAGCAAAGTATTCAAAAAGTATGCTGCTTAGTCACGTGACGGTACCTCAACAAAACATGGCAGAGCAGGTGGGGAGGAGCGAGGGGAGAATGTAAGATGTGAGAGGAGCTGCTACTGTCTGTACACACATGATCTTTACTTTCTTATGAAACGAGAGAAATGTTGTGAATGTAGCGGAGAAAAAGTAAAACTGAAGTATCGATCCCATCACGCTAGTATCGAACCGATTCCAGTACCAAGGTTGGTATCGATACTATCGATATTTGGATCGATCTGCCCACCCCTAGTGCGGAGAGCCAAAAAGACAGAAATGCCCTTAAACCAGTGGTTGGCAAACTACTGCCCACGAGCCACAAACGGTCCGTCGAGTATTTACAAAATTGCCATAAAGACCGCATTCATTTAGCTTTTTTTCCTGCAATACCCTGCATTTCAGTTCATTCCACTAGATGCGCACTCCAAACACTACCGACCTTTGCTAAAGCCGAGTCTATCGTCTCCACACACAGATATTCATTGACGAGTCCCACTTTAACAATAAATAGACCAAAGTAAAGAAAAGTAGACCGTGAGTGCCACCAATTACCCAACTTTATTCACCTGCGATTGCCATTTTGGGATCAAAAAGGAACATAAACCACATGATCAGTCGCCGACGAGAGATCTCACACTACCTGTTTTATCGGTTACTACCCACAAATCAAAAAAATGTAAAATTTAAAAAGCACTACTTGTAGCCTAGTGGATAAGGTACTGGACTAGTAATTAGAGGGTTACCGGTTCAAGCCCCACCTCTGCCAGGTTGCCACTGTTGGGCCCTTAAGCAAAGCCCTTACCCTTAACCATTGCTTAGACTGTATACTGTGGGTGTGTTCGAAAAGCTAGTGAGCTCTCTACATAGACAGCATTTTACGTCACCTACGTGCGCTCCCGAGAATGAGGCTGTTCGAAATCCTAGATGCCTTAAAATCCTCACTAGTTAGGCATCTTAAAATTTCAACGTTATTTTGACTCAAGAACGAGTGAGCATCGGAAGCGTCCTTAGTGATCAAGGCAATCCCAGCATTCAGTGCGGCAGCTCTTCTCTCACAGAAAAATAAAAAGAAAACATGGCTGACGGTGCGGAGAAACAAATGGAGTTATTTTCAAATGTAAATAATTTATTATTGATTTTTTATTTGTATAAACTTGCACAAGTGTTTTTATTTGCAAGTTCGGGCTTGTCAGCGAATTTAACCATTTTCGGTACACGAAGGGAGATGTTAGTTGACATGCTAGCGCGCTGTGCCACCCCATCCCATTGGTTTGAATGGCAAGATGCTAAATGCGAAACCCGTTGAAATCACTGTCTAAGTAGCGCGTTCGAATAACCTGACTTATAAGTCATTGACTTATTAGAATCCTCTCTACTGAGGCAGCTGCCTATGTAGGCAGTTAGACAGCAAGGCAGCTCCCTAGGATTTGGATAAAAGAAATGAAATAAAAGTCTTGTACAAGCAGCTGGCTTGTCGTCATAGAAACATAAGGGACGTTCTCCCTAATTACGTCATCATTGATTACAAAACATTAATAATGGTTAAAACCTGTATTATATAGAATATATAGAATATACGTATATATATATATATATATATATATATATATATATATATATATATATATATATATATATATATATACAGTATATGTGTATATATATATATATATAGAATTTGATGCCTGCTGCTTCAGTTGCGTCTGATTCTCTGTTTTAATCGAAGACAGATCTGAACTGCAGGCAGACCAGTCAAGCACATACACAGTGTGTACAAGGCCATGCTGTTGAAGAGTGTGCACAATGAGGCGTAGCATTGTCTTGCTTAAAAACTCATGGACTTTCTAAGAAAAGATGCAGTCTCTCTCTCATCTAATACGCCTCCATGCCAGTGATACTTTTACACATATGCAATTCACCCATGCTGTGGGTACTGATGCATCCCCATACCATGGCAGATGTTGGCTTTTACAACTTTTCACTTTTCAACCTTTAAGAGACTTAATTGTATTTTTGTCTTTTGCACAGACAATCCAGCAAACGTTTTTTGGGGACTTGTCTGACTACAGCACACATTTCCACTGTCTCTTGTTACACCTGAGATGAGCTTAAGGCTAGAAAACTTGGCAGCATTTCTGTATAGAATTTAATTGTGGCTTTATCATTGCATAATAGGGTTTTAGGTGTTTTTTCTTGATGCACTGGCAGACCATGTTAAGTGACAACTGTATTCCAAAGTACTCTCTTCAAAGTATTACAGTATTACAATATCTACAATATTATGTATGGTAGATGGCAAAAAAACCAAAAAAAAAAAAAATCTATCCCTTTACTCCCAGACAGGACACCCTTACAATGTGTTACAACAACATAACTTTGTATTAAGAGAGTGTAGGGGCTAAACTGGCCTGTCTGCAGTCCAGACCTGTGTTCAATAAAAGTGTTGAGCATTATGAAGCTCAATATACAGTATGGTAACTGGAGATCCTGGTATGTTGAGCAGCTGGCGTGTTACATCAAGCAAGAATGGGGTAAAAACACTTTTACAAATACAGCACTTGGTGTCCTTAGTTTCCGAAAGATTACAAAACTTTGTCTCAACCTTTTTTCGCAATGCGTTGCAGTCACATTAAGAATGAGCCTTTTTATACAAAACAATGAAAGTGTTTCATTATAATATTAAATTTTCTGTCTTTGTACTATATCTTTCAGTTAAAATTCACAAATAATTATTGACTCTTTTTATTTACATTTTTTACTCTCCTAAACTTATCAAATCAGTGTTTGTATGTACAAAAATAATTATTTGATAAGGCAAACTAACATTTGCATTTCTTAAAAATCAGTGTTTTCTGTGTTTACTTGCATTTCACCTGCTGTCCCAGCTTTTCTGGAATTGAAGATTATGTAAAGTGAGATGTAACCCATAAACATTACCACATCCACACATCAACACAGACTTTGATCTGTTTTTAAACAAACCGGGTATCTTTCCAGGTACATGTCCTAGTTCACTGAAGTAAACAATATTAAATATACACTGATCAGCCATAACATTAAAACCACCTCCTTGTTTCTACACTCACTGTCCAATATTAGCTCCACTTACCATACAGAAGCACTTTGAAGTTCTACAATTACTGACTGTAGTCCATCTGTTTCTCTACATATTTTTTTAGCCTGTTTTCACCCTGTTCTTTAATGGTCAGGACCCCCACAGGACCACCACAGAGCAGGTATTATTTAGGTGTTGGATAATTCTCAGCACTGCAGTGACACTGACATAGTGGTGGTGTGTTAGTGTGTGTTGTGCTGGTATGAGTGGATCAGACATAGCAGCGCTGCTGGAGTTTTTAAATACCAAGTCCACTCACTGTCCACTCTATTAGACACTCCTACCTAGTTGGTTCACCTTGTAGACGTAAAGTCAGAGACGATTGCTCATCTATTGCTGCTGTTTGATCTGCTAGACCTTCATCAGTGGTCACAGGAGGCTGCCCACAGGGCGCTGTTGGCTGGATCTTTTTGGTTGGTGGACTATTCTTAGTCCAGCAGTGACAGTGAGGTGTTTAAAAACTCCAGCAGCATTGCTGTGTCTGATCCACTCATGCCAGCACAACACACACTAACACACCACCACCATGTCAGTGTTACTGCAGTGCTGAGAATGATCCACCACCCAAATAATACCTGCTCTGTAGTGGTCCTGTGGGGGTCCTGACCATTAAAGAACAGGGTAAAAGCAGGCAAAAAAGTATGTAGAGAAACAGATGGACTACAGTCAGTAATTGTAGAACTACAAAGTGCAGTTATATGGTAAGTGGAGCTGATAAAATAGACAGTGAGTGTAGAAACAAGAAGGGGGTTTTAAGGTTATGCCTAATCTGTGTGTGTGTGTGTGTGTGTGTGTGTGTGTGTGTGTGTGTGTGTATATATAGTAACAGTGATAGCCTAGTGCATGGAGCTTTGGGTTATCAATCCTCGCTCTGCTATGCAGCTACTGTTGGGTCCTAACCCTGCGCACTTCCAAAAAAGCTGGAATACGCAGAAAACCCATTTCATTGTACTGTACTCGTTTATGTGTATATGACAAATAAAGAAATTATAAAACGGATAGTTCCGGTCCTAAAATCTGATTGGCTGAGCCGCGTTCGAAGCCGTTGTAAAATCCCCGATAAACGCACACCTATGACCACCTCACATCGTTCCATATTAATACGCCACTGAATAGAGAAAGTTAATGTTATTTTCACCCTCATGTTGCCTAGCAACACTGTTAATCGAACTACCTGGCGTCGCGGAAGAATGCTTTATTGTAAGTTTATACACAATAAATACATTTATGAATTAAACATTGTTGTATTTATTGTATTTTATGTTGACCGCCGTTTTATAAAAGCAATAAGCCACTCGAGACTGTGCGTTACTGCTATGATTTTAGCACGGGAAAGAGGTTTTAGGCACTCCGCTTCGCGTCGTGCCAAAAACGTCATCCCCGTGCTAAAATCACATTCTATGCTACGAGCGCTTTCCCTTACGTCAACAGCGTGACGTAAACCCCCCTTTCCTTCCCCTCAAACACTCCCCGGCACACGAAAAGCACTGACGTTACCATAGAACTGGACTAAACCATATACAAGGCTGCATGTGGGGGGAAGTACTATATTTGTTTTCATATTTTCAATTTTTAAACATTTTCTTTTTTCTTTATATTTCATATATAAGCAACCAAACTATGTATCAAATGAATAAAAATGTAGTGGCTAAACTGTATGAGAATATTTTTGTTGATAATGTTTTGCGTTAAATATAACCTCCCCTGTGTGTATGGTATGGCTAGTCAAATATGACGAAACAGAGGAGTTTCGAGCCGGTAAAGTTCACTAAAGCAATATGATACTGCTGCTCTGAATTGACTGTATAGTTTTATACCGTTTATAACTGGTGTAGGATTTGTGTTATAATGGTCCCTGTAAGGCGCTGCTCTTCGCTTATCCAGAGGGATTTCGCTACGCTTTGTTTCTCGTCACTGGGAGTAGCACCGACAAAAACACCGGTAGCGATCAGTTCGGTACGACACGATCAGAACCACTGTGAAACCTCATCTACTGGCCTGAATCACCTTAGCACCAGCCATTCAACTCCGTCAAACCACTGTGAGTAATCCCTTATAACATGTTATATATCGGTGTCAAATACATTATCTATCTATCTATCTATCTATCTATCTATCTATCTATCTATCTATCTATCTATCTATCTATCTATCTATCTATCTATCTATCTAATATATCTATCTATCTATCTATCTATCTATCTATCTATCTATCTATCTATCTATCTATCTATCTATCTATCTATCTAATATATCTATCTATCTAATATATCTATCTATCTATCTATCTATCTATCTATCTATCTATCTATCTAATATATCTATCTATCTATCTATCTATCTATCTATCTATCTATCTATCTATATATCTATCTATCTATCTATCTATCTAATATATCTATCTATCTATCTATCTATCTATCTATCTATCTATCTATCTATCTATCTAATATATCTATCTATCTATCTATCTATCTATCTATCTATCTATCTATCTATCTAATATATCTATCTATCTATCTATCTATCTATCTATCTATCTATCTATCTATCTATCTAATATATCTATCTATCTATCTATCTATCTATCTATCTATCTATCTATCTAATATATCTATCTATCTATCTATCTATCTAATATATCTATCTATCTAATATATCTATCTATCTATCTATCTATCTATCTATCTATCTATCTATCTATCTAATATATCTATCTATCTATCTATCTAATATATCTATCTATCTAATATATCTATCTATCTATCTATCTATCTATCTATCTATCTATCTATCTATCTATCTATCTATCTAATATATCTATCTATCTATCTATCTATCTATCTATCTATCTATCTATCTATCTATCTATCTATCTATCTATCTATCTATCTATCTATCTATCTATCTATCTATCTATCTATCTATCTATCTATCTATCTATCTATCTATCTATCTATCTATCTATCTATCAAAAACGGTAGTGTACACGTTGTGCCAAAATGACTCATATCACATGAATCGTATAATTCAAATGACTCGTATAATTCAAATGACTCATAACCGACAGGTAGTTGCAAGCGCATCGTTTTCCTTTGTGCGCTTACTTTGTGTTTTAAAGAACCATTCTGGTCAGAGTCGCGGTGGGTCTGGTGCTGCAACACTAGGCACAAGAAGGAATACACCATGGACATAACGGCAATCAATACATGTCCTTGCTTAGGGGCATTTAGAGGAGACAATTTAAATTTTGCTAGAGATCACACACAGATAAAGACGTAAGACAAAAATCGAACCCATGTCGACTGAATCTATGTGGTTGTGCTGCACCCACTGTACCAGCTTTTATTGATTGATTCTTCAGTCGTCAGTCAGTCTCCAATCTCAAGAAACTGTTTTTTCTGTCACTGTTGCATTAGGATCAATGCCTAGGACAAAAACTTGGCACAAGGCTTTGATGCACTTTAGACACTGCACTAATCCATCACCTGCCATAACATTCATTCACCTTTAAAGAATTGAGCCAACCCACTTACCAGCATGTTTTGTCTCTGGTAACCAAAGAAAACCTGTTCTGACTTAGGCATGGTTATAACTTGTCTTCAGGACCCTGGAGCTGTTACTGGAGCTTACAAACACTATTTGCTGCACTGCTGTGATTTCCTTTCATTTGTAAATATCTGGTTAATGTCAAGCTTGCTTGTGGACACTTCATTACATGTCCCTTACATGTGTATGCAAACTTGTGACTTAAACTGTATTTTTTAATTAGATTAGACACTAGAGGTTAATATTAGCTCCAGCAACCTACTTTCAATTGTGCCTATGTGTGTGGAAGAGTATGGTCCACCACAATCTTAACCAGGATAGTGTTTCACTGAAGAGTAATAAAAGAGTAGAACAAGCACTTTATAAGAAGTGACATAAGCAATTGCTCAGGACCCCACAGCTTCCAAACTGTGCCATAACCACTGTTGGCTTATGACCAAAATGAAATAGGTGCTGAATTTGATGTTCATGAATTCAAATGGCCTGCAATAAGACCCCATGTTAAGTCCTATGACTGTACCTATGCCCAACTTTATTCATGCTCCTATAGCTGTATTTGAACAATTCTACTAATTCTAATTTTACATATCGAGTTGGGGAAAAAAAGTAAAGTGCTTGATTTGGCCACTGCTTTGCCACCTGAGCACCTCTTCTCGGGTTACTTTACTGTTATTGTTTCTTTTACCCAGTAATTCATCAACCTTTCACACATGCACCATCCCAGCATTTCATTATCAGTTACACTGGGTCTTGAACATTACTGAGATAGTTTGCTCTGCATTTTGATTCTGGAATGCTTTCTTACACAATGCTGAACTGTTAAATTGCGAATCCAGTAAAATGTAAAAGTGGATTTGACTAACATATTATTACTTAACTAGTCAACAAGCACAACATGCTTGTATTATGAGTACAAAATTTATTTTTTAACTTAAAATTGAAGCCTGGAATGTGTTCTGCACAGAACCACTGAGAAATCTTGTAATATAAGTATTCTAATTACATAATATTTAATAGAATTCTTTAAACAGTGTATGTATAAGAAATCTTAAAACAGTGTGTTCAATAGAAAAAATACAATAGTTTCCTTTATATTTTATTATATTGTTATGCTTGTGATGGTACTGTATTGGGAACAAAAAATGGTATTGTGGCAACACTAGTGGACAGCTAAAACTAACTTTCACTAAGATGCTTATAAATGTATGTGACAGATGTGCCTGCAAAAGATCAGCAAAAAAGCCCTCAGTAATCAAATATTAACCAAATCTTTTGCCCCTAGACAACATTTGAATATGGAGTGGACTGTAGTTCAGGTACCTAATGTTCACGTGGTAGAGAGCATGCCCTGTCTAATCACACTGGTCTTAACAGGAAATTATGTAACCTATTTCCATTCTTCTGATAATTCCACTAGGATATAGTTCAGGGTTTGTGCCAGTTATGCAAGTGACCTTAATCATTATTTCTGGCTTATCATACCTCATGCATGTTTTTATGGATAAACTTTATGCAATTTTGATTTTCAATAGGTTCAGATTTTTTTCTTGTAACATTACATTCATTTTAAGTATGCATTGTCTAATTCCACCAAGTAGGACATCAACATAGACTTTTAAAAAACCATAAAGGTCAAGGGAATCTTTGGGAACTGTTCTTTGTCTAAAAAAGTTACAACAAACCTGTCTTTCTTGCATGGCAGCTATTGAGTCCATGATTATGTTACACTTGTCTGAGGACACCTGTGTTCCAGCAGCTTCTTTTTGGTGGTTCTTGCATTATATATAATCATTCAGGCATATTTTTGCCTGTCAGCATGTGGTTTAAGTTTTCTTAACCACAGTTCATTGTACTTTGTACTTACAGACAATTGTTTGTATTAGGGATGTTAATGGTTAACCGACAAAGAGGCCCATTATTCGATTTATGTTGTGGGTTAAAATGTCATTTCAGTTAATTTCTAACCATCTAATGCTTGATTTCAGTCTGTATAGGGTAAGCACACCAACTTGAAACCCAATATGTGAACCCAATATATTTAATATTTTGTCTGATCTACTATATTTCATTTGTCAATATACATTCATTACTGCACCTTAGACCTGCATCACATTTGGAACTTTTTTGGCACTAAGTAATGCGGTGTTTTTAGGTGTTTTGTCCCATTCTTACTGCAAACACGTCTTAATGTGTGCTAAAACAGTCGTTTTCACATCTTTTTGTTACAAATTTCTCCACACATTCTCTTTTGGGGACAAGTGAGGACTTCAGGCAGGTCAGGACCTGTTCCCTTTTCTTTACCTGCTATGCCTTTGTAATGTGTGCAGCATGTAGTTGTGCATTGTCCTGTTAAAATGCACAGACATCCCTAAAGTCATCATGAAGGCAGCATATGTTGCACTAAAATCTTAAAGTATTTTTCTGCATTAATTCTGCCATCACAGAAGTGTAAATGAGCCATACCCTGACAGACCCTGGCTTTTGGACTTGTTGCTGATAACAGTCTGGATGGTCCTTTTGTTTTTTGGTCCGGAGCACATGGTGTCCATTTCTTCCTTTTGTGGTACTGCTTTTGTAGAAAATCATGTCTACAATAACCTGTTGACATTATTATTTAGTTTTTTCTACCTCATTACTAGCCTGAATATGTTGCAGGCCTGAAATGAAGGAATGCATGTATATTACCAAATAAAATGAAGTTGACCAGACAAAACATGAATTTTCATTGGTTCATACTGTCTGCAATGAGATGAAAGTCAAAGTAAATGTAGGAAACACATTTACTTTGACTTTTATACTCTTTCAACTTTGTCTGATTTGGGGTTGTGTTTTTGTACAGAAATAAACAAGCTGTTACGTTTATTGGACTGCATTCATAACCGGTGAAACCTTTCCCTTCGTGGATGGCACTGGGACAAACTAGACATTTCTTCTCTTTTAAATAGAAATGTTGCTCTTGTGGAGGGCTGTGGAATCTCACATTGAGCTAAGGACACGCACACACACACACACACACACACGCACACGCAATCTCAGTGACACAGACCTGAAGCTACGCCTGCTTCTCTCACACACACTTGCGAATGGATTTACTGAGTGAATGTTAAAGGTCATCTAGACTTCTCTGTATCAAGGACAAGTGACATATCTGCCACTGAAGACTAACAGGATCAACACATACAGAGAGGTACTGTTAAAAGCCTGTAAAGGAAACGGGAAGCTTGCAGATAAAGAAAAGGGGATGAAATCTTGGGAGCATTTGTGTCCTCTGGAGATGTTTTTGTGAACAGGTCGATTGAAAATGAGTAGGTTAAAAAGTGTCTAAAGATAAGAGTGCCAAGTTCAGCTCAGTTCTGTTTAAAACATTGCATCATTAACTCTTTATTTAAAAGTAGGAGTTATATAACGGTGTATATTTAACTGTGTTTGTGTTATTTAATCCTTGTAGTTACTTTATAACTGCTCTGTCGGTCTGTACTTCTGAGATTTCAAAAGCTAGTTTGGTACCGGATAATTCTATATTATATACAATGATATATAATTATAAATACATATAATAATGCATACACTTGTAATGAGAATGTATAGTGAGTCATGGCAGTCTTGGTTTTTCTTTTTCTGCAGCTTTGTTTATTAGTTTTGGTGGTGTAGAATGACTCCTTTGCCCTTTATCGTTTGTGACCTAGCCTCTCAATTCCATATGAGTGATTATGCTTGACTACAGCTGGTGATTTCTTTGTGTCTTAAATAATAGGCTAGTTTGTCTGCACCCATGTAAAACTCATAAAAAGTGGTCAAACATACCCAAAAGAATAATATAATGTCTGACGTGACTTTGGCCAAGGACCACTTTTCTGCACTTTCGATGGGTGCAGACAAATTAGCCTTATTTATTCAGACACATGTAACATATAGGACCACATAAAATGCTTTTATGATTATTCTGATACAAAGTATAGTATAAGTATTTTTCTTACATGTATGTACATGCCAATGCTTCAAAAACAAGCTTTAAGAATTTAGCAGTTAAATGGAAAAAGGATGTGAAAAACATGATCTTCCTGGTTTGGCTAGACCAGAACCACGTGTTCACGCACACTATTTTCTTTTGTCATCTTCAACACTTGATCGACACATTTCACTTACTCGGACACGCTCAAGGAATATGACTATGGAGATTGAAAATATGGACGTTTAGGGTAGGGATTGCTGGGTTTTAATGTCATTTGAGCTTTAGACATAATGTAATTAACAATACTTAAAGGGGCCGCTCAGGTGGCGCAGCGGTAAAGTACCCTAGTGCACCAGAGTTGGGGTTCTGAATGCATCGCATCGAATCTCGACTCTACCTCTCCGACTGGGTTGGGCGGCAGCATGAACAACGATTGACTGTTGTTCAGGGGTAGAGGGTAAAGAAGTCAGGTCATAGGTCCTCATAACTGGTGTGACTGCGGCCCCTGCTGGCTGACTGATGGTGCCTGCACAGGGCTGAGGAATAATGCTGATGGGGGTGTGGCCCTCCGTACACAGCGTCCATCAGTGTATGAACTCGACTCGTGCAGGTAAAAAATACAGTCTGTACTGATTGCGTACCGGAGGGGGCAATCCGAAGTCAGTTGAGAGGCGTCCTCAGTCAGCGGTGAAGGGTCGAACCAGTATAGAGGACGCAATCGGGGTAATTGGACACGACTACAATAGGGGAGAAAAATTGGGGGGGAAAAGTGGGGGAAAATAGATATAAATAAATAAAAAAAACAATACTTAAAGGGTCATAAATACACTTTGTAACTTTTACAGTATACAAGTTCAGAATGAGTAGCTTGGTGACCTGATTTTATTTACCTCAAATGTACTTTATGAGCTACAATGTGTTTGTCTAATTTTTGTTCCTTTGTTTTTGCACTGTAGATATATGGATAAAGTATAACCCCAATTCCAAAAAAGGAACAGTAGGACAAATGTAAATACAAACAGACAGCAGTTGCCTGTGGAGAAATGTTCTTAAAGTGCTACCGTAACCATAGTTTTTACATTTACATCTTTCTTCTTGTGTTGCAGAAATCAAATTAGAAATAGCATACACGGATCAGCCATAACATTAAAACCACCTCCTTGTTTCTACACTCACTGTCGATTTTATCAGCTCCACTTACCATATAGGGGCACTTTGTAGTTCTACAATTACTGACTGTAGTCCACTGTTTCTCTAGATACTATTTTAACCGCCTTTTACTCTGTTCTTCAATGGTCAGGACCCCCACAGGACCACCACAGAGTAGGTATTATTTAGGTGGTGGATGATTCTCAGCACTGCAGTGACACTGACATGGTGGTGGTGTGTTAGTGTGTGTTGTGCTGGTATGAGTGGATCAGACACAGCAGCTCTGCTGGAGTTTTTAAATACCGTGCCCACTCACTGTCCACTCAGACACTCCTAGCTAGTTGGTCCACCTTGTAAAGTCAGAGACGATCGCTCATCTATTACTGCTGTTTGAGTTGGCCATCATTTAGACCTTCATCAGTGGTCACAGGTTGTCTTTCCTTTGTGTGGTTTTTATTTTAATAACTGTAAAACACTTTTGGAATTGGGGTTGAAGCTTACACAGTTATGGACATTTGGTAAATGGGTAAATAGAACTCAAACTGCTTAGTCACACCTACTTGCCAGTTGGTTTAGCAGACAGTCTGACATACGTTTCTTAACATATTGTTATTTATTTATATCAATTACAGAACAAAAGGCAAATCTGAGGAGTTTATGTGAAGAAATATAATATCTGATGATGTTTTGTCTGTGTGCATTTCTTTATTGTAGTGTGTCCAATGGGCAGTAGCAGCAGTATTAGGTTCTTCAGTACTTTGGCTCAGTCTCTCAGCAGTGCACCTCTGGAACACACACACACAGACGCTGATGAATGCGATTTAGAGCAGAGCGACCCTGACGCCCTCCTACGCGAATGTGAGGAGGTGCTGAGGAACCGACCGCCACGCCCACACAGAGATTTCGTCAGGACCAGAGCCAGCGCCTCTCACAACCCGCAGATCCGTGTCATGCAGTGGAACATTCTAGCACAAGGTACCAGAATAATGGCATGTAAAATATGTCCAATATATCCAACCAATAGCAAGTTCATTCATCACTCACAGTACCTACAAATATAATGCCAACAAGACTTAACCTTACTGTTTTTTTACCTGCAGCTCTAGGTGAGGGCAAAGATGGATTTGTGCGTTGCCCGATGGAGGCATTAAACTGGGCTGAGAGGAAGTACTTGATCCTAGAGGAGATTCTGACCTACAGACCAGACATTGTGTGCTTACAGGAAGTGGACCACTACTACGACACTTTCCAACCTGTCCTGTCCAGTCTGGGCTACCAGAGTAGTTTCTGTCCTAAGCCTTATTCGCCATGCCTGGATGTTCGGGGCAACAATGGCCCTGATGGCTGCGCCCTGTTTTTTAGCCGGCAGAGATTTCGTCTGCTCCGTGCCCATCATCTACGCCTTTCAGCCATGGCACTCAAGACCAACCAAGTCGCCATCGTGGCTACACTTCAGTGTCGCATCACGGACCAGATTTTCTGTGTTGCAGTGACCCATCTGAAGGCGAGGAGTGGCTGGGAGACCTTCCGTGGAGCCCAGGGTTTAAACCTCCTACAGCAGCTAAATGGAATAAGCAGCACAGAGTCTAAAGAGCAGGAGCAAAGCATACCTTTGCTGGTATGTGGAGATTTTAACGCAGAACCGGGTGAGGAGGTGTATCAGTGCTTTCTCAACTCTCCGCTCGGCCTGGACAGCGCCTACCGGTCTCTGAGTGCAGACGGCACCACAGAACCATCGTTCACCACCTGGAAGATTCGGCCGAGCGGAGAGAGCTGCTCCACACTCGACTATGTATGGTACTCGCGCCACAGATTCAGCGTGGATGCTGTATTGAACATGCCCAGCGAGGAGCAAATCGGCCCAGACCGTCTGCCCTCGTACCACTATCCTTCAGATCATCTTTCACTAGTCTGTGACTTCAGCTTCATTCAGGAGCCCCATAGGCTTATGTAGCTGTCAATCAGCCCAACCATAATTGGGCTTTTAAAGCCTCTTAGAACATTCCTAGTGTAAGTGGTATAACATATTTAAATAATCATAATTGTAATTACTTTACAGTGCATTTTAAACCTGTCTGTGCCAACTTAGGACATTCAGACTAGGGATTTGAAGTACCTCAGCTCACTACATTTCATATATGAAGTGTAATTTCTATTTAAGACTAGTCATTGTTCTTGGTCTGCAGATATTCCTTAATTTATTTTAATATAAATTATTTTTTCACAATGATGCAAGTCTCAGGACAGATGTTCACAATAGATGAACCCTTCCAGATGATCCACATGCTGCATATCCCCACTGTACCTTTCTTTTTTAGACAATATTGTAATTGTCAGTTTGTGTTCTTTTTATTGCCTTG
This sequence comes from Trichomycterus rosablanca, assembly GCF_030014385.1. Lineage (NCBI taxonomy): Eukaryota > Metazoa > Chordata > Actinopteri > Siluriformes > Trichomycteridae > Trichomycterus > Trichomycterus rosablanca. Next base: position 22,313,016 of record NC_085995.1, read on the forward strand.
TAGTACAAAGAAGTGAATTATCTTACAAGCATGTTTTATTTTTTTATGAGCTATAAGTAATGTTGTTAAAACAAACTATTAAATGTATTAAACTGCCTTTAATGAAACTATATTTATTGATCTATAAATGCAGTAATGTTAGTATTGATGCTAAAGATTATGCTTTTACTTTGAAAAAAATAAATATTTATTGAATTTCAATGCCTACCACTTTCATTGTGTACCAGCTGAATTTTTTGCACCAAACCCATACAGAGTATTCTATCAGATTAGGAATCTTACCTAAAATTCATTCGTTCATCGTATGTTTTACCACTGCTTTATCCTGCTGAAGGTCGCAGCAGGTCAGATTCATTGGGCAAAAGGCCAGAAAGGTCACCAGCCCATCACAGGACCACACATTCACTTAAACACTATTATTTTTAGTAGCTCCAGTTGTCCTAACTGCATATCTTTGGACTGAGTGAAACTGGTACACAAAAAAGGACCCTAGCCGGGGAATCCAGGCTTTACTTGCTGTGAGGTGACGGCGCTACCCGCTGTGCCGGGCTGAAATGTGAATCGGTATTGCATATAAAGCTTTTTCAGCCAATAAAATAACAGACAAAGGAAAAGTCTCTAAAACAGGAGTGGTTGAAATTTCCACTTTACTCAGCACTGTTTGCTTAATAATTATGTGTTGTAGAGCGCCAGAGCAGTTCTGCAGTCTATTACGTTTCTTGGTAAAGGTGTGGTTGCATGGTTCCTTTTTTAAATGGTGCAAACCCTCTTTCAAGAGTGATTTGATGAACATCAGGTGATCTAAGTCATTACCACATTTCAACATTATTATTCATAGTTCTGGTGTTCTTGGGTCCAATGGAAAGCACTAGGCATAATGCAGTAATACCCTGGACTTTATGTGGTGCCAGTTGTTACTTGTTGTTTTGGCACCAAGGATATCAAGCAATGAAGTGTTTTTAGGTGTTATTTTGTCCCATTCTTTCTGCAAACACGTCTTAAGGTGTGCAACAGTAAGGGGTTGACATTTTTCTTTTTAAAATTCTCCACACATTCTCCATTAGGAACAGGACTGCAGGTAGACCATTCCAGGACCCGCACCCTGTTCTTCCACAGTCATGCCTTTGTAAAGTGTACAGCCTGTAGTTTTGCATTGTTAAAAAATGCATGGGTGTCCCTGAAAAAGATCTGGACCTGAAGGCAGCATGTTGCTGTGATGGTCCATTCCAGATGCCTCAGTGCCCAGAAAACTCAACATCAAGTTCTAAGTTGCATTTGTAAATGTAACTGTATTTTAGTGTTTGACAAAGATCTGCCAAAGTAATTCCTTGCCCATGTGGTTATATCAGCTATTGTCGAGTGGCGATTCTTGATGCAGTACCGTCTGAGCTCAAGTCAGAGATCAAGTGTGTTCAGCTAAGGCTTGCATCCTTGGCCTTTATTTTCTAAAACTCCCCCAGATTCCTTGAATATTATGCACTGTAGTGGTAGAAATACAGAAAATCCCTTCCCATCTTTCTTTGAGGTACATTGTTTTTAAACATTTCAATAATTTTCTCATGCATTTGTTGACAAACTGGAGATCCTTTGATCATCTTTGCTTCATAAAGACTCAGCCTTTCATGGATACAAAAAAATTACTACAATCACCTGTTTGAACTCACATCATTTAGTTTTTTCACTCATTACTAGCCCTAAATTGCCACGTCCCAACTTTTTTGAAATGTTGCAGGCCTGCAACATTATGAAATAAAGTTGACCTGAAATAATGTGAAATATCTCAGGTTCATAATGTTTGCAATTAAATAAAAGACAAAGTAAATGTAAGGAACACTGCATTTATTTGCATCCTGTCCAACTTTTTCTGATTTGGGGTTGTGTATATATACAGTGTATCACAAAAGTGAGTACACCCCTCACATTTCTGCAAATATTTAAGTATATCTTTTCATGGGACAACACTATAGACATGAAACTTGGATATAACTTAAGAGTAGTCAGTGTACAGCTTGTATAGCAGCTTGTAGATTTACTGTCTTCTGAAAATAACTCAACACACAGGCATTAATGTCTAAATAGCTGGCAACATAAGTGAGTACACCCCACAGTGAACATGTCCAAATTGAGCCCAAATGTGTCTTTGTCCCTCCCTGGTGTCATGTGTCAAGGTCCCAGGTGTAAATGGGGAGCAGGGCTGTTAAATTTGGTGTTTTGGGTACAATTCTCTCATACTGGCCACTGGATATTCAACATGGCACCTCATGGCAAAGAACTCTCTGAGGATGTGAGAAATAGAATTGTTGCTCTCCACAAAGATGGCCTGGGCTATAAGAAGATTGCTAACACCCTGAAACTGAGCTACAGCATGGTGGCCAAGGTCATACAGCGGTTTTCCAGGACAGGTTCCACTCGGAACAGGCTTCGCCAGGGTCGACCAAAGAAGTTGAGTCCACGTGTTCGGCGTCATATCCAGAGGTTGGCTTTAAAAAATAGACACATGAGTGCTGCCAGCATTGCTGCAGAGGTTGAAGACGTGGGAGGTCAGCCTGTCAGTGCTCAGACCATACGCCGCACACTGCATCAACTCGGTCTGCATGGTCGTCATCCTAGAAGGAAGCTGACGCACAAGAAAGCCCGCAAACAGTTTGCTGAAGACAAGCAGTCCAAGAACATGGATTACTGGAATGCCCTGTGGTCTGACGAGACCAAGATAAACTTGTTTGGCTCAGATGGTGTTCAGCATGTGTGGCGGCGCCCTGGTGAGAAGTACCAAGACAACTGTATCTTGCCTACAGTCAAGCATGGTGGTGGTAGCATCATGGCCTTGGGCTGCATGAGTGTTGCTGGCACTGGGGAGCTGCAGTTCATTGAGGGAAACATGAATTCCAACATGTACTGTGACATTCTGAAACAGAGCATGATCCCCTCCCTTCGAAAACTGGGCCTCATGGCAGTTTTCCAACAGGATAACGACCCCAAACACAACCTTCAAGATGACAACTGCCTTGCTGAGGAAGCTGAAGGTAAAGTTGATAGACTAAACCCAATTGAGCACCTGTGGCGCATCCTCAAGTGGAAGGTGGAGGAGTTCAAGGTGTCTAACATCCACCAGCTCCGTGATGTCATCATGGAGGAGTGGAAGAGGATTCCAGTAGCAACCTGTGCAGCTCTGGTGAATTCCATGCCCAGGAGGGTTAAGGCAGTGCTGGATAATAATGGTGGTCACACAAAATATTGACACTTTGGGCACAATTTGGACATGTTCACTGTGGGGTGTACTCACTTATGTTGCCAGCCATTTAGACATTAATGGCTGTGTGTTGAGTTATTTTCAGAAGACAGTAAATCTACACTGCTATACAAGCTGTACACTGACTACTCTAAGTTATATCCAAGTTTTATTTCTATAGTGTTGTCCCATGAAAAGATATAATGAAATATTTGCAGAAATGTGAGGGGTGTACTCACTTTTGTGATACACTGTACCCAGTGACATACAGCTACAGTTAAGACTAGGGAAAACTGGACCACATGATGGAAATGTGAGAGGCTTGACCTTATGCCAAAGGGCTTAAAAAAACCAGATACTTACTGGCAGACATTACATCTCCAGAATGTGAAACTGTCCCTGTCCATCAACTCAGTCTGTGCAATCGTGTTCCAAACATACAGTGGTGTTCAAAAAAATAGCAGTCCAACACCATTAACCTGATAAATCACTGTTTTTAGTAGAAAATATATTTCTACATAGCAAAAAATTTACTTGAAAGTGTAGTAGAGTAGTGACAACAAAACAAACCCAACAATTAGGACATGCATGCTACTCATTCTGAGTAATTGAAGCATTGACTGAAAGGGGGTTGTTCAAAATAATAGCAGTGAGGAGTTCAATTGGTGAAGTCATTAATTCTGCAGAAGATCGGGTGTCAATTTTGTGCCTTATTTAATGTAGGAGGGTGGCAAATGTTGCACAGGTTGGTCAAAGCACATTTCCTTCTGAAATACTGGGTAAAATGGGTTGTTCCAGACATTGTTCTGATGAACAGTGTACTTTGATTAAAAAGTTGATTGTAGAGGGAAAAACATACAGAGAAGTGCAGCAAATTATTGGCTGCTCAGCTAAAATGATCTCAGATGCTTTGAAGTGACGACCAAAACCTGAAAGACGCAGAAGGAAGCGTGGAACTACTGTTCGAAAGGATCGAAGAATAGCCAGAATGGCAAATACTCAGCCAGTGATCACCTCCAGAAAGATCAAGGAACATCTGAAGTTACCAGTGAGTACAGAAGATGATTAAGTGAAGCCAATTTACCAGCAAGAACTCCTGCAAAGTCCCGTTGTTAAGAAAAAGACGTGTCCTGAATGGGTTCAAATTTGCAAAGAGAAATGGCCCAACATTTTGTGGACTGATGAAAGCTAAATTTTTCTTTTTGGGTCTAGTGGCCGTAGACAGTATGTCAGACAACCCTCAAGCACTGAATTCAAGCCACAGTACACTGTGAAGACAGTAAAGCATGGTGGTACAAAATGATGATATGGGATGTTTCTCATACCTTGGTGTTACGCCTATTTATCACATACGAGGGATCATGGATCAATTTAAATATATCAGAATACTTGAGGAGATAATGTTGCCCTATGTCGAAGAAGAAATGTCCTTAAAATGGGTGTTTCAACATGACAATGACCCAAAACATCTTGGTTACAGACAAACAAGATTGAGGTAATAGAGTGACCAGCCCAATCCCCTGACTTCAATCCCATAGAGAACTTGTGGGCTGATATCTGAAACATGTCTTTTTGAGGCAAAACCCAAAATTGCAGAAGAACTGTGGAATGTCGTCTAATCATCCTGGACTGGAATACCTGTTCTGAGGTGCCAGAAGTTGGTCGACTCCATGCAACACAGATCTCGGAAACAATTGTTATGCCACTAAATATTAGTTCAGTAATTTAAAGTAAAGTGAAACCTCAAACATTTTTTCATGTTATAGATAAATTTTTTAAGTTTTTAAAGAAAAATGCTGGCACTGCTATTTTTTTGAACAGCCTAATATTCATTTTTCTTAATTTTCTGTAAAGGATGAACACAAACTGGCTAAATGTTCTTAATGTTTTGATTTAGAATTGAAAGTGTAGTATTTTCAGTGCATTTGCATTTATGGAAATAAAAGTTATAATAATGATTTTGTGCTTTATTAACTTTTTTTAAATCACTGCTATTTTTTTGAACACTACTGTATACACAAAATAATCTGACACATAAAACAGTGTTAGAACAAACCCAGTAAATCTGGGCACACATTCTAGAAAATAGATCTATGGGCTGTTGTATTAAAATGTGAATAAAACACACAGCTATTTGTTACAATGCAAAGAAAACTTAAGAGCCCTGTATGAGAGGTATACACCTACACACATTGCTGGAAGTGAAGCTTACTTGTCTGTCATGTGGTTTTCTAGAATACAATTATTTGGACTTCGCACCTAACCTAACAAAATCACATTTTTGTAACATGTATAAAGATACGTATAAAGAACACCTGACCATGGTCTTGTTGGACATCCAATTTGAAGAGTGACCTCTATGTAATCTTTTCAGCTATAACAACAACCACTCTTCTAAGAAGGCTTATCTGTAGAAGTATATTTTGTACCAATCAGTCAAAAGAGCATTTGTATGTCTTGACACTGATGCTGGTCAAGAAAACATCAACTGGTGTTCCATTTCATTCCAAATCTGTTCAGTGGGACTAGGGTCAGGGCTCTGTGCAGGCCACTGGAGCTTTTCTTCATTTCTTTAAAGACCTTGTATTGTGCACAGGGGCACAGTCATGCTAGAACAGGAAAGGGCCTTCCCTAAACTGTTGCTGCAGAAAAATGGAAGCATGTAAATACCTTTATACATGAATAAAAAAAAATAGAAGGGGTGTCCCAATACTTCCATATAGTGTACACAGTCATTTTTAGTGAAATTTTACCTTAGAACTCATTTTCAGAAAGGTCAAAACATTTTGTAAAACACAGTTAAAAGAGAAATCTGTGATTATTCCTAGTGCATATAGGAGCACTTTAAAGTTCTACAATTACTGACTGTAGTCCATTTCTCTACATACTTTTAGCCTGCTTTCACCTTGTTCTTCAATGGTCAGGACCCCCACAGAGCAGGTATTATTTAGGTGGTGGATCACTCGGCACTGCAGTGACACTGACATGGTGGTGGTGTATTAGTGTGTGTTGTGCTGGTATGAGTGGATCAGACACAGCAGCGCTGCTGGAGTTTTTAAATACCGTGTCCATTTACTGTCCACTCTATTAGATACTCCTACCTAGTTGGTCCACCTTGTAGATGTAAAGTCAGAGACGATCGCTCACCTATTGCTGCTGTTTGAGTTGGTCATCTTCTAGACCTTCATCAGTGGTCACAGGACGCTGCCCACGGGGTGCTGTTGGCTGGATATATTTTTGGTTGGTGGACTATTCTCAGTCTAGCAGTGACAGTGAGGTGGCTCCATCAGCATTGCTGTGTCTGATCCACTCATACCAGCACAACACACACTAACACACCCACCACCATGTTATTGTCACTGCAGTGCTGTAGTGGTTCTGGGAGAGTCCTGACAAAGCATGCAGAGAAACAGATGGACTACAGTCAGTAATAGAACTACAAAGTGCTTCTACATGGTAAGTGGAGCTGATAAAATGGACAGTGAGGTTTTAATGTTATGGCTGATTGGTGTGTATTTTTTTCCCCTCAATAGGAGATAGATCTGGATTGCAGACGACCACACTGTTGTGTAGACAATTTACAAATTCTTTCTTTTACAAAATATCCTAACTGGAAATGAAAACTGTATTTAATATTAACAGAGTTGATCAGTGTACTCAAGTACTGATGATACCTGCTGTATGTCCAGAAAGATAAGTGCCAGATAATAGGCCAGTTTTACTAAGATTGTTGTGGTCTGGTTTTGGATTTAGGATTTATAATGAAGTAAAGCAACATTCTGAAGAGCTGGGTCATGTGTCAAACAGGAACAAAAAAAGAAAGCACTTAAAAAGACATTTGTGCATAATAATAACTTCTATATTTAAATTTACTTGGATACAAGCTTGGATAGGAGTACAACAAAATAGAAGCTTCAAATATTGACCATTATTTAGTTCAAACAAACATGTGCGCTTCTCCCTTTTTTACACAAGTAAATAAGACAAGGAAATGTGTGGTGGAGACGACAAGATAGAACAGGCGTAGTCGGAAAGAAATGCATCAAAAAGATACTGGAGAAATACAAAGTGAAATGATTACATTCTACAAAGTTGAAAGAGCTCCTCTAAACATGGGTGCTTTTAAAATTGTAATAATAAAAAAAAATAATAATAAAAAAAAAAAATACTGCCTGATACAAAATATAAAAAAAAAATTCTTATTTCATATTTACACAGAGAAAAGCTTTATAAGTTCAGAGAAAACAAAAGATTTGTGATTGCTTGTCTTTTTACATGTTACAACAAGTATTCAGTCGTTTTATTTACAGTGTCCTGTTTACTTCTGTCCAGTTATAGCTCACTGCCATAAACTCGGCGGTCTGTGTCAACAGGTCAATGGGTCAATGGGTCAGATAGGGCAAAACTATACAACAGCTGGAATAAACAAAAAAAAAACCAAGCCATCCTCTGCGCTGATGCATCACTACCTACATAATAAGGCTGGAGAATGATTCCTGCAATCATAGTGTTGGGGCACGAATGTGGGGTTTATGTGTAGTGCTGCTTGGTTTTAATCTCTCAAGTCCTCATGATGACGTTCTCTTGTTTCTTTTTAGCTTCAGCTCTGGGTGATGGCCTGGACAGCGACAGCGCTTTCTGCCAGAGGCTCGAGCTTTATGACCTTGACATCTCGCATGGTCACAGAAGGCTCTGCACGCACAGTGACCGTGTTGGGGGCGTGGGTGGTGGTGGGCATGGCAAGATGCAACACCTGGGCACCCGTAAAGGGCGCAAGAGTGCGAAGTGTGATGGGCGTTCCTGGTTTAGCCGCCGTTGCGGGGAGCGTGATGAGTTGCAACGTGATGCGCTCGCCGTTCTGGCCTTGTGCTGGCACCAGTGTGGGCATGGTCTGCAACAGCAACTTTCCCGCACTGTTGGTCCCCGCAACCGTGCCACCTGCCGTCAGGACTGGAGAGGAGGCGTGGGGTGAGTTTATGGTCACCGTGGAGACTTTCTGACCCTGGGCCGTCGTCATGACCATCGGCACCTGTATGGCAAGCCTCATTGTCCTAAGATTGAGAAGTGGAGGGATAAGACAAGGGGAGAGGGAGTGAGGATGAGAGGAAGATGAAGGAGTGATTTTCTTCTAAACATTTTTACTTTAAAACAAAAAAACAAATGTTTTTACATTAAAAAGGACAAAAGTTGAAACATTATAATAAACACTACGTAAGAGATACAGTCAGGATAATGTATTCAATCAGTTTAGTTTTTGTTATTTTATATAGCTTCAGTGCATATAGCCACTTAACATTTACACACAGTATCTTTTTTGACTTTATTATATACACAGAGCCACTGTTGTCAATCACAGCTCTGAGCTTTCTAATAACAGATCACTGATTCTCACTCTTCTTGTACCAGCTCAAAAACCCAGATTTTGGGGGTGCCTGGGTGGCACAGCTGTCTAATGCACTGAGATCTGTTATCGGTCGCCCATGCACCTACACAGACTTGATTGGCTTTGTCTGAAGGAGGGCGGGTGGAGGAGATTCCTCATTAGGTATGGGCCTTGGTCAAGGTAGTAGTGTGCACCAGTAGAGAAAATACAACTGGGTAACTGGATACAAGTACAGATAAAGGGAAATATGCATAAATACAAAATAGAACAAAGAAGCAAAAAAAGGGAATTGGATAAGGTGTTGCATCCTTTTAAAAAAGTTTTGCATCCCAATTTCTGTAAAAACACCACTTATTTATTTGGTTGCATTTCTGTTATATAATAATTATAAGCTTTATGCTGCTGTTTTGATTTGGAATGTGCTGAATCTTTTTTCTTTCCCAATCCCTGTTAAAGAGTGCAGTGAGTGTTTGCTTTTTACATTATAGATAAAGCTGCACAGCTATCTGTTGAAGCTCATTAAAACAAATGAAAACAACAAAAACGTGGGTAAAATATACATGACGATTAAATAGATCGGCACTAAGAATTGGCACTTCATTTTCGAATTGTTTTACCAAAAGTTAGTCTAGAAGCAACTTATGGCCAAAGGTTTATGGAAACCTGACCGTTAGCTTGTTTGACATCCCTTTTTCAAAGCATGGTCATTAATATAGTTTCACTAATTGTATATGGCCAATTGGAAATAAAAAGGGAAATGAAAAAATTGAATTTAATAATAAAAAATTATAAATCAAAAACATTATTCTTTACAGTCTTGCTTGGAAGGGGAAAAGATAAAAAAGAACACTGACTGACTGAAAACAATTCTACTGAATTTAACACTGCTTTATACCTTAATTTCTATTAAAAAAAGTGAAAATAAACATCTTGTTAACTTCTATGGCCTTGTTCCTCTGTTGACAATACATCCTTACATATGTTGTTCTGTTCCAATTATGCTGCCTCCATTCCTCCAAGGAATTGTTTGTTTATTCAGCAAATGAGAGGCAAACCCCAATTATTCTCATCTTAAAATGCTTAGCTCATCATTGCACAACTCTGGTCTTGAAGGGCTGGTCTAAGTGATTTCTTACTGCATAAACACACTAACCTGTGTGTGACTCGTGCCTCGGTTGTGCAATGCTGCTCTGGCATTTATGTTTTAATTCAGGGGTACATTTAGTTAGATGGAGTTATTTAAACCTAACTGGATGCAGAACTATCCTGGTTTTAAGGAAATTATGCTCACATTCACATTTTCTGCATTTAGCAGACACCTTTATCTAAAGTGACACAGTACTGTGACAGCAATTGAGAGTTAAGGGCTCAACAGTAGCAACCTGGCAAAGGTGGGGCTCGAACCAGTGACCTTTTGGTTACTAGCCCAGTACCTTAAACACTAGGCTACAACATCCCTTTTCCAAACCATGGTATGACATGATTACATGCCGGCCAAATAATGTTTTTATAGCTTAAAGTATAACTAAAAAACAGGACACTTATTTTTAGAATTAGAATTGACAAACATCCATGACATTACCTAGGGCCTGTTGCAGAAACTGGAGTCTGTTGCACTGACATGATGCCTTCGGGTCCTGAGGTAATAATGCTGATTGGTGTTGTAGGTGAGACTGGAGAGATTCTTTCCTTCCTTCTCCGTGGAGTTGTGCAGTCTGATGCTGTAAGGCTCTCTGTCTTGCCCTTCTCCACACAGTCTTCCATGTCATCGTCGATAAAGACAATGTCTTTGGGCATCTCCTTAAACTGGTACACCAGCCTCTGGCCCTCTACCTTTGAAAGAATGCCTCGCTGGTAGTAATACCTGCGCACGCAAAGACAATGTTACAAACTTACTAAACTGACAATTGAACAGCATTTATATCTGTTGCATATGTGGTAAATGTCAACTTTTTACATGCCTGAGTGCTCTTCCCATAGTCTCATAGTTCATGTCCGGTTTGTTCTTGTGCTTGCCCCACAGTTTGGACACCGCCTTGGAGTCCACCAGCTTAAAAATGCCCTTTTCTTTTTCAGTCCACTTGATATACTTGGGGCAAGTTTCTTTATCCTGCAGGAGGTCTAGGAGAAACTCCCACAGGTATGTGGTGGTGCCTGCAATGCACATCAGATATCACACAAATATATTAACCTACACTGCTTTGCTTTAGCTTAACTGTACAGTAATTAACACTAACACCAACTGAGTGTTAAAAGCTCCAGGAGAATCTTTATTTAGGCAAAACCTTAAGGAAAGAGAGTGGATGAGCTGCTGGACAGGTTAGCAAAGAGACAGAGGTTTGGTGAGCAGGCATGAGGGTGGGCGAATAAAATAACATACAACCACACAGATGTAAGTAGGTAAGTGTGAAGGTAGGTAGGGCAAGTGAGCAGGTTGAGAGTGCAAATGTGTTGAAAACTAAGCAGCCAGGCAAGTGAGGAGCTGAGTAAGAAGGTTAAGTAGGAAAATAGACAGTAGGATTAGCAGGAGGGTAAGCATAAAAGACAAGGGTTGGTGCAAGGAAATTGTGGGTTAATATAGAAACAATTTTTTTTAAAGATTGAAACCTACACTCTATCAAAGCCCATGACATACTTGGACACCAAGCCTTTTTTCTCTAATTTACAAACAGGGCAGACACACTTACCCTTGCTTTCTTTTGATTTCCGCTTATATATGATATCTAAAGAGCCATCGCAGCATCCTCGTGGCAATTTGGACTTCCGACCTGATAAAAAAAAAAAAAAGAAGACAAGGCAAACATATATTATGGCAAACACTGCCACCCACTGGCACTATTGTGATTAGCATTTATGATCTCATAAATGCTCATAACAGTAATGTTTTCAAACACGACTTATAACTGCTTAGCTTCATTGATGTGAGATAACAGTTTTGATATGCTGTACCTCTCTTCTTTTTTTGCAGGTCTACTTGCTGCAGCACACTGTTGGATTCCTCCATGACTGTGCCCATCTCCTCAGTTCTCACCTCCACCTCCATCTCAGACAGAAGCTCCTCTACAGATGCATACAGAGAACGTGCATCAGGACAGCAATGCAAATCAGTTACCAAAAATACTGGAAACACCAAAGCTCTCTATATATGAAGATTGATGTGACCCATAAGATCCAACATGTAAGATATGTATCCTGTCCGGGTTAAATTTCAGCAGAGAAAGGGACAGGGTTGAAAAGGGTCTCTTCCTGCTGTCGCTGCAATATGCAATCTCCGGGACATGTCCAAGAGCCTGCACAGGGTGTGGTTGGCTCTCTGTATGAGATATAGCCATGTGGAAATGCAACACTGGCAGGTGATAAGAAGCAGCCACACAATGAAAAAAATAACCAGACTTCTTTGGGATCTAGTAACTAAACTGTGAGCGAGAAAAATATACCTGCAGGCAGAGAACATGTGGGTTCATACCTGGGCTGTGGTCTCCATGCAAGCTGGCTGGAGAGTCCATGTGAAGCAGAGCTTCAGCTGCTTCAATGGTTTTGTCATGAACAGATACCTCCACTGGAAGAGAGAACAATTAACATTAGGACATTTACAGAAACTGTTTCAAACATGTATAGTGGTCTACTTAATGTGTTGCCCTTCGTTCTAATGATGCATGCGGCCCAATAGACAACAGACTATTGACAGTTAATGAGAACGCAAAAGGCTAAACAGTACAAATACATATTTGCTACATATATTAGACTCCTAGACCCAGAAATACTGAAATAATGAATAATGAAACAATTTCAAAAGCAGAGCACAAAAATGCAAACGGTCTCCAGAACATGATGTATTACTTGATACTAGCAATATTTTGTCAAGCTCAAAAGTAGTCAGCAAGACCCACATAAAGGTGTCATAAATTTCAAGTGTTAAATGAAGGACATTGATTTGGAAAAATAATAGACAGGTCTGTTCAAACACAATGTGTAGTTGACGGTGTAGTTGACTTTTTAAAGTAAAAATAAATGAACAGACCAAGAACAAATCTCTGCACTTTTATTCCTAATTTCATTTTTATTTGCTGAATTGAGCACGAAGGGTAAAACAATCACAATTATTTACATGCAAATGTTATGGCATATTGGTTAATGCACCTTTTATGAGACTGTTCAATTTAGAAATACAAACATCAATTCTGCTATATTGTTTATTATACGTTTATATACAGTGTACCTTTTTATTATTTAACTTGTATGTATGTTGACACCTGCACCAAAAGACATTCCTTGTACATCTGGTACTTGGCGAATGATAAAGATTCTGATTCTGATCAACAAGCCAGTTTTGTTACTTTGTTACAATTAGTAGATAATGTCGTTAATTTGTAAATAACTAAAAAAAAAGCAAACCATAAAGGATATAAACAAACCCTATCTCTTCTTTACTAGATGTGACTGATTTTGGCAGTTTTACTTTGACTGTGTGTATTGCACTTTTCTTGACATGTCTAAACTTTAAAACTGAGTCTAACTGTATATACTATATGTAGAAGAAACACTGTACCAAAGTTCACATTAGAACAAGTTTAGCACACACTTGATAATAGATTGACTGTAAATAATATAAGGTATAAATATCGAGCTTGTGAGGCTCAGTCTCGTGTCGCTAATAAACAAAGAGCGACTTCCGTGTTTACAAACTTATCTCCTTTCCCTCCGGACACAAGTTGACGTCCAGATTTAGTAAACCCGCCCAGTAATCTGATTGGCTGAATGGAGATTTCGACTCAGCATCTTAGCTTCGCCATTGGCTAGACAAGATATATATTTAAAATGTGTGTTCGAGGGGCTGTCAGTCATCGAACAACACACCCATTCACTTTAAATACTTCCGCCATCAACAGCAGAATTAAAAAAAAGAGAAACTAATTTAACAAAGCAACAGCAAAAATAGGTTTTAATACACAAGTTAACGAAATCATAAAAGCATTTTACGTCACATAGTTTCGTTCATCATATTGATTAGGACTGATCAATTAACTGGAGATCGAATTTCTTTTTTTTATCGTCACGTACAACAAAAAACATGCTTCATTTCATAAAAAAAGATCCAGTTACACGCATTGGTTCTGTAATTATATGATGCGTAAATATCACATAATAGATCATATTTACATACATTAATATTTTCATATAACAGCTGACAAGCGCGCTTTTTCATTTTAGAAGACAGAAAACACGCTTAAACAATACAATAAAAAATAAAAAAACAAAAACAAAGCTCAAACCAAACGCATACAACTATGGAGGGGAATCGGACAGCGTGCTCATTGTGAGGGGGGAAAAAACACAACATCCAGCCAAACTTCCTGCTTCCCACCACTTACATCAGTCCCGCTACATGGGACACGGAATAAAACGCAATCTCTACACATAACATTAAAAACCCCGCTCAGCTACGCGCAGATGAAATCATTATTTACTGCTTAAAGACAATCGAAAATAAATAACACTATTATAGTTTTCCAGTGTTACAGATGCGAGTTATCTTTACTTCCTGATTAAAGCCAGCACCGCTGCATCCTGCACTTCCGAGAGGAACATCCTCTCAAACTCGTGCACTTAACTAAACACAGCAAAGCATGCCCACATTCCCGCGGTAACACTGCCATAATCACTACTGTGTTTATCCTTTACCGGCTTTGATTAGTAAATCCAGCTGATTTTCTGGTTCCTCGTAAAATTGAGCCGCCATATTTTCCGTTTGCAAGTAGCAGTGTACGCGGGCAGAACTACTTTCCGTAGTAAGGCACAATTTAGGTCGCGTTACCTATATCACTCCGCACACAATAGGAAACGCTACAAGTGGGCCCGAGCACACCAATATCACTCCGCCCCAGTTTACAAAGTTTACAATTACTCCAAATCACCTCTAAAACCTAAACATTATTATTTTTTCAATTTTATTTTTTAGTAATCGGCATATTTATGTCTGTTCTTAAAACTGCATTATTCCATCTATAGAAAAAAAAAAACAAGTTCTAATGTGTTATTTAAACATGCAGCAATACCAATGTCTCTCTACAGCAAGCAATTCATCACGTTCGGCTCTTTTATTTCATTTTCATCGACCGCTTTTATACCAGTCAGGGTCGCGGTGGGTCCATTTCCACCAGGGAACCAATGGGTGCAAAGCAGGAATACCCTAGACCACGGGTTTTCAACCTTTTTGGACATGCGCCCCCCTTCGTCAACCATCGCACAGAAACCATTGAGAAAGCTCTTGACAAGCTAAAATAACATAATGAACACTGTGCACATCATACATATGATGCAATTTTGCTGATTGAAAATATTTACTTCAAAAAGATAATATAGTCCGATCCCATCTGAGCCGATTCTATGAGCACATTATATAAATTCGTGGTTTACTTCGTAAATTGTAAGCGGTTCTTGCTTTTGTAGATAAGAGCAGAAAACGTTACTTCACAGAGCCAAGCAGAGGCAAAAGTACATCAATTACTAAGTTCGTTAGTTCAGGATGATCTGCTTCGACTGACAGAAAACTTTTAGCTCCACAGGCAGAATGAGTCTGACTCGGTTACCAATCTGTGGCAATAGCAGTTTAATTAAGTCTGAGCTTTTTAAGGTAGGCAAGTCACACAAAATGTTCCAGTAGCTGGTGTTTATTTAAAACCACAACATTCATTAATGACAGTAAACACGGAGAGATGACTGAGAAAAGAAACTTACGCGTTGCTTTATATACATCGACTACTAAATCACTTATATCGATACTGTGAACAGAGCATCTCTCTTAAAGACACACACGTCCTATAACAGTCGTTGCTTTTGTCACCGGTTTATCTTTGCTGTTAACCCTATTTTTTTAGTTTTTTTCCAGACTGAACTGGATAACATTAAACGTGCGTGTGTGTGTGGTCGGTAAGACCAATCAAATATGTCTCCTGTGGGTGAAAAATGAATTGCTTTAGTTTTAAAAGTAAAAATATCTCGTAATGCCACGCCCCCTGGTCAGGCACTCGTGCCCCACAGGTTGAAAACCCCTGCCCTAGACAGGGTGCCAATTTATTGCAGAGATTCCATTCACTGCACAATGCCACCCTATGAACAGTAAGCTGGGTGCTAGCCCATTAACACTAGGATCAAGAGCTTGAACCATCACCTTTTTTTAAATGTTTACTGAGGACTTTTTTAATGGGAAATTCTGCTGGGTCCGAAATATACATACAGCGACATCATCAAATGAACTTTAATAATTTGGTGGGGGGGAAAAGTTCTGCAATTACATCTCCTAATTTCTTATTAGTTAAGAGTGACTTTAACTGGTCGCTTCACTGTACAAAAATAAATAGGGCTAGTTTAATCAAAAACATCAAAAAAGTATTAGAAACCGGGATCAAGTTCACTTCTAATTCATAATAGAACTTCTGGTCATTCTTAGATTACTTCTAACAATCTTGGACAAATTTCCTTTTAGAATAAGGTAACAGTTTTTATTCAGATCTTGGCAACAGACCACTGTTCCTTGTACTTTTTAATTTAATTTATATGGGCACAAAGTAGTCACCAGCCGTAGCCAATGATAACCACTCACAATGTTTTTAAGTAATCGACATTGCTTAAACTTCATTTTCAGAAAACGTGGGACATTCTGTAAATTGCAGTAAAAAATAAAAATCTGTGATTTGTTCATTCTCTCAAAACTTCATTTAACTGACAAATGTACAAAAGGTCCAATGTTAAATTCTAAAGATTTACACACTAACCTAATTGTATTTTGTAAATATAAAAAAGTGTAGAAATTTATGCCAACACACTCAAAAAGTAAGGACAGAGTCACATCACCTTTCCCATTAATTACACTTTTAATTCGTTTCGGAACTAAGGACACAAATTGTTGCAGTTTTGCAAGTAAATGCTCTGGTCAATCTGGCTTGATACAACACTTCAGCTGCTCAACAGTCAATGGTCGCTGTTGTCTGATTCTCCTGTTCATGTTGCATACATTTTCAATAGGAGAAGATTGGTTTGTTTGTTTATTGGGATTTTAACATCATGTTTTACACTCTTTTGGTTACATTTATGACAGGAACGATTACTCATTACACAAGATTCATCAGTTCACAAGGTTATATCGAACACAGTCATGGACAATTTAGTGTCTCCAATTCACCTCACTTGCATGTCTTTGGACTGTGGGAGGAAACCGCCCCACCTGGGGATCGAACTCAGGACCTGCTTGCTGTGAGGAGACAGTGCTACCCACTTAGCCATCGTGCCGCCCGAGAAGATTGTACCAATCTTGCAGGCAGGCCAGCCAAGCACACTAGTCTCTACAAAGCCACACTGTTGTAGCACATGCAGAATTAGGCCTGGCATTGTCTTGCTGAAAACACGTGATCATTTATGCATGCATTTATAATGGTATTTTTGCATATTGGAATGCCATGGGCACTGATGCGCCCCCATACCATGACAGTTGCTGGCTTTTGCACATTTTGCAAAACTGTCTGAATAGTCCTTTTCATTGGCATTAAGACCTTGACGTCTGTTTTTTAGGAAGCTAAATCATAGACTAATCTGACCATAGCACGTTTCCACTATCTTTCAGTCAATCTGAGATAAGCACAGGCCCAGACAACTCAACAGTGTGTCTGCGCAGAATTTATGCATGGCTTTTGTCTTTGCGGAACAGTGTATCAGGCTACATTCTTAAATGCATTAGCACACTGTGTTTTCTATGTGGCTATACTTCACGTCACAGTAGAAGGACAGTTTCTCATGCAAAGCCATCTGAAGGCTCAAAGGTCATGCCAAAAGGTTTTCCTGGCTTTGTCCTGTACAGACTGAGATTACTTTGGATTCCCAAAATCTTTTCACAATAGTATGTCAGGTAAATGATGGAAGACATTATTTGCAATCTTGCGTTAAGAAATGTTTTTTTAACTGATTCTTTCACAAAGTTTGGTACATATTGGTAAGCCACAACTTATATTTGCTTGCAAAGTTTTTGGTGGATCCACCTTTCATAATCAATTATGATGCGGTCACCTGTTACCAATTTACCTGCTTACTGTAAAACATGAGTAAAATAAATACTCAAACTTTTTTTTACATCCTTGTTTTAGCAGATTAAAAAGAGCTTATGAGGGCTGCTTTGTATAAAGTCCATGACAGGTAGTAGAGAATAGGCTTCTACCTTGAGGATAGAACAGTGTTGTGGTAGGCAGATGCTGTGGTGACTGGTAGTGGTTTGAACAGTTTGAGGATGACTACTGGTTTCTTCATTTCTCATGGAGGGGGCCGTTGGTGTGCAATGAAATGAAATGGTTTCATTTGTTTTGGTTTTTTCATACAGATGACATAAATATACTGGTTACTAAAGATGGCTTGGAAAGCTGGGTTCTGTTTGTTTTCTTGGGGCTTGATGCTGCATTAAAGACCTATTTGTTTTCTCCTTATGTGAAGTGGGGATTTGCTTGCTTTGACGTAAAGGCTTTCCACTTGTGGTGTTCTATATGCGTGGTGCTTCCATAGTCCAGCTAAGACCAAACTAGGATTTTGTATAAATGTTCTAGTCAAATCTGCTCCCCACCTTGTGCTGGCAATAATTTGTATAATGTTTAGGATCTTCAAACATTTTTTAGTTGTTGGATATGGAGATTAACAAAAAGTGTACTGTCCATTATCAGTCCTAGGAATCTAGTCTTTGGATGATGGAAGTTTTGTGTTTTTTACTTAACACATTTAGCGTTATCCTTCTATTAAGTTTAGATTCATGGCACTTAGCAGAACCTTTTTTAAAATAAAAGGCAAGTTCAACTGTGACCATGTATGCAAGCAACTGAGGGTTGAAGGCTTTGTTTAAGGGCTTAACAGTGGCAACTAAGCAGTGGTGGAGTCTGAACCAGCAACCTACTGAATAATAGTCTATTTAATAATATTTAATAATAATGAATAATAGAATAATTGCAAACTCAATTAGAATAAACCAAATTACACAAAAACTCAGAACTAAATATCTGACTTATTGGGAAACTGAAACTAAAGCTCAGAGTAAAATGCAGTGTTAATTGGCCCTACTGTACAGTACAGCAAATTATCTGAGCACAGTATCCGACCCTAAATTAAGAAACACCCTGACGAGGTACAGACTGAGTGCACACGACCTGGCCGTGGAGACGGGGCGACACACCCGGTCCTGGCTGCCCCGGGAGGAGAGGTTGTGCCAGCACTGCGCTCTCAGTACAGTAGAGACGGAGCTGCACTTCCTCACCCAGTGTACCAAGTACCATCACATCCACCAGTCACAATTCTTCCCTGAATTCAACACCGTCATCCCCAACTTCAACTCCCTCCCAGACCCCGACAAACTGCCCCACCTACTGGGGGAGCACAGAGAGAGCTGCACACTAGCAGGACTCTATACACACACTTGCCACCAGGTGAGGGACAGTGAGGGACCATGTCTCATACACACACACACACACACACACACACACACACACACACACACACACACACACACACACTGATCATTATTACTACCTCATTACTGTAAATATTATAATTTTTATTGTTATTATTTTGCACTGTTTTTATTAATATCTTATTCTATTTCATATTTTTTGCACATGTAACTGTTTTGTATATATTTGTTCTTTCTTATTGTTATTTTTATTATTTCTCTCTAACTTGCTTTGGCAATATGAATGTCCTTATTTGTCATGCCAATCAAGCTTCTTTTGAGTTTGAGTTTGAATAGTCCAGTACCTAAACCACGGAGCTTTCACTGTCCACAGTTTCTACTCTGAACAATCAATTAGCTCTTTGCAACAAGACCGGGTCATGTAAGCCTAAAGCTGCTTTCACATGATAAGAATGTTGTGCTTCGTTCACAATGAGGTAAGAATTTTGTTTAAGCCTTTCACACGATACGAGGCAAAACCAAATTACCAAAAAAGGAAATGGGTTAATGAAACTTTGTATATTGTTCTTACATGTTGAACTGAACAGATCAGGGTTTTGTGCAACAGTGAGAGTTTTTCTCCACCATGTCTGTTTCACCTTTAGACTACGTCATATAAACAATTCATGTCACTGGCGGCACTTTGAGGAGGTCAGCGGCAAAATGGGTCAAAGTTCAATCAGATTAAACGTGTGGCACATGTGCATGGTAAGGGACACCGCCTCATTCCATAGGAGGAGTTTGCCGTGTATAATGTGAATGTAGCCTAACAAACAGTTTACAACATATGCAGTACAACAATGTGAACACAAGCACCGTGCTAAAGGCCCTCCAGTCAACTATTCATCTATGAACTTCAAATGAAGATGAATGAATGTAATAGACTACTATTACTAGATCGGCAATTCTTTACTGTAAGCAGGCTGTAAAAATGCTTACCTATGCCAGCATCTTGCAGCTCTGTCTCCACCACCTGCTCCACCACCTGCTCCTCTGCCACATCCTGCATTACGTAGGTGTTTTCATCATCGTAGACGAGCACCTGAGCGGCGTAGCACTGTTCCACTTCAGCGCTGTTCACCTGCTCCACGATTACCGCAGGACACTCAGCCTCGTCGTCGGTCAACATCATGCCATCAGAACACACCTCCTAAGTGCACAGACAGACATGCTCAGGACAGACAGCAGTGGACACAGCAACTAGAATCTCCTATATAAGATGAACAATTCTTAAAAAAAAAAAAATAAAAAATAAAAAAATGCACTACAGAGGAAATAAACAACACAGAGCCATACACTGAGACACACAATCACAACACACAGAAATCGCTCAAGTCAGGGATAAAAGAAATGCCTCTGAATCAGAACCTGTATGAAATAAATGACTGCAGGGTCATTAATAAATTACTATAAACATTAATTGAGTACACTTTTTCTATTTATGTTGACAAGTACATCTCAAGTGCTGTACAATATGTGTGCTTATTGTCAAGGGCTATACACAATGATGAACCAAAACATTAGGACCACCAGTCTAACAGGTTGCCAGTAAAGCTTTGCTTGCCGATACACAAAACATCAGTTTGCAGATACTACAGAACATCTGAAGGACTTCTCTGGTACCCAAAACAAGGGCAGTTCCAGCAGGCCCTTTAACTTCTGGCAATTGTGAATTGTTTAAGGAACAATAGTTTTGTTGTTTTGTAGAAAGTTGTTTTGAGATGGCTCTCCAATGCACATCCGATGAAGGTAATCACAGATTAATACAGGACAAATGATAATAATAGTAACATTATGTGAAGACATACCTGCTGTACCTCCTCATCTCCAGTCACATACTCCAGCACATTCCCTCCACCATCTATTACCACCACAGAGGTCATGACTCATTCCTCTGTGCCACACAGCAACCCTGAATGTCAGCTCCAGAACTCCAGCAACCCTAATAAACAAAGCAAATTCATCGTTAAGGGTCATCTTGCTCTGCTGTATTTACAAACCCCATTCCAGAAAAGTTTTGTAAAAACACAATAAAAAGAAAAATGTGATTTGTTTTTTAAACTGATAATAGTATAAAGAAAATATTTCTAAATGTTTTCACTAATCAACTTTATTGTATTTTGTAAATATAACATATTTAGAATTGGATGCCTGTAACACACTGCAAAAAAGTTGACATACTTGAATATTCTATAAACGTTTCACACTCATTTTGCATCTGTCTCAACATTGTTGGGGTGTGCTGCAGACATCAAATTTTAATTCTATTTACAAAATACTCTTTCTACTTCTGACAGTTATTTAGAAAGACGCAAGAGAATTAAACACTCGAGAGAAGTAACAAATCCCATATTCTTAGTTTTATTGCATTTTACAAAATTCCGCAACTTTTTTGGAAAGGTTTGTAACAGTTGTATGCAATACAAACATATTTAAACTTCCTTAAGGCATAACTGTTAAATGTCTATATTTCTCATACATTGCATAACACACGCCAAATTATTCTATTAACAAAAAAAGGAACAGATAGCCGATAACAGTAACAGAAAAGTTTTCTTACTTCACACTAGTGTGGTACTATAAATGAGTGCTTTTGTTTTATTGCTTTACTTGACACATTTCTGAGGTTCTGGTTTATTTAGTTAAAATCTGCACTGTTAAACAACAAAAGAGCTGCTTTGCTTGGTTGACCTCTAAGATAGCAGTACATTGACCAAGAGCAAAGCCACTCAGCTAAGTCAACCTTTGAGGCGGCAGATGATACGCAATAGCTAAAGCCCTAACTGTACCAGCTAAAATGTGAAAAAACAGCCATACATTATTTCATTAAAATGTAGTAACCTGGTTCGCAGTTGGTCAGAAGGCTAAATCCTTTGCAAATCATTTAAACGTCATATACAATTGGAGTGCTTTACTATTTATGGCTGGTTTAACTTACTAAAAACTGCATACATGTGTTGTTTTTCCGTTTCCTTTTTTGCATCTGCTTCCGTATTAAGGGGTAACAGTGGGTCATTTGCCTGCATATCCGATTTGACAGGTTTTTTTTATGCCAGATGCCTTTTCTGCAGATGCAACCCCCCTTATTTTATCTGGCCATGGGACCAGCACTGAGAGGGATGGATGAATTTCAGGAGGTTCGTGAATATAAAAATTCTTATTTAAGTTTAAAGTTCTGTTTTTTCATCTTCTTGGCAAATGTGGTTCAAAAACAGATCTTGAAGTATCCTATAAGGTTGCTTATTGCATTGTCGAGACACATACGATTGGACAGACCTTAGTAAAGCCATGTGCCATTAAAATTGTAGAGCTTGTTTGTACCTTAAAGCAAAATAAAAGAACTGAAGCAGTGCCATTGTCAAATGATGTTATCCACTTCAGAAGTCAACATTTTTACTAATATATTAAGACAATTAATGTGAGAATCGAAAGATACACAATTTCCGTTTAGCAGGCAACTGAATAAAAATCACTGATGTCTCTTAGTGCAGCCAGCTCATGGTTTTCATCCGTTACATGAATTCTGATGCCATCAAAGAAGAATGAGAGCATTTATGGCTTAGCTTACTTGGCTGATATTTTTGGCCATGTAAATAAGGTAAATCGTTTGATTCAAGGCCCTGCAGTAACCATTACTGATGCTGCTAAAAGACTACAAGCTTTTCTGACCAAGCTGCCACTGTGGAAGGGAAGACAACTATTCCAACTTCTTCATGTTAGAAGTGCTCTTGCAAAAAATAAAATCAAGAATGACAAAGCCCTGTCCATTGCTCTGAAGAGAGATATCTGCAGACATTTGGATACACCGCAAGACTCAAAGGTTATTTTAGGTGAAACATGGATTCATAATCCTTTCCTAGCTGACTTAGACACTATCAGTGATAAAGACCTTGCCAAAGATGACCTAACTAAACTAAAAACACAAATTATACAAAATAAATTCAACCCAAAGAGTCTTGAAGAGTGTTGGTTTGCTACTACACTTGTTAAAATCATTTGGATGTCAAAGATGCCTTCCATGTTGCCTTGTCAAAGACCACTGCACAATTGTATCTCCTTATTTACATTTACATTTTCGGCATTTAGCAGAGGCTTTTATCCAAACCGACTTACATCACAGTGTACAGCTTGAGCAATTGAAGGTTAAGGGCCTTGCTCAAGGGCCCAACAGCAGCAACCTGGTGGTGGTGGGGCTTGAACCAGCGACCCTCTGGTTACTAGTCCAGTGCCTTAACCACTAGGCTACTGCTTGCCTTATTCAAGACAAGCAACAAAGCAACAATAACCTTTACATTGAAACTTTGGGGACAGCTGCCGTTCTTCTGTTTAAAAAAGTTGGATGTGATTCAAAAGGCCTTTAAGCATTAAAACGTTTTAGTGCTACGTAATATAAGTCCCAGACAGTCAATGGTAAACAATGTCATACTTATATAATTTGTCTTTAATAAATAATATTGGTTGATAAGTGATATTTGTGGCAAAACTACAGTCAAAATATTACACAGGAAAATTACACTTGCTTGTGACCTGATTTTAAGTGCCTCTCCCACAACAAACGAACAAAAACAAACAAACAGGAAAGCAAAATGGAACAGGGCAGCTGGATTAAGAAGATGACAAGAACCTTTCTAAAGCTGTTAGGGTAAAACATCTGCAATAAACCCAAAATACCACATTACATTATCACATTTAAAAAGCAAACCCACATTTTTACATATTTATAAAAAAAAAATTTTTTTAACAGATTTTAACAGCTACATGAAAACAAAACAAAAACAGAAAAATAGAGTAGTATCCTCTCAGACCAATCATACAGGTTGCAGTGGAGTTGGTTTAATAAAAATGTCAAAAAGATGAAGGTTTGGCAAACATTCTGCATAAATCCTTCTTGCCTTTACAAGGCCAAGCTACAATATGTCCCACTTTTTAGCATAAAAGTAATTTAGCCTGTTCAGACAAAAGACTATCTGTTGACTGGATTTGCAAACAGCTATTTAAAAATGCACATTCGTCTGAACTGCATTGTTTTTATAAGAAAATAAAAAGGAAGAAAACCAAGGGTGGAGAAATAGGAATTAGGAAACATATTTTCACTTGATTTCCTGCTAAGCTTGTTTACACAATCTTTGTTCGTAACACAATTTCCTGCAACTAGCCTGGACACGAACAGATAGAAACGGCCTTAATGGCATTAATCATATTAATCATTATTTTGCTTTTGGGCAAATAGGGAATTTCTAGCCGGGTTTAGGAGCTTTTCTAATTTTTCTGACCAGACCAGATTAGATTTCAACTACAATCCAAATTCACTTATCCAGATTAAACAAAATGGCAATGCATAGACTTTTACATTTGAATCAAAAGTCTTTTTGTGTGACTAAACTCTCCCACATGACATTCACAGCTTGTAAAGTTTGTGGATGGATAAAGGGTGTTTCTGAAGACTAAAAAAGGGGTTTTCACCCTTATTCCCAGATCCACGTGGAAAGAATTAATCCTGAAATAAGTAATAAGTATGAAACATAAGTAAGACTAGTTTTCTTTGATTAAGAGAACTACAAGTACAAAGTAAATAAAGTGCCAGTTAAGACCTAATCAACTGGGATATTGTACAACTACAGATGTGTTTTAGTCACTTTGACAGACTAAGTAATCTGGAGAGAAAAAACACACAAACAAGAGAAGCCCTTGCTTATAAACACTGCATCTGGTAAAAAGGAGAAAGCGAATAAACAAGAATATACTCATTCTTCCTGTCATGTGCCCAGTGTTGCTCAGTAGCACTAGACCTATTGCAACCCTGACCAAAACCAAGTGGTTAGTAAAATGAAATGATTAAATAAACACTTTCACATATTCTCTGGAACCGCTGGAGTAATGAAACGCGTTACCTTGTTTGTTTAACTTATATTATTCTTCGAATCCTGCACTTAAGTATACATATTACATATGCAGCTCTGATGTAGTTGTGACAGCGGTGTCACATCTAGCTTGTCGTTTCATCATGCGAGCTGGCTAAGCCCAAAAAACGGCTAAATTTCAGCAAATAAATAATAACAAAATAAGACTAAACACAAATAAAGCATAACAAGCTGAGACAAAACTGTGACATATGTAAACAACCAAACTGAAAATGGCTTGCTAACTAGCAAAGAAACTGCGGCTCTATAAGCGCATACGTACTATGGTTTTAATGAGTACGCGCCAGCATTAACTGACAGATGGTGACGTACTACTCTGACCTACTATTTAGCACAGTAGTATGCAAGTCGTGCTCCGAGTAGGCCAGCAGAAGCTAAAGCTAGCCAGTCACTTCTCTGCTGTCAACCCAGAAAACTCGCAAACACGTCTAGCAATAACTTGAGTTGTTAGCCAGTAAAAATAATTTCACTTCTTACCCGTTGTGTTTCGGTTCCTTTATTATCCAAATGAAGCTGCTTTGCACAGGTTTAAAACCGCAGCTTCTACCGAGCAGGCTAAAGTAGGCTAATGCTAACAGCAACCTAGCTACGTAAATAAATAGCTCAGCTAACAATGTAGCCAGTCGTTCACTACGACCTGATTGTCGTAACTAAAAGTTTATAAATGTCCTCAAATTCGACAAAGTATAGCTGGAAAGCACTAAAACTACGCACAAACTTAGTATTTAGACTAAAGTGTGCTGTTTTTCTCCGCTCAGTGTCTCTGCAGACTCAAATGAAGCTCATCTGATCCGCAGCGCTGACAAACACCAATCTCTGACGTCACCAGGATACGGAGACGTCATCCAAAACACACATGACGATTTATAACAAAGTAATGCCACTTGTGTTTCATATGTAAGAATTAAACAAAAGTAAATCACGGTACGGTGGCACAGCTGGCAGAATTAGAGTCCTGAGGACCTGTGGAGTTTTGCATGTTCAACAAGCAATTGAGTGGATGGTAAAATTAAATAAATGAATGAAATCAAGTGTTTTCCATAGAATTTAGGTCATTTCCTGCTTTTATGAACTATATTGACAGTAACAGACTAAAATAAACGTTAAATGCTATGATTTTTAGTGTAGACGTCTTCTACAATCACAGTGATCTCTTTTTATAAATGTAAATTATGTTTTACCACTGCTTTATCCTGGTCGGGGTCATGATGGGTCTGATTCTCTAGGCAAAATGCTGGAAATACCTAAACAGATGTCCAGTCCATCACATAACAGACTAACAGACACACAGACACACAGACACACAGACACACACACACACACACACACACACACACACACACACAAACACACAAACACACACACACACACACACACACACACACACACAATTTTAGTAGCTCCTGTTGACCTGACTGCATGTCTTTAGACTTGTGATAGGAAACCCACACAGACACAGGGAGAACATCCAGACTCCACACAGAAAGGACCCTGGCCACCCAGATGGGAAATCAAACCCAGGCCCTTCTTGCTGTGAGATCAGGCAGGCCAGTCCAGCAACTGCTCTTACAAACCACACTTCCAAAAAGTTATTTATTGTCTTAAATTATCTTTATTATCTCGAATCTAACGTCTAAATCTTACGTCATGTTTTACACACTTTGGTTACATTCATGACAGGACAGGTGGTTACTAGTTACACAAGATTGATCAAGGTTGATGTCGAACACAGTCATTGACAATGGGAAGAAACCCACACAGACATGGGGAGAACATGCAAACTCAACACATAAAGAAACCAGACCACTCCACCTAGGAATTGAACCCAGGACTTACTTGCCGTCAGGCGACAGTGCTACCCACTGAGCCACCGTAAACATCAGTAAGAGTAATGACCTCAACTGCTCATGTACTTTCCTACCTACAGTGCAGCCAGTTTAAAACAATTTGTTACAAGGTATGATGACTTGATTGGCACTTTAATTTTTTTTTCATATTTTCATAATGTTATATTAAAAGCTAATTTCACTATTAATAAAATGCAACTGCCTATGTTGGTGTAGCATTGATTAGAATTTTGATCGGATGTAAATCTGAATATAAAGGATTAATGCACACCTGCAAGACAATCAGAGAGAACCCCTGCCTATGGCTATAGTTTAAATCAAAATCATATTAAATTCTAATTTGAAGAGTCTTTTGTTAAATTGACACAAAAGGAGTTAAGCATTCCTGCCTATCTTTGTTTAAACCCTAATTTGTTAAATAAAAAAATAAAAAAAGCCTGGACATTAAAAGAAAACAATTCAAAACAAGTTAAACATTCTTCTACATATGTATTTTACTTTCTGCCATTTTGTTCTTCTCTAGTACTTCTATTACGTGGATTAAATCTGCATAAATTATCGTTTAAGTATGCACTAAACCCAGAAAATCTACAACTACAAAACTGTTATAAAGCCATTTCTAAGGCAGTGGGGCTTCAGGGAATCAAACGAGGACCATTATCTAGTATAATTATTATTACAGTAATTATGAAACCTGGAACAATGGTGAATTATCTCTGCAAAATTTCTTCTTAAGCACGTTGATGATTCCTTCAGGTCTAATGCTACAACCTTGTCAGACTATTAACCATCATTGGCTAATTTGGGGTTTGGGGCTGATTCCCACAAAAACATCAATGCCTACTGTCAGATGGAGGCACAAGCTACAGAATAAGCACGTCCTCCATATCCGTAGGAACTCTCTGTAGAAATCTGCTGCTGTCCAGTAAATGGAAGTGGCCATTTTTAAAATGCATTTTATCCCCATTTTCCTCCCAATTTAGCACACCCAATTTGTCTTCCGCTGCTGAGGGATACCCGATTGCATGTGAGGAGAGCATGTCGCTATACACGCCTCTTCCGACACGTGTACAACCCTCCTCTTTTCACCCTTGCATTCTGCACAGGTGTCTCTTCCGCCAATCAGGGTCCTTACACAGCTTATGAAGATCCCACACAAGACATAGTCCGGCCCCCACCCTGCAGATACGGTGGCCAATTAATATCTGTTGCAGGCACTGCCAATTGTGCTCGCCAGATGGCGCCCAGCCGACTGGTGGCAACGCTGAGGAGTTCAGAATCTCTGAGCTGGTGTATGTCCCGCTGCACCACCTGGGCGCCAAGCCAGCAGCCCTCTTTAGCAAGCATAGGTATTACAAGTGCACAGGGCAACTGGATTTATATTTGTATTATTATTTCATTTTGCCCCTTTATTTCCCAACCTAGTCATTTTAAACTCCTGATTGTGAATCCACTGCTGCTTGCACATCAGATCAAGGAGAGCCAGATCACCACAGAGCATATTTCAGCAGCAGAAAGAGACCCCAACCAAAGAGTCCAACCTTCCCTCCATTAAACACAGCCAATTGTGTTTCTGTGGATGTCTGGCTAGATGGGTGGCTCTGCTGATATTTAAACCTGCAAGTTTCTTTGACTGGTGCACCACCCAAGCGCCGTAGAACTGGATATACAGTACCTATCTGCTTGGACATCAGATCAAGGCGAGCCAGATCACCACAGAGCATATTGCAGCAGCAGGAAGAGACCTCATCCAACCTTCCCTCCATTAAGCACAGCCAATTGTGTTTCTGTGGATGTCTGGCTCTGCTGATATTCAAACTTGCAAGTTTGTTTGACCGGTGCACCACCCAAGCGCCGTAGAACTGGATATACAGTATCTGTACTGTAATAAAAAAAAGGGGGGGAGGTCACACATATATGCTTTAGGTTCATTACAATTAATGCTCATTTACCACACCCACATAACTGCACATCACAATTTAATTTTCCCTTTTTATTTCATAATACACAAGTTACAAGGATAAGGATCACTAAACACACTGAAAAACTCTAGATCACATATCCCTCATACATCCCACAATCCTCAGACATCAAAAACAAATGCACTGAAATAATTTACTTTATTTTTGACATACATTAAGTCTACAATCTCCTTTTCACAAATATATTTTTAAAAGAATGTACACTGCTCAATCAGATGCTATATGACACATGAAAATGTCTGGAATTAAGCTTATGCTTAACAAATCTTGTTTTTTAGGTAGTCTTCACAGCAGGTTTTAAAAGCAAGTCTTTTGCTGTTAAAACTGTCACAGTTCTTGTTTTTGAGGTAATAATACTATTTCTCATAATAGTATTGTTATTATTACTATTTTCTCAAAAATATTGTGAAGGATCAGCAACTACAGTTTAGGTGAGGTAGAAAGGAGTCACAGCAATAAAGATTAGCGGCCAAGTACAATTCACAGTATACAGCCACTGGCAGTAGAATGGATCATGATAATAAGTTCAGTGCCTTTTAACGTGAAACTGTTATAAACTGCCACCATTCTAATAACCTCCTCAGTAAACTTCATGTAAAGGTAATTGCTAATAATCATCTGCACTTTTTTCAAGACGTGCTACATCAGCATATTGAGTATTTGTTAGTTGGGAGCCTTACATGTTAGGTTTCCATGGCCCAAAAGCCTAAGATTACCATGCACAATTCCTGGTGTGGCTGGAGTGGTCTAAGGTACCAACCCTAACCCTAACCCTAACCCTAACCCTATTTTTTGCTGGAATTAATTAGGCATCACCATCTTTAAATTTGATGAGCTAATTAATTTATGGGCGGCTCGGTGGGTAGCACTGTCGCACAGCAAGAAGGTCCGTGGTTCGATCCCCAGGCGGGGCGGTCCGGGTCCTTTCTGTGCGGAGTTTGCATGTTCTCCCCGTGGCTGCGTGGGTTTCCTCCAGGAGCTCCGGTTTCCTCCCACAGTCCAAAAACATGCAGTCAGGTTAATTGGAGACACTGAATTGCCCTATAGGAGAATGGGTGTGTGTATGTGTGTGTGTGTATGTGTGTCTGCCCTGCGATGGACTGGCGCCCTGTCTAGGGTCTTACTGTATGATTTGCGGTTAAGACAGTGAGTGAGTAATTAACCAAGGACAAGAGAATACACCTACCCAAATACACTATTAGAAGAGCACTAATGGTTTGGAGATGTTGTAGTTTGTGATGGGCCACTTGGTCTTTAGTAAAGAATCATACAACTTACAAAGATATCAACCAACATTAGTACCTGTCCTAATGCTCTTGTTGCAGCAGATTGTAGCAAATCCCTACACTCATGCGGTGGAATACCTTTCCAAAAAATTGGAGGTCATTAAAGCAGCAGGGGGAGACTAAATTATTACTAACATTATTGTTTTTTTGTGTCCACATACTTTTGGCCATATATTGTACTTTCTAACACTGTAATATTTGCATTCTTTATTAAATGCAGTTTGAGAACGCAAAATACCTGAGTATTAAGCTGGTAGTTTTCTTATAGCTAGTATAGGTTTGGAGGTTGTATGTGTCATGGTTGGCAGTTTTAACACAATTTTAATCTAACAAAGCAATGGCTAACTGGAGTGAGGTTTGAGGTAGTGTAATAAAGTGGTGAAGCACAGCTTAAGTAAAAAAGGTACAAAATTAACCTGATCCTTCACAACATACAATACCAACAGTTTATCCAGGAGTTAAAAATGTAAGAAGTAAAAGGAATATTTGATCATGTAATGAATATTATATAGTAATGACATGTAAGTAGTGTAAGTATGTGTTCAATGGAAGTAAACATGTTCTAGTAATCGTGATGAAAAGATTTAGGAAGACGTTCATGAACCAGCACCGTTCACTGCCTAGGCTAAATCAGTGCAGGCTAATCTAAGAATCCAACTTGAAAGTGTGGTCACAGTAACTGGTAGGACATGAA
The DNA here is from genome assembly GCF_030014385.1 of Trichomycterus rosablanca. Lineage (NCBI taxonomy): Eukaryota > Metazoa > Chordata > Actinopteri > Siluriformes > Trichomycteridae > Trichomycterus > Trichomycterus rosablanca. The sequence goes on from NC_085995.1 coordinate 22,343,835, forward strand.
AACAGGGAAGGCACAGGAAACAGATGAGCTATATAGGACTCTTGGCTTTACAACAGGATCACTGAGGGGGAAGATAAAAATACATAGGAAGCCACATTAATACAATAATATTTTTAATGCCTTAAAATATTTTCATTTACATTTTCAGCATTTAGCAGACGCTTTTATCCAAAGCGACTTACACAATGATCTGAACACGATGAGCAATTGAGGGTTAAGGGCCTTGCTCAGGGACCCAACAGTGGCAACTTGGTGGTGGTGGGGCTTGAACCGGCAACCTTCGGTTTACTAGTCCAGTACCTTAACCACTAAGCTATCACAATATATTTTTTTAAATATATATATACACAGTATATATATATATATATTTGTTTATGCATTTTCTACCCTTTTTCTCCCTTTTAGCGCGTCCAATTGCCCGATTGCGTCATGCTTCCTCTCCACCAATGTCGATCCCTGCTCTGATTGAGGAGAACGAAGCTAACCCACGCCCCCTCCGACACGTAAGTAGCAGCTGTATGCATTTTATCACCTGCACTTTGACGAGTGCAGTGCAGCTCAGCACTGTGTAAAGAGAGGACACACCCTGAGAGCACTCTTTTCTCATCTCTGTGCAGGCGCCATCAATCAGCCAGCAGAGGTCGTAATTGCATCAGTCATGGGAGAGAGACCCCATCTGGCTTAGTCCCACCCAAATCTGAACAACAGGCTAATCGTTGTTCATATGGCCGCTCAGCCTTAGCCGGTAGACAGAGCTGAGATTCGATACAATGCATTCAAGATCCCAGCTCTGGTTCCAGCGTGTGTTTTTACCGCTGCGCCACCTGAGCGGCCAATGCCTTAAAATCTTAAGTCAGTGTCATAGAATGTTTAAAGAAACACTTTTGCACATGATCCCAAGAACAACATAACCACAATAATGTATAAAAGTGGGAGCATCATGATATGGGGGTTTCTAAAAAATGTGAGTGATTTAGCAATTAGAAAGTGCTACAAGTGGGTTGTGTAAATATGACACTGAATCTGGATGGAATTACCTTATTTGCCCTTTTAGCATGTATTAACGCATCTCTATTTTAAGCAGTCACTTCTTGCCCTGTGGAAAAAAGAGCATGTTAGAATACAATCATTTATATTGATATTTATATTGATACACTTTCAAATAAAATAGACAAGAACAACTGCATCCACAAACAGTAGTGCCTTATTGGTCAATAGGTTTCACATCGAAATAAATGTCATGGTCAGTGTAAGGACAAACAATATAGGCCAGCCGTAGCCTAGTGGTTAATGTACTGGACTAGTAATCAGAAAGGTTGCTGGTTCAAGCCCCACCACTGCCAGATTGCTGCTGTTGGGCCCTTGAGAAAGGCCCTTAACCTCAATTGCTCAGACTGTATACTGTAACTATAATGTAAGTCGCTTCGGATAAAGGCGTCTGCTAAATGCACAAAATGTAAATGTTTGCATAACATGTAAAGAGCAATCAACAGTGTAAAACTGGTTGGCAAGTAGAAGGTCACACTGCAGCAAAATGATGTTAATACATTTGTTATGGCAAAGGGACACATGTCAAACTAAATCACCAGATTTCTTGGTGTGTCCCAAGGGGTGGTATATCAGGTCCAAAAATAACAGTCTTTATCCAAATGAACAGAAACTCAGTCAGGTTTTACTGCACTTTATGCTTACAGAGGGGGAACATATTCCACATGAGACTCTATCTCTGCACTGTCGATGACTGTAACATTGTAGTTTGGAACCTTTAGTCATAATTTTCCCACAGTCAAATAATGCAAAGCAACTGGTGCCTAAACTGTTTTTTTTGGCGTGATCGTATAGTGGAGACTCAAAGTATCTGTTATTCCAAGTCTGAAGCACTGCTGGTGGTTAGTGGAGCAGTGCTGGTGCATAACTAAGCACTAGAACTTTCAAAAATTAAGCATAAAACACTGAGAAAAAAAAGGTGAGAACAAAGCGAGCCTCCTGACAAAATAAAGCCTATCACTCATGTATAGAGAGAGATATGCACCAGCTAGCAAGCAATTACTGAACCTCTGGTCTTGGTACACTTTTTTTGCAGGAATTTTAAACAGTCGTAATGGACATTTGGTTTTCCAGATTTTGTCCATTAAATCCGAAATATGTTAAATTGAAGTTCCACTATATTAATATCACGTTCCCATGGTTTTTAAATAAGATGTTTAACAAGCTTATAGCTAAGTACACACATTCTTTTGGCCATATAAATTATTTTTTACTACAATGTTTATTTTAAATACGTAGATTAGAACACAATGCCATGGTTACCTGTTATCTCTGCTGATGGCTGCATATCATCAGGCATTGGGGTAACCTTAGGCTTTACTGCTTTTGGTGCACCTTCCAGTACAACTACCACATATTCATGCTTGGTCTCTGAGGCCGGTTCCTCTTCTGCTGTTTTAACTGGAGTAGTAGTCTCTGCCACGGCCTGATACTCTTCTTCATCTTCAGCTGTAGCAAGTGGTACATTTTCAACTACTGTGACAGCAGTGTCTTCTTCTACAGGGGCAGCTGGTTGCTCTTCGAGTACTGTGGCAAAGGGGGTTTGTTCTACCTCTGGGGCAACTGGTACCTCGTTATCTACTTGGGCAACCACGGATTGTTCCACTGCTGTTCCAACTAATACCTCTTCAACTACTGGTGTAACATTGGCTTCCTCGTCTGCTTGTGATGCTGGTACATTCTCAACTTTTGCTACAGGAGATTCTTCTGCTGCGGGTACAACTGACTTTTCTGGCTCAGTTTTAAGTGATGCTATATCCTCAGTGATTGAATCCAATGAATTGTCAGACAGTGAAGCTGCAGTCAGCTCTGCATTATCCTTGGCCTCTGCAAGACACAGCCAATAAGCTGGAAATTATTAAACTGTGTTATGTGTAGAAACAGTAATTTTTAACAGAGTATGGGGTAATTGAGGTACTGGCAGGTGGAGTATACTGTTAACTGGTAAAAAGCAGTACATTGTTTAACTGATTCAATATAATATGTGAAATAATTTGTCAACAGGACAAACATACTTTTGTTTTAGCACAGTAAACAGAGCATCCAAGAAACATGTTTAATAAAAAATGTGAAATATGAGACCTATTATATCCATTTTGACAGAATTTTTACTATAACCCACTATTGAGTTTACCTACAGCAGCAATGCTTAACTAGTACAGAGCCCAGCGTGATCTGGGATATGTCCATATGCTTGTTATCTAGAATTCTTCTATTACCTAATGTGATACCTCAAAACACTTCAACTGCAAACGGATACACACTTACTGACGACTTTATTGGAAGGCCATGCTGGAGACCCCCTTTGCACTTAAAATAGCCTCAGGTATTAAGATCAAAACAGTCTTTTAGGACTGTGTTGACATAATTGCACCATTCAGCTGTGGAAGATTTGCAAATTGCACACCCCATTCTCCAGTAGATTTGGTTATGGCCTGGTTATGGTCAGACAAGCAAATTGAACATAGTCATCTTCTTAGAACTATGAGGGTTCTTAAAAAGTTTCCGCACTTTCTTAAAACTCTATTTATTAAGAATTTCAAAAACAAACAAAATCACTTTTCTACACAGTCACCTTCCAATGCTTTTTTCCCCAGCGTCATACCAACTTTTTAATGCCATCAGCAAAAAAATGTTTTTAGTTGAGCGTGTAGCCACTGATGCACCACTGCTTTCACATCATCACATGAAAATCTTCTTCCCCTTCCAAAAAGGTGGAAATCAGATGTCACTAAATCTGGACTATACAGTCTCTCAGAAACGACCAATTACTACTCCTCCTGCCCATTGCTACCGGTCAGCTGGACGCCATCTGGCGGGCATATTGTCAGTGCCTGCAGCAGATACTAATTGGCCACCGTATCTGCAGGGGGGAGCTGGAATTTGTGTGGGTGTGTGGGTCTTCATACACTGTGTAAGGCTCCTGATTGGCGGAAGAGACGCCTGTGCAGAATGCAGGGGCGAGAAGAGGAGAACTGTGCATGTATCGGAAGAGGCGTGTACAGCGACGTGCTCTCCTCAGATGCAATCGGGTATCCCTCAGCAGAGGAAGACAAATTGAGTGCGCTAAATCGGGAGGAAAATGGGAAGGGGGGATGCATTAAAAAAACCCCAAAAAAAACGTTGCTCCTGGAAGAAACCCACGCAGACACAGAGAGCATTTTTTATGTAAACTCTACAGACTATTGTGTGAGAAAGTAACCTATCAGCAGTTTCTGACACAGCTAAACCAGTCTGTCTGACAACAGCAATCATACCATGGTCAGTCATTTGGGTAATTTCCCCCCATTATTATATTTAATATCTTAAACTTTATTATTTTGTGCCTTGTGCTGCTGCCACATGAATAGGTTATTACATAAAACTAGCACTTTTGTGTAATAGTCATTATTAGTCATCTTCATGTCTTTATGAATCAATTTTCATATAAATGTTGAATGTTTACTGGTACACGCTGTCTCACATAAAGAAAATGCCCCAATAACATCGCATTCCAGTGTAAATATGTCAGCATTATTAAGTTACAACTTGCTTAATAACACCAATACGTAACATTTAACTTGTAAAAATACTGTATCTAATTCATACCAACCTGTAAATAAATGTTGCAGTTATGTATTCTGTAAGTTGGTGCTGACATAACAAACTATTTTCTTTCATTTTTAATGGTGCAGCATTATTTTTCCCACCTATGTTGCACTTAACAGAGATTTACTTTTCTTCAGTCTTTTGGAAACACACCATGGAGACAAATGTATGTGGACACCTAACCATGATCTTGTTGGACTTTCTATTCTAAATCCATTGGCTTTAATATCAAGTTGTTTAGAAGGGTTAAAAACATGGCTCTATGCAGACCAGCAGTTTCTCCACACCAAACTCAACAAACTCATGTATTGAACTGTCCTTTGTGCAGTAATGCTAAAAAGGAAAGGACCTTTCTTAAACTGCTGCAACAAAGTTGAGAGAATATTAATAATTATTATTTATTACAACTTTTAGCAAGGGGTTTGGCTGAAACACCTAACCTCAATAATTAGGAGTGGTTTTCACATGCGTTTGACACTTTTTACTCTTAAGGTATACTCTTAGCAAACAAAATGTACTACTTTTTTGGCACTGGTTATCACAAAACCAATGGGCTAAAATAAAGTTACCGCAAATTAGAAACTGCTAAAAATCCAGGTGACACTGTCCACAGTCAAGATAACTTTATGGTGCGATAGGATCCGAGGCAGCCATTCAAGAAAGACCAGAGTTCCTGCTTATTTTTTGTTTACATAGTCAAACAACAAACTTCACCACAACATCAGTTGTTTTACTTGCCTGAAAACCTCTAATGATACGGTAATGTAATGTTTCTGTTACCATGGACACTTGCTCATGTTTCAGTTTTTTGTGGTAGGGTTCTTGGATTACATCTGACCATCAGGACAAAGGTGACAGTTTGAGTGTTCTGTACAACCTTGTCAAAGAGATTTTAGAACAAGTGCAGTCAAACTGGCCCCATTTATATGGGCACAAAGAATGTCCATTTGTAATCAATGCACAATGCATTTGAAAAATAAATTGAGAAAGTGTTATTGAAAAAAAATTCTACTTTTCTACATTTCTACTTTTGACTGAATTGTAGCTTTGGACCTACAGCTGGTCTTTTTGTGAGATATTAAGTAATTTATGACATTAAACCTAAGCAAAGCTTAATTTGACGCTTTCAAGAGGACTGTGTTACATTTCATGACATATCTTGGTTTTGGGATTTTTCCCTCCCCTACTTGTCTACTAGTTAGGTAATGGCCCGGATGTCAGGTAATGCCACATGTCGGATGCTAATTGAGGGACCAACAATGAAAACATCCTAAAGAAAGACATAAAGCTCTGCTATTTACACTAACATCTATTGGGGTGACTGCCCTGTCACGTCTACACTTGTGTATATACACCAAACTCACACGACATATACAGTATATACACACACAATGGTTCTTCAAAAAGTTTCCACACTTTTTTGAAACTCTATTTATTAAGAATTAAAAAAAAACAAAGTACATCACTACCAAGTCACCTTCCGATGTATTTTTCCCAGCGTCGTACCAACTTTTTAATGCCATCACCAAAAAATGTTTTTGGTTGAGCAAGAGGACTGTGTGTTACATGAGCCACTGATGCATCACATAAAAATCTTCTTCCCCTTAAAGCTTCTTTGAGTGGTCCAAAAAGGTGGAAATCAGATGGCGCTCAATCTGGACTATAAGTTCTCTCTCGGTCTCTCAGACACGACCAATTACTACTCCTCCCGCCCTCAGCGTTTCCAATGAAAATCTAAAAGTGCAGAAACTTTTTGAAGATCCCTTGTATATAAAATAACTATTAGTATGGCATGTTGAAATGTCAAACATTTATAATGTCAGTTGTAACTTTTGAAAACATTAAATACACATGTGGTTAGAGGAAGGACACTGTAGAGCTTGTGTACATGCACATGCATTCTTTCCAAGGACAAAAGGGAATATCTTTAAAAATGGCAAGCTTGTTTTGCTCTAACTCCAAATACTAAGTTGCTATTTAAAGAGTATGCTGCTAATCAGACTATTGGACTACTACACAAATTACTTATACCAGGCTTTACTGCCAAATATCACAAAGAAATGCAAACAATATTCTGATTATGTTTTCACTTTTTAAACTGTTTCAAAAAAGGATCGAATTTTGGGAAAAAAATAGACACAAGATATTTTGAGTTGTTATGGACTTTTATTAATCGTTTCAATTCTCTTGACCACTTTTATTACATGAGTAGAAGGCTGAATGCCTGAACAAATACTTGGTTCCTATTAATCTGCTAAGTTCCATTTAGTTTATATATACACTGTAATACTGAAGACTATGCACAATCAAAACAAAAAATAAATCATCCCACAACAAGCAGCTTTTGATTTATAGTAGTTGAGGCTCAGAAGTCAGATTTTAGAACTAAGATATTCACAGTAAAATTGTGTGTACAAACTAAGTGATATCTGGCAGAAAGCTTAAGGCCATTATAGAGTTAAATAAAGTAGTACTGAAAATTGTATTGCAACAGTGAAAATCAGATATAGGCGACAATATTCACATGCATATAGAGAAGGTGAGGCAGTTAGTGGCTTTAAGAGGTTAAATGTAAACAGTGCTTAAAGTGAATGTGTACAAGGACAAAGAGCAGAAACGTATATTAGTAGATTGAAGAAAAGAACTACCTGCTGGTGAGATCTTTTTGGTCACATTTTACAAAAAGCACCAAGTCCACAGTAGATTTTAAGGTCCCTGATGTTAAACTATATTATTTTTTTCTAAACTGGAGAAAGTGTTAACAAAAAGTAATGCATCGTCTTTGGGTTTCAATTTCTAAAGGTTTAGACATTTAAGCAAAGTCTAAAACTGGCAAAAGAAATCTACACAACGTATTACTAACAAAGACTCTCGAGTAATTAGATAGGGGCTGTGTATACAGAAGTAGATGTGTAAGTGCATCTAAAACCAATTAACCGATCATTTTAGCATTTTAATGTAATTAAATTGGAGAAGAACAGCCATGGCTCTCTACGCCCTCAGAGAGGCCTAAGATATTCTAAAAATAATATTTTAAAAGTGAGTTCTAATTTCATCTGCTTATAATTTTACATTCAACATTTAAACAGATACAAATCTAAGCAAATAAATGCATCATACCTGCCTAACCAATGTGTTGGAATGTGAAGCCTCTTTGTCTACCTATCAGAATTTTGCCACCTCTGCTATTGCTGGAGAGAATGATGGTGATTAGAGGTCCAGCTATAAATAGTAATTCAATTAGAGCCCAATTTCAAATTACAATTAAAATGATCATTTTCCCTTTAAATGAGTGGGCTTAGTTATTGCTTACTTTATGACAAATTCTATTCGTGGGGACACGAGCAGTGTGATGATGCAATTAATAAATGATCTATTTTGTTCAGATGATAACCCTCTTTGTGCTGTTTGCTTGTTGCATTTCTAAGGCTACACTTTGGTCTTAATTTTTTTTCTTCTATTTTATTTATACATTTTCTCCCATTTTTGCATAGTCAATTTGTCTTCCGCTGCTGGGGGATTCCTGATTGCAGTCGAGGCAGGTATGTTGCTGCTCATGCCTCCTCCAACTAGCGCGCAGCCCTTTAGCAGAACCCTTTTTCACCCCTGCACTCTGCACAGGCACCTCTCTATCTGCCTTACACAGCGTTTGAAGACCCCACCCACATAGTCCGGTCATCCTGCCCTAGCAGAGACGTGTCTGCTGCAGGCACTGCCAATTATGCCCGCTAGATGGTGCCCAGTCAACTGGTGGCACCATTCTGGAGTTCAGAATGTCTGCGCTGCTGTGATAGCGGAATATCGCTCTGCGCCACCTGGGCGCTTTTCATTTTTGTTTGTTATCTCTTGCAGTACTTTAGCTCTTTCCAAGGCACAGCTGTTGACCACAAACTCTTGTGATACGGCATTGTAAACTACATGCGCCAATTACATTTCATATATCATTGGTACTTACTAATTAAAAACATTAATAATGCAGTTCTGTAGGTTTGTATACTAAGCAGTTATGAGCTACACTTGATTCCACTGGCTCATTTAGTTGGTCTTGGACTTTAAACTTCTAATTAGTGGAATTAGGTGAAGCTTTTGCATGGTTGGTAGTAAAACCTACAACCATTGTGGCTCTTTGTGGATACGAGTGAGTAGAACTGGGTGAGATCAGAGTCAGGGTAAGAACTAATTTCAGATTGACTGGGTCCCAGGAATTGTAAGCATTGTTTAATGCTGTTACAAAGCAATTCCTGGAATGGATGCAAGACGTGTTGGTAATTGGTCCAATGTGAGATTTAAGCTGTTGCATGTCAACAAATCCAGCAGGAGCAGAAGCCTACAGAAAAATCCACTTACACTATGCTGTACCACTAGCACAATCTGGATGTCATTGTTACTTTATTAGGAAAAATCAAGCCAACTAAGTCGATTCATACACACACTAAGCTCAATACTTACTCTTACAATCTTATACTGTTTTTGTTTTCTAAATCTAATGCAATATTCCTATTATCCACAGGACTGATAATTTATAGTTGTGTAGGCTGAAGGCTGCTGGTTTGTAACAGGTGGTGCCTAGTAGATCAAAAACTCAATTGTGCAGCAAAACCAACTATAAGCTACAACATCTATCAGCAATATGTCAACTGGTTCTCAATCTAGCTAACTGAAGATGTGTGTATATAAAGGGATGATCAGGATACAATTTGTATACAAGATGCATTAAACAATCAAATATAAATAGACTCTTTATCAGAAACTAAAAATAACCACATACCACAACCACAATAATTTCTAATCATAAAATATAATTTAATAATGCACTACTCTGCTTTTACACATCTCTTCGTTGTAATAAATTATTGCATGGTACTTTAGTGGAATCTAGTGCGTGTTGAGTTATTATCTTTTGAGGGTAATGCACTTTTTACCATATAGTTTGCATGTGTGCATGGGTATGTGCCCCCCTAATGCCCTTTATGCCTCAGTCTCAGCTGAGTCTGTAGCTGCCTCCTGTTGTGAGCTTGCTGCCGTACCGTTGCTCTCTGCATCTGCTTCCTCGACAGCAGGTAGCACAGTGGTTTCCAGCTTTTTTGCTGCTGCCTCAACCTCTTCTGCAATCTTCTCCACCTCATGAGCTACCGCTGCCACCTCTTGTGCTGTCATCTCGACAACACTGGCCACCTCAGCGACCGTTTCCGCCGTCTCGACAACTACCTCTGCAACCTTCTCCACAACTGAGCCAGCCTCCGTTTTTACCTCAGCAGCCAGTACAACAGGCTCTGCATCATCTACGACAACCTCAGATACAGTCTCAACTACTGTCTCAGCTGTTTCCTCAGCAGCCTCTTCTGCTTCTTCAGCACCTTGGATACAGAGGATAAACACAAAGGTTTTGGTGCATCCATCATAAATACATCTTATTTGTTTCTTTTATATAATAGATTTGGCTTCTAAACACACTGAAAGTTTAAATACAGTGGTAAATAACATGTTATGACAGTCCTGAGATTCAAATGATTTCTGCAGCTGTTCTTTTTCTTCAAAGAAATAATTTAAAACAAGTATTTAATTACAACTATTATTATTAATTGTTCTAATTAAATTATTAATGATTATTTTATAATTATAAATAAATAATAATTTAAATATCATTTTATAATTATAAATAATTATTTAATTATTTCACTTTCACAATTATTTAATTAGAACTATTAATATTAACTGTTCTAATATATAATAATAAATAATTAATTATTTTACTTTCACAATTATTTCATTTTACTTTTCACAATTTCACAATTATTTAAAGTTATTTAATAATTTTACATGACAAAATCATAAGCTAAATTAATTCTTTGATTATATAAAAATGTCTATAATATGATTATCATTGACTACAGCTTTTGATTTTTCTGTGCTCATACAAATAGGTCTAATCTGAACACACCTATTAGACTAAACCACTAGTATTACACTGGGAAAGTGTAAGAAGCTATGTACACACATCTTAGAAAGTGGATTATAGATTTTCAAAAGTCAGTACAACAGACAACTGTCCAAATACAAAGTACATGGAACAGTCAGGGCTCTGTGCAGGCCACTAGAGGTTCTTTAAACCAAGCTGTTCATGTCTTTATCCACCTTGCTTTGTGCACAGGGGTACAGTCATTCTGGAACAGGAAAGGACCTTCCCCAATCTGTTTTCTGCCAATGTGAACATTACAATTCTGTTATCATTACAATTTACAAATATATTCACTAACTATTTACAGTGGCTTTAGAAAATAATCTATAAATAATAATAAAAAATAACATTTCAAAATATTTGTCTTAAAGTTTAAAATCAAAACCAATTTAAAAACGTTGATGTTGAGGGTTATACTGTATAAAATACAGCTAAAGAGTTTGATTAATGTATGTTGTAATGTGGCAAAACTTAAAGATTATTAAAGTGTACAATAATTATAATTAGACAATAGATAATAAACTTTATGTTTTGACCTGCATACAGATTTCTCATGCGGCTTCACTCTCCACTCATTACAGTTGACATGCAAGAACAGACAGCATGCAGAAATAAGCAGAGCAGAACAAGTAGGAAAAACTAGGGAAAGATAGGTAGGGAGAAAAGAAATAGTAGGATGAACCTTACCATGTTCAAAGCCAGAGACACAGAGACAGAGACAACAGAGGGTTTTGATAAGCAAGTTTAATAATTCTATGAGAAAAACATACTTTTACACAGCTTCCCACAATCAACTTAAAAGCAGGGCTTATCAAGCATGAACTCACAAGTCCTTGATTAGTACAAGTCCTTGATTAGTACACAGTTTTGTGAGAGAAGAGCTCAACACTTTGGAAAGAGGGATTACAGGACAGAACACAGGATTCAATGTTAGAAGCAGTGGTGCAGCAGAAGGAAGTGACAGATCCAAGAATCAAGGACTAAAAGTGCAGAGTCTCAACCCCAAGTTAGTTAAGCGTCTGAAAAAAAGAGTTAGAAGAGAGAAACAGAAGCTGTTAGAATAAATGTAAAACCCTCATTCGCTAATAGTGGGCTATTAGTGGGCTAGCGTAATTTACCACTGTGCCACCCAGGCACCCTATTGGTGTTCTCGTTGCCCAATAATGATACCGCTTTTAAGTGCAACTTTAGTTGCACATTACATCACACTGTTTTATTATGGTCAATTTTAAACTTTTAAGTGTGCCAAGCAAGCTATGAATTTAAATTTGTCAATGTTAGTGATAAAAAAGTAGAGGTTGTTAAAATATATATTCTGTTACAAATGTTTATACACTCACCAAGAACTTTATTGGGTACATAAATTAATTGATTATTTTGAGCTACATCTACCCTACAGATACAATTTATGGGTATAGATTTACTGACAATAGTCTAATAATAATAATAATTTTTATTTAAATAGTACCTTTCATACAACAGTAGTTCAAATCAAATAAAAAGAAATGAAGTAAGACATGGTATTAAAAGATGGAATGTAAAAGTGACCGAGCTGTAATGTAGAAAAACTGGATTGCAGTTAACTGGATTGATCTCTAGACCCAAAGTAAGTGTCCTTATCAGAGGTCTGTAGACACCTGGCCAGCCAATAGCACAGCTAAGATTTAAACCCGGTTCCCAGTGGTGGTGGGCTAGTCTAACAGACTGCTGTACCACTCAAGCGCATAATCGCTGGTATGTTTATTATTTATCTGGGTTTTTGGATCCAAAATTTTGCACACATAATTGCATTTATTTTAATGGAATTTGCAGTGATATGCAATTTCACAATGCTTACTTAATTAAATAATTTACAATCATCTTAAATTATTCAATACAAATATAGCAACATGGTTTGGTGGTACCTGTATATCGTGTTTTTGGGAGGTGAAAAAAATCTGGTGTACCCATCACACATCAATAATCCATATATTCTTTGTGTAACGGTCCAAAAACTCTATACGGGATCCACAGATGGAAAAAACACCACTAACCTGGTTTATTACTGACCTTTTTTTCTCCACCAATATAGAATGGTATATGAAAAGTGCAATGAGCTTTGATAATGTGCTTACAAGACCTTGCAGCTGTCCTTGCAGGGCTCCCAAAATAGCACATAACTTTGTGAATATGGTGTGCTGTATTTAGTAAAAATCCCACTACAACCTAACTAGTCAGGGGGCTATAAAAAAATTATGACCCTTGGAAAGAAAATGTGACCCTTTAATTACTGTCCCATAAAGTTATTGCATAAGCAAACATATCACTATAAACAAAATGGACCCTGGGTTGATTCTAGCCTTTGGTCACTGTAAGAAGTCTGATTTGTTTCATGACAGGAACAGTAGTTACCCATTACACAAGATTCATCAGTTCACAAGATTATATCAAACACAGTCATGGACAATTTACTATGTCCATTTCACCTCACTTGCTTGTCTTTGGACTGTGGAAGGAAACAGGAGCACCTGGAGGAAACCCACGCAGACATGGGGAGAACATACAAACTCCACACAGAAAGGACCCAGACCGCCCCACCTGGGGATCAAAGTAAGAAGTCTGATTTGTTCTTCCTTTGTCCAGATGGGTTTCCTCCTACCTCCGACCTATAATATCATAAGGTAAACTGTAAATGAGAAAGTGTGTTGCCTTGCAATGTATTGGCAGCCTAGTGCGTACTCCCACCTTGGAATTCTTATAGCTTTTATTAAATAGCTTAAGTGAGCTTTCTGGGTTTTTTGTATAGCAAAATCTTGTATGTAATTTGCAATAGTTAGAGATTTTCCTAAAACATGCATTGTTTAAGTATATAAAATGCGAGTCCTTTTGCTTTTGTGGGTTAGTCTTTTGGAATGGTTTCTTGCACTACTGAAAAAACAGTATAGTATTTAGGAGGAACATGCAGCAAACTTACTCTTCGGTGGCCATGGTTTGGGTTTCCACTCAACCTTTGGTCTTGCTGCAATCTCTGAGACACGGTCAGAATAACGAGCACTGTCTCTGGTTATTGTTCTATAAGTCTGCAAATGAAACAGCAAATTATGTAAATCAAGTGAGGGCTTTTAAAAGCTTAAAGCAAAAATAATGACACAGAAAAACTCACATATGCTACAGAACCAGCAAAGGCTCCACCACACAGCAATACATAGACTAAGTTTTCTCCGGAGCCGCCTGGAACTGATGACATGAGCCTCCGAGGAACAACTGTGGTAGAAAATCATAAATTAAATGTGGTTAAAAAGTGGTTCTCCTGTACTGACTAATATACAGTGTATCACAAAAGTGAGTACACCCCTCACATTTCTGCAAATATTTCATTATATCTTTTCATGGGACAACACTATAGACATGAAACTTGGATATAACTTAGAGTAGTCAGTGTACAACTTGTATAGCAGTGTAGATTTACTGTCTTCTGAAAATAACTCAACACACAGCCATTAATGTCTAAATAGCTGGCAACATAAGTGAGTACACCCCACAGTGAACATGTCCAAATTGTGCCCAAATGTGTCGTTGTCCCTCCCTGGTGTCATGTGTCAAGGTCCCAGGTGTAAATGGGGAGCAGGGCTGTTAAATTTGGTGTTTTGGGTACAATTCTCTCATACTGGCCACTGGATATTCAACATGGCACCTCATGGCAAAGAACTCTCTGAGGATGTGAGAAATAGAATTCTTGCTCTCCACAAAGATGGCCTAGGCTATAAGAAGATTGCTAACACCCTGAAACTGAGCTACAGCATGGTGGCCAAGGTCATACAGCGGTTTTCCAGGACAGGTTCCACTCGGAACAGGCTTCGCCAGGGTCGACCAAAGAAGTTGAGTCCACGTGTTCGGCGTCATATCCAGAGGTTGGCTTAAAAAATAGACACATGAGTGCTGCCAGCATTGCTGCAGAGGTTGAAGACGTGGGAGGTCAGCCTGTCAGTGCTCAGACCATACGCCGCACACTGCATCAACTCGGTCTGCATGGTCGTCATCCCAGAAGGAAGCTGACGCACAAGAAAGCCCGCAAACAGTTTGCTGAAGACAAGCAGTCCAAGAACATGGATTACTGGAATGCCCTGTGGTCTGACGAGACCAAGATAAACTTGTTTGGCTCAGATGGTGTCCAGCATGTGTGGCGGCGCCCTGGTGAGAAGTACCAAGACAACCGTATCTTGCCTACAGTCAAGCATGGTGGTGGTAGCATCATGGTCTTGGGCTGCATGAGTGTTGCTGGCACTGGGGAGCTGCAGTTCATTGAGGGAAACATGAATTCCAACATGTACTGTGACATTCTGAAACAGAGCATGATCCCCCCCCTTCGAAAACTGGGCCTCATGGCAGTTTTCCAACAGGATAACGACCCCAAACACAACCTCCAAGATGACAACTGCCTTGCTGAGGAAGCTGAAGGTAAAGGTGATGGACTAAACCCAATTGAGCACCTGTGGCGCATCCTCAAGTGGAAGGTGGAGGAGTTCAAGGTGTCTAACATCCACCAGCTCCGTGATGTCATCATGGAGGAGTGGAAGAGGATTCCAGTAGCAACCTGTGCAGCTCTGGTGAATTCCATGCCCAGGAGGGTTAAGGCAGTGCTGGATAATAATGGTGGTCACACAAAATATTGACACTTTGGGCACAATTTGGACATGTTCACTGTGGGGTGTACTCACTTATGTTGCCAGCCATTTAGACATTAATGGCTGTGTGTTGAGTTATTTTCAGAAGACAGTAAATCTACACTGCTATACAAGTTGTACACTGACTACTCTAAGTTATATCCAAGTTTCATGTCTATAGTGTTGTCCCATGAAAAGATATAATGAAATATTTGCAGAAATGTGAGGGGTGTACTCACTTTTGTGATACACTGTAGATCAGTGTGGCTTAGCCTTACACTGTCTCTGGTCATTATGGAAAACAAATATGGTGATGTAAATAGTAACTTTTTTCAATTGCGTCTGTTATTTCACATTTGTCGTAATGAGCTTAGTGCAATATGGCTCTGTGTAAGAAACCCAGCACTGGGAGATGATAAGAAGTGGGTGCAGATCGGACACATGTCGGAGGGGGCGTGTAGCAATCCTACTCTTCTTGATCAGATCAGGGGCTGTACAAGTGATAGCAGATTCACTATTGGGAATTGGAAATGATTCGATAAATAAAATCCAGAGAAAAATGTTTCCCTAGTAAACACTTCCTTATTTCAGTACAAGAAGAGTTTTTTTTTTTTAGATGAAAAAGATTACATTTGATAAGTAGACTAATAAATATAAGGCTGCTTTTCATTGAAGTACTTTGTAAAGAGGTCAGTCTTTAGTAGTTTTTGATGACAGTTATAGGACTTAACAAGAGTGTTTAATTAAATTTTTTCTTAAAGAAAATTAAATGTGGTTTTAAAAATAGATTCACATTGTACAAAACATTTTGTAACTAATTCATATTTTTAAAGTGGTGAAAGGAGTAATTCACCTCAGAGGTCAAAACTAGCCTGCAGTGACATTACCTTGAGCTAAAAGTGTAGGTCATGCAAAACCGGACTAGTTAAAAAATTATTAGGGCAGACAAACATGCCTACCAGCAGGACAGGTGCTGACAATCTTTGGCATTGCCTAGTAAACCTGCTTTCACTGTATTGAATTTGTACATAATATTCCCAAAAGTTGATAAAGGCTAAGACTTAAAGATAACACAATAAACATAACAGTAGTCTTTTAAGGGTGCTCGGGTGATGCAGCTATATATAAGATAACACTTTATACAACCCCAGCCCACTACCACTGGGATCCAGGGTTCGAAACCCCAGTGGTGCTATCGGCCAGCTGGGCGTCTACACGCAGACAAAATGGCTATGGCTATGTCGGAGATGGGATGGCTGAGGCCACACAATCGATAGTCATTTTGTCCAGGGCGTGTTACATTACTGCATTGCGACAAGCAATTTGGGGGGAACCACACCCACCGCAACCCTGACCAGGATGAATTGGTGATAAACGTGAAAATGAAATAGATACTCTTTTGACAGCAAAAGTATCTATTTTAAATTACAAAATAAAGTGTAAACCATGTTCTAGATGCTCTATTCCTTTTTAAACTTTCTGATGCTGGTAACCCTGTCATTCACAAACCCCTGCAATTAATAGGCATTACGCAGGAGTGTTATTTATGCCAGCTAATATTTCAATGGGTCAATGGGTACTACAAAATGTACTTAATAATATGGACTCTGTAGGTATAATACCAGCCATTCGTGGGTGCTGCCAAACTAAGTACAATATAGTTAAAATCTGGTTTTATTTCTTTATTACTTATTTATTATTATAGATAACTATAAGTATAATGAAGATTACGTGGTTTAGCAAAATTGCCACAGTGAAGTGCTGTGTATCAGATTATTATTCATAGGAGTGCTCAGACCCTTTAAGAATCTAACCAATTGAACTGACATTTAATCTCTGTCTTTTTTATCTTTACAAATATCTATAATCTGGACCAACCCAAGAAGATGTGTACCTAGTCTTAGTCCTGTTTACAAAGTTTTCTATTCTATTCTATTCTATTCTATTTAGCTGTGTTGCTACAATTTATATTGCAAGTCCTATATCAAAGTTCTATTTGAACTAGGATGTTGTATGTTTGTAAAGTTATACAGTAGACTAACAGTTACAGGTAAAGTCTAACACTGAACAATAAGATACACTTACAAGGATGTATTTCATAGCAGTCTTGGGATTTCAATGATTTCAACAACTACTATGCTTTCTTCCCTAACTTGGCAAATACTGTTTTATGTACTTTGTACTTACAGACAATTCTTTGATAACACTGGGACCTACAGATACGACCTCAGGTGACATTCCTGACTTGTAAATGACCTACTAAGGTCTACTAAGCTTCAAAGATTTTCCCTTGTGCTGCTTTTTGCTCAGTCTAAAGTCAAACTAGCCCTAATTATAGGGGCATAAATAAGTCCTCTGTTGTTAATCAGAATTATTGGTCATGTCACAAGGTAAAATTACATTAAATAACTTTCTATACTACTAAAAAGTAATCTGCAATCACAAGTTCATGTGTGTATGTTTTTGACCCAACCGATTTTGTCATAATTTTGGACAACACTGAATAAACTTTATTAAAGTTTATTTCACAAAAAAAGTGTGTTTCAAATATTCAGTCACAGAAAAAACTCAGTAATTAACAAACATATTTCTGAAAAAGTATATTTTGACTTCAGCTGTATAGGGTACTTTTGTTTGTTAGCAACACGAGCAATGTAGCTTTATTTGAAAAAAGCAGCAAACTTTGGACACCGAACTGTCGTGAGCCTGACTGATTACAATCGCGGCAAGGGCAACATTCTGCACTGTTCTTTTAATATATAAATTTTTATATATAAAAAGAACAACTTATTTCCCAAAAGAAATACTGTACAACGTTATTAATATAAATGATGTGGATGTTATTTTAAAAGAAGGCACATGGAACGCTGTATGAACACTTTATACTGGTGAATGTGAGTGAATCCACGTTTCCACACACGTGAGCATACTTCCCACCCCCTCCGAAACCAATAAAGGTCACGAATAAGATACTCCACGAACAAAGTGGTTATAAATACAAATTTATATACATATATGTTCATACACAGTTACACAAGTAGTTATTTACATTCATAATGACATTTAATTTTAAAATGCAAGGATACGTTTGTACAGCAGCAGTAAATTTAGTCTGGATTAAATACATTTGCCGGGTCTCTAGATTGTATACTGTATAGGATTTAAACATTATGTGCACAACTCGAACTAAATTGAACACAACTACAAATAACAGCCAGTTTGAAAGACTTGGAATGTAGCATTAATCTTTCGTACAAACATGTTCTAAACCAGCTCTCTGACCTTCAAACCCCATTTACCTTGCAAAGCATGACACATAACCGCATAACGTACGAGACATGAAATCTACACTAAAACAACTTCAATATTGTTCTACTACTAACTATGTGTTCATTCAAATAAGTGTCATTTAGTTTAATGTAACGATCGCCTTTAAGGAGCAAGCAGCTTTACTTCAAGTCTTCTGATGTGCTAAAATGCTGGTATTACTTACCATCTCTGTGCAGGACTGCTCGGTGTGTAATGCAGGGACGTGTCAGGGGAGAGAACCTCTGCAAGGCTGCTCTGCACAGATACATGGCTTATGGTTAATGAAACAGAAGTGGAGCAGGAATAGAGGAGGAATGCAGGAGAGTACAGAGCTGCAGATCAGTGCTGAACAGTGAGAGGTAAAGGGGGGGTGTGCGCACGCACCGCGGGGGAAGAGGATTACACGTAACACTGCTGTCGGAAGTAGTATTCACCTGACTGGTGTAAATGAAGTATTATAAAACGGATAGTTCCGGTCCTAAAATCTGATTGGCTGAGCCGCGTTCGAAGCCGATAAACGCACACCTAGGACCACCTCACATCATTCCATATTAATACGCCACTGAATCGAAAAAGTTAATGTTATTTTCGCCCTCATAATGCCTAGCAACACTGTTAATCGAACTATTTTGCGTCGCGGAAAAATGCTCTATTGTAAGTTAATACACGATAAATACATTTATGAATTAAACGTTGTATTTATTATATTTTTTGTTGACCGCGGTTTTATAAAAGCAATAAGCCACTCGAGACCATGCATTACTGTTATGATTTTAGCACGGGGAAAGAAGTTTTAGGCGCTCCGCTTCGCGTCGTGCCAAAAACTTCATCCCCGTGCTAAAATCACAGTAATGCACGGCCTCTCGTGGCTTATTGCTTTAGTTAAACGCATACACACACTTTATTTTAAATATTTTCTTTTTTACTCTGAGCTAAAGTTTTTTAAAGCTATCATAATGGAAAAACTAAGATGTTTTCAACTGGTGAAATTTATTTTAATAAAAGCTCAGTTTAAAATGTATTTCGCTTTCTTACTATGTTCCAATGTAGCTGCTAACATGTAGCTAGCAGTGTTTTTTTCTTTTTTCTTTAAAGAAACAGTATGAAGTAAACATAACAGTACACCTAATATATATGAACATATTACCAAAAATATGCTTTAACATCAAAACAACAATAACCAGTATACGTTCAACAAAAATATAAAAAATACAAATATCAAAGAAAAAACAAATCATTTAAGAAATCTTGTTCCGATATCTTGGCTCGGTGGGTAGCACCGTCACCTCACAGTAAGAAGGTCCTGGGTTCGATCCCCCGGGGCCTTTCTGTGCGGAGTTTGCATGTTCTCCCCGTGTCTGTGTGTGTGTGTGTGGGTTCCCTCCCACAGTCCATGCAGTCAGGTTAATTGGAGACACTTAATTGCCCTATAGATGAATGGGTGTGTCTGGTCCAGGGTGTTACTGTGTGCCTTTGAAAAGCTGGGATAGGCTCCAGCACCCACCCACCCCTGCCCCTAATTGGATAAGCGGTTAAGAAAGTGAGTGAGTGTTCCAACACCACAACATATAATATAAAAGAGACAATAAAATAAAACTCTTATTATAAATGTGTTATCTTTATCTAATTATTATTTATCTAAGAAATAAAAATATGGCAATTTTTTTTAGCATTTTTGGTTTCATGAATATAATACTTAGCTAGTAATATAATTACGATACGCAAGGAGAAATGTGATGGACCTCTATCTGTAGTCCTGTAGAGTAAATTGTGGACTGTCAGAGAGGAATCACAACTCTAGGGCAATGTAGCAGCATGATGGTTGTCTTTTTTTATTCTTACTTTTTAATTTTAATAACAGTACATTCATCCTGGTCAGGTTCACAGTTAGAAAAGGGTATTGGTATTCAAACTAAGGATCTCAGCGGTGGTGAGCTAGCATAACACTCTGTCTGCTGCGCCACTCAAGTGCCGGATGATGGAAAACGAACAGATCAAATATTTGTCCATTTTCAAAGACCCAATATAGTCTATAGGTAGTTTAAAATTGATTTATATGACATCACAAGAAATCTCTATCCCATGCCATGTGATTTTCTCAATTAAAGAAAAGTAAAATAATCTCATTACTGTGTATGGTGTACTTTCAACACATTAATTTGGCATTTTTTTTGTTTCCCAAGGTTATAATGGTGAACATTTTAAAAATCCTCTATAAATATTTAATCAGATTTAGGAGATTTGCTTTCAACTTTCTTACCCCTCCAAAAACAGAATTTTGTAGGATTTTGTTTGGGGTAGTTGTCATGTTTACATTTTTGGACTATAAAATGATATTGTCCTTTTACTTGTCCCAATACATTGATTCATTTTTATTTATTCTACAGTGCTGTGTTATTGGCCAGAGGGTAGTGTTCTTCCTGCTGTTTCTTCCCACTGGCTTCTCTCTCACCTTCCTTGTCATAAGTTATAATACATGTGGTGAAATCTTTAGTTACACACCAGTACAGAGAGCTTGTGGCCCTTTAACCTTTCACTTGCAAATTATTAAAGCTACTGTACTAGCAGGCACGCTTGAGGTGTTTGCTCTAACTCAGGGTTTTTCGATTCAAGTGTTTGAATTACAAATTTTGTGTAAACTCAGGTACAGGAAATTCATTACTAGCATCAAACAGGGTTGGGGTGTTAAAGTAATATAGTGATAATTACTATATCCCAGTAATTACCTTTGTTTTTACAAAAAGTATTTAGATTACAGTGACAGCATTGTCTGTGTGTATGGCTTTTTACCAAACCCATAAATACTTACTTTCAATTTTAATCTTACTTGTCCAAACCAAACAAATCAGGTCTTTAAACAAAGGAAAAACCTTCCAAATCATTAAACCAGTTGCTGTTAAGATACACATGCAAATAACAATTTGCTCAGGAATTTAATAACATCAGGAACAAACCCATATAGAAGGAATATTTCATCCATAAACATTTTATTATACATTATTGTATGATCACACAAACATCTATCAAGGTAGGAACATGAAGATAGAAATGTACCCTGTGAAGAGAAAACAAAAATACATTAAATAACACTACAAGGCATGTTAATAAAACATAGATTTTACTCAATACACAATTTATAACTGATAAGTGGTAGAAACGACCATGCGCCTTTCAGTGAAAATGCAATAAATAAATATTGTACATCTATCATCTGTATCATTCTTTTTTTTCAGCTGCAAAGTTGGGACAATATATCTTCCTTTATACTGTATAATTAATTTATTACACCTGTTAGCAATTGTTGTGGCTAAAACAGATGAATTCAAACAATTAGAAAGGGTGTCCCAATACTTTTGTTCATGCATTGTATGTTTCAGTAAAATCAAAATATATGCCTCTATGTTACCTTCACACATATGCAAGTCTCACATGCCATGGGCATAACAGATGGTGGCTTGAGCACCTTTCATTAATAAATCTAAATGGTCCTCTTTGTCGTTGGAACAGAGAACTTGACATCCACTTTTCCTGAAACCAAGCGGAAATGTGGACTGATCTAAGCATAGCACTCTGTTAAATCTTCAGGTTTGCTGTCAGAACTATTACTAATAGCCACAGCTGACATGCAGAATGTTTTTACTTGGCTAGTGTGGAGAAGCAATAACCTATAAAATGGACTCTTTGGTAACTTAATTTTAAAGAAAAGTAAAGGTTGGAATTTGGGCAGATTAATTGTAATTGACAGATTACTGTGTGGTTCCACATGTACAATTGAACCACACAATGACAGCCTTTAAAAAGGTTCTGATGTGTCATCCAGGTACTAGTCACATATTTTGTTAGATTTGTTCCCAGTGCACAAACACACACTATATAATCAAAAGTTTGTTCAGGTGGTGCAGCGGTTTAATGTGCTAGCACAACAATGCAGCGTTTAAAACTCAGGGGGTCTTTTGGTGATCCAGCTCTACTTTATCAGATCGAGGCATTCACAAACGGTAATTGTAAATGACTAGAATGGGAGATAAAGGGGTAAAATCCAGGAATAAGTATGTGGATACTCCTCCTAAGTAGGTGTTTGAATCACACCCGTTGCTTTAAACATTGGGGCAACAGTTTAGAGAAGGTGCCTAAAGGTGCCATAAAGAAGACATACTTTTGCCCATGTGGTGTTTGTAATGTAATCTGAGACAAAAGCTTTTAATGATGTTATAAACGCTAATGACAATTTCTTACGTGTTGCAATGTGTTACTCTAGTCCATTTCTTGCTTTGTATTCCTGCAGGTCAGTACTGCGCTGTTTGAAGAGCTACAAGTAAAGAAACACAGACAGTTGTGGTCACTGAGCAAATTTAACTAACCAAACTGATCATGTAATCATTTTGTCACAAATAACATAGCAGTATTACCAGTCCCCACAGTAGAGCTGTGGTTCCTAATGTTAGACCCACTCGAAGCATATTTGGTTTGGATGAATCTGGTTTGCTTGCTGTAAAAGCATTTCTGCTAATGACTTAAAAGAAAGTAGAAGCAATTTACAAACAGAAAACAAACAAGTTGACAGTCATAATGCACACCTGAAATGCTGTAAAGAACTATTCGACCCCTATTATTGCCTGTCACACAATTATTTCAGATTTGTAATCAAAAATGTCAACCCGAACAACCACAATTTGTAAATGGTTGTTTTATGTATTAAAGTAAAATGTTATCCAACACATATTGGACCTGTAAGAAGAAGTAATTGCCTCCTTATTTACTTAATCCACCAATAACCCAGAATTGAATTTAATCTAAACATCACCTAAACTGAACCTTTCTAGCATTGTAAGTTGATTCCAGGGCAACACACCTAGTCACAATCAAAGAAGATTGTTCCAAAGCTAAGGCGTTGGGATGCCAGTACACAACAGTAAGAGCTATTGCCTACAAATAGACAAAACTTTAAACTGTGATGAATATTTCCAGAAGTGGCTGGGCTACAAAAATTCCTTCAAAGGCAGACGACTAATTCGGTAAATTACAAAAGAACCCATAGGAACATCTAAAGCTCCTTTTCCACTACGTTATTCAACAGTACAATACAGTTTGGCAGGCGGGCTTGTTACAAATAGTGGAAAGCAGCTTTTCTTGTTTTTTTAAGCAGAAGCTCTTATCCAAAGACACTAACAATTATGACCATATGCAATCCAAGCAACTGAGGGTTAAATGTCTTGCTTAAGGAGTTTGAACCAGCGACCTTTTGATTACTAGTCCAGTAACTTAACAACTACCACTGCCCAAGAATAAACTAGGAGTGGATGTGTGCAGGATGACAAATTGTCATTTAATTTATTTAGTATATGTGTATTTTCTTCTTTACCTGCGTTATCATATCGTAACGCTTTTTCGATGTACATTTCTACTGCACTTACACACACAGTAACAGCACAACAACTAAACTAAATTTAAATACGACTCTTCTCCAGTTGTAGTCTAGATCATTTGATGTGATTTATGACAAAACCACGTTTACAAGATTACACGTAAATGTATTAGGGAACTTTAAACATGTGCACTGTGTTGCTTCTGTCAGTCTTAGACAATCTGCTAAGTGAGACTACATTTACATTTTCAGCATTTAGCAGACGCTTTTATCCAAAGCGACTTACACAATGAGCAATTGAGGGTTAAGGGCCTTGCTCAGGGACCCAACAGTGGCAACTTGGTGGTGGCGGGGCTTGAACCGGCAACCTTCTGTTTACTAGTCCAGTACCTTAACCACTGAGCTATCACCGGCCTAAATACTGAACATCGTGGTCCGTTGTGTACTAGTTTTTATTATTATTTATTAGGATTTAAATGGCATGTTTTACACTTTGGTTACATGCATGACAGAACAGGTAGTTACTCTCTCATGGACAATTTTGTATCTCCAATTCACCTCACTCACACGTCTTTGGACTGTGGGAGGAAACTGGAGCTGCTGGAGGAAACACATGGGGAGAACATGCTAACTCCACACAGAAAAAGACCCAGACCCACCTGGGGATCGAACCCAGGAACTTCTTGCTGTGAGGCCATTAGTGGCAGTAGCAGCTCAGTGCTATGGGCCAGCTCTGGGCTGACAATCGGCCGGCCTGTCTGAATGGATGATAGCCAAAGCCCCGTGATGGATTTGCAATTTATCCAGCATATTCCTGCCTTACGCACAGCGTTTCTTGGTGGAACCGGGCCCGCTGCGACTGTGACCAGATTACATCTGATCTGAATAATGCTAGTACACTACCAAAACCCCTCACCACGTTATTATTTAGACATTCTACGTAGTATGTTAGTAAAGTTTGGAACACTGCGACAGCTATAACATAAATATATATAAAAAAAACGACCTAAACTACACATCGTAACAATGGAAGAGATTAAATATATAACGTTAACTTTTATATAACGTTAATATTTATTTACAGATTAAAAAACATGAACAAAAATAGTAAGACTTATGCACAACTTGTCCGGCTAACGCTATCTAGGCTAATACAGAATAAACAAGGTCAGCCATTTAGACCTAGAATAAAAAAATATAAATAGGCATTGCTAACACTATAGATTATAATAATTTATGTAATAGACCTAAACTCTATTAAAAATCTAATACTTACTTCTACTGAGTGTTACAGTCCGTAATAACGAGCGACCCAGAGGCATTTTGATACTGATTTACTGTAAAGGACACACTGCTCGATTCGATTGGTGTGTGATTCACCTTGCCTGAAAATAACTACAACCAGAATCGGGTAATCGAATACAGAAATCTTACACCGATCAGAAAACCATTTGTTTTTGCAAGTATAAAATTTATGTCTAATGTGGAATTATGCAATAAAGAAAAGTTTTTATTCATACAACGATGATAATGTACATGAAAATTAAAACAGCTTTGCAAACTCATAATTTACTATTAATAACATTTTGAAGTTCCCAAATCTGCACTCTTAGGCTGCTTTTTCTCAATGCACTACAGAATTCAATGCACTATAATTATGACTTCAAGCTTTCAGCTGGTGATGTATTTAATAGATGCTGCATTTATATTAAGATCTTTCATGATACAAAGTAAGCCCACACTATATGACCAAAAGTATGCAGGCCATTGAAGTTCCTCGACATCATACTTATCAAACCATCTGTAAGATCTCTGTATTTTTGGCCAGAATATGACAGAAACAATTGGTCAAAAAAACTTTTACAATGTTTTTGATCATAAATTTATTGTGAATAGAATATTCATACTGTGGATAGAATAAGAAACATCAATTAAAAGATTATTAATTTGCAGTTTTAGAAATGTGTTTAGAAAAGTCAAAAATGAACACAGTTTTTCATAAATAGAAAGTGTATGGAACAGTAGTCAATTTACCAAGGTCAGGAAGAAAACCAAAACTATCAACTTATGCCAAAGGAAGGTTTGGTTGATCATAATCCTCTTTCAAAGTAGATATTACACAAAGAAAACCCCAATAAACACAAAATACATTTTGTAAAACATGTATTTAAGTAAAAAAAATTATATGACACCTATATAATTGTGTGAAAAAGAAATTGCCCCTTAACTTAATTGTTTGCTTTAACAGTGAACAGGTCTCTTTTTGCAGAAGTTTCCACAAAAGATTAAGCTAACTACAGACAGGCAAAAAATTAAAACATTGAATTAATAGTGGAGAAACATTGCCAATGCTGTCACAGGCATTTTGCTGGCATGGTTTGGCTTCACTTTTCTCCTTGGTGGGAAGATTACTGTTAGTAGCAATGACATTTTCGAACATTTGATATTTTATTAAAGGTTAATTAATGACAAAAAGTGTATAATGGTTTGATAACCCACTGTCAACATATTCTTAACATGTGGCATGATTTTTGTTTGAAGGAAGCCAAAGGTTCCAATAAAGTATGATGATGTGTTTTGTAAATAAGCACGCAATATAATAAAACTTATTAAGCCATTTAATAAAAAAAGTTTAAAAACTGCTGAATTTGGAACAGACACTTCATTTTTTTACATTGCAATGACCCCCTACATTATTATTATTATTATTTATTATTGCACCTGCACTTTACCATCACCCCGGACTACACACTGGACTGTTATAATTATTTTTTATCATTTGCACCTCCAGTTTACACAACCGTCATACATATGTATAGTTATAGTTATTTTTCACCATCCTTACATATAGTTACAGTTGTATAGTTATTATATTATAGTTATATTATATATTATATATTATATATATATATTATATATTATATATATATTATAGTTATAGTTATTATAATTACTGTTATTATTATAATATATACCTAATTTTTTTATAATTATTACTATTATAATGTAACTAACTAATCCTTTATTATCATTACTGTTATTATTATAATACATATGTTTATTCGTATGCTTATTGTTATTATTGATATTATGTATATCGTACTATATATATATATATATATATATATATATATATATATATATATATATACATATAGATTAAATATGGATAGATAGATAGATAGATAGATAGATAGATAGATAGATAGATAGATAGATAGATAGATAGATAGATAGATAGATAGATAGATAGATAGAAAGATATAATTCCATATATGTAAATAGCTATGGTTATAACTTTTTATTTATATTAATCATAGATACATGTTTACCGATATTCTCTGTTTTTTACACAATGCTACTATTTGCACTTCTGGTAGATGCTAACTACATTTCGTTGCCTTGTACCTGTACTAAGCAATGACAATAAAGTTGAATCTATCTATCTATCTATCTATCTATCTATCTATCTATCTATCTATCTATCTATCTATCTATCTGTCTATCTGTCTATCTGTCTGTCTGTCTGTCTGTCTGTCTGTCTGTCTGTCTGTCGGTCTGTCTTACCCTAAAAGTATATCTGAGTGAGTCACGCATGCGCACTTGTGGTTTTGTCAAGTAGAGACTCAGTAGTCGCCATGTTGGTTCCGTTACCACGTGAAGACTCGGAGCTACAAGACAGTGAAGTTAGAGTGGAGATTAAAAAGAAACAGTTTTGAAGAGAATTACTGTTAAACACAGGAGCTCTCTCTTATGATTATAGCACATTTCTAGTTGTCAACATGCCCTCGATTATACTGCCGCCTAAAGAGAACGCTCTGTTTAAGAGAATATTGGTAAGTTAAGTTTAATTAACTAGTGTAGAGTGATACAGGGGTTGTGTTCCAAATCAACACTAAAAAGGACACTAAATCAGTGCGATACAACTGGTGCAGTTATTACTACACATACTGTGTGGTGTGCTGTTTTGGACTTAATCGGGTTCATTAGCTTCCTAGTGTTTGTTAAATATAGCTGAATCAGGTCGCTACATGGAGCCATGCACTGATGTGCAGATAACTCTCTAACATCTCTGTATAAGTGCACCAAACGATGTGATCTAATCACTTATTTGCACTATCGATTCACCTGTGAAGTCATTTAAGAACGATTTGCAATGCAAGCACGGAGTTTAGTCACACAGCTAACGTCCACCTGTTTTATGCTCAATAAGCTATAGGCTAGCGTAGTTAGCTTTTTCTGGAGAGTTATTACAGTGTCTGTAGTTGCGAAATGTAGCTAGGTTGTGTAGCAAGCTAATTCGCTAGCAATGTAGCTAACCTGCTGTAAGTAAATTTAATAATGTTTCGAACTATGGCTATTTCTCCAACTAACTGCTAAGCTGTTGTATTACCATGTATAACTACAATATTGGCGTTTTATTCACTTTCATTGATTAATGGTTTGCTGTAAAGTATAAGAAAAGAAATGTCAATTATAATGTGTTTTAATCAAACGGACCTCGAACAAGTTGTTAGCTAATTAGCTATCCGTTAGTTTGCTTTGTATTATGGACAGTGAACAAGTCTCTTTTTGCAGAAGTTTCCACGAAAGACAAAGCATCGAACATCGAACTAAACATGGAATTAATAGTGGAGAACCATTGCCAGTGTATATACTGTTAGACATTTGCTGGCTTGTTTTGGCTTTACTTCTCTCCTTGTTGGGAAGGTTACTGTTAGTACTGTAACAGTAATCAACAATTATATTTTTATAATGTGGATGGAAATGTTCCATTACGCCCTGGCTGGACACAACAACATGTTCAATATTGTTGAAGTAGATAATGTCTCATCTAGCTACTTATCATGCTATCAAGAAGGCTGAAAATGCTTGTTTCAAAACATGTTTGGAAGTAATTGTTTTAGTTTGTTAAAATACCACAGTCAAATATGCACATGTCCTAGTACAACAATAGATAATGCACAGGTGTGTTTGGGTTACAGTTAGGGCTGGATGGTATGACCAAAAATTTGTATTCTGACACTTACAGTATGTTTTTTTTTTTTTGTATTAATGGGTTTTCTATATGTCTGTGGCTTATTCTACTGTCACAAGTACATAAAATATAAAAAGTTTTAAAATTACCATGTATATAGTGAAGGTTTTAAGTACTATACGGTTTGCTTGGCCCCACAAAGTGACACAATATGTAATGGAATCAGTACGTGTAAAACTGTTGCAATAAATACAGTTTTTTATTGTTTATTTAATATTTAAGTATTGTACAATTACCCTTTAACAAATAAAATGCCGTTTGCAAACTCCACTGTACAACTTGACCACAGGTCTGTTGTAGAAAAGTTGACAACTTTATATATCCACGCTTCCAGTTCACTTATAACGTTGGTTTAGCAACTGACCTGAAGTATTTTTACCCTGTAAGACATACCTGGAATCCACTGTTCAAATTATTGCTCTGAAAGCTTCTTTCTCAACTGTCTATAGAGGAATATTATATGATTTGCTGCCTACTGAAGCCTACAGCTGTTGTCTTAACTATGCTACTGTATGGCGGTATGATCCATCCGGTATGAGGAATCAAAGATGGTATACCGAATGTACCGTCATACCGCCCAGCCCTAGTTCCAGTTTAATTTTATGAACCCTCTGACATTAGTAACACACTGTTCAGAGTTTGGTGTAATAAATGAACATGCAGTTTACAGACGACCATAAGCCACTTTAAATTATACAATTATAACAAGCTTTACTTAAATTAAGGTAGGTATGTTGTATTTCTGGCCAAAAAATTATTTTAGTGAACTCTAAAATTAAAGTATCTGACTTATGAAGTATCAAACCTTGTGTGTACACTCAACAAGTAGTTGATCTAAAATGGTAAATTCTATATAAAGATCTCAAAGTTCCCTCCAGCCTGCCATTTCCACTTTTCAAAATGCCATTATGTACCAGTGGTTAGGGAAAACTGGGAATCTGAAAGAGCGAAGCACATCAGCAAATGGCGTTTTGGGAAGAAATGGTGTGAATTATTGAAATTAACGGAAAGAAGCAGAATTTGATAATGAACACTGCGTGGCAGCCAATGGAACAATGCATTAAGCTAAATACTAACAGCTTTTGGTAGCAAATAAACTAAACCTAAAAGAGTCAAAATCCACCTTTCACCACCAGTTTGGTGTGAAATTGTTTGTTTTAAACAAATTTAAACAACAAAATATGTAATTTTGCCAGTGGTGCCCAAACACTGGCATTAAAAGTTAACATGAAGATCTGTATCGCACATGGATTCTTTTAACTGCTAATCATCAGTAAGCTTATAGTGTCCCATAAAAATATAAAACCCATTATTTTTATATTAGCAAATCTTGCCAAATTAGGCATATGTTCAAGAAGAGCCTTGGTCACAGGTGTAAAAAAGAAGTCAACGGCCACTTGAAATGAGCTCTAAAAGTTTAGGGAAGAGATGGGAGAACCTGTTGGATTGGTAATCATCTCTGCAGTACTTCATAAATCAGGCCTTTATAGCAGAGTGACAAGACATACGCTCCTGTTGAGTAAAAGTCACTTGACAGCCCACTTGAAGTTAAATGTCATGTAAAGGACTTTGGCAACATAAGAAAAATGATAAAAACTATTTGGGCTAAACAGCAAGCACTTTTGTATGGTAAAAAAAAAAAACAGGCACTGCTCATCTCCTGGATAATACAATTACTATGGTAAAACATCATGGTGGTAGCATCATGCTAAGGGATTGCTTCTCAGTGGCAAAGAAGGGGACTGGAAAAAATTAACAGACAGGTGTATGAACATAATTGTTAAAAAGCTCTTTCAGAACACATGCAAATTCATGCATGGTGAAGATTCACCTTTCAACATGGCAATGACCTGAAGCATGCAGCCAAAACAACAGAAGTGCCTTTTTCTCTGAATGTTTGAGTGGCTCAACCAAAGCAAAGACTTCAACTCCATTGAACATCTGTGGAGAAAGTAGTTTATAGACACTTGTCAGTAATAGATAAAGGATCTGAATACTTTTGTGAATAAGAAATTTCAGTTTTTATTTAATTTTTGGAAAAAAGTGTGGCTTGATGGGTCAAATGGCAGGTATATCAATTTAAAATAAAATCAACTCAGTGTGCAAAAGTCTTGGAGTCTGCATACCTTGACTCCATTCATTGGCAACTCATGGGTTTGTTTAGCAGTGAATCATCCAATTACAGCTGTATGCATGACTTCACCATGTTTTCACGCTGAATTCCCTTTTGACCCTTGCCAGGAAGTGCAAATGGCATAAAACCAACAAACAAGTCAGTGTTGTACAGTGCATTCCGTTTCTAAGAGCCTAGTTGGTACAGCAGTTCTGGACGGCAGCCTGAAATAACCCCGTGCCTGGTTAATTCCAGCACATTACTGTGGTTGAGAACATTTTGGCCGGCAGTTATGCCTTATGCTGATGTGCTGATAAACGTGGATGGGAATCTTAGTGTTGAGCTGTTAGCTGGCTGATTGTTCTGGGACTTGTATTTTTAGCACCAGCAATGTATTTTGTGACATGCCAAGAGTCTTGTGTGCTAGATAACAAAAAGTGTTGAGAGGACGCATGCTTTAAGGGAATTCAACTGGTAAAACTACTTACTCAGCTTTAAAAAAAAAAAAGTTTTCTGTATTGATTCCTTTATCTGTAACTACATTTTTGTGGAAGAATTGATGCTATGTCTGGGTTTTTTTTGCATAAAGTATTCTCCATTTGGGGTATATACAGTTTTCCCTTTGCAAAACCCCTGTCACTTGCACTACAGCCATATAGGCCAAAACGGCTAGCAGGGTAATGCACCACCAACCATGTCTTTACATGCTTCTCAGAAATAAATGCATATATTGTGACTAGGGATGCAAATGTTGCCATTAAAAAAAAAAAAATCTGTATGTATTCATTTTGATTGATGTTTGACTGTCCATAAATCAGTTAGCCGACAAGCATAGAGCACCCCATCGAAATAAAAATAAAAACATATAACAGTGTTTCATAACAATCATGTTGATTACAAAACCGTGTAACATAGTGAGCATGGCAGTAATGTATAACAGTAACATTAACACTACATTAGTAGTACTAATTTGTGGCAAATTTGTCTTTTCTCTTTACAAAGTGTAGCTGCAATATCAATTGCTGTTAAGTGTCAGCTGTAATCAGTGATTAATTTAAAAGACATACAACAAACAGCCATAAATTGAGCAATGACTTCTTCATTGACATTCCTAATTGTAAAGGAACATGTCGAACTATTCTCAGTGTAATGTTATGTGCACTAGACTTAAATAGTCATTAAAAGTTTTGGTAAATCTGGTATTTGCTGTTCAGGGCCTTCTATGTTGTACTTTGATATTTATAATGCACTACACATTTTATTTTTCATTTTCCCTGCAATTTTCCTTCCAATCTAGTCATATCCAATTTCCTGATTGCATTATTCTTTCTCTCTACTGATGTTGACTTCCACTTCTGACTGAGGAGAGCCGTGACTAACACCCTAATTGGTTTATGTATTGACACGTGTTCAGTAGCCGACTGCATCTTTTCACCTGCACAAGGCGAGTACATATGTGGATCAGCTTTGCCACGGAGAGACACACCCTGGTCACGTTATCCCCCGTCTCTGTGCGGGTGCCATCAATCAGCCAGCAGAGGTCGTAATCAGTTATGAGGAATCCCCTGTGCCACCTGAGTGCCCTCACCTCACATTTTTAACAAAGACATGTAGGGTTGGGCGATATTGCTGATTTTCATACCGTCTACATAAAGTACCGCGGTATACGGTATTACCGTGGGGTGTTGGTATTTGGGTGCGGACGTCTCTCTGTCAGTAATGGGTCGTTCGCGAGCGATCCGATTCCATTGAACGGCTCTTTCAAATAAACCGAGTCGCATCTCTTGGAACCGTTATATATATGTTTTATATGTTCTTTTCATTTTTGCGCCGTTCTTATTGGCTGTAATACACCAATTCTGCTTCACATCAGTACGGGGAATTAATCAGTCATAATAAAAGCTGTTTATTGTCGGAATTCAAATCCGAAATCCGAGTATTGCGAAGAGTGAGCGCGACACACACACACAGAGATAATATTATATTGTATAAACTTGCACAAGTGTGTTTTTTTGCAAGTTCGGGCTTGTATGTAACTGTATTCGGTACAAAGAGATGTTATATTGACATGCTACCGCGTTGTGCCACCCCATCCCATGGTTTTGAATGGCAAGATACTAACTGTTAGCTTAGCAAGCAAAACCCGATGGAATCGCTGTCTAAGTAGCGCGTTCGAATAACCTGCCTTATAATAAGTCATTGACTTATTAGAATCCTCTCTACTGAGGCAGCTGCCTATGTAGGCAGTAAGACAACAAGGCAGCTCACTAGGTGTTTGAACACACCCTATGCAGAGCGCTCCTTAGCTTTTGTGTTATCGCCTCAAAAAGTGAGCACCCCCACAACCAATCAGTGAGCTCCAACCGTCTACAACTCCCGCCCCTCCCTTATTGTGGATGCGCGCACCTCCGTTTTCAAGGTGGACCTTAAGCAGAAATTTGACGCTTCACATTTTTAAAATACCGTCACCATTTTTAAATACCGCGGTATACCGTAATACCGTCATAACGCCCAACCCTAAAGACATAGTCTAGACTGCAGCCAGACAAGTCTGGCATCTGTACTTGCTGGTTTCTCTGAAATAAAAAAAGAAACACAAAAATTGCCTAGAAAGCAGCATGTTGCTCCAGAAAGTGTGAATAAATCATAGTTTTGATGGTCTTCCCAAATATGCAAGTTCCCATGACAGACCATGGCTTCTTTACAGTGGGAACAGTTTAGTTGGTCCTTGCGCTTGTTTGACCTAAACAACACAAAGCCTATTATTTCCATAAGCATGCTGAAAAGTGCACCCATCCATTTCAGGAAAACTTCAGCTCAGAAAGGTCAACAGTGTTCCTGAACTTTGTTGTTGCTATTGCTTTGCCTAGTATGTTTTTAACTTAGTTTGTTAGTGTATTCTCAAGCTAATTCTGGGACTTCCATCCCTTAAGCATGCTGGTGCTTAAATGCAGTTCCATCTGTAGAATCAGATCTTACAGACACTGGGTATCTCCTGATTCCTTTAGATAATATTATGTACTCTTATGTTCTGCTCTCTTTATACTTCAGCATAATTTCACATTGGATTAGATTTATGACCGCATACTTTTTTTGTCTTGTGTTTTACATCCTGTCCCAACTTTATTTCAGACATCTCAAATCTCCCGGAAGTTCTGAGAGTCTCCCGCATATACATAGCGGCTCCCTGATGCCCGCAAGTCAGATAAAATCTCCCGAAATCTAGAACGAGCGGCCAAGAGCGCACACACGCGCGCACGCAGGCGACACAGACTTTTTTCCCCGATCGCGTTTTAAATCCGTTATCTGATATACAATCTAGCGCACTGTGTAGGGAACCTAAATCAATTGTCTAATATACTGTCTAGTGCACTATGTAGGGAACATAAATCAGTTATCTGATATACAGTTACAGATATATAGTTAACTAATATGCTACCTAAAGCATTATGTAAGAAACATAAGTCTATTATCTAGTACACTATCCAGTGCACTAAGTAAGGAACATAAATTCTTTTCTAATATACAATCTAGTGCACTATGTAAGGAACATAAATCTATTATCTTTCACACTATCTAGTGCACCGTGAAGTACACAGTAATGTGTCTGTGACGCGAACAGTCAGCTTAGTAGTTCAGTTAGCAGCTCCTAAAAGTTCTGTTATCACCCATATCCTTTAGTGTGTGCGAGAGGTTTTTGAGCGGTTTTTTTTTTTGGGCTTGGGGGGGTCGAGGTCCGGGGGTACCTCCCTGAAATGAGTTTTTGCAACTTGGAATGTCTGTTATTTGCAACTGAGGTTGGTTTGTGGTTTAATCATTGTAAGCCATGTATTTAAGGTATTCCCGAGTTTTCAAAGATGAAACAGATATGTGTTTTTTTAGGCTGTGGTTTAGACAGATTGTTCTGATTAGATATGATTCAGTCCTGTCCCCATTATTGCCAAGATAACAGGGTTAACTCTTATTTGCTTTAGATAAGTGTCCATTAAATACCATAGATATGAAACGGTTCTGAATGAAAAAGAATTATCACTTTGCAACACATTAAACCATAACTGCATCATACTGTAAGGTGATTAAACATTCCTGCCCATGGTCTGCTTTACATTGGTGAAGTGAAGAGAATAACTTTTCCCCTCTCTTTTTCTGATCATCAGAGATGCTACGAGCACAAGCAATACAGAAATGGCCTGAAGTTCTGCAAGCAGATTCTGTCCAACCCAAAGTTTGCCGAACATGGAGGTAAGACACATTTTATTACTACATTCAAACAGGTTCGTGCTTTAAAGGTCACCAAAGGAATAGTGCACAATGAATTAGCAAAGACGCAGAAAAACAACTGCTACGTTGACACAACATGGTTTGTGTTTGACAGTTGGATAGGCACCCAGAAAAGGCAGCAATATTTAGAAGCTTTTTGAAGCAGAAGCATTTAAGTTCTCCTCCCTCTTTTGCAGAGATTGTCCAGTAATGTTGTATTAACAATGTTTTGCAAGTTGGAGCATAGACTCTACTATTGACACTAGCTATCAGGCATATTATGCCTGGTTCACACTACACGATTTTTGCCCTGATTTTCGCTCGGCGACTGGTCGGCGCTAGATTTGCCGGCTCGGGAGCAACTCGGCGTTCACTCGGCGATCAAAACTCGGCTCTCAATCGCTGTGTGTGAACTACCCAACAACTCGATCCGACTGGCTCGCTGAGCGCTTGGCGACCAGATCGAGATATCTAGCATGTCAGATATCTGAATGGGTGTTTCCCGACTGGCAATGAGTGCTATGTCGAACAGCCAATGAGAACGCAAGAAATGCAGGGAAGGAGTGTAAAAGGCTGTACAGGGGCTTAATATAGTTTATATCATAATACACAGGTGTTACACACAAGTTTTACAGTATTTCTGACCTTATCGTTCTCTACAAAACACCAACGTTGCATTGCAAAAATATTTATTAACCTCCAACTCGCTACACAACAACCCAAGCCAAATCCACTAAGATTCATTTATTTTTTCTCTTTGTTTTTACGTGCACAAACTTTGATCGCTCACTACTTGTGCATTTTAGGACGTGGTATCATTAAACCTTTCGTCACATCTTGCGTGTGTTTTCGTAACAAAACGATATTTGGGAGAGCAGAGAAGCTCGCCTGCGATCCCAGTTGGTGATAGGTCGTGTAGTGTGAAACCCCCTATCACCGATCAGTCATGTAGTGTGAAATACACACCGACTGAAAGACTCCCGAGTGCAGAAGATTGTCGTGTAGTGTGAACTGTACAGCGACCCGACAAATCAAAAAGTCGTGTAGTGTGAACTTGGCATTATGTGGAAAAAAAGAAAAAGCTTAGCTTAAAAACTCTATAAGGTTGTTTTTTTTTGCTTTAGCACATCGGTGCATTTAGTCTTTTTTGTTGTTGATTTAAAAATGGTCAGCCTCTAATTACTGTCTCTGCTCATCTTAAAGCATTAAAATACTTAAAATGTTTTTTTAAATTTTGCTATGTCTAATAAAACGATAAAATGAATGTATGAACCAGTTTGTTTTCTGGGGCAGTGGTAGTTCAGCTGTTAAAGTACTGGACTAGTAATCATAAGGTTGCTGGTTTTCCCACAGCCAATTTTCCACGGTTGGGGCCACTGAGCAAGGCCCTTAACCCTCAATTGCTTTAATTGTATGGGTAGCACTTACAGCAAGGGTTTGATTCCAAGGTGGAGCGGTCCGGGTCCTTTCTGTGTGGAGTTTGCATGTTCTCCCCGTGTCTGCGTGGGTTTCCTCCGGGAGCTCCGGTTTCCTCCCACAGTCCAAAGAAAAGAAAGTGAAGTGAATTGGAGATACAAAATTGTTCATGACTGTTAAATACTTGAACTGATAAATCTTGTGTAACCAGTAACTACCTGTTTTGTCATGAATGTAACCAAAGTGTGTAAAACATGATGTTAAAATCCTAATACATAAATAAATAAACTTCAAATGTAACTATAAAATAATGGAAAATATTGTAAAATACTGGAAATGGCTTAATTGATCAGCCTTGTTTTTTTTTTTTCTTCTTGATGTCCATTCTTATTTGGTTTTTCTCTTCCCTTCCAGAGACACTGGCAATGAAAGGATTGACTCTGAACTGTTTGGGGAGAAAAGAAGAGGCGTACGATCTGGTCAGGAGAGGACTTCGTAATGATTTGAAGAGTCATGTCTGTATCCTTTTTGTGTG
Organism: Trichomycterus rosablanca; assembly: GCF_030014385.1. Taxonomy (NCBI): domain Eukaryota; kingdom Metazoa; phylum Chordata; class Actinopteri; order Siluriformes; family Trichomycteridae; genus Trichomycterus; species Trichomycterus rosablanca. Next base: position 22,381,108 of record NC_085995.1, read on the forward strand.
CAGTATCAAACACGTAAAGCAGTAGTAGCTCAACAGTTACGGTACTGGAGTAGTAATCAGAAGATTGCTAGTTCAAGCCCCACTACTGCCAGGTTGCCACTGTTGGCCCTGAGCAAGGCCCTTAATCTTTAATTGCTCACATTGTATTCAGTCATAATTGTAAGTAGCTGTGGAGCAAAAGTACATGCATGTAAACGCCTAGACAGCACTAAACATATCCATGTGGACTGAATGGTCTTCTTTAACATAGGGCTGGGATGGGCTTCCAATCTATTGTAATCTTAATCAGGGTGGATTTGTTACGGAGGATGAATAAATGACCACAAACCTCAACCACTAAAGTACTGGTTTGTTAAGCTGTACTTTAAAAAATCTTTTTATTAATGGCTCAAGCAATGGCTTTTTTTATTCATGGCACCCTTTAAAAGTATGCAAACTCACCCCAGTCTAAAATGTATTAAAAATGTTCACTCTGGCAGCCCACACACACACACACACACACACACACACACACACACACACACACACACACACACACACACACACTCACACACTCACACACTCACACACTCACACACTCAAGTGGTCATTAGAAGACAGGAGATGGGGTAAACATGATTATCAGTGCAAAACCTAAGCCCTAAACAATGCACAAAACTTCCCTATTCTGGCAGAAATTGATAAGAAGCAGACACGACCTGCTGGTCCATAGCCCTCAGTACCTCCCTGTACTTGCTAACACTGGATAATGAAATTGATGGCTTAAAATTACAGACTTATCTGACCTGCTAGCCTTTCTTAAAGAAAGTGTTCGGCTATTTGTCATAGTTAAGCTTCTCTGCATTTCCATTATAATGTATGTAACTATTAATTACTGTAGTTTTATCATTCTTTTTAAATGTCAACGTCACAATATTTTTGACGGCACTTCTGTTAAGAAATTACAGGTCGTTCAAGTTTCTAATCCACCGGTTTGGGGATATTAAATGCTTGTAATTATAAACTGTAAACTCAATGTATGAACACACTGTAATGCAAGTGTAAAATCTTTAAGAAAGCAAGTTTTATATATGCTATCTGAGTGCAGATTAAAATAGGAGATAAGAAATCAAGTGCAGTACGAGTGTAAGTCTTATTGCCATTAGCAGGCTGAAAGCTGCACGCTGTTTTCTGTCCTTGACTCTACTTTCACAGGCTGGCATGTGTATGGTTTGCTGCAGCGTTCCGATAAAAAGTATGACGAAGCCATTAAGTGCTACAGAAACGCGCTGAAATGGGACAAAGATAATCTGCAAATACTTAGAGACCTCTCACTGCTGCAAATTCAAATGAGGGATCTCGAGGGATACCGGGTAAGAGAGAATATATTGTATGGCGTGTTCCCTAATCGTACCAGGTTTTTGTACTGCAAGTTCAGCTTGCAAACTTTCATTTACATCTTTTACAGTAAAAGAAGAAGAAGATATACTTTATTTGTCATATATACATATGTACTGTATACATACAGTATAATGAAATTCTTTCTTTGCATATCCCAGCTTGTTTGGAAGCTGGGGTCAGAGCGCAGGGTCAGCCACCTTACGGCACCCCTGGAGCAGACAGGGTTAAGTGTCTTGCTCAAGGACCCAACAGTGGCTGCATAGCAGAGCCTGTATTTGAACCGCCAATCTTCCGGTTGATAGCCCAAAGCTTTAGCCACTAGGCTACCACTGTCCCCAAGAAATTGTCAGCCCAGTTGGCTGTGTCTGGGGGAGGAAGTATTGCAATGGCTCTTTATTGCTGCTGCAATGGTGACCTCTGCTGGTTTGGCTTAGGCACCTGCATGAGGTATAGTTGATTTATGGATAGTAGTGAGACTCTCTAAGAGTCCCTAGACTGCTTTATGTGAGACCCCCCCATCTTTTGCAGGTGAAGAGAGTCTGAGGGAGCCTGAACAATTTGGAAAGCTACATTGCTGTGCAAATTAATTTTAGCATATTAAATAGAAGCTTGTAAACCTAGAATAAATAGCTAGATGCCTTAATAGGCTTAGCCAAAATTAGAAGTAGGACCACATCTTTTTCTTTTTTCTTTTTTGTTTACCTTTGAAAAGCAAAATGTTTGAACAATGAAAACTGCATCATTCCTATTTATTTCTGTGTTCTTTATTTTAGGAGACCAGGTACCAATTGCTTCAGTTGCGGCCAGCCCAGAGAGCATCGTGGATTGGTTATGCCATTGCCTATCACCTCCTGCAGGACTATGAGATGGCAGCCAAGATAGTGGAGGAGTTTCGCAAAACCCAGCAGGCACAGTTTACCTTTACACACTTATTAAAATAATATACATTTTGACCTGCATGCTAGGGATGCAAATTTTGCCAATTTCTTTTAACTAACAAGCGTATAGTGTTCCATTTAAATATAAAACACATCACTGAGTTTTACATAAACAATTATTTAGAACAGAAAATGGACATGAACGCTGTGAGCAGAACCAGATCGGTGCTAACTAAACATGCTAGTCTTAAATAATAAGGGAACCTAACACGTCTAAGTCCTCCTGATTTTGATGCATATAATAAGCAACCAGAGCAGTAGGCATGTGGCTTCTTAGTATAAAAGATTGTGTGCTGTACTAACCCGATGCTTGACATGGGCTATAGACTGATTTATAAATTACCTACCATTGTGTAAACACAGTGTAAAACATCTGAATAAATAAATGACCGATCAGTAAAGCAAGTATGGTTTTATGAATAAGGTTAATAATTTCGTAGATGTTCGATTGGCACAGCATGGAAAAAACACTAGCCTGCCACTGCTGAGTTATGGGTTTGAATCCAAGCAGTGCTATTGTCCAGCATCTACACAGACATGATTGTCTAAGTATGAGGTGGGATGGTTGGCCTAGTCATTAGCAGGTGCAGTGCAGGTCCCAAACCCAGATAAAATAAGGAAGGGCATCTGGCAAAAAACAAACCAACTCTGGTATGTGGACGAAAATGATCCACACTAGTGACCCCAAAATACAGGAGCAGTCGAAAAAAAGATAACGTACATCATTGCACATCTGGTGTCTTCCCCTCGTTCTGTAATGCATTGAAAATGACATTTTATCCAACTCTACGACTCTACGAAGTGCAGTTCCCGGCTCTATGAGTCACTGAATATTTGATGAGCAACTTGGGGTTGCAAAGCTCTCTCTGTGTACAGTGCAGTTATGTGCACATATAGCCATGCAGAAACACTTCTTAGCCTGTACTTTGTTGCTTGCTAGTGTAAATGCTGGACTATTTCGTCCTAATAATAACTGCCCTCTCCTGTTTTGTTCATTGGGATGCACATAATAATAATAATGCAAGAGATCAAAGAGCAGTGAGATTAGTTTTCAGTTCGTACAGGTGAATTTATAGTGTATGTTAATGTGTGCATCACAGACATCTCCAGATAAAGTGGACTATGAGTACAGTGAGCTGTTACTGTATCAGAATCAAGTGCTGCGAGAGGCAGGACTTTTCAAAGAGGCTCTCGATCACCTCATCAGTTACGAGAAACAAATCTGTGACAAATTGGCCGTGGAGGAAACTAGAGGTATGTATGTGTTAAGTGTTCACCTTAATTCTGGAGTATTTGGTTGACCTGGCTTTTTGGCTGCAGCTATCAGCTTTAGTTTTACGGAAAATAATACTATGTTGAAATTTCAAATTTATGCTGATTTTCCTCATTTTGGATGAAAAGCTATATGACTAGACTGGGAGATAATTTGTCAAAATCGACAAATTCAAAAATTGAAATTAGTTTGGAGAAAAAGGTGGGTAATATTAGCTTTTTCCATTATGAAATAGCCAGCTGTTGTAGCTATACTTGGCTATGTTCCTCATGGGGCGGCATGGTTGCTAGTTGGGTAGCACTGCCTCACAGCAAGGTTTTGGGTTTGTTTCCTGGTTCCCTCCCACAGTCCAGGTAAATTGGAGAAACAAAATTGTCTGTGAATGGGATTGACATTAAAATCTTGAACTGATTAATCTTGTGTAACCAGTAATTAACTGTCTGTCATGAATGAAACCAAAGTGTGTAAAACAGAACAACTGATCTGATTGTGCCTTTGTGTGTAGGAGAGCTGTTGCTACAGTTGGATCGGGCTGATGAAGCCTCCGATGTGTATCGCCACCTGCAGGAGAGAAATCCTGAAAACTGGAGCTACTACCAAGGACTGGAGAAATCTCTGAAACCAAGTACGGGAACAAACCCCGACATTGTTCACATCCATCGCAGCTTTGCCTTGGGTTTAACGTGGTGGTTTTGACTGTGTGGTGTATGTTTAGGAAACGTGGAGGAGAGGCAAAAGCTTTATGAAGACACCTGGCTAAAGTTTCCTAAGGGTTTAGTGCCCAGGAGGCTGCCCCTTAACTTCCTTACAGGTAAGCGTTTCTCTCCTACTGCAATGATCTGGGTCAGCAGTTTAATATGGAAAAACGATGCTCTGACTGACATTTACTGAACTGATTATAAGACCCTATTTTGACCTATCAAACACAAACCTCTTGCATATTTGTTGATCCATTTAACGCAACCTCTTGTGGTAGTTTATTTATATACTACTGCTGGTCATGTGGTTACCAAACATTTAAATGCTTGTATGTATAAGATATGCTTTGATCACAAACAAAAAGTTATGTCAGGCGTTCAGGTGACGCTGTAGTCTAACTCCTAGTTACTGCTAAGATCTCGAGCTCCCAGGTTTGAATCCCAGCTCTGCTATTGGCTGGCTGGGAACCTACACTGACATAATTGGCTCTGAGGGTGGGTGTGCTAAAGGGATTCTTCATTGCTGCCCTACTTATAGTTCTGTAAAACACTATTGTTTATGTACTATTAAGAAGAAAATCTCAAAGACATTTTTAAGATGACCCTACCTAAGAAAAGCTGGACTTTTCTTAACGCCTTAATATATTCATGTAACCTCTGTGTTTAAAATGTAAACCAAAACTGCCAACGAGTATGTCATTGATATTGCCTATTGTGTGCTAAAATGGTAATAAATAATAAAATAAATAACTTTATGTGGGAACTCAACACTGGCAGGTGATTGTAAGTGGTCGCAGACTGGACATGTGCCAGAGGGCGCGTGTGGTGATCAAGTTTTCCTTGATCGGACTGAGGAATGTGCAAGCGGCAACATATTTATAATCAAGAATTGGAGATGGATGGAGAGAAACAAAAGAAATTCAGGCTATTCTTGTAATGTCCTTGTGTCTGGGTTTTTTTTTTTTCAGGGGAGAAGTTCAAGGAGTGTCTGGATTATTATCTGAGATTAAACTTTAGTAAAGGATGCCCTCCACTGTTCACCACACTGAAATCTCTTTATCATGACAAGGAAAAGGTAAGAAAACAACCGAAGGAGAAATCTATGTTTAATAATCTAGTTTTTTTATGGGAAGCAAAGCGTGTGTGTGCCCTAGACATAAAGACTCCCTCTGTTTGGCAGGTGTCAGTCATTGAGAAGTTGGTGGTCAGCTATGAGGAAAGTTTAAGAACTTGCAAAGTGTTTAGCTCAAATGGTGAGTACCTTATATTTAAAATGTAGCCCTAGGAAACGCTGGGAATAGTAATTTTATTAATGTGAATGTGTGTTTGTGTTTGTGTGTGTGTGCGTGCGTGTGTGTGAGACGTGTAGATGATGAAAAAACGGAACCTCCGACCACTCTGCTGTGGGTTCAGTATTTTCTGGCTCAGCATTTCGACCACATCGGCCAGCAAGGTCTGGCACTGGAGTACATCAACACAGCCATCGAAAGTACCCCCACCCTTATAGAGCTCTTCCTCATCAAAGCAAAGATCTACAAGGTAACCTCTCCCGATACATTCACAGACTATTTATAATCAGTGGCCACATTTGCAATCAGAAATTACCCACTCTGCAGTGTTAGATTCTACTTTAAATGAAGACTTTATCAGATGAATGATTCAGCAAATGAACAAAGAATATGAATGTAGTATTATATTTAATATATAATGTAGCAGAATATTTTATTGTTGCCTTGCCACAATTATTTAATCCCCACATAATATTGCTGATCTTAAAAGCTACTGCTATCTGTTGTCTGTATGACCTAAAGTTGTTACAAGGTTAAAACATCAATAATGACCATTATTTTGCTTCAGCTGTGATGTTTATATAAACATTCATTCAATGGTGCTCTCCTACAAAGCCAAAAATGGACTAGCTCCACATAAATTTAGAGAACTAATAAAACCCCATTCTGTACCATGCAACCTCCGAGCCACTAGTCTCACTCGCCTTGATCCTCCACCCAGAACTCAGGAATGACACACATCAAGATTCTTCTCTGTACTTGTACCCAAGTGGTGGAACAAACTTCTGCCGTCTCTTGCTGTCCTCAAAAGATGATTAAAACCCACCTCTTTACTAAGAACCTAGGCTGAGAACTAACATGTACTCACTAACACTATTTGTTTCTAAAGTCTAACAGACTTTCAGCTGATTTGTATCCATGGACTGTTGTCTAATTAAAGTAAAGTAGAGAAATGTTTACTGTGAAAGCTCTTCTGTAAGTTGCTCTGGGTAAGAGCATCTGCTAAATGTCAAAAATGTAATGTAAAATGTAACATTTATGGATGTTTTTAAGGTATGTTGCTACCTTGGTGAAAACTAAGCGGCTGTCACAAAAGCTGAGAGGAGATCATTTCACTGTACCAAAAGGGCAGCGGGTATAAGATTTCCGAGACCTTAGCAAAAGACTTACTTACAGAATGACCCCATGAAGGCTGGGGTGAATCTGTCCCCATGAATGGCAGGGCTTATGACTAGAAGAATACTATCCACATGGTCAAGCATGAAGGTGTGGATGTTTTTCTGCTACAGGAAATGTCAAACTTGATGGGTGTGACTGGTATCACAGATTTACAGAAATACCAAGGCATTTTATGGGGAAATGTTTTGCTTTCTGTGGTAAAACTGATCTTTGATAATGGACTTTCCAGCAAGACAATGATCCCCAGCACACTTCCAGTTCAACTAAAGGCTTGGTAAAGTAACCAGTCCTGGATTATCCTTTAGTGGCCTTCTCACTCTCCAGATTCAAATCCCCAGAAAATCTTAGGTGGGATTTAAAGAAAGCAGTTGAAGCTTCAATGCAGCCATCAAACCTCAGTGAGCTTGTAGCTTTTGTAAGAGAAGAATGAGTGAAGATTTCACAAGAGGGGTGTCAGGGGCTGTATGTATCACTAAGTATTATTTCTTGGGTGGTATTTCTGATTGCAACTGTATATTTCCTTTAAAATTTTTATGTGTTGCTCCCTCATGCCAACATTCTCTGGTTTTGCAGCATGCGGGAAATATTCGAGAAGCCGCTCGCTGGATGGACGAGGCTCAGGCTCTCGACACGGCAGACCGCTTTATCAACTCCAAATGTGCCAAGTACCTGCTGAAAGCAGGCCTGATCAAAGAGGCTGAAGAGATGTGCTCCAAATTTACAAGGGTATGTGCTGTGTGTTTCAGTGTAGCTTGGGCTGTCAGTTTAGCTTTAATAAAGTATAAAAATTTAATAAGGTTTAAAATCTAGATGGTAGAAAAAATAGTTTATAGTTGTTTGTTATAGGTGTTTGGGTTTTCTTTTGAATCTTTCTGATTGTGAATCTGCTGCCGCTTGCTCAACCCCTGATCTGATTAATTTGTGGCTGATTCTTATCACCTGCCAGGGTGGCACGGTGGCTAAGTGGGTAGCACTGTCGCCTCACATCAAGAAGGTCCTGGGTTCGATCCCCAGGTGGGGCGGCCCGGGTCCTTTCTGTGTGGAGTTTGCGTGTTCTCCCCGTGTGTGTGTGGGTTTCCTCCGGGTGCTCCGGTTTCCTCCCACAGTCCAAACACATGCAAGTAAGGTGAATTGGAGATACTAAATTGTCCATGACTGTGTTCGATATAACCTTGTGTGAACTGATGAATCTTGTGTAATGAGTAACTACCGTTCCTGTCATAAATGTAACCAAAGTGTAAAGAGGTTAAAATCCTAATAGACAAACAAACAAATGTAAATGTGGGTTGAGTGCATTTGAAACTCACTCTAAAATAACAAAAATATTATTAACGGGCAGTGGTAGCTCAGTGGTTAAGGTACTGGACTAGTAATCAGAAGGTTGCCAGTTCAAGTCCTGCCACCACCAAGTTGCCACTGTTGGGTCCCTGAGCCCTCAATTGCTCAAAATCATGTTCAGTCATAATTGTAAGTAGCTTTGGATAAAAGCGTCTGCTAAATGCTGAAAATGTAAATATCTTTGTCGTTTTCTTCTTGTTTGCAAATTGTATTCATTGTGGTTTTGGTTGTGTGTCGCAGGAAGGCACATCAGCAGTGGAGAACCTGAACGAGATGCAGTGTATGTGGTTCCAAACCGAATGTGCCCTTTCATACAAGGCAATGAACAAATACGGAGAGGCGCTTAAAAAGTGCCATGAAATCGAGAGAGTAAGTTGATGGCTGTCATGAAACCAGCTACAGCATTTGTTATTATTATTATATATTTTTTTATTGTTATGGGGAATTTGACATTGTTCTTTTCTTTCTTCTTTCTGTTTTTTTTGACAGCATTTTGTAGAAATAACTGATGACCAGTTTGACTTCCACACGTACTGCATGAGGAAGATGACCCTACGCTCCTACGTCTCCCTGCTTAAGCTGGAGGATGTTCTGCGCATGCACCCATTCTATTTTAAAGCTGCAGAAACTGCCATTCAGATCTACCTCAGTCTACATGACAACCCACTGTGTGACGACAACAAAGAGTCCCAGGCAGACAATAGTAAGTAATGTTACATACACACTGTAGTTGCTGATGCATAGACCACTACCACACTAGAAACTAACCTGTTAACGCAGAGGTGTGAGGTTGACCCAGTGAGAATGGAGTTTGCGTAGTTACATTAACCTTATGAAATGTAAATAACTTCATGATGAGCAGTAATATTTCCTCATGGGATCACTACTTTGCTGTAGTACAGAAGTTTGAGTGAACCTATAAACCCAAGAGTGATAAGATCTGGAGCTGTGCTTGTGGTTGGGTCACACTTGATGGAGACTTTAAAAAGGAGGTTCCAGACAAGGAGTGATCACAACCCCACCCATGAGGAACTATAACTCTGGCTAGCAGTGCTGCAGAGAACTGTGGGTTCCTAAAAACTTGGGGTTGGGAAGTAAATTAGGAAGCCACTGATGTTGGACCTTGAAAAACTCATAAATTACCAGTTCAAGTAGCAATACCAAGTGAAGGTTGCCAACAGATTTGAAGAGCTGTAAAGATTTGAAGAATCACACACAAACACCAGACAGACTGTGGCATCAGATGATGAATGTCATGCTCAAAGCTGCTAAGGAAACAGCACAGACTGCAACAAATGCAAGAACTGCATTTTCAGTGACACCTTTGGGTGGATAACACAGAAGCTTGAGGCAAAAACATGATGTGCAGAAGATGCTCAAAAGAGATAAATAAGCTGAGTTGGATTCATTAAACAGTGAGCTGGAAGAAAATGCTAAGATAGCCCAATCGATCTGAAGTTCAGTTAAAGCCCTGATTATGCTGGAAGCTGCTCTCTAGTTATTAGGGATGGCATTTCTGTCCTCCTTCTTTACATCAGTGCAGTTTTAGCCTGTCTGCCCTTGTTCACACAACAGAGCTTTTAGATGCCAGTGTAGATATTTGGCCCTACATCTGTGTGTAAGTGCTAGCCTTTAAATTGACAGCTGTCATTAGATAGCGTAGACTGGATAAAAAAAGTCTTATTGTGTAATTGTTTTTTTTTCCTTCTGTGAAGTAAACCTGACTGATAAGGAGCTGAAAAAACTACGGAACAAACAGAGACGGGCGCAGAAGAAGGCTCAGCTGGAGGAGGAAAAGAAGATTGCAGAAAAAGAGAAACAACTGAAGAACCAGAAAAAGAAAAAAGAGGAAGATGAGGAGGAGGTTGGAGGACCCAAAGAGGAACTCATACCCGAAAAACTGGCAAAGGTGGGTGCTTTTGTTTATTTATTCATGGGTAAGATCTGCCTGCTCATACTAATAAATCATTATAATTAGCTTTAGCTTAACTTGGTTATTCACAGTTTTCATCTAACACGTTAATGCAGTCTTTAAAACCAACATATAATGTATCGTATAACCGCCAATTTTTGGTTTTTAATTTTCTTGGTTTTAGACCATAGGGGTACTTGGGTCTAAAGCGCTAGCCCACCCCACCTCTCAGCTGTGCTATTAAACAGACAGGTGTCCACACACAGGTACAATTGGCTGTGCCTGTGTGGAAGGGAAAATTCACTGCTGCAATTGTGGCGTCTGTTTTCTGGTTGTGGAGGCACCTACACTAGCGAGGGATGATCTGGAGAGCTTAATGTTTCTCTCTGAACACAATGAGTCTCTCTCTTAGACTTCATTGAGGGCAGGTGAAAAGATACAGCTTGTGACTTTGCACATGTCAAATTTAACTTTGCACAAGAAGGGGCCGTGTTACCAGTAAAGTGTAAAAACATGACGGTAAAATCCTAAACAAACATGAAGTATTAATTTCAACTGATGTTTGTCAGTCTTTATAAAGTTTAATTTTTTTCTTTGATGGTGCAACTGGCTGTGCCTGAGAAGAGCTGGTCTACAAGTTACATAGCTGCTGCTATGCAGTGCTAGCCATTGGGAGGTGCACTCGTCAGTGCAAACTCGGTGCTAGTCCCAAGCCCGGATGGAAATAGAAATAAGATTGTTGTGTCAGTAAGAGCATCCTTTGTAAAACTCTTTCATGTCTATTTATCATGTTAAAAATATATAAATAATATGAAGGATTTCCTATTTGTATTTTATAAAGGTCAGAATGTATATAAGGTGGAAGGCCATATACTTGTGTGTGAGACATGATTAGTAAACTTTGTGAAAATCATTTCAAGTGACTCATGCAAATTGTGTCTTTTTGCAGGTGGAAAATCCTTTGGAAGAAGCTGTGAAATTCCTAATTCCTCTAAAAACTCTGGTTCAAAACAAAATTGAGACTCACCTCTTGGCTTTTGAGATCTACCTCCGCAAAGGTAAGCAATCGCCAAGGATTCCTTCCTTATAAAACTCACTGTTACCATTTTCTACAGAGGCGCAAACTTAATGTTTGATCAGTTTCTTTATGGGATTGATTGTTTATTAATCTATCTTTCACTGTGTGTGTACACAGAGAAGTATCTGTTGATGCTGCAGTCAGTGAAGAGAGCCTACACTCTAGACCCTGACCACCCCTGGCTTCACCAATGTCTTATTCGCTTCTTCAAAGGAGGTACACAGACACCTTTTTTTTCTATATCTTTCTTACCACAGTTTCATTTGAAGAGAAACTTTGTTTAGATCCATAATAACTGGTAATGATATTGTGTCTTCAAAGTGGCTGATAATAAGAGCTTGGCTCAGCCTGTGCACACCGTTTTGAAGCAGGAGATTACACGTCTGTTTGGAGAAAGTGACCCTAAAACCTACAACAAGAACTTCCTGAGCAAGCACATTAGCTCCATACCCCACAGATTAGCAGGTAACACACACACACACACACACACCTGCATGCCTTTAGCAAACCTATCTGCATACACATTTTCCTTCTTTCTTTCCTTTGTAAGTCTTCTGCCTAAAACAGTAATGGTCTTTATTAAAAAAGTACTTAATTTTATTTACAATTTACAAACCATATTTCAAGAAGGGTTGGGCCTTTTTTAAAAGTAATAAAACAAGGTCTGTGATTCCTTCATTCTCTTAAACTTTTATTCAACTTACAAAAGTCCAAATAAATGATTTTTAATATTTCAACTGACCAACTTGATTGTGTTTTATAAGTATGAACGTGTTTAAAATTTGATAGCTACAACACACTAAGCTGGGATGGGGTTAAATTAGAGTGAAAAGTTTTTTAGAATATTCAGGTTACACAGTTTTACACATTCCACAATAAGCAGGTGAATTGGTGACAGGTGAGAGGATCTACTAACGTTGTGCCAGATATTGTGAAAGGATTGTCAATCAGTTTATAAAGCATAAAAAATTTTCTAAATACAAGATTGTAAATAATGTAGGGCTTTAACCATCTGATGTACATAATATTGTTGTATTTGTACAAAACCAGTTGTAGCCTAGTGGTTAAGGCAGGGGTGGGGAACCTTTTATCCACCGAGGGCCAGATTAATAATTACATATCTGGTCATGGGCCACATACTACAATGATGCAACATACAGCCAAATAATACAGGCTTTATAAATTATGCTGATGGCATGTAGTGCTTATATTTTATCTCAGACTTACCTTATCATTATTTCAATGTGACGGTTGTGAATGTTTGGTCTTGACCAGCTGTGGAATATCTGGGGGCAATGATGTCGTGGCAACACGCAACTGGTTCTCCAAGTTGATGTCTGTTAGTCTTGAATGCAGTTGGTTTTTTGCAAGTGACAGCTTTGAGAAGAACTGTTCACAGTCGTATGTGGTTCCAAACAGTGATGCCATCTTAAGTGCATGTGTCCTTAAATTTGGAAATTCCTGAGCACTTATAGCAGGTCCATGTTGCTGTGCCTGGCACGTAACTGACAGTAATTTTGAAGTTCAATGACCTCTAGCTGCATGCACTCTGGTACATCAACTGCATTTACATTGAATGGTGTTGCAAAAATGCTTTTGCTTTCACATCTTGAAATTGTTGGGAAAACACCTCTAGCAAATGAGCACATTCCTTTGCATATTCTGTTGTTCTCTCAGGCACAGGATTGTGATCACGAAGAGTAGGGAAATGCCCAGTGTTTCCCTTTTCGAGTTGCATTTGCCACAACTTTAATTTGGCTTCAAATGACTTTACATGAGAAAGGAGTGTGACCAGGAGCTGGTTAGGCCCTTGGAGTTTAACACTAAGCTCTGACAAATAGCTTGTGATGTCAACCATAAATGCCAAATCACAGAGCCATTTGACATCACTGAGTTTTTCCACACATTTCCCTTTCCCTTTTCACAGCATCTCTGAGTTCATAAAATCGCTTCAACATGTTTGCCCTGCTTAGCCATCGCACCTCACAGTAGTAAACCAAATCTCCATAGTCTGTTCCCAGGCTTTTTAAGAATTCCTTGAATTGTCTGTTATTCAGCCCTCTACTTTTAATGAAGTTCACACAGGAAACAACCGTCGCCATCACATCTTTCATACAAAGTAACTGTGAGCACAGATTTTCTTGGTGAATGATACAGTGACATGTAACTAAATTGCTTGGATCCAGACCAAGACGTGTCATGTCTTTTTTTCAGAAGTGCCACCAATCCTTTTTGTGTCCCCACCATTGCTGGTGCACTGTCGGTAGTAACTCCACTTAGTTTGTTGAGAGCTAAACCATAGGAGTGCACTGTTATTATTAGTTTTTCAAAAATGTCCTCACCTCTGGTTGTATCGTGCATGCCCTCCAATGAAAGTAAATCCTCTCTTGTCTCAAAATCCGCCGTAATTCCACGTACAAAAATTGCCAACTGGCTGGTATTTGTTATGTCTGTCGTCTCGTCTAAAGCCAGTGAGTAAAACTCGAAATCCGTGATGGAATCTTTCAGAGAGTTTTTAACATCCTCTGCCATATCACCAATACGGTCAGACACTGTCCAACGGGAAAGGCTGACGTTGTGAAATAGTTTGAACTTTTCTGGAGTTAATATTTTAGCAGCAGAAACCATGCACTCCTTTATTAACTCACCATCAGAATAAGGCTTCAGTCGTTTTGCGATCAGTTCACTCACCACATAACTCACCTCAGTCACACTGTCCAGTCCCTTTCTGGCTCGTGTGAAAGAAGTTTGCTGTGCAATCAAATTATTTTTGAGCACCTTTATTTTCTCCGCTCGTTCCGGTCCCTGCAGAGTGCTATACTTTGCGTGTTTGGTGGTATGATGTCTTTCAATATTATTTTTCTTTAGAACAGCGAGAGATTCTCCACAAATTAAACATACTGGCTTTCCATTCACTTCTACAAAAAAGAAATCCGTTGTCCATTTTTCTTGAAAGACAAGACGTGACATTCATCATCAACTTTCCTGCGCTTTGACATTTTTACAAACTTAAACAAACCAGAAAGACTCAGCTAATTGGATGAACCTACAGCCACGGTTGTCGCAGCTCATTGGTTAATTTGATATACGCGTCATCATTAATTGCGGAGACAGAGACGCCTGGGCGGCTTTGTTTACCTTGTTGCTATGCGACACTGAAACGGATTATGCGGAACAGATGATTATGATGATTAATTGCATAAAGCCCAAACAATAAAATGTAGGAAATATATGGCGGGCCACATTTGATTGAGCGGGGGGCCGTATACAGCCCGCGGGCCAGAGGTTCCCCTCCCCTGGGTTAAGGTAACGAACTAGTAATCGAAAGATCGCTGGTTCAAGTCCCAGCTCTGCCTGGTTGCCACTGTTGGGCCCTTGATCAAAGCCCTCAACCCTCAATTGCTTAGACAGTATACTGGCACAGTATTTTAGGTCGCTTTGGATAAAAGTGTCTGCTGAATGTTGAAAATGTAAATGTAGCACTGTCGCCTCACAGCAAGAGGGTCCAGGAGCTCCGGTTTCCTCCCACAGTCCAAAGACATGCAAGTGAGGCGAATTGGAGATACAAAATTGCCTGTGACTGTGTTTGACATTAAACTTGTGAACTGATAAATTCGAGTAACGAGTGATTACTATTTCTGTCATTAATGTAGCCAAAGTGTAAAACATGACATTAAAATCCTAATAAATAAATACAAAATGTCTGTGTTTACAGATTTACAGAAGTTAACATTTTTTTAGTTTATTGAAGGTATAAGAATATGAACAAATCTCAGATTCTGTTTAATACAAAGTATGTTGTTTATAATGCAATATATCCAGTAATGTAGAACAATAAACTCCGACATGGGCATTGACTACTGTCTGAGCTCTGAGTCCATAGAACAGTGGTGTTAATCTGCTTTCTGTTTTATTTAGACAGAAATCTCTTAGATGGCACCATTAGTGAATATACAAATGCTTTGTGTTCAGAGTAATGCATTTAGGTTATTGACGTTGTGTGTGTGTGTGTGTGTAGCTGCCAAAATGATGGTATATCTGGATCCCTCTTCTGAGAGCACGGCTGCTGGGTTGGCTGTCTCTATGGATGAGTCTCTCACAGGCAGAACTATAAAGGTATCACCTTATTAATACACAAGTAGCTTGCATTACATTTTGCCTTAATCCATTGCTAAGCGGTTACGTTTGTATTTTCTTCTAACCTGAGTTGTTTGTGTGTGACAGGTGTGCACTGATGTGTTGGAAGCACTGAAAGATGGCGGTCTGGGTTCTCAACAGCAGAAATTTCTGGAGTCATACCGTGCATCATGCCATGCTCTCTCTCCCTACAGCCTGGCCTTCATGCCCCCTGGTTACCAGGACAACACTGCTGTCACTACCAACGGAGACCTGTCTTCTGGCGACCATGAGGACGTGACCAATGAGATGTGAGACACTTGGAGATAATGTGGGTTTTTTTTCGTGTTTTTGGCCAGCTGCCATTTCAAGATGCCTAACGGAGGGCACCACTCTGTGGTAGTTACCAGATGGGGTACCGTCGTCTTGCGCCACGGGCGATGGGGAAAAGAAAGTAGTTTTACATTAGCTTTTGGTTCTTTTCTTTCTTTTATTTTTAAAATGAGTAATGACCGCTCCCAAACAAATAACCAATAAGCGGTATTGAAAAACGGACCATGGAGAGAGACGGCTGAGATGAACTCGATGCCAAGTTTGCCTGATGTGTGCACCTGCTTCTCATGTTTTTAGGAATAATTTATATAAAAGAATTATTAAAGTGAACAAAAAAAGCGATCAAGCAGCAATACTGGTTCTGGTTTAACTCCGTTAACTCTGTGCCAATGTGTGGCAGGTCTTAAGATGGTGATGCTTGTTTGAAAAGCTTAGAGATTGTGGGGTGTAAACTGGCTTGCACTGCTTATCTGACTGTAAAACAGTTCAGGAGAACTGGTAAAATGTGTGTGTACGTGTGTGATAAAGCCAAGTACAGCTGCTAGAGAGAGACTGATGTTCATCTAATAAACAGATAAACAGACATCACCAGGTGAGCTAATAGAGGTTGTTTGCCTATCCCCACTTTCATTTCTTTTTTTTTTTTTTTTCTTTTTTTTTTTTCTTTTTTTTTTTTTTTTTTACTGTCCCTGTCTTCCAAATGTGGTTATTCAGTGAATGGTTATGGTTTTCTCAGCTTTTACTGTGCCCATAATTCTGTGGCTTTCTTTTCTTTCCCATTTCCCAGATTTTTATAAGTTGTGTTGAACACTGTCTCATTCTAGAACACACGAGTCTGCCAATCATCCCACTGTCTGAGCTTGGTCTCTTCATTTGACACTTATAACAGTTCTGAATAAAACACAACTGGTAAAAAAAACATTTTTTGGCTGTGACTATGTATGATTTTCATATGTTAAATGATTGGTTTATTATGATGATCATAAGGTTGATCCAAGTACAAAATGTGTTGTATGGTGATATGGTATATAAAAGCAGGGTAAAGGTACATAAACAGTTAAATCCGATTACTAGCTTATATTATATGCTTTGTCGTTTTTTTCCCCCTCAATTTTCCTCCCATTCTAGTCGTATACAATTACCCAATTGCGTTACGCTTCCTCTCTACCGATGCTGATTCCTGCTTCTGACTTAGGAGTGTGTCACTCGCCCCCTCCGACATGTGTGCAGTAGCCGACTGCATCTTATCACCTGCAGGGACAGTGGTAGCCTAGTGGGTAGAGCTTTGGGCTATCAACCGGAAGATTGGCGGTTCAAATCCAGGCTCTGCTATGCAGTCCTTGAGCAAGGCCCTTAACCCTGTCTGCTCCAGGGGTGCCATACGATGGCTGACCCTGCGCTCTGACCTCAGCTTCCAAACAAGCTGGGATATGCGAAGAAAGAATTTCATTGTACTGTACACCTGTATATGTATATATGACAAATAAATCTCTCTATATCTCACAAGGCAAGTTCATAAGCGGATCAGCTTTGTGTACGGAGAGCCACACCCTGTCCACATTATTTCTCGACTCTGTGCAGGCTCCATTAACAAGCCAGCAAAGGTTGTAATTGCGTCAGTTATGAGGTCCCTATCCGGCTTCCCGCCCCGTATGAATAACAAGCCAATTGTTGTTCATATGGCCACCCAGCCAGATGGCAGAGCTGAATTTCGAACCAGCGAGTTTGAAATATCAGCTCTGGTGTGCTAGCGTGTTTTACTGCTGCGTCACCTGAACGGCCTATGCTTTGTCGTTTTGCAATAGATTTTAAACATGTCACACACTGGAAGGTAGCAGTATTACTCCAGGATAATGCTTTTTTAATTCATATTTTGCCATACATGTAGTGTACTTGCATCAGGATTCCAGCCTAATATGCTGTCAAAACAGCTCTAACACATCAATAACACGGGTTCCCCAAAATACATCTAAAGGAGTCTTGTGGTGTTTGGTATCATGGGTAAATTATGTGCCCAGTCAGTCGACCTTCTTTAATTACACCTATGACCAGTTCCAATGTCTGCATGCCCTTTTGTAGGTGCTTTTGATGCTGATGCTTGTCTTGCGGCTTTGCGCTGTCCAGCTCAATACACAAAAGTGTTTAATGCACTGTGTATTGTGACGCATTCAAATCAACACCAGTATTACAATTATCAGCAGTCTGGGCTGCAGTAGCCTCTCTGTTGGGCATACTAGATACCACAGCCATCATTTCTGGCATCAGTGAGTCTTGGTTGCACAACTTGTCATCTGGCAATAACGATTTGGCCCTGACCAAACTCGGTCTTATTTTAACCTAAGATTTGGCTTTTCCTAGAGTGTCCCCTGATAGTTTGTGATGAATGACAGTTTATTTTAACTCAAAATAAGTTTAGGTTTTTCAATTTAATTAAGCTGCCTTATTTTAGGGTTTAGGGAGGGCAAGTAATTTTTGACTCTTAGGACAAAGGAAGTATACAGAATGTTAAGACTACACGAGTTAAATTGTCACGCCCATTTTGGGAAGTTCCAATGCTTTGATGATTGGTGCATACACCGATCAGTCATAACATTAAAACCACCTCATGGTTTCTACACACATTGTCCATTTTATCAGCTCCGCTTACCATATAGAAGCACATTGTAGCTCTACAATTACTGACTGTAGTCCATCTGTTTCTCTGTATACCTTTTTAGCCTGCTTTCATGCTGTTCTTCAATGGTCAGGACCACTAAAAAGCACTGTCTTATCTCAGCACTGTCTTATCCACTCATACCAGCACAACACACACTAACACACCACCACCATGTCAGTATCACTGCAGTACTGAGAATGATCCACCACCTAAATAATACCTGCTCTGTAGTGGTCCTGGGAGAGTCCTGACCATTGAAGAACAGGGTGAATGGGGGCTTACAAAGCATGCAGAGAAACAGATGGACTACAGTCAGTAATTGTAGAACTACAAAGTGCTTCTATATGGTAAGTGGCCGTGATAAAATGGACAATGTACTGTATGTAGAAACAAGGAAGTGGGTTTTAATGTTAAGGCTGATTGGTGCGTATACTGTGTTGGTAAAACACCCATTATTTTGATTTCAAAGTGCATTCTTTTAAGATTGTTGTCCATGTTGACATGGTTACAGCACATAAATTGCTGCAGAATTTGTCAACTGCACATTCTTTTGTTTTACCACATCCAATGGCATTTTATTGTATTCAAATTTAATTACTGACTTGTCTAATTCCACTGCCTTCCCATTGTCATCCTAATGGAACCAGTTTGACATGACCTGTGCTTTGACGTGATACATTCTCGTGTTAAAAGCAGCCATGAAAACAGGATGAGCCGAGAGAATATTTGCCACACCAAGACACCTCCGGTCCTGAAGGTTTCAGTTTCAGTGAGCCTGTGTCCACCATAGCCTTAGATGTGTGTTTTTGTATGAGTAAAATTTTGCTGCTTCAAAGTTTGATGTGTGTTCTGAAATGCTTTTCTGTTTACCATATTCTGATACTCTAATACATTTAGATTTGAAAATCCAATATTTTTGTGGACTTATCATTTAAGTACCTAAATAAGAGATACACACCACTGCTGCTGCATCTTTATTCATCATTGCTTTAATTAGCATTTTGTATTTTCTACAAATGTACCATAGATGTGTTGATAAATCACAGTCTGGCTCTGTGAGGTCTGTTTGTCCAACTGTTCACATGCTGACACTGAGAGCTCAGGAAAGTGTGGTCCAGGTACAAATACGTAGTGAGGAACTCTGGGAAGTCATTCTTTTGTACCAATTCCAGGAACATGGACACAGCTGTACTTAACCTCTCCTCATCTCTGTGTACAGGGAGAAACAACCAGAACCAACATCGTCATTTTTGCCTGGATTGTATTACATGAACATGCATACAGTGGTGTTCAAAAAAATAGCAGTCCAACACCATTAACCTGATAAATCACTGTTTTTAGTAGAAAATATATTTCTACATAGCAAAAAATTCACTTGAAAGTGTAGTAGAGTAATGAAAACAAAACAAACCCAACAATTAGGACATGCATGCTGCTCATTCTGAGTAATCGAAGCATTGATTTAAAGGGGGTTGTTCAAAATAATAGCAGTGAGGAGTTCAATTGGTGAAGTCATTCATTCTGCAGAAGAACGGGTGTCAATTTTGGCCCTTATTTAAGGTAGGAGGGGGCAAATGTTGCACAGGTTGGTCATAGCGCATTTCTTTTTGAAATACTGGGTAAAATGGGTTGTTCCAGACATTGTTCTGATGAACAGTGTACTTTGATTGAAAAGTTAATTTTAGAGGGAAAAACATACAGAAGTGCAGCAAATTATCTCAAATGCCTTGAAGTGATGACCAAAACCTGAAAGACACAGAAGGAAGTGTGGAACTACTGTTAGAATGGATCGAAGAATAGCCAAAATGACAAATACTCAGCCAGTGATCACCACCAGAAAGATCAAGGAACATCTGGAGTTACCAGTGAGTACAGAAGATGATTAAGTGAAGCCAATTTACCAGCAAGAACTCCTGCAAAGTCCCGTTGTTAAGAAAAAGACGTGTCCTGAATGGGGTAAAATTTGCCAAGGAACACATTGACTGGTCCAAAGAGAAATGGCTCAACATTTTGTGGACTGATGAAAGCAAAATTGTTCTTTTTGGGTCTAGTGACCGTAGACAGTATGTCAGACGACCCTCAAGCACTGAATTCAAGCCAAAGTTCACTGTGAAGACAGTAAAGCATGGTGGTACAAAATGATGATATGGGATGTTTTTCATACCATGGTGTTATGTCTATTTATCGCATACGAGGGATCATGGATCAGTTTAAATATATCAGAATACTTGAGGAGATCATGTTGCCCTATGTCGAAGAAGAAATGTCCTTAAAATGGGTGTTTCAACATGACAATGACCCAAAACATCTTGGTTACAGACAAACAAGATTGAGGTAATAGAGTGACCAGCCCAATCCCCTGACTTCAATCTCATAGAGAACTTGTGGGCTGATATTTGAAACGTGTTTTTTTGAGGCAAAACCCAAAATTGCAGAAGAACTGTGGAATGTAGTCTAATCATCCTGGACTGGAATACCTGTTCTGAGGTGCCAGAAGTTGGTCGACTCCATGCAACACAGATCTCAGAAACAATTGTTATGCCACTAAATATTAGTTCAGTAATTTAAAGTAAAGTGAAACCTCAAACATTTTCAGTTTATAGATACATTTCTTGAGTTTTTGAAAAAATAAAATGCTGGCACTGCTATTTTTTTGAACAGCCTAATATTATTTTTTTTTAACTTTCTGTAAAGGATTGACACAAACTGGCTAAATGTTCTTAATGTTTTGATTTAGAATTGAAAGTGTAGTATTTTCAGTGCATTTGCATTTATGGAAATAAAAGTTATTAAATTGATTTTGTGCTTTATTCACTTTTTTAAAATCACTGCTATTTTTTTGAACACCACTGTACATCAGTAGCTGTGAATAATGAGACATGGTTAAAACCCCCAGTTAGAGCTTTTTGCTAAACTGTTTTGCCAAATGGTTTTTTAGTTCCTCTTTCAGTGCAATTCATGTGTAGTCTTGCATTCATCTGCTGTTTCAGATTGTGGTGGGACCTTGGTCTGTATGAATATGAAATGCAGCTTTAACAGTATTCCAGTCCAGCCTGACAAAAATTGCTTATAAAACTTGTCTTATAGCAACAAGATAGGTGAATACAATAAGAGGAATAATGAAAAAGTGATTAGTAAGCCTGAAGACCCAAACAAAATGTACTGGAGAAACACTACCCATATGATTACCAAGAGTGAGAATCAACCTGATGTTAATGGTCAGTGATGATGATGATGATACTGATTGAAGAATCATTGCAAAACTTAAACCCATTATTAAACCAAAAGCTCTCAAATCATATCTTAACATTACAACCTACTAACTGAATCACTAGCTGCAATGCATTAAGCTACAGCTTAATGCATTGTGCTCTGTCCATCAGTTAAGATATTTCTGAAACTTGTTGCCACCAGAAGAAAGAGATTAAGGGTGGAACCAAAAATCAGATGCTGGAGGTATGAAATTCAGAAAAGAGGTGAGACAAGCACTAGGTTGATGTGCCATCTGGACAGAGGAATGCCGGTGGTGAAATGAAAAAAGGCAGGATAGTTTAAGAAGGCCAAGAGATTGGCGAACAAGAACTATGATCTATTGTTAAATGAGATTTCCTGACTGATTCTTTCCTGACTGGAAAAATATACAACAGATTAGAATGATCAAGGATGCAGATGGAATGAGCTGACAAATGAAAAGAGAGCACTGAGACAAAGTAAAATAGCACTTTAAAGAACTGCTTTAAAGAAAGACAGTTGGTCTAGATGACATACAAGTGAAAGCATGTTTAGGTGAGATATGTGTTGTTTGCTTTGAGAATGTTGATGGAGAAGTTTAGGGAAGGCTAGAAGGAGTTGCATTGTGTGTTTGTAGGTCTAGAGAAAGCTTATGATCGGGTGCCAGGAGAGGAGCGGTGGTAGTGTATGGGGAGTTAGCAGAAGAGTGGCAGAGAAGTGAGGATAATGCAAGATATTTATGAGGACTTTGACAGCTGTGAGATGTGCAGTAGGAATGATTGATGGGTTTAAGGTGGAAGTGGGACTGCATCAAGGATCAGCTATGTTTCCTGTCTTATTTGCAGTGGTCATGGACAGACTGACATACAGTAGTTAGGCAGGAATCTCAATGGACTATGATGTTTGCAGATGGCATTTTGATCTGTGATCTGGCATTGAGGAGAGTTTGGAGAGAGAGAGGTGTGTGATGGAGAGAAGGAAAATGTAGCAGGAGTAAAACAGTACATGTGCGTGAATGAGAGGAGGGATGGCAGAAATGAAGATGCTGTAATTCTTATTAGGAATGATGAGGGTGGACAGGATTAGGAATGAATTAGAAAGACAAAGTTAGGGAGGAGAGCTTGAGATGATTTAGGCATGTGCAGAGGAGGTATAAGAGTTATATTAGGAAAAGGGTGCTGAGAATGGAGCCGCCAGGCAGGAGGAGGAGGAAAGCCAAAGAGGAGGTTTATGGATGCGGTGAGAAAGGACATGCTTGCTCCGCACAGGGCAAGATGGAGATAAATGATCTGATGTGGCAAATCTTAAGGGGAACAGCCGAAGAAAGAAGAAGATGAAGTACTAAATATTAAATGTAACTCTACATTTCAGGCTTTGGTGTGTCATCTGCTGACTTTTGGGTGCTTTTTGCAAAACTTTTAACTTAATTTTAACTTAAAGAAAGTTATTTATGGTATTAAAAGCTAAAATGTGTTATTATACAATACTATGCTTTTATTTATGCATTTTTAAATGGCTTTTGCAAAACACCCAAGAATTTCCATTTAATTTCATGTTTTTAATTTAAGTGGACTTGTGATATATCTAAAAGTAGGAAAAGTTGCAATGTGGAAAGGATAGCTATATATTTACACAGTTAAGTAAGACTTTTTTTTTATTTTACTGTACCGTTGTGTCTGGCAGCTCATTGCTGCCCTCAGATCACCCATCATTCCCTGGGTTAAATTACTGACTAACCCACGAGTCACTGTCCTCCTATCATCCTCCAGGTTTACCTGGTGCCGGATCCACTGCCACACCTGAGCATAAAAAAAAGTTGACTTTTTTAATATATTTTGTTAATGCATTTTCTCCCCTTTTTCTCTCTTTTAGCGCGTCCAGTTGCCCGATTGCATCATGCTTCCTCTCCACCAATGCCAATCCTCGCTCTGATTGAGGAGGACGAAGCTAACCCACGCCCCCTCCAACACGTGGGCAGCAGCCATATGCATTTTGTCACCTACACTTTAACAAGTGCAATACCGAGCAGCACTGTGTACGGAGAGACACACCCTGACAGCACACTTTCCCCATCTCTGTGCAGGCACCATCAATCAGCCAGCAGAGGTCGTAATTGCATTAGTTATGAGAGAGACCTATCCGGCTTTTAATATCCCACCCCTATCTGAACAGGCCAATCGTTGTTCGTGTGGAAGCTCGGCCCAGCCGGCAGGCAGAGCTGAGATTCGATACGATGTATTCGAGATCCCAGCTCTGGTGTTCAGCGTGTGTTTTACCGCCTGAGTGGCCAGCATAAAAAAAAGTTTCATCCAGAAAAACTGGTTAATATTGAGTTTTGCATGGTTGAAGTTCACCTGAGATCGTGAGATTTCTGCAGTAGCTGAGTCCTCCACCTGCCCCTTATAGATGAAATGCCCTCGACCTGTCACACATCATAAACACCTGTTGAAGAAGTACTTAATCCAAAAACATGTGAAAATCAGTAGGTTTCTGTGAAGACATCGAGTTCCAAGAAGGTTTTATAAAAGATCTCTCTCTCTTTCTAATGTGCATTGCTCATGTTCTCATCATTCCTGACCAGCTTGCCAATTCCTGCTGCTAGAAATCATCTCCATCTATTGCAATGCCACAACTACAGTTTTATACAGTGGGAATAGTGTTACTTGGTTACTTTCTGACTTTCACCTATAATTCAAGATGAATGACTTCAGCCTTATTAGACCCAAGACTTTCTGCTTTGATATTTGTAGTCATGCTTTGGTCTTTGAGCCATTAACATTGTTATTAGTAATAACCATGGGGTATTTATCCTTGTTAAGTAACAACACAAAAATATGGGTTAGGGTACCGTGGCACAGTTGGAACGTTTAATCTTCACCTCTAGTCCAGGTCTGGGAAACATTGTAAATGTTCTTACTGGGAAAATTGTCAATGAATATTAAAACTGTTTGCTGCCATACAATTATACACTTTACCACCACAACATTAAAACCACTGACAGGTGAAGTGAATTATTTTAATTATCTGCTTTTAGTGGCACCTGTAATGCGATGGAATATATTGGTCAACAAGTGAATGGTCATTTCTTTAAAATGATGTGTTTGACAAGGACCAAATTGTGATGGCCAGACAACTGAGTCAGAGCATCTCCAAAACATCTTGTTGGGTGCTCCTGGCATGTAGTGGTTAACACATACCAAAAGTGATCCAAGAAAGTACAACCGGTGAACCAGTGACAGGCTCACTGATGCATGTAAGTATCAAAGGCTAACCTGTCTTGTTCAAACTCACAGAAGAGCTTCTGGAAAATACAGCTGTTAACACAGGCTTATAGATGTTAAAACACATATCCATGCTGACCCCGTGCACTGCCAATAGTGCCTACAATGGGTATGTGAGCATCAGATCTGGACCATGGAGAAGTGGAAATAGGTGGCCTGATCTGAAGAATCATGTTTTTTTTATTTACATTTGTGAATTGTTTAATTCTCCAATTTGATTGATCTGAGCAACTGTGGGATGTGTTGGACAAACAAGTATGATCCATGGAGGCCCCATCTTGCAACCTACAGGACTTCTCACAGAACATCTTTAGAAACAGTATATGCATATCATTTAGTGTATAAAAGAATAAGCATGGTCGAATTAACAAAAGTGCCAGCTGCCCTCAGTTTTTGTAGCAGTGTTTTTTAATGTGTAATGTGTAATTTTTTTTTTTTTTACCTGAAAGCCATGCTTCAATGAACAATACACCCACTGCAATGTTGTGCTTTAATCCTTCAAATGTTACTCCACCCTGCAAAGAAATATTATATTGCATAATTGTACAACCTGCCTCAAAAAGCTAAAGTAGTACATTCAGTTTTCATGTCTCTTAGATATTACCAATTGAAAAATGACTAAGGGGATTGGACTTACTGCTGGCATTGTAAGAAGATCTTCCTGGGTTACAATAAGGTCACTCCTTAGCACTTGGAGCTGGTTCTGGCCCTTACATTGAAGTTGGAATAGCTGAGTGAACAATGGAGACAGATAAAGAACATTTAGGAGACATTAGTTACTCAAACTCCAATGTTGATTTTAAACAGCTCAGATATGATGTTATAGCAGAATGCAAATTAGGCAGCTGACAGATTTCCAAAAAGGCAAGATAGTAAATGTTGGACTTGGCATTTTTCAACAAGACAATGCAAAACCACATGCTGCACACATTACAAAAATATGACTGCGGAAGAAGAGGTGACTAGTACTGGACTGGCCTTCCTATATTCCTGACCTGAATGTGGTGTAGCCCTGAAATGCAGGAATGGAGGTATATTAACAAATCAAATGAAGTTGATCAGACAAAACATAAAATAACTGTCTTTTTCATACTGTCTTAATTTTTTCTATTTGGGGTTTTACTAAGATGGTTTGATGAATTACATTACAGTTTTTCTCAGTCGCTTTGGTGCATTTCTCACATCACCATTAACATTTGCACAACAGTAAGTGCATTTCTCAAAACAATTAGTACAAACTGCAAAACCTAGTTGATAACCTGCAAAAGTGTGTCACTTGCTCAAAATGGATAGTTCATTCCTCAAAAGCAAGTATTCATGTCAATGAAAGTGTCAGTGGCATCAAAATAAAAAATCCTGACACCATTGTTTATGAACAAGATAGTGTTCTCTGTGTTTTCCAATGCAAAAAAGTCAGATCATGGTGACACTACCTGAAAATGCTCAAGAGAGCACTATACACTATTAGCACACCCATTTGAAATCTACAGTTAAGTTACACATTACTGTGTTTAGTGAGGTAAATGAGTACAAGACACTCAATACGTATGTTTCACATTTTTACTGCATATGCTCTTTGGAATTCTAATTTGTTCACAGCATTGTGCTAAAGCAAAGTACAAACTTATTTACAACAAACATAAGAAACACCCTTTGGGTAGAGCTGTGCACAACTGTAAACAATATTGCAGTACATATTGGAACTGAATTGGAACATACAACATACTGATTTTGACAACTAGTTCAACATCTTTGTATGTAATGATTCAAGCAATGAAATGAGGACTATTAGTTTCATAGGGAATGACTATTCAGCATTCATAAGTATAGTTCATTTTGACTGACATGACATAAGCAAATGATAATGTTATAAAACAGCAGAGAATTGTATGGAAGCAATTGATGCATGTCCAAAAGCATTTGCAATTTGTTGGAAGGAATGAGAAACTGCTACTATGATGTGCACAAATGACTAAATCTTGTGGCGGCTGAACTAACAGTTATGAGAATTTTAATTTTGATCGGAGAAATGCACCAAAGCGATCGAGAAAAACTGTAAGCACACTTTATGGCCTCACCAGTCACTAAATTTAACCAACATTAACCATAGTGGGAAGGAGACTGCCCACTGGATTTCTACCTTAGTCATTTATTCAAAACTGGACCTTTCTTTTGAAGAATTCCAAATAGAACTACAAATACATTCCAGTCCATTTAGGATTTGTATAAAAGCATTTAGAATCTAAACTGTTGTGGATGACATGGTGTCTCTACTCCTTATAAGATCCTTTATATGAATTAATATACATTTGTGTTAGATATGGGGCTTACTTTTTGCATGGGCTCAATCAGGTCCATGTCATAGACCATGAAACCATCAACACCAGCTTTAATTTCAAGTAGCTTTAGTCTGAAATAACAAATCAGTTGCATAGAGATGAAACAGTACAACGCTTCACATGGACCCAAAGTAATTAGTTTTTTAGCATATACAGTGCCTTAAAACATATATACACTGATTGGCTACATCATCAAAATGGGAAAATGGGCAAGCACAAAAATCTGAGCAACTTTGACAAAGGCTAAATTATAATGTCTAAACATCTAGAGCCTCTCCAAAACAGCATGCCATGATTAGTACCTCCCAAATGTAGATCAGCTGGTGAGCTAGTGACAGGTACAGAGGCACCTAAGGCTTACTGATACAAATCTGGTCTAATCGTGCAGCTACCAGAGCACAAATTGATGTAAAATTTCTGCATATGGGGGGTAGTGTAGCCGCAGACAGGTCAGAGTGTCTGTTATGACCCATGTCCAGTGCTTAAAGTGCCTATAATGGGCTCTTAAGCATCAGAACTAGACCATGGAGTAATGGATGAAGGTAGCCACAGTTTGAATCACAGTTTCTGTGGTAGCCCAGTGGGTAGAGCTTGGGCTATCAGTCGTAAAATTGTCGGTTCAAATCCAGGCTCTGCCATGCAGCCACTGTTGGGCCCTTAAGCAAGGCCCTTAACTCTGTCTGCTCCAGGGGTGCAGCTCTGAGCAATGTTCTGCTGTTTTTTTTTTTTACCTTACAAAAGTGTCTACTAATGGGGACAACAGGTCCAAGTTGAGCAGAACAAGGTATAAGGCATAACAAAGCCAAAATGTAATGTCCTCATATGTGGCGAGAGGGCTTTAAGAGGTTGTCTCTGAATTCCACATATCTGAATCCAATCAACCATCTGTGTTGTGCTGGACAAACAAATCTGATCCATGGAGGTGCAACTTGCAGACCTTAAAATAATCTGTTGCTGATATCTAATTGCCATACTCCATGGAAAACCTTCAGAGGTCCTGTGAATATATTTTTTTTTATGGCACAAGTGGGTCTTACTTAATATTAGGCAGATGGTTTTAACATTATGAATTATTAGTGTACGTGTGTGGAATTGTGTCTGACTAATAGTAACATTTTCTTTAACTTGCCTGGTGACCGTGTTTACTACAGTCCTGTAAAATGGACTCCCTTTGTCTTTGGGTAGCAGTAATGCTGCCATGCCTCCTGTCGCCAGTGCACCTCTGCGATGGCATGTCTGCACCAGCAGGTCCATGTAGCTGCGCAGGAAGTGCTTCTCCATGTTCACATACTTACTGCGATCTGGAAGCAGGAAGTCTGTACGGTGCCCTGCACAGGTCAAAAAAGTCTGTTCTGTTACTTGTTAGATCTGACATTTAAGTGTTAAATCATACTTTAAAGAATTAAATGTATAGGCTTACCAAATTTGTTCACAAAGGAAGCTGAGTAATCCCAGATGCCACAGTTTAAACCAGCAGAATGTTCTCTGAGTTCATACAGGATCTCCTCCATTTCAAACGTGGCCAGTACACACTCTATTAGAACTGTGGCCTTGATACTGCCCACTGGCAAGCCAAGCTAGGACACATACAAATATGTACACAAACTAAAAAATATATAAATTCCCTAAAAAGCCCTTTTTGCTTATTTGTTTTCTTAATGTAGTGAACCATGTGGCAGCTGTTTAAGAGCTGCTTCATGTTAGAAGTTGTGTCCCTCTGCATGGTGTATTTAGGCTCCAGAAGCATGTGATCTGTCAATCTTAATTTACACCTGTGCGTTGTGTCCCTCTGCACTACCTAGTTTGGCTGGCAGATGGGGCGTGAAGGCTCAGTTGAGTGTAATCTGTTTATCTAAATTGATTGACAATCACCTTGGCTCATGAGCGTTGATACACTCCAGGTGAAGCTTTCCCTTTTCTGTGAGATGTAAGCATTCTTTTGGTTTTTTGGCCTCGCAATGGAGTTGCTCTTGGAGAGTGGATTGTCCAAGTGGTGGCGTGACGTCAGCTTTCTGGGGCAAAACCACCCGTAAACCCTTTTATGTGTGGGAGGCACCAATGTTTCTGTTCATTCATAGCCAAGCCAATAGGTCATGATAGTCTATTCTATTCTAAATATTTGCAAATGTGTTCTATTTCCATGCATGCAAGTGTATGGGATTTGCCTCACGCTCTTCTGTAGCGAGGCACATTCAGCCCTGTTACATGTAGTTTATCCTTTTATTGTCTGTTGTTTAATGGTTTTTACATTACAATTACAATTTTCTTACTCTGTCCTCAGTCCAAAGAAAAATCTGATTCCACAGTTTGGCCTCCAGGCAGCTCTCAACCTAACAAAAGAAAATAAATGATTATAAGCTTAGACATTTCTTACTAGACCTACAAGACTAATGTTATGTGATGGAAGTCTCTTTCATTAAGCATTTTTTAGATAATGATACAAGCCTTGAGTTAAATCATCACACGTTTACCTCACAAAGCATTATTTAGGTGATTAATACAATAAATTACTTATGTAATTAAGTAATTTGCAGTGCTGGGGTTTGATCGCTTTTCTTTTGTCTTGAACTCAACATGGTTATAAGAATCCACGTGATGGACTCATAAAAAAGATTTAAGTCCATGATTGACTGGGCCTTGCAAGCATATTCACTTTATTTATTTAGTTAGTTTAAAGAAAACCCTGCACCTGTCTGGGGATGATTAGTGGCTCCATTAACTTTTTGTTAAATTAAATACACTCACAAGGATATTTACAGTGTTTGTAAACTTTTCTATTCAATTGTTGTTAAACCATTTTGACCCTACAAACTTAAGAAAGATGTTTGTTAATTGTTTGTACAGACTTGAAATTGATAGGTACTTGTCTTATGTGACATTTGCACCAAAAAGTCACCAGCTATTGTCATTCACAATCACTAACAAGGAAAAAGGAAGCCACATCACAAGGTTAAATAACATTATAGAGCTTTCTACATCACCAAAAGTAATATACATTTATACAAAATACACCACTAACGTACTCCACTAATGGCCTACTAATGTTGAGATTCAAGTTGAATCTGAACTATGCAGCACCTACACAGACACAATTGGCTGTGTGTCTGCAGGGGAGTGAAATGATCGAGCAAGCATTCCTCATTGCTGCTGCAATTACTGTCTCTGCTGGCTGGTCCAGGCACTTTCACAAGGGACGGTGGATCAGATGGCAGTGCCTGGCTTTTTGTATGTGATCCAGCTTCAGGCAGTTGAAAAGAAGCAGTCAGGAACTGCTTGCGTTGGAGGGGCTGCATGAAAATCTGTGGTCCTTTTCAAAAGGTTACAATCAGAAAACAATGGGTGACTAGATGCGAAGAAAAAGGAGGAAAATTATCAAATAAATAATTGGAAAAAATGGTTGTATTATAAGATGAGAGGAAAGAAACAGTTGCAGAAATAATTGAAATTACAAAACTTTCATGACATCTTCAGCAGGTTCCTAATAGGTGTATATAAACTGTTAACTTCAACTGTAATGTGTATTAATTTCTAATAAAAATAAACCTTTCATTCTATTAAATAAAATGAAATATTTGGCTTAGAGCTTGACCTTAGACAAGTAGAAAAATGGTCCACTTTGGTTCTCAAACAGCAGTTTTGCATTATGAAACATCAGCATCCCAAAATCGAAGAGAGGACCAGGGACCTCCCTACCATTCACCTATGGATACACAGACACAGACAGAGATCCTGTTTTTTTCCACATTTCCTCCAAAAGACAAATCCAACATTGATAATGGATTAATTTAGGTTTTTATATGTTATTACATCAGCATCACTATTATAGCAAAACCAGCATAAGTACCAACACATTGTGTTCCACCATGTTCCAGGCACGTGGGCGAAGCATTAGAACTGGAGCCTGAGATATTGCTGGCACATCTGGTTAATAGAAAAGGAGCAGAATTTATTACAACAGTGTTTTATGTTAAAATGCCCATTATGGTCTTGGTAGTGGATCATAAGGAGGAAACTGAGAACTTGTAATAGAGGCAGCAAGACTTACCATGAAACTGGTTGTGTACTGCCCTGTAAACATTATAGATGCCTTTTATCTGATTATAGTATGTTGGACAGTTTCCATCATCAAAATCCACCTGCAACAGGGAAAAGGAAATTAAATCCTTGTGACAAGGACCCTGCTATTTTGTTAACCAAATGAGTATGTCAAGGCTAATGCAAGGCAAAACAGCTTAGATAATGAAGCAGTAGTGCAGGGCATAAAATAATAAAAACACTGGTCAAGAGTTTACTGTCCATATCACTCATCAGAATGTGGAATTAATTTAGATTATTTATTAGGATTTTAACATCATGTTTTACACACTTTGGTTACATTCATGACAGGACAGGTAGTTATTCATTACACACAAGATTCATCATTCTCCAGTTCAGTGTCAAACACAGTCATGGACAGTATTGTATCTACAATTGACCTCAATTGCATGCCTTTGGACTGTGGGAGGAAACCCACGCAGACACAAGGAGAACATGCAAACTCCACACAGAAAGGACCCGGACCGCCCCACCTGGGGATAAAACCCAGTACCTTCTTGCTGTGAGGCTACCCACCGAGTCACTGTGCCACTGCAGACTGTGGAAACAATGTGATCTAAGTAACTTTGTGTCATGCTTATGGTGTCAGACAGACTGGTTTAAAACTGCAAATCTCTTTAAGTAACCAGGAAGGCAAAAAGTAAGTGGACACCTATCCATGAGCTTGTTGGATATCTCATTCCAAAACTATGGGCGTTACTATGGAGCTGCCTCCTGCCATAAGGCAATAGCAGACTCCACTCGTCTTGGAGGGCTTTTCACAACATTTTGAAGTGCATCTATGTCAGCGTGTGCCCATCTAGACAAAAGAGCATTTGTGAGCTCAAGCATTGATGTTAGTTGATAAGGCCTGGCTCACAATACACATTCCATTTCCTCCTACATGTGTTAAACAGGGCCACTGAGTCAGTGAACTTTCTTTCTTTCATGGACCCAAAACTGTTGCAGTAAAGTTGAAAGCATATAGATTACTGTGTAAAACAAATGTTATACACCAGTTAGCAGTGGCTGTGGCTAAAACACCTAAACTCAATAATTGAGAGAGGTGTTCCCTAAAAAATGGTATTACAAAATGTGTTCTTAAATTGCCTTTGTGTAATATAATTTTTGTTTAATAATTTGTGAAGATTTACTGTGACTAATCACAGAGGCAATCACAGCATGTACAAAGTCATCTTATGCTAAACATCAGGTTTGCTTATTAGCTAGTTTAATAATGTTTACATTCTGTATTACATACTTGTATTCCTTGAGCTGGGGACTTGAGACCCTGTATAAAGCGCTGTGTTTCACAGGGTGCAAGGTCACCGATGTCCACATGTCTGCATTGCAGTCGTTCAGGAACAGGACTGACTCTCCAGGACAGGTCATTACGGATGTGAGCTGTGTCCTCTCTGAAGCCTGGTAGCTCTCCAGTCAAATCCAGCTGAATCTTCCGAAGAATTCTCATCTTAAGGACCTAATGCACAAAACTCTTTAAAAATCTTTACATAGATGATCAATTATTTACCACATTTATAATACTTGATAAGAACATTATGTAGTTGTAACAGTTTTATGCTGTATTGTAATCGGAAGTCTAAACAACGCCAAATTTAATTCCACTGAGTTTTTTTAAATTCATTTATGAAAAGTACTGTGAATATACTTGTTGTAAAGATTTAGGGTTCTGGCCGCTCAGGTGGCGAAGCGGTAAAATACGCTAGCACACCAGAGCTGGGATTTCGAATACATCGTATTGAATCTCAGCTCTGCCATCCGGCTGGGCTGGGGTGGGCGGCTATATGAACAACGTTTGGCTGTTGTTCATCCAGGTAGGGAGCCAGATAGAGACCTCATAACTGATGCAATTACAACCTCTGCTGGCTGATTGATGGCGTCTCACAGAGTAGAGGAATAATGCTGATCAGGGTGTGGCTCTCCGTGCACAAGGCTGATTGGCATAAGAACTCGCCTCATGCAGGTGAAAAGATGTAGTCGGGTACTGCTCACGTGTCTAAGCTGTATATACTGTATTTTCTCCTATTCTTATTACCCCACCCCCTTTTCTCTGTTCCCTCTTTTTTTTCTCTTATGCTGGCATACTTGTAGAGTTTCCGAGCCTCCCAACACACATTTCAATGTTCAATTGCTGCTAACATTTGTACAAATAACAAATAAACTTGAAACTTGAAAATTTTTAATTTTAACATCAATTTAAATAATATAAAGAAAAAAGGTAAAATAAAATCAATAATAAATATTTTACAAGGCACTGCATTAAAATCTGATAAGCTTCTGTAATAAATACATACACATGGGCTTGGAAAGACTTTGGTAAATGCTTATCAGTAGACAGTTTATTCTTGATGTTACTCATGCAAGTTTATAAAACGGATAGTTCCGGTCCTAAAATCTGATTGGCTGAGCCGCGTTCGAAGCCGTTGTAAAATCCCCGATAAACGCACACCTAGGACCACCTCACATCATTCCATATTAATACGCCACTGAAAAGAAAAAGTTAATGTTATTTTTGCCCTCATGTTGCCTAGCAACACTGTTAATCGAACTATTTTGCGTCGCGAAAGAATGCTTTATTGTAAGTTTATACACAATAAATACATTTATGAATTAAACATTGTTGTATTTATTATATTTTATGTTGACCGCCGTTTTATAAAAGCAATAAGCCACTCGAGACCGTGCATTACTGTTATGATTTTAGCACGGGGAAAGAAGTTTTAGGCACTCCGCTTCGCGTCGTGCCAAAAACGTCATCCCCGTGCTAAAATCACAGTAATGCACGGTCTCTCGTGGCTTATTGCCTTAGTTTACTATGCCAAGAGGAAGCCATATATCAACATCAGCGAGCGCAGCCACAGTTGGTGACTTAATAATAAGAAAGTGCAGGTGCTAGATTCAGCAAGAACATAAAAATGATTTTTTTATGACTACGACACTTTAATAAATATTTTTAATATTTTATATTCAGAATTTATTTTCGACTGAATATACAAGCATTTTCTATGCAACACTGAGAAAACAGTTTTAAGAGGCTAAGTGTAATTTTTCAGTATACAATAGTTTGCTATTGTGCTTTTCATGTTTACCTTGTCAACCTCTGGCTGGAATGTGGAGCACAAATCTGCCAGAAACTGCAGGGCGTCAGTGCTGAAGAGAGTCTGAAACTCCATCTGCAGCCCTGAAGGAGGGGGATTCACATCCACACCTTTGGGTACCTGTGATAGTTTAGCATATTAGAAGGCTCAGTTAACCATTCTGTATATTGAAAATAGTTTAGCTATTGTCTTTACTTAAACTGCAACATTTTGCATGCTTCATGCTATTATTTAGATAAAGACTGCTAAATGTCAAAAACCTTTAGGTTTAATATACATTTTGTGGTAATAAATAATGTAAATGAATCAGAAATTGTCTTTAAAAAGTAACAAACATGGAACACTTACCAGCATTCTGCTTGGTTGCTCAGTTTTTTTCTCAACTTGGACTTTGATAAGGGTCAGTGCACCTCTAGCGGGTAAAACCCGGTAAGTCAAACAAACCAAAACATATACAGTCTACTGATCCAGGACAGCTTTGTAACATATGAATGGTTATAAATTTTTATTTTTTTACTTGTGTACTTATTATAGTAAAGGTTTGTAATGTATGAGATAAGAGACTGCTTTTATACCCTTTTGTGCTTCACAGAGTTCAGTTACTGTAAAAAGTGAATATAAAGAGGATTTGAAGTAGCAAATGGTTACACAGTACACACACACACACGTACACACACGGTAATGTGCGAATGTCTTTGGCCACTATTAGAAGAGACCAAAAATAAATATGAAGTCATTAAAACTTTGCTAAAACATCAAAGCCTAAGCCTGGTGGTAATGGCCCAAATGTGTCTTAAAACTTCACTGTGCAAAAAAGAAGCCTGATGGATGGATGGATGGATGGATGGATGGATGGATGGATGGATGGATGGATGGATGGATAGATAGATAGATAGATAGATAGATAGATAGATAGATAGATAGATAGATAGATAGATAGATAGAGACATACAGATAGATAGATAGCCATGTGTTCACTGTAGAGATTTTTAAGCTAATTTAATTTAATTTATTTAATTACTAAAATACATATTTATATACTTTTGTCACTTCAAATGCTCTACAAAACATGTTATTATTTTTTAACTGAATGTTTACTTTTGTGTCGGCTATTAGTTAAACTCTCGCGAGACTCTCGTGTGTCTTTCACAATATGCTACGTAAACAGTGCAATCTCGCGAGATTGTGCGCTATGTCAGTTCGGTACGTGGCTAAAAATCAAAACAGTACGGCGCAGTGTAGCAAATGTGCAAGAACTGTGATGAGCCCAGGAAAATACTTAGTAGTGCTCAATCCAAGTTCCAGTAGATCAGTTAATACACACCACAGTTTATTTATTAGAACAGTCTGAGAGTGTGGTGTTTGGCAGTAGTAACTTAGCTAGCTGACACTGGATCATCCGCATACATGCTTCAGTCAGTGCGGTGACACGTTTATTTTATTTGTAATTCATTACAGGGACAGAGGGTGAACATGTCGGATGTGGAATCTTCTCTGGATTTCAGCACCTCACTGACCAGCTCCACTCTTCCTCCTCCCCGCACCCGGATTTTTAAAATTATAGTGATCGGAGACTCCGGGGTGGGTAAGACCTGCCTCACCTACCGCTTCTGTGCCAGCAAATTTCCCGACAAAACCGAGGCCACTATCGGGGTGGATTTCCGGGAGAAGATCATCGAGATCGATGGAGAGAAAATCAAGGTCAGAAATTCGATCTTCTTTAAATATAACGTAATTCTTAGTAGCCATGTCTATGATGTCACTTTCAGTTGCAGTACCCATGATGTCATCCTTAGTTTCTGTAACTATATATGATGTCACCATGTTGCAGTACCAGTGATGATACTGCAACGCTTGCTGTTAGTCGCAGTACATATGATGTTACCTTTAGTTTCTGTTAATATGATGTTACCCTTACTTGTTGTGATGTCATCTTGCAGCATTTTATCATTTCCAGAACTGATCATGTCTGTGGGTAAAATAGACTTGCGCCCTTGCCCTTTATACACTGAAATTTCTCCAAATTCCTTGAATCGTTTAATAATATTATGCACTGTAGAGGGAGAACTATGCAAATTCCCTATAATCCTTCTTTGTTTTAAAACCGTTTAATAAGTCCCTCAGACATTTGTTCAAACTTGAGATGGCCTGCCCATCTTTGCTCCTCATTTACATTTTCGGCATTTAGCAGACGCTTTTATCCAAAGCGACTTACAGTACTGTGACGGTATATTGTCTAAGCAATTGAGGGTTAAGGGCCTTGCTTAAGGGCCCAACAGTGGCAACCTGGCAGTGGTGGGGCTTTAACCGGGGACTTTTTGATTACTAGTCCAGTACCTTAAGCACTAGGCTACAACTGTCCTCAAAGACTCAGCTTTTCATGGATACTGTGTTCGTTCCAAATCATGATCCAAATCACCTGTTGACATCACCTATTTGAAATTACATAATTATTTAGCTTTTTTCTTTACCTCATTAATAGCCCTAAATTGCCCATGTTCCAACTTTTCTGGAATGTGTTGCAGGCCTGAAATGCAGGAATAGAGGTATAATAACAAATGAAATTATATAATATTATATTAATATCTTGAGTTCATACAGTGATAGGTTCTGTATACAATGGGCTCTGCAACAAAACTAAAAGTCAAAGTAAATGTAGGAAACAGTGTTTTTTTCATAGTGTCCCAACTTTTGAATCTCAGGAATTATGAAAGGTGTCCCAATATCTTTGTCCATATACTGTAAATTTTTGTTTATATTTATATGTACAAAGTCAAAATGAGAGAATCTGTCATGGATATGTAAACTGCTTTTATATTAAATAACAAAAACATGATTTAGTTTGAGCTTACCATTCATTACTTATTCATTACATTACTGACACACATTAGCCTCGTAGCTTCGTTGCCGTTATAAAATACGTACATTTGAGAAAGAATAATTGTGTGAATAGGATATTATGCTAGGCTGTTCCTCTAAGCTATTTCCCGTGCCTGTCTCTTCAGTATCAGATCATCTATCTGCTTTATTTCTGTGCTGCAGTTTCACACTGACACTGAATTTTGTGAGCATTCTGTGTAGTCGGACAAAAACACCCACATTCATCCAGCACAGTCTGCTGCTTTCTCTGTGCCAACTCGTATACACTCTCTGTCTGTCTATACTAAATACTGTTTAACACTGGAAACACACTATACAGCCAAAACAGTCCTCCTAATCCTCCTAATCAGTGAACTCGTGTGATTTAGCCACACCTATTGATATAATGTGTAAATAATTCTATAGAGTAAATGATAAGTTTAAGATCTATTGATTGGGGAAGGCCCTTTCCCATTCCAAAATTACTGTGGCCCTGTGCACAAAGCAAGGCCCATAGTTCGACATGGTTCGACATTCATCAGATTTGGTGTAAAAGGATTCCAGTGGCCTGCACAGAGCCCTGACAAAAAGCCCACTGAACACCCTTGGGATGAATTGGAATGTTGAATTGGCACAAACTTCCCTGGAGACACTTGGGAAACGCCATACTAGCAGGATAAGGGCAGTTTTAGCTGCTATAATTTGGGGCATCTCCTATTCCATATGAATGCCCATGATTTTAGATTTCCAGTTAGCTCATGGTCAAGTGTCCATGGTGTTTTGGCTATATCATGAAAGAAGAGAATAAATATTTTTCAGTATGTATTTTGTATTTAAGTATGTATTCCTTACTGTGTCCCAATTACTTAAAGTCTTCTTTTGCTGTATTTCATTTCAGGTTCAGCTGTGGGACACGGCAGGTCAAGAACGTTTTCGGAAGAGCATGGTGCAGCACTACTACCGGAACGTACATGCCGTTGTGTTCGTGTACGACGTGACCAGTGCGGCCAGTTTCCGCAGCTTGCCGGGGTGGATCGAGGAGTGCCGGCAACACGCACTCGGGCATGAGGTTCCTCGGATCCTTGTTGGCAACAAGTGCGACTTGCGCCACGCCGCTCAGGTGAGCACAGAGTTGGCACAGCAGTTTGCTGATGCTCACTCCATGCCCCTGTTTGAGACATCTGCTAAAAGCCCACAGGGGGGCACCAGCGACAGTGACCATGTGGAGGCCATCTTTATGACGGTGGCGCACAAGCTAAAGTCGCAAAAGCCTCTGGTGTTGAGTCAGCCGGCCAACACGGTCATTCTGAAGGGCCAAAACCAAGAGGAGGATCAACGCGGGAGCTGGGGCTGCAACTGCTGGAGGAGCTAATGAGAGGCGGGACTGATTTACTCTTATTTAGTAGCCAACAAGAAAAGTGGTTTCAAAGTCTCTTGGGCATCTGGGAAGGTTTCTGAGATTGCAAACAGGACGGCTCAGCTGTGATTACAGACCAGATCTGTTAAAGGATTTCACAAACTGCATCTAAGCCTATAGCGATATTATACAGTATCTATACCTGAACTGACGTCTAAAAATGGTCTTTGCTTCGTTTTCTTTAGAAATCCTTAATGAAAGATCTCTTAAGTGGTGGATCTTGATTGATTGGACACTAATTCTTATTAATTTCCTCACACCTGAACAACTGACATTAATGATGGACATCCTAAAACTACCCTTTTTATTTTTGTTTATTGTGTGCTATTTTTCCTGTCAAAATCTATCATCGCCCTCTAGCAGGCACAATTGGCTAATGCCTGCAGCAGACAAAATTGGATTCCAGTCTGCTGGGTGGGATTATGAACACTGTGTAAGGACCTTGGTTGCCCAGTGTGTCTGTACAAAAAGTGGAGGAGCGCAGAGATCAAGGCGTGGCTCTTTGTACACAAAGCCGACCTCATGTGCAAATCCACCAAAGTATGGGTGAATTAGAAGGGATTGGTGGACTGTGCACACATCGGAGGGAGTGTGTTTAGGAAAATATACACCCTTCTTGGACGCCCTCGGGGTCCCCAGGAGCGGATTGGCTATGCTAAATTGGGAGAGAAATGGGGTAAAATGCATAAACAGATAAAAAAAAAATCTATCATATATACAGATTGGGGAATAGCAATACACTAGTACACTAGTACAATACACAAGTTCAGCTTTTTTCATTCTGTAGTCAAAAAAATTGTGAAAAAATTGGAAATCAGTAGCAACACTGCATCTAGAGCACTGATAATAGATGGATGCAAGCAACAACGTAGTAAAAATGTTTGTGACACTAACCATGTGAACTGAGGTAATGAAAGTACCTGGTGTTTATCATTTACATTATTTCCAGTTCCAGTTTTTCAGATATACACATATTAAAAGACTGCCGTGACACACAGAGGCTCTGTTCCAGATACACCTGCACCCTAGACACTTAAAGTGCTCACTTTGTTAACATATCGACTTTGCAGTTCTATCAAGGTTCAAAGAGTTTAAAGTCGAGTACAGTGTAAAAAAGTTCACAAAGAGAAAAGCACTGTGGTATATTTAGGAAGGCTGTGAGAACAAATGTCTCAACAATGTCTAAGAAATTTTAAAATTCCACTAATTTCAGTGTTGCTTCTAAAGGTCTGTTATTCTGTCTGGGGTTTTTTCGCATCATTAAATCAAAAGGCCATACTGATGTGTTTTATTTACAGAGCATATCACACAGTGAAAAAAATATAATTACAATTTAATATCATTAAACCTATACTAGGGCACTCGGTGGTGCAGAGGTCAAGTACGCTAGCCCACTACTGCTGAGTTCTGGCTCGAATCTGCTGGTCGACCCATCTAAATGTGTGTATATGGCCAAAATAATTACGTTCAGGTGTTTTAGCCACACCAATTGCTAACATGTGAGGTGCATAAAATCAGTTCTATGCCCATAGTTTTGGATTGGGTCAAGTGTCCATGTTCTTTTGGCCATATCATGAAAGAAGAGAATAAATACTTTTCAATCTTTATTATATGCTTTCAAATATTCTGCTACAGTTTAAGAAAGACCCTTGTTCCAGCCTGACTGTGCCACTGAGCACAAAGCAAAACATACTTTGACAAGTTTGGTATGAAGGAATACCAGTGGCAAATTGGAATGGAACAGACACACTTCAAAATCTTTTGAAAAGCCTTCCAAGGAGGGTGAAGACTGTTAAAGCCGCAAAGCTGATGGTTTTGGAATGGGATGTATAACAAGCATGTTAGGTGTACTCAGTTGCATATTGTATGATTGTGCAATAACAGTACTGCAGAAGCCAGTAATGTGATAGTGACCAGGAAATGATGTATTGTGCAGCCATAAAATACAAACACGCAATAGTGTACACAGACACAAAATAAAACATGCTTTAGGTATACAACAGTTAACTGTTCCATTGTACTCTAGTATAAATGGGCAATCAGTCAGCATTTAGGGAAAAATGCCTTACCTTTATTCAATCACTCACTCATTTTACCTACTGCTTCATCCTGGTCAGGGTTATGAAGTCCTTGGCAAGAATACATTCTTAACAGGGTGCCCACTCACTTCTTTTCACATAGAGGCAGTTTAGAGCAATCACTCCACTTTTTAAATTTGGATTGCTAGAAGAGAAAACACACAGGGTCACAATGGATCTGGCAGCACCCAGAAACACTAGACACAAGACAAGACTACATCCTAAACTACACTCTTGAGCCAGTTTAGTTCAGCTATTTCCCCTTCTTAATTTGGTGTGTTAGAATCAGGAAAATT
This sequence comes from Trichomycterus rosablanca, assembly GCF_030014385.1. Classification (NCBI taxonomy): domain Eukaryota; kingdom Metazoa; phylum Chordata; class Actinopteri; order Siluriformes; family Trichomycteridae; genus Trichomycterus; species Trichomycterus rosablanca. Next base: position 22,421,992 of record NC_085995.1, read on the forward strand.
CTAGGGGACAGTGGCCATCCAGGTTCCAGGATGGGTCCCTGATCTAAAAAAGAATGCGTATTGTTGTGTCACAGGATATGATATTACAATATGTGTATCTACAAATATTTTTTCTGAGGCAGAGGACAGTGTCATTTGGTCTGGAAAAACACCTAAAATTTTGCTTTTAATATTGTTCGAACAAGCTGTCAGTGCTCGGTAGTACTAACATGGCCCAAAAATGTGTTTATTGTGTGTTGACCGCATTCACGAGAAAGGAAGTGTCCAGAAAATAAAATACTGTGCACATGGAATGAAATGGTGTATTATGTGACTGATATTGTTGCTGATATAACTGATTACTGTTATATATAACTGATAACTTATAATGCACATGGCTGCTTTAAACTACGATGCAGACCTCATATGGTGCAGTGCATTTACTCTGGTGTTGTATTACTAGAGCAGCAGCAAAATGATCTCTCTATCTGCCTCTAACCTTTCTGGATGGCCAAGATAGCAAATGTTGGTGTCTTAATATGGCACATGGGCACACAGGGCTGTTGGGGAGATTTTCTTCACATTATTTCTTTTCCCAGCAATTTTCTAACTAATTCTGCATTTTTCATACTGTATTTCAACAAAAACACACGACTTGTATGTATTTACAGGCCAGTCAACAAATGAGCTACACTACATTATCAATAGTAAAATAAGTTAATAGGAGACTTTGGGTAAACCAACAGAAATGTTCACTGCCCAACTACTATCTTAGTTGGCCAATATAAGTATCTTTATTCCACAAGAATGTAGGCTACTAGAAAAATAAAACACTGTTCATGCTTATTTAGATGTTTTATAGGTAAACCACATTCCTCTGCTAAGCTGGCACAGCATTAAAATACAGCTGAGATCCAGGGTTTAAGTCTTAGTGGTGTTCGTGGACAGTTGGGTGTCTACATAGACATGACTGGTTATGTCTGGGGGTAAAGGTGATGGCCAAACAGCCTAGCCATTGGAAGGTGTGCACTCTTAATGCCAGTTCCAAGCCCAAATAAAATTAAAACTGCACCAAAGCAAGTACGCAGACCAGAATGATTTGCTGTGGTGACCCCTAAAATAGGAGAGCAGCACAAAATGTGTCAGACTCTAGTTCGAGGCTGTGTGATGAGGGAAGAGCATTGTGCATCTATTGGCACAGATTTGGCAATCTGTTGGCACTGATTTTCTTCATTTTTTAATAGTAAAGTCATATTTTTTCTGTTTTTGTTGGTCAAGAATGTCTACAGAACAGAGAAGTCTACTCATTTTCCCATTTTCAGTTTTTATTCTGTTCACTCCAGCAGCAACGCTCATTGTTAATGCTGTAGTTACCACAGCAGGTCTGGTGGTGCACACTAACCTTCAGGCATTAACGTTTAAAACATTTTAATGAAGTCAAATCATAGGTCTTATAAAACCTAAACGCTACATTTAAAGTTACACTTTATCTGTCTGCCACTGGCATCTGTATTTGTTTTGAGAACTACGGGTGTATTATCCCAAAAATCACTGTTACTGCTTGAGGTAGACTGGGTTTTGGTTCAATGTTTTGCCAATTAATGTTTTTTTAAAGTGTCCTTTTATTTTGAAGCTGCAGTATGTTATGCTTTTGTTAAAACTATATTATTAAATCAATAAATGGAAGAATATTTCAAAAAGACTCCATTGATACTTTAATGCTCCTTGGTTGTTTTTTTTTTTATTCCACCTCCTACTTTCAGTAGTGTATCGACATCAGGACTAAATCTAGATCTTAGAATAGCCTCGATTCTGCCGCTCAGGTGGCGCAGCGGTAAAAAGAAACGCGCTGCAACCAGGGCTGGATTCTGAGAAGCGTGGTATCGAATCCAGCCTTGCTTTACCGGTTCGAAGCTGAGTGACTATATGAGCAACGATTGGCCGGTTGCTCATATGGGGGGTGGGACAAAGAACCGGATGTGGGTCTCTCTCTGTCAGAATGCGATTGCGTTCTCTGCCGGCTGATTGGAGGCGCTTACACAGAGATGGGAGAGGGTGCCCTTAGGGTGTGTCTCTCCGCATGCAACGCTAGGTGGCGCCAAACTCGTCAATGTGTGGGTGGCAAAGATGCATCTGGCTGCTGCTCGTGTTTCGGAGGGGATACGGGTTAGCTTCAATCACCTCCGTCAGGGCAGGGTTCGGCATAGACAGAGAGGAAGCACGATGCTAATTGAACAATTGGATGCACTAAAAGGGGAGAAAAAGGGGTAAAAAAAAAAAAAAAAAAGAATAGCCTCGATTCTTTGTGGTATGTATTTTACAAGATGAAAATACTATGCATTCTGAATCCAGTACAGCTCTTTTGGCATGTTCTGTGAACTTCCAGTTCTACCACATCCCAAAAGTACATTACTGGATTTAGATGTAGTGACTGGGGAGGCCAGTGTGTGCCACAAAACATTCCTTTATACCATTACACTACCGTCACCAGCTCATAGATTCAATCCGCATTTGTCAAATTCTGATCCAGCCGAAATACAGTTTTAAATAGCCGGACAACAGTCTTATGGCAGCCCATCTACCTCAAGGCTCAATGTGTTGTACAATACACTTACCACTGTTAATATTTAAAATTTGAGTATTATGTCCCTTTTCCTCTGACCTCTTCAATCAACAAAGCACCATTTTATGTACTTATTCTTTTAATCCCAAAATTTAATACTCAAGCCTGCCCATCTGACACCAACAACCCTGCAACTATTTAAATCACTCAGATCACATGTTCTCTATTCTGGTATGCTCAGACTAGGCCACATTCCTTCATTGCTCCATGGTCCAAATTTGATACTCGCATCAAAAGCACCCCTGGCAGTGGGTCAGCATGGGCACTCTGGTTTGCAGCTATGCAGCAAGCTACTTTATGATGCACTGTGTGATCTGGCATCAGCCAGCATGAACCCTTTTAGCTACATGTGCTACTGTATCTCTTCTGTGAGTTTGGACTAGCCCTGCATGTATCAATGACCTTGGACACCCACCCTTTTGCAGGTTCACAATTGTCCTTTCTTCAACCACTGCATCCTACAAACACCCCTCAAGACCTGCTGTTTGGAGACCTAGCCATCACTTGGTCCTCGTCAAAGTTGCTTAGACCCTTACAACTTGCAAATTTTTTGACGCTGTGGCTGATCGGTGTATTACTACAAAATAAACGTACACTTAACTTCCACTCTTATCTAAAGCCTAATGAAAATCTAAATGCCTTTTGGATTTGATGAGGCATATACTGTATGATCAATGCTCTGTTTATGTTGTTTAGGAATTCATAACTAGATGTTCCATGCTGAAGTTTAGCCTGCACTCTGTAATATACTTTTTAAATGTTTTATACTCTTATTTATACAAAGTGTGACAAAGCATTAACAGTTGAGTAAGATTGAAAGTTTATTTATATATATGTACAGTTTTTGGAAATATAAATTAAATAAATTAAATGCATGAACAAAAATAAAAGAAAAACATTCATGTTGAGTTAAAAATACAAAAGGAAGTGCAATCAAACTTACAGAACCATTTTCTGAAGTAAACAAGGGCAATTCATATTAAAAAATGGCATAAAAATGGTTTCCACAGGTCTCTTGTTAAAAACAGCTATCAGTCTTAAATTCAGCAATATTAAATGGCACAGAAAGTTTACAGTAAATACAATCAGAAATGCATGATCCACTCCTTAAGCAAACCTGCTGTATGGAGGAAGTGTGGAGGGCTCTTCCTGTTCCTGCTCGGGACAGCGCTCCATGAATGACACCGGAGAGTTAAACACTCGCTCATCTCCGTCTGCAAAATATAATGAAATGTTTAACAACAAAAAATAATGAAGGTATTTAGTAATTAGGATTTTAACATCATGTTTTACACACTTTGGTTACATTCATGACAGAACAGGTAATTACTCGTTACACAGTTTGCTTATGGTTGAAATGGTGTGTGAAATCAGTTTTTGAGCCCAGGGCGCTTCTGGGTAACAAACCTGCCTGCCTGTCTGCCTGAAAAAGGGGATCTAGGGATTGCTTCAAGCAAGCTCAGGACCACACCATGTATGAAAGTAAATATGAAATGTGTTGAATTGAGTAATGTAATTAGCACATTTTTTATTTATTTAGTAGGATTTTAACGTCATGTTTTACACACTTTGGTTACATTCATGACAGGAACGGTAATTACTGGTTACACAAGATTCATTAGTTCAAGTTTTTAATGCCAAACAGTCATGGACAATTTTGTATCTCACTTGCATTTCTTTGTACTGTGGGAGGAAACCAGAGCTACTGGAGGAAACCCACGCGGACAATGGGAGAACATGCAAACTCCATACAGAAAGGACCTGGACCGCTCCACTTGAAAATCAAAGTGCTACCCACCGAGCCACCCTGGACAGGAGTTAGCATGGGTACTTCGATGTGTAACTATGCATCCCTACACACAAAATGGTTTTATGCACTTTGTATTATGACCCATTCAATGTATCACTAGTTTTACATTGATCTGCAATTAGAGCTGCAGTAGACCACCATGTCCTCAGGCATCTGTGAGTCCTGGCTGCTCAGCAATCAGCGGTTTATGGTTTGTCTCACCTCGAAACAATGACTGTGTCAGAGATACTACAACCCTGGTCATATGGTCATACTGATTTTCACTTATCAAAGTAACTCTTGTCTGATAAGAGTTATTAATAAATCCCTGACAGTGACGTGCACAATTTTGGTTCATGAGTGTATGTTTATGTATGATTACATTATTATTTGGCCTATATTTAAAATGTAAAAGTAATGTCAACAAGAAAAATGTCAAAGCCAGCAACTTGTATAACAATTTTTATTACAACAAAAAATCAGTTCAGCTGGAGCACCTGGGTCATTCTGGGGAACAAGCGACTCCTAGAAAACACATACATGCAGCAGTGTTGTGAGATCAATATACAGTCATACCTTGTAACTCAACGTACCCTAAACTCGACACCCTTCGTTGAGAAATGTGTACCCTTAAAATCAATGTTTTCCTTAAACTAGACTTGCATGTGATGTAAACAAAGGTACATGAGATGCGGCAAAACTGCGCTGGCTATACTGTCGTTTCCTATGGAGTCTGGCGATGCTGCTTAACTTGCCGCTGTGCTTCCCTAAGCGGTGCACACCATGCACTTTGGTTTTATTGTATTTTTTTGGCGAAAATAAAGATTCTGATTTTTAATTGTATTTCAGTGTTTTTATATTGTGTTATTGTCAGTATATAAGTGTCAAAAACAACCCCATTATTTTACATTAGCCTAAAATATATGCAGGTTTCCCATACATCCTTATGGGAAAAAATACCTTAAAACTCAACGGCTTCTAAACTTGACGCCACTCCCAGAACCAAATGACAGAGTTTCAAGGCTTATAAAAATGTTTGTAGCCTATATTCAACATCGGTTCTGTAAAACTGACTAGGACTTATTCTCATGTAGTCAGCCAGCCTTTCTAGAAATGCATCATAGCTTTCAAGCTTCCACAGCAAATCCAGTCCCCCCTAACTCACTGCCTTTAGCAATTTATAAAAACCTTTAGACTTTGTGTGTGTACTCACCATGCCAGTGACTGAGTCGTAACAGCCACAGGTAGGCCGACTGCGACACCCCACATATGCAATCAAAGTGGAGAAGATGAGCGAGCCAGCTCCAGCTAGCACCATAGTGCTGTTCGCTCCCTTTACCATGCGGCTCAGCACAAACTTCTGTACAGAGCACACAGTGCACAGTAAGCACACACGTACACACAAAGACCAACATACTGTACAGAAGACATAGAGCAACTGACACAATTAATAAAAGACAAACATTACAGGACGTGGCGCTCACACACAGTAAAGAACAAACACACAATACAAATCCACAAAAACTTCTATATAGAACACACAAATAAATTTCTATACACAATACAGTACAAAAATATTCGAGTGTACAGGACAACACAGTTACACTAAAACAAAATACTGTCTGCTACTCAAAGAGGTGACAAGATTTACTGCAACCATTAATTTGACAGCAAAATAGAGTGTATGTTACTTTCTACAGGAACAACAGGTATTACGTGACTATAAAAAAAAGCTAAATAATTGGAGCATGCAGGAACATACCCTGGTCAGGAGACTACTCCAACACAGGGCACGCACCAACCCACAAAAGCAGTTTAGAGCACATAAATACACTAACCCTCTACAGTCCCACCAACCACCTGCATGTCCTCCCTCACCACATCCCTAAACTGCTGCTTTCTCTACCTTCTCTACTCCTTCTGCCTGGCAGCTCCATCCTCAGCACCCTTCTCCTTATAGAACTATCATCCCTCCTCTGCACATGCCCAAACCATCTCAATCCCGCATCCCAAACTCTCAAACATCCTACCTGCACTGTTAAGTTCATTTAAATTTAAAAACAAGACTGCACAAGACTATTTGTTGTTTAAACTAAGTTATACCGTATATAGTTGTAATGCCAGTAAAATTACAATAACATTAGTAAGTAATAAAGTATGTTAAGTGAGAAGTAATAATAGTTTATCAAGGTTGTACCACTTCATCGACGTGACGGGGGTGAAACAGCTCATCATCTTCCTCCCCATAACTGAGTGTCACACCGGCATAAACAAATACAATTAAAGTGGCAACAAGAGAGATCACAGATGATGCCATCATGACACTGACCTGGGGAAATATATATTAACATGAGTTTAATTAACACCAACATGTAGGCTAAACTAAACACCTGCATATTACTGTATGATACAAAGTTATGTCTCTAGATTTAGGCTGAGACTGATCCATGTCTAGTCATCAATTTGTATATAGTCAATTAATCAATAAGGTATTTTAATTAATATTACTGTATTAAGAACAAATGTTCTCACAACATAGCTTTTTTTAATCATACTTTTTAGTAGCATTCTGGGGAGTCAAATATATATTTGCAAAATGCTTGTGTAAATAAATAATTTATTTATTCTGGTAAGGTTTACAGTAGGTTTGGCAACACACAGAAACAGAAACATATGAAACTAACCAGGGTGGGATTTTTCCTTTCTGAAGCAAAAAGCGCAAGGACTCCAGGAACTGCCATGATCTGTGGAAACAGAAATAGCTTGTATTAAACCTCACAAATAAAAAATCAAACATGTTTCCAGTTAATGAGTCAAAGCTTTTGGTGCAGTGCATGACTAGTCAACTAGTAATCGCTTTTGCTCACCAGTCCAGCCCAGAGAGGAGTTCTAGTTTCACTGAGTGTGGTGTTCTTGCGAAAGACTGCATCCATTAGGCCACACACACAACACAGCGCTGCACAGGCCACCTGCATTATGCCCCACACTACTGCCAGCTTTTGGTTCAGGATGAAGTACTTGTAGCGCTCCATTGCCATGGCTTCTTTAAAAATTTGGGGATTTAAACACACATGTATAAAGTGCACATATTAAAATGCTACATGTTTTGAGTTCATGTTAATAATTTGTGTCATGTGTTCACAGTACTGACCCAAATACTTATACTTTGTATTGCCTTTCTTTTAAGATAACTGTAAACAGGATATATCTGCATTTTCTCTTACTGCCTAAGTTTATAAATAACCCTCGCCAGAGAATCATTGTAACATAAAATAATTGCAATGTATTGTTGAATTCTCCCCTGCTAATGTTTTTACTGCTTTTTTTAATATTTACACTTATTGCACAGGCAAATGTGAATGCACTGTCTGGTACTGAAATTTATGTTTACTTTTTGCTGGGGTGGTATCCTTAGGGGCATGCATTTTGTAGCTTTAATATTTATTGTACTTTAATGTGAGAAAGTAAAAATGCACTATATGGCCAAAAGGTCTATAAAGACATGGTTTGTCAAGTTTGTGAAAGTTTGTCAAGTTGTGAAAGACTTCCAGTGGATTGCACAAACCCATGATCCTAATCCTATTAACCATCTTGAACTGCAAAATGAGTTGTGAGGCAGGCATTCTTGTCCAACAACAGTGTCCAACGAAACAGGCAGATATTTTCAGAGACACACTCAAGACTCACAGTCTTGTGGAAACCATTTTCATAAAAGTAAATGTGGAAAGACAGTGGCTCCACATTAGATACAAATGAAACAAACAAAATACAAAAACAATGCACCTTCAGGGATCCATGGCTGAAGACATTAGGGTGGTTAAAACTTGCATTGTGGCAAAGGTTAAAGGCATGAACAGAATTGGGTATGTTTGGTTAATAAAATAGAATAGAATAAAATGTGGCGGCACGGTCTCTTAGTGGGTAGCACTGTCGCCTCACAGCAAGAAGGTCCTGGGTTCGATCCCCAGGCGGGGCGGTCCGGGTCCTTTCTGTGTGGAGTTTGCATGTTCTCCTTATGTCTGCGTGGTTTTCCTCCGGGAGCTCCGGGGTGCAAAAACATGCAGTCAGGTTAACTGGAGACACTGAATTGCCCTATAGGTGAATGGGTGTGTGTATGTGTGTCTGCCCTGCGATGGACTGACGCCCCGTCCAGGGTGTTACTTTGTGCCTTGCGCCCATTAAAGAGCCAGGACAGGCTCCAGCACCTTCTGTGACTCTAACTGGATAAGCGGGTAAGAAAGTGAGTGAGAATAAAATGCCTTTATTTGACATATATACATATACACATGTACAGTACAACAAAATTCTTTCTTCAAGGATCCCACCTTGTTTGGAAGCTGGGGTCAGAGAACAGGGTCAACCATTGTACGACACCCCTGGAGCTGAGAGGGTTACAGGCCTTGCTCAAGGGCCCAACAGTGGCTGCATGGCAGAGCTGGGATTTGAACTCTCAACCTTTCAATTGATAGCACAAAGCTCTAACCACTAGGCTACCACTGTCCCTAATACAGCTAAATTATTAGTATAGTACCTTGGGACAGGAGAAATTACAGTGATGCCCATTTTCTTTTCTTTTTTAAGCTGTGATGATGGGGTATGTTAAAGTTAATTAAAAAAAATCAGTCCTCAGTTTCATAGGAAGGTCTGTCAGGGTACTGCAAGGATGAACTTCGATAATAACAGAACTTATTATTAAAAATATAATATGTGGGTGCAGAGAAGCTATGGATTCATAAGTTCATACACTAAACAGCAGTACTTTTGTTTGAGAGTGAATCATTGTAGGAGTGGTATAAAATAAAACTGCAGCTACACAATTTGCCTTGGTATTAGCATTACTAATCTATACATCATTTATACAAACTTAACAATAAACATTAATTGTAAAAACGCTGAAACAGTATATTCAAAACCGCGACCATTCGGGGCCTGAATACATTTTGTGGGGAAAGAAAATCAGTCTGACCCACAGAGTCTGTAGTAATTTTGTAAAAATGAACATTGTAGCTTAGTTTTGTATAACTTAAGTATTTAAAGTATATAAAGAACACTGCTTTCCTGGTTCAAGCACCCAGCACGTCAAACGCGAGGACTGCTATAAACATAAACCTTATTGTCTACAACCTGAAACACTGTGGGTTTCGCTTTCCACTTCTACTGCAACTTTACTGTAAATTCACTCATTTAACCCAACTTAGGCGCGTAAACAAGAAAATACAAGTAAATATTGATTAAGAGGCATAATTATGGTGATATATACACCAAACAATCAAGATTTAATATTACCTGAACCGTGTCTCCACTGACCGCCTATCTTCCGCAACGCGCAAGCGCCAGACCAGTCCAGCGCGTGCCGCTCACCTGTTCACGCGCAGGTGCAGCTCGCAGGACACGCCCCTCGTCCACTGTAGCGGTCAGAGTGGGCAGGGCTTCAATTCAATTCTTTTTTCGATTCAATGACAACACTTTCAACTGGTTCGGCCTGGTCAAGGTCGCGGTGATTCCACCACAAAGGCAGTAAAACGACCTATCAACTGCATTTTATTGATAATACGTTTAATTTTTAAAATGTAATTGATTGGCATTTGTCTAGATCGTATTCCTGCCTTTCTTCCCTTCTTTTTTAACTTGTGGGTGCTTTTGATTAAAAGCAGTTTATTTAAATATTTGTTTACCTGTATTCCTTGTTTTTTTTTTATAACTTTCATCCTTTATTTTTATTTTGTTTTTTTCAATTCTTTTCCTCTACATCTTGTATGTTTCCACCAACATTTGCCTTTTTCATTCTAGCTTAGAATGCATTTATGTAAATGTTCCTAAAATACACAAAATGTTCTTAGGTAGTAAAAAAGATTTTCTTTAGTAGTAAGAAAATCTTTATTGGGTTTACTAAAAACTCTAAATAGGCCACTCTTTAACATTTTAGCTTTTTTAGCCATTCAGATGTGCAAATTTTTTTGTATTTTTGATCACAGCCCTGCTGCATAATCTAATTACATTTCAGCTTTAGCTCGCAGAAATATGACCTTTCTTCTCAAGAATTCCTAATGGCAAGTTAATCACTTGACTTAGAAGGGCATGTTTGTTTTTATATTTTTCATTTTCATCAATGCTGCATTCTCTTTTTTTTTGCCAGACCTTTGTCTAGAAAGTTTCAGTTTTGCCTTATGTCCTTACAATATAATTCCAATAGCTTTGGAAATAATCCAGGACTTATTTAGCAGTTGTTAATCAAGCTGGGTTGTTTCTTTTGGCTAGCAAGGATTTTCTTAATGCTGCCCTCACATTATTGCCATTTTGCTTCAGTGTATGATAACATTACTATTTTTTTGTATACTGTATATTTTTTATGTCTATAGTCTGTATATTATAACAGTTCTGACATTCCTAAAAAATACAACAGTCACCTTTTACTTTCACTGGGAGTTACTTTCCAACACAACATATAAATTATTTTGAATTATTTAAAGTAGATGACTTCTGTCTTTTTGTCCCAAAAGATTCTGGTTTAAGGTTTACATTTTCTTAAACCAGGGCACTGCATATTTCAGAACTGTTTGGGTTATAACACACTTAATAAGTGCTCTGAAACCAAGATAATAAACTAAAACCAACACAATACAAATAGATGTACAGTATATTTCACATACAGTACAATATTCTGATCTGCTGGACGTTGAACTGGCATAAATGGTAATGAGGAGCACAGTGGGGCAGCTGGTAGAATGGTTGCCCCAAAGCAAAATGAGTTCTAAAAACCTGGATTTGAGCTTTGCCCTCAAACAATGTTCAGAGTTGCACATGTTCTCCCCATGTCAACATGGGTTTTCTTTTGGGTAGCAATAGCAGCATATACATTTTTAATAATACATGAAAAAATAGATTATTTATTTATTTTACTGGCAGCATCATCCATAAGTCACCAGGATCCTGCATCTAGCTGCTGCATCACTGTGTCATCTTTATCTTAATTAAACCCTGGGAATTAAAAAAAAGATTACATTTAGGTTAAATTTATTAAATTATTTTAAAATAAATCTATTGATCTTAAATCTTTGAAAAAACAACTTATTTAAATTATACAGTTTTAATAACTTACAGTCTAGTATCATTCTTTGACATCTTACAATAAGACAAAACAATGATGTTTGCATTGTTGTAATATTTATTGATAAAACCGTTGTTTGGCGATACTGCATACCAAAGACCTGATGTCAATTTTGTAAAAACATTCCTTGTACTGATTATCTGCCACTTATTCACTCTCTCACACATTCTAACATTTTCCCATAGGTAAATATATGATTTTTTAGTGTGTAAGCATTAATAATACTGTTCTTCTTAACACAATTAGTACTTGCACTTAAGGTGTGATGGCAATGCAGGTATCAGACAATTATAACTGTGCTACAAGTAACATTTTCAATTCAAATGCAGCAGTGATTATTGTTCTCATCATTTGTGCATATATGAGTATACAGGCAATGATTCATAGCTGATGGGAAATCATCTATACACTAGCAGACTACATGGCTTGTAGAAGTTACTAAGTGGTGTAGCACTAGTTCAACTATTTAGTTTTGCATTGTATAGTTCTCTCTTTAAATAAGCCATTAAGCTAAACCACATAATTCTTTGCATTTCTGATGAAGTGCTAAGACCTGCACACCTGCATATAATAAAAATAGGATACAGTTCTGCATTAGGCTGGCATTTACTCTCAAAACCCAATGAGACAAAGGAGTTTGCTGAGAGGATGCATGATGTAGTATTTAAGACAATGCTGTTAGCACTAGCCACCAGTGAGAGAGTAAAAGATAAGGTTTGGGTAGTAGAACACTCCCGGCATGAACCAAGAGTTTTTTATTTATTCATTAATTTTTTTAGCTGAAATTCACGTAGCTCTTGTTTGTACCAGTCTGGAGCTTCCGGACCTGACTTTCCTGAAGGTTCATGGTCGTAACCATAGGCAACTGTGAGTTCTTCATCTTTTTGAACTGCTCGGATAGTTCGAATGCACTTTATTGCTCCAAAGCGAGGATGAACAAACCTAAGAAACAAAAAGACAATCCGAGAATATTTAGGATTCACGAAACTACTAAAACTCTACAAACAAATTTAATTGGACTTTTATTTTAATGACCGATTTGTTTACTACACACATACTGTTCCATTTTACAAGCATTACTGTATAATAGACTTATATCTAGAGAGAGCTCAAAAAGGACATACCCTGTTACAACTCATTGTACAAATCATTGGTCAGAAAGTTGGAAAGAACTAGAAAAAAATGCACGCCAAGCACCTTGCTGCAAAATTGTATATAAAACATACTCAACACCAACACAATCTGGGTGGTCAAATTAAAAAACAAAAAAAAACTCCTGGCATGTTTATTCTAAAACATATCTGAAGTTTGGGGGGCACCGCGTGTTACCCCAATATATTTTGTGATTAAGGCTTTGCCAGCAACACTGCTGCACCTGCTCTATTTCTACAACTTAAACATACACTACCATGTTAGTGTCATTGCAGTGTTGAGAATGGTCTACCACCCAAATAAGATCTAGTCAGAGGGGGTCCTAGTGGTTTTTCTTTCAATTTCTTAGTGGAGCACAGAGGGTGGCAAAGTATACAGAGCAACAAATGCAGTTGGTAATTGTGTACCCACAAGGTTAATCTGTATGGTAGGCATAGACTGAATAAATTATTTAGTGGAATGACTCTTCCAAACAACCTTATTCGTCCTTCTTACCCAACCACCAGAAGGCACATGACACTTTCATACTCACGGATCATATTTGCAGTTAGGGGTAAAGGAGTGATTGGCCTTGTGTCCGAGTGAAGCACAGTAAATTTCAGTGAGGTTAAAAGGTACAGGTACATCAATTACTGTGTCGTCATCAAGTGAAATGGTGTTTCCATTCATCGACCAATCACGTCCATCCACCTGTCGATTAAACACATAAAAACACAAAAGTACTTTCCCGCAAGTATAGTCAGTTGGTGTGGCAAAAGTATCTGGTGATTACACATTAAGTACAAAATTAAAATATTAAGACAAGCCCTATTTTAAAAACATTTGGAACATTTTTATTAAATGCAATAAAAACAAGAACTTGTGTTTTGTTCACAAAAATAACATTTTACCCTTTATTTAACTGAAAAAATATAAACAAAAGATTTCCAATGTTTAACTTTCAACTTCAATTTAATTGTATTTTTTAATTATAAACAAATTTAGAGTTGATGCCTTGAATTCACATGGCATGTTTAACACTTACATCATCTTCCCTATGTAATTACACTGAGAATACACATTTTTGCAGTTTTGCATGTGGAATTTTTGCTTATTCTTGCTTGACAGCGGACTTAAGCTGATCAACAGCCCGTGGTCACTGTTCTCTTAATGATGTGCTATACATTTTTAGCAGGAGACAGATCTGAACTGCAGGCAAGCCAGTCAAGCACACACACACACTGTGTCTACAAAGCCACACTGCATTACTGCGTGCAGAAGTAAACCTTGCATTGTCTTGCTGAAATAACTAGACTTTGTCTTGCTGTTATCTTACATCCCTCTAAAATCCCAATATAGGCCTCAGAGTCAGAGGTACATTTACACATATGCAAGTCACCCATGCAGTGGGCAGTAATGCACCCACATATTATGACAGATGTTGAGAGTCTGCAGAGTCCTTTTCGTCTTTAATATGGAGAGCTTGTCATCCATTTTCCCCTAAAACAAGCTAAAACGTGGACTCATCTAACCACAGCACATGTTTCCACTTTAATACTACGTTAATGTGAGTTAAGCTTTAGCCCAGGGAACTCAGTTCTGCATAGAATTAATGTATGGTAATAGAGTAGTAGATAATAGAGCAGTGGACTATGTTAAGTAACATAAGCTTTCTGGTGTACTCCTTTCATGATTTGTCAAGCAATGCTGTCTGAGGGCTCAAGAGTCACAGATTTACCAGTGGTTTCCAGCCTTGCCCAACATTAATGGAGATTTCACAGGATTTCCTGAATCTTTCACAATATTATGTCCGTTAGAGGGTGAAATTTGAGCATGTTGCAGTCGTCAAATTCAAAATGCATTTATATTTACAAAATACAATCAATCAAATGTCATTTATTAGTACATTGTTAAATAAAAAATTACCAAATCACACATTTTTGTTTTTATTAATGTTTCCTGTCCTAACTTTTCCAGAAATGTGAATAATTGTTGTGAACTAAGTTTGGAAAGCAGCACTACACAATATTTTATACTTTTCATCTTGTCTCTACTTTCCAAGTCAAGTTTAACTGTTTTTGAGTATTCTCACACATCATAACATCACACACAAACGTACCTCTGAGTGTGTGATACGCACACCATTGTAAAAAGCCATAACTGTGTCAGCATCAGCATCGGTTTTGGCAAACAAGCCTTCCCCTGCTTCAGGGATCAGTGACTGGCCCACATACACACTGTCAGAAACACACAAAGCAGTATGTTTATTCAGTGGCATGCTAATGCCAAGTACAACACATACATCACTGACTTGTGTCATAACCAGCTTCTACTTTATTCATTTGGATTATTTAATGTAAAAGCACATGTCATCCAAATCATACTACAAACCCCAACTCTGAAAAAAAGCTTTATTTAACTGATTTCCATTGTTTGGATCAACTTGATAGTATTTTGTAAATATAAACACAATTGATACCTGTAACACACTTAGAAGTTGAGGTGTGTTTACCCTGTGTTCCATCACCTTTTCTAAGAATGAATCTTTTTAATGGTTTGTGAACTAAACACAAATTGTAGACAATTTCAGCTGCTTAACAGTCTATGGTCGCCATTATCTGATTCTCCTCTTCATGTGGCACCATACATGTTCAATAAGAGACAGCTCTGAACTGCAGGCAGGCCAGTCAAGCACATGCACGATTGTGGTTAAACCACACCTATGCATGGTTAAATGAGTGAGTGATACCCTGTGATATATTGGCACCCTGTCTTGTCTCTGTATTTCTGCAGAGGAACAAATGATACAGCTATACTTTTGTGAAATATAATTCCAATTTCAAAAAAGGTTGGACAGCAGGTAAATGTTGAGAAAAACAAATAGCAGTAATTTGAAAACATTGAAAAGATATGTGACACATGCTGCAATCAAGAGCTTTTCCAGGGAACATACGCTGCAATCTAGACCTTTTCCAGAGACACTGTGACTTTGTAAGGGAGTGCAAGTGCTAGATTGACCTGTCTGTAGTCCAAACCTGTCTTCCATTAAAAACGTGGAAGTTAATTATATGACAAAAGAAACTGTTAAGTGTTTTATTAAGAAAAATATCGGGGGAAGGGACTTTTACAATGCCAAATTCATAATTACAGAACAATGGAGCGCCATTTAGATGCATGCCATGCCATGCATCTGCGCATATGATCTGTCAAAGCATTGTTCTTATAAAAATAAATGGCATAACACAAACTAACTAGTCACAGAAAGTATTAAATAGTACCAACCGCTGGCTCTCGTATGGGTCCGGCATCACCTTGTGACTAGCAATACAGGAAGAAGTGGATTTGTCATAGGTGTAAACAGGACCTGGAAGAGATAAAAAACATAATATCAACAGTGCTATAAATAAGATGCTTTTGTCAAACTTCAAACATCATTTTTAAGATGAAATGTACAAAACTACAGAGACATGAGTGACATTTGATTGATACCCCTGTACAGGAGAACTAAAAGTGTGTGAATAATTTGGTTTGAAAATAAAGATGACTATAAGGACTCTTTACAGTGGTTGCATGAAAGAACCATGTTAAGGTTCTCTTAAGATCATTTTGACAAATTGTCCTTCAATAACATTTTAATAATGCCTCAAATTTACTACTGAATTATCTTAGTGAAGCAGTATAAATGTATGTAAGGAACATTCTTTTTGGTGTTGATTATTCAGCTCACTGTAGCACCAACCAAATATGATAAAAAAGTCCCTTGGAGAACCAAAATGTGGCTTTAATAGCAGAGGGAACATTAACTTTAAGAGACCATAATAGGAAAATAAGAACAACAAGCTTTTATACTAAATTTTCACAAATACAGTACGATTACTGTGATACAGAATTTTGGCTATATCACACACACCTAATAACCAGTAGGCCAAAAACTGATTTTCATCAACCACTTTTTCCTGATCAGGACCGTGGCAGGGCCGGTTTCACTAGGAAACACTGGGTGCAGGGAAGAACCCTGAAAAAGACGCCAATCCATTGAAGGGCATAGGTCAATCCTCAGGATAAAATAAAGCTTAACTATGACTTACTCAAAATACTCAGATGAAAACAAAGAGGCCATAGTACAGACTGTTCTAGCTCTAAATAACTAAAATAATAATATATATAAAAAGGTGTTTAGTAGTAAATAAATAAGTCCTTTTAATTCTGCAACAGTTAAACTGTCTGGAACACAGTGACACTGCTCCTGAAAGACGGCAGCACACAGCCAAATGGTCCTCAGGTTACATTAATGTGAAAGACACCTTTCAGCTGCTCCCGTTAGGGGTTGCCACAGCAGATCATTCAAACGTATACCCGACTTTGCATAGTTTTGTATGCATTCAGCCCTTCCTATTCCTTTTTCCTATTTTCCCATATATCAAGGTTTACATGCTGCCATGTGCCTTTAGCATTTGTGAGCCTGTTCTGGGATTCGAACCCCCAAAACTCAACATGCTTCTGGTAAATGTGATGTAGGTTTTCGCAAAATGTAGCCAGGCTTGGAATTTTTCTTAGTTAGAAAAGGATTTTGTCGAGCCACCCTACCTCACAGCACAGACAAGGATAAGGGAGATTGTTGTCACATGTGGTGCACAACAAGTACTTGCTCTTGGCAGCCCTGCAGACCAGTTTTCTTATTTGGAAGAGATTTCCAGTTTTTGGTAATGCCATTGCTGTTACCAGCATAGCTCTTTACCATGATGACTCACAAGCTCATACATGAGTCACTAATGAGTCATTTGATTCAGTTCTCTCTGATGTGTTTTACTGCACTGGTGTCCTTTTGATTTTTTCTTCTGTTATTTTTTTATATATGTTTTTATAACCAAAACTGCCAATTCTTGTTGTCCACATAAAACAGGACTTCACACATAGCTGACAAACTTTTAAGTGATCTCATCAAGTGGTAACTTGTGCTTTGTGTAATTACTATATGTAATGCACTAATTAGTAATTAGACAAAGTATTCAGTCATGTAGGGTGTGGTTAGAAACACAACCCTATAGTGCTATTCTTCAGCAAGCCAAAATTTTTCACAGGTTTCTCCAGACTTATCATTTAAGACTTTATGTTTGGCCCTGCAAGACTAATATCTATACAAAAAGTCACACTTGTCATAAATAATCTAAAAGAAAAATTGAAATGATGATGACCAAGCCAAATATTCATGAATCGAAACATAAACCATAAACTGTACTAACTGTTGGGTTGAACAGTAAAGTGAGGTCTGCCGTTCTCCTGCTTATTCAATGTAGCTAGTTGTGCCTCGATGAGCTCTCCGTCCACAAAACTGCCATACAGAGCTGTGTGTCCATCGGGGTAAACATAAGCCACTGCTTTACCAGTCATCTCGCCATCATCATTGACATCTCCAACCACACAGCCTCGGTCCTATCAGCAAAGCGGAAGATAAATTGATACATTAAATAATCATTTTAGATGTTAGGTATAGTGCAGACTATCATCTGACAGCACTGCATTAAAATCAAGGCCAGCTTTTAGTTTTGTTATTCATGGTCACACTAACACAACTAAGAAATTAAATCAAATGTTTTTTTAAAATTATTTTATTAATGCATTTGTCCCTTTATTTTCCAATATATTGTATATAGTTATGCACATCTTCTCTTTCTGTGTTGCAGCAGCAATGGGTAATCCCCTTGGCCTGCCCACCCATAGACATAACCAATCATTCAGTCATAACCAATCATCATTTAGTTCAGTAAAATTTTGATTTGTCTTAGTATTTATGTATAAATAAGTATTTGTTCACATTTGTGTTTGTCGTTTTCATTACCAAAAGTGTGATAATTCTGAAGTCTAATGTCAGATAAACACCATGTACATAGTTGTTATGGCATCTTAATAAACAAAACAAAAAATAGAAAGTATAACACACTGGGTAGTAAGTCCAGCACATGCCGCAGCGGATATTATCTTTGTACTGGCCCTTAAAGACCAGATGTCCTTCTGGATCAAACTCCTGAGCGGGTCCGTTGAGCTCTCCATCTACATAGGTGCCATGAAGCACTCCACCATCCTCATACGTGTACAATCCCTGACCCTGTAGAGCATCATCTACATAGAAGCCCTCCAGTGTACTGCAAAGAGACAAAAAAGAAGAAACATAGCCACAAAGCTGCAATTTCCAGTGTCCTAGCATGAGTATGGGAGCACTTGAACACCTAGGACAAGCACTATTTCAAACTTCATGGTAATCTTTGTTAGTATAACATTATCTTGCATGTTATAGCGCCACCTAGCACAGTAAGTGTAGATTCATGAGTGAAATTGCAATTATTTCCATTCAAAATTTATTCCAAAGCCCCAACAAGTCTGCAAAAAGTCAAGTTGAAGACTTAGCCTAGGCTATTGTGTATACAGAACACATTTCCAAAAAAGTTGGAACAATTTGTGAAATGCAATTCAAAGCAGAATCTGTGATTTGTGAATTCTGGTGAATCTTTATTTAACTGACAATATTAGTTTAATAAAATGTTTTTTTTTTTATGTTTTACTGATCAACATTTTGTAAACATAAACACATTTAAAATTTAATGCCTGCAACACACTCCAAAAAAGTTAAGACCACACACACTCTGTTGTACAAAATGAGCACATATCTCTAGAATCAATATACAGTATATATCCTTGCATCAATGGTACCTTCACACATATGCAAGTCACCAAAGCTGTAGACACTGATGCACTCCCATACTGTGACAATTGTTGGCTTTTGCAGCTTTTACTGATAACAGTCTGGATGGTCCTTTCTATCTTTGGCACAAGGAACTCAACAACTGTTTCTCCAGAAAACAAGATAATTTGTGTATTTAACTGCTCATAGAACATGTTTCCACTGTCCTTCAGTCCATCTGAGATGAGCCTGGGCCCAGAGAACTCTGTGGTGTTTCTGCATGGTATTGTCTGGCTTTCTCTTTGTGTAACAGAGTTCCAGGTTGCATTTCATGATGCAGAGGTGTACAGTCAAGTAACAGCAGTTTTCTGAAGTACTCCGAAGCCCTTGTGGCTATCACAGTAGCATATGTCATCTGAAGGCTCAAAGGTCACGCACATTCAGTAGTAGTTTATGTTCTTAGCCTACATAGACTGAGATTTCTCCAGATTCCCTGAAACTTTTCACAATATTGTTATCAGTAAATGGTGAAAGACCTAAATTATTTGAACTGATTGACAATTCTCTCATGAAGTTGAGCCATGACCCATCATTGCTTGTACAGACTGAGCCTTAGGTGGATCCTCCTTTTATATCGAGACATGATTCTCTCACCAGTTACCAATTCACCTGCTTATTGTGGGATGTTTTAAAACACTGTAACTTGAATATTCTATAAGCTTCTAACTCTTATTTCACCTTTGTCCCAAAGTTATTGGAGTGTTTTGCAAACATCAAATTCTAAATGTGTTTTTATTTGCCAACTACAATGAAGTTTATTAGTAAGAACATTGGAAATCTTTCTTTCTATATTTCTATCTACAGATTTGGTATGTTTCCTTTTGAGTATTTAATTTTGTGACCTCATTGAATATAGATAGCATTGAATCCAAAAATAAGATTTTTATAGACTTCTATGAATAAACAAAGGGATTGATTTTGCATTGGTCTCAGACAGAACAAAGGTTATAGGAGGTTACAAACTGGAGTTATTACCGGACTGGTATTACATAGCACATATGACTCACATCAGTCCAGTTAGAGCTACATTTGTCTGTAAATTTGTAAGAGAGTGACTCATTTGAAATGTGAGTACTGCTTATGCCTGAAAATCCAAGCAAGCTATGCCCTGTATAAAAGCAATAAATAACATTAAGCTGTAAATCAGAAAGTAAAGTTTAACACTGCAGTATTAGTGCAGTTTTGTACCTGCCATCAAAAAAGAAGAATTTGCCTTTGCCATTTTTCTCTCCGTGAACAAAGTGGCCCTCAAAGCGGTCACTGGAGGAATATATGACAGTGCAGTAGCCATGGGGGAGATCATCTTCATCCAGTGGCCCTGTGAACAAGACATGGTCAGTCAGCACAGAAAACTTACAATGTGTGAATTAGTAATAGGCTAGTGTGTATGGGACAACACTAGGTCTGGGACTTTTTAACAATCTTAATAATAAATACACTGGCTCAGCTGTGACAAAGTATCCCAACTCATCTACATAGATGACATAAAAGTTAAGTTGATGTTCCTTTGATGACACAGGTCATAATAGTAACACTCCATAACGTTTTGCTTTTGTTAGTCTCTGTATTTATGCTTTTAATACATTTAAATGTATTAGTTTTATTAACTTGCATATAAATAATCTAAAACTCGATGTTAAAGTTGTAGAAGTCTATGCAACACAACCTCACACCATTATGAATGAAAGATTGTGAGCTTATTCTGAATCCAGAACATGCTTAAGTAAGAAAACACAGTATTTAAAGTAGATCATGGAGAGCTTAATGTTGTTTGTTTTATTGACCCAGTTACTTGTTACACACTTGCATGTTTTTGGACTGTGGGAGAAAACCGGAGTTCCCGGAGGAAACCCAAGCAGACACAGGGAGAACATGCAAACTCCACACAGAAAGGACCCGGTCCGATTGCCCCACCTTAATGTTGTTAACACAATTAGCAGCATTAAGAAAGCAACGTGCACGTGACGTAGTAGCGTCCGTTACGCACGCGCTGTGTGTATGAATAGAACCGTACGTACTGTACCTTCCACAACCTCCTCCACGTTGTCGTCGTCGCTGTCCATTTTTCTGCACGCTTACTTCAACTACAATTTTAAGCAAAAATATTATCTGCTACAGAATAATCTCAGTGTTTAGTTTAAGTGTCCGTCCGTACAACCCGCCGCACCGAAAAAAGTACTGAGGTACAGCCGTTTTACAGCGTGAGCATCCAATTAACGCTCACCATAATCCCTATACAATATATAAATACATTTCCACATGTATTTCATCACTTTAGCAAGTACACAAGAACTATACAGCAAACAAACTGAATAACACCCTGATCTGAACCCACTCCGGCAGGAAGAGAGAACGCGTGGTTAAACATGCGCTGGGTAGTTCCGCTGGTCTACAAGTCATATTCAGGGGGGTCGCTGTGGTAGAACGTCATAGAAATCAGCGAATTTGAGCAGCTCAAAATGGAACGAGATCAGCGGTTCCCGAAACGTTCTCTTAAAGGACAATCTGTTTGTTCTGTCTACTCTCTCTCTCTCTGTAGTAGTGTAGTAGAAACTCTGTTTTATGTTGTTGTGACTATATGGCAAAATATGTGGACACCCTTTCTAATTAAGTGACTTTGGTTATTTTAGATAAGATAATAATAATAATAATAATAATAATAATACATTCAACTTATATAGCGCCTTTCATAATACCCAAGGACGCTTCACAAAGTAGTTCCAGTCAAGAACAACAATCAAATAAAAACACGAGAATGAAAGTGTTGAGTAAACAAAAACGTTTTAAGAAGAGATTTAAACAACGAGAGAGAGGAAGAGAGACGAAGAGGGAGAGGAAGAGAGTTCCAGAGTTCCAGATAACATTTTATGAACATCTTTGGGGCAATTAAATTGTTTTAGCAGTATGAAAGAAAAGTGGTAAAAACAGAAAAAATACAACTGTGAAAAAGTGAAAAACTTAGAAGTTGCTAGACAAAATTGCACACAAAGGATTCTCTTTAATTTATATATATACATACATATATATATACAGTATATATATATATATATATATATATATACACACATACAGTATATATATATATATATATAATAAACAAGAAATATAAAAAATGTACTACATATTGCACTTTTTGTATTGCACTACAGACATAAGTGTATATACACTGATCAGCCATAACATTAAAACCACCTTCTTGTTTCTACACACATTGTCCATTTTATCAGCTCCACTTACCATATAGAAGTTCTACAATTACTGACTGCAGTTCATCTGTTACTCTGCATGCTTTGTTAGCCCCCTTTCATGCTGTTCTTCAATGGTCAGGACCCCCACAGGACCACTACAGAGTAGGTATTATTTGGGTGGTGGTTCATTCTCAGCACTGCAGTGACACTGACATGGTGGTGGTGTGTTAGTGTGTGTTGTGCTGGTATGAGTGGATCAGACACAGCAATGTTGATGGAGTTTTTAAACACCTCACTGTCACTGCTGGACTGAGAATAGTCCACCAACCAAAAATATCCAGCCAACAGCACCCCATGGGCAGCATCCTATGACTACTGATAAAGGTTTCGAAGATGACCAACTCAAACAGCAGCAATAGATGAGCGATCGTCTCTGACTTTACATCTACAAGGTGGACCAACTAGGTAGGAATGTCTAATAGAGTGGACAGTGAGTGGACACAGCATTTTAAAACTTCAGCAGCATTGCTGTGTCTGATCCACTCATACCAGCACAACACACACTAACACACCACCACCATGTCAGTGTCACTGCAGTGCTGAGAATCATCCACCACCTAAATAACACCTGCTCTGTGGGGTCCTGACCATTGAAGATCAGGGTGAAAGCAGGCTTAAAAGGTATGTAGAGAAATAGATGGACTACAGTCAGTAATTGTAGAACTACAAAGTGCTTCTATATGGCAAGTGGAACTGATAAAATGGACAGTAAGTGTAAAAACAAGAAGGTGGTTTTAATGTTATGGCTGATCAGTATATGAGTGATATATTACATGTTGTTGTAAGCCCTGATGGCTGCGGGAATAAAGGACCTGGTCATTTTAGCAACTACAAATGCCTCAACCAAAAGTAATACATGAATCTACATATACAAGCACTGGTATCAAAATGGGTCAAGGTAAATTAATGTGTAACAATGAATATTTTATGCTTCTTGCTGGAAAAAAGAAAATTACATATCTTATAAAGAAAAGATTTGTG
The DNA here is from genome assembly GCF_030014385.1 of Trichomycterus rosablanca. NCBI lineage: Eukaryota > Metazoa > Chordata > Actinopteri > Siluriformes > Trichomycteridae > Trichomycterus > Trichomycterus rosablanca. The sequence goes on from NC_085995.1 coordinate 22,445,590, forward strand.
GCTTGTCTGAGAAAACAGCACCAAAGGTCAGGACTGAACTCCTTATTTTGTTTACATTTCATATGCCAGTTCCATTATTTTTTTTACTAGAATTTTGTATTTAATTGCTTTTATTTTAGGTTTAGATATTGTATTCTACAAGAATCCTTACACTTTAGATACGTTTTGAATTTTGAATAGCTTGAGGATCATGTATAATTTGTAAGTGGATATTTGCAGCCACCTGTAATATTTATTTATTTATTTATTATTATTTTAACGTCATGTTTTACACACTTTGGTTACATTAATCACAGAAACGGTAGTTACTGGTTACACAAGATTCATCATTTCACAGGTTTCATGTCAAACACAGTCATGGACGATTTTGTATCTCCAACTCACCTCACTTGCACTTCTGTAGACTGTGGGAGGAAACCGGAGCTCCCGGGGGAAACCCACGCAAACTTCGGGAGAACATGCAAACTCCACACAGAAAGGACCCAAACCGCCCACCTGGGGATTGAACCCAGGACCTTCTTGCTGTGAGGTGACAGTGCTACCCACTGAGGAATACCACAGTTAATTAAGGAGTTGAATGAATTCCTTGTTTTCATAAGTTTGTCATCAAATTGGATAATATACATTTGATTTTACATTTTTCATGTAAAATGTGTTATTGTTTACAGATAAATACGTGTTAATGTGTTACTGTACACTTTAGATCTGAACACTGTGTTGTTGATTAACAAACAACAATTATTTGCAAGCATTAAAATGGCTAAGAGGGGCACGGTGGCTCAGTGGGAAGCACTGCTCAGAGCAAGAAGGCCCTGGGTTTGATTCCCAGGTGGGGCGGTTTGGGTCCTTTCTGTGTGGAGTTTGTATGTTCTCTGATTTCCTCCCACAGTCCAAAGACATGCAAGTGAGTTTTATTGGAGATACGAAATTGTCCATGACTGTGTTTGACATTAAACTTGTGAAATTATGAATCTTGTGTAACGAATAACTACATTTTCTGTCATGAATGTAACCAAAGTGTGTAAAACATGACGTTAAAATCCTAATAAATAAATAAAATTGCTGGTTACATAGTAAACAGTGAATCTGGACATTTTGGCAACCAACCAGGGCATGACGTCACATTCCTGAACCATATACTGACTTTATAATGGCGTTTTGTTCATTTGTAAAATAAAGGTTACTTACCAGATCTTAAATATTATTAAAAGCTTACTTGTAATACAGCATTTTTATTTTAAAATTTCGCTTAATGATTATTATAATTGTGATTATTTTAAAACTACACTGAACGCAGTGATGAAGTGGTTAATGTTTGAGTGATTAGTGACGTCATAGACTCGGACTGCTTCACTCTGAATCACATCAGACATTAGCTCATCCCCTTTACTCTGTTTAAAAGGTAAGTACACTAGAATTATTAACATCTCAAGCCACATAACTACGATTGCATTTTAATTAATACCATCTTTAAACAACAGAAAGACAAAACAGCAATGAGTTGTTTATTAGGTCTACTAGCTAGTTCAGCTTGTGATAGCGACTAGCTGCTTGAATTGTATTTAATTCAAATGATCGAAAAGTCTTTCCATTTTGTTTATTTATTGTTGTGAATAAACAATGTTTATTTTAAGCGCAATTTCTGTGCTTTTGAACTGCCTAAAATTTTACCGTTATGTTAGCTATGTTGGCCAGGACGGCGGTTTGTTTTTCCCACCCGTTTTCCGGCAAACCCTGCCCCTCCTTGTTGTGCATGGATTGGTGGGTTTTTTTATGAATAGCAGACCGCATATTGGACGATAAGCCTATTACGTACTATTTATAGCGCAGATGACTGGACCATTTTAGAGTAGTAGGCGGGCTTTGCTGCAATACAGGTGGAAGATAAAACACCAGTCTCGTCAGCTAGCTGACGTTTTTAAAATATATCAATTGAACTAATTACCCTCAAGTTATATTTTTTATGCTACTGTGTATTCTACTGCAGGCTCATCGAAAGCAATTGTAGAAATATTATTATACTGAAGAACAGTGGAACAAAACTATGCAGTTTCCACTGTTTAATTGTTCAAAATGTGTTGGTATGCTGAAGCATTGACATTTCCCAACAAATGGGCCTATAATAACCCCTGAAAAACAACCCCACAGCATTATCCCTTCTCCACCAAACATTTCAGCTGGCACAATGTCAGGCAGATAACATTTTTCCAGCATTCGCCAAACCCAGACTCGTTCGACAAACTGCCAGATAAGCGTGACTTGTTTTCTCTGCTCGAGAGTCCAGTGGTGGCATGCATTACACCATCTGACGCTTAGCATTGTGCTTGGTGATGTAAGGCTTGCATGCAACTTGTCCATGAAAACCCATATAAATCTCCTGGTGCACAGTTTTGTGCTGATAATGCCAGAGAAGGTTTGGAACTGTTCAGTTTTTGAGTCAGCAGAGTGTTGGGGACTTCTATGCACTCTGCGACCCCACTCTTCGGCTCTTTGGGAGTGAGGTGCTTTGGTTCCTAAACGCTTTTTAATAATACCACTCACGAATTCAAGGGAGGAAATCTATGAATTGACTAGTTGCATTGGTGGCATTCTAGTACATACCATGCTCAAATTCAGCGATCTTTTCAGAACAACCCATTCTTTCACAAATGCTTATAAAGGCAGACGATTTCTGAAAGAAGGTTTTATACTTTGGCAATGAAATTTGACAATAAGAGGTGTGTCCCAATACTTTTGTCTTTATAGTGTATGTGTTTCTGCAGTCATAGAAAAATAAAAGTGTTTTTCGAGATCCCAAACAGCCATGACATACATTGTCCATGCAAGTATACAGGGGTTGGACAAAATAACTGAAACACCTGGTTTTAGACCACAATAATTTATTAGTATGGTGTAGGGCCTCCTTTTGCGGCCAATACAGCGTCAATTCGTCTTGGAAATGACATATACAAGTCCTGCACAGTGGTCAGAGGGATTTTAAGCCATTCTTCTTGCAGGATAGTGGCCAGGTCACTACGTGATGCTGGTGGAGGAAAACGTTTCCTGACTCGCTTCTCCAAAACACCCCAAAGTGGCTCAATAATATTTAGATCTGGTGACTGTGCAGGCCATGGGAGATGTTCAACTTCACTTTCATGTTCATCAAACCAATCTTTCACCAGTCTTGCTGTCTGTATTGGTGCATTGTCATCCTGATACACGGCACCGCCATTGGATGCACATGGTCCTCCAGAATGGTTCGGTAGTCCTTGGCAGTGACGCGCCCATCTAGCACAAGTATTGGGCCAAGGGAATGCCATGATATGGCAGCCCAAACCATCACTGATCCACCCCCATGCTTCACTCTGGGCATGCAACAGTCTGGGTGGTACGCTTCTTTGGGGCTTCTCCACACCGTAACTCTCCCGGATATGGGGAAAACAGTAAAGGTGGACTCATCAGAGAACAATACATGTTTCACATTGTCCACAGCCCAAGATTTGCGCTCCTTGCACCATTGAAACCGACGTTTGGCATTGGCACGAGTGACCAAAGGTTTGGCTATAGCAGCCCGGCCGTGTATATTGACCCTGTGGAGCTCCCGACGGACAGTTCTGGTGGAAACAGGAGAGTTGAGGTGCACATTTAATTCTGCCGTGATTTGGGCAGCCGTGGTTTTATGTTTTTTGGATACAATCCGGGTTAGCACCCGAACATCCCTTTCAGACAGCTTCCTCTTGCGTCCACAGTTAATCCTGTTGGATGTGGTTTGTCCTTCTTGGTGGTATGCTGACATTACCCTGGATACTGTGGCTCTTGATACATCACAAAGACTTGCTGTCTTGGTCACAGATGCGCCAGCGAGACGTGCACCAACAATTTGTCCTCTTTTGAACTCTGGTATGTCACCCATAATGTTGTGTGCATTGCAATATTTTGAGCAAAACTGTGCTCTTACCCTGCTAATTGAACCTTCACACTCTGCTCTTACTGGTGCAATGTGCAATTAATGAAGATTGGCCACCAGACTGGTCCAATTTAGCCATGAAACCTCCCACACTAAAATGACAGGTGTTTCAGTTATTTTGTCCAACCCCTGTATATACATACTAAAGCAATAAGCCGCGAGAGACCGTGCGTCACTGCGATTTTATCACGGGGAAGGATGTTTTGGCACGACGCGAAGCGGAGTGGCTTGTGGCTTTTATAAAACGGCGGTCAACATAAAATATAATAAAATACAACAATGTTCAATTTATAAATGTTTTTATTTACAAAAACACTTACAAAAAGCATTCTTCCGTGAAATCAGGTAGTTCGTTAACAGTGTTGCTAGGCAACATGAGGGCGAACATAACATTCCTCCACAAACACTATTACACTATTTCTTGGACGAAACACCCGCTTAATGATTAAGATTACTGTTTATATTAATCTGGACATTTCCATGTATAGTACATGACTTAAAATAGTGTTCAACCAAGTTTGTACTTTTTCTTTTCAGTGGCGTATTAATATGGAATGATGTGAGGTGGTCATAGGTGTGAGTTTATCGGGGATTTTACAACGACTTCGAACACGGCTCAGCCAATCAGATTTTAGGACCGGAACTGTCCGTTTTATATCATACATTTAACAATTAGAGTTAAATTGTCAATATTGTTTGCAATAGAAAATAAAACAGTACTTACAAACAGGTATTGTTAAAGTACTGGACTAGTAATTAGAAGGTTGCTGATTCAATTCCACCACTGCCAGGTTGTCACTGTTGGGCCCTTGAGCAAGGCCCTTAACCCTCAATTGCTAAGGCAGTATACTGTCACACTACTGTAAGTCACTTTGGATAAAACGTCATCTAAATGCTGAAAATGTAACCAGGTTTGATTTTTTTTAATTACAGTAATTGTTTCCTGTTGTTTCCCTAACAGATTTCTTATGTTTCCCAGGATACACATTTTAAAAACAAACCACATAAAGTTATTAGATTTGCTCTCTGATGCACCCATTTTCTAAACCCTTTATGGTTTATTTCAGTACACCCGAGCCGCAGCCCTGCATCCCAAAAAGGAAGACGATTATTTCACCATGAACCCTGACCTGGATGGTAAGAAAGTAACTGTGGATATTTGATGCAAAATTATATAGTAAGAAATATAGATGTCAATGATTAACCAGTTAACCGGATACCTACTATATATATATAAATAATCTCATGAACGACTACACTATTACACATTAAATTAAACAGTGAAGCTCTGAATTTGTGTGTAATATTATTTATAGTTGTTTACAATAATGGATTGGATATTTAACATCATGTACCAGCATAGAGGTAAAACTCAACGTATCATATAAAGACTATACTAATGTCGACAGGAAGAGCTTTAATATACTCCCGGGATCTCTGTTCTGAGATTAGCAAGCCTTTTAGCCCGTGTAATGAACTGTTTGCTGCTGACTTTGTTTAAAATCTGCATTCAGAACGCTGAACTAGTTCTGCTTCTATTGGTTATGTAAGAATAAAAGCTAAAATGTACCAGTTTAAAGCATATGGTTTTAGTCAAATGGACACCTACATTTACCTGATTCATCACAGCAAGAAGGTCCTGGGTTCGATCCCCAGGTGGGGCGGTCTGGGTCCTTTCTGTGTAGAGTTTGCATGTTCTCCCCGTGTCTGCGTGGGTTTTCTCCGGGAGCTCCGGTTTTCTCCCACAGTCCAAAGACATGCAAGTGAGGTGAATTGGAGATACAAAATTGTCCAGGACTGTGCTTGATATAACCTCGTGTGAACTGATGAACCTTGTGTAATGAGTAACTACCGTTCCTGTCATGAATGTAACCAAAGTGTAAAACATGATGTTAAAATCCTAATAAACAATAAACAAAACCTGATTACATACACAATTATATAATTATATATACAATTTGTCCACAATGGACTAGTGTTCTTCAGCAGATCACTGGAAGAATGAAGGATGAAATGATGAATGCTCATAGATTCTCTGTTGTGTAGGTGACCTAGAAAATCAGGTGGAGTTGGAGGAGAAAACGAGGCTCATAAACCAGGTGCTGGAGCTGCAAAACACTCTTGAAGGTAATAAAAAAAGCTCTTTGGGTTAATTCATAGCTTTCCATTATAAAGAAGCTGACCGAGTTTGCAAGTGCAATTTTTAATTTGATATATAGGGAGAAAAGGGGATGGAGATGGAAAAATTGTGACCAATATAGTGCCAGTGATGAAACTGGTACTTGTTTATGATTGTTACACAATCGTCTAATCATAATAAGCATGCATCAGTTCACTGTTATGTTTGTATTCAAAAAGTGGCATAAACTCAACAGAAAGGGCAATATATGAGGGATCTTCAAAAAGTTTAGACTGATAGACTGAGAGAGAGCTTATAGTCCAGATTTAGCGCCATCTGATTTCCACCTTTTTGGACCGCTCAAAGAAGCTTTAAGGGGAAGAAGGTTGTCATGTGATGATGATGTGAAAACAGCGATGCATTTATGGCTACACGCTCAACCAAAAACATTTTGTGCTGATGGCATTAAAAAGTTGACACTGGGAAAAATGCATCGGAAGGTGACTGTAGAAATGTAGATGTAATTTGTTTTTGAAATTCCTAATAAATATAGTTAAAAAATAGTGCAGAAACTTTTTTAAGAGCCCAAAAGTTTAAAAACTTTTTTTTAAATTGGATAATGAAATAAAAATTGGGAATTTACAGATATCCCTAGTTCTCTGAAAGTGAAGCATTCCTAAAAACTTTTAGTAAACCAAAATGGCATAAAATGAAGGAGCTATTGCTATTGATTTATATGAAAAAAAGGTCAAATATGTGTCAGATTTTCTTGCAAAAGCATATGCTAGGATTCCCATGCCAAAGACTTAAAGCACCATCTAGACTTATCAGGAAAAACTAACAACTGTCATGGTATGTGCCTATGGCCTGGGTGACTTGCATATACAAGCTACGGTAAACACAGAGGCATATATTGAGATTTTAGAAATACATTTGGTGCCATCAAGGTATGAGGTACAAACAACCGTATGCCAAAAGCTGTAAAAACGTCTGTGTTGCTTGGAACTGGATCAGATGATCCATGGACCACCTTACCTATGTTGTCTGCAATAAAATGTCTTTCTGACATAACTTTTGAGAGACCACTGATGTCCAGAATTGTCTCTATATTTAGAAGATCTTTTTTTCTACAATGTGTTGCAGGCATCAAATTTAAATATGATCAAATACAAATAATTTGGTCAGTAAAAACATTTAAAATGTTTTATTTGCACTTTTTTTTTTTTTGAATTTTTACCTTTATCTACCAAACTACTCATTTCTGATTTATGGTTGTGAGTCTGCTGTTGCTTGCACAACCCCTGATCTGATGAACCAGGGTCCTTACACAGCTTTGAAGACCCCCCCACTCTTTCTTTTTTTTGTAAGTCCATAAGTCCTTCGGTAAGTTCGCACTGCCAATTGTGTCTGCTGCAGGCACTGCCAATTGTGACTGCTAGGTGGCGCCCAGCCAACTGGTAGCAGAGCTGAACCTGTATCACATTTTTACAGTCTTCCTTAAAATTTCAATATTTTGTAAATGTGTTGTAGACCTGTAAATAATTACATTTGAATAGGATTTCATTTGCAACACACTGAGAGCCAAGAGCCACTGCTTAGCCATTGTGCTACAGGCGTTCTTCATTTGTCAAAAAGCTCAATACTCAAAAAAATTTAAACCCTGCTGAGCGTGGGAAATCCCATACACAGAATCAGATTTAATTTCAAAAACTCACTTGATCATATTATCGACACAACATGTAATTTCTTTGTTCCAGATCTGTCAGCACGAGTGGATGCTGTAAAAGAGGAGAACTTGAAGCTCAAATCGGAGAACCAGGTTCTGGGTCAGTACATTGAGAACCTGATGTCGGCATCCAGCGTTTTTCAGACCACTGACTCCAAAAGCAAACGGAAGTGAGGAAGAATCCTGTCCTGGGATCAGCTGGAATTCAGTAACTCTTTGCAATCTGGCTTCATTAACGTTCTTCACTCTCCTTCATGTCATATAGAGTTTTTTCAGACACTGTTAACAAAAGTAACGATGATGCTGCTTGACATTGAGCTTTATGTACCGCTAACACAGCTTAAGTGAAGGTTTAATTTACGAGCCTGTTTTATCTACCACCATATAAAAAGGTTTTAACCATCATGTATTTATTCTCAGTTATATTTGATTATTTTGCCTTATGTTAGGGCAGGCTGCTAATATAATAAGTTCCATTAATTTATCGATGGCGTTTAATTGTGGTTAACATGTTCTTGGTTATTTTTTGTTACGTTTTTGTGTCAATTTGTTTATAATATATAGTTGTTTTGGTGATGAGAACACAGCTGTGATGAATTACAGTGTGAAACTGCTGTGTGTTTTAGATTACCTGATAGGTCATTCAAGTCAAGTAAGTAGTTTGACAAGCTTTTATCACAGCTGTGTACACACACACACATACCTGAACAGTCTAGCATTTTTATGTAATATTTTACTATTGTTTGTTATTATCAAACCTGTTTAAATAAATGTCATGAATTCTGGCTCATTTATTTCTTTTTTTGGCTAAGGATCATATACCAATATGTAATGCTTCTTAAAAGCCTGTTTTTAAATGGCCAGCTGCAGAATTACTTGCACACTAAAAATGTCTGGGATAAATCAGATCAGTCTTAAATTAAACAAACAAAAGCAATTAATGTTATTTGAAGTAAATGTATTGAAAGAAAACAATCTTAAAATCTACAGTAAAAAGTATTCTTTCGGAGAGAATAAAGTCATACCTACAACCCTGCATTTAGTAATTAGTAATACTGTAGTATGTTAGCAAAGTACGCAGCTGCTGAGATCCGTGCCTGGGTTCAGTGTACACAGATGTGATTGGCTGTGTCTAAAGCCTTGCGATTGACTGTCCAAGCTCTTGTGCCCAGTGTTTCCCAGTGGACAGGATAAAGTAATTGATAAAAAAAAAGTTAGCAAAGAAAGATCTGCTATAATGTCTATTTATTTATTAGGATTTTTTCATGACAGAAACGGTAGTTACTTGTTACACAAGATTCATCACGTTTAATGTCAAACACAGTCATGGACAATTTTGTATCTCCAATTTACCTCACTTGCATGTATTTGGACTGTGGGAGGAAACAGCAGCTCCCAGAGGAAACCCACACAGGGAGAACATGCAAACGACCCAAACTGCTCTACCTGGGGATTGAACCCAGCACCTTCTTGCTGTGAGGCGACAGTGGTACCCACTGAGCTGCAGTAATGCTTTATGGGATTAAAGAACCCCTTCAGACTCTTTTGTGGATCTCTTAACTTTATTATAGTGTAGGTTAATAAATTGGGATGGTGAGTTAAATAAAAGTTGATTCAAAAGAATGAACAAATCACAGATTCTACACTGCATGGCCAAAATATGTGGGTAACCCTTATCACATTAAGTTTATTATTATTATTGTTATTTATTAGGATTTAAACGTCATGTTTTACACACTGTGGTTACATTCATGAAAGAACAGGTAGTTGCTCAGTTCACAAGATTCATCAGTTCAAGTCTTTAATGTCAGTCATGGACAATTTTGTATTTCCAATTTACCTCACTTGCATGTATTTGGACTGTGGGAGGAAACCAGAGCTCCCACAGGAAACCCACACAGACACAGGGAGAACATGCAAACTCCACACAGAAAGGACCCAGACCGCTCCACCTGAGAACTGAACCCAGGACCTTCTTGCTGTGAGGTGACAGTGCCACCATGCTGCCTCCCAGTTTTAAGTATTTTGGACACACACATTCTTAACGATTGTATTAAATAATGTGGATAATAACTTCTACAACTGTTCTTTTTGTGAAATTGTATAATAGGGCAGTTCATAGCCTAGTGGTTAAAGTACTGGTCCAGTAATCAGAAGGTTGCCGGTTCAAGCCTCACCACTGCCATGTTGCCACTGTTGGGTCCTTGAGCAAGGCCTTTATGCCTCAATTGCTTAGACTGTATACTGTCACAACTGTAAGTCGCTTTGGAAAAAAAAGTGTCTGCTAAATGCAGAAAATGTAAATGTATGATTGGAACAGTATTATGTGACTTAAGCGTATTAATAGGTTTAATATTTAAGAAGACTGGGCTTCATCTCATCCTCATAGAGCTTTCCTTGTGATAGGTGGGACGAGACTGATGACTAAAAATTGGCCGTTCTCAATGCCTTCTGCTATAGTGGTATACAGTAGGAGATGAAATAAGTAATAATAATAATATATTGACCTTTATTGTAATTTTGTAAATCAGTATACTTTGTAATAATGTGTAATAACACACACACACACACATATATATATACAGTCAAGTCACATTATTATGACCACTTCCTACTTTCGATGGCGGCAGCACATCGCTCATGAAGGAATTTATGATTTGTGAGCTTGGTGGTTATATAAGGTGTGCGATAGGCTGTCTGCACATATATCCCTCGATACTGTCATGGGTAAAAGTATCATGGGTAAAAGTATCATGGGTACAATTGTCTTCCCTGGGGTGAATGGGATCTTCCAGCAAGACAATGCGACATGTCACATGGCTAGAAATGTCGGACATTGGTTGGAAGAGCATGACCAAGACTTCCATGTACTACCCTGGACCCATAATTCCCCAGACTTAAACTCAATTGAGCATCTGTGGGACCACCCTGATCATCGTGTTCGCTCTATGGATCCTCCCTTGCGCACCCTCCAGCAACTGTGGGATGGACTACAGTCAGCATGGCTCCAGATACCTGTGACAACCTACCAGGACCTTATTGAGTCACTCCCAGCCAGTCTAGCTTCTGTCCGTGCTACACATTGCGATTACTCTGAATATTAGCTGGTGGTTATAATAATGTGATATATATACATAATCAACCAAATATCAGGTTATTACTCACATGCAAATGTGTTTATAAAAAATATCTCCAATACACAAGGTCTAGTGTCCATTATTTGGAAAAAAAGACAAACCCAAAAGGCACATTTATCAACATAAAGCAATAGTGTTGTCTTCCACTGAGGTAGAGTGCTGTTGCAGGGTAACATTGTCTCGCAACATTTTATTGCTGCTTTTAAGCAAGTGCACATCCAGCTTTTGGAAAAATAAAGAATCCAGGTGAAAATATTGGTCCTGTTGTGCTTGTTTCCTCTGAACAGAAGAAGTATCTGTTGATGATCTCAGCTTTCTGCTCTTGCTGGCTCATTGCACATTAATAGAGATCTGTTAGTAAGAGAGAGAAGACATGATTTCTTATTAAACATTGGCTTTTATTATTATGCTGAGAATGTTAACTGTTTTTGACTGATTTTATTATTTTTAATGTATTTTATTTGGTTCTACATTTCAGTTTGGAATGGTTGGCTATGTATTTAAGATTCAAACTACACATTTTAATTAAAACAATTGTTACTTATTAACTAAAAATTATTTTAAAATGAATGAATTATTCAATATAATTTATAATCTACACCTACAGGGGTTGGACAAAATAACTGAAACACCTGTCATTTTAGTGTGGGAGGTTTCATGGCTAAATTGGACCAGTCTGGTGGCCAATCTTCATTAATTGCACATTGCACCAGTAAGAGCAGAGTGTGAAGGTTCAATTAGCAGGGTAAGAGCACAGTTTTGCTCAAAATATTGCAATGCACACAACATTATGGGTGACATACCAGAGTTCAAAAGAGGACAAATTGTTGGTGCACGTCTTGCTGGCGCATCTGTGACCAAGACAGCAAGTCTTTGTGATGTATCAAGAGCCACAGTATCCAGGGTAATGTCAGCATACCACCAAGAAGGACAAACCAACTGTGGACGCAAGAGGAAGCTGTCTGAAAGGGATGTTCGGGTGCTAACCCGGATTGTATCCAAAAAACATAAAACCACGGCTGCCCAAATCACGGCAGAATTAAATGTGCACCTCAACTCTCCTGTTTCCACCAGAACTGTCCGTCGGAAGCTCCACAGGGTCAATATACACGGCCGGGCTGCTATAGCCAAACCTTTGGTCACTCGTGCCGATGCCAAACGTCGGTTTCAATGGTGCAAGGAGCGCAAATCTTGGGCTGTGGACAATGTGAAACATGTATTGTTCTCTGATGAGTCCACCTTTACTGTTTTCCCCACATCCGGGAGAGTTACGGTGTGGAGAAGCCCCAAAGAAGCGTACCACCCAGACTGTTGCATGCCCAGAGTGAAGCATGGCATTCCCTTGGCCCAATACTTGTGCTAGATGGGCGCGTCACTGCCAAGGACTACCGAACCATTCTGGAGGACTATGCGCATCCAATGGCGGTGCCGTGTATCAGGATGACAATGCACCAATACACACACCAAGACTGGTGAAAGATTGGTTTGATGAACATGAAAGTGAAGTTGAACATCTCCCATGGCCTGCACAGTCACCAGATCTAAATATTATTGAGCCACTTTGGGGTGTTTTGGAGAAGCGAGTCAGGAAACGTTTTCCTCCACCAGCATCACGTAGTGACCTGGCCACTATCCTGCAAGAAGAATGGCTTAAAATCCCTCTGACCACTGTGCAGGACTTGTATATGTCATTTCCAAGACGAATTGACGCTGTATTGGCCGCAAAAGGAGGCCCTACACCATACTAATAAATTATTGTGGTCTAAAACCAGGTGTTTCAGTTATTTTGTCCAACCCCTGTACTTTGTGGGTATTCAATTACTAACTGTAGCTCATTTGTTGCTCTGTACACTTTGTTACCTTGCTGTATGTTGTTTATCTAGTGTAAGGGACCCATAGGACCCCACTGACCAGGTAATGTTTGGGTGGTGAACCATTCTCAGCACTGCAATGACATTAATACAGTGGTGTGTTTTGTAATGTAGGTTGTATTTCTTGATGCAGTGATGATCTGTGTTAAGTGACAATTGTTTACTGAAGTATTTCCAAACCAGTGTTATATTAATCATGGTAGCATGGTGGTTTCTCATACAGTTCCATCTGAGGACATGGATCCATACATGGATTAAGATTTCTCCAGATTTTCACAATATTATGTCCGGTAGATGATAAACCTCATAAAAATCTCATTTGTAATTTTTTTTTTTTTCTCCCAATTTTCCTCCCAATCTAGTTGTATCCAATTACCTGATTGCATTACGCTTTCTCTCTACTGATGTTGATTTCCACCCTGGTTGAGGAGAGCCGAGACACACACCCCCTCCAACACGTGTGCAGTAGCCAACTGCATCTTTTCACCCACACGAGGCGAGTTCATATGCGGATCAGCTTTGTGTATGGAGAGCCACACCCTGATCAACACATTATCCCTCGTCTTTGCACAGGCGCCATCAGCCAACAGGGGTCTGCAAGCCCTTGGACTGGTAACACACACACACACGCACACACACCATAAGGTGTCGTTTAGGGAGGGAGGGGTAAACGTGACTTAATTTTAACGGGAAACCTGAGCCTGGAATGATGCACACAATCGCCCTATTTTGTCAGGGATGGATGAGAGGCAGAAACGGAGCTCCTGGTCCAGAGCCCCCAGTCACTCCCTGTACTTGTTCTTGATGTAAGTTTGGCTCGAAAAGCTCAGTTCGTGCCATGAACAAATCAGATTTAACATAATGAAACAAGTTTATAGTTTATTTCTCAATTATTTGTCATTATACTGAGAGCACAGCTTCTTTTCTGCATGTTCTCTCTGTAGCTCGGTTACGGCTCTCTCAATTCAAAAGAAGCTTGATTGGCATGACAAATAAGGACATTCGTATTGCCAAAGCAAGTTAAAGAGAAATAATAAAAATAACAATAAGAAAGAACAAATATATACAAAACAGTTATATAAAAAAATATAAAATAGAATAAAATATTAATAAAAACAGTGCAAAATAATAACAATAAAAAATATTATATTTACAGTAATGAGGTAGTAATAACGATCAGTTTGTGTGTGTGTGTGTATCTCTCTCTCTCTCTTTGTGTGTGTGTGCGTCTCTCTCTCTCTGTGTGTGTTTGTGTGTGTGTGTGCGTGTCTCTCTCTCTTTTGTGTGTGTGCGTGTGTGTCGCTCGCTCTGTGTGTTTGTGTGTCTTTATATATTAATAATTTAAATATTAAATTATTAATATTTGATTCTATTTTATATTTTTTGCACATGTAACTGTTTTGTATATTTTTGTTTTTTCTTATTGTTATTTTTTATTATTTCTCTGTAACTTGCTTTGGCAATACGAATGTCCTTATTTGTCATGCCAATAAAGCTTCTTTTGAGTTTGAGTGTCTCTCTCTCGCGCTCTGTGTGTGTGTATGTGTGTGTGTGTGTGTGTGTGTGTGTGTGTGTGTGTCTTGCTCGCTCCCCGCTCTCCGTTTTCGGATTTGAATTTCGATAAACAGCTCTTATTATGATTAATTCCCTCTACTGATGGAAGCGGACTGGGTGGATTACAGCCGAACTGCGCAGAATTAAAAATATATATAGCGACTCATCCCTATCAGAATATTTTTGACGGCACCCCTGACGAAGCCAGACGGCACCCCAGGGTGCCGCGGCACCCCGGTTCAGAAAGGCTGTGCTAGCCCATTAGACTACACAGCCACCCGAACACCCTAACCTGGTTTCTTAGGGCATTAAATGATTTCATGTAAGTTCATGTCTTGGTACAAGCTATCATTCCCTTCTGATGTTTAGAATAAGCTTAGCAGGAAGGTGGGAAACTTACCTCACTTAGGATGACCCAGGATTCTAAGTTGGAATGAACAGTCATACGCATGGCAGCTACCTTATGCAGCTCCGGGGCAATCTGACCTTTTGCTATTCCATTTAAAAAAGAGCCTGCAACACACACATTTTATTATATATATATATATATATATATATATATATACAGTGTATCACAAAAGTAAGTACACCCCTCACATTTCTGCAAATATTTCATTATATCTTTTCATGGGACAACACTATAGACATGAAACTTGGATATAACTTAGAGTAGTCAGTGTACAGCTTGTATAGCAGTGTAGATTTACTGTCTTCTGAAAATAACTCAACACACAGCCATTAATGTCTAAATAGCTGGCAACATAAGTGAGTACACCCCACAGTGAACATGTCCAAATTGTGCCCAAATGTGTCGTTGTCCCTCCCTGGTGTCATGTGTCAAGGTCCCAGGTGTAAATGGGGAGCAGGGCTGTTAAATTTGGTGTTTTGGGTACAATTCTCTCATACTGGCCACTGGATATTCAACATGGCACCTCATGGCAAAGAACTCTCTGAGGATGTGAGAAATAGAATTGTTGCTCTCCACAAAGATGGCCTGGGCTATAAGAAGATTGCTAACACCCTGAAACTGAGCTACAGCATGGTGGCCAAGGTCATACAGCGGTTTTCCAGGACAGGTTCCACTCGGAACAGGCTTCGCCAGGGTCGACCAAAGAAGTTGAGTCCACGTGTTCGGCATCATATCCAGAGGTTGGCTTTAAAAAATAGACACATGAGTGCTGCCAGCATTGCTGCAGAGGTTGAAGACGTGGGAGGTCAGCCTGTCAGTGCTCAGACCATACGCCGCACACTGCATCAACTCGGTCTGCATGGTCGTCATCCCAGAAGGAAGCTGACGCACAAGAAAGCCCGCAAACAGTTTGCTGAAGACAAGCAGTCCAAGAACATGGATTACTGGAATGCCCTGTGGTCTGACGAGACCAAGATAAACTTGTTTGGCTCAGATGGTGTCCAGCATGTGTGGCGTCGCCCTGGTGAGAAGTACCAAGACAACTGTCTCTTGCCTACAGTCAAGCATGGTGGTGGTAGCATCATGGTCTTGGGCTGCATGAGTGTTGCTGGCACTGGGGAGCTGCAGTTCATTGAGGGAAACATGAATTCCAACATGTACTGTGACATTCTGAAACAGAGAATGATCCCCTCCCTTCGAAAACTGGGCCTCATGGCAGTTTTCCAACAGGATAACGACCCCAAACACAACCTCCAAGATGACAACTGCCTTGCTGAGGAAGCTGAAGGTAAAGGTGATGGACTAAACCCAATTGAGCACCTGTGGCGCATCCTCAAGTGGAAGGTGGAGGAGTTCAAGGTGTCTAACATCCACCAGCTCCGTGATGTCATCATGGAGGAGTGGAAGAGGATTCCAGTAGCAACCTGTGCAGCTCTGGTGAATTCCATGCCCAGGAGGGTTAAGGCAGTGCTGGATAATAATGGTGGTCACACAAAATATTGACACTTTGGGCACAATTTGGACATGTTCACTGTGGGGTGTACTCACTTATGTTGCCAGCCATTTAGACATTAATGGCTGTGTGTTGAGTTATTTTCAGAAGACAGTAAATCTACACTGCTATACAAGCTGTACACTGACTACTCTAAGTTATATCCAAGTTTTATTTCTATAGTGTTGTCCCATGAAAAGATATAATAAAATATTTGCAGAAATGTGAGGGGTGTACTCATTTTTGAGATACACTGTATATATACGTATATATATATATATATATAGTGAGGAAAATAAGTATTTGATCCCCTGCTGATTTTGTAAGTTTACCCCCTTACAAAGACTTGAACAGTCTATAATTTTTATGGAAGGTTTATTTTAACAGAGAGAGACAGAATATCAACAAAAAATCCAGAAAAAAAACCATTAAATAAAAGTTATAAATTAATTTGTATTTAACTAAGGGAAATAAGTATTTGATCCCCTACCAACCAGCAAGAATTCTGACCCCCACAGACCGGTTATGTGCACAAAAGGCACACAAATTAGTCCTGTCCCTGTATAAAAGACACCTGTAACAGAATCAGTTTCTTCCGTTCAAATCTCTCAACCACCATGGGCAAGACCAAAGAGCTATTAAAGGATATCAGGGACAAGATTGTAGACCTGCACAAGGCTGGAATGGGCTACAAGACCATCAGCAAGAAGCTTGGTGAGAAAGAGACCACTGTTGGTGCGATAATTCGAAAATGGAAGAAATACAAGATCACAGTCAATCACCCTCGCTCTGGAGCTCCATGCAAGATCTCACCTGGTGGGGTAAGAATGATTCTGAGAAAGGTGAGGTCAGTCCAGAATTACACGGGAGGAGCTTGTCAATGATCTCAAGGGAGCTGGGAGCAGAGAAATGCTGGATATGACTCCAAGAACACCATCCCCACCGGGCATTTCTTTTCCTCCAAACACGGCAAGTGGAGTTGATGCCAAAGAGCTCAATTTTGGTCTCATCTGACCATATCACATTCTCCCAAGCTTTCTCTGAATCATTCAGGTGTTCATTGGCAAACTTCAGACGGGCCTGTACATGAGCCTTCTTGAGCAAAGGGACTTTGCGGGCACTGCAGGATCTCAATCCATTACGGCGAAGTGTGTTACTAATGGTTTTCTTGGTGACTGTGCTCCCAGCTCCCTTGAGATCATTGACAAGCTCCTCCCGTGTAATTCTGGACTGACCTCACCTTTCTCAGAATCATTCTTACCCCACCAGGTGAGATCTTGCATGGAGCTCCAGAGTGAGGGTGATTGACTGTGATCTTGTATTTCTTCCATTTTCGAATTATCGCGCCAACAGTGGTCTCTTTCTCACCAAGCTTCTTGCTGATGGTCTTGTAGCCCATTCCAGCCTTGTGCAGGTCTACAATCTTGTCCCTGACGTCCTTTGATAGCTCTTTGGTCTTGCCCATGGTGGTCGAGAGATTTGAATGGAAGAAACTGATTCTGTTACAGGTGTCTTTTATACAGGGACAGGAGTAATTTGTGTGCCTCATGGGCACATAACCGGTCTGTGGGGGTCAGAATTCTTGCTGGTTGGTAGGGGATCAAATACTTATTTCCCTTAGTTAAATACAAATTAATTTATAACTTTTATTTAATGGTTTTTTTTCTGGATTTTTTGTTGATATTCTGTCTCTCTCTGTTAAAATAAACCTTCCATAAAAATTATAGGCTGTTCAAGTCTTTGTAAGGGGGTAAACTTACAAAATCAGCAGGGGATCAAATACTTATTTTCCCCACTGTATATATATATACAGGGGTTGGACAAAATAACTGAAACACCTGTCATTTTAGTGTGGGAGGTTTCATGGCTAAATTGGACCAGTCTGGTGGCCAATCTTCATTAATTGCACATTGCACCAGTAAGAGCAGAGTGTGAAGGTTCAATTAGCAGGGTAAGAGCACAGTTTTGCTCAAAATATTGCAATGCACACAACATTATGGGTGACATACCAGAGTTCAAAAGAGGACAAATTGTTGGTGCACGTCTTGCTGGCGCATCTGTGACCAAGACAGCAAGTCTTTGTGATGTATCAAGAGCCACGGTATCCAGGGTAATGTCAGCATACCACCAAGAAGGACAAACCACATCCAACAGGATTAACTGTGGACGCAAGAGGAAGCTGTCTGAAAGGGATGTTCGGGTGCTAACCCGGATTGTATCCAAAAAACATAAAACCACGGCTGCCCAAATCACGGCAGAATTAAATGTGCACCTCAACTCTCCTGTTTCCACCAGAACTGTCCGTCGAGAGCTCCACAGGGTCAATATACACGGCCGGGCTGCTATAGCCAAACCTTTGGTCACTCGTGCCAATGCCAAACGTCGGTTTCAATGGTGCAAGGAGCGCAAATCTTGGGCTGTGGACAATGTGAAACATGTATTGTTCTCTGATGAGTCCACCTTCACTGTTTTCCCCACATCCGGGAGAGTTACGGTGTGGAGAAGCCCCAAAGAAGCGTACCACCCAGACTGTTGCATGCCCAGAGTGAAGCATGGGGGTGGATCAGTGATGGTTTGGGCTGCCATATCATGGCATTCCCTTGGCCCAATACTTGTGCTAGATGGGCGCGTCACTGCCAAGGACTACCGAACCATTCTGGAGGACCATGTGCATCCAATGGCGGTGCCGTGTATCAGGATGACAATGCACCAATACACACAGCAAGACTGGTGAAAGATTGCTTTGATGAACATGAAAGTGAAGTTGAACATCTCCCATGGCCTGCACAGTCACCAGATCTAAATATTATTGAGCCACTTTGGGGTGTTTTGGAGAAGCGAGTCAGGAAACGTTTTCCTCCACCAGCATCACGTAGTGACCTGGCCACTATCCTGCAAGAAGAATGGCTTAAAATCCCTCTGACCACTGTGCAGGACTTGTATATGTCATTTCCAAGATGAATTGACGCTGTATTGGCCGCAAAAGGAGGCCCTACACCATACTAATAAATTATTGTGGTCTAAAACCAGGTGTTTCAGTTATTTTGTCCAACCCCTGTATGTATATACCTACAAATATACCTACACTTGATCTTTGCATTAATGGAAAGAGGGGTAAATGTTTGCTGTCTAATTGAAGAGAAAAAGAAAACTAGAACAAGCTACTGTCAATAATTAAATATATTTACACATAAGGCGGTTGCCCAAAAGTGTGTGGCCCATAAGTATATGTATATATATATATATATATATGAACATATACCTAGCTATGAGCATATAAGGTTTATTTCTTCCTGCACTTCTTCCTGCACTTATGGGCCACACACTTTTGGGCAACCGCCTTATGTGTAAATGTATTTAATTACTGACAGTAGCTTGTTCTAGTTTTCTTTTTCTCTTCAATTAGACAGCAAACATGTACCCCTCTTTCCATTAATGCAAAGATGAAGTGTAGGTATATTTAATAGAATGTAATGCCTTTATTTACATTTACATTTTCGGCATTTAGCAGACGCCTTTATCCAAAGCGACTTACAGTACTGTGACAGTATACTGTTTGAGCAATTAAGGGTTAAGGGCCTTGCTCAAGGGCCCAACAGCAGCAACCTGGCAGTGGTGGGGCTTGAACCAGCAACCTTCTGATTACTAGTCCAGTACCTTAACCACTAGGTTACAACATATGTATATATTTGTCATATATACATATACTGTACACATGTACAGTACAATGAAATTCTTTCTTTAGATGTCCCAGCTTGTTAGAAAGCTGCGGTCAAAGTGCAGGGTCAGCCATAGTACAGCGCCCCTAGAGCAGACAGGGTTAAGGGCCTTGCTCAAGGGGCCCAACAGTGGCTGCATAGCAGAGCTGGGATTTTAACTCTCAACCTTTCAATTGATAGCCCAAAGCTCAACTCATTAGGTTACCATTGTACCTCTACTGTTCTATAAGAGAGACAAAGCAACAGTTACACACATGAAAAGGTAGCTTTTAAATAGTAGCTATTTAAAAAGCTTTTAAATTAAAGAGAGATATGTAAATGTTGATTCAAACTCTGATCACAGTGATGGTGGCCTTGTGCATTAGACTGTGCCAGCCAAGCCACCAAAAAGCTTTACTATATACAATACTATATACAAAATGTGTTGTATATTAATGTACAAGCAAAATTGACATAAAAAGGCCGCCAGTCCAGAAGTTAAAAGTTTGCTCCTTCACTCTGGGCATCAGACTCCTCACTTCAGACATTCAAATTCTTGTTATGCAAATGCTCACAATGACAATACAGGGAACAGAAAAGGGGGCTGAAGCAAATTGTAAACAAATGATGCTACCTACTACTACGAAGCCATCTGAGGAATGTCTACAACACTGGAGCAGTCCTTTCTCCCCAGTCTCTCTTACTGCAACCTGAAAAACACAGATTAGATATAAATCATACTACAGAATTATTCTAAACTGAAGCAAGTAGTAGAAGCAACTTCTTGTACACATTATTGAGTTGTTGCTTTGATTATAAATAGATATAACTGCCATTTACCCATGTTTTCACTTAATTATGGGCGAATAAGTATAATTGATGGTTAAAATACCCATTCAAAATAAAATCCACAACACAGTAATGTGTGCAAAAAAATAGAGGTTTCTGAATACTCACTAAATCCATTTTATATATACACAAACCACACTGAGCTCAACATCAGTTGTGGGCTACAATGTATTAGAGCAGAGTATCACTTACGTCACTTGGTAGCACCTCCACAGTAGTGTTGTAAAACTTATCTGAATTTGTCTCAATATTTCCACTTCTGAAAAGGTACCTAGAGGCACACCAAATAAACACATGCACAGTACTGTTAGGAAACATTTGTAGACATGGGGAGAACATGCAGAACTTGCTTTTTGGTTGGTTACCACCATGCTGCCACAGGTGCTAGTGACCTCAGCATGTATTAGCCATAAATAGAAACAAGTTGAAATTTTTACTATCAGAGTATCGATTTTAATCCTTAAATTCTCAGCAGTGTATTACTAGTGGCAAACAGTGGGGTCTCAAACTAATCGGTGCTGCTGTCACCGTGGCGATGATGTGCTGGACCAGGTGTGTTCACTCGCAGTCTGCCTTAACACATCACAAAAACCATCCAAAGGCTCTTAAAGACTGTTACGCTGTTCTGGTGTCAGGCCTTCGCTGCTCCGTTGCCACAGCTCCTTAATGGCGTCCTCTGCTTTCTGCTGCTGGGTTGTGTCATGTCTCTGGGGTGCGTCGTGCTGCTGGGGTGCATTGTGCTGCTGGGGAGCACTGCCCGTGGTTCCAGTGGCTCTCCCTCTTACTTATTGGTGCTGCATATTCAGCATATTCAACCGGAAGCCGCGGTGTCCACCAATCTGTGGTATTTTCCCCACCCGAGCCTGGTGTGTTTTCAGCTCCTCCAGGACTCTCGAAGAATACCCAATATGTGTCCCAATTTTTCTAATTAAAATATCAGGATCCAAATGTGTAAAGCAAATATAGACCTGTCCAGGAGGACTGGTTGTGTGTTTACTTTAATTAATTGTCTTGTTCTAATGAATATAAAATAAAATCATATTGTGGACATTTAAAACTTTGGGCATATAACGTTAGTCAAATGCTAAATATTCAAACATTCGTCCACTTAAATTCATTTTAATTCCAAGTTTTAATAGCACAAAATGTTAAAGGGAAAAAGTTAAAGGGAGGTAAATACTAAGGAATGCAGGCAATGTAAATCATCAGCAACAAAAATGTGCGGGTAAATGCACAATAGCAAATCTTAATTAGGGCAGCATGGTGGCACACTTAGGTGCACAGCTTTAGTGTCTCACAGTCTACAGGGCCCCAAATTGAACCTGAGTTGTTTTGTCAATCTAAGTAGATACATTGGTTTCCTCCTTCAAAAAACTCAAAAAAGTGTGGGATACCCTGTGTTTCTTGCACCCAGTGTTAAGTGAATAGGCATTGGACAAAGCATGACCTTACCCAAGATAAAGAGGATAGTATCAATGAACAAGAAATTTGACAGCCACCTTGACAAAATAAATCATTGTAATAACTTCTACAATCATGATCTAATCATTATTAGGTCACACTACCACAAATCAGCTACATATCACTTCCAAAAGTGGTCCAAACTGGAATTATAAATGTCAGAATTATTCCAATATTTGCTATCACATAAAGCCAACATTGGAGTTAGGTCACTTGTACCATAAACATAGTCTTTAAAATGACCACAATCTTACTGGCTGTTAAAGGGAGGCATTAACCTGAAACAAATTTGTATAAATGCAAAAAAATCTAGCCTGAGGAGTAGAGAAACACTAAGAGTAGTGTACACTAAGAGTTTACTGATGGCCAGGGTCTTTAAAAATGAAGATAATATGAAAAAAGTGCTAGAAGTAAGAGGGAATCTGACCTCTCTGCCACTCTGATCTGTGTACATGACATTTGGCTCAGACATTGGGGTTTTAGGCACTAAACTGTTCAGAACTAAGTGACATAATGATGTACATTTAAACGTGTGCGTGTGCTCTAACCCATTGACGTTCTGCGGTCGGTTGAATGTGATAAGGATGTAGTCTTCTTTGGAGGGTGTCAGAGCCCAAAAGAAGTCTTGTCCTCTATAAGCCCTGTCCAGAGAGTGGACCTGATAAACCTTCAGGCTGCTCTTCAACACAGCAGATGGGTTTGGGTGGGGCTTAAACAGGGGCTGTTTTCCAAAGTCTTTATCCTGTAAAACACAAGTTGTGACAATAGAGAATAAAAAAGCAAGCTGCAACAATAAACCACCAACAAATAAAAAGATATGTGCCAACTGAAAATGAGCATTACTTTCAGCTTCTGTACTTTGCCGGGCAGAGATGAATGCAGACCCACATGCTGAAACAGGGAGGGTTTGTAGGTGCGCTTCATTTTGGCCTTTTCATTATTGCAGTGTTTCTGCAAACAAGACCACAGTGATATAAGCTGGTTATTAAAGCATTTCATTTTCATCAACCGCTTTTTCCTGATTAGGGTTGCTGCGGGTCCGGGTCAACTGGGAAACACTGGGTGCAAGGCAGGAATACCATGGAGAAACAATCTCATTCACAAAATATCACATAAACACTGCTGGACATTTTCCGACTATGACATTTGATACAATTGGCGCCCAGAACACCCCAAGCATCTTCTAATTGATCTTTTTAATTGACCCTTTTATTAGCTGTTTTAGATGTGCCACCATCCTGGTTGTACACTCAACAGACACAATTGGTCTTGTCTGAGAGCGAATAGACCACATAGGGATATTAACCTTTCTGCTACAATAGCGATTCCTGCTGGCACTTACAGCAAAACAATACCGACACTGTTTCAGAGTGCACAAGGAATTCAAGTTGCCAAATTGTGATGCAGAAAAAGCTGCCTGCTTAATTTAAAAGGGATCTTTTACCTATGGGATCTGGGTCGCATGACCACAATCCAGCAGAACCAAACTGTCATGTGAATTGTGTCCTTCAATAAATTCCCAGCCCTTAGCTTAGGATCCAAACCCATTAATGTAGGCCATCTTTTTACACTGCATGCAATTCTAGAGGGATCGTTGGTCCATCATAGCTGGTAGCTTTTGCAGTTAGTCTTTTAGCAGTAATTATATTGTTTAGACAAAAGCCAAATAGGCATTACATTAGTTACATTAGATGGTGTAGTTTCAGAAACACTATACAGATGTATTTTAATGATATTTATGTCACAAGGTAAAGCCTTTAAAATAGACCCAGACACATTAAAAAATGTGACAAATATCAATTGTGATGATGTCTTGCGTTCTCTTCCAGACGACCATATTGCAGTTCCGTTTTTTTTTTTTTTTTATATTTTCTTTATGCTTTTTCTCCACTTTTTCTCCCTTTTTTAGCACGTCCAATTGCCCGATTGCGTCATGCTTTCTCTACACCAATGCCGATCCCTGCTCTGATTGAGGAGAACAAAGCTAACCCACGCCCCCTCCGACACGTGGGCAGCATGCCGTATGCATTTTATCACCTGCACTTTGACGAGTGCAGTGCAGCTCAGCACTGTGTACGAAGAGACACACCCTGAGAGCACTCTTTTCTCATCTCTGTGCAGGCGCCATCAATCAGCCAGCAGAGGTCATAATTGCACCAGTCATGGGAGAGAGACCCTATCGGGCTTAGTCCCACCCATATCTGAACAACAAGCCAATCTGGTAGGCAGAGCCTTAGCTGGTAGGCAGAGCTGAGATTCAATACAATGTATTCGAGATGGTTCCAGCGTGGGTTTTTACCGCTGCGCCACCTGAGCGGCCCCTACAGTTCCGGTTTTAAACTTACTCAGTTATTTAACCATAACAATTTGGCCACTGTGTCACCTTATATTTATAAAAATGTAAGAGGAAAATTTATAGACTAAGACACTTTTAAATAAATTAAATAAATGTTATGTAATTGAATCTTACAAAGTCTTTTTCTGGGTTACACATTTTGACCCAGAGGATGTGATCCAGCAGCCAGTCAATGGGCTTGTCCTTGTGAAACATGAGAAAAAACTCCACAACAGTTGGCAAGTCTGAAGCTTGAAAAAGCTTTCCTGATAATAACAGAAATAGAATTTAAAATTAACAACACAAGGTATGAATAAATTAGCATCCTGAAACTAGGCTAAATCAGGCTAAGTTATGTATCATATTAGCTACAATGTCCCTATAGTTTCAGCTGTATTAATTTTCTGAAATGTCAGACAGTGTCACGAATTCAGCCCCTCTGTGCTCCCAGAGCATGTTTAGTGCGTAGGTGCCACACCCATGTCTCTGAGAGCACACAGTGGAGGAGGCTTTGTTTAGGATGTCAGGCCAACGCCTCCTCATAATGATTGGTCAATGAAGCTAATGATCCACAGCTGCTCCTCATTGCAGGTAATGCTCAGGGCATTTAAGGGAGCTGTGGATCCTTTGGTGGAGACTATTTTGGCTTTGATGGTCATGCTTTTGGTTTGTCATGTACTGGTGTTCATGTTCATGTTCATGTTCATGTTCATGTTCATGTTCATGTTCATGTTCATGTTCATGTTCATGTTCATGTTCATGTTCATGTTCATGTTCATGTTCATGTTCATGTTCATGTTGTTTTGCTCTTGCCCATGTTTGTTTTGTGTTAGTATTGTTCATGTTTAGCTTTAGCATGGTTAGCTTGGCTTAGGGTCTAGAATAGTATGGTCAGGTCTAAGGTGTGTTTAGTTTAGCAGTTAGCTTAGCATTTAGCTTAAGTAATGTGTTGGAGAGTCTTGTCTTGTGTAACCTGTCTTATATTATTATTATTATTATTATTATTATTATTATTATTATTAATAAATACTTTGTTAAGCATCTCTGCGTGTGTGTCCGTCCCCGCTTGTCTCGTCTAGCCCATCCGTTATAGACAGAAAATTATTGTTATTTGCTTTTAGCATAAATGTGACATTATGCATGCATGTATTTGTGTGCTTTTTTTGTATGGGGCTTTTTAAAAGAACATTTCTGACAATCATTGACAATCATTCTTTGTATAAGCTATGGTGGAATGTAACAGGCTAATGTTGAACATTTGTTTGTAATTTCATAGATATATAAATATAAAATACCAACAGAGACAAGAATAGAACTACTAGAAAAGATGAAACTTACCAATAAAGCCCAGTGCAGAAAACTCCAGGAACAACCACTTCTGACTTCTCACAGTACTGATATAGGCCTTTATAGCCTCACTGTACCCTGACTTAGCAACAATGTCGTCTTCCAGCTGTAATAACCCAGGCGTAATCATTGAGACATTTGCAGAGCAAAGCACTTTTTGGTCTATGTGTTTTGCATGTAAAATCTATTTAGGTATTACCTGAATATAGTATGCACCTTTATGCTGAGCATACATCATAAGGAAACTGTAGTCCAGGTTCTGCTTGGTTCTCCATCTAGAGGTAAACATTTTGCATAATTGGTTTTATATAAATCTGCACAGTGATTACAGAGTGCTAAATTAAAATAAAGGTAAACATGTAAACTCCTACTGGACTCTTTCTTTCGAGTCGCCAAAGGTTGCCTTCAGGTTGGTAAAGTCTGGATAGTAGTATTGAGAGGGTGAAATTACTTCAATCAGCCCAGATTTCACTTCCTCTGGAAAACTACACACAAACATACACAAACACACACAATGTTGTAGTTTTATGCCATATAAATATACACCGATCAGCCATAACATTAAAACCACCTCCTTCTACACATACTGTCCATGTTATCAGCTCCACTTACCATATAGGAGCACTTTGTAGTTCTACAATTACTGACTGTAGTCAATCTGTTTCTCTGCATGCTTTGTTAGCCCCCTTTCATCCTGTTCTTCAATGGTCAGGACCACCAAAGAGTAGGTATTATTTGGGTGGTGGATCATTCTCAGCACTGCAGTGACACTGACATGGTGGTGGTGTGTTAGTGTGTGTTGTGCTGGTATGAGTGGATAAGACACAGCAGCGATGCTGGAGTTTTTAAACACCTCACTGTCACTGCGGGACAGAGAATAGTCCACCAACCAAAATATCCAGCCAACAGCGCCCCGTGGGCAGCGTCCTGTGACCAGTGATGAAGGTCTAGAAGATGACCAACTCAAACAGCAGCAATACAAGGTGGAGCAACGAGGTAGGAGCATGTCTAATAGAGTGGACAGTGAGTGGACACGGTATTTTAAAACTCCAGCACAACACACACTAACACACCACCACCATGTCAGTGTCACTGCAGGGCTGAGAATGATCCACCACCCAAATAATACCTACTCTGTGGGGGTCCTGACCATTGAAAAACAGAGTGAAAGCAGGTTAAAAAAGTGTAGAGAAACAGATGGACTACAGTCAGTAATTGTAGAACTTCAAAGTGCTTTTATATGGTAAGTGGAGCTGATAAAATGAACAGTGAGTGTAGAAACAAGGAGGTGGTTTTAATGTTATGGCTGATCAGTGTATTTTCTCATAATACATTAATATGGCTGATCCATATAGTAGCCATGGTTTTCTATTTCTATTTTCTATTTATAACTGCTCTAAGATCAATAAACTTAAGTAATGGGGTATGTTAAGTGCCTTTATGATGCCTGTGTATCCTTTGTACACTGTTTCAGAGATCACCTGATAGTTTTGAGTTTAAATCCCAAAATGTTCTATATGTGCAATCTTAAAAATCAACTAAAAGAACACTGCATGGTTTAAAAACAATAAAATGCAATGGAATTAAAAATAAAAATGATAACTCACTTTCTCTGAATGCTGGCTGCCACGCTGTTTAAAAACTCACTGTTTGTCTGTAAATGGAAAAAAGCTGGTGATTGAAATGGGGGAATGAAGGTAAAATGAAAAAAATAATAAATGTATCAATCAAATGTTTAGGGCCAACTTAAATATCAAGATCAATGGACATGAGTGAAATCTCAGGAGCAATGAACAAAAGACATTGTATGTAAACATTAACTCTGATCTCTAATTTGCTTAACCTGTTCTGAAACTTGTTTTGTGGTATAAAGACAGGAAAATCCTAAATCTATCATTTTCTTTTAAACAAGCTTTTGGACCAGAGCTAAATTAGTGCTACGGCCACAACACTGCTATATATTGTATATATAGCTACAGTGTATCACAAAAGTGAGTACACCCCTCACATTTCTGCAGATATTTAAGTATATCTTTTCATGGGACAACACTGACAAAATGACACTTTGACACAATGAAAAGTAGTCTGTGTGCAGCTTATATAACAGTATACATTTATTCTTCCCTCAAAATATCTCAATATACAGCCATTAATGTCTAAACCACCGGCAACAAAAGTGAGTACACCCCTAAGAGACTACACCCCTAAATGTCCAAATTGAGCACTGCTTGTCATTTTCCCTCCAAAATGTCATGTGATTTGTTAGTGTTACTAGGTCTCAGGTGTGCATAGGGAGCAGGTGTGTTCAATTTAGTAGTACAGCTCTCACACTCTCTCATACTGGTCACTGAAAGTTCCAACATGGCACCTCATGGCAAAGAACTCTCTGAGGATCTTAAAAGACGAATTGTTGCGCTACATGAAGATGGCCATGGCTACAAGAAGATTGCCAACACCCTGAAACTGAGCTGCAGCACAGTGGCCAAGATCATCCAGCGTTTTAAAAGAGCAGGGTCCACTCAAAACAGACCTCGCGTTGGTCGTCCAAAGAAGCTGAGTGCACGTGCTCAGCGTCACATCCAACTGCTGTCTTTGAAAGATAGGCGCAGGAGTGCTGTCAGCATTGCTGCAGAGATTGAAAAGGTGGGGGGTCAGCCTGTCAGTGCTCAGACCATACGCCGCACACTACATCAAATTGGTCTGCATGGCTGTCACCCCAGAAGGAAGCCTCTTCTGAAGTCTCTACACAAGAAAGCCCGCAAACAGTTTGCTGAAGACATGTCAACAAAGGACATGGATTACTGGAACCATGTCCTATGGTCTGATGAGACCAAGATTAATTTGTTTGGTTCAGATGGTCTCAAGCATGTGTGGCGGCAATCAGGTGAGGAGTACAAAGATAAGTGTGTCATGCCTACAGTCAAGCATGGTGGTGGGAATGCCATGGTCTGGGGCTGCATGAGTGCAGCAGGTGTTGGGGAGTTACATTTCATTGAGGGACACATGAACTCCAATATGTACTGTGAAATACTGAAGCAGAGCATGATCCCCTCCCTCCAGAAACTGGGTCGCAGGGCAGTGTTCCAGCATGATAATGACCCCAAACACACCTCTAAGACGACCACTGCTTTATTGAAGAGGCTGAGGGTAAAGGTGATGGACTGGCCAAGCATGTCTCCAGACCTAAACCCAATAGAACATCTTTGGGGCATCCTCAAGCGGAAGGTGGAGGAGCGCAAAGTCTCGAATATCCGCCAGCTCCGTGATGTCGTCATGGAGGAGTGGAAAAGCATTCCAGTGGCAACCTGCGAAGCTCTGGTAAACTCCATGCCCAGGAGAGTTAAGGCAGTTCTGGGAAATAATGGTGGCCACACAAAATATTGTTGCCGGTGGTTTAGACATTAATGGCTGTATATTGAGTTATTTTGAGGGAAGAATAAATGTATACTGTTATATAAGCTGCACACAGACTACTTGTCATTGTGTCAAAGTGTCATTTTGTCAGTGTTGTCCCATGAAAAGATATACTTAAATATCTGCAGAAATGTGAGGGGTGTACTCACTTTTGTGATACGCTGTATATTATAGTAACATGTATGCACCATTAAGCAGTGGCACTGGTATGAGAGCATAAACATTCTGGATATCATTTACAAAAGTCTTTACACTTTGTATTCAATAATTTGTTGCATTCTTTAAGGCAGATGCTCTCAAGCATCTTCGGATTGGATGGTAAGCTTCTGTGAACTGCCATCTTCAACTCTCTCCACAGATGCTGGGTGGGTACTAATTATGGACTTAAGCTAGGCCATTCAGGGACATTCACAGATGTGCTGCTTCAGAATGGTTGTAACTGTATGTTTCACATCTTTTTTCTGTTGAAAGGTAAACTGTCATCTCAGTGCGCTACATTTGTTGCATTCATCTTTTTACCAGTCTCCTTGTCTTTGCCACAAAGAAGCACAACCATAGCATGATACTGGCATCAACCAGATCATGGTCTTTTTTCACTACATGCTTGCTCACTGTGACTGAATTATTGAGACATATTCTTTGTCCAAAACATGACACTTTTTGTGTGTTTCAGATAATATGATAAAATCTTTGCAATAAAAACTTTACCTACAGCAGCTTGGTGTATAAAGTTGTAAAACGCTATTTATGGAGGTGGTTTGACCTCTTAATGTCTTATTAGTTACTTTGACTGACAAAATCTGGTGACTTCTCTCTGCCCACATACACCCATTAGGCATAACATTATGACCACCTTCCTAATTTTATGTTGGTCCCCCTTTTGCTGCCAAAACAGCCCTGACCCGTTGAGGTATGGAGCATTAACTTCTTCAGCAATTTGAGCTACAGTAGCTCATCTGTTGGATCGGATCACACGGGCCAGCCTTGGCCGCCCATGTCCCTGTCGCCAGTTTACCACTGTTCCTTCATTGGACCACCTTTGATAGATACTGATCACTGCAGACCGGGAACACCCCACAAGAGATGCAGTTTTGGAGATGCTCTGACCCAGTCATTTAGCCATCACAATTTGGCCCTTGTCAAACTCACTTGCCCATTTTTCCTGCTTCTAACAGATCAACTTTGAGGATAAAATTTTCACTTGCTGCCTAATATATCCCACCCACTAACAGGTGCCGTGATGAAGAGATAATCAGTGTTATTCACTTCATCTGTCAGTGGTCATGTTATGCCTGGTCGTCGTATAAAGACTAGTTTAACTGCACTCATTAGACTGAGCCACAAGCATTACTTTTGGTAAGTTCAGAATAGCAACTCAACTGTGTCCAGCACAAATGAGCTTTTAAAATAGTCTTTACAGAGTCCTGACTGCAATGCTAAAAAACATTTGTGGACTTCGCTAAAAACTATGTTCTAAACAAATAATTAAACTTAATTCTGCAAGTGGACAAAGATCCAGAATTCTGCCTCGTTTGGCTGGTTCATGGCTATCAAATGCTGCTAAAAAAGGTGAAACAGGTTAAGCACCATATACCCTGTTATGTCCAATTTT
Source organism: Trichomycterus rosablanca (assembly GCF_030014385.1). Lineage (NCBI taxonomy): Eukaryota > Metazoa > Chordata > Actinopteri > Siluriformes > Trichomycteridae > Trichomycterus > Trichomycterus rosablanca. The sequence continues at coordinate 22,476,560 of NC_085995.1, forward strand.
AAACCAACCCACAAAAACTCACAGTAAATTGAATTTTACATGAGCGTGTTACATTCATTTAGTCACCAAAGTTTTATTTTTAGACCTTAACTCCACCTCTTCATCAGTTTTAGTTTGCCATGGCTAACACCAGTCAACTGTAGCTGGTGAGTATTTATCAAGCCACACAACCAGCAATCAACAACAGCCACATATGATGAACAAACAGGGATTTGTGGTTCATGTCTGACTATTGGCAAAAACTTGCAAAAGAGACTAGTGGAAAACAATCAAAGATTTCTGTAGACTTACCTCTGCTACAAGAACGATAATGATTAGGTCCGCCCTCTGTTCAGGTGAGAGGTCGTAGACAAGAGAGCTTAATGTGGTCATTAGATAACTGTCCTTTGGTCTTTGCACCGTGGGGACCCCTAACACCAGTGACACTGAACACACATGAACACAGACGAGAGAAAGGATCGTATTAGATCCTGCAGTACACATCTCCTATAACTCCTATATCTCCTCCTTTACCTACAATATATGGCAAATCTATATGTGCAAAACTATGTGGATGAATTTGTTGGACATTCCATTTCAAAACCATGGGCATCAATATATCATTCAAACATAAGACCCAGGGTATGTGTGTTTAAAACTGCTTTTAAAGGTGTCTATTAATGAGGCACGTTCACTATAGGAACTAATTTCTGGTGTTTCAGCAACACCCATGGCTTACAGGTGCGTAAAAGTAAGTCTATAAAATAGATGTATGCTTCCATTTTTGTGTGAACATTTGGGGGACGACATTTGTGCACAAAGCAAGTACATGGTGTAGAGGAAAAGCACCTTTGGGATTCAAGATTCAAGATTCAACATTAACTTTGTCATTTTACTGTACACCAAAGTGTATAGAAAAACAAAACTGCGAGCATTCGGTTCATCCTAAAACACTGCAAATTTAAAATATAGAGCATATATAAAATAAAGGATATAAAATGGTTTAATATGCATCAGATTTGGTTATTTTGTTCTGTCCAGGAGTCTAATGGCGGTCAGGTAAAAGCTATTCCTAAATCGGACCGTATTGCAGCGTAGACTACTGTACCTTTTACCAGAGGGTAAGTCCACTCTCCTCAAGGCCTTTTTTTCTGAGGTGTTGCAACTCTCATACCAGAGAGAGATGCTGCTGGTTCAAACACTCTCTTTTGTGCCTCTATAGAAAGTGGTGAGGATGGGTGCGCTGAGATGTGTCCTTTTCAATCGGCGTAGGAAACGCAGGCGCTGGTGAGCCTTTTTGACCATAGAGGACCAGGTCAGGTTGTCCGTAACGTGGACCCCTAGGAACTTTATGTTCTGGACAATCTTAACAGGAGTGCCACTGATGTAGATAGGGTGTGCGTGGGCTGTTTTCTCCTGAAGTCAATGAACTGAAACAGGTCTTTTCGTCTAACAACAGTGTCTGACATCACAAATGATCTGTTGACTTCCACAGACACACTTAAATACTTGGTGACAAAACCTTCACAGAAGAGTCAATGGATTGGGGTAATGAGCTGTGCATTAACGTCTGCAGTTTAAAAAAAAAAAAATAGTGCATAGGTTGTGTTGAAGAATTGAAAAATTGCCTGCCAAAATATGCCAGGTTGCCCAAATGGTTGCATACAAGTGCATATTACAGTCTTTTTACAAATCCTTTGGACCAGCTTTTCTCCTAAAAGATGACTCACAAAGCCTAGAAATCTAAAACACTAGCCCACCAGCAATGGAACTCAAAAAAGATCTACTGGTCCACTGACCCTGGTTGCCTATAAAATCAAACTGAAACAGTCACTGACCTCCGGTGCGTCCCTGTCCCAGGTGAATGTTGGGCTCCAGGCTGTCACGGTGCTCTCCTAGGTGTGGCAGGTACAGAAGCGCACTAGGTTGTGGAGATAAAAAACTCCAAACAGCACTACTTTCTGGCAACAGAGCTGTTGGTGGAAGGGTCAGAATGAATAGTAAGAACAGTTGTATGGTTGTAATACCAAATAATAAAGTATATGTATGGATTTATATTCATGGATGTTTGTGTAGATTTACCTAATGGGTTGTCAGTAGTGGAATTAGTAGTCACTGTGATGTTTTTCAGCAGTTGAAGCAGTTTGTGTGATACGACCTCTCCATGTTGCTCAGCTATCATCAGCCTCATGTAGAGGTCCTGGAATTGGTCTAGTCCCTCTAAAACCACAATCGAAGATAGGGTTCTAGCTTGGCTTAAATATATGCTATGAAACACTTAACTTTGAAGAAGAATTGTCTTGGGATTGTTTACGTGAGGGAATTATTCAAATATACTGTGTTGTAAACACTTTCATACATTTAAGTTGTTTTATAGTTTTATTGTTTTTTATAAAATATGACAATACATATATAGAGTACATACAGCACACATAATGGTTAATTATAGATCTTTCACATTTCTAATTTTACATCAATTACTTGTTGTTTAACAACATGGAGAACCTACAGTAACCTTCCCTGAACTCACCCCATTTAGAAAGAAAAGAAAAGTTATAGACTTAAATGTGTTTAAGAGCTCACCAACAAAGTATTTGTTTTAATCATTTAATCAGAAGAAAAACAGCAGCAGAAAGAACTGAAATTTAGAGACTGCCACATGACCTGACAGTTCTGGTTCCCCCAGGAAACAGTGGGTGCCAGGCAGGAGCAACACCTTGTACAGGGCACCAATCCAGCACAGGGCTGATACAGCACTACTGAGATTTTAATCCGGATCTCAGGGGTGGTGTTCTAGCAAAATAGATTTCTGCCCCACTCAAGCGCTTATGACATATATTGTATTATAATAATTAATAAAGTAAAGAGTGTTTAGCAATAGTCATTGCTGTTGTTCCTAAAAATAGACTATACAACTAGAAGACGTCTATATTGCCTATGATTAAGGCTTTCAAAACAAGGTTTAAAGGTTACAGTGCTGCTAGGTGGACTCTAGGAGTTGGTTCTGTTATCAGCTTTAGAGTTAGTCAGCCCAAAGATAAGCCAGATTTATAGATATTTCTGTAGGTAGGTGCTACATCTTATCTCTGTAATATTTATAAGTATTGCTACATAAGCAAATCAAGGATTTATAGTATTTTATTAAATAATATCTCATTTGATGTTATAATGACCCATATACTGTATGTCTACCTGGTTGACACATAGAATAAAGCTTTGAAACCGTATTTAGCCCCAATCATTTTTACCTGTGTAAAAATATTCTCAGGACAAATCAAAAGAAAAGTGAATAAGTGGTGAAGGGTACAAGACATAACTTGTATTTTTGTTCAACACATTATACAGGACAAAAAATAAAATTACAGTTGCACTGCCTACAGCAGTTCTTTCTTTAGAACTTGGTAAACAAATTAGAAAACAGTACAATGGTAAGTACAAAACGTCACAGAAGTTTTGCATCTGAGCACACACACGCATGCACATGCTCACAGAAAAATCATCATACCCAGTCAAAATTCTTACATTTTGTCACAGTATACACTATGTACATTAATTACAGCCGCATTTTGGCGGAACGGTGGCTCAGTGGGTAGCACTGTCGCCCCACAGCCTCCTTTCTGTCTGGAGTTTGCATGTTCTCCCCGTGTCTGCGTGGGTTTACTCCGGGAGCTCCGGTTTCCTCCCACAGTCCAAAAACATGCAAGTCAGATGAATTGGAGATACAAAATTGTCAATGATCGTGTTTGACGTTAAAACGTGTGAACTGATGAATCTAGTGTAACGAGTAACTACCGTTTCTGTCATGAATGTAACCAAAGTGTGTAAAACATGGCGTTAAAATGACAAACAGCAAGAAGGTCCTGGGTTCGATCCCCAGATGAGGCGGTCCGGGTCCTTTCTGTGTGGAGTTTGCATATTCTCCCCGTGTCGGCGTGGGTTTACTCCGGGTGCTCCGGTTTCCTACCACAGTCCAAAGACATGCAAGTGAGGTAAATTGGAGATACTAAATTGTCCATGTTTGATATAACCTTGTGAACTGAAGAATCTGAACTACCTTTCCTGTCATGAATGTAACAAACAGCTGCTTTTACACTTTATAACCATTGACATAACGGCGAGAGTAACATTTGTTTTTTATTTTCAATCAATTATTAAAATTAAATTAGTAAAATACCTGGTTTGAATAAGTACTCAGCTTCTTAAAGTAATCATTATAAACTGGCTCAGGTATAACATATCACCGCTCAGATCACACACCAGGCTAATTCCAAAATCCTGTCAAAATCCTCACCTTTTGTCACGATATACACTTTAAATACACTTCAAAACCAGTCAAGGATAATCCCTACCTGAGAGAGGTCCTAAATCATCTGTGGATGAATAAAAAACAACAAAACAAACAAAAAACACTGTAAATTGCTCACGAATTCTGCCAGGAAAAATAGCAAATATTTCTTATATATGTGTGCAAGAGTGGTAGAGACTTTTTCAAACAAACATGTGGCTTTATTAAATAAGTATTAAATAAAGAGGACTGATCACTTTTTCAACCCTGTATTTTAAGGTTTTCTTTTTCATTCATTATCAAAATCTTAAATACTTATCTTACTTAAATACTGTAAGGCATAATGAGTAAATAAAGCTGTAATTTAACAAGTGACAATTTTAAAGAAAGATGCAGGGTTTATATACACTGTACCCAATCTCTAAATTTAGTGTCTCCTGCTGAGAGCTGACAACCAACCCCATCTCCCCATCTTTCTGCCCATCCTCAGAGCTATGCTCAAAGTTAATTATGAATAACTTAGTGTTTGGATGTATACTAAGTGGTATAAATACCTCATTGTTTGAGTTAAGTTTGTACTGGGATGAATTAGGAAAAGCTTACCTTGTTCGGTGGTGTACCAGGAGGTAGTGTACCAGGAGGTCAGGACTAGAAACCCACCACATAGTAGGCAGGTGAGAACAACAAATCTGTCGTGGCATCTCATTCCCAACACCAACATGTGTACCGATCTGTACCACCGTTACGCGTTAAAGTCCAACCAAGAATAAAAAATTCCACACGATAAGGACCTGTTCTTATTTGCATTTCCGTGTCACAGCGAGTGTTCAGTAAAAAGCCGGTTGATGGTACGAGCTGTGTGACATAATGGCATTGTCTCCTTACCTGCTCAGTGAAAGCTCCTCCCTTCACATTTCTCTCTTTCACCCCTCTACCTGTACATGTACTATACAGTACTTAGCTTAGTACCAGTATATTTACTCATCCCTCCACCAGTTAATTTGCACTTTACATTTACATTTACCTTATTTACCCAACGTGCCTCTCTATCTATGTGCATTAACATTATTCACCTCTTTATACACACATTTACCACATTCACTTCTCTTTATATTAACATTAACATTGTACATTTACATAGTACTTTAAGCTCACTCACTCGTCTATATCCACACATTTACATTATTTACTTACTTCACTGTGTATATTTACCCTACTGCCTCTCTCTACATGTACATCACTCACCTCTCTGTAGATTTACCTCATTCACCTCTCTATATTGTACATTTACCTCACTCACCTGTCTATATACGCACAATTACATTATTTATTTCTCTGTATGTTCATTTACCTCACTCACCTGTCTATATACACACAATTACATTATTTATTTCTCTGTATGTTCATTTACCTCACTCACCTGTCTATATACACACAATTACATTATTTATTTCTCTGTATGTTTATTTACCTCACTCACCTGTCTATATACACACAATTACATTATTTATTTCTCTGTATGTTCATTTACCTCACTCACCTGTCTATATACACACAATTACATTATTTATTTCTCTGTATGTTCATTTACCTCACTCACCTGTCTATATACACACAATTACATTATTTATCTGTCTATATGTTCATTTACCTCACTCACCTGTCTATATACGCACAATTACATTATTTATCTCTCTACATGTTCATTTACCTCACTCACCTGTCTATATACGCACAATTACATTATTTATTTCTCTATATGTTCATTTACCTCACTCACCTGTCTATATACACACAATTACATTATTTATCTCTCTATATGTTCATTTACCTCACTCACCTGTCTATATACGCACAATTACATTATTTATCTCTCTATATGTTCATTTACCTCACTCACCTGTCTATATACGCACAATTACATTATTTATCTCTCTATATGTTCATTTACCTCACTCACCTGTCTATATACACACAATTACATTATTTATCTCTCTATATGTTCATTTACCTCACTCACCTGTCTATATATGCACAATTACATTATTTATTTATGTTCATTTACCTTACTCACCTCTTTATATACACCGATTAGCCATAACATTAAAACCACCTCCTTGTTTCTACACTCACTGTCCATTTTATCAGCTCCACTTTCCATATAGAAGCACTTTGTAGTTCTACAATTACTGACTGTAGTCCATCTGTTTCTCTGCATGCTTTGTTAGCCCCCTTTCATGCTGTTCTTTAATGGTCAGGACCACTACAGAGCAGGTGACAATGACATGGTGGTGCTGTGTTAGTGTGTGTTGTGCTGGTATGAGTGGATAAGACACAGCAATGCTGCTGGAGTTTTAAAATGTCCACTCACTGTCCACTTTACTTTGTATTAGTACTTTTTACGACGAATAGATTGAGGTTCTAAAAGTTTCCTCTGCATTATTTTATATTATAAATAAGTTATTGTTATTTAAAAGCCCATGTATGAGCTGTATGACTTACTTGGATGCATGGTGATTGGTTGTCCACACATAACACTGTAATCAAGTACTCTATTTGTATAATATATAACTTTTACAATGTCAAACATAGCAGCATAAGTTTTATAGCCTCAGATTTATGTGGCAATTATTACTGAATGATTTTCTAAAGATTTTCCAGGTCTATAAAATTTAAAACAAATCTAAATGATACATTGTTTTAACAAACCCTTGAAGCACTTTTTTTTTTAAAGCTGCAGTACTAAAGAGTTGTTCAGGATTAAAAAGTTACCCCCACAAAGTGCTGAGGTGGATTTAACCTGGAGTATTTAACTATGATCCTCTACCTAACACATTTTAAATAAAAAAGATCCCCACAGGTTGTGCACTGTTATGCACTGCAGCTTTAATGTTGTTTTTAATGTTTGTTTCTATGATAAACAAAAAAATAATAATAATATAATAATAATATTACAGCAGCACGGTGGCTCAGTGGGTAGCACTGTCACCTCACAGCAAGAAGGTCCTGGGTTCGATTGCCAAGTAGAGCGGTCCGGGTCCTTTATGTGTGGAATCTGCATGTTCTCCCCATGTCTGTGTGCGTTTCCTCTGGGTGCTCCAGGTTTTCTTTCACAGTCCAAATACATGCATGAGTGTGCGTGTGTGTGTGAATGTGTGTGTGTCTGCCCTGTGATAGACTGGTGACCAGTCCAGGATGTTTCCTGCCTTTCCCCCTTTGAATCGAACCCACCACAACCCTGAATAGGATAGGGTGGTGGTAATACAGACAATGAATAATAATACTGCTACTACTAAGAATAATACTACTACTAATAATAATACTACCACTACTACTAATGATGACAATAATAACTAGAGAGTGCATTTCCGGAGAAAATGCGAGTGTGATTGCCGTGTGCCGGTCGGCGGGCGTGCGCAGGTCGGGGGCGCGCATGCGTTTAGAAGTGGTGCGGTGCATGGGGTGTGAATACTTTCTCCCAGACAGGCCACTGTATCTGTGCACAAGCTGTGGTGTGAGCACAAGTTCACTCTGGGTGTGTTTGAAAAGCCAAACCTGTAAAAAAATGCATTTCTGCACGTTTCTACTGCTTACAAATCAGTACTCATTCATTTACATGTGATTATCACTGCAGGGGCCATGGTATTGCGCAATCTATGATCGGCTGTGTCTCATTTACAGCTTTCAGGCATAGTGCACTCAGACTTCGGTCCCTCTTTTAGCATTTAGCAATTCCCATTGATTTCAATGCATCCGTTAGCCTTGAAGCTAACGGATATAAATATCTTTGTTTCTGTTGCAGCGCGAACGATATGACGCTCACTGCTAAGTGTAACTGCACTATAATTTCATTCTGTGCAGCGTTTTCATCTTAAAAATCACTAATACCTTAGTTACAGACCAAAATAAGTCAGATTTTTTGGCGGCCGCCATTTTCTATTCTCAGAACGGCCTGAAGATGCCGTCTACGTCATCACGTTGACGTTCTGTGGAAAGCCAAAGGTGTCAAGATTTTTGTCCAAAAATTCGGGCAAAAACGGGCATAAATGCCACACGGATGGGCGTATCCGGATGATTTTTTGGATTTGGGCGCTAATTAATGACCCGGTCGATCAAGGGTTGGAACGGCGTTGATAGCTCGAAATTCATTTCAAAATGAATGGGAGTCAATGGGGAAAAACGGGCACCTTAAAACGGGCACTGTGCCCACAGTGTTGGTTCGATCCAAAAGCTGTATACAAGCGCTCTATTCCCGTATGGGCCGGACGATTTGGCGCTGGAACGGGGTCGATATCTCGAAAACTGCGGGAGAAGAAGCACGGACAAAAAACCGGCAGAATAAGAATAATATATTGAAAACGAAAATAACAATAACAATAGTGTGCTTGCATTCTGCAATCACACTAATAATAAAAAAGGTTATTAATAATAATAATAATTGTGGGCATAATAACTGTGGGCAATGTAGCGGTTAGGGTATTGGACTAGTAATCAAATGGTTGCTGGTTCAAGCCCCACCACTGCCAGGTTACCACTGTTGGACCCTTAAGCAAGGTCCTTAACCCTTAATTACTTCAATTTACTGTCACAACACTATAAGTCACTTTGGACAAAAGCGTTTGCTGAATGCTGATGTAAATATATGTAAATGTAAATATAATAATAAAGTTTATTATTATTAATAATAATAATAATAACTAGAGAGTGCATTTCCGGAGAAAATGCGAGTGTGATTGCCGTGTGCCGGTCGGCGGGCGTGCGCAGGTCGGGGGCGCGCATGCGTTTAGAAGTGGTGCGGTGCGTGGGGTGTGAATACTTTCTCCCAGACAGGCCACTGTATCTGTGCACAAGCTGTGGTGTGAGCACAAGTTCACTCTGGGTGTGTTTGAAAAGCCAAACCTGTAAAAAAATGCATTTCTGCACGTTTGTACTGCTTACAAATCAGTACTCATTCATTTACATGTGATTATCACTGCAGGGGCCATGGTATTGCGCAATCTATGATCGGCTGTGTCTCATTTACAGATTTCAGGCATAGTGCACTCAGACTTCGGTCCCTCTTTTAGCATTTAGCAATTCCCATTGATTTCAATGCATCCGTTAGCCTTGAAGCTAACGGATATAAATATCTTTGTTTCTGTTGCAGCGCGAACGATATGACGCTCACTGCAAAGTCTAACTGCACTATAATTTCATTCTGTGCAGCGTTTTCATCTTAAAAATCACTAATACTTTAGTTACAGACCAAAATAAGTCAGATTTTTTGGCGGCCGCCATTTTCTATTCTCAGAACGGCCTGAAGATGCCGTCTACGTCATCACGTTGACGTTCTGTGGAAAGCCAAAGGTGTCAAGATTTTTGTCCAAAAATTCGGGCAAAAACGGGCATAAATGCCACACGGATGGGCGTATCCGGATGATTTTTTGGATTTGGGCGCTAATTAATGACCCGGTCGATCAAGGGTTGGAACGGCGTTGATAGCTCGAAATTCATTTCAAAATGAATGGGAGTCAATGGGGAAAAACGGGCACCTTAAAACGGGCACTGTGCCCACAGTGTTGGTTCGATCCAAAAGTTGTATACAAGCGCTCTATTCCCGTATGGGCCGGACGATTTGGCGCTGGAACGGGGTCGATATCTCGAAAACTGCGGGAGAAGAAGCACGGACAAAAAACGGGCAGAATAATAATAATATATTGAAAACGAAAATAACAATAACAATAGTGTGCTTGCATTCTGCAATCACACTAATAAGGTTTAAAATAATAAATATTACTTTGACATGAATTTACTAAGACATTTTATTTGTCTGCTTTGTTTTGCTTTCTATTTATTTACATTAATTTACTGTATAATGTATGAGTATAGTTTCCTGGTATCCATCTGTGTTTCAATGTCCATGCTCAAACTGGCACTGGGAAATTGCAGACAAAACTAAACCCCTTCCTCTTTAGCTTGAGACAAATATGTTTTTAATTTAAAAGATAATTTTTTGATAAGATAATAATGTTACAGACATTAGATACTCTCAGTCAAGCAATATGCACATGGCAGTACACCCTCTGCTTTTGCTGAAAGGAAGACCTACAGACTCCAAAGGTTAATACTGGTTATAATGTTTTATAGGTTATAGGCATATCCTAATCAGGCAAACTTTGTCTGTGTTTATATTTATACAGATACCATATCTGTGTCACTAAACAAACTTGCTAAAATATATGCAATTAGCATTTATCTTAGTAAATATGACCCATGTGTAAGAGTAGACTAAGCATCACTAAAACCAGACCCATATTATATTGCATTGCTTCGTTGAAACAGTGACAGTCCTTTTGATCTTGTATGGGTCCTGCTGCGGTTTTGTCTCTGTGCCTGATCTGGTCTGCTGCTCCTTGATTTTTTCTCTTTTGCAGCTCAAGCTGACCAGTTATAGATGTCAGGGAGACGCCAGCTGGATTATGAGGGGTAGGGTCTGGGCAGTTCAGCCAGTCTGTGGCCACAGGACGAGGGTATCCTTTCTCAGGGGCAGCGAAGGGGTGGGAAAATTTCCAGTAGGAAGAACCCTTGAAGAGGTACAATGAACCTGGTGGAGAAAAAAATTGGCGATGCTATTGAGTCTCATAGGAACACATGTACATGCTCTTGTACATGGTATTTATACACGATCACATTTTTGGCACACAAGTGCATTGTTATTATGTTTAAAGTACAACCCCAAATCAGAAAAAGTTGGGACAGTATGAAAAATGCTAATAAAATAAAAACACAGAGTTTCTTACATTCACTTTGACTTTTATTTGATTGCAGACCGGATGAACCCAAGATATTTAATGTTTTGTCTGCACAACTTCATTTCATTTATTAATATACCTCTATTCCTGCATTTCAGGCCTGCAACAAATTGCAAAAAAAGTTGGGACAGAGGCAATTTAGGGCTAGTAATGTGAAACTAAATAATGATGTGATTTATTTGAGAAACGTGTATTGTGGTCAGATGAATCAACATTTCAGGTCTTTTTTGGAAAAAATGGACGTTGTGTGCTCCAGGCCAAAGACGAAGAGAACCATCCAGACTGTTATCAGCAACAAGTCCAAAAGCCAGGGTGTCACATGGTATGGGGGCTGTGTTAGTGTCCTTGGCAAAGGTCATTAACACTTCTGTGAGGGCAGCATTAATGCAAAAAAGAACATTGAGATCTTAGAGCAACAAATGCTGCCTTCAAGACATCATCTTTTCCAAGGACAACCATGCATTTTTCAACAAGACAATGCAAAACCACCTGCTGCACACATTACAAAGACATGGCTGCGGAAGAATAGGGTACGGGTACGGGTACTGGACTGCCTGCAATCCTAACCTGTTCCCAATAAAAAAAAAGGGGGGAGAATATTAAAGCGAAACATGCGACAACGACGACCCCGTACTGTTGCACATCTTAAGACGTGTTTGCAGGAAGAATGAGACAAAATAAAAGCTGAAACACTAAATCGCTTGGTATCCTCGGTGCCAAAGTGTGGTAAAAATGAATGGCAACATTATAAAGCGGTAAATGCTTTACTGTCCCAACTGTTTTTGGAACTGTAACTGTTTTTTAATAAATGAAATGAAGTTGAACAGACAAAACATGAAATATCTTAGGTTCATCCTGTCTGCAACCAAATAAAAGTCAAAGTAAATGTAAGAAACTCTGTGTTTTTGTTATTATTTGCATTTTCCATGCCGTCCCAACTTTTTTCTGATTTGGGGTTGTAATTTAATAAGTACATTATATAAATCACATTATTCTACCGACCCTTTTTATTTTATCGCCTTAAACCCCAATTATTTTAACTTTTTTGCATCTAAAAGTCTAAAAATGATGGCTTGACTATCAATAATTGTATTCCTACATGTTTTTCAGGACAGGGTGGACATAAAATTGCATTATTAAGAAGTCCACAAGTTAACAACAAGAACAGGTCTGAATAAGATTATGAATAAGAAGCTCTTGAAGATTTGCATTTCCATATGCTTTGCATTGTCAAGGGCAAGAAAAAAGCCTCTGTTCCAAAACTGGCACATACAAATTTTACTGAATGTACAGAACCTGGCACATTTTTAAATTGTCTGGCAATCTGAAGCTCACTTAACTGTTGACAGTGTCACCTGTGTTTTTGCAAGCTCTCATTCAATTGACTGTTTTATGATTCAAATCTCCTCCAAGCATAAAGTAATAGTCTGGGTTTCTGATCATTTTGAGCCAAACGACCACTGTTCTATGTAATTTGTAATGGGTGCAGCTGAACCAAAGCTCCAGTTTTATAGACAAAGAGAAGTCACCAGCTGTAGTCAAATTTTTGTTGTCATGTATTCCACTTCCATTTCCCAGCCCTTAATTGTGATTTCTTCCATTGTGTAATGCTTTCACCTGCTCCTAATGTTTCCTTTGATTATTCTTTCTATACAGTAGGGACCATTCTGTTCCGTTTTCATTTTGTCTTGCATTATGTTGGCTTCTATTTGATTTCAGCATAGCTTTTAGTTTTGTTCTTCTCCTGTTTCATAGTTTAGGGTTAGCATAGTGATTAGTTTCATTATTCTTCTGGTTCTTCTGGTTATTTTCAGTAATTTAAGAGTCACGATAGTCATGTAAGCATATATTTAGTATTAGCATTTACTGTGTTTTAAAGGCCGCATGGTGGTGGATTTATTCATAGATGGTAGTGTTTGTTCTGTTCTGTGTCTCTGTGTTTCTAATTTTGCCATTGGTCTATTCCTAGTTTCATATTGCTTAATGTTTTGCTAGTTGCTATTTTGCAATCGTCTGAGCATTTGTGTCCTGGTTCTTCAGCCAACACCTCATCCTTAAAGTAACTAGTAGAAAAAAATAACCTCAAATGTACACTTTTTTGACATTTTTCAATTATTTTGTCACAGGTTTTTCAAAATCAGGGGCTACAAATGGGCCATGCTCAAAACAAAGGGACCCAAGACACACAATATGGCCAAAAGTTTTTGGACATCTGACTATGAGCTTGTTGAACATCTCAGTTCAACAACAAATGGCACTGAAATAGAGTGATCTTTTTATATACATTTTGTTTATGCTTTTTCTCCCTTTTAGCTTGTCCAATTGCCCGATTGCATCACGCTTCCTCTCCACCAATGCCGATCCCCGCTCTGATTGAGGAGAACAAAGTTAACCCAAGCCCCCTACGACATGTGGGCAGCATGCCGTGTGCATTTTGTCGCCTACACTTTGACGAGTGCAGTGCAGAACTCAAAACTGTGTGCAGAACTCAAAACTGTGTGCGGAGAGACACACCCTGACAGCACTCTTTTCCCATCTCTGTGCAGGCACCATCATTCAGTTAGCAGAGGTTGCAACCGCACCAGCCATGAGAGAGACCCCATCCAGCTTAATCCCACCCCTATCTGAACAACAGGCCAATAATTGTTCATGTGGCTGCTCAGCAGAGCTGAGACTCGATACGACGTAGTCGAGATCCCAGCTCTGGTTCCAGCGTGTGTTTTTACCGCTGCGCCACCTGAGCGGCAAATAGAGTAATCTTTAAATGTAATCTCCTGAGCTATAACAGCAGCCACTCTTCTAAGAAGTATGTCTCTGGGAATTTGTGCCCATTCAGTCAGATAAGCATTTGGAAAGCTGGGCACTGATGTTGGTCAAGAAAGCCTCAATTGATGTTCCAGTTGATTCCAAAGCTGTTCAATGTGGCTGAGGTCGGGGCTCTGTGCAGGCTACTGAATTTTCTTTAAACCAAGCTTTTCTTCATGATTTGATAAAGCTTGCTTTGTGCACATTCACAGTCATACTGGAGTAGGAAGGGGCCTACCCTAAACATATAATTTCCTTATATGATTTATTTATAACACCTGTTAGCAACTGATTTGGCTGAAACACATGAATTTAATAATTAGAAGGGTTGTCCTAATACTTTTGTCCATATAATGTCCTACATTCAAGCGTAATTCTTCATTCAGTGAGTTTATACAATAATATACTAATATTTTCTTGTTTAATGTTGGCTCTACTGCTTTGTGTAATAAACAGGGCACTCACACAGGGAACGTGAGCTTTCTGAACATTCCAAAACATGGGCATTTACATTACAATGCTACCTCTTTCCTTTGTCCCTAATTTCTTTGTAGTTTTAATATCATCCACTCTTCTAGGAAGTCTTACTACAAGACCTCGGGGCGTATCTGTGAGAATTTGCACCCATTCAGTAAATAGAATCAGTGAGGTCATGCACTAATGTTAAAGGAGAAGGCCTGTCTCACAATCCAAGGGTAATTCTTCTCAAGGGTGTTTAGTACGGCTGAGACCAGGGCTCTGTGTAGGCAAATTAAGCTCTTTTGCACATAATTAGTCAAATCATGTCTTTATTGGCCTTGCTTTGTACTCAGGGGCATACTCATGCTAAAAGGAAAAAAGGATTTCCCCCAACTGTTGCCACAACATTAAAATTATATAAATTACCTTATGTCATATAAATACACCTGTTAGCAATGGATGTGGCAAAAAACTATATTTATTCATTAGGAGGAGTTATTCACATACTTTTGGCCAAATAGTGTACTATAGATAGTTAAAGCCTTAAAACCACATTAGGTTCAGGCAACATGTCTGGACAGGAGACTGTCTGACAGCACAGACAGTGGAATAAAGCAGTTTCACTTTACTGTCCATTTATATCCAAATACAACACTATCAGATTTCAACTGTGGACAATGCCTGGATCCGCCTCTATACAAAAGTACAGAAGTCTGCTATGATGCATTATTACTGCATGTACTTTATTATTATGTCTTTACTCTACTAGGAAGGCCTTTCACATTTTAGAGTGTATGTATACAAATGTATGCCATAAACCTTCAGCTCTATTCAATAAACCAATAAAACAAGAACAATATATATATATATATATATACAGTGTATCACAAAAGTGAGTACACCCCTCACATTTCTGCAGATATTTAAGTATATCTTTTCATGGGACAACACTGACAAAATGACACTTTGACACAATGAAAAGTAGTCTGTGTGCAGCTTATATAACAGTGTAAATTTATTCTTCCCTTAAAATAACTTAATATACAGCCATTAATGTCTAAACCACCGGCAACAAAAGTGAGTACACCCCTTAGTGAAAGTTCCTGAAGTGTCAATATTTTGTGTGGCCACCATTATTTCCCAGAACTGCCTTAACTCTCCTGGGCATGGAGTTTACCAGAGCTTCACAGGTTGCCACTGGAATGCTTTTCCACTCCTCCATGACGACATCACGGAGCTGGCGGATATTCGAGACTTTGCGCTCCTCCACCTTCCGCTTGAGGATGCCCCAAAGATGTTCTATTGGGTTTAGGTCTGGAGACATGCTTGGCCAGTCCATCACCTTTACCCTCAGCCTCTTCAATAAAGCAGTGGTCGTCTTAGAGGTGTGTTTGGGGTCATTATCATGCTGGAACACTGCCCTGCGACCCAGTTTCCGGAGGGAGGGGATCATGCTCTGCTTCAGTATTTCACAGTACATATTGGAGTTCATGTGTCCCTCAATGAAATGTAACTCCCCAACACCTGCTGCACTCATGCAGCCCCAGACCATGGCATTCCCACCACCATGCTTGACTGTAGGCATGACACACTTATCTTTGTACTCCTCACCTGATTGCCGCCACACATGCTTGAGACCATCTGAACCAAACAAATTAATCTTGGTCTCATCAGACCATAGGACATGGTTCCAGTAATCCATGTCCTTTGTTGACATGTCTTCAGCAAACTGTTTGCGGGCTTTCTTGTGTAGAGACTTCAGAAGAGGCTTCCTTCTGGGGTGACAGCCATGCAGACTAATTTGATGTAGTGTGCGGCGTATGGTCTGAGCACTGACAGGCTGACCCCCCACCTTTTCAATCTCTGCAGCAATGCTGACAGCACTCCTGCGCCTATCTTTCAAAGACAGCAGTTGGATGTGACGCTGAGCACGTGCACTCAGCTTCTTTGGACGACCAACGCGAGGTCTGTTCTGAGTGGACCCTGCTCTTTTAAAACGCTGGATGATCTTGGCCACTGTGCTGCAGCTCAGTTTCAGGGTGTTGGCAATCTTCTTGTAGCCTTGGCCATCTTCATGTAGCGCAACAATTCGTCTTTTAAGATCCTCAGAGAGTTCTTTGCCATGAGGTGCCATGTTGGAACTTTCAGTGACCAGTATGAGAGAGTGTGAGAGCTGTACTACTAAATTGAACACACCTGCTCCCTATGCACACCTGAGACCTAGTAACACTAACAAGTCACATGACATTTTGGAGGGAAAATGACAAGCAGTGCTCAATTTGGACATTTAGGGTGTAGTCTCTTAGGGGTGTACTCACTTTTGTTGCCGGTGGTTTAGACATTAATGGCTGTATATTGAGTTATTTTGAGGGAAGAATAAATTTACACTGTTATATAAGCTGCACACAGACTACTTTTCATTGTGTCAAAGTGTCATTTTGTCAGTGTTGTCCCATGAAAAGATATACTTAAATATCTGCAGAAATGTGAGGGGTGTACTCACTTTTGTGATACACTGTATATATATATATACAGGGGTTGGACCTGTCATTTTAGTATGGGAGGTTTCATGGCTAAATTGGACCAGTCTGGTGGCCAATCTTCATTAATTGCACATTGCACCAGTAAGAGCAGAGTGTGAAGGTTCAATTAGCAGGGTAAGAGCACAGTTTTGCTCAAAATATTGCAATGCACACAACATTATGGGTGACATACCAGAGTTCAAAAGAGGACAAATTGTTGGTGCACGTCTTGCTGGCGCATCTGTGACCAAGACAGCAAGTCTTTGTGATGTATCAAGAGCCACGGTATCCAGGGTAATGTCAGCATACCACCAAGAAGGACAAACCACATCCAACAGGATTAACTGTGGACGCAAGAGGAAGCTGTCTGAAAGGGATGTTCGGGTGCTAACCCGGATTGTATCCAAAAAACATAAAACCACGGCTGCCCAAATCACGGCAGAATTAAATGTGCACTTCAACTCTCCTGTTTCCACCAGAACTGTCCGTTGGGAGCGCCACAGGGTCAATATACACGGCCGGGCTGCTATAGCCAAACTTTTGGTCACTCGTGCCAATGCCAAACGTCGGTTTCAATGGTGCAAGGAGCGCAAATCTTGGGCTGTGGACAATGTGAAACATGTATTGTTCTCTGATGAGTCTACCTTTACTGTTTTCCCCACATCCGGGAGAGTTACGGTGTGGAGAAGCCCCAAAGAAGCGTACCACCCAGACTGTTGCATGCCCAGAGTGAAGCATGGGGGTGGATCAGTGATGGTTTGGGCTGCCATATCATGGCATTCCCTTGGCCCAATACTTGTGCTAGATGCGCGCGTCACTGCCAAGGACTACCGAACCATTCTGGAGGACCATGTGCATCCAATGGCGGTGCCGTGTATCAGGATGACAATGCACCAATACACACAGCAAGACTGGTGAAAGATTGCTTTGATGAACATGAAAGTGAAGTTGAACATCTCCCATGGCCTGCACAGTCACCAGATCTAAATATTATTGAGCCACTTTGGGGTGTTTTGGAGAAGCGAGTCCGGAAACGTTTTCCTCCACCAGCATCACGTAGTGACCTGGCCACTATCCTGCAAGAAGAATGGCTTAAAATCCCTCTGACCACTGTGCAGGACTTGTATATGTCATTTCCAAGACGAATTGACGCTGTATTGGCCACTAAAGGAGGCCCTACACCATACTAATAAATTATTGTGGTCTAAAACCAGGTGTTTCAGTTATTTTGTCCAACCCCTGTATATATATATATATATATACGTATATATATATATATATATATATATATATATATATATATATATATATATATATATATACAGTATATACAGTGGGGGAAATAAGTATTTGATCCCCTGCTGATTTTGTAAGTTTACCCCCTTACAAAGACTTGAACAGTCTATAATTTTTAATGGAAGGTTTATTTTAACAGAGAGAGACAGAATATCAACAACAAATCCAGAAAAAAACATTAAATAAAAGTTATAAATTAATTTGTATTTAATTAAGGGAAATAAGTATTTGATCCCCTACCAACCAGCAAGAATTCTGACCCCCACAGACCGGTTATGTGCCCATGAGGCACACAAATTAGTCCTGTCCCTGTATAAAAAACTCCTGTCACAGAATCAGTTTCTTCAGTTCAAATCTCTCGACCACCATGGGCAAGACCAAAGAGCTATCAAAGGACGTCAGGGACAAGATTGTAGACCTGCACAAGGCTGGAATGGGCTACAAGACCATCAGCAAGAAGCTTGGTGAGAAAGAGACCACTGTTGGTGCGATAATTCAAAAATGGAAGAAATACAAGATCACAGTCAATCACCCTCACTCTGGAGCTCCATGCAAGATCTCACCTGGTGGGGTAAGAATGATTCTGAGAAAGGTGAGGTCAGTCCAGAATTACACGGGAGGAGCTTGTCAATGATCTCAAGGGAGCTGGGAGCAGAGAAATGCTGGATATGACCCCAAGAACACCATCCCCACCGGGCATTTCTTTGCCTCCAAACACGGCGAGTGGAGTTGATGCCAAAGAGCTCAATTTTGGTCTCATCTGACCATATCACATTCTCCCAAGCTTTCTCTGAATCATTCAGGTGTTCATTGGTAAACTTCAGACGGGCCTGTACATGAGCCTTCTTGAGCAAAGGGACTTTGCGGGCACTGCAGGATCTCAATCCATTACGGCGAAGTGTGTTACTAATGGTTTTCTTGGTGACTGTGCTCCCAGCTCCCTTGAGATCATTGACAAGCTCCTCCCGTGTAATTCTGGACTGACCTCACCTTTCTCAGAATCATTCTTACCCCACCAGGTGATCTCTTGCATGGAGCTCCAGAGTGAGGGTGATTGACTGTGATCTTGTATTTCTTCCATTTTTGAATTATCGCACCAACAGTGGTCTCTTTCTCACCAAGCTTCTTGCTGATGGTCTTGTAGCCCATTCCAGCCTTGTGCAGGTCTACAATCTTGTCCCTGACGTCCTTTGATAGCTCTTTGGTCTTGCCCATGGTGGTCGAGAGATTTGAACGGAAGAAACTGATTCTGTGACAGGAGTCTTTTATACAGGGACAGGACTAATTTGTGTGCCTCATGGGCACATAACCGGTCTGTGGGGGTCAGAATTCTTGCTGGTTGGTAGGGGATCAAATACTTATTTCCCTTAATTAAATACAAATTAATTTATAACTTTTATTTAATGTTTTTTTTCTGGATTTTTTGTTGATATTCTGTCTCTCTCTGTTAAAATAAACTTTCCATAAAAATTATAGACTGTTCAAGTCTTTGTAAGGGGGTGAACTTACAAAATCAGCAGGGGATCAAATACTTATTTCCCCCACTGTGTATATATATAGTATATATATATTTATATAGGAGTTTAGTAATTTACAACTGCAGTAGTCATTAATAGTAGCATTTTGTGTTGAAATTGGAGAAACCACTAGTTATATTAGTTGTGTTGAGCTATTTAAATTGTTCTTGTTTGATTGGTTGATTGCAAACAGCTGATTGCAAATCAACCTAATTTATAATGAGAGCTGTGTTATTTAGATTTTAACTGTAGGTATAAATGTATCATATCCATTTAAATAAAAAATTAGATTGCTCTCATGCATATATGTATACAGTATATACTGTATATGCATACTGTATATGCATTTGCAACACAATATACACCGATCAGCCATAACATTAAAACCACCTCCTTATTTATACAGTCACTGTCCATTTTATCAGCTCCATTTACCATATAGAAGCACTTTGTGGTTCCACAAGTACTGACT
Organism: Trichomycterus rosablanca; assembly: GCF_030014385.1. Taxonomy (NCBI): domain Eukaryota; kingdom Metazoa; phylum Chordata; class Actinopteri; order Siluriformes; family Trichomycteridae; genus Trichomycterus; species Trichomycterus rosablanca. The sequence goes on from NC_085995.1 coordinate 22,496,686, forward strand.
GTAGTACATCTGTTTCTCTACATGCTTTGTTAGCCCCCTTCATGCTGTTCTTCAATGGTCAGGACTCTCACAGGACCACTACAGAGTAGGTATTATTTGGGTGGTGGATCATTCTCAGCACTGCAGTGACAATGACATGATGGTGGTGTGTTAGTGTGTGTTGTGCGGGTATGAGTGGATAAGACACAGCAGCACTGATGGAGTTTTTAAACACCTCACTGTCACTGCTGGACTGAGAATAGTCCACCAACCAAAAATATCCAGCCAACAGCGCCCCATGGGCAGCGTCCTGTGACCACTGATGAAGGTCTAGAAGATGACCAACTCAAACAGCAGCAATAGATGAGCGATCGTCTCTGACTTTACATCTACAAGGTGGATCAACTAGGTAGGAGTGTCTAATAGAGTGGACAGTGAGTGGACACAGTATTTTAAAACTCCAGCAGCGCTGCTGTGTCTGATCCACTCATACCAGCACAACACACACTAACACACCACCATCATGTCAGTGTTACTGCAGTGCTGAGATTGATCCACCACCTAAATAATACCTGCTCTGTGGTGGTCCTCTGGGTGTCCTGACCATTGAAGAACAGGGTAAAAGCAGGCTAAAAATATTTAGAGAAATTGATGGACTACAGTCAGTAATTGTAGAACTACAAAGTGCTTCTATATGGTAAGTGGAGCTGATAAAATGGACAGTGTGTGTAGAAACAAGGAGGTGGTTTTAATATTATGGCTGATCATGCAAACCAAAACATATTTTCTCTCACCATTATTATCTTTGATAATTCCATTCACACCCTCTTTAGTCAGCTCTGTCCACATGTGATTTTCCTCCTCTCTTTTGTCTCCTTCTTTTTCAACAGGCCCCCACGTCACTCCTTTATCAGGGTCCCAGTGTAAGCCATACCCAGGTGCGTCCGATCCTGCAGGACTTAGATCAGACAGCAGCTTGGGAAAGCCGTCCTCAAGAGACAGATCTTTAAACATCCAAAACTGAGAGCCTTGAAACACACAGTGACATGAATATGAAGGAAATTAAATTGATACAAATGCGATTAGTAAATACAATATATAAAAAGCTAGTAGTTCAGTAAGTCAATGTTTAAAATTAGTTTTTAGAATAGATTTGTTACTTTTTTTGTAAAATTTTTTATTTGAGCTATAGTAATTTTAGTTTCAGAGACGTGGGTCTGTTGTGTTTTATAAATAAACACAGACAGGGACTTCACAAGACATCTGAAGTAGTCCTGTGGTATATGGCAGTGTTTCTCAACCTTTTTTCAGTCACGGCACCCTTTAAAAGTATGCAAAATCTCAAGTCACCCCAGTCTAAAATGTATTAAAAAAACTTACACTCTGCATCCCTCGGACTGCTAACACACACGGACACACACCATAAGGTGTCATTTAGGGAGGGAGGGGTAAACGTGACATACTTTTAGTGGGAAACCTGAGCCTGGGATGATGCACACATTTACCCTATTCTGGCAGGGATGGATGAGAGGCAGACAGTCGAGAGCCCTGGTCCAGAGCCCTCAGTCGCTCCCTGTACTTGTTCTTGATGCAAGTTACGCTCGAAAAGCTCAGTTTGCGCCATGAACAAATCAGATTTACCATAATTAAACAAGTTTATAGTTTATTTCTCAATTATTTGTCATTATAAGAGCACTGCTTCTTTTCTGCATGTTCTCTCTGTAGCTCGGTTACGCTCTCTCAACTCAAACTCAAAAGAAGCTTTATTGGCATGACAAATAAAGACATTCATATTGCCAAAGCAAGTTAGAGAGAAATAATAAAAATAACAGTAAGAAAGAACAAATATATACAAAACAGCACTTTGAATGTAAATGTGTATAAATTACTTACTTACTAAAACAGTTACAAGTGCAAAAATAATTATTATATTAATAAAAACAGTGCAAAATAATAACAAAATTATAATATTTACAGTAATGAGGTAGTAATAACGATCAGTCTCTCTCTGTGTGCGCACATTAACTGATCGTTATTACTACCTCATTAATGTAAATATTATAATTTTTATTGTTAATATTTTGCACTGTTTTTATTATTATTTTATTCTATTTTATATTTTTGCACATGTAACTTTTGTATATTTGTTCTTTCTTACTGTTATTTTTATTATTTCTCTGTAACTTGCTTTGGCAATACGAATGTCCTTATTTGTCATGCCAATAAAGCTTCTTTTGAGTTTGTGTGTGTGTGTCTCGCTCGCTCTCCGCTTTCCGTTTTCGGATTTGAATTTCGACAATAAACAGCTCTTATTATCACTGATCAATTCCCTTCACTGATAGAAGCGGACTGGGTGGATTACAGTCGATAAGAATTGCGCAGAAATAAAAAGATATACATATATAGTGGCTTCCAGAGGCGCGACTCGGTTCCTTTTGTTCATTTTAAAGAGCCGTTCAATAGAATCGGATCGTTCGCGAACAACTCATCACTATTAGAATATTTTTGACGGCACCCCTGACGAAGCCAGACGGCACCCCAGGGTGCCGCGGCACCCCGGTTGAGAAAGGCTGGTATATGGTACCAGGACATTTTACTACAGTGCATTCTGCAGGTAAACAATACACCGGTTTACTTATGACTCCAATATCCAGTCTTTGTGCACAATGTAGGTGCACAGGAGTGTGCATGGGAGGCTTGACTGGCCCTGTGTATAGTGACTATAGTGACAGAAGTGTTCAATGCATTGTTCATTGTGACATTTATCTCATCACCAGTATTAAACTTATATGCATTTAAAGCCACAGTGGCACTGTTGTTGGCCTGTGCCACACAACATTGCCTGTAGGCAACCCTTGCTGTTCCATAAATACCAATTTGGCTCATAACAAAGTCATTCACATTTGGTCCTTATCTAACTCAATGTTAAAATATAGACTGGGAGGGGCTGATGGTTTTAATGTTTGGCTTATCACCATATGTGTTTCTGAGTAAGATGTAATCTAATTATGTATGGAAAATGTTCATATGGGATACTGACCACTGATAAATATGATGGCGTGATCCTCATGTCTCTCCAGAACAGCTCTCAGTGGGGGTAGAGAGGTGGGCAAAGCGGCCCAAAGTCTCCTCACAGACACAGCTTTCCGAGAGATCAGACCTCCTGTATGTACCCTCCACATACTAAGACCTATAAGTAGATTTTATTTCAATTATATAGTATTTTTGTCTCTACCATTTGGACTATGCTATAGATAATAGACACATCATTAATGCTGTGCTGTAAATTGTCACACATCTGTATATTGCTTATATCAAATCAAATAAAAGCAAGTAATGAGAAATAAATGAGTGGTGTTTATAATTAAAGGGCCCATTAGCTATGCCAGTAAATATACATTTTTAAACATACACAAAGCAGAACCACTAGTACCAGCACTATATCATAATATTTATTGTTACCACTATTACCATAATATAAAATTGCACACATTCAGTCATTAGGGACTTCATAGGACCTTTTTCCACTATTTTTGTTCTCAGAACAACCTTAGTTGTTTGTGGAGGGAGTTTACAAGGTGTTGAACAAACATTTCTTTAAGTATGTGGTCCATGTTGACATAATTATGTTACATATTTGCTGCAGAATTGTCAGTTGGACATTCAGTTGGGGTTACACACACACTCATTCAACTATAGGCCAATTCAGTGTCTCCAATTAACCTGACTGCATGTTTGGACTGTGGGAGGAAACCAGAGCTCCCGGAGGAAACCCACGCAGACACAGGGAGAACATGCACACAGAACTCCACACAGAAAGGACACAGACCACCCCACCTGGGGATCAAACCCAAGACCTTCCTGCTGTGAGGCGACAGTGCTACCCACTGAGCCACCATGCCGTCCCTCTTAAGATACATTCAACTAAAATATACCTATCTCTTATTGTCATTGTCAAGAGTTGAGATTGCTTCTGATTTGGTAGAATCATGCTGTATGTAGCCATGGTAGGAGGATTAATTGTGGTCATCAAATGGATTCAGTGGTCTTGCTTAAGTTGGAGCATTCAAACAACTCGATTAAGGGGTCCAATGTTTGGTAAGAAACATTCACCACATCACCACCATGCGCCTGAACTAAAGACGCAAGACAGAGTCCATAAATTAATGCTTTCTATGCCAAATTCTGACACATTTGCATTCAGCATCAGAAATTATTAGTTTGTATAAATGTGGACAGTGTTTTTTCGGTGTTTTCTTTACATTTTGTAAAATTCAATATTAAAATGGCTTCAAAGAAGTTGCAGAGGAAGTGTAGTGCTGAGAAAATAAACAAATCTATTACTATTTGTTGTTGTATAATTACTCCTGCCAGTAGCTGTCACTGTGTATCAGACAGAGGGGACAGTGAGTGAGAGAGAAGAAGGAATTCGGCTCAGTAAAGTATTCTTTTTTTCGTGAAATTACAACTACAAAATACAACACTATTGAAATAAAGAAGGAAATATTAGAGAAATATGAGAGTTATTGTTGTTTCTGGTAGATACATTTTATAAAATAAAAAGAAGGAAATTATTATGGTGTATGGTACAGCACATACTGTGCTGAAATGTGATGTGTGTCTTATGTACAGTAATACTGTGTATTATTGTTTATTATTGTTTATTACAGGAATGTCTATTCTATAATTTAAGATTTAAGGGAAAATATAGTTGTATTTATAACAAAAAAGACCATTTAAGACATTAGAAAGGTTAGGTAAGGGGGGGTTTGGGAGGTCTGGCATGGATTAATTCTGTTTACATGATTTCTACTGGGAAAAACAGGTTTAACTAACGAACATTTTGACTAAAGAACAACCGTTCGGAACCAATTAAATTCGTAAGTCAAGGGTCTACTGTATTCAACTGTTAGAGCATTCTCACAGCCACAGTTAATAAGAATCTGTATAATAAAGTTTAATAATAATAAGAATTATACCTTTGAAGAAAAATGTCTCTCCTCTGATTTTAGCAACCGCATCAAAACTTGTGTTGCACCTATCCAACATATGACTGGAATAAAGCAAACATTTTAAGAATATGAATAACCTTATTGTTCTGTATATAAACAACTTATTAAAATTTAATTTAAATCAATAATTTTTTTTACAGAAAAGTAACTTTGCAGTATTTTTAATTACATTATGAATATTATGTATTTACTTGCTGTAGTATAATAATTATTGTAAATGGAAATTGATAAATATCATTTTTTAAAATGAAGGCAAATTTTTGAATATCACATTCGAACGTGGGGGGAATGTAAACAAACGAGCCACCTATTAAACACACCTATTAAAAATTACTTAAACAAGCTTATCAAATAAAGTGAAGTAAAATATATATATTACTGGTGCTGACCCCCGCCCCGATTGAGAAGAGCGAACTGACACATGCCCCCTCCGACAGGTGTGCAGTAGCCGACTGCATCTTTTCACCTGCACAAGGCGAATTATATGCGGATCAGCTTTGTGTTCGGAGAGCCACACCCTGATTATTCCCAGACTCTGTGCAGACGCCATCAGTCAGCCAGCAGAGGTCGTAATTGCATCAGTTATGAGGTCCCTCCCTGTATGAACAACAAGCCAATCGTTGTTCATGTAGCCGCCCAGCTGGATGGCAAAGCTAAGTTTCGAACCAACAAGTTCGAAATGTCAGCTCTGGTGGGTGTGCTTTTGTGTACATTAGTTTCTACATCTGCATAACACCTATTGCAGTTCTGCTGCTTAATATTGCATTTTCCAGAAGTATTTCAAATATTGCTTTTACTTGACATTTTATGTGTCTGATAGAAGCAATTTTGGAATTATTTGTGTAATTTTAGATAGGAAATGTTAAAATTATAAAAGAAAAACTAATACAAATTTTAAACTAAGTTAATACACTTTCTGAACAGACTACACAAAATTCGAGTTAGTGCATAAATTATTTTTACACCTGTCCTGGTGGCTTTGTGGGTATCTGTGTGTAAGTTTGTGTGACTCTCCACGTTGGTTTAGCTGGACGTCGGCTTCTGGAAGAGGACTGTCTGTCTGTAAAGGATCACCCCTTTTTCCTAAAAAAGAACAACGCATGCATACATTAAATAAAATCTTAGAAAGCCTTTTCAGATAGGAACTCCGTATGTCTTGAACAGAAAGTTTATGGACAGCTCAGATCAATAAAGGATTGGTCCTTTTTGTATTCACTTTTCTTTTAATAGAAATGAAAATATGAATGTACAGTTTCACTTTTGCACTTGAGTGATGTTGAATAATAAAAAATAGGGTGTTGGCACCGTGCAGGCCAGTCAAGCTTTTCCACATCAAATATGGTACCATTGTTTTATAGACCCCATTGTTGTTCATGGGGACGATGTTATGTTAAAACCTTCTGCGAACAGCAGCCACACAACCTTCTAGAATGTCACTGTGTGCTTTAAGCATAAGACTATTTAGTCCAACTTTTATGTATAATGTGAGCTTAAATGTGCTTGCTTAGCCACGAGAATCCAATAAATAAAGGTTTAAATAAACAGGTTGTGCGTAAACACGTAATGTCTTACAGGGCTAAATTTACTATAATTTCCTGAACTCACTTGATGGAAAGGTGACATCCCATGAGGTCTTTATTATGACCCATTCTACTACCTGTAATATTGATTATGAAGATTGTGATGATGGATGAATGGATGGATGGACATATAGACAGATTTTCTGGTGATAGTTACCGTAGAGTGCAGTGATAAGTTCAAGGTCCGAAGACCCAAGGTTAAAGTGCAGTGGGTCCCCCAGAGGTCCCTGGTAATATGGCCTCATAACAGATCCCCGTGCTGATGAGTGAGAGAGTCCGAGGGCATGTCCAAGCTCGTGCACCAGTACTGTAAATGTATCCGTGCCTTTAGAAGCTGTCAGGACATAATGCAGGCTCTTTATTAATTATTTTAACATTTGGAAATATTGAGGTTAGAAATAAAAGTTATTTATTTATCTTTTTGACCCTGTAAAATACACAAGTTATGAAATGGTTAACAGCTCAGAACAGTAAAGAAGCAAAAAAGACTTTCATGGTAAGGTTTCATGATGAAGTTCCAACTAAAATGTATGGGACCTGCAAACAAGATGTCCTGATGGTTATGGGAAACTGGATTGCCAACGTTGGAAATCAGAAAAAGGAAAACACTGTATTTTTAGTGTATTTTTTATGTTGTACTTTAAAAATATCTGTAAAGACATTGATGATGGAAACAATTGTGGAAAAACAAAAATTGTTTTACAGAAGATATGAAAGAGAACCTCAAGTTGCTAAGGGCATCCATGGTTTTCTGCTGCTTCCTGCCGTACAAATGTGTCTCTGCTTTGCTCTGCTACCTTTCTATACTTTGTTTTATCCTTATTAGTTTCTTTTAAATATTTTAGTTCTTAGTGATTTGCCATTATTGAAATCAAGGTAACGATCATTAATCATGAGGAAAAGGACATTATGCCAGCTACCACTCCTCTAGTGTCTGCCAGCTGTCTAGAATGCAGCAAACTATACAAGTAGCCAAGTGTCACATTGCTCACATTCAGCCCCGGTTCTGGACTGCATTGATTGGGGGGACAGTGAGAAAATCCACCCCAGCACCCCCATAACACTGGCCCTGCATGTTTTACATTAGGAAAAATATGCGAGATGCGCTCTGCCCACTGCACTACTCAAACAGCGGTGTATTAAACGCATTGTAATGCTGATATAACCTGCGCACACACGGCGTTACTAAGACTAAAAGTGAAATAATACTTAAAATAATAACCACTACTTAAAATAATAACCAAACGTTGAAGCCGCTCGCCCTGTTACAGGTTCAGAGATAATTAAAAAAAAATAGCCTTTGCTTGCGTTGCACTTGTGTGTTTTGGGTTAGGTAGTGAGAAATACCCCACCCTAGCGCCGGCCCTGCTCACATTGCTCAGGTTCAGGTTGTCGGGGGCTTAATGTATTTCTTAACAGTAGTGAAAAGTATTTAGGGCTTGTTTCCACAGCCACTAATAAGTGATGAAATGTATGGAGCACTATAAATAATAGTGTGGTCTGTATATGCAAATAAATGTGGCCATTTTTTTAAAACGGTGCTCCAGACACCTACCAGTGGTTTTCAGTGGTAAGGTTAACCATGGAGTTAAACCATGGGAAGGAGCAGCCAGCAGGAACCTGTCTAGTCTTTAGTGGAGCCACTTGGTCTAATATCTCAGAGACAGTACCATTAAAGAGAGTCAAAATATCATCAGGACAGGACAGCTGAGAAATAGATAAAAGAAGAGCAGAAAAGGTTTAAAGATCGACAGCTTTGATGTTACAAAAGGAGACTCTTGATTTACTGCACCAGCGTGAGACTAAGATGTTAACTGTTGCTTCAACAAGTCCATGGTCAGAAACACCAACAACAGCCAGATATAGAGGTAACAGATAGACCAGAACAGATTACATCCAGTGTTTGGCCATGTGCTCTTAAACTCAGTTATTAGTGAGCAACTAATATCAACATGGATGTTAAAATTCCCAAGCACTATCAGGGCTGGACATACAGAACTGGCCAGGGTAAACACTCTGAGAAGAAAGTTTCAGGAAGCCTTTGGTGGGCAATAGGAATAGCAGGAGCTGTGTTGCAGTCGAGAGATAAGACCCAGAGTGTCACTGGCTGAACAAAAATGAAGGAACTGGAGAAGATCTTGTCTATCCAAAGATCAGATATGCTCAGACTACAGTGTTCACTATAGTCCTTTATGAATGTGAAAGTTGGACAGCAAAAATATGGTACAGAAAGAATATTGGTGGCTTTGAACTTGCTGGAAGGAGTAAGAATCGATTTGATGGCACTTAACAATTATCAGTTTGAAAATTGCCTTATTAATTACTACAACTACTACCTTAAATTATCCACAACCTCAAAGCAAAAACCATCAATCTTACCAGTAACAATGGATCTAGCTATTGTTTTCATCTCATAACTGATTGGCTTGATCGAATTCTTAAAACTATTACTTTAGAATTTAATACAATGTGTATGCATGGAAAATTACTATAATAAACTTTTTTAAACAAGGACAGCTGAAAATAACAGCTTGTATGTATGTTTTAAAGTCACCTGGCTGTCTGAAAGCCCAATCCTCCTGTGCATCCAGGTGAACTTCACCTGCTCTGTCGGAATCAGAGGGGAAGAAGGCGTGACCAACAGCTCCACCCACCCCATCAAAGGGGTACCCATCACCATGGAAACCATGCAAGAAATCAATCTGCAGATCTGCCCCCGATGGTCCTCCAACCTAGATGATTTCAGAGTGTGACATGAAGCAGTGACAGGAAGCAACTAAATTTTATCTTAACTGTATTCATATTAGTGTATAAATGAAACTAGTAATGGCTAACCTCATGAAACTCAAGCAGTGTTGGCTCTGCCCACACCTTCAGAGCATAGAAAACTAGAGAGCGAGTTATGTCACGGGACAGAGTCGGGGAGACAGGGTATGAACGCAACCTATGAGAGGAAAAAAATGGAAAAACAGGAATTAAATGTTCCCAAATTAAATGCTAAGAAGTACCTTTTATACTTGTAATTTATTTGTTTTCATCAAGAGCATACTGGTCAGGGTTGCTGTGGGTTCGGCACCAAGCAGAAAACATTGGACACAAGAGCTTGTCATGAATTACTTATATAATTCTAAGACTGCAGTAGTCATTTTGCATTTTGTTTAATTTGTAGAAACTTGTTTCATTAGTTTTGAGCTATTTTAATTGTTCTTGTTTGACTAATTTATTGCAAACAGCTGAAAACTTGTAGATTTTGCTAATAAACATAATTTGCAATGGGAGATAAATAACTTGCAATTGTTTGGTTTATTTATTTATAAGGATTTATTAGGATTAAGTCATGTTTTACACTTTGGTTACATTCATGACAGAAACGGTAGTTACTCATTACACAAGATTCATCAGTTCACAAGTTTAATGTCAAACACAGAGAACATGCAAACTCCACACAGAAAGGACCCGGACCACCCCACCTGGGGATCGAACTCAGGACCTTCTTAGAGATAGATAGATACTTTATTAAGATACTTTCTTGCTGTGAGGCGACAGTGCTACCCACTGAGCCACCATGCCACCCTGCAATTGTTTGGTACAACTACTTAGTCATAAATGTTTGAGACATTAAAGGAACAAAAGAAAAAGAGAAACAGGAATTTAAGATCAAGACTGCAGTGTGAGTCAAACCTCCAGTTAATGTTCCGTCGAGTCCATGTAGATATTTCCCTTTTTGTCCTTCTACCATGATCCTCAGTATCTGACACCGGACTGATCTGACTGCCGTCATTATCTGGGAGTGAACAGCGTGGGCTCTGCATCAATCTTAATGTCTCTCCATCTGAAAGAACAATGTACAGTTCATTGATCATTGATAGCAGGAGAATACATTTAAACAGAGCTTTGTATTCATACCTAAAGTTCCAGTGTCTTCTAGACCAGCAAACCTCTGCATGGCCTTCAGTGCTTCTGTGACAGCTGTCCAGGCCTGAAGTTGGCCAGTGGAAGAATCAGGCTGAGACAAGTAGCCATATTTTGTCAGCCAATCCTATAAAACCAGCAGAAGATTTATCAAAGATATTGAAGGATGTACTTCTAATTAGTGATAACAATGAAAGTGTAATAAAAACTGCAAATCTGACACAAACTGCATTTCGTTGCCTTGTACTTGTACATGTGTAAATCTCTGTTCCACATATTATAATTTTACATTTACTCTTTAATATATTATTTAAAGTACTTTGGACATTGTACTTATAAACAAACATGAATTCATCATCCTAAATGAAAATATATACAACCCCAAATCAGAAAATGTTGGGAGAGCATGGACCACAGTGTTTCTTACATTTACTTTGATTTTCATTTCTCATGTTTCTTATTTTTATATTTTATGGGTTTCTTTCTGGTCAACATTATTTAATTTGTTAATATGCATCCATTCCTGAACCTCAGGCTTGCAACACATTCAAAAAAAAGTTGGGACAGTAAAGCATTTAACACTTTGTAATGTTGCAATTCCTTCTCACAACATTCAGAAGATGTTTTGGTACTGAGGATACAAAGTAATAATGTTTTTCAGGTGTTGTTTTGTCCCATTCTTCCTGCAAAAATGTTTTAAGGTGTGCAACAGTAGTTGACATTGCATTTTTCGTTTTAAAACTCTCCACACATTCTCTATTGGGGACAGGTCAGGACTGCAGGCAGGCCAGTCCAGTCCCCATATCCTCTCCTTCTGTAGCTATGCCTTTGTAATGTGTGCAGCATGTGGTCTAGCATTGTCTTGTTGAAAAATGCATGAGTCTGTAAAAATGTCATCTTGAAGGCAGCATATGTTGCTCTAAACTTTCTTTTCTGCATTAATGTCATCACAGAAGTGTAAATTATCTTTGCCAAGGGCACTGACACAGTCCCATAGTATAACAGACCCTGGTTGTCCATACCATTACAGACTCTGGGTGGTCCTTTTAGTCTTTGGTCTGGAGCACTCCTTCCCAAAAAATCTAGAATACTGATACTTCTGACCACAATACACACGTGCACTCTGTGATGGTCCAGAGAACTTCTGGACATGGTTAACATGAGGCTTCTTTTTGTATAGTAAAGATTTAACTGTAACTCTGTTTTTTGTAGTGCCAAAGGATTGCCAAAGTAATCCCTTGCCCATGTGGGTATATTAGCTATTGATGAATGTGTTCTTGATGCAGTGCCATCTGAGAGATTGAGATTTCTCCAGATTTATTGAACTGTTTAATTATATTATACACTGTACAGAGAGAAACATGCAAATCCCATCTTTCCTTGAGGAACATTGATTTTAAAGAGGTGCTGTGTGGTACTCATTCTACCAGCTGTGTCACAATGACGTTCTGATTTAGTTGTTACATTTTTGTGTCCATTGACTCACAATTGAAATATTTAATCTGATTGATGTCATGATAACAAGATAATACCAATCCTGGCACCTCCTTTTTTGGTGGAAACATAGGGAAAAAAAGCTTTACTACAAAGGAAAGAATCTCACCACTAGTCTTGCGCTCTCATCTATTGTGGGTGTCACATATTCCACTAGTTCAGTAGGTGGAGTCAGCGGGGCAGAGACTGTCCATTCAGGTTTACACAAGCTGAGCCCAAGCAGTATCACCACCCTCAAGCTGAGAACATGTATCACATCCATGATATATGATAACCACCACATTCTGAGCTTGGATATGCAATGGCCACACTGCCCTTCATCCAGGTGAAAATGTTACAGGTTTCATCTTTACTGAATTAATGTACTTGAGAGGAGGGGTGTCAGACCTCACACCTACAAAAGAAAGATATTACAGAAATGAAAAAGAGTCATTTTCAAAAAGACGACACCATGAAATAAAATACAATACAATAAGAAATCATAGTATCCAGTTTATGTTTCTGTGTTGTTATCGTCATATATTTATTGACACGCTGTGCATAATTGTATTTTTCCCTTTAATTTACTTAAATTAAATTAAGGCTTTTTAACCAGATGAAAAGTAATTTTCTAATGAAATATGATTTAATACAAAGGTCATTTAAATCTGTAAAATGAATAGCAAATAATAAAATCTCATGGCTTTTATACATTTTATCTAAAAATCTATACTTGTGTATACATAAATCAAACGCTGTGTAAGGACCCTGATTAACAGATAGAGAGGCGCCTGTGCAGAGTGCATGGGTGAAAAAAAGTTCTGCTAAGGGCTTGCGTGCTGGTCGGAGGAGGCCTGAGCAGCAATATACCCACCTCAGCAGCAATCAGGGATCCCCCAGCAGCGGAAGACAAATTGAGTACGCTAAATTGGGGAGAAAATGCATAAAACAAAATAGAAAAAAATAAGAAAACAACACTTAGTGAAAGTATTTTCTGTTGGAAAATGCCCTTTAAACAAACTATATTAAATAAGTAAAGAATGACCATTTTCTTCAGGTTTTATGATAGCTCAATGAGTTTATCAGTGTGAGCATGACATCTTGAGAATAATTTCAATTTGCATTTTTGTCTGAAGCTTTTTCTGTTGCCATTTTGTGTGCACTTCCACTTGCAGCATATTATATACTAGAGAAAAAATTTAGTCCTTTAAACACGTTTTTGTTGCTTTTCAATTTTAAAAAATATATTAACAAAGTATTGTTTTAAATAAGGAAAGATAAATTCATTTTGTGTCAATAATTTAAATAATAATGTAAGTTCTTAATAACTGAAAAAATAATGCTTTTGCACAAAAACAAATCTATAGTCTAGTAAAAACAGCTCTAATAAGAAATGCTGTAAATGTGCTGTTAAATCTACTTCTAAATATTAAATGTACTGACTAAAGAGATGATCAGAGAAAGAGGAATTTGCATGATTAAAAAGGAGGAGAGAAGATGAAAAAAGACAGGGGGTGGGGATATAAAATATTGGATGAGGAGAACTGAGTAGCATGTAGGGTGCAGGGGTTTAATTTAATTTGTAGTGGCATTTTCATTAAAGAGAGGGGGCTTCCTGGCAGGGTGAACAAAAAAGCAAAAGAAAAATGCATGTAAACAGCAGCAGAATAATGAAAAGGGCCAGACAAGAAAGATGGTAGAGAGATCCAGGGTTTAAATCCCCCGCTGTGCTATTGGCTGGTCGGGTGTCTACATACAGACATGATTGGCCATGTCTGGGTGAGGAATGACCAAGGCACCACGATGTGTGACTATATTGTGCCCATTGATAAAGTGGTGGAAAAACATAAACATAAAATGAAAAATGAAAGACGCAAAGAACAGAGACCCAGAACTTTATAGCAACAGTCAAACATGATGGTGCTATTGTGGTGGTGTTGGATGCTTTCCCTTGTTACGACCTGGCTGAACTGCAGTTATTGAGAAAATGATGAGGGGCTGGGGTATCTCAGCAGTTAAGGTGCAGGACTAGTAATCAGAAGGTTGCTGATTCAAGCCCCTCATCTGCCAGCCTGCCACTGTTGGGCCCTTGAGCAAGGCCCTTAACCCTCAATTGCTTGCAATGTATACTCTCAATGATAAGTCGCTTTGGATAAAGGCATCTGCTAAATGCTGAAAATTTAAATGTAAATGAATTCCACATCAAGGAACATAGGGTTATCTGTCCATGAGGTTTAATGAGGGTTATGCAGCAGGTTTAAAATGGTTTAAAATGCAAAAGCAAGAATTCATTTTTTAGAGAGGCCAAGTTAAAGTGAGGACTGGAACCAAATGCTTTTGTGACACCTGAAACAAGCAGTGTAAAAATCTGGCAGTCTAATTTAAAATTGTTATGCAAAGAAGTGCCACAGTGATGTGGACGAGTAATATTAAATTCTAAACATTTAAATTGCTAAACATTTATTGCTAAAGGTGATGCAATTATGTTTTTTTTTTTTTTTTTTACCAAAAGGTTATTGGAATTGAATAATGTTGTCTTTTAAATCATGAGTTTTTACTCCAGTTCCCTTTGTGTTATATTATTTAAATGATCTATAAACAATTGTGGGTGACACATATGCAGAAACAAAAGCAGTCCCAAAAGACAGTTCATTTAAATAATAATAATATTAATAAAAGTTGTAATAGTAAATTCTTCCAGATGTGGTTTTACATAAAAATGTAAATCTATGGTAAAACAAAGTTTGTAAATCTAGTTTTCGACATCATACACATAATTCCTGTTCCTAAATACACAAAGCAAGACCACAAAAGAATTTAGAATTTTCTTAAATAAACAAGTAAGAACTTACCTTCCCTCTGATCCAAATCTCTCTCTTTTTGCTTCTGCCTGCCCAGTCCTTCACTTCCTTTCTTGTCTCTGTCTCTTTGAACAGATGTGTCTCTCTCAACTCCTGTAGTTTCACCCCGGGTATCCCCTCCCTCATGACCACCCTGTTAACACAATGAGCTCTTAAATCTGGCAACCCTCCCCAAATCACCCCGTGTCACAAGAGAACACACTGGCCAGTTGTGAATGTTTGTAAGGGAAGATCTACTTAACACCGATGTTTTGTGCAAAAAGATATAGAGCCTATATTTGCACAGCTATAAAATGTTAACAGTTGCTTCTATTATTGGATATTATAACACAAAATAATTTTAGATTATTAACCACAGATAAACACAAAGCAAACAAAAACATTGCTTGTTTGTTTGAGAAAAAATTATCCAATAACCATATCGCCATAGTAATATAGTATGCATGTGTTGCACCACTGCAGAAAGCAATGACTGTCAAAACATCTATTATGATTTGATATTAGTCTTGCACCTTATTTCGGATTAAATGAAGCCCACTCTTTTCTCCAGAACTACTTTAAATCAGACACAATGCTAGGTTTGGGCATCAATTACTTGTTCCAGGTCTCAACTTGCTGCAACTTGATTGGTTTAAATGTAGAACTTTGACTAGGGCACAACCTAACTTTTAATTACACCCCAGCTTTAGCTCATGGACAAATGCACTTACATTATTCTTAAGAACTGTATGATAGGGGTGGATTTTTTTTTATAACAGCGAGTTGTCTTTTTTCTTACAGACACCAAGATCCAAACAACTCCATACCCATCACAATACCACCATTATGATTGACTGGTTGGTATAATGTTCTTACTATTATTGCTATAGTTCCTTTTTGCAGGATAAAATGAGACCCTTCTTGTTACAAAAATAGAACATTGTGCAGATCATCTAGGTGTATTTTTGCAAATGCCAGAATGTCTCATTTCTGCAAAAGCCAGACATCAGCAAAATGTTGTTGATCATCTGTGGTTTTCATCTTACCACCTTCCCATGTTTGATTAACATACACAGCAGCATGATAAGGACTAAATATTATTGCTAGATAAATCTGGTGAACTAATTGATTGTGTAATGATCTAAAATAATCCAGTGGGACAATTATGCAACAGAGGCAATTCAAACTAACCTTTGTCATGTAATAATGCCATTCTTTACTGTGTACAACATCTGTGGATAAATTACTGTGATTTTTGTGGTTTGTCTGAAGTGTGCAGAATGTGCTGGATAGTTACTTTTTAACAAAACCCATTTAACAAAAATAATAAAAACTATAGACAGATAGATTTAGACAGGTCAGCTACTTTCTGCTTGATAGAGGATAAAGATGAATAAAAAAGATAAACAATTTGTACAGAGAGATTTGGAGATAAGTACATTTACACATGGACTCTTACATGCAATCTTAAAAGAGTTTAAGACTATAACAGATAGAACATAGAGAAATTCCAGATGTGATGTCAGTCTCTCGGACAGGGTAGAACTGTTTAGGTTCAAGAAGATTAATCTAATAAAAAAACACCCTCTGAGGCAAGGCTCTGACAGCTTGTGAATCAGCTTGTCCTTCAAAATATGCTAAACTGCTTGATGTCAAGTGTGTAAAAGGATGGAACTGAGTTTTTAGAATTCATGCATCATATTTGTGATAATTTTCATGTAAAGCAATTTGTGGGGTTGTTTGTTTATTAGGATTTTAACAACACGTTTTACACTTTGGTTACATTTATGACAGGAACAGTAGTTACTCATTACACAAGGTTATATCAAACACAGTCTTGGACAATTTAGTGTCTTCAATTCACCTCACTTGCATGTCTTTGGACTGTGGGAGGAAACCAGAGCACCCAGAGGAAACCCACATGGACACGGGGAGAACACACAGAAGGGACCCGGACCGCCCCACCTGGGGATCGAACCCAGGACCTTCTTGCTGTGAGGCGACAGTGCTACCCACTTAGCCATCATGCCACCCAGTAATTTGTGGGTACCTTGTCAGTGAGTGTACATGACAACACACATGGTGGACAGTAGATAACAGAAACACACAAAAACACAAAAAGTACTTGACTATAGAGTAAATAATCAAAATTATAATCCTGGCTGTACAAGAAGGTCTATTAGATTATTTGTTAATTATCAGTATGCATCAGTGCTGTGACAATTACCAATTTGGTATTTGATATTTTAAAACAGTACACTGCCAAGAAGAGGCCAAATATGTGCCTAAATTACAGGTGTATCATTTATAAAAAGTATAAGATCCTTTAATGTTGGAAGCAAAACAGTCTCAAAATTTATTACAGTGAATCAGACATACAAACATAGTGTACTGACAGGAACAGACAGACAGAAACATTTGTCTAAATGGTCAGGAAAAAAGGTTTGCCATAAGTCACAAGCGGCTGGAACATGGGTGACACTGTCTATAGTCAAGTGACTTTCACCATGGGCTCAGAAGCAGACATGCAAGAATGTTTCTTCTCACTTTACTTCAGAGTTTATTGCTTATTACAGTGGTACCTTGTAACTCAACGTCCCCTAAACTCAAAATCTTTGAAACTCAACGCCCTTCGTCAAGAAATTTGTACCCTTAAAGTCAACATTTCCCTTAAACTCAATGTGTTCAGTTTGTTTTTTAAAAATGTATTTATTCAAATTTTCATTAAATTAACAATAACTTGGCTTGAGCAGTGCAGTAATATGTCATCAAAGTGTGCATAAGAGACGAAACTGCATTTGTGTGGAATAACCGTCAGATTCACTCTGAAAGCTCCACATGTATCTGTGTTTAGCTGGATTTTTACTGTTTCACTTTTAAACAACCCCATTATTTTACATATGCCTCCACATAACCATGGAACGCATTAACAGGTTTCCCATACATCCTTATGGGAAAAATACCTTGAAACTCAACGCCTTTTAAACTCAATGCCAGTCCCAGAACCAACTGATGTTGAGTTTAAGGTACCACTTTACTTGATGTTGCTGTATGTCCAAACCCCATTTCAAGTTGAAATGTATAAAATAAGAATCAGCACAGTGTTACGTATCTTGAATCTTTATTCAACTGATAAAAGTACAAGTAAAAGTTTTCCAATGTTTTCACTGATCAACTTCATTGTGTTTTGTAAATATAAACACATTTAGAATTTGATTCTTGTAACTTACTCCGAAGAAATTGGGACAAAGGTGTGTTTGCTGCTGTATTCCACCACTGTTCCTATTAATGAGACTTTTTAATGGTTTGAGAACTAGGGACACTAATTGTTACAATTTTGCAAGTGGAAATGTTAAACCATAAATTCAAAGTCTACAGTTGCATATCATACAGAATGAGACCTGCCATTGTCTTGCTGAAATAACCATGGACCTCCTGGAGAAAGATGTAGCATTAGTGGCAGCATGTGTCTCTCTAAAATCCCAACATACGCTTCCGCAAGTCACTCATGCCATGGGCACTTATGCACCCCCATACCATGACAGATGTTGGCTTTTGAACCATTCTCTGATAACAGTCTAGATGGTCCATTTAATCTTTGGCACAGAGAACTTAACTTTTGTAAACAGGGTCTGCATGAAGTTCATCATCATTATCAGAGGTCCACTGTTCAACCACACAACCTAACTGACAACAACCAACGTTCACAGTTAATGTGTTTTATAATTTATTTCGTAACAGGAAACAACTTATTGGATTAAGGGTGCTTAAAAATGGCAAAAGGCTGCATTGTTGCTCCTGTTGACATAGTGACAAGCCTAACCCAGTTTAAAGGTCACAAGCTGGAGGGCTGGTAGCATAGTATGCACTGTATTTTAGGACTGTGTGTGAATGGGGTTGTGTGTTGCAGACAGAATGATCGAACACCCACAAAAAACCCTGTGAACTTGGGTTTCCCTAACAACTGAGATTGCCCTCTGAGGAACTCACCAGTACAATAGATAGCCATTGTGTGCCACAGAGAAGCCAACAGGAACATGTTTATGATCATACGACAATGAAGACCAGAGAATGTGAGATGAGTTAATCACTACAAACCATATCTATTTTGTAATGATGACTTCATAACAACTAATTGTGTGATCATGAGATTAAAAATTGATATGATAAGTCGTGGAGCTTTACTGATATAAAGGAATCAGTAAACAGGTGACATTCATAGTCACCACATTTTAACCGAGTTGATAATTTTGTATGAATTTATGAATCTATTAGAGAGAGCTCCTACTGACCATCAGCAAAATATATTACCACTTTAAATAAATCTTTAAAACTTTTGGAGATGCAATCTCTATTTATTTGACGTACTTTCTAAAGGCACACCCCTTGGTTTTTAATGACCCACAATTTACACTGCACTGCCAGGACAGAAACCAAGCCATGATGTCCAAGGAACTGTTTGTTTGTTTGTTTATTATGATTTTAATGTCATGTTTTACACTTTTGGTTACATTATTGACAGGAACGCTAGTTACTCGTTACACAAGATTCATCAGGTCACAAGGTTATATTGAACTCAGTCATGGACAATTTTGTATCTCCAATTCACCTCACTTGCATGTCTTTGGACTGTGGGAGGAAACCGGAGCACCCGGAGTAAACCCACACACACGGGGAGAACATGCAAACTCCACACAGAAAGGACTCGGACCGTCCCACCTGGGGATTGAACCCAGGACCTTCTTACTGTGAGGCGACCGTGCTACCCACTTAGCCACCATGTTGCCCCCAAGGAACTGTCTTCACTCTAAATGTGGCACGTCATGGATCAGGACAAGGATATAAAACAATATCTAAGGCGTAAAGTGTTTTCAGAACCAAAATAGACTAAATTTTTAAACTCGAATTGACACAACTGACCTTTAAGTGGGACAAACAAAACACACTTTTACTAGCCCAGTAACAACATATTTAATCATGGATTGTATTTGAATAGGTTTCACTAGATGTGTAAACACTTAAAGGAACAAGAGAGAGGGAAGGGAGGTTAGTCCACCATGAAGAATGGTCAACTGCCCAAATCCAGGTGTTCCATTCTTGTAAATATCCAACAAAATGTGCAGATGTACAGTAACTGCGACTAATGAGGTGTCTGAAAACTTCTGTAAAAAATGTTTTTACTTTGTCATTATGAGTGATTAAGTGTACATTGGTTGGCAAAAATATATTCAGTCTAAAACAAGTCAACACAAAAAATCAAGAGTTTTCAATTATTTTTGAATCCACTGTTGCTTTATTTACAGTATATGGTGACATTCATACATACTGTATTAAGTAACAACTTAATCTGGTCAGTTTCTGGATCATATACTATAAGTATCACCAGTTGTTGTTGTTGTAAAAGTGGAATTTAACTATTTCTTTTACAGAAATGCAAGTTACCCATATCATTGTCATCAACACACACAGGAAAATGTGCTTAATTTCACGGACCTAATTTTTCACTAATCAGAGATTACACCGATTTTTAAAGAAAAGTGCCACATATTACAACAGTCATTAAATAACACACATAAACTGAATGATAGAATCAATAGAAGCTACAATACACAGCACAGCTACCCTAATAGCTCCCTCTCAAAGACCAAAATGCTCATCCGTGTTTTGACACACCATCTTCTGCGTCCACATAATGGGAGTTTTCCAAACTCAGTTACACGTGTAGTGGTTTCAGCTGCTTTACACTTCGACATCTTGGACATTTTTTCTAACTGATTGCTAATGTAACTGAGCATCTTTGGAATTTGCTGAGTTTATAAAGAAAGAAATAAACTGCACATAGACAAACTACACAGAGATGATAATGTGTGTAGAGAAGCACACTTTATGGAATTCCCAAAGAGACAAAAACCACTTAATATGTAAACACATACAGTACATCAAACATTGTCAGCAGACTACACCACAGAAAAGTCTGTTACATTAAGGTAATTGCCATGTGATTGCTAGGACTGCCTCATATTGAATAGTGTGCAGCGCCTCATATTTCATATGCTACGTGAATGTTAAATTGCTAAACCTTAAATTTAGAATTTTACAGCAAATTGCATATTACACAGGAGACGGGTCATTTCACGGTCCATGACGCGATTTTCACGGACGTGAATTAGGTAGGGCCTTGATTGGGGATCACAATGTCCATTATTTATTTTAATATATATTAAGTCAATTTAAAAGTGGACACATCAGACCACAGCACACCTATCCACTTTGTGGTAGTTCATCTCAGATGAGCTTAAACTCTGCAGCGTTTTTGAATATTGCTTATTATTATTGCTTCTGTTTTGCATTGTAGAATCTTAACTTGCCTTTGTAGGTACAAAGAGAAACTGTTTACTGACAAAGGATTTTCAAAAGTATTACCAAGCTCATGTGGTTATATTTATTATAGAAGCATGCCAGATTTAATGCAGTGACATCAAAGAGGTTGACAGTCACAGACATTCAATATTGGGCTTTTCAGTTATAGTTAACAACCATCACTCCTCTAGGAAAGTTTACCACAACATTGTGCAGTGTCTTTGTGTGTATATTTAGTAGAGCTGGGTGGTTCCTGAATCACCCAGGTTAATTATTCGAATCTTCATACTGAATCAGGAATTACGAGTCCGAGGTCTCAATTAACCCGGATCCTATGAGTCCTCTGATTGGCTGCTGCTAAGTACACAATGCAAGTGAGCAGACTCACCGGAAACACCGTGGACTGTGATTTGGTTGAACCGACTTTACTCCAGTCCGTGAATCTAAGTAATAAGTTAAATATTCCAATAAACAAGCGGTTAAACACACTGGTGTTTGTTATGTGGCCGATTTTATGCACATGCTATTATTATTGTTCTTATAATAATAATAATAATATTTTTTTATCAGTAGTAGTGGTATAGATTAGTAATGCAGCATATTTTTTGTAAGCAAAACAACAACAAAATATAGTTATATTATTATTAAAATGCAAATGTTTACAGGCTACTTTAGGACTGTACCACTTCCTAATGAGTATCATAGCCTTCCCCATGGTAATTTATTGACTGTTTTGGTGCCACTGTGGCTGCCTGACTGGGTCAAGTTACCATGGCAATTTGTTGTTGACCATCCCCCTTGAACCCTTGATCCATTAATATACCCATCTGATTGGTAGGTGAGTTCACCCCCCTCTCCCCCCTCTCCCCCCTCCTTGTCCCTATCCCCCATGATCAAGATTCCACTTAGAAAAAAGTGTCAACTTGTCACTGACAAGTAGGGTTGCCAACCGTCCCGTAAAATATGGAATTGTTCCTTATTTGGAAACTAAATGTCGTGTTCCGTATTGAACTGATATGGAATGCGCTTTATTCCGTATTTTTATCAATTAATTTTATCAATGGGAGAGAAATGCTGCAGATTAGACTGAGACTTCCACACTGGAAGAAGCTGAACTACAGCAAAATTACCCTAGGAAGAAATCTAGTTTGTTAACTAAAATTACTTTGTGGAAGAAAATATCAAATTGACAGTGTACGTGTGATATGAAATTCTAACAAAATATAATACAAAAAAGTAACATGCCAGCAAAAGATGCCACACAGTTTGTTATGGTCTAAGACCAACTGGACAGAAAGATGGAACCACAATGCAGAGAATAAGACTAAGACCAGGTACGGGGCGATAAGTTTATTAACAACAACTATAGCAAATACAAGGGAGGTAAAGGTACTGGTAGAGGCTGGATGGGAACAGGGAGCTGACTGGCGAGGCTGGAAACACGGCAAGGGGGCCAGGAGGGCAGAACCGGACGGACAGGCAGGAGGCAGAGAGTGTGGCGTAGCAGGACGAGACAAGAAGCTGGTCGACTGAATCCGGACAGTCAGGACAGGAAGGTCTTGGCGGCGAGGAACACAGCTGGGAGGTGGTACCACGGAGTTAAGCAGGAGGTAGGAACTGAAACAGGCAAAAAAACAAGAGCAGTGAACAAACCAGGAAATACAACAGGCATAGGAGCCTAAAGGTAGCTTTAGCATTTCGTGCTTCAGCACAATACCAGCAACGTAGCGCAGACGATCTGGCAAGGAGTGGAGAGAAAGCTGCTGTCTTTATGCACTGCTTAACGAGGAGGTAATGAGGATCAGGTGAGAGGTAGCAGTGGCTGGAAGATCTGATTGGTGCTCTGAAGACAACTCGCTCCACCAATAGATCCCTGAAAGCCCGCACACGCCCACACACACACAACACACTCACAGAAAGGGACCGGGGTAAAATAACAAGACTTGGGGAAAATGGAGAGCTAAGGGACGTACTCTAACACAGTTGAGTTTATTTCAAACAGTGCCCACTGTAATACATAAACTAAACAAGACAAAAATTTTGAGAAATGTTCAGCATTTTTTATACCAGGTCTGTTTTATTTTTTTTTTAAAGTGAAATTTGCAATAGTTTGCACCATTGAGAAAAAATGTTACATGATGTTCTTCATGCATGTTGTTTTGCCTAAAATATGGTTCTGATTTATTGTTATAAAGAGCGAAAATAATATATGTTAAACAGCCTATATTAAACATTTTGATAATGTTCCTATGACGGTGTAAGACCCTTAATATTTTTTATAGGTTTTTATGCCAAAGCAACCCCCACCCTATGCCTTCCGCCAACCTGCCAGCCCAGGGTGTTCCTTATTTCCAGTTCTGAAAGTTGGCAACCCTACTGACAAATTAAGAGAGAAGGATTTATTTACAGAATCTGAGTGCATGGAAGACAAGTGATATTTGGATGCATTTTTCATGCAGTAAATCAATCACAGTCAAGATGTCAGTACAAGTGACTCAGATTAACCCGAGTCCATAAAATGAACCGAATTTACCACCACTAATATTTAGTGAGAACTTTTGTAACGTCTGCTTTCTATTCCAGCCATGCTGATATTTTTGTCCACTAGGGGCCTCTGACAGACACGGAAACACAATTTTATTAAGAATACTATGCCGAAAACATTTAACGCTGTGTGAAACTACGTGAAAGTACTCAATACGTATACTACACAATTAATGACACAGCATGAAAAATATAATAATGTGTCTGGAGATGCCGGGGATTGAACCCGGGGCCTCATACATGCAAAGCATGCGCTCTACCACTGAGCTACATCCCCTGACTGAACACACGTCTCACAACACGGCTTTTTATATTCACGGCTACAAGCTAACATGCTAACTATTTTCAATTTCACTTTCAAACTCGTCACAACGCCGTCAGTCAGCTTCGCGTTAAGAGTCTCGGGTGTATCAGCGTTTGAATTTATCTTTACACCTAGTCACGTAATGTTGTTATTTTTTAATTACAAATATCTTAAATGCTGGTTTAAAGCTAGTCTAGCTTGGTATTTACACAGGGTGGTTAATAGCTAATTATTTGCCAGCTGTGTATGTTGGCTTTTTTAAGCTAAGCTAAGCTGGCTGCAAACATGAAGACCGCGGACTTCCGTTAATAGCAGTTGTGCTTGAGTATGATAAATCGCGCGATGTAATTTTTATATGGTTTAATCTGAAACCGGTAATAATGGATGATGTTATTTCGTTGAGCTCGGACAGTGAAGAGGACTCGGATGTAGAGTTTGTAAGCAGTTTTAAGGATAACACACAATTAGGTGTTCCGTTCATCAATGCTGAATTGCTCCCCGTCACACCTGTAAGTTACTGTTTATGTTTTCTGTACAAACAATGCTTTATGTGAACAAACAAAACACACCCGTATTGGTGTAAGGATTTAGCAGTTTGACTTAAAGGGTCTTGAACAGAGTGGGATCATGTGATTGAAATTAAATTGAGGTCTTTATTTGTCTGAAGTAGGATGATCATGTTTTGGTTTTCAAAAAAGAGGACGCTTGGGGGAGGATTGCAGCTTGGGGCAATAGACACCTGTATTGGGTGGAAGGTTGGGTTCAGGGGGTGAGAGTTGGATTGGCAAAGTAAGTTAATGTAATTAGCGGCACCATGGCGATGTGTATTTGACAAATGCATAAATTTCCATGCAACAATGTTATTGAACTTTAATACATAAACAGCTACTCTTTACCAAGACAACTAACAAATTCAATTGTTAGTAATATGAGTTGGCTTATTTACACCGACGAGGCATAACATTATGACAGGTATGATAGGTGAAGTGAATAACACTGATTATCTCTTCATCACGGCACCTGTTAGTGGGTGGGATATATCAGGCAGCGAGTGAACATTTTATCCTCAAAGTTGTTTTTGTTTTTGAAGCAGGAAAAATGAGCAAGCGTAAGGATTTGTTCGAGTTTGACAAGGGCCAAATTCTGATGGCTAGACGACTGTGTCAGAGCATCTCCAAAACTGCAGCTCTTGTGGGGTGTTCCCGGTCTGCAGTGGTCAGTATCTATCAAAAGTGGTCCAAGGAAGAAACAGTGGTAAACCGGCGACAGGGTCATGGGCGGCCAAGGCTCATTGATGCACGTGGCCCGTGTGGTCCGATCTAACAGACGAGCTACTGTAGGTCAGATTGCTGAAGAAGTTAATGCTGGTTCTGATAGAAAAGTATCAGAATACACAGTGTGTTTCAGTGGCAGCAAAAGGGGGACCAACACAGTATCAGTAAGGTGGTCATGATGTTATGCCTGATCGGTGTATGTCCATATAGAGCTAGCTTCTCTATTAACTACCACTACCTTGAATTGAGCTGAGTAAATACCAGTCCAGAATCATATTAGATACCAGTAATTAGCTGAGTTAATCTTGTGTTAACTTTTATTGTTAATTTTTGTGATAATAATAAATTTACTTTTATTCAATGCGTTTTTGGTTCTCATGTTTGTGTTCATGTTTTGTACAGGTACTTATTGATATCAAGCAGAGCCCCTTTTATTCTCATGGACCAAGACACTCACAGAAAGTACCAAAACTACGGTGTTCTACCATAGAAGTCATAGATCTGTGTAATCCCAGTCTTCCTAGACAAAAGCCGCAGAGCATCACATCAGATCACACACTGAATGAAACAGCAAATCGATTTTTTAAATCATCTGTCAAGTCCGGAATTCTTAATAAAGATGGAAACTCAAATAAAGATGTAATTAATTTGGATTCTGGTGATGGACAAGAAGAGGTTTCAACAAATCAGCATGATGAGATTCATTCGTGTTTGGAGGACAGAAATAATCAAAAATCAGTAAGCTTCTCTCAGCATGGGTCACAGTATAATTCAAATTCTGATCTTTTGGACTTTTGGACTTTTGATATTTCAAACGGATTCCAGGTGTCACCCACACATAAGCTGCAGAACAGTGTTAACGTTGAGGAAACACAAAACACTAAACTCCCACAAAAGTCTTCATCACCGGCTGCTGCTGAAAAGGACGTTGAACTCGGTGAAACGTTGGACTGTGGTCAAAGCTGGTTAGACAAACTTCCCTCTCCTTTTAGCCTTGACAGTTCATACCACTGCCCAAGTGAAATAGATGCTATGGTATTCTCCGACGAGTCCTGGATAGAAGGTACTATTGGACAGCATACTACACCAAGCGGTATGACTAACATAGAAACACATTTGCACAAAAATTCTTCTTATGCTCAGACATTACCTACCTCATGTGAAGCATCTCTCATCTCCAGCCTGCCATGTGGGCAGGAGGAACCCATCCGCCCTACATCTACAGAAATACCCGCTTGGGATTTTCTAGAAATTGGGTCTGATTTGGACCTAGAGAGTCTACCCAGCAGTCCTTTGCCATCCTGTAGTCTCAGTCTGCCCAGTCCACAATCACACCTACTCTTCTGTACAGAGACAGTGGCATCAGGTATGAAAGACTCAGGATTGGGTTCAGTATCATCAGAATATCTTCCATCTAGTCAGTGGATGAGAACTGACTTGGGTGTGGAGATAGATGTCCCAGAACCTAATACACAAGATGGACAGCAAATTTCTCTGGTGCAGCTTAGAAAGCTGAAACACTTAATTGGAGGACCAGAAAAAAATAAGGTAAATCTATCTTATTCTCTGTTCATTGTATGCTATTTATATCTACCAGGAGGGACACAGCAGAAAACGATTGGACATACACATCATACATAGATTAGCTAATTAACTGAGAATTCCTTCTAGAAATGCTAGAAGTGTCTTCTTAACCCAGAGTTAGGTGTGTGATGATATATCAACATTAATTTTAATTTTAATGTTTAGGTCAATCAACATACCAATGCAGTAGTTTAGTAGAATCAAATCTTATAAAAACTTAATAAATAATCCCCCAGCCTTTTATTTACACTTTATCTACACGCAAACAGCCATTACACAACAGCACAGTAATAAAATGTCTTCAATTAATATACTGAAGTAGACAAAGTGTAAACTAAAAGTTTTTTTCTGCTGTGAAGAGGCTGTTGAATTCAACATGTCTTTAAATAAAGTAACTTTTAAAACTTTTAGATCAGCAAATTGGTCAAAACATGATAAAAATGATTTTTATAGCCCTTTAGAGGATTTAAATTGGGCTAGTGCTACAAAACCTGTGCATATTATTTTTATGTTTTAATATTATTTAACATAAAAAGGTTTGTGAGTTACAAAGCTATATAAACATTTTATTTATAAATAAAGACATACAGTGCCTTGCAAAAGTATTCACCCCCTTGACTTTTTACCTCTTTTGTTAAATTACAGCCTGTAATTTAAATGTTTATTTAATCTGAATTTTATGTAATAGAGCTGCACAAAGTAATTTAAGTTGGTGAGGTGAAATGAGAAAAAAAAAAAATATGTATATAAAAATTTTAAATAATAAACTGGAAAATGGCGTGTGCGTATGTATTCACCCCCTTTGCTATGAAGCCCCTAAAAAGTTCTGGTGCAACCAATTACCTTCAGAAGTCACATAATTAGTGAAATAAAGTTCACCTGTGTGCAATCTATGTGTCACATGATCTGTCGGTATCTATACACCTTTTCTAAAAGGACCCAGAGGCTGCAATACCACTAAGCAAGAGGCACCACTAACCAAACAAAACCATGAAGACCAAGGAGCTCTCCACACAAGTCAGGGATAAAGTTGTTGAGAAGTACAAGTCAGGGTTGGGTTATAAAAAAATTTCCAAATCTTTGATGATCCCCCGAAGCACAATCAAATCCATCATCATCAAATGGAAAGAACATGGTACCACAACAAATCTGCCAAGAGGGGGCCGTCCACCACAACTCACAGACCGGGCAAGGAGGGCAATAATCAGAGAGGCAATACAGAGACCACAGGTAACCCTGAAGGAGCTGCAGAGTTCCACAGCAGAGACTGGAGTATCTGTCCATAGGACCACAATAAGCCGTACACTCCACAGAGCTGGGCTTTATGGAAGGGTGGCCAGAAAAAAGCCATTACTTAAAGATAAAAATAGGAAAGAACGTTTTGAGTTTGCCAAAAAGCATGTGAAAGACTCCCCAAATGTATGGAGAAAGGTGCTCTGGTCAGATGAGACTAAAATTGAACTTTTTGGCCACCAAGGAAAACGCTATGTCTAGCGCAAACCCAACACATCTCATCACCCCAAGAACACCATTCCCACAGTGAAACATGGTGGTGGCAGCATCATGCTGTGGGGATGTTTCTCAGCAGCAGGGACTGGGAAACTGGTCAGAATTGAGGGAAAGATGGATGGTGCTAAATACAGGGATATTCTTGAGCAAAATCTGTTTCAGTCTGCCAGTGATTTGAGACTGGGACGGAGGTTTACCTTTCAGCAGGACAATGACCCTAAGCATACTGCAAAAGCAACACTCGAGTGGTTTAAGACCAAACATTTAAATGTGTTGGAATGGCCTAGTCAAAGCCCAGACCTTAATCCAATTGAGAATCTGTGGTCAGACTTGAAGATTGCTGTTCACCAGCGGAAACCATCCAGCTTGAAAGAGCTGGAGCAGTTTTGCCTTGAGGAATGGGCAAAAATCCCAGTGGCTAGATGTGGCAAACTCATACAGACTTATCCAAAGCGACTTGCAGCTATAATTGCTGCAAAAGGTGGCTCTACAAAGTACTGACATTAGGGGGGTGAATAGTTATGCACATTGAAGTTTTTTGTTATTTTGTCTTATTTGTTGTTTGCTTCACAATAAAAAAAAATTCACATCTTCAAAGGTGTAGGCCTGTTCTGTAAATGAAATGATGCAAACCCCCAAACAATCAATTTTAATTTTACGTTGTGAGCCAACAAAACACGAAAAATGCTCAGGGGGGGGTGAATACTTTTGCAAGGCACTGTATATACTACTAACTATGCTTTGATAAGCAATGTTGTAGTTTGTATCTTTTATTGGCTCTTTTAGAATAACTGACTAAACAACATTAATCATCAACATTAAGTATCTTAAGTATCTCAGTATTAGAACACTGAGAAACAGACATGACATGTCCCCTTAAATAGGCAGGTACATAAGTTTATTTCTGAATAGTTTTTATTGGGTCCTATAAAAACAAACATATCCTATTGTGAGTATAACATTTGGAACAACAATAATTCAAATGAACCAAATTAATTATGAAAATGATGCACTATAATGACTGTGTAAATCAGCACTGTTTACACTGATACTGTTTATTGCTGAAGTTTACACTCATCAGCCACAACATTAAAACCACTGTTGAGTAACTGATTCTCATTACAATAGCACCTGTAAAGGGGTGGGATATATAAGGCAGCAAGTGACCAATCAGTTAATGAACTTAATGTTTGGAAGCAGAACACATGGGTAAGTGTAAGAATCTGAGCAACTTTGAATAAGGGGCAGAATGTGATGGCAAGCCGACTGGGCCATCTTCAAAACAGCAGGTCTTGTGGGGTGTGTCTAGTATGTAGTGGTTAGTACCTATCAAAAATGGTCCAAGGAACGACACCAGGTAAACCAGTGGCAGAGTCATGGGTGCCCAAGGATTCATTCATGTGAATGGGAAGCGAAGGCTAGCCCTTCTGGTCCAATTACGCAGAAACATCCTGTAGCACTGTAGCAGTGCTGCTGCAAACTGTTCAGAGTGCTTATGCTGACCCCATCCACTGCCTGAAGCGTTTACAAGATGCATGTGAGCATCACAACTGGATCACGCAGTACTGGAAGAAGGTGGCTTGGTCTAAAGATCATATGGATGCCCGGGTGTGTGTGCTTTGCTTACCTTAAAAAGAAATGGTACCAGGATGCACTTTAACAAGAAGGCAAGCGGGTGGAAGTAGGGTGATGCTCTGAGCAATGTTCTGCTGGGACGCCTTGGGTCCTGACATTGAGTGGATATTACAATGACACATACCATCTATCTTAACATTCTTATGGCAACAGCATTCCTGCCAGTGCCCTGCCACACTGTTCAGGATTGGTTTGAGGAACATTACAAAGCATTCATGGTGTTGGATGGGCTATAATTCCCCCAGGTTTCAATCTGATGAAGCATCTGTGGGATGTGCTGGACAAACAAGAATACATGAAGGCCTTACCCTGCAACCTAAAGGAATTGCTGCTAACGTCTTGGTGCTAGATACCACTGGACGCCTTCAGCGGTCTTGTGGAGTCCATGCCTTGACAGGTCGGAGATGTTTGGTATTAGTGTTCTGGCTGATCAGTGTATATCACTGCATTACTGTACTGTATAAACCAACTGTATTGAACTTTACTGTGTTGAATAGGCTTGATGTAATCCACCTCTTTCTTTTAAGCTAAATGTGGCTGATGAGGAACATCAAGACTTTGGTCTGGCTGAACCACTGTGTAGACAGAGCCTAAGTCTGGTCTACAGTACTATTGAAGAGAACTACCCTGAAGGCACTCTGCAACTGCTGTCTGACTTTATTCAGCCATGTTATTACCCTCCAGCTGATATCATCTCCCACCTTCTGAAAGGAATCCTGCTTGAGCCACAGTGTAGTAAAGTGCTGGCAATGGAAGCTTACAATCTGCTCATGAGAACACAGAAGTGAGTGATCATCAGTAACACTGATCAACATCCTTACAATACTATACATATGATAGATACTACTCTATACCATACATATTATATAAACTTTATTTTTAAAGCTCAATAAAACAAGATTCTGTGATTGGTTGAACATTTATTTAACTGACAAAAGTACGAAGAACAGATTTCCAATGTTTTTACTCTTCAACTTATTTATTTTGTACCACCCATCGAACGTGCCCTATGACCTGTCTCCTCCAGCATGTGTATTGTCACCAGCAGAGGTGGCATAAGTACACCACAAGAATAATAATTAGAATACACAGTCGAGTCACACTTTATAACCACTTCCTACTTTCGACGCGGCTGTGCATAGCTCATAAAGGTAGTCATGTTTCATGACCTGGCTTGGTGTATATAAAGAGTGTGATGGGCTGTCTGCACATACAGTGTATCACAAAAGTGAGTACACCCCTCACATTTCTGCAAATATTTCATTATATCTTTTCATGGGACAACACTATAGACATGAAACTTGGATATAAGTTAGAGTAGTCAGTGTACAGCTTGTATAGCAGTGTAGATTTACTGTCTTCTGAAAATAACTCAACACACAGCCATTAATGTCTAAATAGCTGGCAACATAAGTGAGTACACCCCACAGTGAACATGTCCAAATTGTGCCCAAATGTGTCGTTGTCCCTCCCTGGTGTCATGTGTCAAGGTCCCAGGTGTAAATGGGGAGCAGGGCTGTTAAATTTGGTGTTTTGGGTACAATTCTCTCATACTGGCCACTGGATATTCAACATGGCACCTCATGGCAAAGAACTCTCTGAGGATGTGAGAAATAGAATTGTTGCTCTCCACAAAGATGGCCTGGGCTATAAGAAGATTGCTAACACCCTGAAACTGAGCTACAGCATGGTGGCCAAGGTCATACAGCGGTTTTCCAGGACAGGTTCCACTCGGAACAGGCTTCGCCAGGGTCGACCAAAGAAGTTGAGTCCACGTGTTCGGCGTCATATCCATAGGTTGGCTTTAAAAAATAGACACATGAGTGCTGCCAGCATTGCTGCAGAGGTTGAAGACGTGGGAGGTCAGCCTGTCAGTGCTCAGACCATACGCCGCACACTGCATCAACTCGGTCTGCATGGTCGTCATCCCAGAAGGAAGCTGACGCACAAGAAAGCCCACAAACAGTTTGCTGAAGACAAGCAGTCCAAGAACATGGATTACTGGAATGCCCTGTGGTCTGACGAGACCAAGATAAACTTGTTTGGCTCAGATGGTGTCCAGCATGTGTGGCGGCACCCTGGTGAGAAGTACCAAGACAACTGTATCTTGCCTACAGTCAAGCATGGTGGTGGTAGCATCATGGTCTTGGGCTGCATGAGTGTTGCTGGCACTGGGGAGCTGCAGTTCATTGAGGGAAACATGAATTCCAACATGTACTGTGACATTCTGAAACAGAGCATGATCCCCTCCCTTCGAAAACTGGGCCTCATGGCAGTTTTCCAACAGGATAACGACCCCAAACACAACCTCCAAGATGACAACTGCCTTGCTGAGGAAGCTGAAGGTAAAGGTGATGGACTAAACCCAACTGAGCACCTGTGGCGCATCCTCAAGTGGAAGGTGGAGGAGTTCAAGGTGTCTATCACCCACCAGCTCCGTGATGTCATCATGGAGGAGTGGAAGAGGATTCCAGTAGCAACCTGTGCAGCTCTGGTGAATTCCATGCCCAGGAGGGTTAAGGCAGTGCTAATAATGGTGGTCACACAAAATATTGACACTTTGGGCACAATTTGGACATGTTCACTGTGGGGTGTACTCACTTATGTTGCAGCTATTTAGACATTAATGGCTGTGTGTTAAGTTATTTTCAGAAGACAGTAAATCTACACTGCTATACAAGTTGTACACTGACTACTCTAACTTATATCCAAGTTTTATTTCTATAGTGTTGTCCCATGAAAAGATATAATAAAATATTTGCAGAAATGTGAGGGGTGTACTCACTTTTGTGATACACTGTATATCCCTCGCTGAACTCAATTGAGCATATGTGGGACCACCTTGATTGTTGTGTTTGCTCTATGGATCCTCCAGCAGCTGTGGGATGCACTGCAGTCAGCATGGCTCCAGATACCTGTGACAACCTACCACGACCTCACTGAGTCACTCCCAACCCGCCTCTACTCTGGATATTAGCTGGTGGTCATAATAATGTGACTCAACTGTGTAATAATAATTGTACACAGTTTTACATGTGCAGAGTTTACCATGTACTGTGAATCCATACTAAAGCAACACAGCTTCACTGTTGTGATGTTATTGTGAGGGTGGTTGAGAGAACGTTACAAATAGACTTTACTCTGTAGAGATATGTAGCTCCTCTCTCAATTTAAGTTAAGCATCAGCTGTTTTTTAACACGCAGTATCAATCAGACATAGACTTCATTTTTGAATGTTCTTATGGTATGTATGGTGCTTCAGTAGTTATGGTAGACTATCAGTTTACATTTCAGCAGTAGGCATTTTAACAAACTGCCAGACTTCTCCAGCAGTGGCAGTTAATGTTTATGCAGTAGGCATGTTGCTCCAGTAGTTATGAAAAGATTCTATACAGGGGCATAACCCTAAGCTTGAACCGTTAGCTCGAATTACATTAAAATGTTATAGCTTTGCTAGCAGATCTTAGCAATCAGATCAAGCAAATAATAGCCAGTTTAACTATTAAACATAGTAATGACTTCTTTAAAAAGTTATAATATTCCATTACATGTACAGTCATGTTCTTTTTTTTCCAAAAATTCCAGATACCACCCTGCAGACAAATCATCTATTCCTTTAGACTGGGAGTTATTATCATCAATAATGGCTGAACAGGTAGGGGGCGCTACATAACACTAATGTTCAAAACAGGGTTTCTGCATTTAGCATAGCCAATCCGCTGCTAGGGACCCCAATGGCGTCCAAGTAGGGTGTATATTCGCCTGACACACACTCCCTCCATTGTGTGCGCAGTCCACCAATCCCTTTATATTTACCCATACTTCAGTGCTTTTGTGCATGAGGTCAGTTTCACAAACGGAGAGCCACGCCCCGATCTGTGCGCTCCTCCACTTTCTGTATAAGTGCCCTGGGCAACCAAGGTCCTTACACAGCATTGATAACCCAATCTCTTAGTCCGGTCTTTCCCAGCCAGCAGACTGGAAGCCAATTTTGTCTGCTGCAGGCATTAGCCATTTAGAGGGAAACAGGTGAGGGCACCCAACCAACCAGTAGCAGTAAGCAGAGCCAAGATTTGAACCTGGGAGCTCAGAATCTCAGTGCTGGTGTGCTAGCAGATAATATAAAGCATTCTACTTGTCAGTCCATCATGTTAGAATGCATGTGTGTTCAGTGCATGGCTCATAAAGAAACACTGAGGGACAGAGTGAATTTGTTTAGTTGCTAAGTATCAAAACTGTTGATACAGATAAAATAATTCCCATACTTACTGTTTGGATTGTTGTTTGTTATTTGTAAGGTTGAGACCAAGAGGCTACGGAGTGAAGTACGATGCCTGCTGTTTCAGTACATGCTGAAGGTTTTAGAAGACGACTTTCAGTTTAAGCTCCCGATGCAGCAGCTTCATCTCTCTGTTGCTAATCAAATGCTGTCATGTGACAAGAAGTTCAGACAGGTCAGGTGAGTCATGTTCTCGCTGAGCCACAAGTACCAGCATCAGATTTCTGTGGACCTGCCAGCAACCTAATCCTCTGGTGATGGTCTATAAAGAGTTTGGCATGTATTCCTTGTGTGTCCTTTTAAATTACTCCTAAATTAAATAGAGTGAAGGCATGGGTTAATGTGAGAGCTCTGGATCTACCTCCAGCCTGATTAGAATAGAAGACTTACTGAAGATGAATAAGATTTGGCTCTGTGTAATACTTAATTTTAGCAGTCATACATATTTAAATAAAGGATCTTTAATTACATTAAACATGTTGTCTAACTTTCTCTTGTAGGGAACTCATTGACTGGTTGATGGATACAGCAAAGCAGTCTTTTAATACATCTGATAATAAAGAAATTCCAAAAACGGAGCAAAACGGCTGTCTCAAGTAAGTTGATAAAAATAAAAAAAGTAAATTGACCCAGATAAAGCGACTAATGCAAATGAATAAAATATATATGGAGACACACAACCATGTCATTTTAAAACCATTAGCATTGTTATGGAGTTGGGCTCTTTGTGTGTATGTGGGAACTGGAGTTTACATGTTCTCACCATGTCTGCATGGGTTTATTCCTGGAGCCCCATAAATATGTGACAATTAGTGCCAACCAAGCATTTGTAAGGTCAGGCACTGATGTAGGTTGAGAAATACTGGCTTGCCATTAAAATCATCCCAAAAGTGTTGTGTGGTTGAGGTCATGGCTCAATGCAGGCCAAGTGGTATGCTTTCATTTCTCAAGTTCTATTTTATACATTAGTTTGTTATTATTTCGCTTTCTCCTTTCTTCACTGGTTAAGTCGCCAGCAATTCGGGTTATCTTCTAATATCTCAGGTGTGGGTTTAGAACAGGTGCCTCTGTCACAAGGTGCTCACCGACCTATCAGAGGCATTAGTAGGATGTCATTTTTTGGTGGGTATTATAAAAAAATGTTGCTTTTTCTTAAATAAGGTACATAAACAAGGGTGTAATTTAATGTTGAGAAGAGGGCAAAAGAATAGAATTTATTCATCCAATTGTTAAGGGTGGTCCAGAGCCATCTATCCATGTTATCAATGTTAAGGGACTTCCTTTCAGTTAAAAAAAAGTGATTACCTTCCTTGGAAGCAGGTCTGCTTTGGTAGAAGAGGGGCACTCAGGTGGCACAGCAGTAAATTACCCTAGGCCAATACCAATAAGATCCAGGGCTAGAAACCCCAGAGGTGCTTTCAGCCAATTCGGTGTCTACATACAGACATGGTTGGCTATGTGTAAAGGTGGGTGGCCGTGCCCCCACAATGGATTGGGGTCCTGTCCAGGGTGTGTTACTGCATTGTGTCCAATTCCACCATGGCCGTGTCCAGGATGAAATGATGGTAAACATAAAAATGATTTTAAAAAAAGTAAGAAGTGCAAATGCTTCCCAAAACTTTTGCTAATCTGGACAGTTTTCTTTAGAACATAGAGGAATATACTGAATAACTGATTGTTGACTCATGTCTGTTCAGTGCATGATTGTAATTTTGCATGTATAGCATTAAAGGAAAAAGTTTCTAAACATATTGCCTTCAATGATCTTCATAGGATGCTGCTAATTCTACAGAGAATGCTGTTGTTATCCATGGAAGTGGACCTCAGACCCACTTGCAGCTCCAGTAAGCTCTCT
This sequence comes from Trichomycterus rosablanca, assembly GCF_030014385.1. Taxonomy (NCBI): domain Eukaryota; kingdom Metazoa; phylum Chordata; class Actinopteri; order Siluriformes; family Trichomycteridae; genus Trichomycterus; species Trichomycterus rosablanca. The sequence goes on from NC_085995.1 coordinate 22,532,826, forward strand.
CAGGAGCTCCGTATCAGCCTCAACAGTCAAGCCCCATGCAGACGGCTCAGGTAAATCACATTTATTAACTGAAGTAACAGTAACAGTTTTTATTTTCGCCTGGGTGGTTACTTTTATTGTAATTTTCCTAGTTATTACCAATCACTTAAAGCAACTGTTTTTAATTATTATGCGCACATGATGAATGTCATTTAAGATGCTATGCATTTGTTTGGCTCAAGTTGTTTTCTTTGCTTTAGTGTTCCACAGGTACACACACATACACACACACACACACACACACACACACACACACACACACACACACACACAGTTATCCTTTTTAATTGTTCAATTTGTTGGACTGCAACTGGAATTTTTGCAGTCCATTTTGCCTGATACAAGATTTGCAGAACAACTGTGTCTGTGGTTGCCTTTAAGGCAGAATATCTGTCTCTCTAAAATACCAACATACACCTGTGTCAATTGTACTTTTCCTCATATGCAAATAACCCATGCTGTGTGCACTGATGCACCCCCATACTATGAAGATGCTGGCTTTTGCACTTTTTGCTGATGGTCCATTCCATTTTTAGCACAGAGAACTCGACGTCTATTTTTCCCCCAAAAACAAACAGAAAAGGGGACTGACCACAGCACACAATCCCAATGTCGTGCAGTCCATACTTATTAGGTTGGGGCCGAGAGAACATGACAATGTTTCTGCTAAGAATTGATGTATGGCTTTCTATTAGCATAATAGAGTTTCAGGTTACATTTCTTGATGCAGTGTTAAATAACAATGGTTTTTTTAAGTACTATCAAGCCAAGTGGTTGTAATTATCACAGGTGTAAGATGTTTTCTCATATAGTGCCGTAAAGGGCTTGAAGGTCATGCACTTTCAACAGCTGTTTCTGGCTTTGCCCTAAACATATTTAGACTAAAACATTAAAAGACATTTCTTTGTATTTTGGCCGCAGAATAACAGTTTAAGAGAATGAATAAATTACAGATTCTTGTTTTATTGCATTTTTACAAAATATCTGATTTATAAACAGATCTAAACAAATATCCAAAATGTTTTGTCTGAATACACAAGTTTAATGTCAAACACAGTCATGGACAATTTAGTATCTCCAATTCACCTCTCTGCATGCCTGCGGACTGTGGGAGGAAACTGGAGCTCCTGAAGGAAACCTACGCAGACACAGGGAGAACATGCAAATTCCACACAGAAAGGACCCAGACCGCCCCAGCCGGGGATTAAACCCAGAACCTTCTTGCTGTGAGGCGACAGTGCTACCCACTGAGCCACCATGCCACCCTATTTAATAAATGGAGCATAATGAAGTAAATGTGGCAATAACGTAGAACAGTAAGAGGAACATAACCACTGTGAGCAGAACCCAGTAGGGAATCAAAGAATAAAGACATCATAGTTATTATAAGGTGATTAGCAGAGTACAGCCTTAATACTGGATTATGATCCAAAACATCCACATAATTTCACACAGATTCACATGTGCAAAGTTCAGCACAGACTGACTCCACATTAAGCAAAACAGTTTCAAATTTGAACTTCTAAACTATTTGTATTTAAAATGATGCTTCCCAGGAATGCCATTCAGGAACCTTGTCTTTATATTAATTTAGAGTTTGAGGAAGGCTAACCACCATAATGCAAAGGCTTTGTAAACTCATAGCTTTCTACCTGTAAAGTAAACTAGGCTTATTAGATAGCCTGGTAAATGTTTGCTAACATTATCTACACTATTAATAAATGACTTATAATTATAATGATTCACATTCTAAAATCATGGGCATTTTCAGTTTGTATATTTTGAATGTATCTTTTTGTGTGTTCATGCTAGGTTTCTGTTGCTAAGCACTTTGGAGAGTAACCTGCTGAGGTGTAAGCTGGTGGAGCTGTTGCTGGATCAGGCCTGTTCTCAAAAGAAAGCACTCCCCATGTCCTTTAGTTTGTTGCTGCACTTCCTTCACAGCTCCACACTGGCACCTGACCCATTAGTAAGGCTGCAGCACATCACATTCACCAGTTATTAACCAGTTCATATAAGAGTTTTAATACTTGACAATTAGTGTTTTACATCAGTGTTGTAACGACTTACGTGGGTTTTAATTTTTGTACCAGGATGGTTCAGAAAGATGGAGAAGGTGGGATGAACTTCTGCAGCTTATCTGGATGCTGATGCTCAGCTATGAAGAAGTGATAACAGGTAAATAACTTCATTCTTACTCAACTGCTTGCTTAACCAGCATATAATAATGCATATTCAATGTTTGCCTTTCTCCACCAGGTCACCTCCGCTACCCCATTTCGGAGCGGTTTGGAGTGAATCGCACCCCTATGTGGACTCAAAATGATCGTTTGACCCAAGCTGCAGTTCAGGAGGCAGCTGAAGCATTTCTGTCACGTGCCGTGAAGGATCTTGGCCATGATCTCCCATCACATATACAAGAGTCATTATCACTGCTGCAGGAACACTTACTTTCCATCTCTTTACATAAATAGAATATTGTCTAAAAATTTTGTAATATTTTTTTATTACTCTGAAATTTTTAAATACATGTATATATTGCTATAGATTGAGTTCTTTCTTGTGTTATGTGTATTTTTTAATTGACTAAAATGAGGTCAGAGTTGGTGCTCTGGTGGTGGAGCAGTCTACTACTCAATCCCATAATTGTTAAGATATGTGCTGACAACTGCATTGACATTGACTTTATATTTATATTTACTTTATGTTAAATGATTTAAAAAATATATTAAAATTATTAAAATGGTTAAACAATCATTTTAATAATAAACAATATAATTAATCACAACATAAAACAATTGTTATTTTGGCTGTTGTCGTGAAATCAGCTGGTGCAATGTAGAAAATATTGACAGTGAACATTCAACACTGGACAGCATGTAGAATACCTTCAATCACCTGGGATTCACCTTTGTCAAGGTAAGGTACTTTGATAATAGTCTAAAAGGGGTCGAGTCTGGGTCAAGTTTAAACATTCAAGAATGATGCTTCCTTTTAACACTGCTTCATAAGAGTCGGGGTCATGATGGGACTGTTGCCACACAAAAACACTGCAAGGCATCAATTCAACTCCAAATCGGAAAAAGTTGGGACAATATGGGTATCCAAGATCATTTATGATTTGCCTGGTCAACTTCATTTCATGTTAATATACATCCATTCCTGCATTTTAGGCCTGCAACACATTCCAAAAAATGGACCAGCTGGAGATTCTGTGCTCATTTTCACTCCACAAAGACTCCTCAAGACCTTTTGTGAATGCTGCACAATCAACTGTTGACATCACGTGTTTGAAATCACATTATTATTTTGTTTTTTTACTAGCCCTAAATTCCAAATGCCCCAACTCTTTTTTGGAATGTGTTGCAGGCTTGAAATTTACATTACATTTACATTCACATTTTCGGCATTTAGCAGACGCTCTTATCCAGAGCGACTTACAGAAGTGCTTCCATAGCAAACATTTCATTATTCTAGTTTAAGTAGACAACAGTTCAAGAACACAAATCTGCTGAAACCCTGTTAGAACCAAAGTTTTTTTTTTTAAGAAATGAAAAAGTGTTAGTAAGTAAGTACAAGTCAGCTTAAGTGAAATGTAGGAATGGACGTATATGAACAAATGAAGTAATATTGATCAGACAAAGCATAAAATATCTTGGGTTTTTACTGTTTGAGTTTTTATGTTAGTTGCATTTTCCTTACTGTTCCAACTTTTTCTGATTTGGGGTTGTTGAAACTTGATTTTTTAAATTAAACAAAATAAACTTCAGCGCAACCCTGATCCAACATAAAGCAGTTATATAGAATATATGAACAGAAACCAAGGAATGAATAAATAACACAATTATATTTGGAAAGAAATGAAAACTGAGACAGTCAGTGAATGAGTACTAAGGAGTCCTAGGAGACTAGACTCACTTCCTCCAGCTCTGTATGGGCCTATCATGGACATATTGTCTGGGCAACAATCAGCATTGCAGTGTTTACATATAAAATATAGCTGTAATTAGCAGTTCAGATAATAACATTTTTATTAGTCATCACGGTACATACAAATCTTATTACCGTAATGCTTCGATTCGTGTATAAAACCGTGTGAATGTGAAACCGCCGATACAGGAGTCTTAATAATCAAGCACCTGGTGAAGTGGCAGTTAAAGCAGGTTGTGCCCTCAGTGCCATGTAATCACCATTAACGCATCATGCTGCTCTGCTTACTGTAGCTTTAATACTGAACCGAGAAACCAGTGCAGCTAATCCTAAACCAGGACTCGATTTTACTTCAGTCGGGTGATATGCTTTTACTGGTAATTATTACATATACTTATATAATGCATTATTTATAATTATATTATATAGTTCAATTATATATGAATATATTATACATATACGTGCATCTATCATATATCTATGAGCTAAATGTTTTTGCTAATGGAAATTATTTGTTTTAGGAATATACATCTTCTACATGTTACTTTTCCCCGAAACGTTGAAGTTAAAAACCGAATTTATTTGTTTATAGTGGTATAATCTGACTTCCTGTAAGTATCGCCAACGCTAGCTTAGCTCACCTTAGCTTAGCATAGCTTTGTTTTGTAGCTAGTTTGTTGCGCATCGTTTACAAACTGCGACTACCAAGCTAGCATTAGCATTGCTCTTTCTCGTTAGCTTAGCCACCAAAAAACGACGAATTCTGTATTTATTCGTTAAATTAGTCCTAAACACCTAGAGTTGGTCTTGTACAAAAATCAAATTCCAAACTAAACTTAAATTTGTAATGGTCGTGACAAATTATTTTATGTATTGTTAGTATTGTTAGCTTTAGCCATCTACACCATTTAGCTTGTGAAAGTGCTGGAAAGCTAACGTTACAGTCAGAAAAAATAGGCATAATTATTTTAATTAAATAAACTCAAGCCGAATGTAAGGAAAGTGCAGATATAAATAAACTTATGTAAATGCATATAAACAGATATGTGATCTATTACAATAGACATATACATGTGTAGCTGTTGTTAGGGTAATTGTTTTTAATAGTTCGTTAAAGGGGGTAATTGTTTTAATAGTTTATTAAAGAAACTAGATAATATCCGTCATCTTGCATATTTAAATTATATTTCCCAAGGATTTAAAGATACGGTTTGTAGTGATATTGCAACTAGAATACAATTGCACCATGTAAACAATTTGCATAGTATAGAAATTGAGATGACACTAGATTGCAACACTTAAATAGTGCACAGGTATATGATACAATTTTTATGAATCTTCATGTGGAAGGAACAGTTTATTGCTGCATCAAGGAATGTGGTAAAGTTTTTATCACTTAAGTGTAAATCATGAAAACTGTACACATTTGTTGAATCTTTTAGATTGCTGTACAGGAAATTTGCCTTACTCTTCTAAATTGTTTTAGCTGTAGCCTAGTGGTTTTAGCTGTAGCCTAGTGGTTAAGGTACTGGACCATTGATCAGAGGGTCGCTCGTTCAAGCCCCACCACTGCCAGGCTGCTGCTGTTGGGTCTTTGAGCAAGACTGTATACTGTAACTGTAATGTAAGTCGCTTTGGATAAAGGCATCTGAAAATGTAAATGTAAACTTGGCTCTATTGGAGAGACATTCTTCATCAGGATTTTCTGATAGAGAGCAGAATTCATGGTTTCATCAGTTATGAAATGTTGTCCAGGTTCTGCAGAAGCAAATCAGCCCCAGACCATCACACTACCACCACCATGTTTGACTGTTGGTATGATGTTCTTGTGGTGCAATGCAGTCACAACTTTGCAGCTGTTCTAATGGGACCCATGCCTTTCAAAAAGTACCACCTTTGGTAGAACAGTCTAGCTTAAGTGCTGGCCCCATGCCCAGATAAAAATCAAGATGGTTGGGTAAAAACTGTGTTAAATCAAGTATGCAGACCAAAATGATATGCTGTGGTGACATGTAAGCAACTGAAGAAAAAAAGCTTTTTCCTCCAGTAGTACGTTCAAATCAAAGAAAGCTAAAACGTCTTTTCTCTTTTATTTATCTTTTAACAGCTATCTAAGCCAGTTTGCCAAGTAAATTAGCATTGGTTTGAAATACCTGGCTAGATTTTTCAGCTTTTTTTAACTGTAAGTGAAAAAAAACTAAGTAAAAAAAAAAAAAAAAAAAGTGCAATCTTGCTTGAGTAAAAAGGTACACTAGGTTCTGCAAGTCACTACTTTTGCAGCTTCATTTCCTACAAAGGTGAAAGTTGTTGTGCTATATGCCATGTAAATACATTTTTGTTACCATGCAGTGGTCCAGGAATGCCCAAAGAGAAGTATGAGCCGCCGGATCCTCGGCGGATGTACACGATAATGTCCAACGAAGACGCTGCAAGTGGGAAAAAGTCCTACTGGCCTGAGCTTGAGATTAGTGGTGAGTAGCATGTTGTCCTAGACACGCGCCAATATTACATACAACACATTCCTTTTGTACTGCTTTATTATGGTTTACTATGATGTTTAAAATACAAACCCCATTTCCAAAAATGTTGGGACATTGTGTAAATTGAAGTGAAAAAAAGTTTTTTTTTTATGGTGGAATGCAGTGTTGGCCATGTGGCCTTTGTAACATGACCCATGCCTTTCAAAAGTTCCACCTTTGGCTGAACAGTCTAGCGATTGGGAGGAGCACTTGCCAGTGCCCTCCCAGTGTCCTTAGTTAAAAGTCTTTTTAATAGGAAAGGTGGTTGACGACAGGAGTAAACACACCTCTGTAACAAATATTTAAAATGTGATGCCTGCAACACACTCCAAAATAAGTTTATTTTTACAAAATACAATTAAGTTGATCAGTGAAAACATTTTAAGTCTTTTTATTCTACTGTTGTTAGTTAAATACAGTTTTTAAATAAATTATTTTACTGTGCTTTACAAAATGGCCTATTTTTTTCTGGAAATTGGGTTTGTGAATGACCACTTGTTTGCCTGTATCTTTCTACCAGAGCAGCGTTTCATTTTAAATGTCACCTGCTGTGCCACAGAGAAAGACAAACCTTCATTTCTTCAATAGAAGCATGACGGGGTGCCCTGATTCCAGTGCCAGCTGCAAACAAAATGAAATTAGGGCATTATGCAACGTTTCAGTTGTTTTGGCAAATTAGGAATTATTCACTACAAATCTCAGTTATTGGCTCCAGTATATACAACAGACTAATTGTATGGTGTCAGACCATCCCTACAGTTTTAGTTTTTATCTTGCATTTAGTGCCCCTTTAGCTGGAAAAGAAAGGAATATTAACTGTTTTCATATTATTCTGGGTTTTTAAGCCATTAAAAAAAAAGTTAAATACAGTGTATCACAAAACTGAGTACACCCCTCACATTTCTGCAAATATTTCATTATATCTTTTCATGGGACAACACTATAGACATGAAACTTGGATATAACTTAGAGTAGTCAGTGTACAACTTGTATAGCAGTGTAGATTTACTGTCTTCTGAAAAAAGCTCAACACACAGCCATTAATGTCTAAATAGCTGGCAACATAAGTGAGTACACCCCACAGTGAACATGTCCAAATTGTGCTCAAATGTGTCGTCGTCCCTCCCTGGTGTCATGTGTCAAGGTCCCAGGTATAAATGGGGAGCAGGGCTGTTAAATTTGGTGTTTTGGGTACAATTATCTCATACTGGCCACTGGATATTCAACATGGCACCTCATGGCAAAGAACTCTCTGAGGATGTGAGAAATAGAATTGTTGCTCTCCACAAAGATGGCCTGGGCTATAAGAAGATTGCTAACACCCTGAAACTGAGCCACAGCATGGTGGCCAAGGTCATACAGCGGTTTTCCAGGACAGGTTCCACTCGGAACAGGCTTCGCCAGGGTCGACCAAAGAAGTTGAGTCCACGTGTTCGGCGTCATATCCAGAGGCTGGCTTTAAAAAATAGACACATGAGTGCTGCCAGCATTGCTGCAGAGGTTGAAGACGTGGGAGGTCAGCCTGTCAGTGCTCAGACCATACGCCACACACTGCATCAACTCTGTCTGCATGGTCGTCATCCCAGAAGGAAGCTGACGCACAAGAAAGCCAGCAAACAGTTTGCTGAAGACAAGCAGTCCAAGAACATGGATTACGGGAATGCCCTGTGGTCTGACGAGACCAAGATAAACTTGTTTGTCTCAGATGGTGTCCAGCATGTGTGGCGGCGCCCTGGTGAGAAGTACCAAGACAACTGTATCTTGCCTACAGTCAAGCATGGTGGTGGTAGCATCATGGTCTTGGGCTGCATGAGTGTTGCTGGCACTGGGGAGCTGCAGTTTGTTGAGGGAAACATGAATTCCAACATGTACTGTGACATTCTGAAACAGAGCATGATCCCCTCCCTTCGAAAACTGGGCCTCATGGCAGTTTTCCAACAGGATAACGACCCCAAACACAACCTCCAAGATGACAACTGCCTTGCTGAGGAAGCTGAAGGTAAAGGTGATGGACTAAACCCAATTGAGCACCTGTGGCGCATCCTCAAGTGGAAGGTGGAGGAGTTCAAGGTGTCTAACATCCACCAGCTCCGTGATGTCATCATGGAGGAGTGGAAGAGGATTCCAGTAGCAACCTGTGCAACTCTGGTGAATTCCATGCCCAGGAGGGTTAAGGCAGTGCTGGATAATAATGGTGGTCACACAAAATATTGACACTTTGGGCACAATTTGGACATGTTCACTGTGGGGTGTACTCACTTATGTTGCCAGCCATTTAGACATTAATGGCTGTGTGTTGAGTTATTTTCAGAAGACAGTAAATCTATACAAATCTGCTATACAAGCTGTACACTGACTACTCTAAGTTATATCCAAGTTTTATTTCTATAGTGTTGTCCCATGAAAAGATATAATAAAATATTTGCAGAAATGTGAGGGGTGTACTTACTTTTGTGATACACTATATATAAATATAAAATAAAAATACAGAATGGCTAGAATGGCACAGCAGTTTAACGCGCTAGCCCACCACTGCTGAGTGCTTAAACTTGAGAGGGACATAGCCGGGCATAAACACAAACACAGTTGACTGTGTTTGAGGAAGGAAAGGGCAGACAGGGTCTCTTCCCGCTGCAGTATATAATCTTTTTGGACTGCATCTACGCAAGTGGATTGGGGGGTGGGGTGAGTCTTAGCTTGGCTCTTCATATGCTATAAGGCTTTGTGTGGGAACCCAACATAGGCAGGCGATAAGGAAAAAACAGCAATATGTAGTTATTATCTTAGCTTGGCTCTTCATATGCTATAATGCTTTGTGTGGGAACCCAACATAGGCAGGCGATAAGATGCTACCACAAATTGGACATGTCACAGAGGGTGTGCGATAATCTGGTTCTCCTTGGTCAGATTGGGGGTTGTGCAAACAGCAGCGGATTCACAATCAGGAAGTGGAACTGGCTAGATGAGGAGATAAAGGGGAAAATCCAGGAAAAAACAGCAATATGTAGTTATTATATGCTAGACTGTATACATTTTGACCGGGTGCTTTTTCTGATTAGTTACTGAACTTAGCAGCTTCCTTCACACTCCTACAAAAGGCAAAATCAGCAGCTTTTTTCTTGTTAGCATGAACAGAGCTTTATGAGCAGTAGTTCCCTGTGTCATGTTTTCCCAACCCTTACACTGCTGAAATTACGATGAAAGTTTTTCATGACGTTAAAATCCTAATAAACAAACGACGAACGCTTTTCGAAAAAAAATACAGATGCAAAAACATGCAAAACTGTCTAAGCATAGAGTGGCGTTGTTAGCGCATCAGTGTGTTGTGCAGACCTTGCTTGAAATATTGTCTTCAGACTTTAGCTACTCTATTAACATCTGCTTTGGATCATACTGAGTAATATATCAAACATTTATTTTATCAAATGTCCTAATTTTAAAGTGTCTAAAAGTAGTTACTTCAGTGACTAGTTTACTTATAAACTTTTTATTGTTCAGTTTGTTATGGATGTTGCAAATATCTCAGGGTCTACCGTCAATTGAACCAGCTTTTTATTTCACTTTTGATCACTACAATTTTTAGTGTTCATTTTCATCAACTGTTTTATCCTGCTCAGGGTTACGGTGGGTCCTAATTCACTGGGAGACACCTGGCCCAAGGAAGGAATACCCAGGACAGGGTAGCAGTCCATCACATGACTTGGACCATCCCACCCCCCTCTCCCCTCAGACATAGCAAATCATTGTCTGTGTAGACGTCTGTCCGACCAATAGCAGAGGTTAATTTTTAATCCAGATCTCAGTGGTGGAGGGCTAGCTTAATAGACCGCAGTGCCACCCAAGCATGACTTTACAATGTAAACACTAAAACAAAATTTGTACTTATGGCCATGAGTGTGCAAAAACTGTTAAAGCATCATTTACATTTACATTTACATTTTCAGCATTTAGCAGACGCCTTTATCCAAAGCGACTTACATTACAATTACAGTATACAGTCTGAGCAATTGAACATATACACAGGTTTAAAGTCCTGCTTATTAGAATTCTAAAAAAGTGTTATGTGTGAAGTGTGTATTTACATTTTTTCTTATTCCTTGGGTTTCAGGTAAAGTGCGAAGTTTGAGCTCAGCCCTGTGGTCTCTCACCCACCTTACAGCTTTGCACCTCAGTGACAACTCGCTGTCACGCATTCCACCCGACATTGCCAAGCTGCACAACCTTATGTACCTGGACCTGTCGTCCAATAAGATCAGGAGCCTCCCAGCTGAGCTCGGCAACATGGTATCTCTCAGGTGAGTACAGCAGGCTGGCGTGTGCTTTTCACTGTGGTCAGATGTAATAGAAGGTCTGGGACCATATTTGCATTGTAGTATTGTTTGAGTAAGCTCTGTTCTGCTCAAAAGTATAAAGACAGCCCTTTTAACTTCAGCTGTTTTAGCAGCATACATTTCTACCGGGCACAACAAGCAAGCACACAGCCATGCAGGTTTAAAAGTGAAAGACATAGAATGTGTCATACTGAAGAGCTGATTAACAGTCTGTGCAACACTGTTATAGGGTCTGTTTGAAAACCTTGTGATCTCTCTACATAGACAGCATTTTATGTAATCCTACGCACACTCCCGAGAAGAATTCGAATTCTTAGATACCTTATATACCTTAGATACCTGATATTCTTAGATACCTTAAATGCTGCCTTATGAGATGGCTTATTTTGAAGTGATAAACTGCCTGAATAACGAGGGAGCATCCTTAGCAGTGAAGGCAATCCCAGCATTTTCTCACAAGATATAAAGGCGGATGCTGAGCAATGAACGAAGTTCTCTTCGAAACTGAGAAATACTCTGGCATAGCTGGCATGCTCATGGGTTGTGCCGCCTCAGCCAACTGTGTTAGCTTACTTAGCTATAGGGATGCATCGATACCATTTTTTTTCCCAACCGAGTACAAGTACATGTATTTTTGTACTCGCCGATACCCATACCGATTCCTATTTAGAATGATGCAATCTGGAGCATTATGGAATAGTGTAGTTTTTAGTGTAAAATAGTGCAGTGGAACAGTTGCTTGGGTTGCCATCACTAATTGTAAAAAAAACAAAACACCGCACAGACATCATTGAGAAAGCTTCTGACAAGTTAATGTTCATTAATAAACGCACGTAATTAACGTTGTGCACATCATACATGCGATGCGATTGTCTGCTGATTGAAATATTTACTTTAAAAGGACAATACAGTCCGATCCCATCTGAGCCGATTCTATCAGCACATACAGGGGTTGGACAAAATAACTGAAACACCTGGTTTTAGACCACAATAATTTATTAGTTTGGTGTAGGGCCTCCTTTTGCGGCCAATACAGCGTCAATTCGTCTTGGAAATGACATATACAAGTCCTGCACAGTGGTCAGAGGGATTTTAAGCCATTCTTCTTGCAGGATAGTGGCCAGGTCACTACGTGATGCTGGTGGAGGAAAACGTTTCCTGACTCGCTTCTCCAAAACACCCCAAAGTGGCTCAATAATATTTAGATCTGGTGACTGTACAGGCCATGGGAGATGTTCAACTTCACTTTCATGTTCATCAAACCAATCTTTCACCAGTCTTGCTGTGTGTATTGGTGCATTGTCATCCTGATACACGGCACCGCCATTGGATGCACATGGTCCTCCAGAATGGTTTGGTAGTCCTTGGCAGTGACGCGCCCATCTAGCACAAGTATTGGGCCAAGGGAATGCCATGATATGGCAGCCCAAACCATCACTGATCCACCCCCATGCTTCACTCTGGGCATGCAACAGTCTGGGTGGTACGCTTCTTTGGGGCTTCTCCACACCGTAACTCTCTCAGATGTGGGGAAAACAGTAAAGGTGGACTCATCAGAGAACAATACATGTTTCACATTGTCCACAGCCCAAGATTTGCGCTCCTTGCACCATTGAAACCGACGTTTGGCATTGGCACGAGTGACCAAAGGTTTGGCTATAGCAGCCCGGCCGTGTATATTGACCCTGTGGAGCTCCCGACGGACAGTTCTGGTGGAAACAGGAGAGTTGAGGTGCACATTTAATTCTGCCGTGATTTGGGCAGCCGTGGTTTTATGTTTTTTGGATACAATCCGGGTTAGCACCCGAACATCCCTTTCAGACAGCTTCCTCTTGCGTCCACAGTTAATCCTGTTGGATGTGGTTTGTCCTTCTTGGTGGTATGCTGACATTACCCTGGATACCGTGGCTCTTGATACATCACAAAGACTTGCTGTCTTGGTCACAGATGCGCCAGCAAGACGTGCACCAACAATTTGTCCTCTTTTGAACTCTGGTATGTCACCCATAATGTTGTGTGCATTGCAATATTTTGAGCAAAACTGTGCTCCTACCCTGCTAATTGAACCTTCACACTCTGCTCTTACTGGTGCAATGTGCAATTAATGAAGATTGGCCACCAGACTGGTCCAATTTAGCCATGAAACCTCCCACACTAAAATGACAGGTGTTTCAGTTATTTTGTCCAACCCCTGTACATTCGTGGTTCACCTCGGTAAATCGTAAACGACTGAGTCGGCTCCCACTCTGTGGTAATAACCAGTATAATTAAGCCTGAGCTTTATAATGTAAGCGAGTCACACAAAATGTTCTGTAGTAGTTGGTGTTTATTTACAACCGCATCATTCATTATAACAGTAAACACGGAGAGATGACTGAGAAAAGAAGCTTAAAATGAGTCGACTCCTGAATCACTTGTATCGACACTGTGAACAGAGTATTAAAGACACACACACGTCCTATAACAGCGGTCGCTGCTTTTGTAACCGGTTATCTTCACTGTTAGCTCTATTTTTAAGTTTTTTTTTTTTTCAAACGGAACTAAATAACATTAAACGTGCGTGTGAGCGTGGTCAGTGAGAATAATTCAATCTGTCTCCTGTGGGTGAAAAATGAATTGCTTTAGTTTTAGAAGTAAAAAAATCTCGCAATGTCACGCCCCCCGGTCAGGCACTCGCGCCCCACAGGTTGAAAATCCCTGCGTTAACGCAGCCAGCAACGTGCACTAGGCACAAGGTATCGGATGTTTAGTATCGGAGCCTCGTTTACGAGTACGAGTACGAGTTAATGAGCGCGGTATCGGGCTAATACCCGATACTAGTATCGGTACTCATGCATCTCTAGTTAGCTAAAAATGTTGTGATGTAATTGCTGTCTAAGTAGTGTGTCTGAATAACCTGTCTTATAAGTCAATAACTTAGAATCCTCTCTACTTAGGCAGCTACCTAGGTAGGCAGTAGACAGCAGGGCACTAGGTTTTCAAACAGACCCATCTTTTCAACAAATCAGTCAATTATTGTACTAAAAGTCAACTGGTGTACTACTAAGTGTCATTTGTGCAGTGGAGAGGGAATTATGCTTAATCTTGGTTTTAAAAAGGAAGATCTTATCTTTGATGCAATGGTTTGGGGGAATGCCCATACCTGATTCAGCATGATCATACACACATGCTAAAAGTGTTGTCCTAAAGAAATGGTGCTGAAATTTGGATTTGATGTTTGAGTGTTGGGTGTTCATTATCTTTTGTCCTGCTGTTACTGTTGTGTAATACATTAGCTAGTCGGAAATGCTGCATATTCAGGCCAACAAAAGAAAATGACAGATTATTAGGGGTGTAACGATACACTCTGCTCACGATTCGATTCGATTCACGATACTGAGCTAACGATTCGATTTTCTCACGATTATTTTTTTGAAGTGTAAACAGTGCAAAACAATGCACATTTTCTTGTAAATTTTTTAAACAAAAAAAAAACTTCAGTCCCTTGCAATTAAAGGTAATTACCAAGAACAGAGTACTTTACTGTAACCTAACAGGTTTACCAAATTTAAGTTACTTATTGCCATCTTAAATTGAAAATCAAAGTAATCAAACAAGCTCATTGAGCTGAGCTGAGTCTTTAAACAAATTTTCTTTGTTGCTTGAACTAATGTATTAACAAATTACATGTAAAATGAATTACTAATGTAAAAAAAACATTGTATCAAATGTTTATTATTTAAATGGCTTTATTTATATACTCAACATGGAACAGAGTGCTACAACAATAAATTATAAAATACAAAAACAAAGACCCATCTCAATTAGACCAAAAGGTCTGATTGTGTATATTACTTGTAAATTTGCATCTAGAGTGAAAGAACACATCAACAAAGCATCACTCAACAAAATATAAATGAAAATGTGCAAAAGAAAAAGCAGCATCCAGGTGACAGTATTTGTAAGTATTTAGTGAAGATTGGCATTCAGAAAAACCGAGCTCATCTTTGAGGGGTTGATCCTGTTTCTCCTTTCTGTTATGATCTGCCCTGTTTTGGAAAAGATTCTCTCTGAGGGGACAGATGTTGCTACAATACACAGTGACATGTATAAGATGTGGGTCTCAGTGGGTCTGAACTTCTCTGTTAAAGTGGTTCCTCGTGTCCAAACTTTACTGTTTCCTGTCACTCATTTTCCTCACCTTTCCAGCGTGTAATGTCTGGCTACGTAAAGCGCAATGTAAAACTTCATCAAGTGCTCTCTTTCTCTCTCTCTCTCTCCTGTTCATGTGCACGCTGTCCGTGTGTGTGTGTGTGTGTGTGTGTGTGTAACCCCGCCCCTCCTGCTCAGTGTAAACACACAAACGTCACCACGCATCTTGACCAATCACGTGCGGCTTTAACGGAAAAAAAAAAAACCCGGGAAAAAAAACCGAATCGGCTCCGTATCCTGCCGTTCATTTTAAAGAGCCGACTCTTAGAGCCGGCTTGTTCACGACCGACCCATCACTAATAAATTACAGAACGCACGTGCACTCGTACAATCGCGCAGATGTCCACGATGCACATCGCTACATTTTTGCATCGCGATGCATCGTGAAACGAAGTATCGTTACACCCCTACAGATTATGCAAGAATAATAATGTTGGTATTGACCTCCAGTAAGAGGTCCAGGCGTATTAAAATTGTTAAGCTTGTCCTAAATTGTTCATTTCGCTGTGTCCTCCACAGGGAACTGCTTTTAAATAACAACCAGTTGCGGGTTCTGCCTTTCGAATTGGGGAAACTGTTTCAGTTACAAACACTGGGGTTAAAAGGTGAGTGCGGCCTTTTATGTGCTAACCTGTCCATCTTGCCTACCCAGTTATGTTGAAGCAGGCAACATTTAGCCTGTATATAGCATAACTCTGCTTTCTGTGCTCACAGGAAATCCACTTGCACAGGAGCTTATGAGCCTCTACCAGGAGCCAGATGGCACTCGTCGACTGCTGAACTACCTTTTGGACAATCTTGCCGGTGCTATTAAACGCAGTAGGTTTTATCTTCCACTTCTTTAGGGTGTTTACTGTTGGAGAGTGTTGGTCCTGGACTCTTGCCTTGTTCAGATGCAAATTAGTTTTATTTTATGCAAATTAGTTTTAAGCAGGCAAACCTGCAACCTTAAAGATGTGAGTCTTTTTTTTAGCTCTTTAGGTTGGGAATGGGTATGCAAATTCCCAATTACTCACAAAATGCATTGATGTACCTTTACTGTAGTTATATTTAATAGTTCTTGTTAGGGCTGGGCGATATATCGAGTTTTAAAGATATATCGATATATTTTCATACGCGATATAAGATAAGACAATATCGCTTATATCGATATAGATGTTGCGTTCCAGTTAGATCCGACAGTTCGTCTTTCTCTTCTCCCAGTTTGTCTCTGCACATGTTCACCTGCCCCGCCCCTCTCCCTCACTGAACACAACTCGCCCCGCCCCACCACGTGAGTCGCCCACAGGGCATGTTCTAAACAGCTCTAGTGACTATAGAGCTCCGTCTAAAAATGATATTTTCGTTGTTGATCTCTTTGAATCAATAACACTTGCACTGATGTATATTTGAAAATGACAAAACTGAATATAAAATTTCAAGAACAAAACTGTTTGATGTTTATATGGGCTTTGATCTGGTCTGGGTGCAGAGTTTTATATCGGGCGCAGAACGCTGAGACGAGCGAGCGAGCGCAGCTACCATGGGGAGCGAGATGCGGGTTTTACCCCGAAAAAATAATAATGAAAAAACACACAAGAAAAGCAAAAGAAAACTTAATATTTTCACAATGATTGGGAGGAAATGTGTGTGTTTCATTCGGGGGACGACGACAGAGAGCGGCACAGTGTGGAGAGAGGCTTCAGTACGTGTCACAGAAACGTCTATTTAAATCGGAGCTTTTAAAAAATCTTACTTAACTGATCATTTGTACAAACATGGGACAGAGTTCATGATTTGTTTTAAAACAAAAGTAGTGATCAGTACAAACGGGATCAGAACAAACGGGACATTATTTGAAGATGGGACTGTTAATGATTTCCTACAAAAATGCTACAGAAGTCATAATTTATAAAAATAAAAAAATAAAAAAATAAAAAAAAATTGTGTGATTTTGATCAAAATGCTACAAATGTGCTCATTCATACAAAACCGTCAGGAACAATATTTACAAAAATATCAGAGCTATGATTGCTCTGACTTACTTTACATATTTTACATGTTTAAATATGTCTGTGTTTCCTGCCATGGTAAATCATTGTTAATAATTATTGCAAGAAATAATTAACATGTGATCAGACAGTCTCTTCACATATATGAAAATTTATTATTATTATTAATCATAACATTATCATTAAAGGTGAACCATGCAACCTTATGTTATTCAGGAAGTTTGTATCCTACAAGTAGCCCTTTGGCTTACTCAGTACCCTTAAAGTAGCCCTCTGTTTCAAAAAGGTTTGGTGACCCCTGATTTAATATTTGCCAATAGTTTATTTTTGAGGAATTTCTCATGTTTATCTACAGTGGAATGTTAATAAAAGTGCCTGTATAACATTTGGAACATGTAGCTTTGTCTCAGAAGTGTCTTTTTGTTATTACCGTGTGGGATTAAAAAATATCGAGATATGTATCGTATATCGCCATTCAGCTAAAAAATATCGAGATATTATTTTTGATCCATATCGCCCAGCCCTAGTTCTTGTACTAGAAAGTTATATCACATGTGTTTTCCTTTTAGAAATCATATTTTGTTTTGTTTGTATGACCTGAAAAAGATTAAAATGTAAAGTCCAAGTAAGCTTACCTAAGGTTTATCTGATATTATAGCCTCACAACAAAAAATATTTTTTTGGTGACATAACGTGGTTGCTAATTTTCCCTATTAGAACATTGGTTCGGATCAGAGAATCTGACATATCTAGCAGTGTGCTACTGAGCCAGTTCTGATAAAGCTTAATATTCCCCATTAAGTAATATTCCCCGCTTTATGTGGGTCTTGAAGTGGGGCTCTCAGTGGCTCAGGAAAACTGAAGGCACTGAAATTTATTATTTTTTTGTTTTTTCAAAATATAAACCCTGTTTGTGGAAAAGTTGGAACATGGTGTAAAATTCTGTGCTTTGTTCATACTCAAGCCTTTATTTAACTGGCAAGTACAAACCGAACTGATGTTTTAATGCAACACACTTGAAAGTGTGACTGTGCTAACTTAAGAGGGAATGTTTTGTAAAATATGTCAGCACTATCTAAACATTCCACATAAATAGGTGCAAGCAAGTGCCAAACTTTGTGGGAGTTTGTAAAAGTATATTGTATATCAGGAATATTGTCTTTGAACTTTAGTCAGTTAAATAAAGTTTCCAGAGAATTAATTAACTTCTCTTGCAAAGGGGTAAAATACTTACTTTTGTTAGCTGCTAATGGCTACCCTTAATAGTAAAATATACATGCAAGCAAACAGCTACACAAAAGAGTGGATTAAAATGTTGTGCCTGCACCATGCATGTTTACTCTGTCTTATCTGAATTAGATTTTGAGGATGTGATGGAATTTCATTTATTTCATTTCATTTGTTTAATTACATCCTGATTTAAACTTTATTCTCATCCTTAGTCCCAACAGAGCAACCACCGCCCAGGTCATGGATTGAACTGCAAGAACCTGACGGATCCAGCCCTGCAGGTAACCACTTTTGTTTACCAACATGTTTATACTTTTTGTTCATTTGCAGATTTTTGGCTAATGGCTAAGACATACCAGACCCATTGTTTACTTCATGCTGCCTTTTGTCTTTACAGCCCTGTTCTCAGTAATGTGCTACAACATTCTGTGTGATAAATATGCCACACGGCAGCTATACGGCTACTGCCCACCCTGGGCTCTTAACTGGGAATACAGGAAGAAAGCCATCATGCAAGAGATCCTTGACTGCAACGCAGACATAATCAGCCTGCAGGTACAGTATCATGCTTGTCACTTTGTGGGTATATAATTACTAGCTGTAGCCCATCTATTGCTCTGCACACTTCCTCACTGCCCTGTATCTTATTTATCAATTGAAAAAGACCTGACATGGTAATGACATGGTAGTGTGTGGTGTTCTGGTGTTAGTGCATCAGGTACAGCAGTGTTGTTGGGATTTTTAAGTACTGTTTGAACTGACTAGCCTGTTTATTATGAACACATAGCGTGTTAGCACTCATTGTAGGTATACACTTATAGACAAATCTTCCTCTAGTTTCTTTGATCACACTTCCTCTAAGCCCAACAATCCCAACAACACTGCTGTACTTGCTACGCTCATATCTGAACAACATGCACTGTTATGCCATTACCATTCTAGTGTCACTGCAGTGCTGAGAATTGTCTACTGACCAAATGATGTCTGGTAGGTGGGTGTTCCTTTAGATCTAGTAGGGCTGCAACGATTAGTCGACGTAATCGATAACGTCGACTATAAAAAATTTGTCGAAGTGGAATTTCATTGTCGACGCGTCGTTATTATTGCAATGCACTAAAGGGACTGCAGGGGGCGCAGCATCGCTTCCATGGTGCAGCGGGGAGTTTATGAAGACAGAGAGGCAAAGATAAAGAGACTGAAACTTTCTAAAGTATTTCAGCCAAAATAACCCAAAGAAACGAGCTGGACGCAGACACTACAAAGCAGAGTTATGGTTTCACACCAGCAACACGGAGAAACGCCTTGCAGCTGTGATGAGCAGCGTTATTACGGTAAGTTTTTACACCGCT
Organism: Trichomycterus rosablanca; assembly: GCF_030014385.1. Classification (NCBI taxonomy): domain Eukaryota; kingdom Metazoa; phylum Chordata; class Actinopteri; order Siluriformes; family Trichomycteridae; genus Trichomycterus; species Trichomycterus rosablanca. The sequence goes on from NC_085995.1 coordinate 22,552,406, forward strand.
TTGTGCTTTAACCAACGTAGTTAATGTTTGTTAATGCTAGAGTACTTGTCAGATCTAAGAGTTCGCTATTTTTCAGGTTTGTTTGCTAGCTAACTCATTAAGTGCAATAGTTAACCAGTCATTTATATGAGTAACGTTATATAACTTAACATTATAGCCTAACGTTACCCTGTCTCGTCTTCCATATTTTTTGTTCTCGTTAATGAGAGCATTCATTCTAAATAATAAGCCTCCTCCACTTAATGATAGCTAGTTAGCGCAGCAGATAATTCAGTTAAGATATTTAACCTGTTATGGTTTAGTTGGCATAGCCAGTACACTATTTGTAATAAACTATGATACATAGCCTTCAGTTTGTGATCATTAATACAGCTTTCTCTTTTGCTCTTTCTATTAATAGCACTAAGCAATGGAGTGGATCAGAAGAGAAGAGGTTCATGCACCCCTCAGATGGCTGAGGTCTTCACAGACAGCATTCACATGTTTCTCAACCACATGTTATAAATGTTTTTGACTTCCAGAGTGATAACTTCTGAAACATAACAGTTTCTAATGCTGTCCAAAGCTTTCTTATTTCATTGAATTATTTTTATTGTGATTGTGTATTAATGTTTCAAATATATTTAATTAAACTATCAAGCTTAAGTTTCATATTCATGTTTCATGGGTCGTTATTTTAATTTGATATTGGAACTTAAATAACATAACAGGGTTTTGTTATGTTAAGGCAGAGATGGAGGGTATGACATAAATAATCGCTGACTAGTCGTCTAATCGAAAAAATAATCGTCAGATTAGTCGACTACTAAAATAATCGTTAGTTGCAGCCCTAAAGTAAAGGGAGGTGAAAAGTAAACAGATTGGGCTACAGTCAGTAAATGTATGTCCACAAAGTACATCTGTATTGTAGGTGTAGCTCAAAAATAATCAGTAAATGCATCAGATATGTATATATGAAAAAGTGCTTGTCTAGTGCAACTGTGCCCTATTTCCCAGTGTTTCTAAAGACCTTGTGTTCTGTGCTGTACAGGAAGTGGAGACTGAGCAGTATTATAATTACTTCCTGTTGGAGCTAAAAGTGCAGGGATATGATGGATTCTTCAGCCCAAAGTCTCGAGCCAGAACCATGTCAGAGTCGGACAGAAAGCACGTGGATGGATGTGCAATATTCTACAAGACTGAAAAGTAGGGTGCAGCTCATTTCACTCTTTAATATGGGAACCCTTAGCCCTGCACGGCTCAGCATTCGACTTTGTCTGACCATGCTTATTTTATAATTAGCTGGCCTTTCAGGAGCTGAATTGGTTGGTAATGGAAAACTCATGGTGATCTTAAAGTCTGGAGTCTGGCATACCTGAGATACAACCCCAAATCAAAAAGCATTCGGACAGTATGGACAAGCAAATGGAAAAAATGTTTTCCATTCCTACATTTCAGGCCTGCAAACAAATTCCCAAAAAATTGGGACTGGGACAATTAAGGGGTAGCAATGAGGTAAAACAAAAAAAATAATTATGTGATTTTAAACAGGTGATGTGAACAGGTGATTGTAATCATGATTTAGTACAATAAGAGTATTTACAAAAGTCTTGGTGGGCAGAGGATTGTCAGTTTGTCAACAAATCTGTGAGAAAAAGATTGAAATGTTTAAAAGGAATTTGCATATTTTTCCCTCTGCACTGCATAATATTATTAAACGATTCAAGGAATCGGAAGGAATTTCAGTCCATAAAGGGCAAGGGTGCAAGCCTAAGCCGAACACCCGTAATCTCTGATCCCTCAGACTGCACTGCATCAAGAACCGCCATTCATTAATGGCTGATATAACCATGTATATTTGGGCTTGGAGGCATCTGGGATGGTCCATTGCACAGTGAAAACGTGTATTGTGGTCATACTAATCAGTGTTTCAGATCTTTTTGGAAGAAATGGACAACATGTTCTCAGGACCAAAGTCAAAAAGGACCATCCAGACTCATGAGCAACAAGTTCAAAAGCCAGGGTGATGGCAGCACTGATGCAGAAAAGTACACTAAGACTTTAGAGCAACATGTGCTGCCTTCAATATGTCATTTTTGTCAGGCATGTCCATCCATTTTGAACAAGACAATGCAAAACAATGTGCTGCACACATTACAAAGGCATGGTTGCAGGAAAAGAGGGTATGGGTACAGTCCTGACCTGTCTCGAGTAGAGAATGTGTGGAGAATTTTAAAATGCAAATTTCAATGAAGACAACCCTGTACTGTTGCACCTTAAGACAAAAAGTTTGCATTTTTTAAAACACTTTTAAGCGTTGTGGGAAGCAACGGCAACAATACATAGTGGTATATGCTTTACTGTCCCAACTTTTTTTTGGAACATTGCAGGCCTGAAATGCAGGAATAGATGTATATTAACAAATGTAATGCCAAACCAAACCTGCAATGTTCTGTTCAATAGATGTATGGAGTATGTGGTCTGTGGTAAAACTGCAGTTTGACAAGCACATTTTATAAGACCTGTTTCGTATTCAGGTTTAGTGTGGTGCAGAAGCATACCGTGGAGTTTAACCAGCTGGCAATGGCTAACTCTGAGGGTTCTGAAGCCATGTTAAATCGAGTTATGACCAAGGACAACATTGGAGTCGCTATGCTGCTGGAGCTCCGCCAGGAAAGGATTGAGCTGACACGTAAGTCCCTCCCTAGATTAACACACAATGCTTGTTCATACAAGACATGGAAAAGGCGCACGTTCAAACTGTTTATTTGCATCACCGACTTACTTTGGTAATGCAGGTTCATTTTCTGATTGTGGCTTTTTCTCTTCGTGTATAGCTATGTCTCTCCATAACCAAGAGAAACAGCTCATCCTGGTGGCCAATGCTCATATGCACTGGGACCCGGAGTACTGCGACGTAAAACTGGTGCAGACTATGATGTTCCTATCTGAGGTGAAGAACATTGTGGATAAAGCTACACGCAGCCTCAAGCTCTCATCTCTTTCTGGAGAAGTCAACAGCATTCCACTGGTGCTTTGTGCTGATCTCAACTCGCTGCCTGACTCTGGTTTGTATTCTCTTGTGAAATATTCTTTTTCATTGATTGCATGAGTTATGGTGGTAAGAGGCTAGAGGGATCTATTGTCTGACAGGTGTTTTAAATGAGAGAAGCACAACACTTAGTCCATATTTAATACAAATTCTGTTTCAGTATATCTACACTGTTTATTTTCAGTAGCAGTACTTGTTCATGTGTGCCAGCCAAGTGCTCTTAATTGGGGCTTCTTTCTCCTATAAATGAACACCCTTGTTTTTGTGGCATAAAAAACTTACAATAATGTGGTTGCATAAATATGCACAACCATAATCTAATACAAACCCAGAAAAGTTGGGACATTTTGTAAAATGCAATAAGAAGAAGAATATGTGATTTGTTGCTTTATTTTTACGTTTTTTAACTGATAAAAGTGCAAAGAACAGTGTTTTCGGTTTTGCCCTGCACAGACTGAGGTCTTCCCGAAATATTTAAACAATAATATGAACAGAAGAAATCTGATTAGCAATTGTCTCCTAAAGGTTGGCACAAAGGGATACCTAATCATGATTCCCTCACCTGCTACAAGTTCATTTGTTTACTGTGGGATGCTGTAACTTAAATATTCTATAGACATTTCACTCTTGCACCAAACATATCTTAGTAAATATGGCCAAAAAGTTCAACCTTGGTCTCATCAGACCATAACACCTATTCCCACATGCTTTTGGCAGGCTTGATGTAGGTTTTTATGAAATGTAGCTAGGCTTGGATGGTTTTTTACCGCCCCACCCCCTAGTCCAGACTTATGAAGAATACGGGAGATTGTTGTCATATGTACTACACAACCACTGCTTGCCAGAAATGTGTGCAGCTTCTTTTATCTTGCTGTAAGCCTTTTGGCAGCCACTAAGACCAGTTTTCTTATTGTCTTTTCTTATATGCCATGAAGTAACATTTGTCAAACCGCACTGTGAGTTTACACTTAAAGGATTAAAAATAAAAGTAGAAAATCCTGCCTGTGTAGCTGTTAAAATGTATTTTGCTCTGTGCATTTGTTGTACAGGAGTGGTGGAGTTCCTCAGCACAGGTGGAGTGGACTGCACTCACAAAGACTTTAAGGAGCTGCGCTACAGTGACAGTCTGACCAACTTCAATTGCAACGGCAAGACCAGCTCTTCTAATGCCAGGATTACGCATGGCTTTAAGCTCAAGAGTGCCTACGAGAACGGGATCATGCCTTATACCAACTACACCCTCGACTTCAAGGTAAAAACTTTTTTAAAGTCATAGGAAATATCAGAAGTAGGTAATTTTTTAAAAATACTGTGGTACCTTGAAACTCAGTCAATTGGTTCTGGGAGTGGTGTTGAGTTTTAAGGGTTTTTTTTTTTTCCCATGAGGATGTATGGGAAACCTGTTAATGTGTTCCATGGTCCTATGGAACTGTGTAGATTTTAGGCTAATGTAAAAAATGGGGTTGTTTTTGACGCTTATGCACTGAAAATAACACAAATATAATATAAACACTGAATTACAATTGAAAATCAATATAAAAATACGTACAATAAAGCCTGCACTTTCCCTTAACTTTTTCTTATGCTTCTTAATTAGTGAAAAGAACTTACAAGTAGTAATAATTAAGAGAGGTTTAGTGTTTCTGTGTCGTTCTTTTAACATTAAGAAACATTATTTTGGTTTTAGACTCTCTCGGAAAAGGTGATTCTTACAATTCAGGGCTCTAGAGTGCGACCAATTTGGTCGCACATGCGACCTAATTTCTCAATGGTGCGACTGAAAAAAATCTGAGGTCGCACAGGTGCGACCAGCCGTTCGAGGGGAAAGAAAAAAGTCTCTGACTCTGAAAGTCTCCGGTGCAACAACAGACACACATTAGGCCCATATCTAATCATATCTATATGTCTAACCAATCGGAGATAGTGAAGGGCGGGACCAGCCTCATCAACGGTGGGCGTTACACGGAAGTTAAGAGTAGTAATATCATGGCGGAGTGTGTAGAATATGTGCGAGCATTTGTGCTGCTGTTACAGATGTTGGTTTTTATGTACAAACATCAATCAAATATCGGTGATTAGAAGACGTGACTGTTTGTCTCAGTTGTTGTTTTCTTTAGTTCGTTGACGTGAGAAGAGTTTTGCGCTTAGCTTTCACCGCGACTCTCGGCGCAAATAACCGATTTGCTCAGCGCTCGACTCAAGAGATAAAACATCATTAAAGTTCCATAATACAAACAAACATCTGTGTGAAATAACCAAGAAACCACATGTATCTGTGTTTAGCTGGATTTACTTCACGTGTGCTGTTTATATTTCATGTTAAATGTTGTTCGTTCTGTCCGGGTCACTTTTACCACGTCATATCACACAGTTCATCTTTTTTTAAGGCACTTTAAAAATATCAGCGGCAAACCGACTCAAAATGTAATAATGTCATGTGATGTAGCCTATGTGAATAATATGGGTCGCGTTACTGCATTAACCATATGTAATATTCTTATCATTAAATGAGATGTGCAGTTTGAAACCCTTAAAACACTTGCACTTTTAATTTAGATTTTCTTTTTATTTAATTTATCTTGAGTAAAAATTTCAGCTCAGTGAAGCACTTTAAGCACCAACACTTTTTCAGTAAGTTACCTTTTCTTGTAGAATTGTGCTTCAAATAAAGAACTTTATGTTGACCAGATTGTTAGTTAATCATTTACAAGTCAATAGTGCCTATATGGACAGCGATTTGAAAAAAAGAAAAAAGAAAAAAAGTGAACCTGTAAAACAGGTGTTAAATGCGATGCGGTCGAAAATTTGTGCTGGTGCAACTAAGAAAAAAAGTTAGGCGCACCAGTGCAACCAGTTCAAAAAGTTAGTCTAGAGCCCTGCAATTTCTCAGAACCCCATGCTGTAACAAGTTTCAAAGCGAAACAGGAGATAAATCCAGCTCAACACGGATATATGTGGAGTGTTCAGATTGAATTTTATGGTTATTCCACACACATGCAGATTCGTCTCACGTTCGCATGACGTTTTACCGCACCGCTCAAGCCGAGCGCTGAGCAAAGCAGCAGTCGCACACCCGTTGAGTTTAAGGGAAACGTTAAATTTTAGGGTACAAATTTCTTGATGAGTATGTTGAGTTTCAAAGATTTTGAGTTTCGGGGATGTTGAGTTACAAGGTACCACCTGTAATTGTTTTTTAAATGTATAAATGTTTGACAGTGGGTGTGTTCGAAAACCTAGGGAGCTGCCTTGCTGTCTTACTGTCTACATAGGCAGCTGACTTAGTAGAGAGGATTCCAATAAGTTAGTGACTTAAAAGGCAGGTTATTCGAACGCACTACTTAGATAGCGATTCCATCGGGTTTAGCATTTCGCGTTTAGCATTTAGCATCTCGCCATTAAAACCAATAAACTGAGGTAGCACAGCACGCTAACGTCAATAACATCTCCTTTCATGTACCGATAACGGTTAAATTTCCTGACAAGCCCGAACTTGCAAATAAAAACACAAGTTTATACAAGTTAAAAATCAGTAATATTTTATTTACGTTTACAAATAACTCCATTCGTTTCTCCGCCCCGTCAGCCATGAATGCTGGGATTGTCTTGATCACTAAGGCAGCGTCCGATGCTCACTCGTTCTTGAGCCAAAATAACATTGAAATATTAAGATACCTCAGAAGTGTGGATTTTAAGGCATCTAGGATTTCGAACAGCCTCCTTCTCGGGAGCGCGCACAGGATGACGTAAAATGCTGCCTATGTAGACAGCACACTAGCTTTTCGAACACACCCAGTGTGTGGGGTGGTGGTGCGGTTTTGTACGCTGGCCCATCAATGCTAAGATCCAGGTTTGAATCTCACTATGTTATTGGCCGGGCGTCTACACAGAAATGTTTGGCCATGCTATGGGATGGCTGCTGAAGTCCTGTGTTGGATTGGTGCCCTTTCCAGGGTGTTCCTGCAGTATCATCCAGCATGACCGGTTTGGCAGTGGGTTAGAGGTGGTCTGGGGAGGGATATACTTGGAGGGTTGCACAAACGTCCACAAGATTGCCAGCGGCACCCTGTTTGGCTCTAAAGATTTAATTTAGGTACATAAAAGCATTGTTAGATCTTAGGCTGGTGCAGTGGGCCCTTGGTTTTTCCTGGTGCCGGACAGTGCCTGGCCTCTCATGGCCAAGGTGTCGTCAGTTCCTTGCATTGTTCTTGCTAAAACTGAACTCGCCACAACCCTGACTAGGATAAAGCGGTTGATTAAATGTGTTAATATTCATTGTTCCTGGTATTTTTTTTTATTGAGGGTAAAAATTTAGTAATGTTCTTAAACATAAACATGCCACACTAAGTATTTTGAAACATTTTTATGCTAAGGTGTGTTTTATTTTCTTTTTTTAGGGTGTGATCGATTACATCTTTTGCTCAGAGCCGCAGCTGAACGTGTTGGGAGTTTTGGGGCCTCTGGACTCTGACTGGCTTTTGGAAAACAGCGTCACTGGCTGTCCACACCCTCACATTCCTTCCGATCACTTTTCTCTGTTTGCACAGCTGGAGCTGATCCTGCCTCAGCATCCCCCTATCAATGGGGTCCACCTACCTGCATGCAGGTAGTGACCCCTTATTGCCACTGGGGGCGCTGCACACTCCCACCTCTTATTCTGGAAATTCTGGAAACGACTCGTCCTCTAAACTACGCCATTTTAAAAAAAAAAATGATTTTCTTGGTGCAGTTTTGAATGTCTTTCTTTTGTTCCTTACTTTCTTTAATTTAAGTGGAGCCAAATTAGCCTTTAGAGGAAACCGAGCCTCTTGGCATCTATTTCGATTCCTTAAGCTTTGTTTTATAGCAGGATACTGCTTGTATTTGTGTTCAATCACTGTTTCAAGTCCTTTGTTCTCATATAGTTGTGAGCAGTTTGTAGGCACATGGTCTTGCATCAGGGTGTAGTATGTCTGCCCACAAAAGCAGCCTGGGCTGGAGGAAACGGAGGTCATAATGCCATTGGCACTCAGATGTTTCTTAATAATCTAAAGCCAGCAATGATTCCAGAATCCTCACCCAAGTGCATTAAACCTCCTCCTTTCCTTTCGAAGCCCTGAATGGATTCAAAGTCTCAACTTTACACATATCAGACAAGCAATAGCTCACATCCAGGAGTTGTGCTTTTTGTAAACGTTTTTCAGTTTTATTTAAAAACTGTATGCTTTTAGAAAACCACGGCTTCGGAAAGTGTACGTGTTGCTTATATGAGTGCCAGTCTTTACGTCCTCCAGGCTTAGTGGCTGCAGGACCAAGGGGTGCAGAGGTGACGTGAAGACTCGAGTGCAGTTCGGATTCGGTCCTGTGCGTTTACTTCTTAAAGGTGCAATATTTTCAACAGCGTGAACATTGTGAAGATAAGCTTTGGCATTGTTTTTATATAAGCTTACGTATGAAATCTCCTCCAGTGCACTTATTCTACTATTTCTTTTCTCTTAGAGGTCATGATTGGCTCGTTTAATGAGAACCAAATTTTAATTCATTTCCCTCTGCTTGTGTGACTGAGCTATGCATCTGGTTCTGTTTAGCTTAAAACCAAGATTGGATGAGATCACTGTGGAAACTCCTGCCTGGGATTGCTCAGTGTGTGTTGAGTTTCTTAAAATGCGAGGTTGTATTATATGATAAGCTCAATCAGCTCACAGCAGGTCTGTATTCAACCAGCATCAGTTCACTGTGTTTCGTGGAAAAGGAAGATTCCGTTTCCCCGAACCTAACGTGTACAACCTCATACTTTCAAGCTGTGTAGCACTGTCTTGCGGCCAGTAGTTTTACGCCTGGTAATCAGTTAACCTTTTCCAAGTATTTTTACAAACTGAGGCAAATATACTATACACAGATTTAATTTACTTTGTTGTATATGAGCCACAAGCAGAATGCTTTTTTAAGTGTGTTTTTGTACTATAGATAAATTATGATCTGGATAAGAAAAACTGAACAAAAGATTGTATTATATGACTGCATTTTTATCAATCAAATTTACCAGCTTCGAAACGATGAAGAGGTTGTCCCCAGGTGTCACTGCCACTCTTTTGCACTCTACAACAGCATTCATTCCTCCTTTTTTTTATTGGATCCATCCATTTTTGAATCGTTTCACCCTTGCCCGTCTCGATCGGGTCAGACTCATGCGGTGGAGTCTGGATTGTAGTCTGCAATGTACTCTGCATTGTGCCTCGGTGTGTCTTTTTCTTGCACTATCGGTGACCACCTGAACAACCTCTTATCCTTTAACAGTTCCATAATCATCCTCAATGTTTTGTTTTCTCTCGTTTACCGCTTCTGGATAGCAGTGTCATGTTAGATGTACACCTCGTATCATTGTTGGTTTCTTAACTACTGTACCACACAAGGAATCAGGTCTGTAATATCACAAATTATTTTTATAGCTGAAGCATCTGTATTATGGCTCTGATATAGCTTTCCTATTTCTAAACCAGTTTAAGCATGTTTGGTAGAAATGTCTTTTTCTGTAGAATCTGAGCTTTTTGTTTCTGATCTCATTGGTTTGGCATCTCGCTGTAATAGCTTCAGTATGGCCATGTTCTTTCCTGTGTAGTGCCACATGGTGCAGCCTTTTTTTTAAAGCCACTTGGAGAAGATTTCCCTTTTTTACTTGATCTGGTCAAAGTGTGAGTGACAGCCTCCACCCAATACAACTCAATGATAATGTTAAAAGCTTAAGGACCAAACTAGACGACAAGCCATTCTAACCATTGTTGGCATGTTGGGTCATGGTTTAAGATCAAATGCTTCAGCACTTCTACACGTTCATCAGCACGTTCTACTCATGAACGAACACTGATTTTGTACCATGAGTTACAATGAATATTAAAAACATTTTAATCTTAATCTGGTCATGCAGAAGATGATATTTTTAATCATTTTAGCAGTTTAAAAAAATCCCAAATGGCTTTTCTGCACCATGAATTTTATATTGTGTGTCACATATCTGTCCTCTTAAACATATTGCATTGCTGAAGGTATTGTAGTAGATTTTAGTAGATTTTTGTAAAGTGTGAATAAAATCTTTATTGCATATTTACTTTCTAAAAAGCATTTGTGTGGTCAGTTCTTTTCAAACATTTGGGCTGTACATGGGGGTTAAGCATTACTTTGCATTCTTTTTTCCTTTGCAGTTTAATAAGCTTTATCAGCTTGACCATATTCAATATTGGTAAACAAAGTTTTGCTGGCTTGTTTACATCCCTTTTTTTTTGTACACATATGGTTTTGTATTTACAGATGCACATGCCAGTCTGGGGCTTAATGTATAGCACTGCCAGACAAGCAAAAAACGCTAACAAATTGTCATGATGCCAAAGAAATAAGACAAAGATGATTTGGTTTGTTGTTTATTAGGATTTTAATGTCATGTTTTACACTTTGGTTACATTCGTGACACAAAGTTTATCAGTTCACAAGTTTTAACATCAAACACAGTCCTGGGCAGTTTAGTATCTCCAATTTACCTCACTTGCATGTCCTTGGACTGTGGGAGGAAACCGGAGCTCCCGGAGGAAATCCACGCAGACACGGTGATAAACTCCAAACAGAAAGGACCCGGACTGCCCCACCTGAGGATCGAACCCAGGACCACCTTGCTGTGGTGTGACAGTGCTACCCGCTGAGCCACTGTGCCACCCCAAAGTTGATATAATTTACAGAGGGGATACAGTTTGATGATCTTCATTATGACTTCAAAATATCTGAAGTTTACCTAGTATGACCACTGGGGAAATTCCACCGATTGTATCTTCAGGTTACAAAATATAATACTCATTATTCAGTGTAGCTGGTTAAGGACTCTCATCTCTGGTTTAACCAGACAACAATAGGACAGTTATTCAAATGTTAGTTTGTTACCTTTAAATACTGATTAATACCAGATGTGAAAAGTTGACTGTTTTAACTGACAGCTGCTTTTATTTTGCAGTGTAATAGCCTTAGTAGGGACATTGGTGTCTGGTTTAACCACAATATTTAGCAGTTAGCCTAATGTAAGTTTGCTCGGGAACTTGACTACTAAGCATTGGTCTAATATGAGTTTTATCTACTCTGGATACATAAAGTATTTAGACCCCTTGATCACCCAGAATAACAAAAAATGACAGTCTACTTTATAAACATATTTTAGGGATTAATTAGTTTTTTATTATCCTAGAAATGTGTCTAGAGGGTGTTTGGGTGGTACAGTATGCTAGCCCACTACCACTGAGGTCGAGGGCTCTCACATGATAAGCTATGTCTGGGGTGGCCGAACATCCTAGAGATTGTAAGGTGTATTTGGCAGTGTGCTTTCAGTGTCGGTCCCAAATACAATAAGAAGACCTGTAAAAACTGCCAGTTTAGGTATGCAGACCAGAATGATTTGCTGTGGAGACTTCTGAATACAGAAAAAAAAAAAATCATCTGTGTCTAAAAGTCCACATTTTGCAATGTGAATTGATTAGACATTGTTTGAAAAGACACACACCTGGTTCTCTAAGGGCCCACGATTTACACTGCATTGCCAGGACAAAAATCAAGGCATTCAATTTAAGGAACTCTTTGTGAAGCTTTGTAATTATATGTGGACAAGGATATTTAACAATATTGAAGACTTGGAATGTTCCAGGAACCACAAATCAATAAAATAGAAATGGACGAAGCTTGGTACAACTCTGACCTTATCTGGAGTCAGACCAGTTGTAGCCTAGCAGGTAAGATACTGGACTATTAATTAAAAGGTTGCTGGTTCAAGCCCCACCGCTGCCAGATTGCCACTGTTGGGCCCTCAAGCAAGATTCTTAATCCTCAATTGCTTAGACAATATTTTGTCACAGTACTGTAAGTCACTTTGGATAAAAGCGTCTGCTAAATGCTGCAATTGGAGTTGGCTGGATAAACTGGATATCCAGACAAGAAAGGCATTAAAAACTCCAGATGTCCTTTGGAGAGATGGAAGGACATGTTTAACATACAGTGGTGTTCAAAAAAATAGCAGTGATTTTAAAACGGTGAATAAAGCGCAAAATCAATATAATAACTTTTATTTCCATAAATGCAAACGCACTGAAAATACTACACTTTCAATTCTAAATCAACACATTAACAAAATTTAGCCAGTTTGTTCCTTTACAGAAAGTTAAAAAAAAACAAATATTAGGTTGTTCAAAAAAATAGCAGTGCCAGCATTTTTCTTTTAAAAACTCAAAAAATGTATGTATAAACTAAAAAAAATGTTTGAGGTTTCACTTTACTTTAAATTACTGAACTAATATTTAGTGGCATAACAATTGTTTCCGAGATCTGTGTTGCATGGAGTCGACCAACTTCTGGCACCTCTGAACAGGTATTCCAGTCCAGGATGATTAGACTACATTCCACAGTTCTTCTGCAATTTTGGGTTTTATCTTAAAAAGACATGTTTCAAATATCAGCCCACAAGTTCTCTATGGGATTGAAGTCAGGGGATTGGGCTGGCCACTATTACCTCAATCTTGTTTGTCTGTAACCAAGATGTTTTGGGTCATTGTCATGTTGAAACACCCATTTTAAGGACATTTCTTCTTCGACATAGGGTAACATGATCTGCTCAAGTATTCTGATATATTCAAACTGATCCATGATCCCTCGTCTGTGATAAATAGGTGTAACACCATGGTATGAAAAACATCCCCATATCATCATTTTGTACCACCGTGCTTTACTGTCTTCACAGTGAACTTTGGCTTGAATTCAGTGCTCGATGGTCGTCTGACATACTGTCTACGGCCACTAGACCCAAAAAGAACAATTTTGCTTCCACCAGTCCACAAAATGTTGAGCCATTTCTCTTTGGACCAGTCAATGTGTTCCTTGGCAAATTGTAACCCATTCAGGACACGTCTTTTTCTTAACAACAGGACTTTGCAGGAGTTCTTGCTGGTAAATTGGCTTCACTTAATCATCTTCTGTACTCACTGGTAACTTCGGATGTTCCTTGATCTTTCTGGAGGTGATCACTGGCTGAGTATTTGCCATTCTGGCTATTCTTCGATCCATTCAAACAGTAGTTCCATGCTTCCTTCTGCGTCTTTCAGGTTTTGGTCGTCACTTCAAGGCATTTGAGATCATTTTAGCTGAGCAGCCGATAATTTGCTGCACTTCTCTGTATGTTTTTTCCCTCTACAATCAACTTTTTAATCAAAGTACGCTGTTCATCAGAACAGTGTCTGGAACAACCCATTTTACCCAGTATTTCAAAAGGAAATGCGCTATGACCAAGCTGTGCAACATTTGCCCCCTCCTACCTTAAATAAGGGCCAAAATTGACACCCGTTCTTCTGCAGAATGAATGACTTCACCAATTGAACTCCTCACTGCTATTATTTTGAACAACCCCCTTTAAATCAATGCTTCGATTACTCAGAATGAGCGGCATGCATGTCCTAATTGTTGGGTTTGTTTTGTTTTCATTACTCTACTACACTTTTAAGTAAATTTTTTGCTATGTAGAAATAGCATTTCTACTAAAAACAGTGATTTATCACGTTAATGATGTTGGACTGCTATTTTTTTGAACACCACTGTACAACCATCTCTACAACACTTCATAAATCCGGTTTTTATGGCAGAGATGCAAGACGGAAGCCACTGTTGAGTAAAAGGCATATGACAGCCATCGTGGAGTTTGCTAAATGTCTAAAAAGGCAGCATAAAGAAAAAAGATTGAGCTCATTGGGCAAAACAGCTTACTCTGTCTTGTAGGCATGTAGGGCATCACATGACTGCAGCAAAGCATGGTGGCAGAATCACGCTATGAGGGTGCGTCTTAGCTGCAGGGACAGCTTTTTAAAGTGGACTCCAAACATTTTTGGAGATTTACGGATGGCAGTACACTGCCACTCACAGCCTATTCTGACAGAGCTTGAGAGGATCTGTCCTGATCCAGGTGTACAAAGCCTGTAGATACAGTACATACCCAAGAACACTTGTGGCTGTAATTGCAGCTAAGTGAGCTTTAACAAAGTATAGAAAGGAAATGGGTCGTATTACCTTTGTGAATAAGAGATAGAAAAGTAAAGGGGTCTGAATCATTTCTAAATCTGAACTGATTGTTGCAAATTAGAACTCTAAAGTAGAGTTCAGCTCTACTATTTTACATCATGAAACACATTTGTACTTTATAAAGATAACATGCACCATCTACAACCACAAGGTGGTGATATGTGACCAGATAAAATTAAGGCTCGCACATGATCACTTCTAACTCATTTTCACCACATCTGCATTATGGTGGCCCTCAAAGGGCCTGTGATAGTGATTGCAGTCTGCCTTTTAAGTCTTAGACAAATTGTGGTTTTCCTGGAGGCTAAATTCTATGTTGGGTGTCAAAATGCCAAATTTATACTGAGTTTGACACTTGCCATACAATGTTCTAAGTAATGTGTCCATATTGTTATGCCACAGGCACTGGAAAGAGAAGGGACATTGTTTGCCTGGGCTGAAGCCCCCACCCATCATAATTTGAGGTAATAGAGTAAAATAAAATCCTGAAAATGTAAATATAACACAGAGAAAATAGAGCATCACATGCACGATATACTGTATATTGGTATGAAACTCACTACAGTATATCAGGCTGCACACAAAGCAGAGGAGAGTTATTGCAGTCCAGATAACATCCTATGTTTTATAAAATACTCACTCACTTTCTTAACCGCGTGTGGGGTGCTGGAGCCTATCCCAGCTTTTCAATGGGTGCCAGGCACACAGTAACACCCTGGACGGGGCACCAGTCCATCGCAGGGCAGACACACACACACACACACACACACACCCATTCATCTACAGGACACACACACACACACCCATTCACCTATAGGGCAGTGTCTCCAATTAACTTGACTGCATGTTTTTGGATTGTGGGAGGAAACCGGAGCTTCCGGAGGAAACCCACGCAGACACCGGGAGAACATGCAAACTCCGCACAGAAAGGATCCGGACCGCCCCGCCTTGGGATCGAACCCAGGACCTTCTTGCTGTGAGGCAACAGTGCTACCCACTGAGCCACCGTGCCGCCCTGTTTTGTTAAATAATGTGAGAAATTAGATTTTGACCAGAAGTTAAGCTACTGTTTTGAGAAGACAATACAGAATGTTGTTTTTATTGAGTCACAGCCGTTAAGGAAAGGACTCGGCTGAACCTCCTCTCAACTTCTAATTGACCGCGTATATATTGTGGCATCGACACAGACTGAGACGAGTCACAAGGAATCATTTTGCTCCTTTTATTAAAAAGGACTCGCTCACTCGCTGATGTAAATCAGTGGTTGAAAGAACAGGTACAGGCAACTACCTCTACCCAAAGATGAATACATGCACAAAATAGGGCAGGGCCCCAGTTACTCTTAACAACACGGTAATTGTGAATAAACCACAAACTCAACACACACATGATTTGATTCGTCTACAGTACACAAATTGTCCTAATCACTGTTTTATTACAAACCATTATCATTACAAGTTTCTGCTAGCTCAGTTTACAGGTGGCGCATGGCCCCATGGGTGGTTGTGCCCTGACCTGAAGCCCCGAGCCAGCAGAACAAGATGGAATGGTGTTTACATCGGTGGAGCGCATGAGGTATGCCGAATCGCCTCAATATTTACCCATCATTCCCTTCCTTCCACCTTGATTAATATTTGCTTCCATCTCCTACCTGTTTACTTCACAGCTCTTTTTCATAAATAAATAAATAAATGGGGGGTCATCTGTCTGCAGCCACACTGAACATTCTCACTTCTCTTACAGTCTTATAATCTCTTTATTTACAACAGCTGAAGATGCCTGCACTCATAGACATTCAAGTTTATGTACTGTTGTTCTTAATATTGTCATTTGTAATTTCCCCCAATTTTCCTCCCAATCTAGTTGTATCCAATTACCCGATTGCATTACGCTTCCTCTTTACTGATGTTGATCTCCACCCTGGTTAAGGAAAGCCAAGACTGACACACGCCCCCTCCAACAGGTGTGCAGCCGACTGCATCTTTTCATCTGCACATGGTGAGTTTATATGCGAATCAGCTTTGTGTACAGAAAGTCACACCCTAATCAACACATTGACCCTTGACTCTGTGCAGGCACCATCAATCAGCTAGATAGCTAGCTAGCAATGTTACTGGTAGAGAGAGATACGTTATTTTATAAATTTTTTAATTGCATTTTCTCCCGATTTTTAGCACGTCCAATTTTTACCCAATTGCGTTATGCTTCCTCTTTACTGGAGCTGACCCCCACCCCGATTGAGGAGAGCGAGACTCTCTCATGCCCCCTCCGACACGTGCAGTAGCCGACTGCATCTTTTCACCTGAACGAGGCGAGTTCATATGCCGATCAGCTCTGTGCACGGAGAGCCACACCCTCATCAGCATTATTCCTCGACTCTGTGCAGACGCCATCAACCAGCCAGCAGAGGTTGTAATTCACTTAGTTATGAGGAACCCGGTCCGGCTCATCCTACCCTATGAACAACAAGCCAATCATTGTTTATGCAGCCGCCCAGCCCAGCCAGATGGCAGAGCTGAGATTCGATCCGATGTATTCTAAAGCCCAGCTCTGGTGTGCTAGCGTGTTTTACCGCTGTGCCACCTGAGCGGCCGAGATATGTTATTTTAAATACCTTACAGAGGAACATTTAAAGTAAGATGGAACTATTATTCAACCACTTCTGTTTTAGTTGCTTATTATACTTCCAATACATGTATCAGATAAGTATAAACAAAAACAAACAAAAAAACTATATGTTTATAAGCATAAAAAGATATGTACAAAAAGCAAAACTGATACATGAAATGATTTAACACCACACATTAAAGTTGTTGCAAAGTCATGGTTGGTAATTACAGTTTTTTGACACCTGCGATAATTTTAGCCCAAACCATTTTCAAGTATTTAATGTTACAAGGATTCTTTTATACAAGATAATTAATTGGATTTAAGTCCATGCAAGGACCGTCCATTATTATTTTTTTTTTAGAAATCAATGTGAAGTTATTCAGCTGTATGTTTGGGTTCCTCGTCTTATTAAAATATATTTTCTTTAAATTTACTTTCTAGAATAAATTCTTCTTCAATAGGTTTTAATACATCACTTTATTCATGTTTTCTTTGATGAAGTGTGATGGCCCAGTACAGTTTGCAGAGAAGCTGCTATATTATGATGCTACCACATACATGCTTTACTGTAGGCATGGTGTTTTTGGGATCATATATAGTGCTGTAAATACTGTAATACTAAACATGTAATGCTTGCCCACTTTCTTCTATTTTTGAATGTGTCAGATGTCTTCATATGTTTCAGATAATCTACTAATTACTTTTATATAATATTAAAGATTAAAGATAAGCAAAGTAAGCCGCTCAGGTGACGCAGTGGTAAAACACGCTTGCACACATTTCGAACTCGTCGGTTCGAAACTCAGCTCTGCTATCCAACTGGGCTGGGTAGCTATATGAACAACGACTGGCTTGTTGTTCATACTGTGCGGGAAGCCGGATAGGGACCTCATAAATGATGCAATTATGGGATGCGATCAGGGTGTGGCTCTCCATGCACAGGGCTGATTCGCATATGAACTCGGCTGGTGCACGTGAAAAACTGCAATCGGCTACTGCTCACGTATCGGAGGGGATGTGTGTCAGTTCGCTCTCCTTAATCAGGGGCGCGGGTCAGCACCAGTAGAGAGGAAACATAACGCAATTGGGTAAAAATTGGACACGCTAAAAATCGGGAGAAAAAGGGAGAAAATGCATATAAAAATTTATTATTAGTGTGGTTGCAGTAGACAATCTCACTATTGTTCTTTTTAAGTATTACTATTTGTGTGATTGCAGTTCGTCCTAAGTATTATTCGTAATTGTACTGTGGTTATCCGACTGTAAATTCTTTCTATTTTCCTGTCAGATTTTTGACCGCTACCATCCTGGTTTTTTTTAAAAAAAATATGACTATATTACTCCTGTCCTGGCAAAATTACACTGGCTACCCATCTCTAAACGGATTCAATATAAAATACTAGTACTTACTTTTAAAGCTCTTTATGGCATGGCCCCAATCTACCTATCTGATTTACTTAAACGCCCCACCTCACTGGCAGTGCCCAGGTTCAGGCTCTCCACTATGGGTGGCAGGTCGTTCAGCTGTGCCTCCCCTCATCTCTGGAATTCTCTCCCTCCGACCCTCCTTTCTTCTTCTTCCCTCCCTCATTTCAAATCTCTTCTGAAAACACATCTCTTTTCTGAACATTTTTTATAATTCCTCTGTATGTTTTTTTTGTATGTATGTACTGTATATATGTGTATGTGTACAGGGAGCTGGGGGCATAGAGTGGATTTGATGCCAAAGAGCTCAATTTTGGTCTCATCTGACCATATCACATTCTCCCAAGCTTTCTCTGAATCATTCAGGTGTTCATTGGCAAACTTCAGACGGGCCTGTACATGAGCCTTCTTGAGCAAAGGGACTTTGCGGGCACTGCAGGATCTCAATCCATTACGGCGAAGTGTGTTACTAATGGTTTTCTTGGTGACTGTGCTCCCAGCTCCCTTGAGATCATTGACAAGCTCCTCCCGTGTAATTCTGGACTGACCTCACCTTTCTCAGAATCATTCTTACCCCACCAGGTGAGATCTTGCATGGAGCTCCAGAGCGAGGGCGATTGACTGTGATCTTGTATTTCTTCCATTTTTGAATTATCGCACCAACAGTGGTCTCTTTCTCACCAAGCATCTTGCTGATGGTCTTGTAGCCCATTCCAGCCTTGTGCAGGTCTACAATCTTGTCCCTGACGTCCTTTGATAGCTCTTTGGTCTTGCCCATGGTGGTCGAGAGATTTGAATGGAAGAAACTGATTCTGTGACAAGAGTCTTTCATACAGGGACAGGACTAATTTGTGTGCCTTTTGTGCACATAACCGGTCTGTGGGGGTTCTTGCTGATTGGTAGGGGATCAAATACTTATTTCCCTTAATTAAATAAATATATACAGTATATGTGCATGTGTATATACGTACACTTATGCTTCTTTTTCAAATTTATTTGCCTGTTGTACTCTGTAAAGCATCCTTGAGCATGGTTAAAGGTGCTATATAAGTGTAACTTATTATTATTATCGTTATCCGACTGTAAATTCTTTCTATTATTCTGTCAGATTTTTGACCGCTAACATCCTACGCTCACTTGTTCACCCACCACACCTGTTTTTATTGCCTTTTCTTGTCCCATTCACCGATTTATTTTTTTAAAAGACACATTGATGTACTGTACATCTGCTTGAACAAAAGACCTAATTTCAGATGTACTATCTCAGGGCAGGGCCACCACCACAAATTCAAAGTTGTTTTGACTCGCACCCGCACTTGTTTATTTCTCTTTTTTCCCCTCATCCCCTGTTTCTCCCATTCACTCCCATTTATTTCCTCCCCGATAAAACCTGACAGTCACCCAAATTTATGGACACCTTCAGATACTTATAAAAGTGTCTTTTATAGTCTGTTATTCGATATTTCATATAATTTAAATAAGGCATAAAAATGTTTGTAATACTTAGCATGTGTATATACAAGGGTTGGACAAAATAACTGAAACACCTGTCATTTTAGTGTGGGAGGTTTCATGGCTAAATTGGACCAGTCTGGTGGCCAATCTTCATTAATTGCGCATTGCACCAGTAAGAGCAGAGTGTGAAGGTTCAATTAGCAGGGTAAGAGCACAGTTTTGCTCAAAATATTGCAATGCACACAACATTATGGGTGACATACCAGAGTTCAAAAGAGGACAAATTGTTGGTGCACGTCTTGCTGGCGCATCTGTGACCAAGACAGCAAGTCTTTGTGATGTATCAAGAGCCACGGTATCCAGGGTAATGTCAGCATACCACCAAGAAGGACAAACCACATCCAACAGGATTAACTGTGGACGCAAGAGGAAGCTGTCTGAAGGGGATGTTCGGGTGCTAACCCGGATTGTATCCAAAAAACATAAAACCACGGCTGCCCAAATCACGGCAGAATTAAATGTGCACCTCAACTCTCCTGTTTCCACCAGAACTGTCCGTCGGGAGCTCCACAGGGTCAATATACACGGCCGGGCTGCTATAGCCAAACCTTTGGTCACTCGTGCCAATGCCAAACGTCGGTTTCAATGGTGCAAGGAGCGCAAATCTTGGGCTGTGGACAATGTGAAACATGTATTGTTCTCTGATGAGTCCACCTTTACTGTTTTCCCCACATCCGGGAGAGTTACGGTGTGGAGAAGCCCCAAAGAAGCGTACCACCCAGACTGTTGCATGCCCAGAGTGAAGCATGGGGGTGGATCAGTGATGGTTTGGGCTGCCATATCATGCCATTCCCTTGGCCCAATACTTGTGCTAGATGGGCGCGTCACTGCCAAGGACTACCGAACCATTCTGGAGGACCATGTGCATCCAATGGCGGTGCCGTGTATCAGGATGACAATGCACCAATACACACAGCAAGACTGGTGAAAGATTGGTTTGATGAACATGAAAGTGAAGTTGAACATCTCCCATGGCCTGCACAGTCACCAGATCTAAATATTATTGAGCCACTTTGGGGTGTTTTGGAGAAGCGAGTCAGGAAACGTTTTCCTCCACCAGCATCACGTAGTGACCTGGCCACTATCCTGCAAGAAGAATGGCTTAAAATCCCTCTGACCACTGTGCAGGACTTGTATATGTCATTTCCAAGACGAATTGACGCTGTATTGGCCGCAAAAGGAGGCCCTACACCATACTAATACATTATTGTGGTCTAAAACCAGGTGTTTCAGTTATTTTGTCCAACCCCTGTATATATATATATATATATATATATATATATATATGTGTGTATATTAAGTTTATATGAGGTATTTGCTGAATATTACACACATTTTTCATGCATTATTTGAACACTGTGGTATGTGCTCTCTTGTGCCGCATACATTGACGTGGCAGAGTAGTCTCAGTAAGCGTTAGCAGATGTATTCCTCTTTCACATGTACTCTCACCCTTCCCAATTATGACTGCTTTTATTGTTGCATATGACCGCAGTTCATGCCGGCACAGATGGAAAACATGACCTAGTCTTCTCACAGATGATTTCAGTAGGTTTGGCTTTTAGATGGGAAACAGGCCAAGTGTGGGAAGCCACAGCTCCCGCTTTTCCTGAAGAAAATACATATGTACTGACACTTTATTCCTCATTCTGATTGTGTTTCTAACCATAACAAAAACATACAAGTCTTTCTAAAAGAAGTGCTGATGGGATCCAAAACATATGATAAGATGTATATGAAACAATATTTTTAAACCTATTTATTTATTAATATAATTAACAGGTTTCAATACAAAACTGTAATGTAGATCATCTGCTAATGAATTCAACAATGAGTCATGTTAAGTTCGTTATGTTCTTCTGCATTGCCATTTTGGCCGGCAAAGGGGGCATGGAAGCACAGAGGATTTACGTGTGAGTTGATTGTCTTGATTGATGTGTCTAGATTGACAATCAACTGTGCCTCATGGGGAAGTTCTTTTATACACCAATCAGCCATAGCATTAAAACCACCTCCTTGTTTCTACACCCACTGTCCATTTTATCAACTCCACTTATCATATAGAAGCACTTTGTAGATCTACAATTACTGACTGTAGTCCATCTGTTTCTCTGCATGCTTTTTTAGCCCCCTTTCATGCTGTTCTTCAATGGTCAGGACCCCCACAGGACCACCAAAGAGCAGGTATTATTTAGGTGGTGGATCATTCTCAGCACTGCAGTGATAATGACATGGTGGTGTGTTAGTGTGTGTTGTGCTGGAATGAGTGGATCAGACACAGCAGCGCTGCTGGAGTTTTTAAATACCGTGTCCACTCACTGTCCTCTCTATTAGACACTCCTACCTAGTTGGTCCACCTTGTAGATGTAAAGTCAGAGACGATCGCTCATCTATTGCTGCTGTTTGAGTTGGTCATCTTCTAGACCTTCATCAGAGATCACAGGACGCTGCCCACAGGGCGCTGTTGGCTGGATATATTTTTGGTTGGTGGACTATTCTCAGTCCAGCAGGGACAGTGAGGTGTTTAAAAACTCCAGCAGCGCTGCTGTGTCTGATCTACTCATACCAGCACAACACACACTAACACACAACCACCATGTCAGTGTCACTGAAGTGCTGAGAATGATCCACCACCCAAATAATACCTGCTCTGTAGTAGTCCTGGGAGAGTCCTGACCATTGAAGAGCAGCATGAAAGGGGGCTAACAAAGCATGCAGAGAAACAGATGGACTACAGTCAGTAATTGTAGAACTACAAAGTGCTTCTATATGGTAAGTGGAGCTGATAAAATTAAACAATGAGTGTAGACATAAGGAGGTGGTTTTATTGTTATGGCTGATTGGTGTATATCACGGTTAGCCATAAATTCACATAATGCACAAAGTGTGCCAATTTGTAGGGTCTTACATGGTTCGTACATTATGCCACACAAGCTCACATTATCTTGTCATTATGCTAAAAGACCTAATTATTTACCATCTTTAACCAAGAACATTTTTTACTGTTTGATCATTCTTAGCCACAACCACAATCTTTGCTTACATTCCTTTTTATTTTGTCATTACATAGAGGACTAAGAGAGTTAACAAATCACAGACCTACAATCTTATAAGGGTCACTGTGAAACCCATACTGGAAATATGTGAGAATTCACTCTGAATAGGCCAATCCATTATACACGGGTGGTCATGCATTTGCTCCATAGGGACATAATTAAGTCCCCACCAAACACACGGCTACACGGTAAAGCAGAGAAGATTAGATCAGCAAGAGAACACAGAAGAACTGGATTGCCACCCTGATGGGCTGCACCACTTTCTGGCTTTCTGAGGTGCAGAGACAGACAGCTAAAGAATACAGCACTGGGCACTCATCTTCACCTCCATGCATCCTGCCCACACATAATGGCATGGCAGATATTCATGATACTGGGTGTGTTTAAAAACCTATTGAGCTACCTTGCTGTCTCCTGCCTACATGTGCAGCTGCCTAAGTAGAGAGGATTTTAAAAAGTCATTGACTTGATAATTCAGGTTATTCAGACGCACTACTTAAACAGCAATTACATCAGTTTTCGCTTACTAAGCTAACACAGTTAGCATAATGCCATTCAAATCAATGGGATGAGGTGGCACAACGCACTAGCATGTCAACTAACATCTCCCCCATGGACCAAAAACACTGAATTTGCAAATAAATTTATCTTGTACATGTTTACACAAATAAAAAATCAATGATCATTTATTATTTAAAAGTTGTACCGCACTGAATGCCGGGATTGCCTTCAGTGCTAAGGAAGCATTGGATGCTCCCTCATTATTCAGTCAAAATAAGGTTCATATTGGCCGCTCAGGTGGCGCAGCGGTAAAAACACATGCTGGAACCAGAGCTGGGATCTCGAATACATCGTATTGAATCTTAGCTCTGCCTGCCGGCTAGACTGAGCAGCCACAATTGGCCTGTTGTTCAGATATGGTTGCTCTGCTGGCTGATTGATGGCACCTGCACAGAGATGAGAAAAGAGTGCTGTCAGAATGTGTCTCAACATACACAGTGCTGAGCTGCACTGCACTCGTCAAAGTGTAGGTGATAAGATGCATAAGGCATGCTGTGGGTTAGCTGCATTCTCCTCAATCAGAGTAGGGATCGGCATTGGTGGAGAGGAAGCATGACGCAATCAGGCAATTGGATGCGCTAAAAGGGGGAAAAGGGGGAGAAAATGCATAAATAATATATACAGTGTATCACAAAAGTGAGTACACCCCTCACATTTCTGCAAATATTTCATTATATCTTTTCATGGGACAACACTATAGAAATGAAACTTGGATATAACTTAGAGTAGTCAGTGTACAGCTTGTATAGCAGTGTAGATTTACTGTCTTATGAAAATAACTCAACACACAGCCATTAATGTCTAAATAGCTGGCAACATAAGTGAGTACACCCCACAGTGAACATGTCCAAATTGTGCCCAAATGTGTCGTTGTCCCTCCCTGGTGCCATGTGTCAAGGTCCCAGGTGTAAATGGGGAGCAGGGCTGTTAAATTTGGTGTTTTGGGTACAATTCTCTCATACTGGCCACTGGATATTCAACATGGCACCTCATGGCAAAGAACTCTCTGAGGATGTGAGAAATAGAATTGTTGCTCTCCACAAAGATGGCCTGGGCTATAAGAAGATTGCTAACACCCTGAAACTGAGCTACAGCATGGTGGCCAAGGTCATACAGCGGTTTTCCAGGACAGGTTCCACTCGGAACAGGCTTCGCCAGGGTCGACCAAAGAAGTTGAGTCCACGTGTTCGGCGTAATATCCAGAGGTTGGCTTTAAAAAATAGACACATGAGTGCTGCCAGCATTGCTGCAGAGGTTGAAGACGTGGGAGGTCAGCCTGTCAGTGCTCAGACCATACGCCGCACACTGCTTCAACTCGGTCTGCATGGTCGTCATTCCAGAAGGAAGCTGACGCATAAGAAAGCCAGCAAACAGTTTGCTGAAAACAAGCAGTCCAAGAACATGGATTACGGGAATGCCCTGTGGTCTGACGAGACCAACATAAACTTGTTTGGCTCAGATGGTGTCCAGCATGTGTGGCGGCGCCCTGGTGAGAAGTACCAAGACAACTGTATCTTGCCTACAGTCAAGCATGGTGGTGGTAGCATCATGGTCTTGGGCTGCATGAGTGTTGCTGGCACTGGGGAGCTGCAGTTCATTGAGGGAAACATGAATTCCAACATGTACTGTGACATTCTGAAACAGAGCATGATCCCCTCCCTTCGAAAACACAACCTCCAAGATGACAACTGCCTTGCTGAGGAAGCTGAAGGTAAAGGTGATGGACTAAACCCAATTGAGCACCTGTGGCGCATCCTCAAGTGGAAGGTGGAGGAGTTCAAGGTGTCTAACATCCACCAGCTCCGTGATGTCATCATGGAGGAGTGGAAGAGGATTCCAGTAGCAACTTGTGCAGCTCTGGTGAATTCCATGCCCAGGAGGGTTAAGGCAGTGCTGGATAATAATGGTGGTCACACAAAATATTGACACTTTGGGCACAATTTGGACATGTTCACTGTGGGGTGTACTCACTTATGTTGCCAGCTATTTAGACATTAATGGCTGTGTGTTGAGTTATTTTCAGAAGACAGTAAATCTACACTGCTATACAAGTTGTACACTGACTACTCTAAGTTATATCCAAGTTTTATTTCTATAGTGTTGTCCCATGAAAAGATATAATAAAATATTTGCAGAAATGTGAGGGGTGTACTCACTTTTGTGATACACTGTATATATACTGTATATATATATATATATATATACTGTTCAAATTTAAGGTACCTTACTAGGCAGCATTTTAAGGTATCTAGGAATTCGAAGTCATCTTCTTGGGAGTGCGCATAGGATGACGTAAATTGCTGTCTATGTAGAGAGCTCACTAGGTTTTTAAACACACCCACTGTAATGTGGACTTCTTGTTACTTGAATTAATTTAAGAAATCTTTAAAAAGAAGGTTTGCACCTTCTGTACTGGAACTAATAGACTACGAGCCATATCTATATTAGTAATGCTGACAGGTACTAAAGGCACACTTTCTTTGATAGGACTGACTGGCACTGAGGCCATACCTCTTAATAATACTTGCAGAAACACAGGCTAGCCTCTATTAGTAAGACTGTCAGGTGCTAAAGCCACTCTTTTTTATTGGAACTGACAAGCAGAAAGATCAATCCTCCATTCACTAGTACTTTTAAGTGACACAAAAGAAGCCCTATCTCCCTAATATGACTGACAGAAAGTCCTGGAAATGACTGGTACAGAACCTATGCCTCTAAAACAAACCTTTACTGAAATAAACGTGCACAGAGGACACATCTTTTCTGGTCCTGACATGTGCAGAGGCCACATCTGGGACTGGGACTGACATTCTAAAAGTCAAAGCCTTATTTACTGTTACTAAAAGGCACAGATGGTCATGCATCTTTCACTGGGACTGACATGCACAAAGGCCACACATCTTTTATGGAAACCCATTTAATCCCATTGGTCACAATTGTGACCGCAAAAATATTTGTAAGTTTTAGTGCTGTAAAATGCTAAGAAATTATTATATATATATATATATATATATATATATATATATATATATATATATATATATATATATACAGTGTATCACAAAAGTGAGTACACCCCTTAAATTTCTGCAGATATTTAAGTATATCTTTTCATGGGACAACACTGACAAAATGACACTTTGACACAATGAAAAGTAGTCTGTGTGCAGCTTATATAACAGTGTAAATTTATTCTTCCCTCAAAATAACTCAATATACAGCCATTAATGTCTAAACCACCGGCAACAAAAGTGAGTACACCCCTAAGAGACTACACCCCTAAATGTCCAAATTGAGCACTGCTTGTCATTTTCCCTCCAAAATGTCATGTGATTTGTTAGTGTTACTAGGTCTCAGGTGTGCATAGGGAGCAGGTGTGTTCAATTTAGTAGTACAGCTCTCACACTCTCTCATACTGGTCACTGAAAGTTCCAACATGGCACCTCATGGCAAAGAACTCTCTGAGGATCTTAAAAGACGAATTGTTGCGCTACATGAAGATGGCCAAGGCTACAAGAAGATTGCCAACACCCTGAAACTGAGCTGCAGCACAGTGGCCAAGATCATCCAGCGTTTTAAAAGAGCAGGGTCCACTCAGAACAGACCTTGCGTTGGTCGTCCAAAGAAGCTGAGTGCACGTGCTCAGCGTCACATCCAACTGCTGTCTTTGAAAGATAGGTGCAGGAGTGCTGTCAGCATTGCTGCAGAGATTGAAAAGGTGGGGGGTCAGCCTGTCAGTGCTCAGACCATACGCCGCACACTACATCAAATTGGTCTGCATGGCTGTCACCCCAGAAGGAAGCCTCTTCTGAAGTCTCTACACAAGAAAGCCCGCAAACAGTTTGCTGAAGACATGTCAACAAAGGACATGGATTACTGAAACCATGTCCTATGGTCTGATGAGATTGTTTGGTTCAGATGGTCTCAAGCATGTGTGGCGGCAATCAGGTGAGGAGTACAAAGATAAGTGTGTCATGCCTACAGTCAAGCATGGTGGTGGGAATGCCATAATCTGGGGCTGCATGAGTGCAGCAGGTGTTGGGGAGTTACATTTCATTGAGGGACACATGAACTCCAATATGTACTGTGAAATACTGAAGCAGAGCATGATCCCCTCCCTCCGGAAACTGGGTCGCAGGGCAGTGTTCCAGCATGATAATGACCCCAAACACACCTCTAAGACGGCCACTGCTTTATTGAAGAGGCTGAGGGTAAAGGTGATGGACTGGCCAAGCATGTCTCCAGACCTAAACCCAATAGAACATCTTTGGGGCATCCTCAAGCGGAAGGTGGAGGAGCGCAAAGTCTCGAATATCCGCCAGCTCCGTGATGTCGTCATGGAGGAGTGGAAAAGCATTCCAGTGGCAACCTGTGAAGCTCTGGTAAACTCCATGCCCAGGAGAGTTAAGGCAGTTCTGGGAAATAATGGTGGCCACACAAAATATTGACACTTCAGGAACTTTCACTAAGGGGTGTACTCACTTTTGTTGCCGGTGGTTTAGACATTAATGGCTGTATATTGAGTTATTTTGAGGGAAGAATAAATTTACACTGTTATATAAGCTGCACACAGGCTACTTTTCATTGTGTCAAAGTGTCATTTTGTCAGTGTTGTCCCATGAAAAGATATACTTAAATATCTGCAGAAATGTGAGGGGTGTACTCACTTTTGTGATACACTGTATATATATATATATATATATTAGGGCTGTCGAAGTTAACGCGATAATAACGCATTAACGCAATCTCAATTTAACGCGATTAAAAAAAATAGTGCCGTTAACGCAAATTCTATTTGGCCCTGCGAGTCATCCGTAGTTCATGTTGAGACTTACCAGCGTTTTTCATTTGCGGTTTGTTATCATAATGTAACCAAGCGTGTAGTGATGCACTTGCTTAATAAAGAAATAAATACACGGTATATTCACAAGTTGTCGGGAGCAGAAAACTTTTATTACTTTTTCTGTTACGGTACCGGACAGCTGGAGTCATCGCGTTAGCCAAGCATGCTAGTCCATGAACTATGGAAGCCCCAAGGGGTCAAAACACACTCACTTCGTGTAGAAACGTCCATCAAATGTCACGATACAAGCACAGAAAAGTCTGTTACAATAACTACACCTTATCCCACCTAAAGCACCGCTGATCTACAATATTTGGAGAAATTCTAACCTACAATCTGACATATATACGAAGTCAGGGGTCTCTGCTGGATAGTATTTCTGCCTAGTATGTGAGTGAATTACAGTTTTCTCTTGTCCCAGCAGTTTTTAACATCAGTACATTTAGCATAAAATGTGTTCACCATTTTAACTGTAACATTTCACTTAAAAATCCTTGTTTTCTTCTTTTTAAAAAAAAAATGCGATTAATCGCGATTAACTATATGAAATTCTGAGATTAATCGTGATTAAAAATTTTAATCGTTTGACAGCCCTAATATATATACAGTGTATCACAAAAGTGAGTACACCCCTCACATTTCTGCAGATATTTAAGTATATCTTTTCATGGAACAACACTGACAAAATGACACTTTGACACAATGAAAAGTAGTCTGTGTGCAGCTTATATAACAGTGTAAATTTATTCTTCCCTCAAAATAACTCAATATACAGCCATTAATGTCTAAACCACCGGCAACAAAAGTGAGTACACCCCTAAGAGACTACACCCCTAAATGTCCAAATTGAGCACTGCTTGTCATTTTCCCTCCAAAATGTCATGTGATTTGTTAGTGTTACTAGGTCTCAGGTGTGCATAGGGAGCAGGTGTGTTCAATTTAGTAGTACAGCTCTCACACTCTCTCATACTGGTCACTGAAAGTTCCAACATGGCACCTCATGGCAAAGAACTCTCTGAGGATCTTAAAAGACGAATTGTTGCGCTACATGAAGATGGCCAAGGCTACAAGAAGATTGCCAACACCCTGAAACTGAGCTGCAGCACAGTGGCCAAGATCATCCAGCGTTTTAAAAGAGCAGGGTCCACTCAGAACAGACCTCGCGTTGGTCGTCCAAAGAAGCTGAGTGCACGTGCTCAGCGTCACATCCAACTGCTGTCTTTGAAAGATAGGCGCAGGAGTGCTGTCAGCATTGCTGCAGAGATTGAAAAGGTGGGGGGTCAGCCTGTCAGTGCTCAGACCATACGCCGCACACTACATCAAATTAGTCTGCATGGCTTTCACCCCAGAAGGAAGCCTCTTCTGAAGTCTCTACACAAGAAAGCCCGCAAACAGTTTGCTGAAGACATGTCAACAAAGGACATGGATTACTGGAACCATGTCCTATGGTCTGATGAGACCAAGATTCATTTATTTGGTTCAGATGGTCTCAAGCATGTGTGGCGGCAATCAGGTGAGGAGTACAAAGATAAGTGTGTCATGCCTACAGTCAAGCATGGTGGTGGGAATGCCATGGTCTGGGGCTGCATGAGTGCAGCAGGTGTTGGGGAGTTACATTTCATTGAGGGACACATGAACTCCAATATGTACTGTGAAATACTGAAGCAGAGCATGATCCCCTCCCTCCGGAAACTGGGTCGCAGGGCAGTGTTCCAGCATGATAATGACCCCAAACACACCTCTAAGACGACCACTGCTTTATTGAAGAGGCTGAGGGTAAAGGTGATGGACTGGCCAAGCATGTCTCCAGACCTAAACCCAATAGAACATCTTTGGGGCATCCTCAAGCGGAAGGTGGAGGAGCGCAAAGTCTCGAATATCCGCCAGCTCCGTGATGTCGTCATGGAGGAGTGGAAAAGCATTCCAGTGGCAACCTGTGAAGCTCTGGTAAACTCCATGCCCAGGAGAGTTAAGGCAGTTCTGGGAAATAATGGTGGCCACACAAAATATTGACACTTCAGGAACTTTCACTAAGGGGTGTACTCACTTTTGTTGCCGGTGGTTTAGACATTAATGGCTGTATATTGAGTTATTTTGAGGGAAGAATAAATTTACACTGTTATATAAGCTGCACACAGACTACTTTTCATTGTGTCAAAGTGTCATTTTGTCAGTGTTGTCCCATGAAAAGATATACTTAAATATCTGCAGAAATGTGAGGGGTGTACTCACTTTTGTGATACACTGTATATATATGATTTTAGCAAAAAAATAAAATATAAAGGGTCTGAAAAATATATGTGTAGTGTCATACATGTTGTGTAAATTGTCACATGACCAAAGCTGTTTATTTCCTGCTTGTTCCATGAAAAGAGGATGGCTACACCACAGCTCCCCAAAAAACAATTAGTAATGTATGTTTATATAAAGATAGAATAAAGATTTTTGGAACATATCGTCTTTAGGGTGTCTAGTTTTGATATTTGCATTTGCAATAACTCAATTATTTTTTAATGAGGTCACAGAATGAGCAAATATGTTGATGGCAACAATAGTGACCGGCAGGATAACACAGTGCATATACAGTATACATATGCACATATATTAGTTCTTTTTCTGCCTAACCTTATTATCTACTCTTTCTGTTAGTTTCACTTTGAGTCAGGTTGGATATTTTGGATCTAGGTGACTCCCCAGACAAAACATGCAGCATTGCAGATATTCCTCTAAATGAGAAAGATGCTGTCTTCAGTGATTGTGATAGTGATGGGTCAGATATGGAGTACGAAGGTGAGACAGCCATTTGCCAGCCAGGCTGTTGAATGCATATGCTGAACTTATGCAAGCAGAGCATGACAGAGACAACTTTATTAGTGATGATGACCTCCCACCCATCACCACCTCTCCTCCATCCACGGCACCACTTCCTTCACTCCCTACCAATGTCCAATCTCTACTCAATCCAGACCAAAGACAAACAACTGTATCTGAGTATGGATGAGCTCCTTATATTCTATGGGATCCTTATCACATCTGGGTACAGCTCTGTTCCACGAAGACAGATGTACTGGTCACATGACAGTGATGTACATAATGAAAGCATTTCAGATGCCATGCGGAGAAATCATTTTGATGAAACAATGGCCTCAGTTTATGTTGTTAACAACACAAAAAAATCACTGATGACCCATTTTTTAAAGTTAGACCTATCTTCTCTGAGCTCAATCAGTAATATAAAGTCATGCCATTTCAGGAATGATTGTCAGTGGATGAGAGCATGATCCCATACTATGACCGACATGGATGTAAGCAAAAACCAATCCGCTTTGGTTACAAGCTATGGAGCCTTGCCTCATCCAGTGGTTATATGTATCACATGGAGCCTCATGGTGGAACCCATACTCTCCTGCCTGAGACTGGCTTGGGTCAGAAACCCAGCATTGTCCTTGGTCTTGCAGAGCAAGCTCAGGTGCCTCAAGGTTGCAAGTTTTTTCATGACAACCTCTTTACTTCACTTGCACTCCTTGATGAAATGACAAAAAGAGGATATGGGAGCTCTGGAACCATGAGGCACAATCATCTGTTGTTCGCCCTGCATTGAGTACTTCAAGAAATACCACGGGCAGTAGTTCAAAAGTGTGATGCACAATCTAATCGTGCAGTTGGTTCTGAATCATACGTTTATGCCTTCATTTTATTGATTATTTTATTTTATTAATACTTCTATCCTTAAATACACTGACGAGGCATAACATTATGACCACTGACTGGTGAAGTGAATAACACTGACTATCTCTTTATCATGGCACCTGTTAGTGGGGGATATATATTAGGCATCAAAGTTGATGTTAGAAGCAGGAAAAATGGACAAGCATAAAGATCTGAGCGAGTTTGACAAGGGCCAAATTGTGATGGCTAGACTACTGCGTCAGAGCATCTCCAAAACTGCAGCTCTTGTGGGGTGTTCCCAGTCTGCAGTGGTCAGTATCTATCAAAAGTGGTCCAAGGAAGGAACAGTGGTAAACCGGCAACAGGGTCATGGGCAGCCAAGGCTCATGGATGCACGTGGGGAGCGAAGGCTGGCCTGTGTGATCCGACCCAACAGACGAGCTACTGTAGCTCAAACTGCTGAAGAAGTTAATGCTGGTTCTGATAGAAAGGTGTCAGAATACACAGAGCATCACAGTTTGTTGTGTATGGGGCTGCAGACCTGTCAGGGTGCCCATGCTGACCCCTGTCCACCGCTGAAAGTGCCAACAAAGGGCACGTGAGCATCAGAACTGGACCACGGAGCAATGGAAGAAGGTGGCCTGGTCTGATGAATCACATTTTCTTTTACATCACGTGGATGGCCGGGTGCGTGTGCGTTGCTTACTTGGGGAACACGTGGCACCAGGATGCAGGATGGGACGAAAGCAAGCCGCCAGAGGCAGTGTGATGCTTTGGGCGACGTTCTACTGGGAAACCTTGGGTCCTGCCATCCATGTGGATGTTACTTTGACACGTACCACCTACCTAAGCATTGTTGCAGACTATGTTCACCCTTTCGTGGAGACGCTATTACCTGATGGCTGTGTCCTCTTTCAGCAGGATGATGCAGGAATGGTTTGAGGAGCACAACAACCAGTTTGAGGTGTTGACTTGGCCTCCAAATTCCCCAGATCTCAATCCAATCGAGCAACTGTGAGATGTGCTGGACAAACAAGTCCGATCCATGGAGGCCCCAACTCACAACTTACAGGAGTTAAAGGATCTGCTGCTAACATCTTGGTGCCAGATACCAGAGCACACCTTCAGGGGTCTAGTGGAGTCCATGCCTTGACGGGTCAGGGCTGTTTTGGCAGCAAAAGGGGTCCAACACAATATTAGAAAGGTGGTCATAATGTTATGCCTGATCTGTGTATATGTAAAGGCTGCCTCTATCCTAAATGCTATCCTTATCTTCAGTGTAAATAAACCATATGACTGCAATACTGTTGTTAGTGAATGCATCACATTATCCCACCGGTCACAATTGTGACCACACATAAAATAGAATTTTTTACCTATTTTTTCATGGAACTTAAAAAAAATAATGATGGATTATTTCAAAGGGTTACTCATAACACATGATTTGGATGTTTTCATGTCTGGGAAAAATTCGGGATTAAATGGGTTAAAACGTACAAAAACTATGCCTTCTTGGATTTACAGACACAAGGCCTCTGCCACACGAACATACAGGGGTTGGACAAAATAACTGAAACACCTGGTTTTAGACCACAATAATGTATTAGTATGGTGTAGGGCCTCCTTTTGCGGCCAATACAGCGTCAATTCGTCTTGGAAATGACATATACAAGTCCTGCACAGTGGTCAGAGGGATTTTAAGCCATTCTTCTTGCAGGATAGTGGCCAGGTCACTACGTGATGCTGGTGGAGGAAAACGTTTCCTGACTCGCTTCTCCAAAACACCCCAAAGTGGCTCAATAATATTTAGATCTGGTGACTGTGCAGGCCATGGGAGATGTTCAACTTCACTTTCATGTTCATCAAACCAATCTTTCACCAGTCTTGCTGTGTGTATTGGTGCATTGTCATCCTGATACACGGCACCGCCATTGGATGCACATGGTCCTCCAGAATGGTTCGGTAGTCCTTGGCAGTGACGCGCCCATCTAGCACAAGTATTGGGCCAAGGGAATGGCATGATATGGCAGCCCAAACCATCACTGATCCACCCCCATGCTTCACTCTGGGCATGCAACAGTCTGGGTGGTACGCTTCTTTGGGGCTTCTCCACACCGTAACTCTCCCGGATGTGGGGAAAACAGTAAAGGTGGACTCATCAGAGAACAATACATGTTTCACATTGTCCACAGCCCAAGATTTGCGCTCCTTGCACCATTGAAACCGACGTTTGGCATTGGCACGAGTGACCAAAGGTTTGGCTATAGCAGCCCGGCTGTGTATATTGACCCTGTGGAGCTCCCGACGGACAGTTCTGGTGGAAACAGGAGAGTTGAGGTGCACATTTAATTCTGCCGTGATTTGGGCAGCCGTGGTTTTATGTTTTTTGGATACAATCCGGGTTAGCACCCGAACATCCCTTTCAGACAGCTTCCTCTTGCGTCCACAGTTAATCCTGTTGGATGTGGTTTGTCCTTCTTGGTGGTATGCTGACATTACCCTGGATACCGTGGCTCTTGATACATCACAAAGACTTGCTGTCTTGGTCACAGATGCGCCAGCAAGACGTGCACCAACAATTTGTCCTCTTTTGAACTCTGGTATGTCACCCATAATGTTGTGTGCATTGCAATATTTTGAGCAAAACTGTGCTCTTACCCTGCTAATTGAACCTTCACACTCTGCTCTTACTGGTGCAATGTGCAATTAATGAAGATTGGCCACCAGACTGGTCCAATTTAGCCATGAAACCTCCCACACTAAAATGACAGGTGTTTCAGTTATTTTGTCCAACCCCTGTACATACACATACAAAAAGCAATTATTTTTTTTTTTTACTGAATCTTACAAAAACAATGGGTCCGTGTACCTTTGGTAATTCGTTTTTCACTTTAAATCCCTAAGTTGAAAAACAAGAAAACGGGTCGTTTTTCGTTTCAAAAACCAATACTGAAATTGGTTCGTTTTTCGTTTTAAGATCAAAAATCAAATAACAAATAAGCAGAAATTGAAAAACGGGTCGTGTTTTTATTTTCCAAAATCAACATTTTTTATCAGTTCAACCAGAAATAAAAGTGCGAGCGCATGCACGTGCTGATGTGCGTATACATGCTTCATATAAACTGTAAATAAGGTACAAGTGTTGAGAAGACGGAGCAAAAAGTCATAATAAAGTTACGCCGCGTCCCCTGTTATATTAGGTCCGTGTACCTTTGGTAATTCGTTTTTCACTTTAAATCCCAAAGTTGAAAAACAAGAAAACGGGTCGTTTTTTGTTTTTCGTTTCAAAAACCAATATTGAAAAACGGGAAAACGGGGCGTTATTCGTGTTTCGTTTTAAGATCAAAAATCAAATAACAAATAAGCAGAAATTGAAAAACGGGTCGTATTTTAATTTTCCAAAATCAACATTTTTTATCAGTTCAACCAGAAATAAAAGAGCGAGCGCGTGCACGTGCTGAGGTGCGTGTACACGCTTCATATAAAGTGTAAATCAGGTACAAGTGTTGAGAAGACGGAGCACAAAGTCATAATAACGTTACACCGCGTCCCCTGTTCTGACTTTTGTGTCTGCTGTACTTTTTCCTGCCTTTGTTATTCACACAAGAACTATTTATCCTATTACTATTATTATTACCGTATAGGACTCAGTTCTGTAATACAGGCATAACTAATCGTACATGTCACATAGTGGTGGTAAATTCGGTTCATTTTATGGACTCGGGTTAGTCTGAGTCACTCAGTAATGTGATTCGGTTCACTTGAGTCACTTGTACTGACATCTTGATTGAGATTGATTTACTGCATGAAAATGCATCCATGCATCCAGTGCACTCAGAGCCAGGGCCAATCAGAGGACTCATAGGATCCGGGTTCATTGAGATCTCGGACTCGTGATTCCTGATTCAGTACGAAGATTCGAATCCTTAACCGAGGCGATTCAATATTTCTTGTTCTCGGCCAATAAACATCCAAAAATTTATAAAATTGCACGAACTAACTCTGCAGTGAACAAGGAGCAACAACAATCAAATATATTTCAAAAAGTAATTTGGTAAATAATAGGCAGAACACTGATTAAAAAGAAGCATTAGATGTTGTAATAGCTTCACCGTGACATGTACGAAAATCAAATAACAAATAAGCCTGTATTACGGTATTGCCTGTATTACGGTAATATAACAGGGGACGCGGTGTAACGTTATTATGACTTTTTGCTCCGTCTTCTCAACACTTGTACCTGATTTACACTTTATATGAAGCGTGTACACGCACCTCAGCACGTGCACGCGCTCGCTCTTTTATTTCTGGTTGAACTGATGAAAAATTTTGATTTTGGAAAATTAAAATACGACCCGTTTTTCAATTTCTGCTTATTTGTTATTTGATTTTTTATCTTAAAACGAAACACGAATAACGCCCCGTTTTCCCGTTTTTCAATATTGGTTTTTGAAACTAAAAACAAAAAACGACCCGTTTTCTTGTTTTTCAACTTTGGGATTTAAAGTGAAAAACGAATTACCAAAGGTACACGGACCATATTACCGTATAGGACTCAATTCTGTAATACAGGCATAACTAATCGTACATGTCACGGTGAAACTATTACAACATCTAATGCTTTTTTAAATCAGCATTATTATTTACCAAATAACTTTTTGAAATATATTTGACTGTTGTTGCTCCTTGTTTACTGCAGAGTTAGTTCGTGCAATTTTATAATTTTTTTGATGTTTATTGGCCGAGAACAAGAAATATTGAATCGCCTCGGTTAAGGATTCGAATCTTCGTACTGAATCAGGAATCACGAGTCCGAGATCTCAATTAACCCGGGTCCTATAGGTCCTCTGATTGGCACTGGCTCTGAGTGCACGGAAGACAAGTGATATTTGGATGCATTTTCATGCAGTAAATCAATCGCAATCAAGATGTCAGTACAAGTGACTCCAGTGAACCGAATCACATCACTGAGTGACTCAGACTAACCCCAGTCTATAAAAAGAACCGAATTTACCACCCCTATGTGACATGTACGATTAGTTATGCCTGTATTACAGAATTGCGTCCTATACGGTAATAATAATAATAATAATGTAAAAAATAATGCAGCATTCTTTTTTCTTAGAATAGCCCCCTATTTTTTTAGGATAAATAGTTCTTGTGTGAATTACAAGGGCAGGAAAAAGTACGGCAGACACAAAAGTCGGAACAGGGGACGCGGCGTAACTTTATTATGACTTTTTGCTCCGCCTTCTCAACACTTGTACCTTATTTACAGTTTATATGAAGCATTTATACGCACATCAGCACGTGCACGCGCTCGCACTTTTATTTCTGGTTGAACTGATAAAAAATGTTGATTTTGGAAAATTAAAATACGACCCGTTTTTCAATTTCTGCTCATTTGTTATTTGATTTTTGATCTTAAATCGAAACACGAATAACGCCCCGTTTCCCCGTTTTTCAGTATTGGTTTTTGAAATGAAAAACGAAAAACGACCCGTTTTCTTGTTTTTCAACTTTGGGATTTGAGATGAAAAACGAATTACCAAAGGTACACGGACCGCCATGCCTCCTTTTGATTTTAATATTACTGACATTTCCTACCTATTAATCTACACTTTTTTTTTTGCATTTTCACCCTTTTTAGCGCGTCCAATTGCCCGATTGCGTCATGCTTCTTCTTCACCAATGCCGATCCCTGCTCTGATTGAGGAGAACGAAGCTAACCCACGCCCCCTCCGACACTTGGGCAGCATACCGTATGCATCTTATCACCTACACTTTGACGAGTGCAGTGCAGCTCAGCACTATGTATGGAGAGACACACCCTGAGAGCACTCTTTCCTCATCTCTGTGCAGGCGCCATCAATCAGCCAGCAGAGGTCGTAATTGCACTAGTTATGAGAGAGACCCAATCCGGCTTAATCCCACCCATATCTGAACAACAGGCCAATCGTTGTTCATGTGGCCGCTCAGCCTAGCCGACAGGCAGAGCAGAGATTCGATATAATATCTTCGAGATCCCAGCTCTGGTTCCAGCGTTTGTTTTTACCGCTGCGCTACCTGAGCGGCCTTACTTAATTAGTTTTTAAACAATTATTTATAATAATATATAAAATCAAAAATAGAAATCTTTTATTCCCAAAATTATTGAGTCTTTTTTTGCTGTGGTGCTCAAAATTGTCATCAAATTATTCCTGAGATGTGTCTAGAACTTGAAGTCACCTGCAATTAGAATTAATTTGACGTAATTTGGAAGGACACACACCTGGGTCTATAAGGGCCCACTATTTACGCTGCAATATCAGAACAACAGATAGGCCATGAAGTCCAAGAAACTGTTTGTGGATCTCCATGATCACTGTGTCAATTCCACTTTGTGGCAATTCACAAATTAGGGCAAGAATAAAAAATTATCCAAGGCTTGTAGTGTTTGTGGAACCACAGTGGTCTTTATAATTTTAGAATAGAAGAAGCTTGGCAAAATATTAAACCTTCTTAAGGTGCACATCCAGTTATAGGCAAGAAAGGCCTTGGTCAGATAGGTAAGAAACAACCTCATGAACCTTCCTGCACTGTACACAGATAGGAAACGTTGGATGGAAGAACAGATTAATG
This sequence comes from Trichomycterus rosablanca, assembly GCF_030014385.1. Lineage (NCBI taxonomy): Eukaryota > Metazoa > Chordata > Actinopteri > Siluriformes > Trichomycteridae > Trichomycterus > Trichomycterus rosablanca. Next base: position 22,590,804 of record NC_085995.1, read on the forward strand.
AACAGATAAATGAAGCCATGCCCTGTGATGGACTGGAGAACGGTCCGGGGTGTATCCTACCTTATGTCCAGTGAATTAGACCCACTGCTTGTCTGAATAGATGATGAATTAATTATTTAATTAAAGAATAAGTGTAGCCAAATGAAAAAAAACATCCTTGAAATGAATCCTTTTCTAGAGTGCACACAAACCCTTGCCATCCAATCTAAAGGTTGAGATCTTGGATATGTTATAAATAAGGCTCCACCTAATTCACAGCTACAAAAGTCGCATCACAGACCATAAAATGAGTCTTTTCCCGTGAAATGAGCCGTTTTCCGTGTAATATGCAGTTTGCTGTCAAATTCAAAATTTAAGGTTTGTGTTTACCGATTTCAAATTTTTTATTCGCTGAGCATATATGAGGCGCAAAATGCAATATGAGGCGCTCCTAGCAATCATACAGCATCATAATTAAGCTAGTATAACAGACTTTTCGGTGGTGTAGTGTGCTAACAATGTTTAATGTATGTGTTTACGTATTGAGTGCATTTTGTTCCATAAAGTGTGCCCTTCTACACATGTGATCATCTCACTGTGCTGCGCCTCAAAAGAACAAGCCAGTAAAGTATTATGCTCTCAATATTTTGTCTATGTAGAGTTTATTTCTTTCTTTATAACTTGGTTAAACAAAATGTCCAAGATGTCGAAGTGTAAAGAAGCTGAAAACACTACTCGGGTAACTGAGTTTGGAGAACTTTCAACCAATTATGTGGATGCTGAGCTGTATTGTAGCTTTTATTTATTAAGTGTTTTATAGTGTTTAATGACTGCTGTAAAATGTCGCACTTTTTCCTGTGAATTTAGTAGGGCCCTAATTATAAATAATGGGGTGCTGATTATTGCTTCCAAATGGGCTTTTGGAAAGTATTAAATAAACAGTTTTTTCAAGTAAAACATTTTTTTAAACTTTATAAACATGTTTTTAACTTTGATATTATGGGTAACTAAGTGTAGATTAATAGAAACAAATGGCCGCTTTTTCCTAAAATTAAATCCACAACACAATAAAGTGTACACAAACTCATGGGGTCTCATTACTTTCTAAATTCACTACACATATCTCATCTATTGGCACTAGCAAGCAAAAGTACTATGCTTTTTTCACTAAAACAAACATGCACATACATTTCATAGCCAAATGTATATGAGCATCTGACCCAAAGCTTCCTATGGACATCCTATTCCAAAACCAAGAGCTTACATATTCATATGAGTCCCCCTCCACCTTTGCATTTAACTGCATGAACTCTTGAAGACACATGATTTTAAAGTGTGTCTGTTGAAATTTGTACCTATTAAGTCAAAAGAGCCTTGCTGAGGTCAAACACTAATGTTGGTTGTAAAGGATTTACTTAAAATTGACATTTTAATTAATCCCAAAGGAATGAGCTCAGGGCTCTGTGCAGGCCACTGGAGTTCCTCCACATCAAATTATGGTTGCTTTGTATGCAGGGGCATGGACCGAGATTTTGGGTTTTTCCCAAAAATGTTGCCACAAAATTGGTATATCTTCTTCACTGGAACTTGGGGACTAAACCTCGTTTACTTAGACTTATGCCAAGTTTACACTACACGACTTTATGATTTGTCGGGTCGCTGTACAGTTCACACTACACGACTGAATCTTTTGCACTCGGGAGTCTTTCAGTCGGTGTGTATTTCACACTACATGACTGATCGGCGATAGGGGGTTCCACACTACACAACCTATCACCAACTGGAATCACAAAAACAAACGCGAGAAGTGATGAGGGGTTTAATGATACCACTTCCAAAAATGCACGTCAACAAGTAGCGAGTGATCAAAGTTTAAAATCAAGGAGGAAAAATAAATGAATCTGAGTGGATTTGGCAACACGAACAGTATGGATTGTTCTATAGTTGGAGGTTAATTAATATTTTTGCAATGCAACGTTGGTGTTTTGTAGAGAACGATCAAGTCAGAAATACTGTAAAACGTGTGTGTGCCGGTGTATTCTGATATAAACTATATTACACCCCTGTCCCACCTGTTTACACTCCTCTCCTGCATTTCCCCTCACACTGTATCTTGCGCTCTCATTGGCTGTTCGACACAGCACTCACTGCCAGACGTGCAACTCAGATCAGATGTCTGACGTTAGAAATCTCGATCCGGTTGCCGAGCGCTCGGCGAGCCGGTCGGATCAAGTTGTTGAGTAGTTCACACTTAGCGATTAAGAGCCGAGTTTTGATCGCCGAGCGAACGCCGAGTTGCTCCCGAGCCGGCAAATCTAGCGCCAACCAGTCGCCGAGCGAAAATCAGGGCAAAAATCGTGTAGTGTGAACTAGGCATTAAAGGCATAAAGGATTTTACAGACGACTTCAGTTCTCAAATTCATTCACAAACCATCTAGTCTTCACAATCAGAGTACAACCATGTGTAATTTCAAACTGACATTACTGTGCAGTGTACCAGGCTAATTCCTCATTACCTAAGATGAGTTACGACTGTAACTTGGTACAAGATATCTCTGGGGAAAATATGGCATTCATTTAGGCAGATATAAATGTGAAGATAAAAAGGTCTTGCGTTTAATTATCAGCAGCCAGGGTGCTGCTGCGGCAGCACTGACATGCCATCGCCTTGGTACAGAGTGTCACCTGAACTTTCAAGGATTAGCTGTCACCAAAGGGAGAGCCCGAAGCACTTCTTCTCCACGGCAACCGACAAAGTCACATATGAAATATGAGCACTAAGGTCACCTTAGTGACCATAAACTGTTGGGGCTTAAGGGGCTTTCAGTGGCGCGACACAGCTGCTTGTCGTGTCTCCTCTTCATGGTGAGTTTCCTCCAATGGCTCCTAATGACATATAAACATTCAAGTCACAGATTACTATACCCTCCTAGACATAAAATATTTTAGCAGGTGACATGTTAAATTAATCTGTTTGTAAGTCTATTTTATGACAATTGGTAAATCAGCCTTTTCATCATCTTTATTCTCCATTATCTAATTTTATGTGGTGAGTGGGTGGTTGAGAAGAACTGAAAAAAGGGGGTTAATGACCAACATGCCATTTCTAATAATAATATTAATAATATCAATAATAACAATATTAATAATAATAATAAATAATAATTGTCACGATTCCAGCCTCTACGTGCTTCTGGAACTCAAGTGTACCTGCCACGCCCACCTTTCCAGGTGCACATGTTAGAGGAAAGCTTGTTGTCAGTGATAAAGCAACGCCCATTATGATGATTGGCTGCCCATTATGATGATTGGCTGCTAATTACCAACAGCTGCACCCTGTTTAAGGGGAAGCATAGGACATAAAAGAAGGCAGTGGTGGACCAGTCTTTGGAGACTATTTTGGATTTGAGTTGCCTTTGTCCTGTCTGTTTGCTCTGGTGTGTCTGGCCGAACTGCCCCGCCACTGGGAGGCGCTGGTCCCAAGCCTGTATAAAATAAGGAGGGTTACATATTGTCATTTTGTGTCACAGTATCTTTTCACATTTATTAAATATCTGCAAATAGTTTCTCTTTCCTATCTAGCAGCTGTGTGAGGTTTACACCTAGGTCTCTTTCTCTTTCTTTATTTAAAACCCTCTAAATGTAATAAATAGGGCTGGCACCTATACTGTATCGGTATCGGTCCGATATTGGCCCGAATCACTGGATCGGATATCGGAAGGAAAACATTTTTTTTTTAATAAGCGCGCTTTGGTTTTTAATCATCTAAAAACGTGACAGAACGGAAAATCTCAACTCTGCATCAATTCTAATTGGTTCATGGCGTTTGATTGATATCCACATCTTCCAATTGTAGACACTTTGGATGACACGCCGTAAAGCCAGATGTGTCACGTGAACAACAGCTTGAATGTAAGTGAAACCAAAAATGCTGCTAAATGTTCTGTGTAAAAGTTAAAATAAAAACAGTAGTTTTGCATAAGTGTGATGTTGTAGGTTCTGTATTTATTCCTTTAGAATATTTGTCACAGTATTGTTATTTAGATAGCTAGTTTAACCATGGTGCATTGATATGCGGTATCGGTATCAGTATCGGCAGATACTCAATTTGCAGTATCGGTATCGGACATACAAAGTGGTATCGAGCCGGTCCTAGTAATAAATCAACATCAAGGACTTAGTCATCTTGCCATTTTGCCATTCCAGGTTCAAACTGCTAATATGTATGCATGGGTGGTACAATGGTGCATCAAGTAGTATTAGCAGAGCTATAGTTCAAGGTTTGACCCCAAGCTCCAGTTACTGTGTGTGTGAAGCTATACAATTTTCCATATGTCTTTGTAGGTTTTCTACCATCAGGCGGTAGGTAAATTGTATCTGAATCGTCATGGATGTCAGACATTTAATCACAAAAAGTAGAACGTGGAATATCTACCTACTGGGGAAAACATAGAACCAAGCATAAACCTACAAAAACTGGAGGTGGGGATCAAACCTTGGGCACTAAAGCTGTGTGGCAGTGTACCAACACTATTTCTACACCAACACTACTTCTTACCTTGGTGACATTCATATTAAGAGTATTTTTCACAGTAGCATGATGGTGCAAATTGTATCAAATGGAAAATAAACTAGTTTGGCATGTGGGCAAGACTAATAGAGTGGATGCCTACTGGGTTGGAATGATACCTTTGGTTATAATCTGCAAGAAGTTTTGTATGTTCTGTTATTTTCCGGTTTCCTCTAATATTTTAATGTATGAATTTGCTACTTAAAATTGTCCCTATTTTTTTTTTTTTTCTTTTTCTCCAATTCCCCCCGCTCCCCCCAATTTTCTCCCTTAATCTAGTCGTATCCAGTTACCTTGATTGCCTTACGCTTCACCTCTACTGAAACAACCCTCCACTGCTGACTGAGGAGCTTCGCAACTGACACACGCCGCCTCTGACGTGTGTAGTACCAACTGCATCTTTTCACCTGCGCATCAGCTTTGTGCACGGAGAGCCACACCCTGATCAGCATTATTCCCCAACTCTGTGCAGGCGCCATCAATCAGCCAGCAGAGGTCGTAATTGCACCAGTTATGAGGAACCCTGGTCCGGCTTGTCCCACCCTATGAACAACAGCAATCGTTGTTCATGTAGCCGCCCAGCCCAGAGCTGGAAGGCAGAGCTGAGATTCGATATGATGTATTCGAAATCCAATTGTCAGTATGTTTGAGTGAATGGGTAAATGCACTAGATTTAAAAAAGAATCACCTGAATTTTATTACAACATAAGTGTAAACAAACATTAGAAATCCTGACGTGTGATTAGTTTTTAAAACCTCCCAAAAAATCCACCCTGCTTGAGCATGATATAAGTTGTAAAGGCCTCTTATATAACAGCCACAGTATTTGACATTTGTTCTCATGTTTGTCCTAGTGAATATCCCGGAAGAACAGCCAAACCCCAAACCTAGGTCATGAAATGAGTATGTTCGGGTAACTTGCCATTGTTGAGATAGCTTTCTGTGTGGTTTGAACACATTTTTGGCCCCTGTGAAAATATTAGCAAACCTGTCATCCTGACCTGTTCATGTGAATTCTTTACTCTAACAGATTTTTTATTTTCTTTCTTCATTATGCTGGTTGCGCTTGAAGAAGTGCTCTTCTTACTGCTTTTTTTTTACCACACAAGATTAGAATTTTTTATTAATTCAATTGCCAGGTGCCTTTTTATTTTAATTTTAATTTTTTAATTTTAATTTTTTTTACAAAGTAGCTGTTTTAGGTGAGAAAGAATACAACTCAACCAATTAAGAGTTTAAAACAACATCAATCATTATTGAAAAAAACCTTAATGCTTATATTCAGCTGTCAGTTAAAAAATTATTACCAAATAAAAACTTAACTTAAAAAAAGAGATTAGGTGGTTCTTGTTCACCTTAATAATTATTATTTCTTTTTTTATGCATTTTATCCCTTTTTTCTCCCGATTTTAGTGGGTCCAATTTTTACCCAATTGCGTTATGCTTCCTCTCTACTGGTGCTGAGCGAACTGACACACGCCCTCCAACACGTGAGCAGTAGCCGACTGTATTCTTTCACCTGCACGAGGCAAGTTCATATGCGATCAGCTTTGTGCACGGAGAGACACACCCTGATCAGCATAATTCCTTGGATGAACAACAGCCAACCGTTGTTCATATAGTCGCCCAGCCCAGCTGGATGAAAGAGCTCAGATTCGATACGATGTATTCAAAATCCCAGCTCTGATGTGCTAGCATATTTTACCACTGCGCCGCCTGAGCGGCCTACCTTTTTAATTATTTTTATTATTACCATATTAAGTTTTTTGGTAATTTGTTTTATAATAAAGTGGTTACTATATTAAATGAAAAGAAAACAACCAAAATCTTTTATCAATTTTAAACAAACTAAAAAAGTTTTAAAATGTTCAAAAATTTCCAAAAACATGAAATTCTTTCTCATGCTGCACAATATTTTGCCAGGTAACTGAGTTTATAAATAGTCTTGTGGCGCCAGATTTATACTGTGATGAGATTAAAACTTCTGTTGGGTCTGTTGGGTGATTTTAAAGCCAATACAGCAGTGTTCTGAACTGCTGTGTGCCAAATCCTACATTTAGCACATGATGTGTAGGGCAGTGGTAGTTCTGCTATTATGGTACTGGACTAGTAATCGGAAGGTCCTTGGTTCAAACCTCACTACTGTTAGGCTGTAATGCTGAGCAAGGTCTTTAACCCTCAGTTGCTTGAATCGTATATGGTGAAATCTGTAAGTTGCTTTGAATGAAATCATAAGTTAAAATGCTGTAAAATCACTTGTGAACTTGACGTGAATAGCTAAATGTAGTCTAAATGAAGTTTAGTCTCAAGTAAAAACAATGCAGTAAATAAATCGTTTGTATCTGTAATTGTTGCTTTCACCAGTAAAAGAAAGTGCAGGTCAACTAGTAAGTAAAAATGAGATTTTCTAGGTTCTGCAATGCTCATTAAAGCTAATGCACCACACCTGAGCTCAGTGCTTAAAGAAGGTGTGGGTAGCTCAGAATGGCTCATGATTTTTGTGTTTTGCATAATCCAGCTAGTAAGGTAGACAGCTGGTGCTGTGTTCTACTCATTTTAACGAAAATCCATGAGAGCTATCATCACTAAAAACCGTTTCCTCTGCTTTATTTAAATGCTGTCTGATCTGAGGACTCAATTCCACGAAATCTTTGTTTCTTTTTACTTTAAGCTATAATAATAATTATTATTAGTATTATTATTTTCTATTTATTTATGCATTTTCTCCCTTTTTCTCCCCAAATGTAGCGTAGTCAATTTGTTTTCCCCTGCTGAGGATCACTAATTGCATTCGAGGAGGGTATAATGCTGCTCACGTGCCCTTCAACACGTGCGCAGTCTTAGCGGACGTCTTCTTTATGCCTATGCTTCTAGGCATTGCCTCGTCGGCTTACCAGGGTCATTGCACAGCATTTTAAAGACCCCACTCACCTGGTCCGGTCATTTCCCTACCCAGCAGACACAGTGGCCGATTTGTGTCTGCTGCAGGCTCTGCCAACTATGCCTGCTAGATGGCACCCAGCCAACAGGTAGCAGAGCTGAGATTCGAACAGGGGTGTTCAGAATCTCGGCGCTGGTGTGCTAGCAGAATATCCTGCTGTGCCACCTAGGTGCCTTTTAAGCTATCGTTTAAGGGAGAAGCCAAGTAGCTGGTTTGTCATGTTCGGTTGCAGTACCAACTTAGCGCATTCTACTCTTTTGTTTTAGTTAACTGTTTTGAGTTTGTCTGTAGAATAGGTTCATGAGCTACATCGTATATTTACTTAGCCACTCAGCTCCAGTCAGGGTAGTGTGACATTTGAAGTCAACATCAACAGGTGCTTCAGCATATTTTGGGCCTTTTGCAGACCCTAGTCCAAGCCTAGACTGCTACACCAGCTCCAAAAACCTCAGTGGCACAACCTGCCAGTAAGCCTTCCTTAACTACACCTAAAGGCCCTGATTAGAACCCACTATCCTCAGCCCCATCTGCCAAGCCCAGAACATTATGTTAGAGAGCTGGGTCATTGCACTGGGTTCCTGCTGTAAAGCTTACTAGAGCTCTACATCTGTGATAAGTCCCAATCAAAATGCTTGACTGCTAGGAAAATCTGAAAAAATACAAACCCTATTTCCAAGAAAAAGTTGGTATGTTTTATAAAAGCAATAAAAAGAAGACTCTGATTTGTTAATTTATTTGAATCTTTTTTAAACTCAAGAAAAGAATTCCATTGTTTTCACTTATCAGTTTCAATCAATTTTGTAAATAGAAACACATTCATAATTTGAAGCTTGTAACACACAAAAAAGAGGCAAAAAGAGTTAAAAGTTTAAACAATATTCAGATTCCAGCATTCCACATTAAGTAGGTAAATTGGTAACAGGTCCATCTTTACTTTTTTTTCCAAACCAGAGATGTGTGGCTCTGTTTGTAGTGGTCTAGGGTCTGGGCAGTCTGGTGAGCTCATGTTCTGTCAGAATTGGTGTCCTGGTTATGATATGCTGTCTCATCTGGCTGTGCCTGGTTTAGAACGCTAGGACCTAGACTGTTCCTCCTAACTATAGACAAAGACAGAGCGTATTGGTTCTATTTCATAGAGATTTGTGGTGATCAGGGATGTTGGGTTGCTGTGGTTCTGCCTCTCTTGTGTGATCTTGATGGTGGGGGAAGTGTGTGCTGATGTGCTGTGAAAGCCCTCATGGCTGTTTTACCTCCTAGTTCTCCCTTTTAGTTATGCTATAATAATTGGGGGTGCCGGAGTCTCATGCTGTTCTCTGCACAATTGACATCTTACTGTTAATGATTTTGTTCACATTTACATCCTCTGTTTTTTACCCCAAGGTGGCTTAACAAAGATGAGTAGGAGACCTGGGGTTAATCATCATTTTTGTTCGATATTAAATATTTCTCCACCTCCCAAAATGTACAGAGGGTGGATTGGATTTTCTAAAATATCCCTTGGAGTGAATAAAAAAAAGTTTGAGTGGTCTGTAATACAATGGTGCCATGTTTAGGGAGTATTGCTCCATAGGGCACAGTGTTTCCATGTGGCATGATAGCCACTGTGAACCTGTGAATCATAAAAATAAAGAAATAAATGAACACACTTATATAAATTCATTTAAAACAACTTTTTTTCTGGATCAGAATAAAACACTGGGCACGGTGTGAAGCTTTTTTTTTTTTTTTTTTTTTTTTTTTTTTTAAACCTACCTGAGCCTGCAAGTTTGAGGCTGCCATGCCAACAGTAGCACTCCTGCTGGATATGATGGGAATCTGCCATGTCAGTACTCTTAATGTGCAGAACTCACTATTACACTTTACCACAGAGTGAACTGAAAGGTGATAAACTTATTTTTTTTGTGCTTTTTAGTTGTTGTAATTTTGGTTAGAAATGAAGTTTGTTTTATATGTATGGTTTGTTTGATTTTAATTTACAGTGGTATCTTGAAACCCAACATCAATTGGTTTTGGGAGTGGCGTTAAGTTAAGAGTTTTAAGGTATTTTTCCTATAAGGATGTATGGGAAACCTGTTAATGTGTTCCATGGTTTGTGGAACTGCATATACAGTATTTTAGGCTAATGCTAAATAATAGGTTTGTTTTTGACACTACACTGAAAATAACACTAAATTGCAAAAGCATTCTTATGAGCGCTTTTGTGCCGACTGTGTAATTATTTCATATGGAGTGTGGCGGTGCACAAAGCTTAACGTGACTTATTTTACTAAAACAACGAGCGAGGAATTTCATTAGTGGAGAGAACTTATGAGCAGTAATAATTAAGAGAAGTTTAGTTTTTCTGTGTTATTCTTTTAATCAAAGTCACATTAACCTTTTTTTCAATGCTAAGCATTTTAGACTCTCTGGAAAAAGCTGATTTTCACAATTTCTCAGCACCCTGAGCTATAACACAGGTTTAAAAGTTAACCTCTTGGCTGTCAGGCCTGTTTTTGTGCATTTTGTACAACTAGGACATACCTAGTTTTAAAGCTTTTTATTCAGAAAGCATATAAGACAAAATGTATAGTTTAATGTTATACGAAAACCCCATAAAGTATCAGAAAAAAACATAATCCAAAGTTTTGTGAATGTAAGTAGAAATGCAGGTCTGAAATATCATTACCAACAACTTATTCCTGTGGTAAATGTTGTTTACAATCACCATACAATTTTTTGCTTCTTACTTATTATTTGAAATCCATGTTGGTATCTATCCATAAAGGTCTTTGAAGCAAAAAAAAAAAAAAAAAAAATTTATATTGCATGTAATATGTAAGATAAATTATTTGTACTTTATAGTGTCATTATTCAATACATTTGTGCCTTTTTGGCTCTAAAGCTCTGTCAGACTCTGTCCATACACATGAAATTTACCCCTCCCCCATTTCTTCACGTCAGTCTGTGAAAAAGCAAACTGAATCACTGAGTAAAACAAGTCAGAAATGACTCTTTTCAAACGAATAATTCATTGGAGTCGAATCAGGGAGCTGAGCTCTTATCTGTGGTAAAGCTTCATTTGTTTGGAAGAGATTCATTTCAGATATTCAGTCATGGTTCAAACCTTGAAAAACAGCTGAAAACACCAATCAGAGCTTCCGAATTCAGATTTTAGGTGGAATTTCAGTTGTTCATCTAATTCAAAGCAATATATGCACATTTTTTTTATTTCTGTGTCATTCAGGTGAGCTGGCAATGAGAAACTCTCTCTTTATTGTATATCTATAAGTGATAGCGTAGTTAACGAATTACCAGTTTCAGCTTTATCAGCCGAGAGAATAAATTATCCGACTAAAATGTTTTTCGTTAGTTAGGTGGACAAAAACAGTTGGAAATGGATTTATATATTCTGGAAATGTTCTGGAAACATACAAAATGGCCGCCAAGAAGAAAAACAAGTGGATTATATCCCTAATGGAACAACACACTGATACAGATTTGGTCACAGGTAAGCAGCAGGTTATGATTTTATGCTGCTGTGTGGTTGATCTGAGTCACGGTGCTGCTGTTTACTGTGCGCTTTCATTTTGCAATGATAGCAAAGCATTACCAAATATTAAACTTTTTCGGGATTTTTCACAACTATTTGAAGTAAGACGGACAGCATAAATGTGATTGTGAGATTCTGAAGGTTTGTTTGTTATGAATAATGTCCATATTAATACTTTGATGATGTTTTGCTGCACCGTTTAAACCGAGCGCTGACCAAAGCAACAGTCACAGTCAAGTTTAAGGGTACAAATTTCTCGAGTTTAGGGGACGTCGAGTTACAATGTACCACTGTATTTAAATTATCCTCTAGGCTACCCAAGTGAGATGGGTCCCTGTTAAGTCAGGTTCCTCTCAAAGTTTTTTTTTGCCACTGTTGCCTCTACTTGCTCAACAGAAGGTTTTTCAGAGGTTATTCTGTAAAGTTGTTTTAAGACTATGTATATTGTAGTGACATGACTTTGCAAGTAATGCTGGTTTGTGTCTCACCACTTTGTGCCAAACATCAAGAAAGAATTGCCAGTCAGTTCAGAAAGTACATTTCTTAATAAAAGATTGCATGTCTTTTACCATCTACTGTTCATTATATTGAAATCTTTTAATTTTACTTTAATCAGATACACCTTTGTTGCATTTTACAAAAGCCCCAACTTTTCTGGAAAAGTTTGTAGATGAGATCAAAAAGTATAAAAGTATAAAAACTGAGTTGCCTCATAGACTGATCAGCCACAGCAGTGGCTCACTCACTGTCCACTCTATTTGACACTCCTACCTAGTTGGTTCACCTTGTAGATGTAAAGTCAGAGACGATCACTCATCTATTGCTGCTGTTTAAGTTGGTCATTTTCTAGACCATCATCAGTGGTCACAGAACGGTGCATATGGGGCGCTGTTGGCTTGATATTTTTGATTTGTGGACTATTCTCAGTCCAGCAGTGACATTGAGGTGTTTTGAAACTCCAGCGCTCGTCTCTGACTTTACGTTTGCAAGGTGGACCAACTAGATAGGAGTGTCTAATATAGTGGACAGTGAGTGGACATGGTATTTAAAAACTCCATCAGCACTGCTCTGTCTGATCCACTCATACCAGCGCAACACACACTAACACACCACCACCATGTCAGTGTCACTGCCACTGCAGTGCTGAGAATGATCCACTACCCAAATAATACCTGCTCTGTGGGGGTCCTGACCATTGAAGAATAGCATGAAAGGGGGCTAACAAAGCATGCAGAGAAACAGATGGACTACAGTCAGTAACTGTAGAACTACAAAGTGCTTCTATATGGTAAGTGGAGCTGATAAAATGGACAGTAAGTGTAGAAACAAGGAAGTGGTTTTAATGTTATGACTGATCAGTGTATATCAGCTACTTAATCCACTGGCAAAGGCTGTCAAGAATACAGACCAACTGCAGTAAACTTCGACAGCAGCTAAACCAATAGCAAAGATGGACTGCCACTACCATGCGTAATGCTACCTGCACAGAGTAGGAATATTGTGTAGCAGCCAACCGTCTGAAAAGTGTGTATAAGAATGCTGGCATAAGAGCAATCAGGAAACACTAACTGATTTATCTAGGGTACTGGACTAGTAATCGGAAGGTTGCCAGTTCAAGCCCCACCTATGCCAGGTTGCCACTGTTGGGCCCTTAATCCAGAATGGCTTAGATTGTATACTGTCACAAATGTAGGTCGCTTTGGATCAAAAACGTTTGTTAAAATGCCGAAAATGTAAAATGAAAATGTAGTCAGGGTTGCGGTGCAATCCATTGTATACACCCTGGTGCCAATTCTTTGCTTGGCAAAACACACACATTTACTCATGCAATTAAACTTTTAGACGCAATTTAAAAGTATCCAATTCTTCATGTTTTGGGATGTGGAAGCAAACCCCACAGGCACATGGAGAACATGCAATACTCTACACAGATAGTGATCAAAGTTAAGGTTCCAACCCATGTCACCAGGATCCATGTTGCTGATGCTGCCATGCACTACCAGCTGCGCCAGTGTCTGTTTTTGTTCAAATATAGCTATGTCTACAGACATGTAGACAGTTGTTAAAGACAGTAACTGCATTTACTTAGGCAATCAAATGGCAATAGACGCCTACAGATTAACAATCCACTTTTGCATGCTTATAAAAAGAAGTATCCACACAGGAACATGTTGCTATGTTACACCCATTCTGCCAGCTGTATTATTGTACATTCATGTGCTACAAAGATGAGTAGGAGACCTGGGGTCAATCCTCATCTATGTTTACTGTCTGTAATGAGTATTATATATTTTTTTATCTTCCATAAATATGCAGAGGGCGTTCATATGTCTGAGTGAACGAATAAATGTTTGAGTGGCCTGTGATTGAAAGAGGCCCTGTTTATGGTGTATTGATCTATAGGGCACAGTGTTTCACGGAACGAAGGCCTCTGTGACCCTGGTCTGAATAAAACAATTCATAAAAATAAATAAATAAATAAATTAACAGAATTTAAATCTAAATTCATTAAAACCCATTTTGGCGAGATAAAAATAAACACTAGGCTCACAACAGGAATGCACCCTGTTTGTTACAAGACACACACTAACTTATTTACACACTAATTTACACTATTTGTGTAAGTGTGATCTCTATGTGAACTTTTCACTTACAACACCAGCCACTCTTCTGAGAAGGCTTTTAGAAGAGTTTAAAGATGAGCCCATTCAGTCAAAAAAGCTTTTGTATGGCTGGGCACTGATGTTGGTCAAGAAAGCCCCAATTGATGTTCATGTTCAAGTTAATTCCTTGCTTTGTGCGCGGGGGAGCTAATGGGCCTCCCTAAACTGTTGCTGCAAAGTTTGAAGCACATATAATTGCTATATATATATATAAGGCTGCCCCGCTGATTGCGCCAACTACAGGCCGATTCGCCTCCTCTCACACACCATGAAGGTGTTTGAGCGCATCCTTGACAAGCGGATCCGTGATCTCATCCAGCTGACAGTTAACCAGGCTGGCTTTGTGAAAGGCTGCGGAACGACCGACGCGATCCATGCTGCCCGACTGCTCATTGAGAAGCATCGCGAGAAGCAGAGGCCGCTTCACGTCGCATTCCTTGACCTTGAGAAAGCTTTCGACCGGGTCCCACACAAACTGATCTGGCATGCGCTGCGCCAGCACCAAGTGCCTGAGGAACTCGTCACCTGGGTCCAGCTCCTCTACCGCGACCCAAAGACTCGAGTTCGAAGCGCTGCCGGAACGTCAAAGCCACTGCACATCTCTGTAGGCGTGCACCAAGGCTCTGCCCTCTCACCCTTGCTGTTCATACTCGTCATGGACACCATCACTCGTGACCTCCAACGAACGCCGCCCTATACTATGCTCTATGCAGATGATGTGCTCCTCGCCACCCACGACAAGACCGACCTGCAGCTGCTCGTCCAGACCTGGCACGATCGCCTCGCACAAAACGGGCTCGGACTGAACCTCAAAAAGACCGAGTACCTGACAACAGATGTGAACGTATACGGCACAATCAAGGTCAGCGGTGTTGATCTGACCCGCACAGAGCACTTTAAATATCTTGGCTCGTCGATCTCGGCTGATGGTAGCCTGAAGCATGAAGCCAACGCGCGGGTCAATGCTGCTTGGCTGAAGTGGCGCTCCACTACCGGGGTGCTCTGTGACCACCGCACGAAGGATTGCCTAAAGTCAAAGATCTACCGCGCAGTCATCCGCCCAGTCGCTCTCTACGGCTCAGAGTGCTGGCCCACCACTAAGGAGATCGAGTGCCGCCTTGCCGTCATGGAGACAAAGATGCTGCGCTGGATTAGCGGCAACACGCGCTTCGACCACGTCCGAAACGACGACATTCGCCGGCGTTACGGCGTCGTTCACATCACAGAGAAGATGCGTGAAGCACGCCTCCGATGGTACGGCCACGTACTTCGTTCAGATGCCGTTTCACTTGCACACATCGGCTTCAGCCTTGAAGTGCCCGGAAAGCGCCCAAAAGGCCGCCCAAAGCAGCGCTGGACAGACACGCTGCACATTGACCTCGCCGCTGCACGACTCCACCCAGACCAAGCTCATGACCGAGAAAAATGGCGACTGCGATCCAGACGAGCAGACCCCGCAACCGAATGGGACAAAGGCTGAGGAAGAAGAAGATATATACAGTGTATCACAAAAGTGAGTACACCCCTCACATTTCTGCAGATATTTAAGTATATCTTTTCATGGGACAACACTGACAAAATGACACTTTGACACAATGAAAAGTAGTCTGTGTGCAGCTTATATAACAGTGTAAATTTATTCTTCCCTCAAAATAACTCAATATACAGCCATTAATGTCTAAACCACCGGCAACAAAAGTGAGTACACCCCTAAGAGACTACACCCCTAAATGTCCAAATTGAGCACTGCTTGTCATTTTCCCTCCAAAATGTCATGTGATTTGTTAGTGTTACTAGGTCTCAGGTGTGCATAGGGAGCAGGTGTGTTCAATTTAGTAGTACAGCGCTCACACTCTCTCATACTGGTCACTGAAAGTTCCAACATGGCACCTCATGGCAAAGAACTCTCTGAGGATCTTAAAAGACGAATTGTTGCGCTACATGAAGATGGCCAAGGCTACAAGAAGATTGCCAACACCCTGAAACTGAGCTGCAGCACAGTGGCCAAGATCATCCAGCGTTTTAAAAGAGCAGGGTCCACTCAGAACAGACCTCGCGTTGGTTGTCCAAAGAAGCTGAGTGCACGTGCTCAGCGTCACATCCAACTGCTGTCTTTGAAAGATAGGCGCAGGAGTGCTGTCAGCATTGCTGCAGAGATTGAAAAGGTGGGGGGTCAGCCTGTCAGTGCTCAGACCATACGCCGCACACTACATCAAATTGGTCTGCATGGCTGTCACCCCAGAAGGAAGCCTCTTCTGAAGTCTCTACACAAGAAAGCCCGCAAACAGTTTGCTGAAGACATGTCAACAAAGGACATGGATTACTGGAACCATGTACTATGGTCTGATGAGACCAAGATTAATTTGTTTGGTTCAGATGGTCTCAAGCATGTGTGGCGGCAATCAGGTGAGGAGTACAAAGATAAGTGTGTCATGCCTACAGTCAAGCATGGTGGTGGGAATGCCATGGTCTGGGGATGCATGAGTGCAGCAGGTGTTGGGGAGTTACATTTCATTGAGGGATACATGAACTCCAATATGTACTGTGAAATACTGAGCAGAGCATGATCCCCTACCTCCAGAAACTGGGTCGCAGGGCAGTGTTCCAGCATGATAATGACTCCAAACACACCTCTAAGACGACCACTGCTTTATTGAAGAGGCTGAGGGTAAAGGTGATGGACTGGCCAAGCATGTCTCCAGACCTAAACCCAATAGAACATCTTTGGGGCATCCTCAAGCGGAAGGTGGAGGAGCGCAAAGTCTCGAATATCCGCCAGCTCCGTGATGTCGTCATGGAGGAGTGAAAAAGCATTCCAGTGGCAACCTGTGAAGCTCTGGTAAACTCCATGCCCAGGAGAGTTAAGGCAGTTCTGGGAAATAATGGTGGCCACACAAAATATTGACACTTCAGGAACTTTCACTAAGGGGTGTACTCACTTTTGTTGCCGGTGGTTTAGACATTAATGGCTGTATATTGAGTTATTTTGAGGGAAGAATAAATTTACACTGTTATATAAGCTGCACACAGACTACTTTTCATTGTGTCAAAGTGTCATTTTGTCAGTGTTGTCCCATGAAAAGATATACTTAAATATCTGCAGAAATGTGAGGGGTGTACTCACTTTTGTGATACACTGTATATCTATATATCTATATATCTATATATATATCTATATATATCTATATCTATATCTATATCTATATCTATATCTATATCTATCTATATATATATACAGTGTATCACAAAAGTGAGTACACCCCTCACATTTCTGCAAATATTTTATTATATCTTTTCATGGGACAACACTATAGAAATAAAACTTGGATATAACTTAGAGTAGTCAGTGTACAACTTGTATAGCAGTGTAGATTTACTGTCTTCTGAAAATAACTCAACACACAGCCATTAATGTCTAAATAGCTGGCAACATAAGTGAGTACACCCCACAGTGAACATGTCCAAATTGTGCCCAAAGTGTCAATATTTTGTGTGACCACCATTATTATCCAGCACTGCCTTAACCCTCCTGGGCATGGAATTCACCAGAGCTGCACAGGTTGCTACTGGAATCCTCTTCCACTCCTCCATGATGACATCACGGAGCTAGTGGATGTTAGACACCTTGAACTCCTCCACCTTCCACTTGAGGATGCGCCACAGGTGCTCAGTTGGGTTTAGTCCATCACCTTTACCTTCAGCTTCCTCAGCAAGGCAGTTGTCATCTTGGAGGTTGTGTTTGGGGTCGTTATCCTGTTTGAAAACTGCCATGAGGCCCAGTTTTCGAAGGGAGGGGATCATGCTCTGTTTCAGAATGTCACAGTACATGTTGGAATTCATGTTTCCCTCAATGAACTGCAGCTCCCCAGTGCCAGCAACACTCATGCAGCCCAAGACCATGATGCTACCACCACCATGCTTGACTGTAGGCAAGATACAGTTGTCTTGGTACTTCTCTCCAGGGCGCCGCCACACATGCTGGACACCATCTGAGCCAAACAAGTTTATCTTGGTCTCGTCAGACCACAGGGCATTCCAGTAATCCATGTTCTTGGACTGCTTGTCTTCAGCAAACTGTTTGCGGGCTTTCTTGTGCGTCAGCTTCCTTCTGGGATGACGACCATGCAGACCGAGTTGATGCAGTGTGCGGCGTATGGTCTGAGCACTGACAGGCTGACCTCCCACGTCTTTAACCTCTGCAGCAATGCTGGCAGCACTCATGTGTCTATTTTTTAAAGCCAACCTCTGGATATGACGCCGAACACGTGGACTCAACTTCTTTGGTCGACCCTGGCGAAGCCTGTTCCGAGTGGAACCTGTCCTGGAAAACCGCTGTATGAACTTGGCCACCATGCTGTAGCTCAGTTTCAGGGTGTTAGCAATCTTCTTATAGCCCAGGCCATCTTTGTGGAGAGCAACAATTCTATTTCTCACATCCTCAGAGAGTTCTTTGCCATGAGGTGCCATGTTGAATATCCAGTGGCCAGTATGAGAGAATTGTACCCAAAACACCAAATTTAACAGCCCTGCTCCCCATTCACACCTGGGACCTTGACACATGACACCAGGGAGGGACAACGACACATTTGGGCACAATTTGGACATGTTCACTGTGGGGTGTACTCACTTATGTTGCCAGCTATTTAGACATTAATGGCTGTGTGTTGAGTTATTTTCAGAAGACAGTAAATCTACACTGCTATACAAGCTGTACACTGACTACTCTAAGTTATATCCAAGTTTCATGTCTATAGTGTTGTCCCATGAAAAGATATAATGAAATATTTGCAGAAATGTGAGGGGTGTACTCACTTTTGTGATACACTGTATATACAGTGTATCACAAAAGTGAGTACACCCCTCACATTTCTGCAAATATTTTATTATATCTTTTCATGGGACAACACTATAGAAATAAAACTTGGATATAACTTAGAGTAGTCAGTGTACAACTTGTATAGCAGTGTAGATTTACTGTCTTCTGAAAATAACTCAACACACAGCCATTAATGTCTAAATGGCTGGCAACATAAGTGAGTACACCCCACAGTGAACATGTCCAAATTGTGCCCAAAGTGTCAATATTTTGTGTGACCACCATTATTATCCAGCACTGCCTTAACCCTCCTGGGCATGGAATTCACCAGAGCTGCACAGGTTGCTACTGGAATCCTCTTCCACTCCTCCATGATGACATCACGGAGCTGGTGGATGTTAGACACCTTGACTCCTCCACCTTCCACTTGAGGATGCGCCACAGGTGCTCAATTGGGTTTAGTCCATCACCTTTACCTTCAGCTTCCTCAGCAAGGCAGTTGTCATCTTGGAGGTTGTGTTTGGGGTCGTTATCCTGTTGGAAAACTGCCATGAGGCCCAGTTTTCGAAGGGAGGGGATCATGCTCTGTTTCAGAATGTCACAGTACATGTTGGAATTCATGTTTCCCTCAATGAACTGCAGCTCCCCAGTGCCAGCAACACTCATGCAGCCCAAGACCATGATGCTACCACCACCATGATTGACTGTAGGCAAGATACAGTTGTCTTGGTACTTCTCACCAGGGCGCTGCCACACATGCTGGACACCATCTGAGCCAAACAAGTTTATCTTGGTCTCGTCAGACCACAGGGCATTGCAGTAATCCATGTTCTTGGACTGCTTGTCTTCAGCAAACTGTTTGCGGGCTTTCTTGTGCGTCAGCTTCCTTCTGGGATGACGACCATGCAGACCGAGTTGATGTAGTGTGCGGCGTATGGTCTGAGCACTGACAGGCTGACCTCCCACGTCTTCAACCTCTGCAGCAATGCTGGCAGCACTCATGTGTCTATTTTTTAAAGCCAACCTCTGGATATGACGCCGAACACGTGGACTCAACTTCTTTGGTCGACCCTGGCGAAGCCTGTTCCGAGTGGAACCTGTCCTGGAAAACCGCTGTATGACCTTGGCCACCGTGCTGTAGCTCAGTTTCAGGGTGTTAGCAATCTTCTTATAGCCCAGGCCATCTTTGTGTAGAGCAACAATTCTATTTCTCACATCCTCAGAGAGTTCTTGGCCATGAGGTGCCATGTTGAATATCCAGTGGCCAGTATGAGAGAATTGTACCCAAAACACCAAATTTAACAGCCCTGCTCCCCATTTACACCTGGGACCTTGACACATGACACCAGGGAGGGACAACGACACATTTGGGCACAATTTGGACATGTTCACTGTGGGGTGTACTCACTTATGTTGCCAGCCATTTAGACATTAATGGCTGTGTGTTGAGTTATTTTCAGAAGACAGTAAATCTACACTGCTATACAAGTTGTACACTGACTACTCTAAGTTATATCCAAGTTTCATGTCTATAGTGTTGTCCCATGAAAAGATATAATGAAATATTTGCAGAAATGTGAGAAGTGTACTCACTTTTGTGATACACTGTATATATATATATATATATATATATATTTATATATATATATATATATATATACAGTATATATACAGTATATATATACTGTATATACCAGTGGCGGCTGCTGGTCTTTCAAAGAGGGGAAGCTCATTGTCGGCTTACATTATAAAATTTGTCAATTTATTTATACATAAATTCTGCCCTCCGTTCCTTTTCAAGAAAATGGCCTGAAATGGGTTGCATTTTGTCTTTCAACTTCACTCGCAAAATCCACGATGGGACTGAAGCTCCCAGTGATAGCTGTCAATCATAACGGGATTCAGCCTTTTGACTGATCCTCCAATCATCTTGCAGAAGCTCAGCGTCCAGACCCGCCCACAGCTCCATTCACCCCCAGAGACGCTCAGTGTCCGGGGGCGGGACAAAATCGTGGCATTTATCCAATGACCGGCGAGTTTCGAAGCAATGAAAAAAAACCCTCCATGCAGTCCCATTGAAGTGAAGAGACGCTCAGCTTCTACGGGCAAATGCATTGACGCTAAGGGAATGTATGAGAAGTTCGAGTCAGTGATTTGTGATAAGTAGCTGATTCTGAACAAACTCGTCTTCAAGATGAACGTGTTCTAACGCATTTGTAGTCAATGAAATGTTAGAGAAATCGCCACTGATATATACTATATATAATTGATTGATTACACTTGTTAGCAATTGTTGTGCCTAGAGCAGTTGATCCATTAAATGATGTCCAAGGAAAACAGTGTACCCTGAGGAAACCACTTTGGACATGGAAAGAACATATACTGTGGGTGTGTTTGAAAACCTAGTAAGCTGCCTTGCTGTCTTACTGTCTACATATGCAGCTGCCTAAGTAGAGAGGATTCTAATAAGTGATCTACTTATAAATCAGGTTATTCAAACGCACTACTTAGACAGCTGTAACATCGGGTAAGCCTAAACTTGCAAATAAATACACTTGTACACGTCTATACCAATCAATGATAATTTATTTACATATGAAAATAAGTCCATTCTTTGCTTCGCATCATCCACCATATTTGTTATTTTTTTGTGAGAAAAGTCGGGCCGCACTGAATGCTGGGATTGCCTTCACCACTAAGGAAGCATTGAAGCAAGGCATGCTCCCTTGTTCTCCACTCAAAATACTGTGGAAATTTTAAGATACCTTACTAGGGAAGATATTAAGGCATCTAGGATTTCGGAAAGGCTGCTTCTCGGGAGCGTGTGGAGGATGATGTAAAATGCTGTGTATGTAGAGAGCTCCCTAGGTTTTCGAACACACCCTATATGCCCAAAATATGTGAATATCTGACCATGAGCTTTTTGGACACCCCATACCAAAACCATGGACAATATTTTGGCACCTCATTTGTTGCTATAAAAGAATCTTGGGTAAGTGTGTTTTGAAGTGTGTTTGAACCTTTGTACCTGTTAAGTTACTTGTACATGTTAAGTCAAAACAGCATTTTTAAGGTCAGGTACTGATGCTAGACAAAAGGGCCTGCTTTAAATTAGTCTTCCAATTCATCCCAATAGTAATCAATGGGATTGAAGTCAGGTCATTGTGGAGGCCACTTAAGTTTCTTCACACCAAACTCATCAAACTATGTCTTTACAGAAACTGGGGTGGCACGGTGGCTCAGTGGGTAGCACTGTCGCCTCACAGCAAGAAGGTCCTGGGTTCTATTCCCAGGTGGGGCGGTCTGGGTCCTTTCTGTGTGGAGTTTGCATGTTCTCTCTGTGTCTGCATGGGTTTCCTCTGGTAGCTCCGGTTTCCTCCCACAGTCCAAAAACATGCAAGTGAGGTGAACTGGTGATACAGAATTGTCCATGACTGTGTTTGACATTAAACTTGTGAACTGATAAATCTTATGAAATGAATGGCTACCATTTCTGTCATGAATGTAATCAAAGTGTAAAACATGATGTTAAAATCCTAATAAATAAATAAATCCATTTACAGAAACTGCTTTGTGCATGGGAACACAGTCATGCTGAAACATGAAACTGCTTTTTCTAAACTGTTGCCACAAAGTTAAAAGCATATGATTAATTTTATATAATTGATATTAAACACCTCTTAACATTTGGTGTCACTGAAACACCTGCATTCAATAATTAGTGGATGCCTCAATACTTTTGGCCATATAGTGTATCTATCGTCACAAACCTACATACTATACCACACTACATACTATACCTTATTACTGACCAAATATAAATATATGATGTAAGTAAGCCTGTAAGTGGCTTTACTGCTTATTCAAATGTAGATAAGCATGTGTTCAAGTTGTATTTTTTGCTAAATTTACAGAATTTGTAATGAATAAAAGTGTGTTTGTTTATAATGCAAAGTGTTTCTGTAACCATGCTGAAGCTCTTTTGAAGGAGTTTCAAAAATTAAAATCCTGAGCTAGGTGACAAAGATTTCTTACCTGCAGAGCTAATACAACACAACACACACACACACACACACACAATTCCACTGCTGGTTTCTATGGAAACACCTGAGGAAAGGAAGGAAGATTCAAGGACGGGTGTGTTTGTAAACTGAACATTGGGTTAGTGTCATGTATGTGCAAAAACACCCACTGACACCAAGTAACTATTCGACTATTCATTCAGCGATAGTTCATACATTTTCAACAGTTTCAACAGTCGGGGTCATGGTGGGTCCAGCACCAACATTAAACCCTAAGTGCTGGGCATCAGATTGTGGCTGAAACTGGGTGTGCTGTAGAGTCTTTTTAATTTGAGCTCTGCATCTCTGCACTGAGACCTATCAATGAAACTATATCTGTCTTAAGGTCTGTTAACAGTTCAGGGAGACCCCTTGTTTTGGCTTTGTTTACCGGGCACTTTGCAGTTGGCATATCTTCAGACCGCACTACATTCATACTTGTAGCAGACTGTGGGGTGCTGGACTTTCTTTCTTTTCTTCTTTCAAGAAAAAAAGAAGAAATTTCCCCTTTTCTCCATTCATGTGGCCGCCCAGCCCAGCTGGATGGCAGAGCTGAGATTCAATACGATATATTCGAGATCCCAACTCTGGTGTGCTAGTGTGTTTTACCGCTGTGCCACCTGAGCGGCCGTAATTTTCTAATGCTGATGCAGTAGCCGACTGCATCTTTTTACCTGCACAAGGCGAGTTCATATCTGGATCAGTTTTGTGTAGGGAGAGACACGCATTGATCACATTATCCCTTGTCTCTGTGCAGGTGCCATCAATCAGCCAGCAGAGGTCGTAATTGCATCAGTTATAAGAAATCTCCTCCGGCACCCCCCCTTGAACAACAGCCAATCGTTGTTTGTGTAGGTGCTCAGCCTGCCGGGTGGCAGAGCTATGATTTAAACTGTCAAGTTCGAGATGTCAGCTCTGGTGTGCTAACGTGTTTTACATGCCACCTGAGCAACTTGCAGCCTAATCTCTTCACAACTCTTCTTCTCATTCATGCACATGTACTCCTAACTTTCATTCCCTTTCTCTTGAATGCATGCCTTATATCTCTTGGGGCTGTTCTTATCCTGCTCCCTACTGTCGCTACAAATCACAATGTCATCTGCAAACATTATATGCCATGGAGACTCCTGCCTAGCCATATCCGTCAGCCTGTCCATGACCTTTACAAGACCTGCATGCTGTGGCTGATAAACTTTATGCTTCTGTAGTTGCTGCAGCTCTGCACATTACTCTTTATTTTAACAATCTGAACCATTACGCTTCTTCTCCACTCATCAGACATCCTCTCACATTCCAAGATTTAGTTAAACTGTGAGGTAAAAAATGCCAGTTAGTATTTTAAAATTAATATACTTTATTTAAAGATGGTTATTTTGGCTCAGATGTGGACACGCCTCCTAAGTGCGGAGTTAAAGTGCTCCAACCATTCCTATGCATTGAAACGATAATTCAGATAAGTCCGGTCCTCTCATGAACATTAGTGTCTGACCTGGGCACAACATTCCACAGACATACTCTAAAATTCTAGGCAAAGCCATCTCAGAAAAAAAGAAGGCTGCTGTAGCTGTGAATTTTCCTTTTGTTCTAAGAAACAGTTATCTCACTATACTGTTTGTGATCATTGATTATCTTCTCCTACATTCAGAAAGCCCTGACATTGTTGGTAACATTGATAAGAAAATACTTTGACAGTGTGTACAGACTGTGTAATTTGTCTGTTCACACTGAGCCCGTCTGTGATGTTCCTCATTTCTTTCTGCGGAGATGAGTTCATTATCAAAATGTCATCCAGGTTCTGGCTGGATTCTGCAGTCCAGACTTCTGTTCCCCTCGTCTACCTCTCTATCACTTCTGTACTTCTCATAAACCACACACTGAGAGTTTATTAAGCTTTAGTTGACAGGCAGGAGAGCTGGTAGGTATGCCAGGATACTGGGCAAAAACCGATATTCTAATATGTACGAGTCCTTAATCAGGATTGGTCAAAATGCAAGTAAAGTCAAAAGATCACATACACTTGTAAAGGACATTGATCATTGCAATCTTAGGTTTTCATCTTAGAAATGAAAAAGGTGTCCAACTGGCACAGCTGGAATCTATCAGGATGTCATTTTTTATCTTTATTTGTTTTTTCTTCCAATCTACCAAAACACAAAGAGGGTGGATTGACTGCTGTAGTTGCCCCTAAGCTTAAACAGTAGCAGGTCATTGAGAACCATTGAGAACTGAATGCTGTTGCCACACATGTACCAAAGAATCAGATTTAAAATAATGATTTAAAAAGTGTGAAGAGGTCACTCTTGGTGCAAAAAGTCAGTTTTGGCTGTTAAAAACATGTTAGTACACTGATCAGCCATAACATTAAAATCACCTCCCTGTTTCTAATCTCACTGTCCATTTTATCAGCTCCACTTACCACATTGGAGCACTTTGTAGCTCTACAATTACTGACTGTAGTCCATCTGCTTCTCTGCATGTTTTCTTAGCCTGCTTTCATTCTGTTCTTCAATGGTCAGGACCCCCACAGGACCACCTGTAAGGCTGCATTCACATGATACATGGCAAAACCGCTTTTGTCTTGGCTGTGCCATTGTTTAGTATGGATTATGGCTATGCCACTTACTCTGCTACTGCACTACCTTGAGCATTGTGCACATTTACTGCTTTGAAATTTGAAGACCAGGTTTGTTTTTAGATAGCAAGTTTCCTCATCCTGGAATCACTTGTGATGGCTTTGTGGCTCTTTAATATGATAGAATTAACTTAAGGAATAAATAATGGATATTTAGCTTTTTTTCCTCATGCCTTCAAATACCAGAGCTTGCCAAAGCTTTCTGATATAAATTCGAATACATCTCATACAATACACTGTTAGTATTGTGTATTGTTTTTTCAATTGTGCATTGGCTTCAGCTTACATGGTTTTTCATTTTACCCAATAGTTTTCCAATAAAAAATTGAATTTATAGTTTCCTCAAGTTGTCATGTCCTAACACTGCATAGCACCCCCACAACTACACAATACATCTGCCAAATTTGTATCAGTAATCTCAGACAGACAGTGATGTTTATCTTTGTTTGCAGTGTCTTCCTCCTTGCTACCTCACCATTAATACATTTGTGGTTTTAGTAATGATCTAAAAACATTCTTAGTGAGATATAAAGGTTTACCGCTGTTTTCTCCATTTGTGGATAATGGCTCTCACTGTGGTTGGACTGATAGATTGGTAGATTTCAATTACTTTGTTTTGCATCAGTATTTACACTGATCAGCCATAACATTAAAACCTCCTCCTTGGTTCTACACACAATGTCCATGTTATCAGCACTTTGTAGTTTTACAATTACTGCCTGTAGTCCATCTGTTTCTCTGCATGCTTTGTTAGCCCCCTTTCATGCTGTTCTTCAATGGTCAGGACTCTCCCAGGACCACTACAGAGCACTACATTTGGGTGGTGGATCATTCTTAGCACTGTAGTTACAATGACATGGTGGTGGTGTGTTAGTGTGTGTTGTGCTGGTATGAGTGGATAAGACACAGCAATGCTGATGGAGTTTTTAAACACTTCACTGTCACTGCTGGACTGAGAATAGTCCACCAACCAAAAATATATCAAGCCAACAGCACCCTGTAGGCAGCATCCTGTATCAACCAACTCAAACAGCAGCAATAGATAAGCGATCGTCTCTGACTTTACATCTACAGGGTGGACCAACTAGGTAGGAGTGTCTAATAGACTGGACAGTGAGTGGACACGGTATTTAAAAACTCCAGCAGAGCTGCTATGTCTGATCTGCTCATACCAGCACAACACACACTAACACACCACCACCATGTCAGTGTCACTGCAGTGCTGAGAATAATCCACCACCTAAATAATACCTGCTCTGTGGGAGTTATGATCATTGAATAAATGGGTGAAAGCAGGCTAAAAAGTATGTAGAGAAATAGATGGACTACAGTCAGTAATTGTAGAGCTACAAAGTGCTTCTATATGGTAAGTGGAGCTGATAAAATTGACAGTGAGTGTAGAAACAAAGAGGTGGTCATAATGTTATGGCTGATCAGTGTATATCTCATTAGAACGTGGCATCATGCTTCACACTGCCAGACGGGTCCTTTATAGTGAAGTTTAGATTCAACAGGTCTGATAGTAATGACTTGGTGTGGCTAGTGAAACTAAACCCAATTTTTCAATGAATTTAATAAGCTGGTTGATTTAGTTGCAATAAAGAAACATAATTAAAAACAGCATTTTATTTATTTACTTGTGTTATCTTTGTCTAATAATAAATGCAGTATGATAATCTGAAATTAAACATATGGCAAAATAAGTTTAAATATGCAAAAAACTGAAGAAATTGGAAAAAGAGAAAACACTTTTTTTCACTGCATTATACAGTGACAGGCCTGCATACTAAACCCAGAGCTAAATCTTCAGAAGTAGCTCTTATTATTTATTTCACAGAAGTGTTGCACGTTTAGCACACATTGCATTCGTGTTCTTGTTGTTGTTCTTTGCCTCAAAAATTCAGAAACTATTTAAAAACTATTCATGTCCTTTGGGGGAACATTGTAGACCTCATATGTGTGCATTCCACAGCTGTCTGGAGCTTCTGCTACTCCCTCCTCCTTCTCCTTCTTTTCTCTTCCTCAGCTTGTTGTGTTCGTTTGAAAGTTCATGCTTTGCCAGACTCCTTTAAATATGAAACAATGGAACATTAGGTTAATAAACAGCCTATTGGAGCTAAGCAAGTGTGAGTAGCAGTGTAAAGCAAAATGAGGTTGCTGATTGACATTAACTTGCACGCTCAGGAAAATGCACACGTTGTCTTTTAGATTCACAAAGTTACATGTAAGTTGGATAGAGTTTAACTTCTTATACTTCATTCTACTGTATTAACATTCCACAACAGAAATTTTCTTCAGCACCTAAAAATGAAAAATAAACAAACCCAATTGAAAGTAATATACGAGAGATCTTCAAAAAGTTTCCACACTTTTATATTTTGGTTGGAAATGGTGAGGGTGGAACGAGTAGTAATTGGTCGTGTCTGAGAGACTGTGAGAGAGCTTATAGTCCGGATTTAGCGCCATCTGATTTCCACCTTTTTAAACTGCTCAAAGAAGCTTTAAGGGGAAGAAGATTTTCATGTGATGATGTGAAAGCAGCGGTGCATCAGAGGCTACACGCTCATCAAAAAGTTGGTACGACACTGGGAAAAATGCATCAGATGGTGACTATGTAGAAAGGTAGAATAACACTGATTATCTCTTCATCATGGCACCTGTTAGTGGGTGGGATATATTAGGCAGCTAGTAAACATTTTATCCTCAAAGTTGATGTGTTAGAAGAAGGAAAAATGGGCGAGCGTAAGGATTTGAGCGAGTTTGACAAGGGCCAAATTGTAATGTCTGGACGACTGGGTCAGAGCATCTCCAAAACTGCAGCTCTTGTGGGGTTTTCCTGGTCTGCAGTGGTCAGTATTTATTAAAAGAGGTCCAAGGAAGGAACAGTGGTAAATCGGCAACAGGGTCATGGGCGGCCAAGGCTCATGGATGCACGTGGGGAGCGAAGGCTAGCCTGTGTGGTCCGATCCAACAGACGAACTACTGTAGCTCAAATTGCTGAAGAAGTTAATGCTGGTTCTGATAGAAAGGTGTCAGACTCCATGCCTCGATGGGTCAGGGCTGTTTTGGCAGCAAAAGGGGGAAAATGGGTTCTTTACAAATATACAAATTGCAATTTGTTTATATCCTTGAAGCATTTTTGCATTTAAAACTAAGAGTCCATCGGGGGAAGTGTGAACAAAGCCAAAAAATGGATGAACAGTTGACAATATATTGAAATATACAGTGGGGTCAAACAGTATTTAGTCAGCCACTGATTGTGCAAGTTCTCCTACTTAGAAAGATGAGAGAGGTCTGTAATTTTCATCATAGGTACACTTCAACTATGAGAGACAAAATGAGAAAAAAAAAATCCAGGAAATCACATTGTAGGATTTTTAAAGAATTTATTTGTAAATTATGGTGGAAAATAAG
Source organism: Trichomycterus rosablanca (assembly GCF_030014385.1). NCBI lineage: Eukaryota > Metazoa > Chordata > Actinopteri > Siluriformes > Trichomycteridae > Trichomycterus > Trichomycterus rosablanca. The sequence goes on from NC_085995.1 coordinate 22,619,409, forward strand.
TATTTGGTCAATAACAAACAAGCAAGATTTGTGGCTCTCACAGACCTGTAACTTCTTCTTTAAGAAGCTCTTCTGTCCTCCACTCGTTACCTGTATTAATGGCACCTGTTTGACCTCGTTATCTGTATAAAAGACACCTGTCCACAGCCTCAAACAGTCAGACTCCAAACTCAACCATGGCCAAGACCAAAGAGCTGTCGAAGGACACCAGGAAGAAAATTGTAGACCTGCACCAGGCTGGGAAGAGTGAATCTACAATAGGCAAGCAGGTTGGTGTGAATAAATCAATTGTGGGAGCAATTGTAAGAAAATGGAAGACATACAAGACCATTGATAATCTTTCTTGGGGTCAAGATCTCATCCCGTGGGGTCAAAATGATCATGAGAACGGTGAGCAAAAATCCCAGAACTACACGGAGGGACCTGATGAATGACCTGCAGAGAGCTGGGACCAAAGGCTACCATCAGTATCACACTACGCTGAAAGGGACTCAAATCCTGCAGTGCCAGGCGTGTCCCCCTGCTTAAGCCAGTACATGTCCAGGCCCATCTGAAGTTTGCCAGAGAGCATATGGATGATCCAGAAGAGGATTGGGAGAATATCATGTGGTCAGATGAAACCAAAATGGAACTTTTTGGTAAAAACTCAACTCGTCGTGTTTGGAGGAAGAAGAAGAATCCAAGAACACCATACCTACTGTAAAGCATGGGGGTGGAAACATCATGCTTTGGGGCTTGGGCAACGAAGGAGTGGCTCCGTAAAAAGCATTTCAAGGTCCTGGAGTGGCCTAGCCAGTCTCCAGATCTCAACCCCATAGAAAATTTGTGGAGTCCATGTTGCCCAGCGACAGCCCCAAAACATCACTGCTCTAGAGGAGATCTGCATGGAGGAATGCGCCAAAATACCAGCTACAGTGTGTGCAAACCTGGTGAAGACTTACAGGAAACGTTTGACCTCTGTCATTGCCAACAAAGGTTATGTTACAAAGTATTGAGTTGAACTTTTGTTATTGACCAAATACTTATTTTCCACCATAATTTACAAATAAATTCTTTAAAAATCCTACAATGTGATTTCCTGGATTTTTTTTTCTCATTTTGTCTCTCATAGTTGAAGTGTACCTATGATGAAAATTACAGACCTCTCTCATCTTTCTAAGTAGGAGAACTTGCACAATCAGTGGCTGACTAAATACTTTTTGGCCTCACTGTAATACGCATAGAATAAAGTATTTTAGCCCACAGAGCCACATTTTCTGTAATGTTTTTGTATTTTGTACTTTATTTCTGTCCGGCCATGACCTCTGTGTCTGTTTTGTAGTAGTGTTTTAAAAATAAAATGTATCCATACACTTTAATTATGGTCAGACTTGTCTGTAAAGTTATTTTAAAATCATGCATGTACGTAATGGAGACCAGTGACCACAGTAAAGTGTTGATGACAATACCACTGGTAGACTGAAGGAGAAGCACACAACCTCACTTCACCAGTCCTTATTCAGAGAATATTAAATGTAATATTCAAACTAAATAGACTAAGATTACATCATTCTTCTTCTGTAATATAATTTTATTTATAACTCCTAATTTTGGAGCCGCAGACTATCATACATCCCCTCTGACATAAAAACAGTTGCCTGTTGCTTTCTTTGCTATCCAAAGGTGAAGTCTTACCAAGAGCCTATCACATACAAAGAGCCAGCTATGCTAATCCATGATCATTCTCCCTTTGTGTAGTTGCCTTGATTAGTCAGCAGAGGCTCCCCCCTCAGGCACAGCTGATTTTGCTTATTGGATGCCCGGCCAGATCTAAAGCACAGCTGAGATCTTCAGTGGTGGGCTCGCACATTAGACTGTTTTTATTTATGTGTAACAGGGGACAATTTTGTCTTTCATTAGGCCCCAAAAATTTTAGCCAGGCCACGCAATGCATATAAAGAAACACCAATGATCTAAAACAGTAGGACCACCCATCTAAAATTCTGTCTACACAGCTCTAACCCACCAGGACATTAATATTTTGGTTTTTAGATTAATTGCTTAAGCAAATGTGGTACAAAACTCACGTATGTTTTAAACTTCAAGTCCCATCATGCTCAGCACTTATCATCACCTGATCACACACGCCTGAGGCTCATTCTGTACTTGATTTACCCTTTATATAAATGAGCCTCTTACATGGACTTGTTGTTCATGCTTAGAAAACACAAAGTCTGAAGACTTCTGGTTGTTTGTTTGTTTGAGGTTCTTAAGGTTATGGTTACATTGAGGTTATGTTTATGGCAGAATATGTTAGTCTCTTAGTCCTGATATATTTAAGCTTTTCTTAACTTGGGGTTTTATATATGGGCTTTTAGTAGTGGTGGGTGGATGGATCCAAATATCAATATTATCGATACCAATGTTGGTATTGGTATCCGATTGATACTAGTGTGATGGGATCGATACTTTAGTTTTACTTTTTCTCCGCTACATTCGGCCTGTTTCTCTTGTTTCATCAGAAAGTAGAAACCATGTCTGTGTACAGACTCGCTCCCCTCACATCTTAATACATGCACACCTCGCTCCTCCCCTCCTGCTCTGCTGTGTTTTACTGTCACGTTATGTTGTTAAAATCCTAACAGACATCAGTATGTTGGTAGGCATTGGAAGATTTTTGAATACTTTACTTTGCATATACAGAAATGGGGTTAATTTTATGGAAGTAATAGTGTAAACTATACGTACGTAAAGTACACACCTTACGCACTTTGCGCAAATTAATCGGAGCATGCGTAGTGAGGCTCTTATTCTCTGTGTTTGTGTTTTGGTGAAGGAGAGCTCTTTTCTTCTGACTGTGTGCTTATGTAAACAGAATAGCATCGATTGTTTTTATTTTAAATTAACAGTGACACATACCTGTATATTCGGTCAATTTTCATCAAGCAAACACAACTATGTGGTATGTATCACCGCTTTGTGGTGATACACCATGATGGTAATGTTGTGAGAAAGTAAAGCACCAGAAACAAGAAATCGGACCGCTTTAAACCACTGAATTTATTTACAACCCTACTGAGAGCAGCTACTTACAAAAAATATATGTATTACAATAATACACTTAAAGGTCATGAAAATTCATTCAGATTTAGCAATTTGATGATGCATCTACTTTAATTATTAAAAGGTATCGGTATCGATATCGGCGATACTGACCCTGTATTTACTTGGTATTGGATCAATACCAAATTTTGCACTATCGCACACCACTAGCTTTTAGTCTTGTGTCTGTGATGAATTTGTCGGTTGCATGTGTATCTGGGGTATTTGATTAACAGATGCTTGATGGACAGGGGTATGTGGGATGTTTCACAGCTGGGGCAGGAAGATCAACCCTCAGTACAGATGTGTCATTTTGCTTGCAGAACCACTTGTTCTTCCAGCTTTTATGATCATATCCTGGTTTGGGTGTGTACGGTAGGGCATATTTTGTATAATCTGTTTTTGGTTTGGGTGTCCTATTCTGGTCCTGTTCTGTTTGCCATATGCTTTTATGTAGGGAGTAAATAGGAATTTAGTGTCTATCGGCAGGAGTGTATTGTCCATAAATTGTGTATTTGAGACTTGTTTTGCCAATTTGTCTGCTTTCTTGTTTCCTGGGGATACTGCCTAGGGATAATGTCCTGGGACCCAGCATAGTCTGATATTGTAGGGTTAGTAGTTTATCCAACACATTATTTAGAATCAGGTGATCTTGGGAGAGGGTTTCTAGTACTTGTAGACATGACTTGGAGTCAGTGCAGATTGGTGATTTGGTCTTCTGTGTTGCACTTATTAAATTTAGTGCCATCAGTAAGGCTTGGACTTTAGCTGTAAAGAGTGAGCTGTGTTTCGGTAAGACTGTGCTGTTTGTAATTTGTGGAACCGTCCGTGTATATAAGTATGTATACACAGTTGAGTCACGTTATTATAACCACCAGATAATATCCAGAGTAACCGCCGTGTGCAGCATGGACAGCAGCTAGATGGGCTAGGAGTGACTCAATAAGGTCCTGGTAGGTTGTCACAGGTATCTGGAGCAATGCAGACTGTAGAGCATCCCACAGCTGCTGAATGGTGCGTGAGGGAGGATCCTCGGTTGCACAAACGCTCAGTTGAGTTCAAGTCTGGGAAATTAGGGGTCCAGGGTAGTGCTTGGAAGTCTTGGTCATGCTCTTCCAACCAATGTCGGACATTTCTAGCATTGTCTTGATGGAAGATCCCATCCGCCCCAGGGAAGACAACCCATGGTACTTTTATCCATGACAGCGACGAGGGATATATGTACAGTCAGCCTATCACAGACCTTATATACCCACCAAGCCAGCTTACGAAATATGACTTCCTTAATGAGCTACGCGCTGCTGCCATTGAAAGAAGGAAGTGGTCATAATAAAGTGAGAATTTTTGGTTTAATGATGTTCCATGGGGGAAAGGTTTTTTTTGTAGATACGGGTGATTCATAGTGTTTATAGCATTTATAACATTTAGCCGACACCTATATTTAAAGCAACTTACAATGGTGTATGATACAATGCAAGCTCAGGAGCCTAACACTGGTAACTTGGCAGAACTGGGGCTTGAACCAGCAACCTTCTGTTCACTAGTTTAATACCTTAACCACTAAGCTACCACTGCCCATATTGAGATTTATTTTCTTTTGGTGTTTTTTTTATTTTTTATCCGCATTCTGAGTGACTGGACGAGGTTCAATTTGGGTGAACACAGCAAGGGTTGAGGTAAAGTTAAGACTAATCTATGGGCAGAGTTCTGTGGGTTGTCTTTGACCTTGATGATATATAAAAGAGTTTTAGTCATGTGTGTTCCAGAGATGATTCCTGGTCTTTAATGTAGAGACTCTGTATTAGGGATGTTCAAAAAGCTTCTGGGGCTAACCTTATGCCTTGATGGTGTACCATATTTAGCCCAGCAAGGGAGGATTTCATGGCTGCACCAAAAATGATTCTGCCACAGTCCAGATTTGTTCTGATTGTAGAAAACTCTGCACCCCACCTTGAATTTTTAGCTATGTTTTGTCTTTGTAGGCATGTTCTCTTTGTTGCTTAAATATGTGGGATAAAAGTAAGTTTAAAGTCCAGAGTAACAGTGAGAATTTGATTTTCTTTGTAAACTGGTACAGTCAAGTTGGGTCAGGATGAATTTAGAAGTGTGTTCCTGTTGTTTGATCTTTTGAAAGTTTAAAACTGTTTAAGGTGGACTTTGCTTGATTTTGTTTATATTTATATGAATTTGACACTTAATGAATGGTGTGTTTGAATTTGATGCACAGTTAGTTGACATAATCTGACCAGGCATAACATTATGACTACTGACAGGTGAAGTGAACCTGTCTCTTCATCACGACACCTGTTAGTGGGTGGGATATATTAGGCAGCAAGTGAACATTTTATCCTCAAAGTTGATGTGTTAGAAGCAGGAAAAATGGGCAAGCGTAAGGATTTGAGTGAGTTTGACAAGGGCCAAATTGTGACGGCTAGACGACTGGTTCAGAGCATCTCCAAAACTGCTTTTGTGGGGTGTTCCCGGTCTGCAGTGGTCAGTACCTATTAAAAGTGGAGGAACAGTGGTAATCTGGCAACAGGGTCATGGGCGGCCAAGGCTCAGTGATGCACGTGGGGAGCGAAGGCTGGCCCGTGTGGTCCGATCCAACAGACGAGCTACTGTAGCTCAAATTGCTGAAGAAGTTAATGCTGGTTCTGATAGAAAGGTGTCAGAATACACAGTGCATCGCAGTTTGTTGTGTATGGGGCAGCAAAAGGAGGACCAACACAATATTAGGAAGGTGGTCGTAATGTTATGCCTGATCGGTGTATATATTCATCTCTTTTTTGGTAAAGATAAGTGTTTGCTAAATTTGTAAGAAAACAATTTAACTAACAGTGTTGTTGTCACTATCATATTCCAAATAGTGATAGAACAGGTACTACGGGGACTCTGTAATGTTCATTGTTTACATACTGACATACTGTCACAGGAGCTGATAAGGCGCAGCACTTAAATGACTTTATTAAGTTGACTAGAGAAGTATGGTCTTCATATACAGCAGGGAAAATGTAAATTCTTTAAAATTTGCTGGAGTACCTGGGTCATAAAATTGATGCAACAGGTCTACCCAAATCTCCAGATAAAGTTGGAGCAATTGAAGAATCCCCACCCTCAACAATGTAGGTCAACTTTGGTCCTTTTTACCTATTATGCTACATTCGTTCCAAACCTTGCTACAATACTTCATCCTTTAAACTCACTGTTACATAAAGGAATAAAGTAAAACTGAACTGAAAGGCTTTCTGTCCAGCCAAGGACCAATTGCTGAGTGAGAGAGTATTAATACACTATGATTCTCAACTTCCATTTAGATTGGCATGAGATGCCTCACACAGTGGAGTCGTGATTTCTCATGTGATTCCAGATAAACAAGAGAAACCTTTAGCTTTTGCCTCCTACAGTTGTTGTCATTAACTATGGTGGTGCAAAACTATGCACAAATAGAGCTTGAGGCTCTAGGCATTATAGTTGAAGTCCAAAAATGTCATGCCTAGCTTTACAGACATGCTTTTGTATTTCTGACAGTGACAACAATCCCAAGTCATAACAAGGCTATTCCAACTATGGCAGCAGCTAGGCTTCAGCGATGGGCTCTTTTCTGTGCAGCCCATAATTAGATCATACAATACTAGAGATACAGGACACTGATCAATTCTGATCATAGCAATGCTGACGGCTTGTCCGATTTACCTCTGCCAGCATAAAGAAACAACTGGCTCAGTTGGAAGATTTCTGACACATCATTTTAAGGTGTTTCCAGTTAGTTGTGCTGACATCCATAAGGAAACCAAATTGGACTGTGTTCTTTCTTAAGTCCTGGAAATGATGTCTACAGGACACTTTCTTAACATCAAAGGTGCTAGCAATGATAAAGAACAAACTTACCATGTTATGAGGATGTTTATTCTGGGGTAACCAAATGATTGTTCCACCAAAGTTTCTACCAAGTGTGTTGGATGAGTTACACACAAGGCATCCAGGAATTATTTAGATGAAGACAATGGCACAAAGCTAGATGTTGTGGCTTGGTCTCAATGCTTAGGTCAAGGCAAAATCTTAAACATCGTGCCGACATCCATGGCCATGGCCAGAAGCACCATGGCAATGTATTTATCAGAATCAGAATCAGCTTTATTCGCCAAGTATGTTTACACACACAAGGAATTTGTTTCCGGCTGTTGTTAGCTCTCTACAATTTACAAACAATACAATATACAGACAAGACTATATGTGGACAATGTACAAATTTACATGTTCAGCAGAATTTGCATATGTACAGAAAATATAAAAATAACATAAGATAAATAGTAAAGTAAGGTAAAGTGCAGTTACAGTATTATACAGTATGTATAAAGTGCACTGCGGCATGTAAACAACAACAGTAAACAGTAGTTCAGTTTTAGTTATTAATGAGTTTGATGGCATTTGGAAAAAAACTGTTAGTGTCTGTTTGATTTTGTGTGCAGGGCTCTGTAGCGCCTGCCAGAGGGAAGGAGGTTAAAGAGTTCGTGTCCAGGGTGTGAGAAGTCTGTGATAATTTTTTCTGCCCTGTTTCTGATCCTTGTTTTGTATAAGTCCTGGAGGGTGGGCAAAGGAGCACCGATGATTTTTGCTGCTCTATCCACCACTCTTTGCAATCTGCATCTGTCCTGTTTTGTGGCTGAACCGAACCACACTGTGATGGATGTGCACAGGACAGATTCAATGACTGCGGTGTAGAACTGTTTCAACAGCTCCTGTGGCAGACCGTTTTATGCAGATTTTGAAGTTCCTTTTGATAGGCACATGTTCTTCATAGTTGTAGATGCTTACTCAAGTAGCCAGAAATTTACTTAATGGATTGCACATAGTTTAAAACCTTTTACGTGCTAAGAAGACTGTTCAATACAGTCTGCCAGCAGTTCTAGTTAGTGAAAATTGTCCACAGTTTACACCGGATGAGTTTGCAAAGTTCCTCAAGGCCATTAATGTGAAACATGCACAATCTGCTCTGTTTTATTTTGCAAATGGTCTTGCTTAACTTTTTGTACAAACTCTTAAACATTTCCCCAAAACATCCAGAGGTTAAGCAGCCAGCACACAGAGACAGAATATATTTCTTTTATACAAGCAGAACTCTTTATATGCTACTACGAAAGAGATGCCTGCCATGTTGTTTTTACATTGCAGTTAATGTACATGATTGAATCTCCTAAAACAGTGGTCCCCAACCACCGGGCCACTGACTGGTACTGGTCTGTTGGTCATTTATTACCTGGCTGCACAGATAGAATAAATAAATAGAGATTGCATCACCCCTAGTTGGGAGCATGTTTTTGCAGTGAAAAAGGCTCAGGGTTCCCAATGATTTTCCATCATTGGTGAGTAGTATTATGTACTTTTTTATTTTATTTTTTATTATGCTCTTTGTTTAATTTTATTTTAAATCCTACCGCCCCTGCCAGTCCATGAAACTATATCTTATATGAAACCTGTCCGTGGGGATCGCTGCACCGGCTCCTTGTCTGCTAACCTACCACCCACTTGGTCTGGTAATTTTCCCACCCAGCAGACACGGTGGCCAATTTGAGAATGCTGCAGGCACAGCCAATTGTGCCCGTTAGATGGTGCCCAGCTGACCGGTAGCAGAGCCGGGGTGTTCAGAATCTTGGCACTGGTGTGCTAGCGGAATTTCCCGCTGCGCCACCTGGGTGCCGCCCGTGTGCTTTTTGAGTGAAGTTTGCATGTTTTCCTCATGTATGTGTGGGTTTCCTTCTACCAGCCCAAAGACATAAAATCAGGTTAACTGGTGCCACTAAATTGTCCTGATTGTGTGTGTGTTTATGTGTGCGTGTTCACCCTGTGATTGACTTAATGACTTGTCATAGCTGATGGAACCATGAATTATACTCTCTAACCAGAAAATTCTGCAGAAGAACATCCATCCATCAGTTTGTGACCTTAAGCCTAAATGCAGTTGGTTTATGCAGCAAGACAGTGATCTGAAACACATAAGCAAGTCCACCTTTGAAGGGCTCAGAAATAAATTGGTTAAGGTTTTGGTAAGGCTGAGTCAAAGTTCTGACTTAAATCTTATTGGGATGCTGTGACAAAACTTTAAACAAGCAGTTCAACCTCTTTAGAGTAGACAAACTGAAACAATTCTGCAAAGAAGTGTGGGCCAAAATTCCTCTATAGCATTGTAGACTCATCGCATGTTATTGCAAACATTTGATTGCAGGTGTTACTGCCACGTTTAGTGGGGGCAGTTACTTCTTCAAATGTGTGTTATTCGTTTTTGAATACATCTTTATCCTCAATAAATTAAATGACGATTTAAGAGCATTTAAATGTAACGTTAACAAAACTAGAAGAAACCAGGAGGCGGGAAAATACCTTTTCACAGCACTGTAGGTCTATTTATAAATCTGGTACACTTCTTTGTAAAGTGCTTAATAATTAATGAAGTTCTGAGGTTGCCTGCTTCCCATTTCAAAATCAAACAAACAAACAAAGAAACAACCCCTTAACTTTTGAGAAGAGCCTAATGTTTCGTGAAAGCTGCATGTGATAGATACTGTAAAAAGAGCTCATCTGTAAAAAATGTGCGGTTGTATTACTGATCTAGGCTAATAGATTTATTATTGTGTAGTATTGTATCATTAAATATATATACAGTATATATTAGACCCACATTAAAAAAAAAAAAAATTTAAAATATATACGTATACACTGATCAGCCATAACATTAAAACCTCCACCTGCTTACTACACACACTGTCAATTTTATCAGCTCCACTTACCATATAGAAACACTTTGTAGTTCTACAATTACTGACTGTAGTCCATCTGTTTCTCTGCATGCTTTTTTAACCTCCTTTTACCCTGTTTTTCAATGGTCAGGACCACCACAGAGTAGGTATTATTTGGGTGGTGGATCATTCTCAGCACTGCAGAGACAATGACATAGTGGTGGTGTGTTAGTGTGTGTTGTGCTGGTATGAGTGGATAAGACACAGCAGCGCTGTCACTGCTGGACTGAGAATAGTCCACCAATTAAAAATATCCAGCCAACAGCGCCCTGCAGGCAGCATCCTGTGACCACCGATGAAGGTCTAGAAGATGACCAACTCAAACAGCAGCAATAGATGAGCGATCGTCTCTGACTTTACATCTACAAGGTGAACCAACTAGGTCGGAGTGTCTAATAGAGTGGACAGTGAGTGGACACGGTATTTAAAAACTCCAGCAGTGCTGCTGTGTCTGATCCACTCATACCAGCACAACACACACTAACAAACACACCACCACCATGTCAGTGTTACTGCAGTGCTGAGAATCATCCACCACCTAAATTATACCTGTTTGTGGTGGTCCTGACCATTGAAGAACAGGGTGAAAGCAGGCTAAAAAAGTATGCAGAGAAACAGATGGACTACAGTCAGTAATTGTAGAACTTCAAAGTGCTTCTATATGGTAAGTGGAGCTGATAGTAGAAACAAGGAGGTGGTTTTAATGTTATGGCTAATCAGTGTATAAATATATGAATAAAAATAATTAAATATGAAGGATTATCAAAAGGGAATTATTGAAAAAATAATGATTGTCTTCATTTCAGAAGTCAGAAATCTTCAGATCAATCATCTGTCACTACATTTACATTTTCGGCATTTAACAGATACTTTTATCTACAGAGCGACTTACAGTACTGTGACAGTATATTGTCTAAGCAATTGAGATTTAAGGTCCTTGCTCAAGGGCAGAACAGTGGCAACCTGGCAGTGGTGGGGCTTGAACCAGCGACCTTTTAATTACTAGTCCAGCACCTTAACCACTAGGCTTCAACCGCCTACCCTGCACTACACACTTTTTTATTTACTAAACTGGGTATGTTTAATGTTGGAAACACAAATCTCTGGACAGCTACAGAGCTTCATGACAACTGTTTAATACCTTTTCCTAATTATATTTGTCATGGCAGGCCAACCAAAAAATCTTCAGTTTCCGATCTCAGGTCAAGTATATCAAATTTAAAATCTTTTCCTCCTCGTATATGATGGTGGAGGGGTAACAAGTGCAGAAATACTGTATATCTGCACATTAATGATACCATTCCTTCAAAGTTCACGAATGTCACACGCTGTGTGTTATAGATTCACAATAAAGATGGGACACAAAAGTGCAATATGGGAAAGAAAGTGAAAAAAAACAAGAATGCCAGAGCTTGTTTGTTCAGACATTGATCCAGAGCCCCCTGGGTATATGGGCCCCGTTTACCAATTCATGTCTACGCTACTCCTTAGCAAAGAGAACAAACAGGCGTGCTCTCCAACACCAGACCGCATGTTGCTCAGCAACAGCACTTTGGACTGAACAAAGGTGCATCAGGGGAGACACGTGATTGGTCAGATATCCATGAAGAGGAAATCAAGGCCTTTATTATTCATTTAAAAAAGAGCCCGGAGCTGCATTTGCATCTTCATCTGCTTCTTCAAAGTACTAATAAAGATTATCTTAAACATGTTACTGGTTAACATTTGGCTAACATTTAGTACCTTAAATTAAAAACATTATAATTCGTTGCAAAGTCATTGTTGCTAATTACAGCTTTTATTTTACTGCATTTTGTTTAAATTTAGTTTAAATTTTGACCCATTCCTCTGGACTACCGATCTAGTAATATCCAATTATCCAGTTGTATCATTCCACCACTCCTGCAGAACTCCACCCTAACCAAGGAGGTCTGTATCTCACCCACTAGGAATGGCTTTACACAGAGCAGAATCACACACAGGGTCAAGCACTCCCATCTATTATAAACCACCTCTGTACAGATGATTGACATGTTTTTATACAGTTTTATCACCATTAGTAACACACTATTAACTATAATTAAGTCATTATACATGAATTAAAGTGTAATGTATTGTGGCGTTGGCGAGGAAGAATGAGACATCTCTGCTCTGCAGGAGGCAGCACTCTTTATTCATTAGCTTCTAAAGCAGTTACAGAGCACGAAGAAGAGACAAGAACAGACCACTTCCGCTATATCGAAACATGCACAAAACAGGTTATCCACTCCAACTCCAAAACCCACCTTTTATCTCCTTGGTCGTGGCCGTAGGGCATTCAGGGATGCCCAACTCCCACGGCCGATGATGCACGGAGGGGAACGCCCCCTCTGCCCTACTACAGTGGCGGACAAGTCAGTCACCACAGTATGATTGTTAAGCTGGGCAAATCAAAAAGTTATATCAGATAAAAATAGTATTGGCATCTGTACTAAACTGATACGCGATATGTGGATCACTAAAGGAACATAAAATTATATAGAACTTAATTCTACAGTTGATCTTGTGATAAGTGAAAGAGGGATCTGTCTTATACAAACAATGTCTGGAGTTATTACACACAAAGGAGAAGTACATTTTAAAAAAGAATAATATAATATAGACCTACATGCAGGTGGCATTGTGGCTTGGTGGGTAGCACTGTCGCCTCACAGCAAGAAGGTCCTCGGTTTGATCCCCAGGCATGGCGGTTATGGTCCTTTCTGTGCAGAGTTTGCATGTTTTCCCCGTGTCTGCGTGGGTTTCCTCCCACAGTCCAAAAACATTCATTCAGGTTAATTGGAGACACTGAATTGCCCTATAGGTGAATGGGTGTGTGTATGTGTGTGTGTTGGACTGGTGATGGACTGGCGCCTTGTCCAGGGTCTTACTGTGTGCCTTGCGCCCATTCAAAAAGCTGGGATAGGCTCCAGCACCCCCCCCCCCCCCCCCCCCCATAATAATAATATAGACCTGCATGCATGATGTACATAATAATAATATGGACCTGCATGCATGATGTACATAATAATAATATAGACCTGCATGCATGATGTACATAATAATAATATAGACCTGCATGCATGATGTACATAATAATAATATAGACCTGCATGCATAATGTACATAATAATAATATAGACCTAAATGCATGATGTACATAATAATAATATAGACCTACTTGCATGATGTACATAATAATAATATAGACCTGCATGCATGATGTACATAATAATAATATAGACCTGCATGCATGATGTACATAATAATAATATAGACCTGCATGCATGATGTACATAATAATAATATAGACCTGCATGCATGATGTACATAATAATAATATAGACCTGCATGCATGATGTATGTACATAATAATAATATAGACCTGCATGCATGATGTATGTACATAATAATAATATAGACCTGCATGCATGATGTACATAATAATAACATTATAACCTGCCAAACATTTCATTATTTTGCCAATATAAACTTGAGATAAAGACCTATAGTATGAGCTGTTTGACAAACCCTAAACAAAAATAATAGGAATAAGCAAGAACATAGCACTCCTATGCCAGTCAACTCCTAAAATCTTAATAATCTATTTATTTAAATAAATCTTCCCTCTTCCATCAGCTGTTGTTAGACGGTGAGAATCTATGTGATTATTTCCTCCCTGGCTTATGTGCAATCACCAGCATATGCTAAAGGTTCCTGTGAGGGTTCGCCTGAGCTCCAGGGTAAATAAAAAGGGAGGATTATTGGATTACAGGAGGAACAAGAGATGAAATTGCCTTTCCTTTTACCTTGCCTGTACTCTCATCCATTTTATTTCTAATCTCACTTGCATGACTTTTACTAACAGAAGATTTATTCACTTCTATTGATTTGGGAAATTTAAATAAATTCAGAAAATTACACATGGCAATATATTATGATAATATTGTACCAGACATCTACAGCCACAGCACTTACCAAAATAATTGGTTTAATCAGTTAAACATATTTTCATTCAATATTAAATTGGAAATATATCATGAATAGTAATGTACTAAACTACTATTAACATTTTAACTGTTAATATACACATCATGCATTTCAGGCCTACAACACGTTCCAAAAAAGTTGGGACAGGGCAATTCAGGGCTAGTAATGACTAAATAATGACGTGATTTCAAACAGGTAATGTCAACAGGTGATTGTAATCATGATTTGGCACAAATCATGTTCAGAGCAAGGAAGGAAAAAATTTATTTTGTTCTTATATTGTGAAGACCTTGTATGTCTGTAGGTGTAGGGTAGGCTCCAATGTTATTTTTTAAAATTCTGATTGCTTGCATTTTTATTACAGCATTTACTTGTACTTTCAATACTTAATTACATTTAATATCAGAAAATTACTTTTGAAACTTAAGTACATTAAACATCAGATACTTAAATACTTTTACTCAAGTAATATTCTAAGAGTTGACTTTAATTTCTATCAAAGTAAATTTCTGGTAAGATGTTGTATGTTTACTCAAGTATGGCTTTCAGATACTTTATTCACCTTTGGGCTAGTACAGTATACCTGTTTTATACATAATGCAAGTTTTTGCTCATACTGGGGTACTGGGATCTAAACACTGTGCGTTAAGTACAATAATAAACTCTGCCACGCTGTGGCCCTCATCAACTAAAGTCTCACACCCTTAACTAAGTACATTTTGCCCTGAGGTTGACTTCATTTGCTGCTTAACATTGACTTTTACTGAAACTATCAGATTACCCATTTTTTCCTCAAGTCTGAAGGATCTCTGGTTTTCTGCTGATGTGCTTTGTCCTGTTTTCTGTTTAATTGTGTGTCCCTTCACATTATTAGAATTTTAAGGCTGTAAGAAAGGGTCACATGCCTGAAACTTTAATAAAAATTAGTTTAGAAGTCTACCCTCTAGTCATAGGATCATAGGCTCCAGATACAGCAGGAAATATAAAAGTGTGCTTTTTACAGCACCTACAGTAACCACAGCTTCTATTTAAGTGATGCCAGGAAGAGTTAAAACACATGTGGGTGAAGCATTATAGAGTAAACCATCTGTCATCCAGCTGTGCTAGAGCAGTGGACGCTGATCCCGTTGACATTAGACTATCTAAATGTCTCCAACATTGTTCACAACTTGTTTAAGCAAACAAGGTAAAAGCAAAATGCAAAAATGAGAGACAAATCTTATACAGATTGAGAAGACTAAGACTACTTAAAAATGAACTGATTTGTTATAAATGCAGTAAAACACCCAACAAACTGTCCTGTTATAAGAACATAGCAAGCAATGCTGAGGTTGAAAAAGAAAAAGGGAAAAAACTCAAACCATTAACAAACTGAAAATAACTAATACACTTGCCTAGATCCTGTTGATTGTGGCTTTATTGTTATTGTAAGAAATAACTTTGGAAAACTGTTTTTAATACTATTACAATTATTAATGAGGTTTAAGTCAGGAGATTGGATAATTCTCACTTATTGCCTGATCTGTTGGGATAAATCTCACTTATTGCCTGATCTGTTGGGATAAATCTCACTTATTGCCTAATCTGTTGGGATAAATCTTACTTATTGCCTAATCTGTTGGGATAAATATCACTTATTGCCTAATCTGTTGGGATAAATCTCACTTATTGCCTAATTTGTTGGGATAAATATCACTTATTGCCTAATCTGTTGGGATAAATAACACTTATTGCCTAATCTGTTGGGATAAATCTCACTTATTGCCTAATTTGTTGGGATAAATCTCACTTATTGCCTGATCTGTTGGGATAAATCTCACTTATTGCCTAATCTGTTGGGATAAATCTTACTTATTGCCTAATTTGTTGGGATAAATCTCACTTATTGCCTAATCTGTTGGGATAAATATCACTTATTGCCTAATCTGTTGGGATAAATATCACTTATTGCCTAATCTGTTGGGATAAATATCACTTATTGCCTAATCTGTTGGGATAAATATCACTTATTGCCTAATTTGTTGGGATAAATATCACTTATTGCCTAACCTGTTGGGATAAATATCACTTATTGCCTAATCTGTTGGGATAAATCTCACTTATTGCCTAATCTGTTGGGATAAATCTTACTTATTGCCTAATCTGTTGGGATAAATATCACTTATTGCCTAATCTGTTGGGATAAATCTCACTTATTGCCTAATTTGTTGGGATAAATCTCACTTATTGCCTGATCTGTTGGGATAAATCTCACTTATTGCCTAATCTGTTGGGATAAATCTTACTTATTGCCTAATCTGTTGGGATAAATATCACTTATTGCCTAATCTGTTGGGATAAATATCACTTATTGCCTAATCTGTTGGGATAAATATCACTTATTGCCTAATCTGTTGGGATAAATATCACTTATTGCCTAACCTGTTGGGATAAATATCACTTATTGCCTAACCTGTTGGGATAAATATCACTTATTGCCTAATCTGTTGGGATAAATATCACTTATTGCCTAATCTGTTGGGATAAATATCACTTGTTGCCTAATCTGTTGGGATAAATATCACTTATTGCCTAACCTGTTGGGATAAATATCACTTATTGCCTAATCTGTTGGGATAAATATCACTTATTGCCTAACCTGTTGGGATAAATATCACTTATTGCCTAATCTGTTGGGATAAATATCACTTATTGCCTAATCTGTTGGGATAAATATCACTTATTGCCTAATCTGTTGGGATAAATATCGCTTATTGCCTAATCTGTTGGGATAATGTCTGCGTGGGTTTCCTCTGTGAGCTCCGGTTTCCTCCCACAGTCCAAAGACATGCAAGTAAGGTAAATTAGAGATACAAAATTGTCCATGACTGTGTTTGACATTAATACTGATGAATCTTGTGTGATGAGTAACTACTGTTTTTGTCATGAATGTAACCAAGGTGTGTAAAACATGATGTTAAAATCCAAATAAATACAGTAAATAAATAAAAGTTGTTATTAGGTATATCACTATATAGATATTGTATTCTTGGGATCATATACACAACACTTTTTTCTGTAAACAGACAGGACAGACACATCTCACTTTCCTCTTTTCCTCCTTGATAAACCTGTCTTTATTTCACACTCTCACTTGATTCATCCTCATTAGTGAAAATCACAGAGAACAGCACTAACCATGAAGATAAAACCTTGCTTTGATTCTTCTTTGTGTTTCCTTATGTCAGAGAAAATAAAAAGTCCACCCAAGACAAACAGAACTAAACTGTTTGAAGCCGATTTTGTTATTTTTTAACGGTAAGTCATGGTTGCTGCTCTAGAATTATCTCCATTAGCAACTAAAGTGAATGCTAAATATTTAGTATCCTGCAGCATGCAGAGAGAATGCAAATTACATCAGACATCTTAACGCCATCCCACGTCAAGGTTCAAATGCTCATAAATTCAAGCCAAGTGTTTTTATGAGAGCTGGTAACAGCTAACCCTGTTAACACATGAATGAACATATGTGAAAATAAATCTCCAAGTGATATAATTATTCTGTATTTTTAGATTAACACTTTGCATATTACGTCCAAATATATCTGATTGAACCAAATTAGAATGAAGGTTATTGGTGATATAACATTCAGCACTGAATTTTATAGCAACAAAATAATTGGTGTGTTATAACCTAACTAAATAATTCTTACTTTTATATAATTGTTTAATGTTACTGAATCTAAACAGGAGAAAAGCATCGACTATAAATGAATAATTTCTGATGACATTTTACTTTATTAAAAAATTCCATGATATCTAAAACAACCACCATATTTATAGAAATATAGAAATATTTCACATATTTTTACATACTGTATTATTTCCCAAATGCAAAGTAAGATGCCTTAATTTTTTTATTATTAAAATAGGTTTTTAGGTACTCTGATTATAGAGCAGCAAAAATGCTTGAAGGAGAGCACCAACTATTACATTTTGATTAAATGGGTTTGCAGATGCTCAAGTTTGCCTAGTGTCTCCTTTAATAAATTATAACAGGATTAATATGCTTAAAGAAATATTATCTACATATGTATTTAATATGTATTTGTACTTTTACTTAAGTAAGGAACTTGTGTGCTTCTGCCACCTTTGCTGGCAGTGTTGTGAGTGGACACAGCTGGATTAAATTATTGAACAAAGAACTCTACAGGGAAAGCACATGTTAAAAGTATGTTTTGATAAACAATATTGATCAAAATCAGGAAAATCAGACTTTTTTAATGACATGTCTGGAGTATGTGTAAGACCATCACATGGCATCAAAAGTAATAATGGAAAAACAGTTGCCATAGCAGATACTGTTTTCAAAACATCCTGTTTCTCCAGATTATCTCAATTATTTGAAACAAATCTGCCGGATTTACAAAGATATTTAAACAAAGATATTTAAATAAAAAGCAAGTGTGTTTTGGAAAAAAGATGGTAAGTGTTGTTTTAGGCATTAGTACTAGATTTCCTAGTAGGATTGACCATATAAAAAATCTAAATAATTCTCTATTTTTGTTTACAGTGCCAAGCTGAATTTATATCATAAAAGAATATATCAACATATTATTCACAAACTTATTGGCACAATGTTTGTTTGTTTATTAGGATTTTAACGTCATGTTTTACACTTTGGTTACATTCATGACAGGAACGGTAGTTACTCATTACACAAGACTCATCAGGTCACAAGGTTATATCGAACACAGTCATGGACAATTTAGTGTCTCCAATTTACCTCACTTGCATGTCTTTGGACTGTGGGAGGAAACCGGAGCACCCAGAGTAAACCCACGCAGACACAGGGAGAACATGCAAACTCCACACAGAAAGGACCCGGACCGCCCCACCTGGATATTGGCACAATGTAAGATAAAAACTCCATTTGGTTCACCACCAAAATTGAATTATATTGTGATTTTTTTTTTTAGGAAATTTGGAACAATCTAAGTTCAGAAACAAGCAGGATTGCATGCAAAGTTGTAATGCTATTGTGATAACTACAGCTATAATAGTTCTAAATAATAACTATAGCCACATAGGCTAAGAAGTACTTTGGAAAACTGTTGTCACTTAAAACAGTCTACCGCTGCATCAAGAAATAAAACCTTAAATTATTTTACACTAAGAGATAGCCATACATCAATTCTATGCAGAAACACTGCTGAGTTCTCTGGGCCCAAGCTAATCTTAGATGTACTACAAGGCAATGAAAACAGTGCTGTGGTCAGATAAGTCCACATTTTACCTTGTTTTTGAAAAAAATAATAATAACAGGCATTGCATGCACCATGCCAAATATGAAATGATGCCAGCGTCTGTCATGGTATTGGGCTGCATCAATGCCCAGAGTGTGGGTGACATATGTGAAGGTATTAATGATGATGCAAAGTATATTAGGAATTTAGAGAGACATATGCTTCCATCAAGGGTATGCCCTTACTCAGAAAGTCAGTAGTTATTACAGCAAGACAATGCCAGGTCTCATTCTGCACATGGTACAACAGTGTGGCTTCATAGTATGGGTCAGAGGTGAGGACTGACCAGTGGATAAGCTGAGCTGAGCTGATTTTTAACCCAAGTGTAGGAGCTGAACAAAATCATAAACTAGGGAACCAAATAACAACAAAAGCAAAAATGGAAAGCGAATCACAGACTTGTTTGAATGTGATTCGGATTCGCTTGAATGCAGAAGTACAGCGGATAAGCATTCTGCTTAACAGCAGTTTAAAAATAAAGAGAGCTCTCTATAGAAAATGTATAGTGTAAGCAGCACTGACCGTCTACCTTACTGGCTGTGCTTTGCAAAACAAATGCTTCGGACCACAATGTGTCAATCTGCACTTTCTTGCCACAAGGAACACAGAGTGTGTGTTTGATTGGCCTGCATGTAGGACAGATATGTTTCTTGTTAAAACTGTAGGTGCGTCACAATGGGGAAAATCAGACAACAAGACCACAGACTGTTGAGCAGCTGGACTTTTGTATTAAGCAATAATGGGCAAAATTTTACTGCAAAAATTAGTATTCTTAGTTGCCAAACAATTTAAAAAGTATAATTAATAGGAAAATGTGATGTACATAGTTACAAATTTAATTAAATTGATTGGTGAAAACCGTGGAAATCTTTTCTTTGGACATTTAATAATAATAATAGTGCATTCAAAATTTCCCAAAATTTCTGGACATGATATTTGTAAATAAGAGCATTTGGGTGTTACACAGCAATATTTCAAAATAAGGATACCCTGTAAGTAGGGCTGGGCGGTATGACCATGTTATTTTTTAAGATTCTGATGGTTTCACGATATATCACGGTATGTTTTTCTTTTTTGTATGACTGGGACTGGGACTGGGTCTGTGGCTGATTCTACTGTCATAAGTATGAATAAAATGATGTTTAAAAAGTGGACGACTTTATATATCTCTGATTCCAGTTTGCTTATAACGTTAAAATAGTGACTAACATGAAGTATTTTCACCTCATAAGACATACCTGGAATCCAGTGTTTTAATTATTGCTCTGAAAGCTACATTCTCAACTTTCTATAAAGGAATCGTGTCCTTGCATATGTGGATTGTTACTGTATTTGTAATTTCGTTGTTTGCAACAGCTGTGGCTCAACAAACTGTGCAGTACATAGTGTTTTAGTCTGAACTAAACTGCTGACATGGCTAATTTCCTTGGTAGGTTCTTCCAGTGCATATTTGGTCTTCCTCTCTTCATCCTCCATCTGTTTTTGTTTATTGTTTTCACCATATTGAGGAAGCCTCTCTCATCTGTCACTGTCATGCTAATGCTACCTGGCTAATTACTTAATCTGCACGGCACTCCATAGTGCTGCATAGCTATGGTATGGCGGTATATTAAAAAATCCATACCGTATGAGGAATCAAAGATGGTGCATCTTTTTAGAATGCGTTGTGCTTTTATGGTGGGAGTTGTTGGTGAATCCTCTGTTGTCTGCACAATATATATATATATATATATATAATGTTGCTTTATTATAAATAACTTGGTATTTTTAGCTAAAGGGTTGTCAAGTAAAAAATACACTTTTTAATGTTTAAACTATTTAATGCTTTTTTTGTAGTTATAATCATGAAGATCAAAAGTGTAGACATGCATGTGTTCAAAGAACTCAGAGGTAGATTTATAGCTAATATTTACAGCAGCACACGTACTCATACAGCGAGTCAATAAATCTTAACCATCTGTCACTGAATTCACAGAAAATCTGGTTATAGCTGTAATATGAGCAGGTGCACTGATATGTGTGCTGTGTAAAAGCTTGGCCCAGATTTTGAGTTGATTACAGAAGGTGTAGGACCCAGGCATGTGTTTTGCCATTACTGTGCCATGGTATGTTAGTGCCTCTTTACCCCAACTTGCTGATTAATGGAATATGTCCAAACACTAAAGAAAAATCTGTTACAGCGGCCTTGTATATATGTATGAATGTAATAACTAGGTGAATTTGAATGCATTTTTTGTCTTTTGTTTTTGTACCCTTGCTTGAGTTCTCAAGTTCAGTGCGGGTAACAAGCCAAAAAACTTAAAGTCCTAATAGGATTGCCTAGGGCTGGGCGGTATGACTACAAATTTGTATCACAGTATTTTTTAAGATTCTGACGGTTTGATGGTATATCACAGTATGTTTTATTTTTTGTATGACTGGGATTTTTTGTATGTCTGTGGCTTATTCTACTGTCATAAGTACACAGAATACAAAAAATGTTCTAATTTCACCATGTATATAATGAAGGTTTTGAGTATTATAAGCTTTGCTTGGCCCCACAAAATGACACAATGTATGATGGAATCAGTACATGTGAAACTGTTGCAATAAATGCAATTTTTATTGTTTATTTAATTAAGTATTGTACAATCACCCTTAGCTCCCCCTTTAATGAATAAAACAACATTTGCAAACTCCACTGTACAACTTGACCACAGGTCTGTTGTAGAAAAGTGGACGACTTTATATAGCTATGCTTCCAATTCGCTGATAACATTGATTTAGCAACTGATTTGAATTATTTTCGCCTTGTAATACATATCTGGATCCCACTGTTTAAATTATTGCTCTGAAAGCTTCTTTCTCGACTGTCTGTAGAGGAATCTTGTCCTTGCACATGTGGATTGTTACTGCGTTCGTAATGTCGTTGTTTGTTGGCTTGACAAACCCTACAGTATATAGTGTTATAGTCTGTTCTAAACTGCAGACACGCCTCATTTCTTTGGCAGGTTCTTCCGGTGCATATTTGGTCTTCCTCTTTTCATCCTCCATCTGTTTTTGTTCATTGTTGTCCACCATATTGAGAAAGCCTCTTTCATTTGTTAACACTGTCATGCTAACGCTAACTGTGAGCTAACTCGTGAGCTGTGTCTAATCTGCACTACGCTTCATAGCGCTTTTAGCGGTGAACAATATTATATGATTTGCTGCCTACTGAAGCCTAAATCTGTTGTATTTACTGTGCTACTGTATGGTGGTATTTGAAAAATGCATATGGTATGAGGAATCAAAGACGTTATACCAAATGTACCGTCATACCACTCAGCACTAGGATAGCTGTATAAACAGGGTTTGGTTTGGGCATTTGGGTATAAATTTACAATCATTGCAAAAGAAGAGGGTACAGGTACTGGAGTGACCTGCCTGCAGTTCTGACCTGTCCTTAATAGAGAATGTTTAGAGAATTTTGAAATTAAAAATGTGACAGTGACAAACAACCCTGTAATGTTGCACACTTTAAGACGTGTTTGCCGGAAGAGCGGGACAAAATAACATCTGAAACACTACATCGCTTGGTATGCATTGCTTCCTCTGTGCCAAAGCGTGTTGTAAGAAGAAATGACAACATTGCAATATGGTAAATGACTAAGTAAAATCAATGACTCAGCACTGCAGTGGTTTGAGGTCTTTTCTTCTCTTTTTTTCTCAGGTGCAGTGCATTAGTGCTAATTAACATGACAATTAATGCTCCAGGGCTATGTAGTATAGACTATGACAGACCGATATATTCTTCTCGGTATTACAGACTGAGGAAAATACAAAACTATTAATAAATATACACTCAGAAATTGAAATATATAAATAGAGACCACCTTAAATGGCTGATAGTTAATATGATAGTTAGATTCTAATTAATGTTGTTTTACATTTGATGGTGGCAGAACGTTTCAAGCAAGAATCCATAGGCCTTAGCCTGAAGACTGACTTGATAATAGAAAAGGCAGGCAACCGCATTACAGAAGCAGCTCTGAGACGAAGCGAAAGTGCTTAGGTGCAACTCTGTGAACTACTCAATTCATCAGCAAGTTACAACCAAAACGCTCAAATGGAAACCAAACAGGGGATCTTAGAAATTCAGGAGCAGCTTAAAAACTTGAGATGCAAGGCCGCTCAGGTGGTGCAGCAGTAAAATACGCTAGCACACCAGAGCTGGGATTTCGACTACATCGTATTGAATTTCAGCTGTGCCATCCAGCTGGGCTGGGCGCTATAGGAACAACATTTGGCCATTGTTCATACAGGGTTAGGGAGCCAGATAGGGACCTCATAACTGATGCAATTACCTCTGCTGGCTGGTTGATGGCGTCTGCACAGAGTAGAGGAATAATGCGATCAGGGTGCGGCTCTCCATGCACAGGGCTGATTCGCATATGAACTCGGCATAAGACATACCTGGATCCCACTGTTTAAATTATTGCTCTGAAAGCTTCTTTCTCGACTGTCTATAGAGGAATTGTGTCCTTGCATATGTGTTTTGTTTCTTTGTTTGTAATGTCGTTGTTTGCAACAGCTGTGGCTCAACAAACCGTACAGTATATAGTGTTTTAGTCTGTTCTAAACTGCCAACATGGCTCATTTTTTGGCAGGTTCTTCTGGTGCATATTTAGGAAGCATAACGCAATTGGGTAAAAATTGGACACGCTAAAAATTGGGAGAAAAAGCATTAATAAAAATAAAATAAAAGACTTGAGATGCTGCCTCACCACCCATAAGAAAACCATGAGAACAGAAAGGTGCCTGTGGGAGCTGCAGAAACAGGATTGTTGTTAGTTGTTAATTGTAGTTAACATTTGACAAGGTTCAGGGAATGCTTTGAAGTACAGTCCAGAGAAAACAAAGCTTTCTGTCCACCTGTGCCTCCCCTACAAGGCGGCCAGCATGAACGTGGCAGGTCAGGACATTACAACAGGTGAGTTATTGACCCTAATGAAGCACTTACAAAAATAGAAAATTTTATAAACAGAAATTCATGAACTCTGCAGACCAGGAAGGACATTCAGTAATGTTATAATGTTTACAAGACATAAGCTAGGAGCATCATAATTATGAGGTAAAGAAGTGTGTCTGCAGTCACCTAATTAAGTTGCCCTAGTCTGGAAGGCAATGTTCTTCATTGTGACTTGGCTAGGCAGCACCAACTGATGGAGTCCTTAGTAAC
This sequence comes from Trichomycterus rosablanca, assembly GCF_030014385.1. Taxonomy (NCBI): domain Eukaryota; kingdom Metazoa; phylum Chordata; class Actinopteri; order Siluriformes; family Trichomycteridae; genus Trichomycterus; species Trichomycterus rosablanca. The sequence goes on from NC_085995.1 coordinate 22,643,777, forward strand.
TGCTGTTCTTGCTGTGTTATTCTGTGCCTCCTTCTCTATTTCTTTTAATTAGAGCAAAAAATCAGTGAAATGCCAAGTGTCAGTACCAGAGAGGGCTGAAAGACAGCATAAAGGACCTTTTAAACTCTGACAATCTTTAATAAGGCTGCAGCGTCTAGCTTAGGTAAGAGTGACAAACATTGTGGCCTGAAGCATGAAGGAATGTTGTTTGCCATAAAAATATCATTGTCAACTTCTAACTTCTAAACATGGCATGTCATAGATTTAGGAATGAATGCAAGTGAATGAATCAACAGCTGCTAATGTCCTTCAGTTTTCTAACACGTTGTATGACGACTGCAGCCCTTGCTTTTAGTATTTTTTTTAATGGCATCTATAAAGTTGTTTACTTTATCTTCCATCATTCTTCTAGTCTGTGAAGGGTCCAATGTTTATACACAGCTGTAATGGATGTATGTCTTGGCAGTACATATACAGTAGTTCTGCCTTCATGGCATTGCTTTCACAAAAGATATTGGTACATGATTTTGCTATCAGATATATATTAAGGACTTTTTACAAGGTAAAAAAATAGCATTTAGCTTTTTTGGTTTTAGCTATGGTTAGTTAGAAAATTAGGAGGCTATCTTACCGAGTAAGATGACATTAAAGAACGTTTACCAATACAGTTAACAATTTGTGTTGCTGTATGTACACTGATCAGCCATAACATTTAAACCACCTCCTTGTTTTTACACTCACTGTCCATTTTATCAGCTCCACTTACCATATAGAAGCACTTTGTAGTTGTACAATTACTGACTGTAGTCCATCTGTTTCTCTACATACTTTTTTAGCCTGCTTTCACCCTGTTCTTCAATGGTCAGGACCCCCACAGGACCACTACAGAGTAGGTATTATTTGGGTGGTGGGTCATTCTCAGCACTGCAGTGACAATTACATGGTGGTGGTGTGTTAGTGTGTGTTGTGCTGGTATGAGTGGATAAGGCACAGTAGCGCTGCTGGAGTTTTTAAACACCTCACTGTCACTGCTGGACTAAGAATAGTCCACCAACCAAAAATATCCAGCCAACAGCGCCCTGTAGGCAGCATCCTGTGACCACTGATGACAAACAGCAGCAATAGATGAACGATCGTCTCTGACTTTACATCTACAAGGTGGACCAACTAAGTAGGAGTGTGTAATAGAGTGGACACGGTATTTAAAAACTCCAGCAATGCTGCTGTGTCTGATCCACTCATACCAGCACAACACACACTAACACACCACCACCATGTCAGTGTCACTGCAGTGCTGAGAATGATCCACCACCTAAATAATACTGGTTCTGTGGGGGTCCTGACCATTGAAGAACAGGGTGAAAGCAGGCTAAAACAGTATGTAAAGAAACAGATGGACTACAGTCAGTAATTGTAGAACTAAAAAGTGCTTCTATATAGTAAGTGGAGCTGATAAAATGGACAGTGAGTGTAGAAACAAGGAGGTGGTTTTAATGTTATGGCTGATCGGTGTATATTTTAGGTCACAGGATTCTGTAAATTATTTAGTCACAAAGAAAAGACACATTAGCATAAATTATTAAAATCTTGAGACCATGACATGAGTTTAGATTCACAGGTCCAAAAAGCTAAATAAGCAGAAAGCTTTTGCACAAAAAGAATGGGTGAAAATTCCATAAAAGAGGTGTCCTAAGCTTTGCACGTACCCAAATCATTTATTTGTGGTTATCAAGACAAAAATATTCCAGGTACTATTGCTGATGGTTAAGAAAGAATAGAGAAATCGATGATGTACATTAGATTTTAAAAAGATTATTCATTTAAACTCAAAATTATGTCAATTTATGTTACAAAAACTGTTTGTATATATTAAAAAAATCTGTCTGTTTAGTGAGATTTCTTTCAGTTCTATGTGATCCGTGTCCTTTCTGTGTGAAATTTGCATGTTCTCCATGTGTCTGCGTGGGTTTTCTCCATGAGCTCCTGTTTCCTCCCACAGTCCAAAAACATGCAAGTGAGGTGAATTGGAGGTATTAAATTGTCCATGACTGTGTTTGACATTAAAGACTTGAACTGATAAATCTTTTGTAACTAATAATTACCTGTCCTGTCATTTATGTAACCAATAGAGGTGGGCGGATGGATCCAAATATCGATATTATCGATACCAACGTTGGTATTGGTATCGGATCGATACTAGTGTGATGGGATCGATACTTTAGTTTTACTTTTTCTCCGCTACATTCAGCACGTTTCTACCATTTCGTCAGAAAGTAAAGACCATATCTGTACAGACAGACCCGCTCCTCTTACATCTTACATGCACACCCTGCTCCTCCCCTCCTGCTCTGCTGTGTTTTGTTGTGGTCCCGTCACACTGTTATAATCTTACCATTGGTAAATTGGTAGGCATTGGAAGATTCTAAGTTTTTGAATACTTTGCTTTGCAGATACAGAAATGGGGCGATTTTATGGAAATAATCGTGTAAACTATACGTACGTAAAGTACGGACCACCTTACGCACAGGAATCGGAGCATGCGTAGTGAGGTTCTTATTCCGTGTTTTGGTGAATGACAGCTCCTTTTGACTTTTGTGCTTATAAATGTAAACAGAATAGCAGAATAGACACATGTATTTGATCACTTTTAAAAATTTACAAATGTATTCACCCAGCAAACACAACTATGCGTTAGCCGCTTTGTGGTGATACGCCATGATGGTAAAGTTGTGAGAAAGTAAAGCAACAGAAACAAGAAACTATTTACAACCCTACTGAGAGCGGCTACGTACTAACAATGTATTTATTATGAAAATTCATTCAGATTTAGCAATTTGATGATGCATCTACCTTAATTATTAAAAAGAATCGGTATCAATATCGGCGATACTGGCCCTGTATTTACTTGATATATCGGATCGATACCAAATTTTGCAGTATTGCACACCACTAGTAACCAAAGCATGTAAAACATGACGTTAAAATCCTAATAAATAATAATATAACAGTGGTGAAACAGATGTGGTTTTCATATTTTTTAAGTTTTAAGCAGCTTGATCTGTCATCAATGAGATCTTTACCTCTCTGGCAGATTTTTTCTGCTTCAACTCAGCATGGCTTCATTAACAGCGAACCTCCGAAAGCCATGGAAATCTTTTCAAGCCTTAACAGACAAAAGAATACATGAAACCAGATGTCTGACGTTTTGAATAGCAGATATTTCAGTAACATGTCGGTGGATAAAATGTGAAGAATATTGGTGTTATAATACTGTTTTCAGTTTATAATCTGCATGTTTTTCTGCATTAAGCAATATTTTTTTTAGGTTCAGTGAGTCTATACATACATATTTCTGTAAGCAATACTAGATAAAGGCAAATGCATGCTTTCTATGAGACCTGTAGTCAGCTACCACATCTGCTTATGTGTGATGGTAGGATTTCAACAGGTTTGTGTTCTTAGACCCTTGTCTTTACTAAGGAAGCACTTTTGTCGGTTTGAATAAGAGCATCTGGTAAATGCTGTAAATGTAATCAAAGATCGATTATGTTTTCCACTTAGTGCCAAACTTCATGATAAATCAAAAGGAGCATTTTTCAATGCAGGATCTAAAGTAATGTAGACCTTCTACCATGAACAAAACATACATTTCTGAAAGGATTCTGGGATTTCTGAGAACTATCAGTCTGTGTAGGTCAAGGATAGAAACCACTGCTAAATGTACATGGCCTTCAATCCCTCAGACCCACCACAACTCTGATCTGACACACCCGTTCACTTATTCATTTACACCTGGTAAAATTCAGAGCAGCTTATCAATGTTTTGCATGTTTTTGGAATTCCTGCACATAAGACATATGAACCTTTTCACACATAGTTACCAAAGACAGGGATAAAACTCAGGTCTCAGCACCTTATGTTTTTGGTATGTAGTTTTTTTAATTCAATGCATTTCTATCTTGTCTTTACGGAACATCGTCCCAGAAGTGGTGTGTAACATTTAGAAGGTCCTCCGCAGAACAAAAAAAAAATACCTTAAAAGCAATTTAGCAAATTAAAAATTTAATATTTGGTTATTATATTTATACAGAAGAACACTAGAAACATTGTAAAATAACGGCTCAGTTGTTTATGTGCAAGAATGGGTCAAAGCTTGTTACTTCTGTACAAAAAAGTGTTCAGAATAATGTATGTCTATAAGGGGCAAGGTTAAACAACACGATTAAATGCCCATGACATTCATGTTCTCAGATGCCACTTTATTAAAAAATAGGGATGTAACGATGCACCACAAGACAGTTAAAAATCGGTGCACATGTGCCACGATTCGAATCGGTTATTCATTTAAGATAAATCGATATTCACTTTAAACAGCAGAGGGCACTGGCTCTATTCACCTCGCCTGGTTGACGGCACTTCACGAAGTTGCCAGGTAGGGGATTTTCCAGCCAAATTTTTTTTCATGTGAGGATACTTTCTTTATTTGTATTATTCAATTATTTATATAATGTTGGATTTGTTTTAAAATTTCATTTCAGTTTTTTTTTACACAATAAGCATTATTTGGCATAGTTTTTACCTACCTCAAATAAAAGGGCATTCATTATTTAGATAAATAAAAGATAAGCACAAATACAGTATTTTCTTTTTCTTTTTTTAAAAGAGAAATAATAAAAGGAAGCTTTGTCATAATATGTCTTCAATTTCATTTTGTTTAAAAAAAATCGTATCGTAAACCCAGTATTGTGAATCGTATTGCATTGTGGGTAGAGTGTATCGTTACATCCCTATTTAAAAACCAACATGCTTCTGTAATTATTATAATCACATAGGCTTACTAATACTTTGGAAAACCATTGTCAGCAGTTGCAGTTCATTATTGCATCTACAAATGCAAATTAAGACTCCACTATGCAAAGCCAGTCTACAGGGTGTCCATCTTCAATGTGTTTCCACTATTTGTAAAGCAATATGTATGCGTGTTTATTTTAGTAAACTTATAGTTAGTGATATTGTATATGTGTTCAGACTTTAGGGACACCCTGTATACATCACCAACACCCAGAAGCTTTTTCTGCATTCAAAAGCAATGTAGTGCTCTTGTTATCATCTTTTAAGGGAATCTACAATAACCAATCTACAATGACTAATTTGGAAAGATATCCTACAGACACTGCATACTCATGTGAAAAGTCTCAAGCTCAAACACTATATTGCAAATAATTTGTCACCATGTACTGTACATAATATTATGAAAAGAGTCAGGGAATCTGACGAAATTTCAGTCTGTGTAGGGCAAGGCTGGAAACCACTAAAATGTATGGTGCATCATGAAGAGAAATGAGACAATGATGACATTTACATTACATTTACATTTTCAGCATTTAGCAGACGCTCTTATCCAGAGCGACTTATAAAAGTGCTCCCATAGTGAACATTGCCTTAGTTTAAGAAGACAACAGTCCCAGAATACAAATCTGCTGAAACCCTGTTAGAAAATTTTTTTTAAATGCAAGAAGTACATGTCATCAAGTGTTTAGTAAAGAGGTGGGGTTTTTGAAGACAGCGAGAAACTCAGATGTTCGGAAAGACAGGGAAAGCTCGTTCCTCCACTTGGGTGCAAGTACAGAGAAGAGCCTTGATGCTTGTCTTCCTCGAGTTCTAGGTGGAGGATCAAGTTGAGCAAAACTAGTGGCTCGGAGGTTGCGTGGTACAGAGCGGGGTTTTGTTAGACCTCGAAGGTAGTTTGAAGCTGGTCCATTTTTGGCTTTGTTGGCGAGCATCAGTGTTTTAAACTGAATGCGTGCAGCTACAGGAAGCCAATGAAGAGAACGCAGCAGTGGGCTGAGATTACAAGTGACTGGACCAGAATCTGAGTGGCTTCCATGAAGAGAGTAATGGACAAATCTTCTTGATGTTGTAGAGGAGTCATGTTGGCTACATGAGAAAAGAAGGTCAGCTGGTTATCCAGAACAACACCAAGGTTTCTTACATTATTAGATGGTCTGAGCTGGGAGTCATCAACAGAGATGACTAGGTATTGGGTTGGAGATTGTTCTCCAGGAATAAGTAACAGCTCTGTCTTGCTGGGATTAAGTAACAGCTCTGTCTTGCTGGGATTAAGTTTTAGATGACGAGCTGACATCCACTGTGAGATGTCTCGCAGACATGCTGAGATGCGAGCTGAGACTTGTGTGTCTGAAGGAGGAAATTACAGAATGAGCCGAGTATCATCTGCATAGGAGTGGTAGGAGAAGCCATGGGAGGTTGTGACCTTACCAAGAGAGCGGGTGTAGATAGAGAATAGAAGCGGGCCAAGTACAGAACCCTTAACCATATGACCATAGCTACTGAGCAGCTAAAAGATCATATCAAGCAAGATTTAAGAAAAAATCCACTGCAGCAGTTAGTGTCATCAGTTTGAAAACAATTAAAAATCTTATTAATAAAAAAAGCTTATGGAACACAGCTAAATATGTTTTTGTCCCACATTTTTCCTTTTTTCTCTCGTGTATGTGCATCAAATTTTAAATGTGTTCATAGTTCCAAAATACAACCCCAAATCAGAAAAAGTTGGGACAGTAAATCATTCAGCACTTTGTAATGTTGCCATTCCTTTTCACCACACTTAAAAGATGTTTTGGCACCGATGAGACCAAGTGATTTAGTGTTTCAGTTTTATTTTGTTCCATTCTTCCTGCAAACACGTCTTAAGATGTGCAACAGTACGGGGTCGTCGTTGCTGCATTTTTCATTTCAAAATTCTCCACACATTCTCTTTTGGGGACAGGTCAGGACTGCAGGCAGGCCAGTCCAGTACCCGTACCCTCTTCTCCCGCAGCCATGCTTTTGTAATGTGTGCAGCATCTGGTTTTGCATTGTCTTATTGAAAAATACATGGACGTCCCTGGAAAAGATGACGTCTTGAAGGCAGCACATGTTGCTCTAAGATCTCAATGTACTTTTCTGATCTCAGTGTACATTAATGCTGCCATCACAGAAGTGTAAATGACCTTTGCCAAGGGCACTGACACAGCCCAATACCATGACAGACCCTGGCTTTTGGACTTGTTGATGATAACAGTCTGGATGGTCCTTTATGTTCTCTTAAAAAAGACCTGGAATGCTGATTCATCTGACCACAATACACATTTCCACTGTGTGATAGTCCATCCTAGATGCCTCTGAGTCCAGAGAAGTCGAGTTTTTTTTTGCAGTTTTAAGTGGCATTTGTGTATGTAACTGTATTTTAGTGCTTGACAAAGGTTTGCCAAAGTAATCCCTCACCCATGTGGTTATATCAGCTGTTGTTAAGTGGCGGTTCTTGATGCAGTGCTGTCTTAGGGATCGAAAATCACAGGCGTTCAGCTTAAGCTTGTGCCCTTGGCCTTTACGCACTGAAACTCCTTCTGATTCCTTGAATGGTTTAATGATATTATGCACTGTAGAGGGAGAAATATGCAAATCTCTTCCAATCTTTCTTTTAGGTTCATTGTTTTTAAACATTGCAATCATTTTCTCATGCATTTGTTGACAAACTGAAGATCCTCTGGCCATCTTTGCTCATCAAAGACTCAGCCTTTCCTGGATGCTGCTTTTGTACCAAACAAATGATTACAATCACCTGTTGACATCACCTGTTTAAAATCACATTTTTTTTTACCTCATTACTAGCACTAAATTGCCCCTGTCCCAACGTTTTTGGAATGTGTTGCAGGCCTGAAATGCAGCAATGGAGGTTTATTAACAAATGAAATGAAGTTGAGCAGATAAAACATAAAATATATTGGGTTCAAACTGTCTGCAATCAATCAAAAGTTAAAGTAAATGTAAGGAACTTTGCATTTTTATTTCATTTGCATTTTCAGTATTGTCCATTTGGGGTTGTACAATGATCACTGAGAACAATGGAAATGTCTTCTTTCTTCTTTTTTTTCTCTGTTAAATAAAGATTCAAGCTAATTAAACAATCACAGTGTCTTCTTTTTATTGCATTTTTACAAAAAAAAAAACTTTTCTGGAATTGGAGGTTTGTTTTTACATATGCTATTGTAGCCTTTTAGAATTTCATTGTAGATAGTTCCGATGAAGCATAAACCAGGCTTTAGAGTTTTACATGGTTTTAGAGGAGATTTGGAAGTTATTGTGGCATTGAGTCTGTGCTAGAAGTGTGTGGGTGGATCTGTACAAGACGCTGTATGTGTATGTGTTTACACATGGATATGAGGGTATGAAAAGAGCTGGCATTCTGTTCGGGTGATGAGAGGAAAGAGAGGGACACAGATGGCATGTGGAAGCAAGACGGGCGAGTTTAGAAGAAATCGAGTTTAAAAATACTCATTTATATGAACTTGCATCGAATGTAGACAGACCACACAGTCCTGAAAATGTTCAAGATTGCCTGGGACAGAACAATGGTGACTACAGTGTGGCTAACTGTTGTTGCATATGTGTCACACTGAATGGCTTCAGATTGGTTAACAAACCATCATATTACTTAAATTGTTGGTACTAGGGTAACAAAAGAACAAATTATCCAACACGCGTATCACCTTTGTTAACAAGTTACTAACCCAGTTCCACCTGTCTGGTCAGGCATTAAAAAGACACAATTAGTGGTGCCTGAAAGATGAGGGCAATTAGGGTATCAGTGCATTACCACTGCCACAGTGACTTCTGCAGTCTGGTCCAGGCACCTGCATATGAGTGCTGGAACAATACAGACAGAGTTGCATAGTCCTTAATCTCTCTGTGAGAATTTGTGTAATGATGCAGCCAGCATCACATTTGTTGAAGGCGTGTGCTAACATGCTTAGCTTGACCAGCAAGGGTGTTGTGCAAATGGTAAAAGAGGTTTCCAGAGAGTACAGATAAATTAAGCATATCTAAATTAGTGCATTACAAAATGTGGAATAAATTCTGGATCCTCTTAATTAATCAACTAGTCTACCAAAATTTTACTTGAAAAGACAAGCCAGAATATTTTTTTCTATATTATTTGTGCATTTATTCCCAATTTAGTGTAGTCAATCTGTCTTCCGCTGCTGGGGGATCCCTGATTGCAGTTGAGGTGGGTATATTGCTGCTCACGCCTCCTCCAACCCGTGCGCAGCTCTTAGCGGAACCCTTTTTCACCTATGCACTCTGCACAGGCGCCTCTGTATCTGCCAATCAGGGTCCTTACACAGCATTTGAAGACCCCACCCACATAGTCCAGGTCATCCCGCCCTAGCAGAACCATGTCTGCTGCAGACACTGCCAATTATGCCGGCTAGATGGTGCACAGCCGACCGGTGGCAATACCGAGTTTCGGACCTAGGAGTTCAGAATCTCGGCGCTGGTGTGCTAGTGGAATATTCCACTGTGCCACCTGAGTGCCAAAGACAAGCCAGGATTGATTTCAGCCAACTCTCTATAATATCAGTTCCACTCATCACAAACCTTTCATCAAAGCCTATGCAATGATTAAAAAAAAAATTGTTTAAATATATCAGTTTAAATATTTTATAAATGATTTCTAAAGCTTTAGTACTTTGAGAGCTATTACCTTGAAATAAAGAAACATTGAACCAGTAATGAATTAGTCATATTTCATATTATGAAATAAGACTAGAATATGTTTTATGGGAAAGCAGCAAACTATGAGTAACTAAGAGAAACAACAGTGCTGTTCTAACATAACAACCAAGCATCTGGATGAAGTATAAATCTATTGGGGTTCTATGAACATACAGTCAAGCCGGAAAGTCTGCACACCACTTTCACCTTCTCCACGTTTTATTATGTTACTTGTTGTTATGTTACTTATAGACTTATTCTATAATAGATTGAGTTAATTTTTTGCCTCAAACATCTACACACAATCACCAATAATTATGAAGTGAAAACAGGGTTTAGAAAATATGCAATTTTATTTTACTGACAAAAATGGTTTATTTCGGGGTTACATATCTGTACACACCCGTAGCCTAATACTTTGTTGATGCACCTTTGGCAGCAATTACAGCTTCAAGGCATCGTAGGAAAGAAGCTATGTGCTTGGCACACTTGTTTCTAGGCATTTTTGCCCATTCCTCTTGGCATATCCTTGCAAGCTCCGTCAGGTTGGATGGGAAGCGTCGGTACACAGCCATTTTCAGCTCCTTCCACAGATGTTCGATTGGATTCAGGTCTGGACTCTGGCTGGGCCACTTAAGGACATTCACAGACTTTCTCCGAAGCCACTCCTTTGTTCTCTTGGCTGTGTGCTTCGTGTCGTTGTCATGTTGAAGGTAAACCTTCGCCCCAGTAACCCAGAGGTCCAAAGCGCTGTGGAGCAGGTTTTCTTCTGCATTTATCTTTCCCTCTATCAGGACTAGTTGGCCCGGTCCCGCTGCTAAGAAAACATCCCCACATCATGATGCTGCCACCGCCATGCTTTTTCTGTACCCTTCTTCAGATCTATGCCTTGACACAATCCTGTTTCTGAGGTCTGCAGATAATTCCATTGACCCCATGGCTTGCATGCTCTGATATGCACTGTCAACTGTGGGACCTTATATAGGCAGGGGTTGGCAATCCCCAATCATGTCCATTTAATTAAATTGAATTCTAGAAACATCTGAGGCAGTATCAGTGAAAACAAAATGCACCTCAGCTCACTTTTGGGTGTCATATTAAAGGGTGTGCACACTTGTGTACATATGATATTTTACATTTAGATTTTTAATAAATTAGCACAAATGTCTAAAAACGTGCTTTCACTTTGTCATTGTGGGCTATTTTGTGTAGAATTCTGTGACTAAAATGACTCAATCTATTATAGAATGAGTCTATAATGTAATAAAACATGGAGAGGTGAAAGAGGTGTGCAGACTTTTTTCAGCTTCACTGTATGAATTCAAAATTGGAATTTTATGGACAACAAGGGGCTCAAAAATTCTAGAGAAAAGCAAATCAGCATTTCATATTAAAGATTACTATACCAGCAGTCAAACATGGCGGTGGCAGTGCTATATTGTGTCACCTGGACAAGGTTTTTGAGGGTACATTAAATTCCATCAAACAAATTGGAGGATTTTACAGTACATTGTACATTTAAATGTCTAAAATCAACATAAATAGTTTTTAGCATGGGCTAATTAAAATCCTGACCTAAACCTTGTAGAAATGCTATAGCGAAATAAAAAAAATGAGCAGTTTATGTCCAGCACTGTCTCTTATTTGAAGCTGTTTCGCAAGACAGAAAAACCAAAAAGCCAATGAACCCAATGAATTAAATACAGTTCTCATTAAAATATATTGTTTTTGTCGAGTTCCCTCTTGTTTAATGATGTGAAATCATGCAGCACAAATGCACTAACTACAGAATCAGAAAGGGAGTTATTACGTTTTACAGCACTGTTCATTTCTACCTGTCTGTGTTTCTCATTCCTCATTTTGACAGGATGCTGGCTATAAAGAAAGGTAAACTGTTAAGCTACTAGGATGTAAAAATCTGGTTGTCTGTAATGAATCTTCCAGCTTTGCTCTGATCAACATTAAACGGAGTCACAGACATGCCATTTCTTACTAATCACCTCGCAACAAACAAACAAAGCATATGTGTCAGTCCAAAAATATGCTGTTAGTAACTGTTCTGAACTAAAATGCAAAGCTGGATCACATCTGTTTATCAGATATGAACTCAGAAAAAACAGGAAGGAGGGAATAAATAATATAACCCAGTAAAAAATAGGTCATGGGGAAACCAGTATAGATGTAAGTGAGGTCTTATAACATTGGATCTGCTCCAGGATGAATGAAAAACTGCTGACAAATGTCTGTTGGCAATGAGCTGCTGTGTGCAAGGTAACATGTGGCATTGGTTTTAACAATCTGTCTAAGTGTGGTACGAATTTACTTTTCAAGCCTGGAGCATACTTACAATTGCTTATGTAATGGATAATGAAATTACTAGAACATAATGCATTACCAGCATTATCTGTAGTAAATAGTTAATCAATTAGGAAGCTTAATGTTTTACTTACAACGTAAACAGTCCTGTTTCAGTGCAAATATTTATGCATATTGGTCCAAATCAGAACATCTAGACCAGGGGTCACCAACCTGTCCAGAGGGGTGTGACATTATGATATTTTTTTACTTCTAAAACTACAGCAATTCATGTTTCACCCACAGGAGACATATTTGATTAGTCTCGCTGACCACGCATGTCTAATGTTATCCAGCTCAGTCTGAAAAAAGGACAAACGGTGAAGATAAATTGGTGACAAAAACAATGACTGCGTTGTTTCAGCCAAGGACTCCACTAGCAAGGCCATTCATTCCGATATCAGCGATGGCGATTATGCGTAGTTCACTACACAATTTTTGCCCTGATTTTCACTCGCCGACAAGTCGCCGCAAGATGTGGCAGCTCGGCAGCAACTCGGCTTTCGCTTGGGGCTCACGCTATGTGTGAACTGTTCAACGACTCAATCAAGCGGCTTGTGCTCGCAGACTCAAAATCATGTAGTGTGAAAGGTGTTGCCATCAGGTTGTAATTGTTATGAACGTAAAATACAGAAGGGAAACCCAGAGGGAGGAGTTGTAAATATGTAAAACAGGTTCATAATATAGTTTATATCAAAAAACGTGACAAAACGTAGTTTGGAAGACCAGACAGACTCGTCTGAGATTCCTCATGGTGATAATGTAGTGTGTGACCCCCTATCACCGATCAGTCGTGTAGTGTGAAAACCACAACGACTTAAAAGACTCACGATTACAAGAGATCCAGTTGTGTAGTGTGAACTGTACAGTAGTGGTGTGCGATACTGCAAAATTTGGTATCGATCCGATACCAAGTAAATACAGGGCCAGTATCGCCGATATCAATCCGATACCGATACTTTTTAACAATTAAGGTAGATGCATCATCAAATTGCTAAATCTGAATGAATTTTCATGACATTTAAGTGTATTATTGTAATATATACATTTTTGTAAGTAGCTGCTCTCAGTAGGGTTGTAAATAAATGCAGTTGTTTAAAGCGGTCAGATTTCTTGTTTCTGGTGCTTTACTTTCTAACAACGTTACCATCATGGTGTATCACCACAAAGCGGCTAACTCACACCACATAGTTGTGTTTGCAGGGTGAATAAATTTGTAGATTTTTAATAGTGAAATAAAATAAAATAAAAAAATCGATGCTATTCTGTTAACATTTATAAGCACAAAGTCAAAAGAAAAGAGCTCTCATTCACCAAAACACGGAATAAGAGCCTCACTTCATGCTCCGATTCATTTGCGTAGGGTGCGCAATGTGCGCAAGGTGCATCCGTACTTTACGTACATATAGTTTACACTATTATTCCCATAAAATCGCCCCTATTTCTGTATCTGCAAAGCAAAGTATTCAAAAACTTACAATCTTCCAATGCCTACCAATGTACTGATGTCTGTTAAGATTTTAACAACATAACGTGTTACCACAACAAAACACAGCAGAGCAGGAGCGGAGGAGCGGGGTGAGAATGTAAGATGTGAGAGGAGCGGAGTCTGTACACTTTCTAACGAAACGGGAGAAACGTGCTGAATGTAGCGGAGAAAAAGTGAAACTAAAGTATTGATCCCATCACACTAGTATCGATCCGATACCAATACCAACGTTGGTATCGATAATATCGATATTTGGATCCATCCGCCCACCACTACTGTACAGCGATCTGAACAATTTTAAAGTCGTGTAGTGTGAACTTGGCATAATCAATCTACATCAATAGTTTAGACTGTCAAAGCAGAGTATCCTGAACTGGCTAATTTAGCAATTGATGTACTTTTGCCTCTGCTTGGCTCTGTGAACTAACGTTTTTTCTTCTCGTCTACATCAAACCCAAGTACTGCTTACGATTTACGACTAGCTGTATTTGATGTTGAACACAGATTGTCTATAATGTGCTTGCAGAAATATTTAATAAGGTAGGGTTGTATTATCTTTTGTATGTATGATGTGTACAATGGTAATTATATTATTTTAGTTTGTCAAGAGCTTTCGCAAGGGTTGATTTGGGCCGGAGGCAAGTTGAAGGTCAGCAGATGGGCTGCTCAGGTGGCGCAGCGGTAAAGTACTCTAGCACACCAGAGTTGGGCTTTCGAATACATCGTATCGAATCTCAGCTCTGCCTTTCTGACTAGGCTGGGCGGCAGCATGAACAACGATTGGCTGTTGTTCAGGGTTAGAGGGTAAGAAAGTCGGATCAGAGGTCCTCATAACTGGTGCGACTGCGGCCCCTGCTGGCTGACTGATGCCGCCTGCACAGTGCTGAGGAATAATGCTGATGGGGGTGTGGCCCTCCATACACGGTGCCCGTCAAGTGTATGAATTCGACTCGTGCAGGTGAAAAATGCAGTCTATACTGACTGTACATGCCGGAGGGGGCGTATGTCAGTTAAGAGGCATCCTCAGTCAGCGGTAAAGGGTCGAATCAGTATAGAGGACGCAATCAGGGTAATTGGACACGACTAGATTGGGGGGAAAAATTGGGGAAAAAAAAAGGTCGGCAGATGGAAGGGGGCACTTGTCCAAATAGGTTGAAAACCCCTGATCTAGACACTAGGTTTAGAGTGTGACGTACACTAACCTTTTAATCATATAGAAATTCTTTAGGTATTTGTACAGTTATAGTGACTTAAACTGTATAGTATACAGCATTTTATGAACTGTGGGATGAACTGTATCGTTTCTGTGACTGAATGTAGCACATACTTCTTTGTCAAACAAGAAGGGGCTCTATTAGGCCATGACCCCTTAAGCTAATTTGACTCTTGACAGTGACAGTTGTGTTCCAGCAGCTGCTGAATAATTAAGAATTTTAGTGGTTCTTAAACATAATTTGACATTAGACAACAGTTTTTTTTACTTAGGCAAAGAGATCACTTTCTACTTGGACTCTTGGGACCCAAAGCTGAGTCAATCTTATAACTCGTGCAATTCTGAAAAGATCTGCATTTGGTAAAGAGCTCTCCAGACTATCTGTGGCTCACTGTAATGGGTGCAGTCATTATATTACTATATCAGCACATCTGTAGAGAGTCATAATTAGAAAAAAAGGAATTATCAGGCCGTACTATATTGCTAAGAATATGTGGTCACCTCTTTAAACTGTTGAGTTCAGTTGTTTAAGCCACACCTATTGCTCCATTATGAATATAAACATGATGCCATAAGCATAAGGGAGTATGGAGGACGAAAAATGACATAAGTATAAATAAATAAATGCACAAATAAATAATGCAATAAATAAATTAATAAACTAATAAATACATTTTCGTCATGAAAAAGGACATATTTAAATAAATGGCTTGAATCTATTTCTATATTTCCATACATCAGATTTTATTTGGGCTGTTTCTGTATTTCTACATTTATTTATTTCTGTATTTATTTCGTTTTTTTCCGTATTGGTTAGCGAGTTGCAATCGTTTCGACTCTACTACTACTGTCTTGGCCCTACAGCGGCTGCGTTCCAGGCTGGCGCATTGCTAGCGTTGCGCTTAACTAGCAACCAGCAACAAGCTGTCGATGTTCAGTCATTTTAAGCAGTCCTGTGTTACTGATGGCGATTTTTTTCATAGTCATTGCAAATGATTTAAGATCATTGGCGAATGATTTTGAGAGCCACGCGCCAAATGACTACCTTCTGTTTCGTCTGGAAAGAGTAACTGATGGTTTAGTTCAGCTCAGTGCTGATATGGATGTGGACATTGACCTAACTGTGTTAGACAGTCTTCAAGAAGTCGCCCGCCAACTTCACATTCTCTCTGAGACAGAGGAAGCGAACGTTGGACGTCCATCCTACATTTTACCTCCGCATATAATCACCGCGGTCACGCCATCTGCACTTTAAAAAAGCTCGGTTTTACTGCGCGTCTAAACCGTATTATACGGTAATACAGCTGCGAAGATGAAATCATCTCTTTACAGCTTAATATACATTACTACCGAGTTCTGATGCACATAAAGTGTAGCAGAAACAAAAGTGTGTTACAGTCTATGTATAGAGCAATCTAAAAAGTTAGAAATTCAGACCTCTTTTATGAAAAAAGTGTGTATTTGTTTGTGTACAGACCGCTATTTTAAGAGCAATACAATGAAATTAACAAATTGTTATCAAGTGCCACCCATGCTGTCAGGAAGAACAATTACTCTAGTACTCATGGTGTGATTTTGGGACATTTTTACTGTACAAATTTGAATTAATGTGATAAACTTGATTAAAGTGTGTATTTGGTTGTGTACATACAGTGGTGTTCAAAAAAATAGCAGTCCAACACCATTGACCTGATAAGTAGAAATGCTATTTCTACATAGCAAAAATTTTACTTGAAAGTGTAGTAGAGTAATGAAAACAAAACAAACCCAACAATTAGGACATGCATGCCACTCATTCTGAGTAATCGAAGCATTGATTGAAAGGGGGTTGTTCAAAATAATAGCAGTGAGAATTTCAATTGGTGAAGTCATTCATTCTGCAGAAGAACGGTTGTCAATTTTGGCCCTTATTTAAGGTGAGAGGGGGCAAATGTTGGACAGCTTGGTCATAGCACATTTCCTTTTGAAATACTGGGTAAAATGGGTTGTTCTGATGAACAGCGTACTTTGATTAAAAAGTTGATAGTAGAGGGAAAAAACATACAGAGAAGTGCAGCAAATTATTGGCTGCTCAGCTAAAATGATCTCAAATGTCTTGAAGTGACAACCAAAACCTGAAAGACGCGGAAGGAAGCGTGGAACTACTGTTCAAATGGATCGAAGAATAGCCAAAATGGCAAAGGTTCAGCCAATGATCACCTCCAGAAAGATCAAGGAACATCTGAAGTTACCAGTGAGTACAGAAGATGATTAAGTGAAGCCAATTTACCAGCAAGAACTCCTTGCAAAGTCCCGTTGTTAAGAAAAAGACACGTCCTGAATGGGTTCAAATTTGCCAAGGAACACATTAACTGGTCCAAAAAGAAATGGCTCCACATTTGTGGACTGGTGAAAGCAAAATTTTATTTTTTTGGTCTAGTGGCCGTAGACAGTATGTCTGACGCCCCTTGAGCACTGAATTCAAGCCACAGTTCACTGTGAAGACAGTAAAGCATGGTGGTACAAAATGATGATATGGGATGTTTCTCATACCATGGTGTTACGTCTATTTATCACATACGAGGGATCATGGATCAGTTTAAATATATCAGAATACTTGAGGAGATCATGTTGCCCTATGTCGAAGAAGAAATGTCCTTAAAATGGGTGTTTCAACATGACAATGACCCAAAACATCTTGGTTACAGACAAACAAGATTGAGGTAATAGAGTGACCAGCCCAATCCCCTGACCTCAATCCCATAGAGAACTTGTGGGCTGATATCTAAAATGCGTTCTTTTGAGGCAAAACCCAAAATTGCAGAAGAACTGTGGAATGTCGTCTAATCATCCTGGACTGGAATACCTGTTCAGAGGTGCCAGAAGTTGGTCGACTCCATGCAACACAGATCTCGGAAACAATTGTAATGCCACTAAATATTCGTTCAGTAATTTAAACTAAAGTGAAACCTTAAACATTTTTAGTTTATAGATAAATTTTTTGAGTTTTAAAGAAAAATGCTGGCACTGCTATTTTTTTGAACAGCCTAATATTCATTTTTCTTAATTTTCTGTAAATGATGAACACAAACTGGCTAAATTTTGTTAATGTTTTGATTTAGAATTGAAAGTGTAGTATTTTCAGTGCATTTGCATTCATGGAAATAAAAGTTATTAGAATGATTTTGTGCTTTATTCACTTTTTAAAAATCACTGCTATTTTTTTTAACACTACTGTAGCTGTCTTTGAAGATTAATAAAATTAACAAATCAAATAGTTATCAAATGCCACCCATGCTGTCATGAAGAACACTTAGTCTAGTACTCATGGTGTGATTTTGGGACATTTTTACTGTACAAATTTGAAATAATGGCATGGCAAACTTATGTAAAGTGTCAATTCAGTTCAGTTTACACCACATTTAAAGTACAATAAAATTAACAAATCAAATTGTTATCAAGTGCCACCCATACTGTCATAAATAACAAATACTCTAGTACACAGTGTGATTTTGGGTCAGTTTTACTGTACAAATTTGAAGTGTCTATTTGGTTGTGTACAGACCACTTTTTGAAGATCAATAAAATAGACAAATCAAATTGTTATCAAGTGCCACCCATACAGTCATAAAGTACACTTACTCTAGTACTCATGGTGTGATTTTGGGACATTTTTACTGTAGGAATTTGAAATAATAGCATGGCAAACCTATGTAAAGTGTCAATTAGGTAGTGTTTAGACCATATTTGAAGTACAATAAAAATAGCAAATTAAATTGTTATCAAGTGCCACCCATACAGTTATAAAGAACACTTAGTCTAGTACTCATAGTGTGATTTTGGGACAATTTTACTGTAGGACTTTGTACTTTGTAGGAGTAATGTGATAACACACTTGTGTAAAGTGTCAATTCTGTTTTCTACAGATCAATTGTTGAAGATACAATACAATTAACTAATCAAATTGTTATCAAGTGCCACCCATAATTTCATGAAAAACACTTACTCTAGTATTTACTATTTTACCTTGGGACAATTATACTGTAGGATTTTGAATTTATGGTATGACAAACTTATGTAAAATGTCAATTTGGTTGTGTACAGACCACTATTTGAGGATCAATAAAATTAGCAAATCAAATTGTTTTCAAATGACACTACTGTGATCACGAAGAATGTATTTTTTTTTTATTTTTACTTTGGAGTAATGCAATGGCAAACATACATAAAGTGTCTATTCGGTTGTGTTAAGATCAATAAAAACAAGCAAATTGTTATCAAATGCCACTTCAACATTTAAAAAGAACACTTACTCTAGTACTTATTTTGTGATTTTGCGACAATTTTACCGTAGGAATTTGGTTTAATGTGATGGCAAACTTATGTAAAGTGTAAAATTACACCCCAAGAACCACGATGAACACTTATTGTAGTGCTCATGTGTTGATTTTCAGTTACTAATTACAAGTTTGCCATCCCATTATATCAAATTTCTACAGTAAAATTATCCCAAAGTCTAAATATACAGTGGGGGAAATAAGTATTTGATCCCCTGCTGATTTTGTAAGTTTACCCCCTTACAAAGACTTGAACAGTCTATAATTTTTATGGAAGGTTTATTTTAACAGAGAGAGACAGAATATCAACAAAAAATCCAGAAAAAAAACATTAAATAAAAGTTATAAATTAATTTGTATTTAATTAAGGGAAATAAGTATTTGATCCTCCTGCCTGGAACGCAGCCGCTGTAGGGCCAAGGCAGTAGTAGTAGAGTCGAAACGATTGCTAACCAATCCTGCTGTAGAGTGAGGATAGGACCCGCCTACCTTGTTAACATACAGACACAGAAATACAGAAATAAATAAATGCAGAAATGTGGAAATACAGAAATAAATAAATAAATGCAGAAATGTGGAAATACAGAAATAAATAAATTGTGAAATGTGGAAAAAACAAAATAAATGTATAAATACAGAAATAAATAAATGTAGAAATACAAAAACAGCCCAAATAAAATCTGATGTATGGAAATATAGAAATAGATTCAAGCCATTTATTTAAATATGTCCTTTTTCATGACGAAAATGTATTTATTAGCTTATTAATTTATTTATTGCATTATTTATTTGTGCATTTATTTATTTATACTTATGTCATTTTTCGTCCTCCATAAGGGAGTTTTAAACAGTGTTGAACTAATTACCTAAAACAGTTTAGGAAAAACCTGGTTCAGCATGATTTTGCCTGTGCACAAAGCAAGGTCCATTAGGACATGATAAAAGTCAGCATGGATGAACTCCAGTGGCCTGCACATTCAGTGAACAGCTTAAAAATGAATGATTTATTATTTATTGTCTAATTAAAACCAGGCCTTTGTATACACTTTTAAGCATATAATGTACGCAGGGACTAGTATCTCTTGGATATAAACTTTGGAGGTTATTAGCATCATTGTCTGTGAAGTGAATGGAGAAACCCACAAATCAGTATGTGTGAAAAGAAGAAAATCTGTAATTTTTTGCCAAGCATTTTAAACAGATATTCTATTGGAATGTTGAGCTTGCACCAGCTTTCATTGAAACGGTGGATTGCATTTCCAGTCACGTTGTTTTGGGGTTGGCACAGTGGCTCAGGTCCTGGGCTAAATCCCTGGGTGGGGCGGTCTAGGTCCTTTCTGCATGGAGTTTGCATGTTTTCCCTGTGTCTGCATGGGTTTTCTCCGGGAGCTCCAGTTTCCTCCCACAGTCCAAAGACATGCAAGTGAGGTGAATTGGAGATACTAAATTGTCCATGACTGTGTCTGACATTAAACTTGTGATCTGATTAATCTTGTATGTAACGAGTAACTACCGTTTCTGTCATGAATGTAACCAAAGTGTAAAACATGATTTTAAAATCCTAATAAATAAATAAACATTGTTTTGGAAATGCAAAATTCTCACTTTTCCTAACAAATAGCACAATCTGTCTCTACCCAACCAGTGGAGCTGTTTGTTTCCACACTGCTGGCTGGTGCTTTCTATGGTGTAGTGAGAATGTGATCCCATAAGGGAACCATATGCGTCTGCTTATCTAAAGATCACTGACTTGAAGGCAAAGGGTGGTCACACCAAATATTGATTTCATTTAGATTTGTCTTTTGTTTATTTACTTTGCATTTTATTAATTGACAAAAATCTTTTAAACTTTTGCATAGTACTGTATGTATTTGGTGGGGGTGTAAATATATTTGCTAGGTAGGAGTGAGTCACTTTGGAACCTTACCTGTGTGTGTATGAGTATGTGTGTGTGTGTGTGTGTGTGTGTGTGTGTGTGTGTGTGTGTGTGTGTGTGTGTGTAAAAGCATGTATTTGGTTGGGGTGTGAATACCTTTGCTCTGACATGTGGTTGTGTGTGCAGGCACACAAGCATGCTCTGCAAATGTTTTGCTAGGTGGTTGCCAAGGTGTACTCGTTGGCTGTTAAGATTTTCTTAGGTGGTGGCTAAGGTATAGCTAGATAGTTGCTATGGTAACAGGCTGTTAAAGAGTTGCTAGGGAGTTATTAAGATAATGCCAAGTGGTTGCTAAGGTGTTGCTAAGTGGTTGCTGTGGTAGAGGGTTAATTGCTATCGTGCTTGTTGCTGGATAGTTGCTAAGGCCTGGCTACCCAGCTGTTAAGGTGTACAGAGGTTGCTAAGCACTTGTGTACCCTTTTGACTATCGTTAATAGATACACTTAGGTCTCGTTCCCAAAAGAGTTTAAGGGAGTTAGCAGGGTCAGTATCAAAAGAGATACAGTACTAAGTAAGATGATGCCGAGTGGGTGCTTAGGTGTTGTTAGGAGGTTGCTATAGTAATGGGTTAATTGCTACAGTGTTTTGTTCAAATATGTGACTGTGTGTGTGTCCAAGCACATATTTGTTGGAAGTGCGAATTGATGAGCTTCGAAAGGTGATTTTGTGTGTGTGTGTGTGCAAGCATGTATTACGTGAGGGTGCAAATTTAGATTTGATTTAAGGCTGTTAGGCTAATTGGTTAATTGTTAATGAAAGGAAAGCCAGACGGAAGCCACTCCCTAGTAAAAGGCACATGACAGCCCGCTTGAAGTTAGCCAAAAGGCACCTAGAGGACTCTCAAAACATAAGAAACAAGATTCTCTGGTCTAATGAAACCAAAATCGAACTGAATACCAAGCTTCACGTCTGAAGGAAACCAGACACCGCTCATCACCTGGCTAATGCCATCTGTACAGTGAAGCATGGTGGTGGCAGCATCATAATGTGGGGATGTTTTTCAGCAGCGGGACCGGGGCGACTAGTCCTTATAGAGGGAAAGATGACTGCAGCTAAGTACACTGAGATCCTTGAAGAAAAACTGCTCCAGATCGCTCTGGACCTCAGACTGGGACGAAGGTTTACCTTTCAACATGACAACGACCCGAAGCACACAGCCAAGAGAACAAAGGAGTGGCTTCGGAGAAAGTCTGTGAATGTACTTGAGTGGCCCAGTCAGAGAAGTTGAAAGGGGTATGCAGACTTTCCGGCTTGACTGTATCAATTTTTTTTTTTTTTTATTGTGAAGTGAATTATTTTTTTTTTACATATTGCATGAGTTTTACACTAACACTAAACGGTAATTTTTTTTATTTGCATTGATAGTAATAATGTACATTAATGTAGTAAAGGAAATTGGTAGTTTAAAAGTCTAATATTATTTGGTTCAAGCATTCATTTTCTAAAAATAAGATAAAAATGACATCATTGGTCACCTTTTCCCAAAAAGATCCCTCCCCTATTATTGCATTAGCAATTTTCCATGCCAGCTAATATGATACAACACCTAGGCTTTTGGAATGCAGAAACATTTAACCAAAACAGGACCATTTAAATAAACTAGGGCTGTCAAAGTTAACGCGATAATAACGCATTAAAGCAATCTCAGTTTAACGCGATAAAAAAAAATAGTGCCGTTAACACAAATTCTATTTGGCTCTGCGAGTCATCCGTAGTTCATGTTGAGACTTGACCGTGCACGGCATCTCTCATTAAGACAGCGTTTCTCAAATGTAACCGAGCGTCGTAGCGTCGTAGCACTTGCTTAATAAAGAAATAAATACACGGTATATTCACAAGTTGTCGGGAGCATAACACTTTTATTACTTTTTCTGTTACGGTACCGAATAGCGGACAGCTAGTGTCGTTAGCCAAGCATGCTATTCCATGAACTATGGAAGCCCCAAAGGGTCAAAACACACTCACTTTGTGTAGAAACGTCCATCAAACCATTGTCACAATACAACCACAGAAAAGTCTGTTACAATAACTACGCCTTATCCCACCTAAAGCACCACTGATCTACAATGTTTGCTGATGGAGAAATTTTAACCTACAATCTGACATATATACGAAGTCAAGGGTCTCTGCTGGATAGTATTACTGCCTAGTATGTGAGTGAATAAAACTCCCTTACAGTTTTCTCTTGTCCCAGCAGTTTTTAACATAAGTACATTTAGCATAAATTGTGTTCACCATTTTAATTGTAACATTTCACTTAAAAATCCTTGTTTTCTATAACATTTACAAAGATTTTTTTTAATGCGATTAATCGCGATTAACTATATGAAATTCTGAGAAAAAATTTAATCGTTTGACAGCCCTAAAATAAACACAAACAAAAACGTATTTAATAAAGAAGCTACACTTGGAGTCAAGGTGTCTTGAGCCGTAGTTTGGCCTCTTCATGTTCAGAGTGCCCCAACAAAGCCTGAAAAGCGACATGGCTGCATCCGAAATCGCATACTTAAACAGCACATACTAGATCCAAGCAAGTATGCACTGAACAGGTTTCACCAAGTATGGAGTAAAATGTTATGTCGCTTCTGTAACTATCCATTAAAGATAGATGCTATAGCATGAGCTAACTACACGCTTATTAAGTCAAAAAATCTGTGTTAATTTTACTGCCCCAAAAATAAAACCATTAACTGCATACTAGCTCTCACTTCTGACGTGTGAAGCCAATGGGGTTGCTCAGCAGGTTACGGCAAAAGCTAGGATTAAGTACACAGTTCACTCATCTTGCTCTCAATAGATATAATTGTACTTTAATATCATTTTAATTTCAGAGCAGTATTCAAGGTGTAATGCATTATGTGCCGCAACCAGTAACTAAAATTCAGTATCCTGGCAGTAATTAGGGATGAAGAATGTGTGGTTGCTTCATTTACCTTTAATACATTCTTGTTATACCAAACTGGTTACACAATTACTTCATGATGGAATACATTTTCTTGCAGCATACATCTTGCAGCAAATGTACTGTACATGTTCTATATTGACCTGATATTAAGGTATTTAATGTACAGTATGCCATAGGCCAAGGCATGGTGGTAAACTTCAAAAGATAAAAAGATAATAAAAACATAATCTAGCAGTCTATTATGCCAGAGATTTACCTTCTTGTCACTGCAACAGTGACTCCTACTTTCTGGATAGCGGAAGTAAAGGAATATTTCAGTTTATATTATTTTATATGCAGTATGGTTCTGTAAGAAAAGCCCAAAAAATGAATTATACAACACCATCCCACTAGGACGGAACTAGAATTAGTTTTTCCATATACACAGCGCTGTAAGGCAGAGTCACAACTGTCATTTGCTCTTATGTCTAGTTCACACTACTCGATTTTTGCCCTGTTTTTCGCTCGCCAACGGGTCGCCGCTAGATGTGCTGGTTCAGAAGCAACTCAGCGTTCGCTCGGGGCTCGAAACTCGCCTCTCGATCACTATGTGTGAACTGTTCGGGACAAAACGTAGTTTGGAAGATCAGTCTGGCTCGTCTGAGATTCCTCTTGATGGTAGATCGTGTAGTGTGTAATCCCCTATCGCCGATCAGTCATGCAGTGTGAAATCCACAATGACTGAAAAGACTCCCGATGGCAAGAGATCCAGTTGTGTAGTGTGAACTGTACAACGATCTGAACATCTTGAAAGTCATGTAGTGTGAACTCGGCATTAAGTGAGGAATCTGATTAAGCTTAAATACATGCACCATTTGCAAGCGCCGTCTTTATTTATTATTTATTTTTCTTTTAATTACTTGCTTAATCCTGGGTTCAGTGCCAATGGGAAACATTGCCCACAAGGCAATGATAAACTTTGAACAGGGCACCAGTATGCTGCAGGCCAACACATGTTGCCAGTTCACCTATTGCATGGTTTTGTCAGTAAAAAGACATATAAAACGCCTCACAGAGGCTAGGATTTAGCCCTAGATGCCAGAACCTACATTGCTGTGCAGCACCCATTCTACCAGCATAATGCTTTACTGATTATTTATAGCTATAAATCAAAAATTTATAGGTGAATCAGATGGCAATGTATAAACAAATATAATGGTACAGGTGACACCTTTTGAGAAAGCAGCAGGGAGTGTGTATGCAACCATTTAACCATGAAAAATCATTTTGATCCCTGAACCTATCCGTATGTCTAAAAGAATAAAAACTCAAATCCCTCTACACACATCTAAGGAAAAAACTCAAATGTCAGAGACCTGTGCTTACTTATTTTTCCTTTTCCTGTCTTCCTGCTGCACTCTGTCGATGCCTGTTTAAAGAAAAATGTTCCTAACTGCTGATGAAAGATTGCGTAATGTAGATTATATAACAAAAAGTTATGGTTTAGAGAATCTTCTGTCATACACTATATTGCCAAAAGTATTCACTCACCCATCCAAATCATTAAATTAAGGTGTTCCAATCACTTCCATGGCCACAGGTGTATAAAACCAAGCACCTAGGCATGCAGACTACTTCTACAAACATTAGTGAAAGAATGGGTTGCTTTCAGGAGCTCAGTGAATTCCAGCGTGGTACCGTGATAGGATGCCACCTGTGCAACAAGTCCAGTCGTGAAATTTCCTCACTACTAAATATTCCACAGTCGACTGTCAGTGGTATTATAACAAAGTGGAAGCGATTGGGAGTGACAGCAACTCAGCCACGAAGTGTTAGAGCCACGTAAAATGACAGAGCGGGGTCAGCAGATGCTGAGGAGCTTAGTGCGCCTGCGCAGTCAATTGTTACAGACCTCCAAACTTCATGTGGCCTTCAGATTAGCTCAAGAACAGTGCGTAGAGAGCTTCATGGAATGGGTTTCCATGGCCGAGCAGCTGCATCCGAGCCTTACATCACCAAGCGCAATGCAAAGCAACGGATGCAGTGGTGTAAAGCACGCTTTCAATGGACTCTAGAGCAGTGGAGATGTGTTCTCTGGAGTGACGAATCACGCTTCTCCGTCTGGCAATCCGATGGACGAGTCTGGGTTTGGCGGTTGCCAGGAGAACGATACTTGTCTGACTGCATTGTGCCAGCTGTAAAGTTTGGTAGAGGGGGGATTATGGTGTGGGGTTGTTTTTCAGGAGTTGGGCTTGGCCCCTTAGTTCCAGTGAAAGGAACTCTTAATGCTTCAGCATACCAAGAGATTTTGGACAATTTCATGCTCCCAACTTTGTGGGAACAGTTTGGGGATGGCCCCTACCTGTTCCAACATGACTACGCACCAGTGCACAAAGCAAGGTCCTTAAAGACATGGATGAGTGAGTTTGGTGTGGAAGAACTTGACTGGCCTGCCTGAGTCCTGACCTCAACCCGATAGAACACCTTTGGGATGAATTAGCGGAGACTGTTAATATGACTGTTAATGCTGAGACATCATATTAAACCCTATGTATTAAGAATGGGATGTCACTCAAGTTCATATGCGTGTGAAGGCAGACGAGTGGATACTTTTGGCAATATAGTGTATATATGAAAGGCCTTCATCTGAGCTAAAAGATTTCCCTTCAGAAACCAGCTAAGACATTTAAAACAGTAATACCTGAAGCTTTATCTTCTTGTTTAATACAGACTAGGTGTATCTCATGTGTTATATTACATAAAACAGTAGGACATCAGTACACTGTTGCAGCAGCCAGTGTGGGTACTGCAAAGCACCAGGGCGCTGATTCTTATCACCAATCACTGCCTATGTGCAGTTTTTATATCCTTTGTCTGTGATCATGTTTTCTCTGCATACTCCTGTTCTTGCCATCTACCAAAATAAGCAGAAGGTGGATTGGCTACTTTAAATTGCCCCTGGAAGTGAACATCTCTATTTTTAACATCTATATATTTATTTATTAATTCATTTTCTCCTTTTTTCTCCCGATTTTAGCGTAGTCAATTTGTCCTCTGCTGCTGAGGATCTCTGATTGAGTTTGAGGAGGGTATATTGCTGCTCACGTGCCCTCTGACGCATATGCAGTCCTAGTGGACCCCCTCTTTACCCGCCTTTATCCGCTAACCAGGGTCCTTGCACAGCGTTTGAAGACCCCTCTCACTTAGTCCGGTCATTTCCCCACAGTGGCCAACTGGTGTCTGCTGCAGGCACTGCCAATTGTACCTGCTAGATGGCGCCCAGCTGACCAGTAGCAGAGCCGAGATTTGAACCGGGGTGTTTAGAGTCCCGGCGCTGTGCTAGTGGAATATCCTGCTGCGCCACCTGGGTGCCTTTATCTCCATGCTGGGTCCGATTTCCCCAGAATCACTGGCCACAATGCCCAAAATGGCAGCGTATTATATATTATATATTATATTCATGTTGCTGTATCCTTGAGCTCCTCTTATCACCATTTGCAGCAGGTTTTTAACCAATAAATTGCTGTTCTGTGTGAAGGCTTGGCAGTACAACAGCGAATGGATCCTGTAGTCTCTGAAGGAGCTGTTTTGACAACTATCTATGCACAGAGGCTACAGGTAAATGTCAGCAAACTGTCAGTCATTCTCCAGCCACTGCCTTTGTTGGACATGTGTTCGCTAGCTTCTGCTGGTTGTGTACTTACTAGCCAAATGTTGCTCTTGCTGGTTGTATGTTGTAACCTATCTGTATTTATCTTATGTGTTTTGTACTGCTTTGTAAATTGTTTTAAATAGCAAGTGTATGTGCCCTCCCCCCCCATTTTCCTTCCAATCTAGTCATATCCAATTACCCGGTTGCATTCACTTCCTCTTTACTTATGTTGACCTCCACTCTGACTGAGAAGAGCCGTGACTAACACACGGCCCCTTCTTCACATGTGCAGTAGCTGACTGCATCTTTTCACCTGCACAAGGCGAGTTCATATGCGGATCAGCTTTGTTATGGAGAGCCACACCTAGATCCTTATTATCCCTTGTCTGTGTGCAGGCACCATCAATCAGCCAGCAGAGGTCGTAATTACATCAGTTGAGAGGAATCCTCTCCGGCACCCCTTTTGAAGAACAGCCAATCATTGTTTAGAGCTGAGATTTGAACCAACGAGTTTGAGATGTCAGCTCTGGTGTGCTAGCGTGTTTTTTTTACCACTGTGCCACCTGAGTGCCCCTGTATGTGTTTATTCTCACATAAATATTGCTTCTTTGTTGGTAAACTGGTTTACATGCATCTTCTTTGTAGTGCTAGTGACCAGTCCATTGTGCGGCCTCTGTCTACCCTCCCCCACACCAGACAGAGCCCAACTAGCTGATAGCACCTCCTGGGATTCAAACCCTGGATCCCAGCAGTAGTAGGCTAGCATAATTTACCATAATTTATGCTCCACCAGTGTGCCTCTTCCAATTTTTATATATTTTTTTAATTTTATAATTCATATTTCAGATTCAAATTTCTGTTCTCATAAGTGCCACTTAATTGCAAAGGATATGTGCCCTGTGTTTCCCTGTCCTGGTGGAAATGCGCTGCCATGACCCTGACCAGGATGAGTCAGTTGATGAAAATAAAAATGGAAAAAGAAAAAAATGGGTTATCAAGTTTTGACTTTGATCCTCACCACCTGTCACCACCTGTCTGGAGTGAGGAGTAAAGAGTATATGTTCTTACCAGGTCCAGTGCATTTCTGCTAGAAACTCTGGTTTGCATTTCACCTACTAAAATGTGCCAGTGGATAGATTGGCTACCCCCAATCTATGTGTGAGTAATGTGTAAGTGTGTGTTGTCATTAGATGGATAAGCTCCCTGTCCAGGATGTATTACTGCCTTGCACTGTCCTGGTAGACTCAGGATGAAGCATAAATAAAGATAAATCAATAAATTGACATAAAGCTGTATGAATTTCTTAAGTCTGTCTACCTATTTTTACTTCGCCCCATATGGCACTCTTGAAGGCATAGATTGGTTTATAAAAGCTAATCTGAATTTGGTTC
Organism: Trichomycterus rosablanca; assembly: GCF_030014385.1. Classification (NCBI taxonomy): domain Eukaryota; kingdom Metazoa; phylum Chordata; class Actinopteri; order Siluriformes; family Trichomycteridae; genus Trichomycterus; species Trichomycterus rosablanca. The sequence continues at coordinate 22,672,571 of NC_085995.1, forward strand.
TGCCCTAGTAGGACTTTCCACCACCATTTGGGCAAAATTCATCACTAGTTACTCCAGACGTTTAAGCTGAATAGAGTCCGGCCCTGAAAGACTTGCTAACATACTAGTTAATGGTCATGGTAAATCCATTATTTTTATTATTACAACATTAAATCATAAAGGCCAACTCTCTCAGAGAGTGAGACAGTCTGTACAGTGAACAGTCTACCATGACCCTGTTCTAGTTATTTGTTTCTAAGTATTGCCAATACAATTGCATGTGCTTCACTGAATCTGTTGCTAGCAAGTGAAACATTGCATTTCTTAAAGTTTCCTCTGTTCAGTCTATTTTTGGGCATCTTTTTCAATTTATCTAACAATAATGTGTATAAACAATGTCTTTAAATTAGTGGTATTTAAAGCAGAGAAGCTTCCATGTCTAATATCCACACCGCACTGATATTTTGCCAATCTTGAATTACCTTTCAATAAACTTTTAAGCTCATGTTGTTGTGTTAATTTTGCAGAGTTAGGTTCTCTGGCTGCTAGAAACAGAAACCATGACATAATCCATTGTCAACATTTTTTTTAAAATAAGAAATGGGGTGGCACGGTGGCTCAGTGGGTAGCATTGTCACCTTACAGCAAGAAGGTCCTTGGTTCGCTCCCCAGGTGGGGCGGTCCGGGTCCTTTCTGTGTGGAGTTTGCGTGGGTTTCCTCTGGGAGCTCCGGTTTCCTCCCACAGTCCAAATACATGCAAGTGAGGTGAATTAGAGATACTAAATTGTCCATGACTGTGTTTGACATTAAACTTGTAAACTGATGAATCTTGTGTATTAAGTAACTATCGTTTCTGTCATGAATGTAACCAAAGTGTGTAAAACTCACTCAACCGCTTATCCAATTAGGGTTGTGGGGGTGCTGGAGGCTATCCCATCTTTTAATGGGCGCAAGGCACACAGTAACTCCCTGGATGGGGCACCAGTCCATCGCAGGGCAGACACACACACACACACACACACACACACACACACACACACACATTCTCCTATAGGGCAATTCAGTGTCTCCAATTAACCTGACTGCATGTTTTTTTTGGCTGTGAGAGGAAACCGGAGCTCCCAGAGGAAACCCACACAGACATGGGGAGAACATGCAAACTCCACACAGAAAGGACCCGGATTGCCCCGCCTGGGGATTGATCCCAGGACCTTCTTGCTGTGAGGTGACAGTGCTACCCACCAAGCCACCGTGCGTGTGCCGCCCATAGTGTGTAAAACATGACGTTAAAATCCTAATAAATAGTATAAAAAAGTATAAATTATACATTAATTATAAACTTAAGCAATCTGGTCAGGGAGATGGAAGACCTTTTTTTTGTACAAACCATTGCTACAACTTGAGTGGAAATTGTCCCTAAACGTGAATCATTGTGTACGTGTGTGTGTTGCTATGGGCTGGCATATTTAGTATGTATTCCTGAACCCAGGTTTAAAATAAAAAATGAATGCATTAACATGTATTATTTGACCTAACATCATAAAAACTGTTAGATAACAATATACAGAATACACAGTTTATTTTGGCACAGTTCAACGTGAAATCTGTGTCTAAGATCATGACTTAGTTCTTTCTGTGTAGCTGATCAAGCTAATTAAATCCTGACTGCTTCTGTGTGGCTGCTGAGCTGCCAAGCTGCTTGCTGCGTGGCACTAATGTAAGCATTATTGAAACTCTATGGCTCTATAAATACCTGCTGCACGAGGCAAATAATCACTCTGAAATCGTTTCTAAATGCCCAAGTAATCTTAAAAAGGAAATCAACACTTAACAATTTGTTCAGTTTACATCTTATTATTCTGACTGCTAACTTTATGTTATTTACAAAGTCAGTTATGTAATAGAGAACTGGCATTGTCATACCACACATCGTGCTCTACATAACCAAGCTAGTAAATCATATCATATGCACTGCTACGATTGCTCATGAATTAACACAAATACACTACATTACCAAACATATGTAGGCACTCCTGTCTACAACCCCTATTTCAAGAAGATTTGGGACATTTTGTACAATGAAATAAAAACTATTATTTTTTAACTTGCCCCTTTTAACTTGAATAATGTACAAATAAATGATTTCTAATAACTAAATCTGAGTACAGGGTTTATAAGGGTTTATAGAACATTCATAACACCTCATTTGAAACATTTTAAGCCTGTTTGTCAGGCAGCATTTCATTTTATTTTAAAGGGTTTCAGTTGGGTTGAGAATAAAGTCCTAAGCAGGGCTCTAGAGTTCCTCCACACCAGTTATCCCCAACCACCGAGCCATGGGTCATTAATTACCGGGCCGCACGGAAAGAATAAATATTACTACAAAAGCAATGAAAACACTGCTTCCATTTCCATTATCCTAGCTTTGTGAAGTGGGATTTTCTGCAGTTATGGCAACCAAAACAAAGTTATGGAGTAGGCTGGACATAAGGAACACATTTCGGGTATTATTGTCTCCTATCATCCCTAGGTGGGAGCATCTTGTTGTAGCGAAAAAGCTCAGGGTTCACAATGATTTTCCATCATTGGTGAGTAGTATTGTCATGCACTTTGTGTTCTCTATTATGCTTGTCGTATAATTTTATTTTAAATCCCCCCACCAGTCCGTGAAATGATATCTTATTGGAAACCGGTCCGTAGTGCAAAAAAGATTGGGGACTGCTGCTCCGCATCAAACTCCTCATGTCATTATTTTATGGTCCTTGCTTTGTGCAGTGGTGAAACTGGTAAGTGCTTATACCAAACTGTTGCCTCAGTTTGAAGCATATGATTTATTTAATATTATAATGTATTGATTAATGGATGTGGCTTAAAAATTTGAAGACTTGTCCATATACCTTTGGTCATATTGTATAGGTTGTACAATTAAGGCAAATGACAAACCTAACTGTACATTGTTTAATCAGATCGCCAGCCATTTTGGTTAAAAATGTAAACAATACCAACTTCTGTTACTATTTTAATCAGAATGGTATAACTAAGTTTGCTTTTTACGACAGGTAGCAACCTACCAATATAACTGAATAATTTTGGATAAGAGGTTAGTTTCAAAGTGTCCACTGTCATGGGTGATGAGCAGCTAATGATTGAGGCACCCCCACCTGAGATATTAAAGTATAAACCCAAGTGCAGGAGCCTTTCCAGAACAATGCTGTTACAGAAAAGCTAGATAAACAAAACTAAATGAACAAAACAAAATAACTAATTGAACAAAACATTAAATAAGGAATTAAACAAGAAAAAAACGGCAGCCTGAAGAAGTTAGGCCAAGCACTCAGCCCAGAGCTGAATACCGGTTATGCTCATAAAGTCTTGGCCCCAGGTATGGCAAGTGAAATTTAATTAGGTGCAGGGAATGCTTTGAAGTGTAGTTCAGAGAGAATGACACCAGGTCTGGATGTTACAGTCTCCAGTCTTGTACCAGGTAACAATAGTAAGGTAAAAATTTTCTGAACACATCAAGCTAAATAGTGAGCAGTCACACAAATGCTCTGTCTGACTTAGCAGAAATATAATGTTTAAGTATTGCATAATATAAAAAACAACATTACACAAGAAGCAAAGAAGTGAACAAACCTTTGCAAAATAATAAAGTTGTTTGACAATCAGACTTAAGAATCGTAGGGCCATTATGCAGAAGAGGTGAGTTGGTTTGAGTTAGACCTGTGTCCTAGCTGCCTAGCCAGATGTCTTGATTATAAGCTTTGGCGTCTGAGGTCATACTAATTGTGGTGGGTCGGTCTAGACAAAAGTCTGAGGCTGAAATTTGATTCCAGTATAACCCTTGGTAATGCTGTTACCTGAAAGGCAAGTAGATATCTGATAAGTAACATGTTTTAGAACAAAAAGATGTTTACATCATATTATATAGGACATTGATCATTTTATCTACAGTACATTAACAGGAAAATGTATAAATGTTATGTGAACTCTTTAGCATTGTGTTTGTACAGTGTATCACAAAAGTGAGTACACCCCTCACATTTCTGCAGATATTTAAGTATATCTTTTCATGGGACAACACTGACAAAATGACACTTTCACACAATGAAAAGTAGTCTGTGTGCAGCTTATATAACAGTGTAAATTTATTCTTCCCTCAAAATAACTCAATATACAGCCATTAATGTCTAAACCACCGGCAACAAAAGTGAGTACACCCCTAAGAGACTACACCCCTAAATGTCCAAATTGAGCACTGCTTGTCATTTTCCCTCCAAAATGTCATGTGATTTGTTAGTGTTACTAGGTCTCAGGTGTGCATAGGGAGCAGGTGTGTTCAATTTAGTAGTACAGCTCTCACACTCTCTCATACTGGTCACTGAAAGTTCCAACATGGCACCTCATGGCAAAGAACTCTCTGAGGATCTTAAAAGACGAATTGTTGCGCTACATGAAGATGGCCAAGGCTACAAGAAGATTGCCAACACCCTGAAACTGAGCTGCAGCACAGTGGCCAAGATCATCCAGCGTTTTAAAAGAGCAGGGTCCACTCAGAACAGACCTCGCGTTGGTCGTCCAAAGAAGCTGAGTGCACGTGCTCAGCGTCACATCCAACTGCTGTCTTTGAAAGATAGGCGCAGGAGTGCGGTCAGCATTGCTGCAGAGATTGAAAAGGTGGGGGGTCAGCCTGTCAGTGCTCAGACCATACGCCGCACACTACATCAAATTGGTCTGCATGGCTGTCACCCCAGAAGGAAGCCTTTTCTGAAGTGTCTACACAAGAAAGCCCGCAAACAGTTTGCTGAAGACATGTCAACAAAGGACATGGATTACCGGAACCATGTCCTATGGTCTGATGAGACCAAGATTAATTTGTTTGGTTCAGATGGTCTCAAGCATGTGTGGCGGCAATCAGGTGAGGAGTACAAAGAAAAGTGTGTCATGCCTACAGTCAAGCATGGTGGTGGGAATGCCATGGTCTGGGGCTGCATGAGTGCAGCAGGTGTTGGGGAGTTACATTTCATTAAGGGACACATGAACTCCAATATGTACTGTGAAATACTGAAGCAGAGCATGATCCCCTCCCTCCGGAAACTGGGTCGCAGGGCAGTGTTCCAGCATGATAATGACCCCAAACACACCTCTAAGACGACCACTGCTTTATTGAAGAGGCTGAGGGTAAAGGTGATGGACTGGCCAAGCATGTCTCCAGACCTAAACCCAATAGAACATCTTTGGGGCATCCTCAAGCGGAAGGTGGAGGAGCGCAAAGTCTCGAATATCCGCCAGCTCCGTGATGTCGTCATGGAGGAGTGGAAAAGCATTCCAGTGGCAACCTGTGAAGCTCTGGTAAACTCCATGCCCAGGAGAGTTAAGGCAGTTCTGGAAAATAATGGTGGCCACACAAAATATTGACACTTCAGGAACTTTCACTAAGGGGTGTACTCACTTTTGTTGCCGGTGGTTTAGACATTAATGGCTGTATATTGAGTTATTTTGAGGGAAGAATAAATTTACACTGTTATATAAGCTGCACACAGACTACTTTTCATTGTGTGAAAGTGTCATTTTGTCAGTGTTGTCCCATGAAAAGATATACTTAAATATCTGCAGAAATGTGAGGGGTGTACTCACTTTTGTGATACACTGTATATACAGTGGGGCCAAAAAGTATTTAGTCAGCCACTGATTGTGCAAGTTCTCCTACTTAGAAAGATGAAGCTCTTCTGTCCTCCACTCGTTACCTGTATTAATGGCACCTGTTTGACCTCGTTATCTGTATAAAAGACACCTGTCCACAGCCTCAAACAGTCAGACTCCAAACTCAACCATGGCCAAGACCAAAGAGCTGTCGAAGGACACCAGGAAGAAAATTGTAGACCTGCACCAGGCTGGGAAGAGTGAATCTACAATAGGCAAGCAGGTTGGTGTGAATAAATTAACTGTGGGAGCAATTGTAAGAAAATGGAAGACATACAAGACCATTAATAATCTCCCTCGATCTGGGGCCCCACGCAAGATCTCATCCCGTGGGGTCAAAATGATCATGAGAATGGTGAGCAAAAATCCCAGAACTACACGGAGGGACCTGATGAATGACCTGCAGAGAGCTGGGACCAAAGTAACAAAGGCTACCATCAGTAACACACTACGCCGAGAGGGACTCAAATCCTGCAGTGCCAGGCGTGTCCCCCTGCTTAAGCCAGTACATGTCCAGGCCCGTCTGAAGTTTGCCAGAGAGCATATGGATGATCCAGAAGAGGATTGGAAGAATATCATGTGGTCAGATGAAACCAAAATGGAACTTTTTGGTAAAAACTCAACTCGTCGTGTTTGGAGGAAAAAGAATGCTGAGTTGCATCCCAAGAACACCATACCTACTGTGAAGCATGGGGGTGGAAACATCGTGTTAAGGGAAGAATGAACGGGACCATGTATCGTGAGATTTTAAGCCAAAACCTTTGTTTTTATATATCTATTGGTAATTTTGTTGTTTGTCGATGAATAATTATATAAATAAATACATTTGGTGTGATTATTATTATAATTACTATTATTATTATTACAACCCCAAATCAGAAAATAATGGGACAGCATGGAATTTCTTACATGTACTTAAATGCTGATTCATCTGACCACAATACACGCTTCCACTGTGTGATGGTCCAGCCTAGATGCCTCTGAGCCCAGAGAAGTTGATGCCACTTTTGGACATGGTTACCATAAGGCTTGTTTTTTGCACAGTAAAGTTTTAAGTGGCATTTGTGCATGTAATTCCAAATTGTAGTTCTTGACAAAGGTTTGCCAAAGTAATCCCTTGCCCATGTGGTTATATCAGTTATTGTTGAGTGGCGGTTCTTGATGCAGTGTTTTGCTTATCAAAGCCTTTCCTGGATGCTGCTTTTATACCAAACCATGATTACAATAACCTGTTGACATCACCTTTTTGGAATAACATCATTATTTCATTTTTTCACCTCATTACTAGCCCTAAATTGCCCCGTCCCAACTTTTTCTGTATAACAAAAGTTCTTTTAACATCTAGCAAACTCTAGCTGCCTTTTTTCATTAGAGAAAATAAAAGGCTTTTTAGATACCAAGTAGTTTGTTGATAATACAGCTTTTTGAAATGTAATTGGCAGCTGGGGAGAAATATAACCATAAGAACTAAGTCTCTTCTGAAATGTGCAGTCTATTTTTTCTTTTATAATTTTAGCTTAAAATACAAACCCCATTTCCAGAAAAGTTGGGATTTTGTAAAGAGCAGTAAAAAGAAAAATCTGTGATTTGGACTTTTGAGTCTTTGTTTAACTAATAAATACAGTGGTACCTTGAAACTCAGTTCCAATTGGTTCTGGGAGTGGCGCTGAGTTAAAAGATGTTGAGTGTCAAGGTTTTTTTCCATAAGGATGTATGGAAAACTTGTTAATGCATATGTTTCCATGGAACTGCATATATTTTAGTCTAATATAAAATAATGGTGCTGTTTTTGACACTTATACACTTAAAATACTACAAATATAATATAAAAAACACTAAAATATAATTGAAAACAGTTACAAATCAATAAAAAATACAATATAATACAATATAACCTGCACTTCACCTTTACTTCTTTATTGTTTCCTTTTTATTGCTTCTTTAGCGTGGAGATGCTTGATCTTGGAATACCATATTCCTTAGCGAGTTCAGTAAAGGCGCATTCACATAATAAGCGGCACAATAGCTTTTGTGCTGGCTGTGCCGTCATTTCCTATGAAGTGTGCCAGTGCACAAAGCTTAACGTGACGTATTGTACTAAAACAAGCAAGAAAATTTATTAGTGAAGAGAACTTAAAAGCAGTAATAATTAAGAAAGGTTTAGTGTTTCTATGTCATTCTTTTAATATATTTGGTCACAAAAAGCTTTTAATAACGATAAGCAATTTAGATTCTCTCGGAAAAGCTGATCCTTACAATTTCTCAAACCCTGAGCTATATCACAAGTTTAAAAGTGAAACAGGAGAAAAATCCAGCTAAACACAGATACATGTGGAGCTTTCAGAGTAAATTTGACGGTTATTCCATACGAAATCAGATTTATCTCATATGCACACTTTGATGACGTCTTGCTGCACCGTTTAAGTCAAGCACTGAACAAAGTGGCAGTTCATTGTTGATTTGAAATTAAATAAATAAATTTTTAAAAAGCTGAACACGTTGAGTGTTTAAGGTAAACAAATTTTTGGACGAAAGACGTCAAGTTTTAAAGATTTAAAGTTTAGGGGACATTGAGTTACAAGGTACCACTGTATTATTATTTCAGCAGGACAGTGCAAGCCCTCATTTTGTATGTTCTACAACAGTGTAGGTTTGCAGTGCTAGTCGGGCCTGCCTGCTGTCCAGATCTATTCCTATAAAAATGTATGGCTTACCATGAATAGGAGAATCAGACAGTGGTGACCACAGACTTAACAGCTTAAAGCTTGTATCAAGCAAGGCAGTTTACAAAATATCACAACCTTTTTAGAAATTGGGATTTCATCTTAACATTTATTTCAAACTCTTTGTCTTGCTTAAATAAAATATGTTGAATATTACTGTAGCAATAGTTCTTCGGTGGAGGATAAATAAGGTAATTACAAAGCTCTCATGCACTTTTTTGTAACAATACCTTTCTTCTTTCTGAAAATCTAGCTTTCTAACCATGAAAACAGATCAGTGTGTTGCATTTAATTATGCATATTGCATATGGGTCATAATATATAGTGATATAATAAGCTGTAAATACCAATAACAACTTTGCATAAGTAAGCCCCAATTAATTTGATGTGGTTTAATGATATTGAATAACAAAAACAAAAGAGGTTAAATAATTGCATTTCCATATTATAAAAATATCAGACTGTGTTCAGACAGCATGTACAGCCAAACACTGTTAACCACTATGTTGAAGGTTTAATCCTGCCACACACACCCTGTCATTAAAGATTTATACAGGGTACAAAATTCTTTACCTTGAGTAAAAGCAAAACCATTCACGCTATTCTATTTTTTCCTGCCTCACAGACTGAAATTCGGATAATTACACAGTTCATTTAGGGTCGTGACCTGTCTCGGTCTACTGAGGTATGAGTCTCACGTCCACATCTGTGTGGGTGTGTGCTGCTGTCAGAATAAAATGAACCTGGAGATTTTATCTGATCAAAATTTCTGTGGCCAGTTTAGAGGGTTTAAGCTCGTCATGAATGTGCTGCTTTTCCTTATCATAAAATTTGTTCATGAATGAAAAGGGACATAGTAATGTATAGGTGCACTGGTTGATACTTAATTGTTTTTTTATATTGCATAAATTGATGAAACAATTTAGTTAAAGCAAGTGTATAATAACACTTAAATAAACAAGATACTGTAGTGTGTTGGAGCTTCTGAGAAAAGAATTGTCATGGAGCATAGCATGACTTACAGTTTGTGATACAGCTCTGTGTGAACTTGCCTCTGGTTTGTGAAAGGAAGCATCCAGTGATTCCACGTGTGTTAAAGGTGAAGTGTGCAAGTCTACAGTTTTTTTTTAACATGAACAGGGGTTATGCAACCAGCAGAGGAAAAAGTGGGAAAAATAGGTACAATGATAAACAACTCGCCTCCACTGCATACTTTCATAAAGTGCTGCAGTAGTAAAATCCAAATACTGTAGAAGTCACATCTTTATAAACAATATATTGTTTATGTGACTGTAACACAAACGTCGACGCTTGCAGCATCCAATTAAAATATAAAATACATCTCAGAGTTTTATATTAACAGGTATTTGTTCTTTATTTACTAGTAAACAGCCTTATTTAGCGAACACGATAGTGATGTAGAATATTAAGATGAACATAAACGCTGAGAGCAGAACCAGTTCAGCATTCAGAATAAAGCAATAAGCCACGAGAGGCCGTGCATTACTGTGATTTTAGCACGGGGATTACATTTTTGGCACGACGCGAAGCGGAGCGCCTAAAACTTCTTTCCCCGTGCTAAAATCATAACAGTAATGCACGGTCTCGAGTGGCTTATTGCTTTTATAAAACGGCGGTCAACATAAAATATAATAAATACAACAATGTTTAATTCATAAATGTATTTATTGTGTATAAACTTACAATAAAGCATTCTTCCGCGACGCAAAATAGTTCGATTAACAGTGTTGCTAGGCAACATGAGGGTGAAAATAACATTAACTTTTTCTATTCAGTGGCGTATTAATATGGAATGATGTGAGGTGGTCCTAGGTGTGCGTTTATCGGGGATTTTACAACGGCTTCGAACGCGGCTCAGCCAATCAGATTTTAGGACCGGAACTATCCGTTTTATAATGTAAATTTTAGTCTGTACCAAACTTTAAATCTTTAAAAAATACAATTATACACCGATCAGCCATAACATTAAAACTACCTCCTTGTTTCTACACTCACTGTCCATTTTATCAGCTCCACTTACCATATAGGAGCACTTTGTAGTTCTACAATTACTGACTGTAGTCTATCTGTTTCTCTGCATGCCTTGTTAGCCCCCTTTCATGCTGTTCTTCAGTGGTCAGGACTCTCCCAGGACCACCACAGAGCAGGTATTATTTGGGTGGTGGATCATTCTCAGCACTGCAGTGACACTGACATGGTGGTGGTGTGTTAGTGTGTGTTGGGCTTATATGAGTGGATAAGACACAGCAGAGCTGCTGGAGTTTTTAAACACCAGTTTTTTTCACTGTCACTGCTGGACTGATAATAGTCCACCAACCAAAAAATATCCAGCCAACAGCGCCCTGTGGGCAGCGTCCTGTGACCACTGATGAAGGTCTAGAAGATGACCAACTCAAACAGCAGCAATAGATGATAGCAATAGATCGTCTCTGACTTTACATCTACAAGGTGGACCAACGAGGTAGGAGTGTCTAATAGAATGGACAGTGAGTGGACACGGTATTTTAAAACTCCACTAGCGCTGCTGTGTCTGATCCAATCATACCAGCACAATACACACTAACACACCACCACCATGTCATTGCCACTGCAGTGCCGAGAATGATCCACCACCTAAATAATACCTGCTCTTTGGTGGTCCTGTGGGTCCTGACCATTGAAGAACAGGGTGAAAGCATGTTAAAAATGTATGTAGAGAAATAGATGGACTACTGTCAGTAATTGTAGAACTATAAAGTGCTTCTATATGGTAAGTGGAGCTGATAAAATGGACAGTGAGTGTAGAAACAAGGAGGTGGTTTTAATGTCATGGCTTGAGATTATGCAAATACGCGGTGAGAGTGAGTCTTAATTCGGTAAGGGTTCTCTTGTAGTTTTGCTGTCGATTTAAATTGAATGTCAGCTGTTGGAAATAAATTTAAATAATATTTTAACCAACAGCATTTATCAAACAATTAGTTCTTCGTTTATTGCTGTTTAACAGGTTATTTATGCACGTCCCTAATCCTAAATACATGTTAAAATTGTGAGAGACCCCACATATAAAGACATTTTAATTATTCAGAATATATTTTATCAGACACAAACGCTCCAGACTTTTCCAGGTGATTGAGATTTCTAAACCTATCCTAGCTAAATGAAGTTAGCTGCTTTGCACACAGTGTTTAGTTAATTAATACACAATACTGCTACAGAAATCTAAATAATCATAATTATATAGCAATGCTCCATCAGTCATCAGACAATCTGTTATGGTAGGAATGAAGTGCTTCTATCAGATGCTGGTTTTAAATTAGTTTGTTGGCCTTACTTATTTACAAATAATTTCTCATGCTGTTATCATGCTGTCACATCTGTTATCTGAAATAAATTTTAACATTCCACCAATTGCTATAGGAATTTTACTTTGTGTTGTTTGTAAACCAAATTGGTTTCTGTGTGACTTATTGTCACACTTATAGGGCCTGTGGTAGCCTAGTGGGTAGGGCTTTGGGCTATCAACCGGAAGATTGGCGGTTCAAATCCAGGCTCTGCTATGTAGCCACTGTTGGGTCCTTGAGCAAGGCCCTTAACCCTGTCTGCTCCAGGGGCGCCGTAAGTTGGCTGACCCTGCGCTCTGACCCCAGCTTCCAACACCAGCTGGGATATGCGAAGAAAGAATTTCATTGTACTGTACATCTGTATATGTATATATGACAAATAAAGGATATCTTATTGTACTAAAACAACGAGCAAGCAATTTCATTAGTAGAGAGAACTTATGAGCAGTAATAATTAAGAGAGGTTTAGTGTTTCTATGTCGTTCTTTTAATACATTAAGTCATGTTAAGCTTTTTTAACAATAAGCAATTTAGACTCGGATTCTTACAATTTCTCAGAACCCCGAGCTGTAACACAAGTTTAAAAGTGAAACAGGAGGAAAATCCAGCTTAACACAGATACATGGGAATGCTTTCAGGTTATTTCACACAAGGAATTTTACTTTGTGTTGTTTGTAAACCAAATTAGTTAGCAATCCAATTCAAAACTTTGAATTTTCTGGGCCTGCATTTGTGGATTCACTGAGTTTGACTGATCTAGACTGCGTGTTCATCCTCAGGTTCGTCATATTCAGCTTCAGGCACAGATTTCTTTTTAATAAATGCATTCAGTTCATTCTGGCCTAATGCCTTCAAACCTGCCACTTTAGAATCTTGCCTTTCAAGAGCACAATTAGCATATGTCCCTTTGCTAATCAGTTATGCTAATTCATGCAAACAAATGGTAGCCATGTGTTTGACCCTAGCAAGGACGGTCCCTGTGCATTTCCCTGTCCACTTCTTCAAAAGTGTGCTTGTGTCTGTTTCTGTCAATTTTTTTCAAAAGTGTCTTGGATTTATGTGCCCAACATCTGAATGTCGGTTATAAAAATCATCTGTAATCACTTTTCTAATTAACCAAAGTTGCACATCACACCAAAACAATGCTGTAGCAAACAGAGACTCTTAAACCTTGTCTTTCTAGCACTGCCTACTTATAAAATATTATTTTTTTTAGAATATGTTAGAATATCTCTCTCTCTGTGCAGCTCACCCATTGCTGTGTATACAATCAACTATACAAACCAAATTATATGCTTAAACCTTTTTTTAGGAGAAGTGGTTAATGAGAAGTAGTGGAAAGTAGACAACTGTGGTACCATTGCATAACAGAAAGCAGTCTTTTAAAGGTTTTAATTAAAAATACTACCAGCTTATTAACTATAGACTTTTGTAAATTCCTTATTTAATGCCTGCAATACAACGTTGTTACCAACAAAAAGTTACAAACAAAACAGCCACCATCTGTGATGATATAGAAGTGTGTGTTAGTGTCAATGACATGGGTAACTTGCACAGCTGTGGAGGAACTAATAATGCCGAGGGCCTTTTCCAGCTGTATTTACACATTCCAACTCTCATATGAAGGTAAAAATTACACTTAAAAATTCTGATAAATTATTATAATTTTATTAGTAAAGTACTTGGTTTAGATAAGTTACCAGCCCTATAGAGTAACATTTAAAAACTTGCTCAAACTGGTACAGCCAGTTACCTCCCAGATGACACACCTGGTTGATTGGGCACACTTAATATCAGTTGTAATGATTCTGATTAATTGTAGTGCATGGAGGGCATCACGGTGGGTAGCACTGCCGCCTCACAGCAAGAGGGTCATGGGTTCGATTGCCAGGTGGGGTGGTCTGGGTCCTATCTGTGTGGAGTTTGCATGTTCTCCCCATGTCTGCAAGGGTTTTCTCTGGGAGCTCCAGTTTCCTCCCACAGTCCAAAGACATGCAGTCAGGTGAATTGGAGATACTAAATTGTCCATGACCGTGTTTACCATTAAAGTTGAACTGATAAATATTGTATAAAGAGTAATTACCTGTTCTGTCATGAATGTAACCAAAGTGTGTAAAACATGATTGTTAAAATTCTAATAAATAGGCGCCCAGGTGGCGCAGCGCGATATTTAACTAGCACACCAGCGCCGAGATTCTGAACTCCTCAGACACGTTTCTGCTAGGGCGGGATGGCCGGACTATGTGGGTGGGATCTTCAAACTCTGTGTAAGGACCCTGATTAGCAGATAGAGAGGCGCCTGTGCAGAGTGCATGGGTGAAAAAGGGTTCCGCTAAGGGCTGCGTGTGGGTCGGAGGAGGCGTGAGCAGCAATATACCGACTGCAATCAGGGATCCCCCAGCAGTGGAGGACAAATTGACTACGCTAAATTAGGAGAAAATGCATAAATAAATCCTTAATCCTTAATAAAACCTTGTTTAGAAAGATGCTTCCAAAAGGGCTCTGTGATAACATTTTGGATAGGCACGAGTTAGGAAAAGAATACAAAAAGATTTCTGTGGCTTTAACTATCTCTCTGAGTACTGTTCAGAGCATCAACAGAAAGAGGAAAGTGTATGGCGGCATCAACACCCTGCAAACATTAGGGTCATCCATTTCAATTTGGATGACAGAACCAGGAGGATATTGATCAGGGAAGAGGCCAACTGCAACTTTGACTAACAAGTCTGTATGGCTGAGATTAATCTGCACATTACAACAATTTTATACGTTTTACACTAAACTGGCCTGTATTGCAGGGTGGCAAGAAATTTGGTGTTTCTGAAAAATTGGCATGCAAAAAGACGGAAGACTAAAATGGCATGTGAAAAAGGCTTTATGATCAGATAAGACCAAGATTAAACTTAATAAAAACTCCAAGTGGTATGTTTGAATAAAACCAAACACAGCATACTGCCAAAATTACACCACACCTAATGTGAAGCATGGTGGTGGGCACTTGTACTTGAAAATGTACAAGTTCCCACCACTACTTAAAAATGTGCAAATAAGACCAGAGATAGATGCACTATATAGTTAGAGAAATAAAGCTGGAGAAAGATACGCTATGTAAGTATTTAAACACCTGACCATGAGCTTGCTGGACGTCTAATTTCAAAATCAAGTGGTATTTAGAGTAATGTCTATGTTTTATTTTTAGCTATACAACAGCTCCTCTTCAGGCCTCTTGCAGCTCTGTTGAAATGTGTGCCTATCAGTCTAAACAGCATTTGTATGACTGGGCACTGGTCAAGAAATCCTCAACTGATGTTCCAGTTCATTCCAAAGCTGTTTCGTGGAGCTAATGTCTTTACAAACCTTGTATTATTGCATTATGTACAGTAATGCTGGAACAGAAAAGGGCCTTTCCTAAACTGTTGCTGCAAAGTTGGAGGCATATCATTTGTGGTGTCCAAATACAATTGTACATATAGTGTGTTTTTGTGAGTTTCAGGATGTAAGACAATAAGAAAATTTTCTATAGGCACAGTATGCTGCCATCAACACAACGTTTCTTTGTCAGGTAAGTCACGATCCTCATTCTTTACAATAGTGTGAGAAAGTACAGGTGCTAGTCTGCAATATATAACAATGGAGACCCCAGACTGTTTAGCAGCGGCGTTACCAAGGAAGAAAAGGAAGAATGTAATTTTGGGTTTGTACATGTTTTTTTACTTGAAATACCATTAATCATCTTAAAATGATTGCCCATATTTATGACGTGATTTTCTCCTTAATAAAAATAACAAATCCAGCAAAGACATAATAATAAATAAATAATTAAACTCTGAATAATAACAGCTAAACATTATTCTCTGCACCACTTTATAAACCAGCCTGTTTTGAAGGTGCAGATATGAAAATCTCTGCATCTTCAGAACTGTACTTTTCCAGGTACAGGGCTTGGTATTGCCATGGTAACAGAGGGTAAGGGAGGCGGGAACTGGAGGCCAGCACAGTCTACAGGAACACAGATTAGATGGTGATGGCATTTTTTGCAAAGCAATTTGTATGATCTTTAAATGTTATACTATACTAACTAAACTAATTACTAAAAAATACAGGGTTAAAAACAACTCATATAAATCCAGTTACATGCAAAAGTTATTTCAGTGCAAATTGCAAAATATTAAATATATTTATGAACAATGAGATGTATTAACTTACCATCAACAGATTTTAAACGTCACACCTCTAAACACATTGAACACTTTTCAAAATAAGTTTAAGATTTTAAAATGCTTATGAATGTAACTTAACTATAAGTTAAATTTGGATGCATATTTAGAGTAAACCACAAAGAAAGACCAAATGCAAATACATAATAATAAAATATAATAAATAATATTTTTTAAACAAACAATTCAGATAATGACAGTTGTTTCAGTTTTTGAGCAGGAGGTTCACAGGGGGCGCTCTTGCTCTGACTGTGACTTTTAAGGAATTATGACGTTCACTAGATTTTTTTACATTTTATACACACAAACATGGAACTATGCACACAATTTCTGTTTAATATATATATATATACACCG
Source organism: Trichomycterus rosablanca (assembly GCF_030014385.1). Lineage (NCBI taxonomy): Eukaryota > Metazoa > Chordata > Actinopteri > Siluriformes > Trichomycteridae > Trichomycterus > Trichomycterus rosablanca. The sequence continues at coordinate 22,688,891 of NC_085995.1, forward strand.
ATCAGCCATAACATTAAAACCGCCTCCTTGTTTCTACGTTTACTGTTCATTTTATCAGCTCCACTTACCATATAGAAAGCACTTTGTAGTTCTACTGACTGTAGTCTGTTTCTCTACATACTTTTTCTTTGGCCTGCTTTCACCCTGTTCTTCAATGGTCAGGACCACCACAGAGTATGTATTATTTAGGTGGTGGATCATTCTCAGCACTGCAGTAACACTGACATGGTGGTGGTGTGTTAGTGTGTTGTGCTGGTATGAGTGGATCAGACACAGCAGCGCTGCTGGAGTCCTAAATACCTCCTAAATACCGTGTCTACTCACTGTCCACTCTATTAGACACTCCTACCTAGTTTGTCCACCTTGTAGATGTAAAGTCAAAGACGATCATTCATCTATTGCTGCTGTTTGAGTTGTTCATCTTCTAGACCTTTATCAGTGGTCACAGGACGCTGCCCACGAGGCACTGTTGGCTGGACATATTTGGTTGGTGCACTATTCTCAGTCCAGCAGTGACAGTGAGGTGTTTAAAAACTCCATTAGTGCTGCTGTGTCTTATCCACTCATACCAGCACAACACACACTAACACACCACCACCATGTCAGTGTCACTGCAGTGCTAAGAATGATCCACCACCCAAATAATAACTGCTCTGTAGTGGTCCTGTGGGGGTCCTGACCATTGAAGAACAGCATGAAAGTGGGGCTAACAAAGCATGCAGAGAAACAGATAGACTACAGTCAGTAATTGTAGAACTACAAAGTGCTCCTATATGGTAAGTGGAGCTGATAAAATGGACATACTTTAAGACTGTCTGATAGAGCAGAATTCATGGTTCCATCAATTATGACTCATCGACAAGGTCCTGCAGAAGAAAGCAGCCCCAGACCAACACACTACTACCATCATGTTTGACTGTTCTTGTGGTGGAATGCAATGTAAGCAACCCATGTCTTCCAAAAAGATCCACCTTTGACTCATCAATGAACATATTATATCAAAAGTCTCAGGGATAATTCTAGATGTTTTTTGGAAAGTCTGATGAGACGTTGTGTTCTTCTAGGTCAGCAGTGGTTTGCACCTTTCGTATTGTCATATCATGTACATTGACCTTAACTGAGGCAAGTGATGACTACAGTTCTATTTATAGACTACAGATGTTTGACTGGGTTCTTTTATGACCACCTAAATGGGTCCCCAGTGTGTTCTTGGTACAATTTTGGTCAGCTGGCCACTCTAGGAAAGATTGACCACTATTCAAAATTTTCTCTATTTGTGAGTAATGGCTTATACTGTGGTTTGCTGGTTTGAGTCTTCAGTCACTGCAGCTTGCTGGCGTCCCAGAGCCTTAGAATTGGCTTTGTAACCCTTTCCAAATTGACGGGAAGCTCTTTGGAACATGGCATCATGTGCTGTGTTTTGAATTTGGATTCAGAAAGTCTGGCAATAATGAGTTGGTGTGGCTAGTGAAATTGAACCAGTGAATTTGGTCAACTGGTTGACGTAGTAGCTAGGGGGGCAGTTACTTTTTACATATGGCCAGGTAGGGCTGAACAACATTTTTCTTTAGTAAATGAAATCATGAAAACAGCCCCGGTTCTGGACTGCTTTGCTTGGAGGGGCGGTGAGAAAATCTGCCCCCCCGAAGCCGCTAAACAACAAATGCAGATGTTTTCAGGAGCCGTCGCGTTGTTTGGTCATGCCGCTGCCGAAACTCAGGTAGCTATTATCTAAAATGTGAATAGATACATTAAATAAACAATAAAAACAAGAATCTGTGATTTGTTAATTTGCCACCAAAGGCTCAATCTTAACAAACAAAGATGTGTCGTGGCTCACCACATTAATTGTCAATCAGTTCAAAAACAAATGCAAATCCATTCAAAAGATGAAAAGACTGTTATTAGTGAGGTGAAAAAGCCAGCATCTGTCATGGTAAAGGTTGCGTCAGCACTTACACCATGGGTTATTTTGCATATGTGTGAAACTACCATTGATGCATAGGCATTAATGCATATTGGCATTTTTAAAATACTTGCTGCCATCAATGCAATGTCTTTTCCTGGAAAGTACATGGTTGTTTTATCAAGACAATGCCAGGCATCATTCAGCATGTGCTACAATAGTGTAATACTGGGTACATGTGCTTGACTGGCCTGCCTGTAGTACAAATCTGTCTCCTATTAAAGAATATGGTGCATCATAAATAAAAGAGTCAGACAATGGTATCTGCTGAGCGGGTGAAGTCTTTTATCAAGCAAGAATGAGCTAAATGTTTACTTGAAAATGCAAGAATTAGTATCTTCAGCTGCCAGACAATAATGTATTTAATAGCCGTGTTGTAATACATTGTTAAACATGCTTCTGTCTCAAGTTTACATGTGGTTATATTTCAAAATACATTAATTTGGTCCTTAAAAAAGCTTTTTTTTTTTCTTTTTTTTTCAATTTTGTCAGTTAAATAGAGGCTCAAGAGAATTTACAAACCACAGGTTCTTGTTTTTACTGCATACCACTGCAGAATTATCAGTTTCTCTGGTTTTACCATTCGTATGTATGTGTTTGATTAAAATGAACAATTTAAAGTAATTTTTTTTAATAAATAACAAATTAATTCCTGTCTTCTTAGTCAGCGCATTGGCTGGTCCACCTATTTTCTCTTGAAGCTGTAATGCCGGATTGCTGGTTCTGCTTTTGGTTTTTCGGTGTTTGGGGCCTTGAAAGAGGATTGCACTGGGAGAGCGGAATGTCCCAGTTCTGCCGCAACATCCCCATTTTCTGGTGTGAGACACACCCTTAAATCCATTTGATGCACATTGGAAGTGAGGGTAGCTTGGTCAGGGGTGTCTACCTGCTAAGGGCTAGCACCGGGAGGCACAGAAAGTTCCATTACTGCCCCTCATGATTTGACAAATAGTTTAAAGGAACTACAGTGGCCTAGACAAAGTGTTTACCTCACTTTAAGTATGTTGGGATGTTCTCAATCAACACCAGTCCCTGACCTTACCAATTTCTTTACAGATTTTGACTAAATTGGCACAAATGACCAAAATTCAAAAATTGTACAAATGCTTTAGAGGAGAGTCCAGACTGTTATAACTGCAAAGAAGAGAGTGTATTTTCAAATTAATGACCATGGTTTTAAATAAACTCTCCTTCTTTTTCCTCTGCTCTTCCACCCTCTGCCCTTCTATCCTGCATTTCTGATCTCAGACACTGGATGCACGCTAACCTTCTCAAACTCAACACTGGCTATATACATTTTTATTACTAACATATAAATCCCTCAATGGTCTGGCCCCGGTCTACTTATCAGAACTTCTACACCCCTTTCCCCTTCGTGAACACTTAGGTCCTCAGATACTGGTCTCTTGTCTGCTCCGAAATTTAGATTAGTTACTGTTGGTGGCAGATCATTCAATGTCATGGCCCCAAAACTTTGGAATGCCTTACCACCTCTGCTCTTCATTTTCAAGTTTTAAGTTTGATTTTGAGAATAAAGTCATACACTTGTCAGTTCAGAGAAGCACCAGTCTTAGTAACTGGATAGGCACCCAAGCGCTGAGGGCAGCCTTCAATGCGCGTTACTGTGGTTATCCAATAACCCGCTATTATTTATGGGTCTAGATTAGCCGGGGCCGGCATTTTTGGACATGGTATCATTAAACCTCTCGTCACTTCTCGCGTTTGTTTTCATGACAAAACGTAGTTTGGGAGACTAGAGAAGCTCGCCTGCAATTCCAGTTGGTGGTAGATCGTGTTGTGTGAAACCCCCTATCGCTGATCAGTCGTGTAGTGTGAAAGACACACCGACTTGAAAGACTCCCAGTTCCCAGATCCAGTTGTGTAGTGTGAACTGTACAGCGACCTGACGACTTGGAAAGTCGTGTAGTGTGAACTTGCCATTACGCTAATAACAAACTGGTGCTGACATGCCAAGATTTCTTTATTTGAAACGATACGAAAGTATAACTTTAAATTTTAACACAATGAGGTTGCTATTGCCATAATATTTTAACTTTAATCTCGAAATTATTTTAACTTTATTCTCGAAATTGAAACTTATACGACTTCATTCTCGTAATAATATCGACTTTATTCTCGGAATCGAAACTTATACGACTTTATTCTCGAAATAATATCGACTTTATTCTCAAAATCGAAACTTATACGACTTTATTCTAAAAATAATATCGACTTTATTCTCGAAATAAAACATAAAACTTTATTCTCAAAAATAATATTGACTTTATTCTCAAAATCTGAACTTATACGACTTTATTCTTAAAATAATATCGACTTTATTCTCAAAATCGAAACTTATACGACTTTATTCTCTAAATAATATTGACTTTATTCTCAAAATCAACTTATACGACTTTATTCTCTAAATAATATCGACTTTTCTCAAAATCAAAACTCATACGACTTTATACTCGAAATAATATCAACTTTATTCTCGAAATCGAAACTTATACGACTTTATTCTCAAAATAATATCGACTTTATTCTCAAAATCTAAACTTATACGACTTTATTCTCAAAATAATATCGACTTTATTCTCGAAATCGAAACTTATACGACTTTATTCTCAAAATAATATCGACTTTATTCTCAAAATCGAAACTTATACGACTTTATTCTTGAAATAATATCGACTTTATTCTCGATATCGAAACTTACATGACTACTTTGAAATAATATCGACTTTATTCTCGAAATCAAAACTTATACGACTTTATTCTCGAAATATCGAATTTATTCTTGAAATCGAAACTTATACGACTTTATTCTCAAAATATTGACTTTATTCTTAAAATCAAAACTTATATGACTTTATTCTCGAAATAATATCGACTTTATTCTCAAAATCGAAACTTATACGACTTCATTCTTGAAATAATATCGACTTTATTCTCGAAATAATAACTTTAATTTCGAAATCGAAACTTATACGACTTTATTCTCAAAATAATATCGACTTTATTCTCGAAATCGAAACTTATACGACTTTATTCTCAAAATAATATCGACTTTATTCTCGAAATCAAAAACTTATACGACTTTATTCTCAAAATAATATTGACTTTATTCTCAAAATCGAAACTTATACGGCTTTATTCTCGAAATAATATCGACTTTATTCTCAAAATCGAAACTTATACGAATTCATTCTTGAAATAATATCGACTTTATTCTCGAAATAATATCGACTTTATTCTCAAAATCAAAACTTATACGACTTTATTCTTCAAATAATATCGACTTTATTCTCAAAATCGAAACTTATACGACTTTATTCTTGAAATAATATCAACTTTATTCTCGAAATAATATCGACTTTATTCTCAAAATCAAAACTTATACGACTTTAATCTTCAAATAATATCGACTTTATTCTCAGAATCGAAACTCATCTGACTTTATTCTTAAAATAATATCAACTTTAATTTCGAAATCGAAACTTATACAAATTTATTCTCAAAATAATATCGACTTTATTCTCGAAATCGAAACTTATACGACTTTATTCTCAAAATAATATTGACTTTATTCTCGAAATCGAAACTTATATGACTTTATTTTGAAATAATATCGACTTTATTCTCGAAATCGAAACTTATACGACTTTATTCTCGAAATATCGACTTTATTCTTGAAATCTAAACTTATTTGACTTTATTCTCGAAGTATTGACTTTATTCTCAAAATCAAAACTTATAAGACTTTATTCTCAAAATAATATCGACTTTATTCTCAAAATAATATCGACTTTATTCTCAAAATCAAAACTTATACGACTTCTTTCTCTAAATAATATCAACTTTATTCTCAAAATCGAAACTTATACGACTTTATTCTCAAAATAATATTGACTTTATTCTCAAAATCGAAACTTATACGACTTTATTCTCAAAATAATATTGACGTTATTCTCAAAATCGAAACTTATACGACTTTATTCTCGAAATAATATCAACTTTATTCTCGAAATTGAAACTTTAAAAAAGTACCTAAGTGTTTTTTTCTTTCCCCTCCTTTCATTTGATTTGTATTATGATATGCATGTAAAGTGACCTTGGGTATAAGAAGGGCGCTATAAAACAGATTATTATTATTATTCTTGACAAACTCTTTCCCAAATGTAAAATATTAAAGTACAAACACAAATTCAAATTTAAATTAGAAAATTCTGTCTTGAACACACACATATTTCTCTTTTTTTCTCTTCTTGTTGTAAATATTTATTACTAATTATTTAGTTTTTTATTGTTCTATGAATTTGATATGCTCTTAAAAGTCAAACCTCTCTCTCTTTCTTTCTTGCCCTCTCTCTCTCTCTCTCTTTCTCACACACACACACACACACACACACACACACACACACACACACACTGAATACTCTCTCTCTCTCTCTCTCTCTCTCTCTCTCTCGGCTGCTTTAACTTTCGTCCTTCGGATCCTGAACTCCGTCTCTCTCCCACCTGCGCAGTTCGGAGCTGCCATGAATCTCGCCGCCGCCTTTCCGATCTTCATCTCCGTGCTGCTGCTGCCCGCCCACGGCCTCTACATCTCCAGTAGCCTAGGTACGTCGGCGCTTTGTTTTTATCCCTATATCCGGACTTTCCACTCTGGAGAACGGTGATGATCGCGGGGCGAATCCCTGAATCCGGACTTTTCACTTTGGAGGATGGTGATGATGGCAGAACGAGTCTTGCTTCCTCATCAGGGCTGTATGCTCAGATCGTTTTCTTTTTCTCTACGTGAACTTAGTGCACTTACTTCTTAAATCTTTGGATCACTTCTGCATGCTGTGTCATGAGTGTTTGCGATGCGCTCTGGGCTACATGCACCGGGACGCGTTTTCTTTCAGCTTCCAGTTTTACTTCTAGCTCAAGTTATTGCGATCTAACAATGCACGTATACGTGAATTTTGCAAAGCTCAACAGACAAGGATGTTGGTTCCGTTTTGCGCACATTGCGTTATGGCACCACATGGCACTGGGCACCGAGCGCCGATCTGGATGCCAAAGCAAAATCACAATAAAGGAACCTTTTCTAAACATTCTCGCATGCCCAGTGTTGATATCTGAATATTTGAAATGCGGGTGATGCGCAGCCCACTTTGCGATCAAGGATGATACAGCGAGACAAGCTGTACTTTTGCTGTAGGTGTGGCACCTCACCTCACCTCAGCGCTTCAGTGCTGAGTGTCATTTCTGAGAGAGTCAGAATGTATCAAAGCGACAAACACATGGCATCTGCAAACAGGGCAGCGCAGCGAGCAGGTGGCAGAAGGGTAAAAGACTGGCACACGTGGCACCGTTTTAAAACCCAGCAGCAGGAAAACATAACTGGCATGGTCACTCCCCATGATTTCAAAGGCATCTATAAAATGCAGCATTAAAATAATAATAACAACAACAATAATAACGCATTAGTATTATTATTATTATTATTATTATTATTATTATTATTATTATTATTATTATTATTTAATTCTTGATCATAGTAACACTGGATCTAGCAATAAAATCAGGTACTAATCTATCACAGGGTATCATAGACGTACCAAGTACTTATTAACTTAGACTTGAATGCAATCCATCTTCTACCTGTTTGTAAGAGGAAAGCAAACCACTAAGAGGGAGCGCATATGGACACATGGAGAACATACCACATTTTTCTGTGATTTTAGGTGAGTTTTGAGCCGAGAAACTAAAAACTCTATTCATTATTATTATTATTATTATTATTATTATTATTTTGAATTTTCTATTTTCCCACTTTTTCCCCCCAATTTTTCTCCCCTAATTTAGTCATGTCCAATTACCCTGATTGCGTCCTCTATACTGATTCGACCCTTCACCGCTGACGGAGGACGCCTCTCAACTGACATGCGCCCCCTACGCACATTTTTCAGACTGCATTTTTCACCTGCACGAGTCGAGTTCATACACTTGACGGGCACTGTGTACGGAGGGCCACACCCCCATCAGCATTATTCCTCAGTCCTGTGCAGGCGCCATCAGTCAGCCAGCAGGGGCCGCAGTCGCACCAGTTATGAGGACCTATGATCCGACTTTCTTACCCTCTAACTCTGAACAACAGCCAATCGTTGTTCATGCTGCCGCCCAGCCCAGTCGGAAAGGCAGAGCTGAGATTCGATATGATGTAATCGAAAGCCCAACTCTGGTGTGCTAGCGTACTTTACCGCTGTGCCACCTGAGCGGCTCTATTCATTATTATTATTATTATTATGGGCACTCGGGTGGTGCAATAGACAATTATACTAGCCTGGTCTTTTTTTTATTTTTGTTATTATTTTTTATTTTTTGCATTATTCCCAATTTCCCTCCCAGTCTAGTCATATCCAATTACCTGATTGCATTACGCTTCCTTTCTACTGATGCTGATCTCCACTTCTGATTGAGGAGAGCGAGACTGATACACGCCCCCTGCGACACGTGCGCAGTAGCCGACTGCATCTTTTCACCTGCACGAGGCCAGTTCGTGTACGCAGAGCCACATCCTGATCGACACACTATTCCTCGACTCTGTGCAGGAGCCATCAATCAGCCAACAGAGGTCATAATTGCATCAGTAATGAGGTCCCTGCTCTGGCTACCCCACCCTGTATGAACAACAAGCCAATCGTTATTCATGTAGCCGCCCAGATGGCAGAGCTGAGTTTCAAACCGATGAGTTCCAAATGTCAGCTCTGGTATGCTAGCGTGTTTTACCGCTGCGCCACCTGAGCGGCAGCCTGGTCTTTAATGCAAGATGCAGGTTCATAATTGGCTATGTCTGTGAAGGGTGGGAAAAACTCTGCAATGAATTGGCCTCCCTTTCCAGGGTATTCCGAGCTTACAGTCAATATTAAAGTTTGGACCTGCAGTGACCCTGACCTGGATAAAGCAGCTGAAAATAAAATTATTATTAGAATTATTATTGTTGTCATTATTTTATTATTGAGAGGCACAGTAACACAGTGACTCAAGTGGCCACACAGCAACCCACTGAGGTGTTGAGTTTGACCAAAGAAACACAGAAGGTGAATTGGCTGTACTAAACCCCTGCATCTGTGAGTAAGTAAATCACACAGGAATCACTGCTACACAAGATTTATGTCATAAATCAACAGCTGTCAGTGCACCTGCAAAGGAGAATACTCCAGACTTTGTGTATGTGGCAGTTTTATCAGAGCTTAGGATTATAAAACTTATTTTTTATTTCTATATTCAACAATGATCAAAAGTATATGAACATCCATTCTGATTACTGAGTTCAGTTGTTTCAGCCCCACCCATTGCTTACAGGTGTGTATAATTCTTTAAAACAAATAACATGCTTTCAAATTTGTAGCAACAGTTTACCACAGGGGGTGGCTCGGTGGGTAGCACTGTCGCCTCACAGCAAGAAGGTCCTGGGTTCGATCCCCAGGCGGGGCAGTCGGGGTCCTTTCTGTGCAGAGTTTGCATGTTCCCTCCGTGTCTGCATGGGTTTCCTCTGGGAGCTCTGGTTTCCTCCCACAGTCCAAAAACATGCAGTCAGGTTATTTGGAGACACTGAATTGCCCTATAAGTGAATGGGTGTGTGTATGTGTGTGTGTATGTGTGTGTGTATGTGTGTCTGCCCTGCGATTGACTGGCGCACCGTCCAGGGTGTTACTGTTTGCCTTGCACCTATTGAAAAGCTGGGATAGGCTCCAGTTTTTTGTTTAGAAGTATGGTGGTCTACATGGTAGAGTTGGTATCGCACAACAACATAGGTTCTAAGAACCTGGGTGCCATCCTCACTTCTGGCCACGAGAAGTTTTACATGGGCAGTTGTGGTCGAAAGGTTGCTGGTTTAAGCCCCACCACTGCCACATTGCCACTGTTAGGCCCTTGAGCAAATCCTTAACCCTTACTTGCTTTGACAATATACTGTCACAGTGCTGTAAGTCGCTTTGGATAAACACGCCTGCTAAATGCCTGAAATGCTCTTTCATTGTCCACATGGATTATCTCTGTTCACTCCTCTTTTTTCCAGCACCCAAAAGCATGCAGTAGGTTGACCAGCTGCACAAAACTGCTCTAAAGTATGAGTAAGTACATATATATGTGTGTGAATTCTGGCAATAGATTGGTAATCAGTCCAATCTGTATTCCTGCATTGCACCTAATGTTTCTGTATGGGAGGAAAACCAGCAAGAAGATGATCAGAATAAGGTGATTGCTGTAAATTATAAACTCTTGTGTGTGTGTATTTCAGATGCCCTGCAGCATGTGCTGGGGGACTATGGACTGGTGAGGCCTGTACTGAGCGATGGGCAGGGCCGTTTCCTTTCACATGCGGTATCGGCAGACGCAGCTCGCGGGCAGTTCCGTAGGCGCCGGCGAAGAGAGGCGGAAACAGCAGATAAGCCGCAAGGAGAAAGGCTCTACTACAATGTCACCGTCTTCGGCCGGGAGTTCCACTTACGCCTGCGACCCAACACGCGCCTGGTGGCTCCCGGAGCAAAGATGGAGTGGCAGACATCAGGTGGCACCACATTTAAGCCATTAAACACCGACTGCATGTACGTGGGCGACATCACGGATGTACAGGGAGCTTCGGTGGCCATCAGCAACTGTGACGGCCTGGTGAGTTCACACTGGTTTATTTTGTTTTGTTCAATTGTTCCGTTTTTCTCCCAGTCTGTTCCTCGATTACTATTCTACTGTTGCTTGCACTGTCCATGTCTTGACCAAGGAGACAATTACTTTCCCTCTACAATATGCCTGCGGTCTCCGTTAGGTGCGTCTTTTCATCCGGCAAAGCCAGAGTCTTATACAGAGCTGTATCATGTGTTGTTATGCTGCTTTCCACCCTTTGTGCAGGCACCTCGACCTGCCAACAAAGGTCTCATTTGAAATATATAGTATACACAGTCTCAGCTGAAATCTGTGACCACAAATTCAGCCCTATGAAATAGAAATAAATTTTTTGATAAGTTGATTTGTAAAGCCTTATATATTAAGTTGAATAGTAAAGCCTTAGCACTATAGTAAGTGTTAACACATTAAATGGAATGTAAGCTCATTTTTTAACCAAACAGCCACACATTTAATGCTTAAAACTATGATACATTTCATCTTGTGGTTACCTGTCCTGTCATGAATATAACCAACGAGTGTAAAACGTGACGTTAAAATTCTAATCAATAATAATAATATTCTCCTGTTCTAAGAACCTGGGGCATCAAAATGTTGCAGCACTGTGGCAATAGCCCTTTTTGTTCCAGCATGACTTTGTCAGTGTAAGCCAGTTTGACAGACACTCTCAAGTCTTCGCCAGATATCTACAGACTTTTGGCCATTAAGTGTCTTATTGTCATTATTATCATCAAATAAATTTTAAAAATCTTTGCTGGCGCCCAGGTGGCACAGTGGGATATTCTGCTAGTACGCCAGCGCCGAGATTCTGAACTCCTCGGTTCGAAACTCGCCGTTGCCACCGGTCAGCTGGGCGCCATCTAGCGGGCATAATTGGCAGTGTCTGCAGCAGACATGGTTCTGCTAGGGCAGGATGACCGGACTATGTGGGTGGGGTCTTCAAACGCTGTGTAAGGACCCTGATTGGCAGATAGAGAGGCGCCTGTGCAGAATGCATGGGTAAAAAAGGGTCAGAAGAGGTGTGAGCAGCAATATATCCACCTCGACTGCAATCTGGGATCCCCCAGCAGTGGAAGACAAATTGACTATGCTAAACTGGGAGAAAGTAAGAGATAAATAAAATATAGTAAATAAATAAATCTTTGCTGATGGAAAATCATTGCCACCCTATTTAAGTCAGTAACTTGTAAAGTCATCAATGTCCACACATGTGGTCATGGTTATCCACACTATATGCATATTGTATATGAACCATATGCATTATACTCAATTATATAAGTTATTATAAATCAATTATGTGGTCATCTTATTTAGATTATAGAAATTATATGCATGCAGCTTGCGTCTTTAAGAGGAGTTATCAACCATTTTGGTGTAATTTTATTTATAGTCATTTTATTAATTATCTTGCTTATCTTTATGTAACAAATTAATTGCTACAGTATTTCTTTCATTAATAATAATATCCTTAAGCAAATTATGCATTAATATATTTGATAGATTTGCCATTACAATTGGCATCATATCTGTGAGATGTAAACAGCTTGAACTATAACCAGTATTGTCATATGTCTTTGATGTGTGAATGTGATTCATGTTGTACATATTAATAATACAATACAAACAAGCTGTGGGCTTAGATAGTGACAAAGCAATTTCATTGGAATGAAATGAGTGGTCTAGCGTAATAGACATGTCAATGCTCTAGAATTTGAATCTCAGCAGAGCCACCACCTTGGCAGGGCACTCAATAGACACAGTTGGCAGTGTTTGAATGAAGGGAGGCTGGATGGGCATGGTGACTACTACTGTCTGGCAGCAGAGTAAGATGAATGAATATTAATAGGGTAGCATGGTCCTTCAAACGCTCTAAGACTACGAATATGAATCCACTGCTGAGTCGTGTAAAGATCTGGCTGGCAGCTTCACAAATGCTGGATAAGGGGTGTGTGATAGGTAGAATATGCTGCAACAATCATGACTTGCCTGATTAAAAAGTGCACACAAGCATTTGACGAATCAGATCGATGGTTAGACGAAACAAAAAAAGAAAAAAAAATGTTAGCAATGATAGCATGTGTATACATTTTACGTGAATGCATGCAATAACAAAAACAATCGTGTTTGCATTCTGTGGGTGTGTTTGAAAACCTAGTGAGCTCTCTACATAAACAGCATTTTACATCATCCTACTCGCACTCCTGAGAAGAAGGCTGTTCGAATACTTAGATACCTTAAAATGCTGCCTAGTAAGGTACCTTAAATTTGAGTATTTTGACTGAATAACTGACTTGTAAGTCGATAATTTGAATCCTCTCTACTTAGGCAGCTGCCTATGTAGGCAGTCGACAGCAAGGCAGCTCACTAGGTTTTCGAACAGACCCATAGTATATATTGCTGCCTATCTTAGTTCTGAATGGAAGTGATGGTGCTGGCTAGAAAAATTGGTATTTTGCTGTGATGATTTTCTTTGCCTCGGTATGTGTGTGTGTACATATGTGTGTATGTTGCTTGAAGCACATTGCACTCTGATATCAATCAGAACTTAAGGTCAGTTGGTCAAGAGGTCATCTGAGAGAGAATTGATCCTCTGCTGTTTTTGTGGCCAGTTATGATGGTCATGATGGTGTGGCAGATTACGCCTGGTTGTGTTTTAACCTTATGTTTTAGTCATCTGCTTAAGAGAAATGTCTGTATAGATTTTTTTTTAAATTTATATAATATATTATATAAATATTATATATATATATATATATATATATATATATATATATATATATATATATATATTAGGGTGATTAATGCGTTACAATTTTAATCGTGATCAAAAAAATAATCGAGAATAAAATCTTTAATCAAACGATTTTTATTGGGCTATGTTTGTGCCACTTTAAACAAACGTCACTGTTGTAATTTGCGCTGCTTTAACACAGCAACATTGTGTTTATACTGTATAGTGATAACACGGGTCTTTTTCCAGTTTGCGTGAGTTACAAATTACTCTAGCTGCTGCTAACTTTCTTTCAGATGAATTTGGATGAGAAGCCCATTGAGTGTACACGTTGTGGAAACATTACAAACACTAATGTTACATGGATTGCAATGGACTGTAGACGCTTTAACATAGTTAATGATGTGGGTCGACATGACGTTATACGTGTTGCATCTAGAAACGGTTCATTGTAGTACCCTAAGCGCCTGTTTTCAGTGGCAGGGTTATGAACAGGAAAAGATTCTCACTGTTTCCAGATAATGTGAACAGATTTGTTATTTTAAATAACTGGCTGAAAGATGGGTAGCTCTATAGACATTGGCTGGCTTTCTAAAAAGAATTTAGATGTAATAATTGTATCATAATTTTATTAGTTTTTTATTGGTAAACATGTTCTTGCAATAAAAATGTGCTTAAAATTTTGCTTAGTTATTTGGGCAGTTGATTTGTAATTTGGTACTTTAATCATGATTAATCACGATAAAAAAATTTTTATCGCGATTAATCATGATTAAAGTATGTAATGGCCCCAATATATATATATATATATATATATATACAATATATACTGTATATATATATATATTGTAATTATAGCAGTAGCAACTGTGAGTTGGAATTCTGTGGAGTTTAATGGCCTCTCCTAAAGTAATGCAAAAGTTAAAAAAAAAACTAAGATGACAGTTCAGCCTTAAAAAAATAAGCAAACAGCAAACAGCACAGTGGGGTTATTACCTAAACAAGATGCAAATCCTCCTGACAAATAATCACATCATCACAGACGCTCTGTGTGCACTTCAGAAGAATATATAGAGAGTGGGCAAGAGTTCAAAACGCATGACAGTCATGACCTCCTACCGCACAAAACGGTAATTCTGCATAATGGCTGTCTTCCCAATCTAATCTTCACATCACACAAACAGCGGCAGTGGTGGCCAGAATAAAATCAGCTGGCATAACGGGCAGAACTAAGCAATAACAAAGCCTGTCTATTTAAACAGAGGATTTTTTCAGTTGTTATTATGAACCTTGGGATAGTGAGGAGTGAATTGTGTAAAATCATTTACATTTTTACATTTTTGGCATTTAGCAGACGCTCTTATCCAGAGCGACTCACAGAAGTGCTTCCATAGTAAACATTACCTTACTCTAGTTTAAGTAGACAACAGTCCAAGAACACATATCTGCTGAAACCCTGTTAGAACCAAAGTGTTTCTTTTCCAAGAAATGAATAAGAGCGTTAGTAAGTAAGTACATGTCAGCTTAAGTGTTTAGTAAGGAGGTGGATTTTTAACCGTATTTTGAAGACAGCGAGAGACTCAGATGTTCAGACAGACAGAGGAAGCTCATTCCACATCTTGGGTGCAAGTACAGAGAAGAGCCTTGATGCTTGTCTTCCTCGAGTTCTGGGTGGAGGATCAAGTGAGTGAGACTGGTGGCTCGGAGGTTGCGTGGTACAGAGCGGGGTTTTATTAGACTGCGAAGGTAACTTGGGGCTGGTCCATTTTTGGCTTTGTAGGCGAGCATCAGTGTTTTAAACTGAATGCGTGCAGCTACAGGAAGCCAATGAAGAGAACACAACAGTGGGGTGATGTGGAAGTGTTTAGGTTGGTTAAAAACCAGACGGGCAGCTTCATTTTGAATGAGCTGCAATGGTTTAATCAAGTAAAGTCTCTACTGTATTAACACAGCATTTTGACTGATATATTTTCAGCACATGCCCATGCTCTGACACTTAAGTGTTTAGCAGACTCAATGGATTTAAGTGACACTAGCCAATCAGACAGTTATTTTCAGAACAACAAGTGCAAAGGGAGAAAAGTGTAAAGATGGAAAACTTGTGACATATCTGTAAATAACATATCTGTAAAAGTGTAGCCTGTGTGGTAGAGAGTTTCACAAGTCTAAGGCCCCATTTTCACCCTATATTACAGTTTTTTCCCAGCTGCATACACACATTTCTCAAAATACACACTACAATCTGTATACAAATACAAACCTCATTATCACATACCTCATTCCCCAAGCCTCAATCCAACAGAGAAATGTACACTGTTACACACCCTACAAAAAACATACAAACTTTAAATAACCAGAAGTATGTGACGTTACTTCTTTTTTGCTACTGTAACAGTCTCCACTCTTCATTGAGGGTTCTATATAAACTGGCACCTTATTACTCACAAGAGTGTTTCAGGTCAGGCCCTGTCTTACAGTTAACATTCAAATGTATCACTATGTTGTTCAGTCAGGTTTACGTTAGGGCTGTGTGCAGGCCTCTGGAGTTCCTTCACACCAATTTTTTTGGCATGGCTTTGTACACATGAACAAAGTCATGATGGAACAGAAAGAGACATGTTTAAACTGTTGCTACATACACCGATGAGGCATAACATTAGGACCACTGACAGGTGAAGTGAATAACACATATCTCATTCATCATGGCACCTGTTAGTGCGTGGGATAAATTAGGCAGCGAGTGAACATTTTATCCTCAAAGTTGATGTGTTAGAAGCAGGAAAAATGGGCAAGCGTAAGGATTTGAGCGAGTTTGACAAGGGCCAAATTATGATGGCTAGATGACTGGGTCAGAGCATCTCCAAAACGTGTGCGGTGTTCCCGGCCTGCAGTGGTCAGTATCTATTAAAAGTGGTCCAAGGAAGGAACAGTGGTAAACAGGTGACAGGGTCATGGGAGGCCAAGGCTCATTGATGCAAGTGGGGAGCAAAGGCTGGCCCGTGTGGTCCGATCCAACAGACGAGCTACTGTAGCTTAAATTGTTGAAGAAGTTAATGCTGGTTCTGATAGAAAGGTGTCAGAATACACAGTGCATCACAGTTTGTTTCGTAAGTCGGTAGTTTGGGTGCAGTATAGCTCCCGATTCCTGGGGACCTGGGTTTGAATATGATTCAGTTCACTGTCTGAAAAAAGTTTGGTATTCTGTTCCTGTGTCTGTGTGAGTTTCTTTCAATGATTGGTCTTGTTTTTAAGTTGTCTCTTAGTATGAGTGAGTGAATAAAAAAGTGTGTACCTGCCAAGTCCTACGGTTTACCCATGAGATTTATGGCTTTTTTGTTTGGTTTAGTCTTGCAGGCATGAATGCTAATGTTACTTTTATACACTTAACGCACACAAACAAAAATGAAAATACTGACACGGTTTGAAAGTTTTTTTTTTTACAGCAACACTTGGTTCAGTATTTTAATTAGCTCTACTCAGTGTTTTATTTTGTCCATTAATCTAAAGCTTATTTCACACCCTAAAATGTAGTGAAGATTTGTGTGAATTGTTCAGAATAGTGTAGAAATAAAAAGCATTATTGGAAAGACTTGGAAAGCAGAATATTCTGGTTGTTTAATATAGCACTGTCAGGGCTTCACTATATAGGTGCAAACTGCTTTACAGGTAAAATGCAGCAAATTAATATAAATATTTAGGTATAATGAGCAGAACTTGCTTCATCAGTCTGCATATAGAACATTGGAGAAACAGTGTTTCACCTGGTAATGTGGGTGGCATGGTGACTCAGTGGGTAGCACTGTCGCCTCACAGCAAGAAGGTCCTGGGTTCGATCCCCAGTTGGGGCGGTCCGGGTCTTTTCTGTGTGGAGTTTGCATGGGTTTCCTCCGGGCGCTCTGGTTTCCTCCCACAGTCCAAAGACGTGCAAGTGAGGTGAATTCGAGATACAAAATTGTCCATGACTGTGTTTGATGTTAAAACATGTGAACTGATGAATCTTTTGTAACCGGTAATGACCTGTTTTGTCATGAATATAACCAAAGTGTAAAACATGACGTTAAAATCCTAATAAACAAAAAAGCCTGGTAATGCAGTGTCTCAAACCACACTATTTTCTGTATTGTGGTCAATGTAGGAACCTCTTTATAGAAGAGTATGGAGACTGACACACATACTGCACTACTGAAGTGGAAATTTAACAGTCGCAAATAGAATTACAAGTATGTTTTACAGTAATTAAGTTATTGTATTTGTGGAAAATACATTGTTTGTCACTATGGGCCAGTGCCTCTGCTTTTCAATACATTTTCATATATAATGGAAAAACTGATTCTGAAACTTCTCTCTATTAACATTTTTCATGTTTTACATTTTATTTTGCATTGATTAATAAAGGGGCAGCATGGTGGCACAGTGGGTAGCACAGTCATCTACTGGGCAGTTGTAGCCCAGTGGTTAAGGTTCAAAGTAATCAAAAGGTTGCTGGTTCAAGCCCCAGTGTTGCCATTGTTGGGCCCTTGAGCAAGGCCCTTAACCCTCGGTTGCTTAGACTGTATACTGACACAGTACTGTAAGTCGCTTTGGATAAAAGCATCTGCTAAATGCAGAAAATGTAAATGTAAATCTAACAGCACGAAGGCAGCCAGGGTCGTTTCTGTGTGGAGTTTGCATGTTCTCCCTGTATCTGTGTGGCACTGCAGTGACACTGACATGGTGGTGGTGTGTTAGTGTGTGTTGTGCTGGTATGAGTGGTTAAGACACAGCAATGCTGATGGAGTTTTTAAACACCTCACTGTCACTGCTGGACTAAGAATAGTCCACCAACCAAATATATCCAGCCAACAGTGCCCCGTGGGCAGCGTCCTGTGACCACAGATGAAGGTCTAGAAGATGACCAGCTCAAACAGCAGCAATAGATAAGCGATCGTCTCTGACTTTACATCTACAAGGTGGACCAACTAGGTAGGAGTGTCTAATAGAGTGGACACGGTATTTAAAAACTCCAGCAGCACTGTTGTGTCTGATTCACTCATACTAGCACAACACACACTAACACACCACCACCATGTCAGTGTCACTGCAGTGCTGAGAATGATCCAACACCCAAATAATACCTGCTCTGTGGTGGTCCTGTGGTGGTCCTGACCATTGAAGAACAGGGTGAAAGCAGGCTAAAAAAGTATGTAAAGAAATAGATGGACTACAGTCAGTAATTGTAGAACTCCAAAGTGCTTCTATATGGTAAGTGGAGCTGATAAAATGGACAGTGTGTGTAGAAACCAGGAGGCGGTTTTAATGTTATGGCTGATCAGTGTATGAGGTGTGTTTTGTTCACTAGCACAGTTTTGATTGGTGACTGAAATGTGCATTAAGATGAGGTATTTGTGTTTACAATAAGAGTGTTACATGGTGTGTAAAATGTTGCCATAAAAATAGCAATGCAAAAATTGTGCACCAAAAGAAACTAACATGAGCTGAAAATAATATTACAGGCCCAGTTGTGATCTTTATCTTCAGTCAAAATCTATACTGAAATGACTATATTTAAAAATAGCGGTGTAATGTCAGCTGTGCTATCAACCGGCCAGGGGGGAGGGGTGAAGAGTTTCTTCATTAGTGCTGCAACTACAGACTGCTGGCTGGTTGAAGGCGCCTGCTTAGAGATGGTGAACAATGTTGTTCATGACTTCACAATATGAAAGAGAATAGGCAAAATGGGACTGAAACAGTTGTTAATATTTTTTTGGGTAATGTTCTCTGAACATATAATTGAATTATTTGGTCACATAAGTGTCATTTTGTTGTTAAATCTAAATTCTGTGAATGTGTGAATGTGGAGTAATTTGTTCCTGGGCTAAAGCTAATGTCTAATTATATTATTTACAAGGACAATTAACCCATATTGCTGAAAATAAATAAAATAGCTAAAAAAAAAAAGAAGAATTTTGAAGTTTAGACATCAAAACCCTCAATTAAGCCCAGTAGAGATGATGTGA
The DNA here is from genome assembly GCF_030014385.1 of Trichomycterus rosablanca. NCBI lineage: Eukaryota > Metazoa > Chordata > Actinopteri > Siluriformes > Trichomycteridae > Trichomycterus > Trichomycterus rosablanca. The sequence goes on from NC_085995.1 coordinate 22,708,260, forward strand.
ACAAACAGTTTATGTCTTAAAAACCCAGCAGGGCAATTTAGGATTATTCACTGTGACAAACATGCAACAATAGAAACAATCAGCAAGGGTGTAATTACGTGCTCACAGAGCTCTATGTGTGATGAATGTGTATATGTATGCATCACAGTTTATGTGTTTATTTAGTCTGAGCAGTAAGCCTGCAGGCCTATGCCCAGTCTTCATGCTGTCCTTCAGCTTCAAACATTCAGGGTCACACAGCTCTACCTTGCTGCATATACCGTAGAGCAGCTTGAGATCTCAGCTCACCCCCACAGCACCACCCATCTTCACCCCTGGATATTTCAGTCTTCCTATTTTTATTTTCTGACCAAAATATGGACAGCAGGAACCATACTTTTTAAGTGAAACGTGTAATTATGTGGCTGCACCCTTTGGTGTGGAATGGTTATTTTAACCACCTTAGGAATTCTGAGTGTCTGCGGAAGGCAGTTATTTAGGAAAACAGCTGGCAGGAACATCTGCAAATGAGAAAGCTATTATTTTTCTATGAAGTAAATATTTTCGCTTGTTTGTTTTGTGATGTTTCGTGCAGTGATGCAGTCTAAGGTTTAAACAACATGATACTGGAGGACAAAATGTAAAGTTTTTTCACTGCATACTGCTTTCATCCTGTTCTTCAATGGTCAGGACCACCACAAAGCAGGTATTATTTAGGTGGTGGATCATTCTCAGCACTGCAGTGATACTGACATGGTGGTGGTGTGTTAGTGTGTGTTGTGCTGTTTGAGTTGGTCATCTTCTAGCCCTTTATCAGTGGCCACAGGACGCTGCTCACAGGGCGCTGTAGGCTGGATGTTTTTGGTTGGTAGACTGTTCTCAGCCCAGCAGTGACAGTGAGGAGTTTAAAAACTCCATCAGCATTGCTGTGTCTTATCCACTCATACCAGCACAACACACACTAACACACCACCACAATGTCATTGTCACTGCAGTGCTGAGAATTATCCACCACCCAAATAACACCAGCTCTGTGGTGGTCCTGACCATTGAAGAACAGGGTGAAAGCAGTCTAAATAAGTATGTAGAGAAACAGATGGACTTCAGTCAGTAATTGTAGAACTACAAAGTGCTTCGATATGGTAAGTGGAGCTGATAAAATAGTGAGTGTAGAAACAAGGAGGTGGTTTTAATGTTATGGCTGATCGGTGTGTATAAATGGTATTAAAATAGAGTGATCTTTATGTTTTATATTCAGCTATACCATTAACCAGTCTTACAAGGACTTTTCACTAGACTTGTATGTCTTTGGAAATTTGTGCCCATTCTGTCAAAAAACATTTGTATGGCTGGGCAATGATGTTGGTCAAGAAAGCTGGTAAAAAAATGTATGTTAAAGTTCATTGCAATGTGGTCAGCGGGGCTGAGGTCAGGGCTCTGTACAGGCCACTAGGGTTGTTTAAACCAAGCTTTTGTCTTGTCTTTATAGACTTTGTTTAGTTCACATGCTACCTAAAGTTGGAAGCATATAATTTTCTTCATACAGTTGATTTATTAGGCCTGTTAGCAATTGCTGTGGTTAAAACAGATGAATTCGAAGATTAGAAGCGGTGTCTTTATACTTTTGTCCATATAGTGTATATACAGTATAAGATGGTGCAGCTTAACTGTATTGGAGACTGGGTTTGGACACCTTCTGTGAGGTGTTTGACATGTTCTCAAATGTCCATGTGGTTTTCCTTTAGGTTCAAATTTGACTGGGTAAGGGAATGTGTGTGTCTGTTGCCTTGCGATTGATTCGTGTTTCTGCATGGCGCCTGACCCCAACCTAAATAAAACAGGTAAAAAAAGTAAAAATAAAGGAATAACTATAGTAAATAAGATAATAATAATAATAATTATACAATAATTAAACAAAATATTATTAAGAATAAAGTAGGAGATAAAGTGAGTGATGAGCACCTCTTATGTTTGTGGAGTTTGAATAATGGCCTATATTCACAGCCAAAGGATTAATTTGTCCCTGTATTATGTGCAAATGTTTTAGCCATAATAATTTCTAACAAGATACACTTAGGCTGTATTGTAATATGATACAATAAAGATGTGTCATATACCACCAGTGTTGTATCCAGTGTTACCACACTGGGCTCACGTTCCACCACAACACAAAGAAATGATGAAATATGAATTTAATAATGTGAGTAGTTACTGATGAAGCAGTGATCAGAACCTATATTGGCACATCTATTTTTATTTCTTTAAAGCAGTTATGTTGACCAGGTAAATCCCAGATAATATATTTAAACATGACATGCCATGATTTTGCTTGTAACATCTTGCATAACTTGGATTCATTAGAAAGTATTGGATTAGTATTCATATTGACCCATGCACAAAGCTTGAATATTGTTATTTACATGAAACTTCAAAGAACCACCATTCAAGTGCAAATAAGGTGGAATAGATTCCTTAAGAATCTGCAGGTGTTGGCAGTCGGATTCCCGTGGTATAATCAGGGGTTGTGTTCTGCAATGACAGACTGAATTGCTCATGCCAGAAATGGCCATTAGTGTAAAAGAAACTGACTCATACAGAGGTCACACTATAGGTTAAGATTAGCCAGTTGACATCCCTCTCACCAGACACCTTATAGGTACTACCTAAGGACATATAACCCCATCTCCATTTGCTCACAACCTACCACATGTTTTATGCTGAATGTACAACATCTGGATATATTTTATTGTGGGGATGGGGGGAGATCTAATGGGATAATAGATCTAATGGAACAAGACAACATTGCATGTGGCTCATGAAAATACGTCTTCAATTAGACATTAGTTGTGTGGTATAACAATTGGCACAAATGAATTCAATGAAAGAAAAAACTACCTAAAAGTCTTTGTCTCAGTCTCTATTCCACATTATTTTAGTTTCATTATACAAACCCTAATCAGAAAAAGCTAATAAAAACCCCCAGTGTGTTATGATGTGGGGAGGAAGGACCCAGGGATGCGGAGGTATAACTAAAAAGGGTTTTTATTTACAAAATCATAAACATAATATACATAAAATAAAAGGAATAACAGTAACAAAAAACACTTCGGGGAATCCCGAAGGCAGCCGGTGACGCCAGACTGAAAGAAACAAGGGAAAAAACATAAAAGGGAAAAAGGGAAAGCGCGAGGCGCGAACCCTGGTCGCTCACCTCCAGGCTGGGAGCTTAAGCACGCTGCCACAGCAACGCTGAAAGCAAAACCGCTCCCAGCACTAAAGAGGCGAAGCGACCGGGTTCGCGAGGTGGGAAACCTCGCGCTGTTGGCCGAAGAAGGGGGGATGACACCGCCGGTAGATAAATGGCACGGCGCTCACCAGCAGTTAATGCTGGTCAGCGCCATGCCATCCACCGGGTGTGGTTTACTTGCGGATTTATAAAGTTAAAAGCAAAGGCGCTGTCACCAGCCAGGGTGGCTGGGAAGTGGCCGTTTGCTCCTGCGCTCCAGAGGGCGGGACGTGACGCTGTCACCAGCGGTAGCTGGGAGGGGGTCACGTTCCTCTGGGCGCAGTCATGGGGTCTCTAGGTGGCGGCGGCACGGCGGCTCGACGGCTCGGCGGCAGCGGCCCGACAGCGACCTGAGAGCAACCACCAGGCGGCGGCGGCGGCACGACAGCTGCGGCACTCTGGCGGCAGCTTGGCGGCGGCGGCGGCGTGGTGGCGCCCACTAGCGGTGGCCCGGCGGCAGCGGCACGGCGGCGGCGGCACAGTGCGGCGGCACAACCTAAAGATAATAAAAAAAACAATAAACATAAAAGGACACCGCAGTGTCAAACAAACTCAAAGAAAGAAAAAAGAATCAGCCAACATGAGCAGAAGGTGCGACGGCTACAGCTCTGCACCTATCCCTTAAATAAGGGAAGGCACAGGTGTAGCCACTTCGCCCTAACGAGCTGGCCAGGTATTAAAAGGCACAGCTCGTTTCTGCTCTGTAAGGCCTGTGGCGTCAGGGAGAGATGGTACATTCCCCTGATGCCACAGAGCCTAACAGTACCCCCTTCTTAAGGAGACCTCTCCTGAGGTCTCCAGCCGGCGGTCCCGTCCCCACCAGTGGCTAAAAGCCACTGGGGGAGTGCCCCCCCAAAAAAAATCTTTGGGAGAGGACGGGGGTCCTCCGCTGGGTCCAGTAATGGTCGCACCTTACTGTTATGATGTGGGGAGGAAGGACCCAGGGATGCGGAGGTATAACTAAAAAGGGTTTTTATTTACAAAATCATAAACATAATATACATAAAATAAAAGGAATAACAGTAACAAAAAACACTTCGGGGAATCCCGAAGGCAGCCGGTGACGCCAGACTGAAAGAAACAAGGGAAAAAACATAAAAGGGAAAAAGGGAAAGCGCGAGGCGCGAACCCTGGTCGCTCACCTCCAGGCTGGGAGCTTAAGCACGCTGCCACAGCAACGCTGAAAGCAAAACCGCTCCCAGCACTAAAGAGGCGAAGCGACCGGGTTCGCGAGGTGGGAAACCTCGCGCTGTTGGCCGAAGAAGGGGGGATGACACCGCCGGTAGATAAATGGCACGGCGCTCACCAGCAGTTAATGCTGGTCAGCGCCATGCCATCCACCGGGTGTGGTTTACTTGCGGATTTATAAAGTTAAAAGCAAAGGCGCTGTCACCAGCCAGGGTGGCTGGGAAGTGGCCGTTTGCTCCTGCGCTCCAGAGGGCGGGACGTGACGCTGTCACCAGCGGTAGCTGGGAGGGGGTCACGTTCCTCTGGGCGCAGTCATGGGGTCTCTAGGTGGCGGCGGCACGGCGGCTCGACGGCTCGGCGGCAGCGGCCCGACAGCGACCTGAGAGCAACCACCAGGCGGCGGCGGCGGCACGACAGCTGCGGCACTCTGGCGGCAGCTTGGCGGCGGCGGCGGCGTGGTGGCGCCCACTAGCGGTGGCCCGGCGGCAGCGGCACGGCGGCGGCGGCACAGTGCGGCGGCACAACCTAAAGATAATAAAAAAAACAATAAACATAAAAGGACACCGCAGTGTCAAACAAACTCAAAGAAAGAAAAAAGAATCAGCCAACATGAGCAGAAGGTGCGACGGCTACAGCTCTGCACCTATCCCTTAAATAAGGGAAGGCACAGGTGTAGCCACTTCGCCCTAACGAGCTGGCCAGGTATTAAAAGGCACAGCTCGTTTCTGCTCTGTAAGGCCTGTGGCGTCAGGGAGAGATGGTACATTCCCCTGATGCCACAGAGCCTAACAGTACCCCCTTCTTAAGGAGACCTCTCCTGAGGTCTCCAGCCGGCGGTCCCGTCCCCACCAGTGGCTAAAAGCCACTGGGGGACTGGGTCCAGTAATGGTCGCACCTTAATGTTATGATGTGGGGAGGAAGGACCCAGGGATGCGGAGGTATAACTAAAAAGGGTTTTTATTTACAAAATCATAAACATAATATACATAAAATAAAAGGAATAACAGTAACAAAAAACACTTCGGGGAATCCCGAAGGCAGCCGGTGACGCCAGACTGAAAGAAACAAGGGAAAAAACATAAAAGGGAAAAAGGGAAAGCGCGAGGCGCGAACCCTGGTCGCTCACCTCCAGGCTGGGAGCTTAAGCACGCTGCCACAGCAACGCTGAAAGCAAAACCGCTCCCAGCACTAAAGAGGCGAAGCGACCGGGTTCGCGAGGTGGGAAACCTCGCGCTGTTGGCCGAAGAAGGGGGGATGACACCGCCGGTAGATAAATGGCACGGCGCTCACCAGCAGTTAATGCTGGTCAGCGCCATGCCATCCACCGGGTGTGGTTTACTTGCGGATTTATAAAGTTAAAAGCAAAGGCGCTGTCACCAGCCAGGGTGGCTGGGAAGTGGCCGTTTGCTCCTGCGCTCCAGAGGGCGGGACGTGACGCTGTCACCAGCGGTAGCTGGGAGGGGGTCACGTTCCTCTGGGCGCAGTCATGGGGTCTCTAGGTGGCGGCGGCACGGCGGCTCGACGGCTCGACGGCTCGGCGGCAGCGGCCCGACAGCGACCTGAGAGCAACCACCAGGCGGCGGCGGCGGCACGACAGCTGCGGCACTCTGGCGGCAGCTTGGCGGCGGCGGCGGCGTGGTGGCGCCCACTAGCGGTGGCCCGGCGGCAGCGGCACGGCGGCGGCGGCACAGTGCGGCGGCACAACCTAAAGATAATAAAAAAAACAATAAACATAAAAGGACACCGCAGTGTCAAACAAACTCAAAGAAAGAAAAAAGAATCAGCCAACATGAGCAGAAGGTGCGACGGCTACAGCTCTGCACCTATCCCTTAAATAAGGGAAGGCACAGGTGTAGCCACTTCGCCCTAACGAGCTGGCCAGGTATTAAAAGGCACAGCTCGTTTCTGCTCTGTAAGGCCTGTGGCGTCAGGGAGAGATGGTACATTCCCCTGATGCCACAGAGCCTAACACAGTGTTTCTTACATTTGAGTTTTATTTCATTGCAGACTGTCTGCAACCCATTACAGACCCTGGCTTTTGGACTTGTTGTTAATAACCGTTTGGTTGGTCCTTTTGGGTCCAGAGCACACAGTGTCCATTTCTTCCAGGTCTGCACCCAGGTCTGAAATACTGATTTGTCTGACCTCAATACACATTTCCACTGTGTGATGGTCCATCCTAGATGCCTCAGAGCCCAGAGAAGTCGACGCCGCTTCTGACATGGTTAACATATGGCTTTTTTTTTTTGCACAGTAAAGTTTTAAGTGGCATTTGTGCATGTCATTCTGTATTGTAGTGCTTGACAAAGGTTTGCCAAAATAATCTCTTGCCCATGTGATTACATCAGCTAATAATGAATGATGGCTCTTGATGCAGTGCCGTCTGAAGGATTGGAGATTGTTCATTGTTGACGGTTGTTCAGCTTAAGCTTGCGCCCTTGGCCTTTACGCACTGAAATTCCTCCCGATTCCTTGAATGGTTTAATGATATTATGCACTGTAGAGGGAGAAATATGCAAATCCTTTCCAATCTTTCTTTGGGGTACATTGTTTTTAAACATTTCAATCATTTTCTCATGCATTTGTTGACAAACTGGAGATCCACTGATCATCTGACTCAGCCTTTTCCGGATGCTGCTTTTGTTCCAAACCATGATTACAATCACCTGTTGACTAAAATAAGTGATCACACATTAAAAATATGTGCAGAATAGAAATATTGTCCAATAACACCTTGTCATCTTGTCAACCATAATTAGACCTATACATTTCCTACAATATTTGATGTGGTTTATTTCAGAACACCTATATAAATCTGACTTAATAGCATTAGAAGCATAAGTCAGATCTTCTTATTCTTATTCAATCAAATGTTTTACATGCTTTCTATTTCACGTTTCTCTTCCTTGTCTTATATAACCTTCTATTTGAAGAAATAAATGACAATACAGAAGAGTCTGCCAAGCAAAAAGCAGCATCACATAGTTCCCAAGGGTTATCTGGCTGGTAATATTGCCCATGCAATGAAGACAGAGACAGCTCTGCGCATTTGCTGTCAGTGAGAAAGCAGGAAAAAGACAGAACCTAGATAGTGATAGTGAGCCGACAGGACCAAGAGACTTGCTGGTGATGAATGGCTGCTGCTACTTCTGTGATTGTTTTGGTACACAAGCAGGCCGACACTCGTTTTTACTCCTCACAGGAGACACTCTTTTATAGGGGTACACTGAGGAGTAGCTAAAGCCTGGTCTTTTCCCACACTCTGTTGGTCCTTGCAATTATACTTTCACCCCAGCACCTCTCCTAGGGTTGATCTAGTACTTGTGTCTTTGCTCAGGCTCTTTATCTAGATGCCTATTGCGGGGATGGTGCTGCTAAAATACAAGCTTGGTGAACTCAAGCACTGAAGATAAAACCCTTCTTTTTGTAATAGCTACAACAACTGATGATTGCCTTGAAAGTGATACACAGCTAAGCAGAGTGGCAGTGACTACACCATGGAGGATCTTGTTAGTATAGAAGTGTAAAGAAGTTAAATGGTTCAATGGGACACGACAGTTAAGGATTATTAACTTATCAAGGTCCTGTAAAGGACTGTGGGAGCAATTCACTTTTTGTTTGCCCATACTGGAATGGCTTGCTTGCCTCAAGTGCCCTTTATAAATTTGTAAAAATGAGAAACTCCATAGACTATTGCAGTGACAGCAAAGGAAGCAAAGTGGTTGCAAAAGCATGAAAGGTGCCCAAATTGGTTAGCAAAATTGCTTCCTCATACACTCACAATAATAATGTGCCAGAGATGTATTTTAAGAGCATTCACATGTCAAAGACCCTGCATTTTGTTTTTTTTTATCCAGTATAGTTATACCAGTTTAAATCTTAATAATCTGGCGCCCAGGTGGCGCAGCGGGATGTTCTGCTAGCACACCAGCGACAAGATTCTGAACTCCTCGGTTCGAAACTCGGCGTTGCCACCGGTCGGCCGGGTGCCATCTAGCGGGCATAATTGGCCGTACCTGCAGCAGACATGGTTCTGCTAGGGCAGGAAGACTGGACTGGGAGAAAATGCATAAATAAATAGAAAAAAAAATCCTCATAACGCAATAGCCATCCATTTATCCACCCATCTGTAGAACATCTGGGAGAACCAAACTGACCATGCTGTTAATGGCATTACACTTTTCATCATCAATTAAAAAGAAACTAGGCACATGTAGACATATTCTGGCATTTGTTTACAGAATGAAGTGGTTAACATTCACTCATTCATTCACTTCATGCTATTCAGGGTCATGGTGGGTCCGCTTTATTGGGTAAGAGACAGGAAACCCCTTCACACCTATAGCGATTTCTAGTAGCTCCAATAGGACTGACTATGGGTCTGTTCGAAAACCTAGTGAGCTGCCTTGCTGTCTTACTGTCTACATATGCAGCTGCCTAAATAGTGAGGATTCTAATAAGTCATCGACTTATAAGTCAGTTTATTCGGACGCGCTACTTAGACAGCGATTATATCAGTTTACCATTACATTTCATTTACTAAGCTAACACAGTCAGCCTAATGCCATTCAAACCAATGGGATGAGGTGGCACAACACACTAGCATGTCAACTAACATCTCCCTCTGTGTACTGAAAACAGTTAAATTTGCTGACAAGCCCGAATTTGCAAATAAATACAGTTTACATGTTTATACAAATTTAAAATCAATGAGAAATTATTTACATTTGAAAAAAAACTCTGTTCGTTGCTATGAATCAGTTTGCCATGTTTTTTTATTTTATTTGAAAAGTTATGCCACACTGAAAGCTGTGATTGCCTTCACCGCTAAGGCAGCATCGAATACGCACTCGTTGTTCTGTCAAAATACCATTTTGATTTAAGTTGCCTTAGTAGGCAGCATTTGAAGGCAGCCTTTTTCTCGGGAGTGCACGTAGGATGATGTAAAATGCTGTAGAGAGCTCACTAAGTTTTCGAACACACCCAGTATGTCTTTAAACTTATGAGAGAAAACAGTAGCACTTGAGGGAAAGCCACACAGACACAGAAAGGACATGCAAACTCCTCATGCAAACTGGCTACCGGTTTAGGGAATTGAATCCAATTTTTGCTGTGAGGCGACAGCACTACTCACTACGCCATCCAACCCATGTGGTTAACACTCACTTTTAAAATTGATGAGCTTTGTCATGACTGTATGAAAAGCAGTTAAAAAAGATGCAGCTGGCTTCAATTGTCTAAGAAGGCTTTTGTTACCATATAAAATGCTAATTTGGTAGAAATCATAAAAAGTATATCACTGATTATGGAGTTGATTTGGAAGAAAACATAGCTTATCTTTCCAGCTAGTAAACCTCATTATGGAACCTGTTATTTCTTTTGCACCAATGAGAAAATGCTGTGTAAATAAATAGACTAGGGATTCTTAACCTCTGGCTCAAGGACCATTTGTGGCCTGTTATACATAGAGGTGTGGTCTACACTTCTTTACTCCAAGACCTTTTCTTATTATACATTAATGTAATTGCTCAGTCAGAGACTTGTTTAGATCTCTCTCCGGTGCCTTAGTGCACAACTACCTTTTTTTTGCAGCCTAAGAGGATCAGCGTTGATTTAGTTAAATGTAGGTCAGTTATTGACGTAACCCTCAGAGATTATATATTGTCCATAATGTGTATGTGGTCCAAGTGAGTCTTGTTGTTGCCGTAAAGTATACCTACCCAGACAAACTGCATGTGTTTGTTCTAACTGCTGTAGTGAGTCAGACAGAGCACACCTCAAGTATTATTACCTTTGAGTGTAGTTATTATATCAATTTTACACCGAGCAGCTGTTAACTGATCTCCTTCAGCGCTATTTGTGTAAACCAGCCAGTATAGGGCATGAATGAACAAAAGATTACGCTATGATTATGGAGGCCGGCTGTCAGTGTGGCCCTCAAACCCACAATTACTCAATCAAGGGCCTATTATCAAGCAGTCAGTGGTGCAGCAAACACCACACTCTAGACCTGTAATTACAGACTCTTACTCACGGCAATCCTGCAGCTATTACCCAGACTGCACTGAGACAGAACAAGTGGGGTTTTCTTTCACTAGATAAATCTATAAAGCTCAAAGAAATGTTTGTGATAAATATTCAATTCAGAAATTTACGTTTCCTTTTTGCATGGCTCAGAGTGACATCTCAGTACACCCTCACTCATTCACTTTCTTAAACACGTATCCAATCGGGGGGGGGGGATTTTAAATGGGCGCAAGGCACACAGTAACGCCAGCCCATCGCAGGGCAGACACACATGCACACACATACACACACCCATTCACCTATAGGGCCATTCAGTGTCTCAAATTAACCTGACTGCATGTTTTCGGACTGTGGGAGAAAACCGGAGCTCCCGGAGGAAACCCACGCAGACCAAACTCCACACAGAAATGATCCAGACTGCCCTGCTACCCACCGAGCCACCCCAAGCTCAGTACATAGGGTACATATTTGTATCTGATGTAAGGATGTTTTAAACGTAAAGTGCAAGTATCTTTTTGTGAAATCATGAGCCGACTGGGTGTTTGTGTTTTCTTGGCTGTTCTTTTTCAGTTTCAGGTTTTGAGATACAAACACACCAGGACAGAAAAATAGTGCTACCAGAAGCTTAGTTTGTTTACTGTCTGCATTGAAATGATTCCCTGTTATTTTTCACTTACAAAAGCTGTCAATCCAAGAGTCTGAGGTACCATAGGGACATATTATTAAACAATTCACACTTTTAATATACCGTGGTGTAGGTGAGGAGGAATGACACATTTCTGCTCTTTAAACTGTAGGAGGCAGCACTCTATATTCAATTGCTTTTGAGCTAGTACAAAAGCATGAAGAAGAGGCTAGACCTACAATACACAGACCACTCTTACTATTCTGTAACAAGCCAACAGCACAGTAGGGTCACTAAGCACAACACACTTAACATGAATGGTAACTTTACAAACTTACATAAGCATGAACACCAAATACACCTACAGTCACATAATTACAAAATAACTATGTGCATGTAAGCAAACACCATCTTAACTACAAAACCAACAATCAATCCATGTTACAGGAAAGCTGATTGGTGATGGAAAAACTGAGTCAGGATCAGGAATTTGTGACACAATAATGGTGATTTATTTTTCCAAGTCCAATGACAGGTGCACAATATTATACATAAAGAAAAATAATGTCAATAAGACCCCTATACCAAGACCCCTATACCAAGTATACAAAGACCCCTATACCAAGACCCCTATACCAAGTATACAAGACCCCTATACCAAGACCCCTATACCAAGTATACCAAGACCCCTATACCAAGACCCCTATACCAAGTATACCAAGACCCCTATACCAAGACCCCTATACCAAGTATACCAAGACCCATATACCAAGTATACCAAGAGCCCTATACCAAGTATACCAAGACCCATATACCAAGTATACCAAGAGCCCTATACCAAGTATACCAAGACCCATATACCAAGTATACCAAGAGCCCTATACCAAGTATACCAAGACCCCTATAGCAAGTATACCAAGAGCCCTATACCAAGTATACCAAGACCCCTATAGCAAGACCCCTATACCAAGTATACCAAGACCCCTAAACCAAGACCCCTAAACCAAGACCCCTATACCAAGACCCCTATACCAAGACCCCTATACCAAGTATACCAAGACCCCTATACCAAGACCCCTATACCAAGTCCCCTATACCAAGTATACCAAGACCCCTAAACCAAGACCCCTATACCAAGTATACCAAGACCTCTATACCAAGACCCCTATACCAAGGATACCAAGACCCCTATACCAAGGATACCAAGACCCCTAAACCAAGACCTCTAGACCAAGGATACTAACCTAGACCATGACCCCTAGACCATGACCCCTAGACCATGACCCCTAGACCATGACCCCTAGACCATGACCCCTAGACCATGACCCAAACTAATAAACACACTTAAACTAAGGTGCTTCTCAACTACAGCACCAAGAGTACGTCTGCTCCTTAAATACTCTGTGGGATTGGACAAAACCAACTATAGGTAACTCAGCAGTTCCCCAAGTTTACCATGATCAAAAATACATTGGTCTGGGATAAACCAAGACATTACATCATTACATTTTAAAATAATTTTATATTAATGACCTTAAGACAATATCACTAACACAATCACATCAGAACACCATACAAAGTATAATTTACAACCTTTCCAAAATGGTGCAGTCCAAGGACTTCAAATACCATCAACCATCAGTGCTCAGGTCCTTTGACTCTCAGCACAGCTGCCTGCATGTCTGATGTAAACTGTAAGTATAATTACTTAAACCAAACTTTTTAAACACAGCTAACCAAACATCAAACAAACAGTCAAACAATAGTATAGGGGCTGTGTCTGTTTTCTTCTCAACTTTTACATGTTTATACCATGAAACGGACCTTGGCGCCATTAAAATCCCCTAAAAATGCTTCAGCCGTGGCCGCAAACATGGGCTATGCTTCCTGCCTGACTATACTGACGGGCCTACCGCTTACCACAATAGGAATCTACTGTGGACATTCACTGTATGAAACTTTGCTAGCTTTTATATACTTTCTAATGTATGCACTATTCAAAGTGGGCCATACTTCGACTAGTCTAAATTGGTAACAAAAGAAATTGAGTTGTCATGAATAACCTGATGAGTAAGTGGCTGGTGATTTAGACTAAGATTATTGTGTAGTAGAGTGGTGTGTTTGGTCAGCAGGTATTGTATGAAAGTAGGGAATGTGGTAGCCTAGTGCATAAAGCTGTGGGTTATCGATTGGAAAATTGTGGGTTCAAATCTTAGCACTGCCATGCAGCAGCTATTGAGTTATTGTGCAAGATCCTTAACCCTGTCTGCTCCAGGGGCGCTGTGCAATGGCTAACCCTGCGGTCTGACCCTAGCTTCCAAACAAGCTGGAATACGCAGAAACTGAATTTTATTGTAATTAACACATGTATACGTATATATGACAATTAAAGGGGTTCTTCTTTTTCTTGGTGCCAGCTACCTGGTTACTGTAAAACTTGGCAGTGCAATATCAGCCTGGGTTTTTTTTATTTATTTTTTTTTTTTTTATAATTTAGCGCGTCCAATTTCATCCCGTCAATCATCCTCTCACTGATGCCGGTCCCTGCTCCTGACTGGGGCTGACGAGGCCGTTCCACGCCTCCTCCGACACGTGCACAGCCAATCGACCATCTTATCACCCACACTTGACGAGTGCAGCGCGGCAGAGCACCGTGCACGGAGGATCACACACTCCGCCGCCGCACCCCCTCCTGTCTCTATGCAGGCGCCACCAACCAGCCAGCAGAGGGCGCAACCGCCCCAGTCCTGAGAGAGCATCCCCTCCAGTCTCAAATTCCCCCCCCCCCCCCCCCCCCCCCCCCCCCCACCTGAACAACAGGCCAATCGTTGTTCATATAGCCGCCAAGCCCTGACTGGTGAAGGCAGAGCTGGAGTCGAAACGACGCACTTTCGAGATCCAGCCCCGGTTGCAGCGCGTGTCCGCTGCGCCACCTGAGCGGCTCAGCCTGGGTTTTTACCAGTAGTCCATTTTCCTTCCATCTCATAAAAACACACTAGTAGATTGAATAGGGGGACTGTATTTGAGTTGGAATGTCCAACCAGGTCTGTTACCCACACATCTTTGGCCATATAATGTACTTTGTATGAGGTTAAAAAGGATTTTGAGAGAGCTGTGTTTGGTGGCTCAACTCTGAATCTGTGCTACTGATCATGGTTGCTGGTTTATCTCCTGCAAGTTGAGAATCTCACTCCATGGCTCCCTGGTGAGGTGTGATATGATGCCTCTCAGCATCTTCTGTTAAACACTCTCTTTCTTTCTAGGTTAATGCTGCTTCATTGGCCTCATACAATCCCATTACTCAGTCAGATTAAAAAGTATTATCATTTTAGTGTCAGCTTGTCCAGTCTTATGTGTTTCTTCTTTAGTGTAAAATTGATTTTGCGTGAATAATGCTTTGATGATATCAGAGTTAAGTGAATATGTGGTCTTTTGTATTAGAAGGCTAAATTAAAATGCAGTGACAAGAAGGATTTCATTTCCACAATGCTCAGATTACAGAAAGGAAAATAATTTCTGTGGAGACCTGCTGAGTTTCTCCCAGTGAAGAGTGTGAATGTGCAGTGGGGGATGTTGTTGATGCTTGAGCTGGTGGTTTTGATAGAGATGTGATGTGACAGGAATCTCCTATTTTCTTTCTAGCATGGTGTCTGTTCACCTAGTTTCCAGGGAAAGAGCATTGAAAAAGCATTTCAGCCTGTTTATCTTGTTCTTTCTGCTTTCCTTCCTGTTTTTTACATGGTGACCCCATGTCTTCCTGTTGTGTTACTGAGATGTACCTGTGAAAGTCAGAAGGAATATTGATAATTTTTTATGTTGCTCAAAGGCTGCAAAGGTGGTTGTCAAATCTGGACCTGGATTTTCTAGTCACTGGTAGATTTTTTTGTAGTCACTGGTATTATTTAGGCGGTGGATCATTCTCAGCACTGCAGTGATAATGACATAGTGGTGGTGTGTTAGTGTGTGTTGTGCTGGTATGAGTGGATCAGACACAGCAGTGCTGCTGGAGTTTTAAATACCGTGTCCACTCACTGTCCACTCTATTAGACACTCCTACCTAGTTGGTCCACCTTGTAGATGTAAAGTCAGAGACGATCGCTCATCTATTGCTGCTGTTTGAGTTGGTCATCTTCTAGACCTTCATCAGTGGTCACAGGACGCTGCCCACGGAGCGCTGTTGGCTGGATATATTTGGTTGGTGGACTATTCTCAGTCCAGCAGTGACAGTGAGGTGTTTAAAAACTCCATTAGCGTTGCTGTGTCTTATTCACTCATACCAGCACAACACACACTAACACACCACCACCATGTCAGTATCACTGCAGTGCTGAGAATGATCCACCACCTAAATAATACCTGCTCTGGGTGGTCCTGTGGGGTCCTGACCATTGAAGAACAAAGTGAAAGCAGGCTAAAAAAGCATGCAGAGAAACAGATGGACTGCAGTCAGTAATTGTAGAACTACAAAGTGCTCCTATATGGTAAGTGGAGCTGATAAAATGAACAGTGAGTGTAGAAAGAAGGAGGTGGTTTTGATGTTATGGCTGATCAGTGTATATGCCATCAGAGTGTATACATTGCTGCACAGGTTCTAAAGCATATCCAAAACTGTTTATGCAGGTTATTTAAAATCTAAGCAGCTGTAAACTGCTACAGGATAATCTGATATAGGTACAATGTGTCGTCAATGTCACTGCGATACATTGTTACACTTGTGGCAAGTACATGTTTAAGGCCCATTGATGAACCCATGACAGATCTTGTTATGAAAGCCTATGAGCTGTACTTCAGTTGTAAGATTGTGATCAAGACACATCTGTTGTGCATGGTGTGCTGTTGATCTTGGAGCTTGACTGAGAAGTTTTCGCAAGTCAGTGTCCGATAATATAGCGGGAATAAAAGGATCATGTGACCGACTGTTACTTCTGGCTTGCCAATGTCTCCAGTTTCTCTGTGAAAAATAAAAAGCCCATTGAATATTCCAATCTGCCTTCAGCTATGAGACCAATGCCACATGATGGCAATCTTCCAGTACCAAGATCACCAAAGACATTGAGATTTGAGGTAGCAGTCCATGGGTAAGAAATAGAGAACAACGCAGATTCAGACTTTGAACCGTCTATGTCTGGTGAGCCAGTCTTAATGCAGAGTGACTGGATTCAAGACTTCAAGGATGGTACGAGAATTTCTGTCTTTCAAAGCCGTTAAGATGGCTTGATGATGTTTTTCGCACAAATGAACAACCTGTGCTTCTGCACCAACATTGATAAGTTGTTTGCAGCTTTGGGCTGTGAGCATGAGCCGACACAATGGTGTCTCTATTGATTTATCATTGTTAAATCTCAAGGCTGTCTTGTTACACAATGGCAATGTCCATCTTTCAGTACCTGTTGGTTAGGCTGCACACATGAAGGAAAATTACAAGAGCATGGAACTGTTGTTAAAACACATCAAGTACAGCAACTACAAGTGGAACATCTGTGGAGATTTAAAACTAGTGACACTGCTGCTTGGATTGCAGCCTGGATATATCAATTATTGCTGCTTCATTTGCAAATAGGACAGCTGTGATAAAGAGTTACATTATACTAAAAGAACTGGCCAGTTCCTCAGCAGTTGACTCCAGGGCAAAAATATGTGGCACATTATGGTCTTGTGGACCCAACAAAAAGATGTTTGCCTCCACTTTACATAAAACACATAAAAAAGGCTGATGAAGGTTTTTTTTTACTTGAGACAAGTGTTCCCAAGAATAACTGATGCCAAGATTAAGTATTAATTTTGTTGGTCCACAAATCTGACACATCATAAAAGACAACCAGTTCCAAGACTTGTTGGTGGGACCTGAGAAAATCGCTTGGAAATCATTCAAGGATGTTGCTAATAAAAAAAACTTTCCTTGGCAGCTATTGAGCACCAAACTACATGAAACAGTTTGACAACCTTCTTCAAGCTTACAAAGCACTGAAGTGCAACATGTAATTGAAAATCTATTTCCTGCATTCACACTTGGATTTGTTCCCTGCTAATCTTGGTGCAGTAAGTGATGAACATGGCGAGTGCTTTCACCATGACATTGCCATGATGGAAAAACGTTACCAAGACTACTGGAATCAGTCTATGCTGGCTGACTATTGCTGGACACCAATATGAGATACACCGGACATTGAGTACAAATGAGAATCAGCAGCAAAACACTTTTAGCTTAGTTGAACTAATAACACGTGTAAGATTTAAATGCATTATAATCAGTAAAACGGGCGGCACGGTGGCTCAGTGTGTAGCACTGTCGCTTCACAGCAAGAAGGTCCTGGGTTCTATCCCCAGGTGGGCGATACGGGTCCTTTCTGTGTGGAGTTTGCATGTTCTCCTCATGTCTGCGTGGGTTTCCTCTGGGAACCCCGGTTTCCTCCCACAGTCCAAAGACATGCAAGTGAGGTGAATTAGACTTCATGACTGTTTAACATTAAACATGTGAACTGATGAATCGTGTGTAAAGAGTAACTACTGTTTCTTTCATGAATGTAACCAAAGTATGTAAAACACGACGTTAAAATCCTAATAAATAAATAAATCATCAGTAAAAATCAATCTTAAAATTTCTGTGATACAGACTCATCGTAAACTATATTTGTGTTTAGCTTAAATGGGTCTATCACAATCACTAAAAATGTTCAAGGAAGCAAAACAAATGTTGTTCAGTGTAATTGTTTCATCCAGAATGCATTCACAGTGATGTAAAAGATTGATCACCTGCATTTGGTTGCAGCTGTTGCTGCTAAAGATGTTTTAGGGTAGTACGTTATTAAAAAATCTGCTATTTTTTGTGTTTATTTAGGTAGTGTCAATGTAAATTTAAGTTTGAAGATCTGAAATAAGTAGGGATGTAACGATGCACCACAAGATAGTTAAAAATCGGTGCGCATGTGCCACGATTCTAATCGGTTATTCATTTAAGATTAATCGATATTCACTTTAAACAGCAGAGGGCACTGGCACTATTCACCTCGCCTGATTGACGGCACTTCACAAAGTTGCCAGGTAGGGGATTTTCCAGTCGAATTTATTCATGTGAGAATACTTTATTTGTATTATTCATTTATTTATGTAATGTTGAATTTGTTTTAAAATTTCATTTGTTTTTTTACACAATAAGCATTATTTGGCATGGTTGTACCTACCTCAGAAATAAAAGGGCATTCATTATTTAGATAAATAAAAGATAGCACAAATATATTATTTTATTTTATTTAAAGAGAAATAATAAAAGGAACATTTGTCATCATTTGTCTTCAATTTTGTTTTGTTTAAAAAAATCAGGAAAAAATCGTATCATGAACCCAGTATCGTGAATCGTATCGCATCGTGTGTAGAATGTATTGTTACATCCCTAGAAATAAGTGTGGCATACAAACCTTTTATTTTTAAAAGTCTGGAAGGGGCAAATACTTTTTCACAGCTCATAATTTCAATAGCAGTCATTTTTTTTCCTATTTTATTTATGCATTTTCTCCCATTTTCTCCCAATTTAACGTAGTCAATTTGTCTTCTACTGCTGGGGATCCCTGATTGCAGTCAAGGTGGGTATATGGCTGCTCACGCCTCTTCTGACCCACACGCAGCCCTTAGCGGAACCCTTTTTCACCCATGCATTCTGCACAGGCGGCTCTCTATCTGCTAATCAGGGTCCTTACACAGCGTTTGAAGACCCCACCCACATAGTCTGGTCATCCCGCCCTAGCAGAGATGTGTCTGCTACAGGCACTGCCAATTATGCCTGCTAGATGGCGCCCAGCCAAGTTCAGAATCTCAGCGCTGATGTGGTAGTGGAATATCCAGTCACTTTTATCATATAAAAAGGAAATAATGTTACTTATATAAAAAAACACTAAATAGTTTTAAAAATTGGCTTTGCTCACATGTCCTACTTAGAATCAATTTCCACACTTTTTTAATAAAATTCATAATAAAAATAAACTAATAGGCTAATTTTATTAATAATAAACCAATAATTTAATGTCTGCATAAAGAAAAATATTGTGTCGTAAATTCATATAACCCAGTCTTGAATGATTCTTTTAGGGACAAGTCCCCACTTTTGCTGAGTTCAGTCTTCCTGGGCTTGGAATATGCTGCCTAAGAAGAAAATGGTGCATTTGACACAGTCAGGGTGCTTAATTGTAACAGCGCAGCTAGATAAAATTAAATTTAACAGAGTGTGGAGGTGTTAGCCCCATATGTCTGCTTTGTAGCGCATGCTCAGTTAGGCTTGCAGTCTGACAGATGCATTGCTTCTAAAGAGCAAGTGCTATGGATGTGCTAAAAGTGCTGTTATGCTGCATACATTCATTCATTCACTTTGAAATCTTAAAACTCTAAAAACATGTTTTCACTTTCTTATTATGGGTGATTAAGTGTACATTGATGGGTAAAAATAGCAATCATTTCTATTCAAAATCAACATCTATAGGTGTGCAAAAGGTCATGGGTTCTACATCTACCCTATATTAAGTTTTTTTTTTCATATAAAAACTTTTGGAAACCTGGCTATTAGCTGGTTTGACATACATTGCAAAACCATGGTAATTCATGTTGAGCTGCCTTTCCCTTTGCAGTTGTAACAGTGTCTACTCTTATGGAAAGGCTTTCCACAATATTTTGGAACGTGTCTGTTGGATTTTTTGTTAATTTAGTTTAAAAATAGTATTAGTGAGTTCAGGCAAATATGTTGGGAAGCAAAATACCTGCCGCTCAAGTGGCGCAGCGGTAAAATACGCTAGCACACCAGAGCTGACATTTCGAACACATCATTTCGAATCTCGGCTCTGCCATCCGGCTCGGCTGGGAGGCTATATGAACAATGTTTGGCTGTTGTTCATACAGGAAAAAGAAGAGCCGGATAGGGACCTCTGTTACATTTTGTTTTCATTGCAAAACAAAAGCGCACGATAAATCACAGCAAATCAGCAAAATTTTAGATTACAATCCAAAGGTAACAAAAATGTTCAAATGAAGTGAACTTCAAACTGTGTAGGGAGTAGGGAGTGACGCTTTATCACTACGCCGGAAGCTGGCTGTAACATTTACCCATTGCGTGCGTTGCGGGTTAAGACGGCCGGAGCGTTATTAGAGAGCGGAATATTTATAATAATAATAATTACATATTTATATAATTGTCACGCTTAACTAATGTTAACACATGCTGATGCTAGGGACTCGTTTGTTTATGACTCGAGTCCCCATCTCTGGTCTACACCAGTAGAAGCATAACGCAATTGGGTAAAAAATTTGATGTGCTAAAGTCGGGGAAAAAAAGGGAGAAAATGCATTAAAAAAAAAAAGTTATACCTTCACACCAAACTTACCAAACCATGTCTTTATGTATCTTGCTTTGTGCGGAGAATACACAGCCATGATGTGATATGTAAATTGTATCTTTAATAGCGTGATTGTGTAGCCTTTAATTGTGACAACTGTGCAAAGTAACACATGAGATCAGAGATCAAGCAGACCAGAAAACATCTTTGTTTTTTTCCAAATGAGGACAATACGTTCTCTTTGAAATGTGCCTTGGAATTAGATGTGTTGGTTGAAATGTATTCAGATCAAAGCTATGGCAGTGAAATAAAGTTGTTGAAATTGTGGGTTTATACTGAACCTGAAGCTGTTTGCATTTCTGGAAAATGTGTGAGTTTGAAGACAGGAAAATGGTGAAGAGGTCAAAGATCCAGCTGAGACACAAGCTGTTACTGCTGCTACATCACCTGCAAAAGCAGCACATTAAGGATTTTGTAAAAACACGTTCAGTTTCAGAGAAATGAGCAATCTGGGATGAGCCAAATCCTTATATGATTACGCCTCATTCTGCTAAGATGAACTGAATTTATCCATCAGTCTCCAAAAACTGACTCTCACTTCAAGATGGTGTTAATTTGTTTGACAATCTGCTAGGAGGCTATAGTCTAAAGTAATTGGACATTCTGTCCTGTAAATTCATCCTGACAGAAAATCATTCTGTTAAGAGGAGACATTCCTGTAGGCTTTTGAGCATTTTTATTAAAAAAAATAAAATAAAAATTGTATCACAGTTAGTCCTCATGTGTGAGGGAACAGCTGTCACTACATTGAATCATCTAAGTTCCAGAAACATGGTGGCCTTCAAATATTTTGAACAGTACAAAGTAAAGAAGACTTCTATTTTTAAGCATTGTTTACCTGAACATTTAGTTCTGGGTATTGGTCAGGTGTTCGCATGTTTTCGGACAAAAAGTGTATGATAGCATTCCACACACTGTAAAATAACAGTTCCGAGTGGAACCTGTCCTGGAAAACCGCTGTATGATCTTGGCCACTGTGCTGTAGCTCAGTTTCAGGGTGTTAGCAGTCTTCTTATAGCCCAGGCCATCTTTGTGGAGAGCAACAATTCTATTTCTCACATCCTCAGAGAGTTCTTTGCCATGAGGTGCCATGTTGAATATCCAGTGGCCAGTATGAGAGAATTGTACCCAAAACACCTAATTTAACAGCCCTGCTCCCCATTTACACCTGGGACCTTGACACATGACACCAGGGAGGGACAACAACACATTTGAGCACAATTTGGACATGTTCACTGTGGGGTGTACTCACTTATGTTGCCAGCCATTTAGACATTAATGGCTGTGTGTTGAGTTATTTTCAGAAGACAGTAAATCTATACTGTTATACAAGCTGTACACTGACTACTCTAAGTTATATCCAAGTTTAATTTCTATAGTGTTGTCCCATGAAAAGATATAATAAAATACCTGGCTATAAAAAAATTATCCATAGGTGTAAGAGTGACTGGATATGTGACTGTATATTGCACAACCATAGCTTGGAGCTCTGTCTGTGGTGTATTTGTACCTATTGTTTCTGGAGCAGTCTGAAGTACACACAAGCTTTACAGTATTTGTGATCTTATTGTACACGACACACCATAATACCAATGTTGCATTACAAAAAATATTTGTTTACCTCCTACTCACTACAGAACAGACGATTCCTGCTGGTCCCGTAGCCCAATACACTCGGATTCATTTATTTTTCCTACTTGCCTTTACGCTGCAGATCAGCACAACAACTTTAATCATTAAACCCCTGGTCACTTTTCGTCACTTTTTCATGACAAAACGTAGTTTGGAAGACCAGACTGACTCATCTGCGATTCTTCCTGATGGTAGATCGTGTAGTGTGAAATCCACAATGACTCAAAAGATTACAAGAGATACAGTTGTGTAGCGTGAACTGTACAGCGATCTGAACAGCTTGAAAGTCGTGTAGTGTGAACTTGGCATTACAGACTACATTCTCCAAATCAGAGTTGTGTTCAGTCTGGAGGCTTTGCAAGGCAAGGATACACTTTGGAGAATGCAACAGATTCAGTCGAGTCATATCCATTCCTTAAATGTCTTTTGTGAAGACTTAAATAAATGTGTGGTGAATTGTACTCATCCAGATGTTAAACTGTACAGACCACAATAAGTGTGCTTATGAAAATAAACATGTAAGTATAGCCTGCACCTGGCTTTGCCTGCCTCTTTATTACAATATCATGTCTGGTTACCTGGCATTCCTTTCAAGTTCCTTGGTGAATATGTTAGCATTTCTTTGTTCAGCTCTGTTTATATCAAGACATTTTCCCCTTGGCTTTTCTTTGCTGTTTTCTAGCCATTAGCTGGTACTTGACCCTGTTCTAGCTGATGGATCCGGTGCCGGGGTGAGGAGCCACATTGGAGATGGCGAGATGGCAGGGGGTAATCCAGTTAAAGAGGTTAACTAGGAGAAATGGGCCGGCTTGCTGCACTGTTTTGCTGTAGCTGGAGATGTGATGTATCACAGCAATTTAAAGCTACAGAGGCGGCACATTACCGGGTGGCATGAACAGGGCTTATCATGAGGCAGAGCATCCTATGCTGCAGCAGTAAAGGGCAATTTTCCTTTTTGTAGAAAGACCAAAATAATTCCGGTTTCTTGCAATGCTGAAATTAGAGCTAAACATTTTGGCTTGCGTGGAATTGCAGTTTAGGTGAACTTTTATAATGCCCTTTTACCCTTTATAATGCCTTGTCATTTTACAGCACCATCAAAGATTATTTCATTTGGAGATCTGTCAAGGGCAGAAATCTGTGACTGCTTGTTAAGGCTCTTTGCTGCAGTAAAAAGCACCAGTATTTTCTGAGAAAAAAAAAGATGGAACCTTATATAACATTTTCTCTCTAAGAACATAACGTACTATTCTTTTTTTCAATTTACATACACTGCAAGTGAGTAGCACTGTCGCCTCACAGCAAGAAGGTCCTGGGTTCGATCCCCAGGTGGGGCGGTCCGGGTTCTTTCTGTGTGGAGTTTGCATGTGGCCCTGTGCCTGTGTGGGTTTACTCCGGGAGCTCCGGTTTCCTCCCACAGTCCAAAGACGTGAAAGTGAGGTGAATTGAAGATACAAAATTGTTTAATATAACCTTGTGAACTGATGAATCTTGTGTAATGAGTAACTACTGTTCCTGTCATGAATGTAACCAAAAGTGTAAGACATGACGTTAAAATCCTAATAAACAAACAAACTGCTTGATGGATTTTTCACCATCTTATTCTCAATAGGATTCTATAAGCATCCCATTGTGGCTGTAACAGCCTCAGATCTTCTACATAACCTTTTCATAAGATTTTTCGGGCAGCACGGTGGCTCAGTGGGTAGCACTGTCGTCTCACAGCAAAAAGGTCCTGGGTTTGATTCCCAGGTGGAGAGGTCCGAGTCTTTTCCGTGTGGAGTTTGCATGTTCTTCCCGTGTCTGCGAGGGTTTCCTCTGGGAGCTCCGGTTTCCTCCCACAGTCCAAAGACATGCAAGTGAGGTGAACTGAAGATACAAAATTGTTTGTGACAGTGTTTGAGATTAAAGACTTGAACTAATGACTCTTGTCATAAGTAACTACATGTCCTGTTATGAATGTAACCAAAGTGTGTAAAACATGATGTTAAAATCCTGATAAATAAAATAAATAAAGAATCATAAGATTTGTCAAATGTCTTGGGGATTTTGCACCCATTCAGTCAGCCACTGATGTTGGATGAGAAAGCCTGGCTTGCAATTCCAGTATTCCAGTATATCCCTGAATTTCCTCCACACCAAACTCACCAAACCATGAGAGGCAAGGAAAGAGATGTCTCAAATATCATTTCATTAGCTAATTAATGTGCTTAATAACTTTCCCACCAATGGTAAGGGTCCTGTTAAGACCAAACTGTATTGTAAACATTGTGCAGTTTGTGACACAGCTTTACACCTGCCTGGAATCACCAGCTTTTTGCCTTGTTTGCAGTCTGGTACAGCAAATGTTTGGATTTCTTATTAGTACATTCAGCATACATCCAATCAAACAGACCTGACTCTTCTATGTCTTGGTTTTAATTATTTTTAGAGCATTTAATTAATTACATCCTCATAGTGCTGCATTAATCATGTGCTATACTAACCAGCTTATCTTTCTGCTTCCTGTCCCTTCCTAATTACTTATGTATTGTTGTATTATTAGGTTTTGTTTCTGCATTATTAGGCTAATTACATATAGAGCTCTTACTTATACTCTTATTTATGGGGTCAGTTTAAATCATAGGTGAAAGAAAGGATCTAGATTCACCACAGTCCCTGCAGCCCTCATAAAACATGAGTGAGTTAGGACAGAAAACAGCTGGCTGAGTAAAATTCATGTGACTGGTACAGTGAGTGTTGTATATTATTACAAAGTATTTGACGTTGTTATTGTATGCTCTTTGTACCGAAATACGTTTGTTCACTTGGAATTTCACGATGCAGCCTTTATCCAAGAGCAACTTGTAGTTCTGTGACAGTATACAATATAAGCAATTAAGGGTTGCTCAAGGGCCCTAACAGCGGTAACCTGGCAGTGGTGGGGCTTAAAACCCAGACCCTCTGATTACTAATTCAGTACCTTAACTGTAAGCTACAGCTGTCTAAACTCTCATATTTATTTTAATTTACATTAATTTGCATTATTACTTTTAATTTACTTTTATCATTGGCTTTTATCAGTTTTTTTGTTATTACTTAATTTGGTTATTTGTTTCAGCCCCCGTGTATGTGTTAGTGTAAGGGTAGTGTGTGAGTACAGTGTATCAGAGTATATTGTGTGTGTTATTTATTTGAAATGTGTTGCTTCATACATTTTGATTCATTTGGCATCCCATCCTATTAAAAATAAAGGATTTAGAACTTTTGAGTCCACAAGTTGGAACCTTGTAACTTTGTACCAATTCTGCAAAAAAGTGTTAGTACTTCGTTCACAGCCCAAAAACACGTTACAGATCCCCGTCTTCACTTCCCACCTGTTCTCATTCAGTTTTAGCCTTGGTTTTTCTAATATGTTTCCCACCCGTTTTGTGTCTGTTAATCATCTTGGTTATGTTCACCTGTTTGGATTTTGTTCCTAAGTTTTTCTACTTGAACCCCTTACAGTCACAGTTCCTGCAAAATATCTGACCTGCCTCAGCAAGTGTTTGTTACAAACACTTGGGAACGAGATTCAAATGCATTGCCATGACATGGCATTAGAATGAGATATGCAAAGATGATAGAGCATTACCCTATATAAAGCCAGGTTTACCTCTCTTGGACAGTCATGTACATGAATACTTCAAAAACAAATGTCCGATTCTGTATGCTTTAGGTTAGCTGTGTGCAAATTAATTACTTTACTAAGTCGTGGCCACAACCTTATTATCTTGTTCTGACTCCTTACTAATTCTTTGTCGTGCATTAGGATCTTGTTTCCATGTCCTACAAGGTCACCGTCAAACATTATTTTTATTCATATGGGATGTCACCAGACTCTGTGTAAAGCTGTAACTGTCAACAATGGCTTTGCATTTAAGTTTCAGTGATATTAGTTGTAGTACCCTTTTCCCTTGTTTATAAATATATTTATGAATCAATACTTTTGGACGACACAGTGGTAAATTGCACTAGCTAATTACCACTGGGATCCAGTGTTCAAGTCCCCAGTGGTGCTATTGACCAGTCGGATGTCTACAGAATTTATTGGATATGTCTGCAGGGCATATGCAATGGATGGATTGCCATCCTGTCTGGGGTGTCTTCCTGCATTGAGCCCAGTGGTTCTGGGAATGCCGGAACACTACAACTCTGACCAGGATGAAGCAGTGGTAAAATAAAGCAATAAGCCACGAGAGGCCGTGCATTACTGTGATTTTAGCACGGGGATGACGTTTTTGGCACGACGCAAAGCGGAGTGCCTAAAACTTCTTTCCCCGTGCTAAAATCATAACAGTAATGCACGGTCTCGAGTGGCTTATTGCTTTTATAAAACGGCGGTCAACATAAAATATAATAAATACAACAATGTTTAATTCATAAATGTATTTATTGTGTATAAACTTACAATAAAGCATTCTTCCGCGACGCAAAATAGTTCGATTAACAGAGTTGCTAGGCAACATGAGGGCGAAAATAACATTAACTTTTTCTATTCAGTGGCGTATTAATATGGAATGATGTGAGGTGGTCCTAGGTGTGCGTTTATCGGGGATTTTACAACGGCTTCGAACGCGGCTCAGCCAATCAGATTTTAGGACCGGAACTATCCGTTTTATAATATAAAAATAAATACTTTTCTGTTTACATTTATCAGTGCCTTAGTATGTATGTTAGTGTGTTTGTTTTGTGAATAGATAAATGTGTGCAGTGTATATGAATAACGTATACCCTAAGTATAATAATGCTTTTGCCAGCATCTCTATGTTGGCTTATTAAAAATGTACAGTATAAGTGTGTGGGAGAGATGTGGGCCTCGGGGATCCTGCCAGTCTGAAGTCAGTGCTAACTTTACCTGTGCTGATTTATTACATTAATTGTGCTTAATCAACATTAATACCTAATGCCATGGCAATAAAAGCATCAGCAGTTTGTTTCTAAAGTGCCGGCACTGGGATAATCAAAGATTCAACAGCAGCATGGTTTTAACTGCTTATCTACAGTAAATGATGCATTTAATTTTACTCAGTTTTTATGATCAAGCACATTACTCCAGAACATTAACTGCAATTACTACAAATTTGCTAGTGCAATTATAATAAGAAACACTGTACACACACACATAGACTAGAGCTGGGTGGTATGATGGTACATTTGGTATATCGTCTTTGATTCCTCATACGGTATGGATTTTTCATATACTGCCATAACATAGTTAATACAACAGCTGTATAACACCATCAGTGGTGACTGGAACACTGCAAACGTTTTATTTGTTAAAGGGAGAGCTAACGGTAATTGTATAATACTTAAATACTATATTAATAATAAACATTGTATATATTGCACCTTTTTCATGGTATTTATTCCATCATTGTGTCATTTTGAGGGGCCAAGCAAACCTTGTAGTACTCAAAACCTTCAATATATACATGGTGAAATTAAAATGTTTTATGTTTTATGTGCTTATGGCAGTAGAATAAACCACAGACATTCATACAAAAAAATAAAACACATTGTGATATACCGTGAAACCGTCAGAATCTTAAATACCATGATACAAATTTTTGGTCATACCGCCCAGCCTTAATATACACCCATACCAGTGGCACACACACTCCAATACCACTACCATGCCAATGTGACTGTCCTGCTGACAGTAGTCTGCTACCCACAGAATCTGGTCAGTAGTAATTAATTATAGTACTTAACTGGATACTTAATGTGTAGGGCAGAGAAAAGGCTGAGGAATGTTGCATAGCAACATATATTGTCAATAATGATATACCTATGGGGACAGTGGTAGCCTAGTGGGTAAGGCTTTGGGCTATCAACTGAAAGGTTGAGAGTTTGAGTCCCGGCTCTGCCATGCAGCCACTGGTGGGCACTTAACCCTCTCAGCTCCCTGTGCTCTGACCCCAGCTTCCAAGCAAGCTGGGATATGTAAAGAATTTTGTTGTACTGTACATCTGTATATGTATACAGTATATGACAAATAAAGGCATTCTATCTATCTTCTATCTACCTACATTTGGAGGTTTACACACACTTGTAAAGAACATGTATGCCCTGGCTGTCTTTTTCCTGTGACTTAATAATTAAAATGCATCATTATCATGTTATGGTCCTGTGTCTATATATTATTGGTTATATTATGTATGACTGAATTAAACCTCATTTTTCAACTGCAAACGTAGTGATAATAATACTCTAGCTACAGAAATAAATGACGTGTAAACGTGGCATGATTTAATGGTTTATAACATTTCCCGAGGTAGCTCCTTTGTAAAATAAAGCTTCTTTAGCTGGGTGTGATGAGTAAAACCAATAGCAGTCTCAGAGACACCTTGGCTGTAAGGCACTAGCATAATTTCAGTTTTAGTTCCCTCCTCTATTGGCAGCAAAAGGGAGGACACAGGAGACACAGGGATGAATGAATTAAGTCGTTGCCTAGCCAACGAGCAACAGGGAGTACTTCTATACCTTACTCTGGATATCTCTGCACAGGGCTTGGCAATTCCATATAAGCTCTTCACAATTTATATAGCAACTGGGGAAAGTAAAGTCGGCAGGAACTGGTTCTGTAATGGCTAGTAAATAAAGACACACTACCAGTTTTAACCATGATTTTAACATTTTACACATGAAAGTTAATAATAACTTAATTTAAAAAACTTAAAAATAATTTCCTGCCCCCTGCTCTGACTCATGTGAACAAAACATATTGTGTGAACAAAACATATTGTGCAAACATACATCAAAACCAGATATCTGTGGGAGCTGCCCTGTGTAGTAATATTATGTATTTTATTTCTGTTTATGGTTTGCATGTGTAAAAAACATCTTTTTAAACAGATAAGTGTGAAGTGCTTATTTTCATTTTTTACCTTTTTCCATTTTGAATAACCTTTAAATGGCAATATAGGCAAAACGGAGGATCTACACGGATCAGCCATAACATTAAAACCACCTCATTGTTTTTACACTCACTGTCCATTTTATCAGCTCCACTTACCATATAGAAGCACTTTGTAGTTCTACATTTACTGACTAGTCCATCTGTTACTCTGCATCCTTTTTTTAGCCTGCTTTCACCCTGTTCTTCAATGGTCAGGACCCCCACAGGACCACTACAGCAATTGTAGAACTACAAAGTGCTTCTATCAGTTCTATGGAGCTGATAAAATAGACAGTGAGTGTAGAAATGAGGAGGTGGTTTTAATGTTATGGCTGATTGGTGTATAGTTATTGTGTAAACAAATGTTTAAATATGGTTGCAACATAAAGTTAGCATAAGTACTAATATGTTTTGGAGAAGTATGTAAATGTGTGAGTCCCATCATCTCAGATGGACTGAAAGACCATTCCACTATGAGCAGTGGAACTGATAAACGACACAGATTGTGTGTTCGGCTTGTTTTCCAGCTATAAATAGATGATGAGTTCTCCATGCTAAAACGATAAGGACCATCCAGACTGTTATCAGCAAAAGGTGCATAAGCCAACGACTTTAATGGTATTGGTGTGCATCAGTGCCAAATGTATGGGTGACTTGCATATGTGTAATAGTACCACTGAATTGGTAGCATTGGTATATTGAGATTTTAGAGATACACATGCTGTCATCATGGTGACAGATTTTCTTGGGACATCCATGGTTATTTTAGTAAGACAATTCCAGGCCTCAGTCAGCATGCCTTACAAAAGCATGCCTTCATAGACAGAGTGTGGGGTTTATGCATTATGGTGCTGCAGTTTGTAATTGCTTTTAGTAATGAGGTAGGCAGCTCCTACTAACACAGAATAGAATGCCTTTATTTGTCATATATACATATACAGGTGTACAGTACAATGAAATTCTTTTTTCGGATATCCCAGTTTGTTTGGAAGCTGAGGTCAGAGTGCAGGGTCAGCCATTGTACGGCACCCCTGGAGCAGAGAGTATTAAGGACCCTGCTGAAGAGCCCAACAGTGGCTGCATGGCAGAGCTGGGATTCGAACTCTCAACCTTTTCAGTTGATAGCCCAAAGCCTTACCCACAAGGCTTCTACTGTCATATTGGCTTGCATTTTTATATATACATTTAACTGATTAAATGTCTAGTGTATGTTTTACCAAGCTCATGTTTTGAGCTTTGTAGCCAGCACTGCACCAAGTGGGCATTTCTGGATCAGTGATTCTAGTAATTGATAGACTGTTTTATCACATTTTTACACCTTAAATAAGCTTGATGAAAAATGGGAATTTTTTAAAATTTCTGTAATCAATTGGCACCAAAGTACAAATCTTCTAACCATCTTTGGTAACCCTTTTACTGTTGATAGCATGCAAGTAGGAATTTTCTTTTCCCTTTGAGTACTCACTGATTTAACTCCTACACACACACACACACACACACACACACACACACATACACACACAACTGTCATTGCTGGAGCAGGGCCCAGTACACCAAGCAGGGTGCTACACAGCCCATTTGCATTGACATATTGACACCCTTGTCAGGATTTATAAGTAGTGTGGCAGAGCTTGGAAGAGACAGAGACAGAAAGAGGAGGGAGAAGAGAGAGAGAAATCAGGCGAGGTGTCCCAGTTTAAGGAGTGCCCTCATAACCAAGCTTTAAAAAAAAAAATGTAAAAAAAAGAAGGAATACAGAAAGGGCATCATTTGCCCCTAGGTATAAGTGAGAAAGGAATTACCAGGAGTGGAGAATTAGTAAAAGTGGTGTAGCAAAAACATGATTTGCTGCTACTGACCCGCAATTTTGTCATCTTTAATGTTTCTCTTTCTCAAAGGACTCTTTTTTTGATGTTTTACGTTAACCTCTTATTAATATCTAAACATGCAAACATCCACACAATTTAGCATTTTTATATTTTTTTTGTTTATGCATTTTCTCCCCCATTTTTTACTCGACTTTAGCGTGTAAATTACCCGATTGCATTATACTTCCTCTCTACTGATGCCGTTCCCCGCCCCTGATTGAGGAGAGCCGAGACACACGCCCTCCGACACGTGTGCAGTAGCTGGATGCATCTTTTCCCCTGCATGAGGTGAGTTCACATGCAGATCAGCTTTGTGTATGGAGAGCCACACCCTGATCAACGCATTTTCCCTATACTTTGTGCAGGCGCCATCAGCCAGCACGCAGAGGTCATAATTGCATCAGTTATGAGTTCCCAGTCCGGCTCCCACCCTGTATGAACAGCAGCCAATCGTTGTTCGTGTAGGCTCTCAGCCCAGCCGTATGGCAGATCTGAGTTTCAAACCGACAAGTTCGAAATGTCAGCTCTGGTGTGCTAGCGTGTTTTACCCCATTTTTAGAGAGAGTCTTCTTAGCATGGTAGCATGCAAACCAAAGCACTCTCTGTGAAGTAAAACTAGAATTTATATAATTAATTATTTTTAATACTGTAATTACAAATTCATCAATCAGTTTTACTAATTGATAAATCTGTAACTGGTCACATCCCTAAACCAATGTAACATTAAAAGTATTTAAGACCTAAAGGTGTCTTTAGGGGAAAGACAGTACTGGTGTTTGTTTCCACTCCATGCCTCTCACCTTTCCTAACTCATTACATTACACCCGGCCAAATTGGACATAATCAAATATCTGACCAAAAGGAACTTTGTTAATTGTTAATTATTCTCTATCTGCCGGATTGGATTACTGCTTCTCGTTCATTTTTACCTCCATTTATCATGAGGGCTGACAGTGGTTATGGATACCTTCTGTGTGGGTTTGGAGAGTCGGTCTGGTGTGCTATATGCCTCTATGAGCAGTAAGGCAGATGAACATAAATGGAAAGATTTTACTGTAGAAAAAAACATACATTCAGCATTTATATTGGTTAAGTAAAATGATACAAAAAACAGTAAATATACCTAGGATCCACATTATACAGTTTTCTGTTACATCCTATAAAGAGCAAGGGCCAAAAGTCAGAGCTCATTAGTAAATGTGCTTTTATTGCATTTTTTTTGGCCAATTAAATACATTTTTTATTATAAATTATATACAGCTAGTTTAAGTGGAATGTTGAATGTTTGAAAAATACAACATAATTTATACAATTTAGTAAGCACATTTGTGAAACAGACTGTGTCAAAAGGTAATTTACTCGAGTGTTACCCTTTCTATTGAAGCATATTCTAAATTGACTTGACATGCCTCATACTAAGCATGAGCATTAAACCCCTCCAGACTACTGTTGGATAAATTGCAAACTTGTTTTTAAGGCAGGCCTTCTCATTCGACAGTGTACCCCAAAAGGTACAGTAGTAGAGCTTTGGGCTATCAACTGAAAGGTTGAGAGTTTGAATCCCAGCTCTGCCATGCAGCCACTGTTGGGCCCTTGAGCAAGGTCTTTAACCCTCTCTGCTGCGGGGGCGCCTAGCTTCTAGACAAGCTGTGATGTGCGAAGAAAGAATTTCGTTGTACTGTATGTCTGTATATGTATAAATTACAAATAAAAGCATTCTTCTTATTATTATTATTATCATTATTAATAGACTTTTAAGGTTTCTTCCTGTAATTTTTTGGGAGTTTTTCCTTGCCACTGTTGCCCTCGGCTTGCTCAACAAGGGTTTTTGGTCTGTCGGTCCTAGAACTGTAAAGTTAATTGTCCATTGTAAAAAGCGCTATACAGATACATTTTACTTGACCTGTCCTGTGTGTCAAATCTCATTTGACTCTAGAAATGCATTTTGGCTAAAGGCAACATCATTTATTAATTTTTACTATTACTGTTAAGTAGGTGATTTCACATTCTGCCCTTCTGTCTGTGTTACACACCCAACCAGACCAGGTACTTAAACTTGGGCTATGAATGATATATTTGATAATACAAAGGTTCTTTTTTCTACAGTCACCTTCCTTTGCAATGCATTTTTTCCAGCGTTGTACCATTTTAATGTCATCAGCAAAAATGTTTTTGGTTAAGCACGAAGCCACTGATGCATCGCAGCTTTCACATCATCATCACATGAAAATCTTCTTTCCTTTTAAAGCTTATTTAAGCGTCCAAAAAGGTGGAAATCAGATTGCGCTAAATCCGGACTATAAGCTCTCTCTGTCTCTCAGACACATCCAATCACTACTCCTCCCGTCCTCACTGTTTCCAACAAAAATATAAAAGTGTGGAACTTTTTTGAAGATCCCTCGTATTAAATACTTGAACATTTTGCTTAAGTTGCTGGGATTACCTAAACTTTCATTACAATAAAACTATAAGCTATAAGCTATATTCATCGGCGTATTAGAATAGTTAACTTTATACAGCTCTGGACAGAAACCCGTCTCCTACATGTCCAATATTCTGTGGAAAGTGTTAAAGTACATTGTGAACTCTGTGTTAAGTAGTGACCCATGGTGTCTGCCTGTATTAAGAGTTGAACCATTGTGTGTGTCTGCCACCTCTGGTTATAGCGCCGCAGACATGAACAAAAATCTGAGTTTTTCTCTAAAGGCTCTCATAGGAACCTAGGAACCTTGCCAACATTTCATTTTGTTGGCACAGGGCAGATAAAAGTGACCTGTTTTCTGTGATCTGAAAAAAGTAGCAAAAACCTTTCTGGCTTTTGTTTGGCTGATAGTGATTAAATTGAAACTCTATCTCCATTGCTGTTTTGCTAATTAAAAGTAGAGGTGGAAAAGTAGTGGTATTCCATTTACTAATCAGTAGCTTTTAATTGGCTGGAGGGGACTTTCCATTAAAATGATGGTAAGTCGGGCCCTGAACCCTCAGCAAATGTCACTGAGTCTAACAGAGTTGAACGGCGGGTCCGACACATCATTGACACCCTGCGAAATCACAGTAATTAAAGGTAAAATGGGATTGTATTTTGCACAGTTGACAGACTGAGAGATAGATAGACACCTTTGTGACCTGTAGGCTCATAGTTGCCAAGGCAACCCTGATTCATTTCAGTCTCCCTGTAAAGCGATTTATGTGATGGCCTTGAGAGAAGTGATCGTACTTTGTTCTTTCTTTGTGACAGCGCATGTTTGCTATCTAACATCTATCTATCTATCTATCTATCTATCTATCTATCTATCTATCTATCTATCTATCTATCTATCTATCTATCTATCTATCTATCTATCTATCTATCTATCTATCTATCTATCTATCTATCTATCTATCTATCTATCTATCTATCTATCTATCTCTCTATCTGTCTCTCTGTCTTCTATCTATCCATCCATCCAGAAGACACTGCTGTGTAAAATGAATATGCATTTCCAAAACTTTATAATGACATACATTTTATTTATATATTGATAACCCTGTGTCAGATTAGTGCCCTGGTGTATTCTTTCAGTGCACTCAGTGTTCACGGATGTTGCCAGGTCTACAAGGTCACGATGCTGAAGAAATATGAACAAGCCTTAAAATGACCAGTTCAGGCTCTTCACTTAAGCTAAAGTGTGTAGTAAAGTGTTTGTTACATTTCAGCATTTACTTAACTATTTCCTCCATATTACAATTATACAGTTCGTCACAATCTTGCTTTCTATTCTTTGCATCATTGTCTCATGGTAGTAGTGTCAGGGTTTTTTCCCCCGCTTAGGGTCCATGTTGCCATCATTTGTTATTTCCTGAATAGAAGTCCTTGTGCAATTACAAACTGATTTTAATTCATAATTATTTTCTTTTGTCCTCGTTTCAAGTTCCTGCTTCTACCCTAAACAATGCTTAGGTGGTAGTTACATGTCAAAGTAACATCAACATAAATGCCAAGGTTTCCCAGCGGAACAATGCTCAGAGCATCAGACAGTGCATTACAGTGCTATCTTTTCCTCAGGTAACACACCCGTCCACTTGATTTAAAAGAAACATGATTCATCAGACCTGGTCACCTTCTTCTATTGCTCCATGATCCAGTTCTAATGCTCACTTGCAAGGTTAAAAAAAAACTGGAACAGTGATGAACTTTCCCAGGAGTTTCTGGCCTACCAAAATTAACATTTGGAGTGGCCTAGTCAAAGTCCTGAGTTGAATCCCATTGAGATGCTGTGTCAAGACCCTAAATGGAGAGTTAATAATCAAAAACCCTACAATTTAGCCAAGTTGAATCAATTCTGTGAATACGAGGCAAGTTACCTCAAACATTCGATGGCATTTGTTACTGTCAAGGGTGGCACAACTAATTCCTAGGTTTATATTTATATTTTATATTTATATTTGTCAAAATAGCACAAATAAAAGAAATTGGGTGAGGGGCAAATTATTTTTCACATCACTGTATATGTGTACATAATTACAACTTGTGGCATTTGAGAAGATCTTGCTTGTTTTAAATTTAGGTGTGGAGGTCCTAGGCTTTGAACCATGTCAGAATTCAGCTACTGTGGCTGGCAGAGACAAAATGAAATAGAATAGAATGCCTTTATTCGTCATATATACATATACAGGTGTACAGTACAACGAAATTCTTTCTTCTTATAGCCCAGCTTGTTTGGAAGCTGGGGTCAGAGCGCAGGGTCAGCCATCGTACAGCGCCCCTGGAGCAGAGAGGGTTAAGGGCCTTGCTCAAGGGCCCAACACTAACTGCGTGGCAGAGCTGGGATTTGAACTCTCAACCTCTGTTGCCCAAAGCTCTATCCACTAGGCTACCACTGGCCCCCAAAATTAACCATTTTCAGTATTCCGACCCAGATTTACATTTGTAAGTGTGCAAGTCCTTTAAAACCCAGGTGGTTTGCTACAGGCAAGCTGTAGACCACACCTGTGCAATGTACGGCCTGCAGGC
Organism: Trichomycterus rosablanca; assembly: GCF_030014385.1. Lineage (NCBI taxonomy): Eukaryota > Metazoa > Chordata > Actinopteri > Siluriformes > Trichomycteridae > Trichomycterus > Trichomycterus rosablanca. The sequence continues at coordinate 22,744,154 of NC_085995.1, forward strand.
CATATCCGGCCCTTTGGCTGTCCCCAACCTGTCTGCATGAGGTCAGTGGCAATTAAAAATCAGACGTAAATAAATGTACATCACACATGTAATACAAAAGGATTGTTTTTATTTTGACTGGGCCACTATTTTTTAATATACGTAAGTTGTGTGTGAGTGTATCCAGCTTTACTGTAATATTTTGCCGAACAGAACTAGGTGCGATTGGTGGAGACGGTGGAGTTTTAACAAGACATTAACTTTTTTATTTATTTACTGAAGTGAGCTGTAAAGCCGTTTAAGGATTACATTTTTTATGTTAAGGATTACAATACTAAACACAGAAATGCAAGAACTTGAACAATGCAGAACGTCACATCTGAAGCTTTGCTAGCTAAACTGCAAAAGCAACAAGGTTTTTTAACACATCCATGACTGGAGCAGTCAAGATCAACTTTGTGATATCCAAATAGAATATCCAACAAGAACAAAGGATTAAAAAACAGCATATGAGGTAATTACACTCCAAACTAAGTAGCAATAGCACTTTGTGTAGAGTTCATTTAAAAACCTGCACATTTTGTTCACACACTTTTGTTTTCTTGAAAGTTAATTAAATAGTGAAAAATGATGTTTTTATTCTGCCTGATTATTTTCATTGCCTGATTGTAACATTTACTCCTATCAGCAACAGAACTGTACAATTGACTGTTTTTACTAGGGCTGGCAACGATCCGATAGTCCGTATTGGTCCGATATTGGCCCAAATCACTGGATCGGATATCGGAAGGAAATACACGTGTAATCCGATCTGATACTGTTGCTTAATGTAAATAACACTTAATGCAAATAACACTTAATGTAAATAAGGCCATTGTTTGTGTGTAAAGCAAATAACACACAAAGATACGTTCCAACAGAGTGCCTTTTATTGCCAGCTTGCATCTTGATGACATCATTAACATGTGCCACTGATCTACAACTCATCCACAACAGCATTCAGAAATTAAAACACACTGATCTACTTAAACGTTTAGCATTTTTAAATCATCTACTACTGCCAAATCATCTAATAACACTTTTTAAACAAAAAATTCACTTCATAAATGATAAATCGTTTACTTGAGATAAAACCTATCTTGTCCTGGTTTGGAGATCTCTCACAACCTCAACGATTAATCCATTAGTGTTATGAAATAAAACAAACTACACCGTTTTCCATTTAGCCAAAGATGTCCTCTTCAAAATCCAGCAGGGATTTTTTTATTAAGTTTTAATAATCTAAAAACGTGACAGAACTTGACATCCACATCTTCTAATTGTAGACACTTTTGTTAAACGAGCCAAAAATGCTGCTAAATGTTCTGTGTGTAAAAGTTAAAATTAAAACAGCAGTTTTGCATGAGTGTGATGTTGTAGGTTCTGTATTTATTCCTTTAGAATATTTGTTTCACAGTCTTACCATGGTTATTTAGATAGCTAGTTTAACCATGGTGCATTGAGACGTGTATTATTACTGCTTAGTTGTTTGAGAGGAGAAATGACTGTATCAGATTGGTATTGGTATCGGCAGATACTCAATTTGCAGTATCAGTATCGGACATAAAAAAAAGTGGTATTGAGCCAGCCTTATTTTTTTACAAAGAGATACAATATGTTCACCATATTGGTCTGGCCCTCCACAACAGTCCCAGTTTCTTATGTGGCTCCTTGAAAAAATGTAATTGCCTACCTCTGCTCTAGACCAAATTATATGTGAATGTGATTTGCTGAACCTGACAAATGAACACCATGTACAAACATAGTATTTATATCAAGTGTAAAACAATCTTAGACAAACTAAGCTCTTTAATGGATGACACTGAGTTGACCTTTTCTTTATGTCTCTATGTGCCATTCCTACTGCTGCAGCATTTCTTCTGTGTGGGTGTGTTTTTGTACTTGTTTTCAGGTTTTTGCTAGAGAAACTGAGCTCAACTGAGAATGTGTTGAATTTTTTTTAAATGCAGACAGACAAAACGAATAAAAAAAGACAGCAGACAGAAAGAGCAGATCAGACGGTGTTGTGTAAACGAGGCTCCCCGTCTGGCCTCACAGGTAATTAAAGAGAAAGAGGGATTGGTTGGTGGGTTCAGAGAAAGAGAGAAGACATATAGAAGAACATGAAAAGTACTGGTTGGCATGGTAAATGTATTCACACCTAAATGGTTTGTTCCAAAATGTCCAGCTCAGTAAGAGAAGTAGATGTCAAGGTGCCCTTTGAAACAGATCTCACCCCTCATTCTTGTCCAGATCTTTAGTGGTATTTCAAGTAGTGCCTATTAGTTCCTGTTTTTCAGAGATGACCAGTTAAACAAAAGATAATTTACCTAAAATATACATTTTTCCTGCTTCTAACACATCAACTTTGAGGATAAAATGTTCACTTGCTGCTTAATATATCCCACACATTAACAGGTGCTGTGATGGAGCTAATCAGTGGTATTCACTTTACCTGTCAGTGGTCATAAAGTTATGCCTGGTTGGTGTATAGAGGTAAAAGGAAAAGTAGCATAAGGGATAAACAAAATTAGGAGAAAGCAATACAAGATGGCAAAACAGGTCATGTTGACAGTCCAAGGTTTGTTGTCCTTGCTGTAGGTTTCCTTCAAGTTTGTACCCACCTCTTGTCCATCTTTTTTGCTACTTATCTAATTAGATTACATCTAGTTCCATCAATCGCTTTATTCAGGTCACTTGGGTGTAGGTCTGGTTCCACTGGAAACACTGAGCACAAGGCAGGAACACCCTGGACAGGGCACCAATCCATCACAGAGTTTCAGCCACAGAACGTGTGCATTGCACAAAGGGTGCAGAATAATATAAGAAAGAGATTACCTTAAAATGATCCAGTATTAGTGTACCAACAGAACAGTAACCCAAACCATGCATATTTTGTAATGGCTAAAGCGGGCAAAATGGCTGGTTTCAAACCCTACAGAGAATATGTGGCTGCACTGTTCTGAAAAGACAAATATGTGTCAGAAAAACAAATTTTCTTGAACTTTACTCGAAATATAAAGGAAATTTTAGCAGTACCAGTGCATCTTATGAATCCTGTATTATAAACAGGTGCTATGTATATTTAGTAACAGTGATGTGCTACCTCAAGTATGAGGTCATGTGCATGCTACACAAACATGTGTCCAGCACTGAAATATTTAGAACCACCTAAAAGCCAAAGTCCGCTATGCTCAGGCTGGATTACCCTCCAGGCGCATTTGCCTCAAGCTTGAGATAAGGTTTGCTTGTTTGTCTGTTTATTAGGATTTTAACATCATGTCTTACATTTTGGTTACATTCATGACAGGAACAGTAGTTAGTTGTTACACAAGGTTCATCCGTTCACAATGTTATATCAAACACAGTAATAGACAATTTAGTATCTTCAATTCACCTCAGTCTTTGGACTGTGGGAGGAAACCAGAGCACCCGGAGGAAACCCACCCAGACACGGGGAGAACATGCAAACTCCCACACAGAAAGGACCCGGAATGCCCCACCTTGGGATCGAACCCAGGATCTTCTTGCTCTGAGGCGACAGTGCTACCCACTTAGCCACCGTGCCTCAAGGTGAGATAAGGAGAGTATAAGATAAAACGATAGTCAGTCATTCTGGACAATAGAAGAGAAATGTAGATTGATGAGGCTCCATTGACACAGAAATTAAGATTTATTTGTCAAACAAATAAATATTTGCAGGTAATTTTGCTTCATTAAAGCTTCATCAGTTTGTTTTGTCGCTGTGGGACGGTTTCCAGAGCAGAGGGCTGATCCAGAGCCTCTGTGATAATCTGGCATGATCTGCAGATGGTGTCTGCATCCAGACAAAAACAGAGCTAAAAGTTACACCATTCATCAAGTTTCCAAGTTGAAAACTTTTGGCAGATGCCACGAGGCTCCTTCCAGGGAGTGACCTCAGGCAACGTTTACTTTCTCACTGGGGTTTAGTTCACTGTCATGCTGAAATTGTGCTTAGTGTCTGTAATGTTAAAAATTTGTTTTTTTGGGACAAGGTTGGCAGTAATGCAACACAAGTATCCGAATACATATTTATTATACTAAATAAATCATTTGTGTTCAGTCAAAAGCCAGATTCAGATCAGATTAGCTTATCAGTGGGTAATTCCATTTAACAAGGGTAGTAATTTTTAATTTATGTCCTTATTGACTCTTAGTGTTTTTTTTTTTTTTTTCTTTGCTGACTTAAGAAAAGTATCAACTGGGGGTCCTTGAGTGGTACAGATTGCTAATGCGCTAACTCGTGATCTCTGAGATCTTAACCTTTCGAGTTTGAAACTCAGCTTTGCTATTGCTATTACCACTACAAATGCAACCTCTGGTTGGGGCACATGTCCTCCAAGTGGTGGAGGATTCATGGAGGTAAGCTTTAAACTTTACTTTAAGGTCAATTTTGTCTATTCTTGCCTGATGCAAGACTTAAGCTGCTCAGCAGTCAGTGGTTGTTTTTGTCTGATTCTCCTTTTCATGATACACTAAACACATATAATAGACAGATCTGTACTACTGGCAGGCCAGTCAAGCAAACACACTCTCTGTCTATGAAGCTAGACAGTTGCAGTGCATGCAAAATGAGGCCTGGCATTGCCTTGATTAAATATTCATGAACAACCATGGGTAAGAGTGCCCCATATCTCTCCTAAATATCAATTGTATGCCTCTGTGTTAATGGTGCCCTCACAAGGCATGCCATGGGCACTTATACACCCTTTATACACACCTTTCACTGTCCCAGTTCATTGCTTTTTTCACATCAGTTATGTGTAATGCCTGTATGTACTGTTTACATAAAAAGCAGCTCCGTACCGTGATTCTTTCACCTTCATATTTTACTGTGGTTTTTGTGTTATTGGGATCATATGTGCAACCTTTTTTTTTTAAACATGATATACTTACTTAGACATTTACTTGTTTGCAAATTGTAGATGCATCTCAGAGCTTTTAGAGTTTATAGCTGTGTGTTGTTTTTGCTACTTTCATACCTAAAAGGATTGATACCCATTTATTCATATATTTTCCACCCTGGCTACTCATTTATTCATATATTTTTCCTTGGCTAACCATTATCCAGGTCCAGGTTAGAATCATATCTTTAAATTTGTATTCTTAGAGTTTACATATGTACAGTATGTTGTACTATGTTAAGGTATGGCATAGCTATGACACATATCTTAATGTCAATGTATACTTTTGTTTTAGCACAACCTCTCATTACATATACTCAGTACCTTGTACTGGCCAACGCAACACACGTCCTTGATCCTGTCCCTTTTATGTTTTAGGTCCAAGGTGTATGCACTTGTGTTCTATGTTGCACTATGGTCCTTTTATTTAAATGTACTTGCATATAGCAGAAATTACAGCCTCTGGAATTTTAAAACACTGAACTTAAGGCAACACCAACACCTACTGTATGTAGACATTAAACCTGGGTCTTGAGAAATGTGTAGCAACAACACAGCTTGCTGTATTATTGCGCTGTCTATTGATGACCTCTTCGCAGTTTAGCATTACTTTTTGTTGCAGGGCATCACGTTGCACAGCTGGTAATGTGGATGTGACAAAGAAACATTGGTCATGGAGACCTGGATTTGATCCTGGCTTTTGGTCACTATTTCTGAAGAAGTTTGCATGAGTCATCTTGGCTTACTTTTAGCACTTTGTTTGCTTTGAAAAAGGTGCATTGGCTGTTCTAAAATGTTACATAAATTGCCTCCCTGTCAGCCACTGATGCACTGCTGCTTTCACATCACCATCACATAAAAATTTCCTCCCCCTTTAGAAGCTTCTTTGAGCGGTCCAAAAAGGTGGAAATCAGATGGCACTAAATCTGGACTATACTTCACCGCTTCCAACAAAAATATGAAAGTGCGGAAACTTTTTGAAGATCCCTCGTAATAATTATCAGTAAAAATTTATTAAGTATTTGTTGCGTTTACATTTAAATTGCTTCAATATCCAGATGTGGCGGTCCGGGTCCTTTTTGTGTGGAGTTTGCATGTTCTCCCCGTGTCTGTGTGGGTTTACTCCGGGTGCTCCGGTTTTCTCCCACAGTCCAAAGACATGCAAGTGAGGTTAATTGGAGATCCAAAATTGTCCATGATTGTGTTTGATATAACCTTGTGAGACCTGATAAATCTTGTGTATCGAGTAACTAGCGTTCCTGTCATGAATGTGACCAAAGTGTAAAACATGACGTTAAAATCCTAATAAACAAACAAACAAACATTTAAATTGCTCTACTCCACCCTAACAGCCTGGTGTACTTGCAGAAAATTCCTGCCTAATGTTACAGGATGGAGATCCAGTTCTGGTGTAAAGCCTTCAGATATCCATGAAGCCTCTTATCCAGATTGCAGCTCTGTGTCAGTGGATTTGTTTCCCAGCAAAACCCAAGTGGCCCTCCAAGTCAAATAAAACACAGAGGAAAAAAAAGAGAGAAGGTTGTTATGAATACAATGTTGTCCTTTTTCAAGTCTTTTAATTCTCAGTACAAGTCTATGAGCAGTCTGAGCTAAGACACTTTGCATCCTGACATTTCTTTAAAAGTCTGCCCAAATAGCCCCAAGCATGTCTTCCTGCTAATGGAGATAAACTGAAGAGAGAGGGCAACGCAGGAAACTCTGACTGTGTTCCTGGGCCAAAGATGCAGATAGCTTTAAATCATGATGAACAGCTTGTCTACCCTCAAGGACCAACTTTGACCTTGCAGAAACTAAACACCAAGTGTAATGCTACAAATGATGAAAACTGTGAAAAGGCTAAACATTAAAATACACAAAACGTAGAAAAGCAAATATTTATAAACCTCACTGTGCACTGGGTCTTCTCATGCTGAAACAAAGGCATTTTTTTGCAATCCTTCCCCCCAATTTTCTCCCTAATCTAGAAATATCCAATTACCCTGATTGCATTACGCTTCCTCTGTACTGATACAAACCTCCACTGCTGACTGAGGAGCATCTCAACTGTCACACGCCCCCTCCGGCACATGTGCAGTACCGACTGCATCTTTTCACCTATACGAGGCAAGTTCATATGCGGATCAGCTTTGTGCACGGAGAGACACACCCTGATCAATGCACTATTCCTCGACTTTGTGCAGGTGCCATCAATCAGCCAGCAGAGGTCTCAGCTGAATCAGTTATGAAGAACCCTGGTCTGGCTTTCCCAACTCTGTGAACAACAGCCAATCGTTGTTCATGTACCCGCCCAGCCCAGCCGGATGGCAGAGCTGAGATTCAAAACAATGTGTTCGAAATCCCAGCTCTGGTGTGCTAGTGTGTTTTACGACTGCACCACCTGAGCATCACAAAATATATATAAATAAATATAAAATATATTTATTTATATACAGTATATTTACATTTTTTTAAATATAAACAAAATTTACTGTAGAGGTTTATTTTAACTCGAGTACTTCCACATGTAAATATGTAAAACTGATGGTAGTAGTTTGACTTGGTAGGTAAGTTTAAGAACTTGGCTTTGTTTAAACTGGGGAAAACAGGGGTTAAAAGAGTAAATCTTTTGCAGATTTTACTATAAAAGTTTTATAAGCTTTTTGATGATGTAACAGATGACTCTAAAGAGACCTTAGACTGGAAAACCATGGTAGATTACATCATTTATGAGTCAGTTTTGTTGCTGGTCAGTTAGAGTTCACTTAAGTTGACATTTGCTTACTTGTAAGCCATACATGTGATTCTGTATTTTAGACCTTCAGGATGACGTGACCTTCATTCTTTCCCACATTCGGACTTTAGCTTCCGAGCCAAATGTTACATCAGTGTTTTGCCTCAGTGTCTGTTTAAGCTGTGCCATCTGTAAATTGTAAAACGGAGGAAAAGGGCTAAATGTGATCTCATTTCTTTTCTTGGCATTGTGTCCTTTTCACATTAAAACCCGGAATTATTCACCTGTGGGAAGGCTACTTAATATTTCAGAGGCAGCACTAGCCACTGCTCTGTCATTGACCATTAATGTTAACCTGATCCTTCCCTTCTCTCTTGTCTAAAATCCTTATTTTCACTCATCACTCCACGTCTTACACAAGCCCTACTGAAGCATGCTGGGAAACATTGTTACAGTTTATCCAAAAGATATTTCCCACTGGTGAAGAGCATTATCTAAGATGTCAATCCAGTGTAACAGTATATACTGTAGCATTTAATCTCTCACAATAGATGGGGGCACTGAATAAGAACACTACTTTCATGAAAGGATGTTCCAAAAATATTGATCAGGTGATTGTAAAAATAACATTTCATTGATTTTGCAGTAGCTCTTTCATCTAAGGGGGCAGGTTAATCAAACTAGCCAGCAGAGTGTCTCTCAAAAACATGTTAATCTTTTTGTTTCCCACTGTATTTTAGGTTTAACTTTTAATCTGTACTGTATGTATACGAGGGGGTGCTGGAGCCTATCCCAGCTTTTCAATAGGCGCAAGGCACACAGTAACACCAAGTCCATCGCAGGGCAGACACACACCGATTCACCTATAGGGCAATTCAGTGTCCCCAGTTAACCTGACTGCATGTTTATATATATATATATACAGTGGGGGAAATAAGTATTTGATCCCCTGCTGATTTTGTAAGTTTACCCCCTTACAAATTTTAACAGAGAGAGACAGAATATCAACAAAAAATCCAGAAAAAAAACATTAAATAAAAGTTATAAATTAATTTGTATTTAATTAAGGGAAATAAGTATTTGATCCCCTACCAACCAGCAAGAATTCTGACCCCCACAGACCGGTTATGTGCCCATGAGGCACACAAATTACTCCTGTCCCCGTATAAAAGACTCCTGACACAGAATCAGTTTCTTCCGTTCAAATCTCTCGACCACCATGGGCAAGACCAAAGAGCTATCAAAGGACGTCAGGGACAAGATTGTAGACCTGCACAAGGCTGGAATGGGCTACAAGACCATCAGCAAGAAGCTTGGTGAGAAAGAGACCACTGTTGGTGCGATAATTCGAAAATGGAAGAAATACAAGATCACAGTCAATCACCCTCACTCTGGAGCTCCATGCAAGATCTCACCTGGTGGGGTAAGAATGATTCTGAGAAAGGTGAGGTCAGTCCAGAATTACACGGGAGGAGCTTGTCAATGATCTCAAGGGAGCTGGGAGCAGAAAAATGCTGGATATGACCCCAAGAACACCATCCCCACCGGGCATTTCTTTGCCTCCAAACACGGCGAGTGGAGTTGATGCCAAAGAGCTCAATTTTGGTCTCATCTGACCATATCACATTCTCCCAAGCTTTCTCTGAATCATTCAGGTGTTCATTGGTAAACTTCAGACGGGCCTGTACATGAGCCTTCTTGAGCAAAGGGACTTTGCGGGCACTGCAGGATCTCAATCCATTACGGCGAAGTGTGTTACTAATGGTTTTCTTGGTGACTGTGCTCCCAGCTCCCTTGAGATCATTGACAAGCTCCTCCCGTGTAATTCTGGACTGACCTCACCCTTCTCAGAATCATTCTTACCCCACCAGGTGAGATCTTGCATGGAGCTCCAGAGTGAGGGTGATTGACTGTGATCTTGTATTTCTTCCATTTTCGAATTATCGCACCAACAGTGGTCTCTTTCTCACCAAGCTTCTTGCTGATGGTCTTGTAGCCCATTCCAGCCTTGTGCAGGTCTACAATCTTGTCCCTGACGTCCTTTGATAGCTCTTTGGTCTTGCCCATGGTGGTCGAGAGATTTGAACGGAAGAAACTGATTCTGTGTCAGGAGTCTTTTATACGGGGACAGGAGTAATTTGTGTGCCTCATGGGCACATAACCGGTCTGTGGGGGTCAGAATTCTTGCTGGTTGGTAGGGGATCAAATACTTATTTCCCTTAATTAAATACAAATTAATTAATAACTTTTATTTAATGTTTTTTTTCTGGATTTTTTGTTGATATTCTGTCTCTCTCTGTTAAAATAAACCTTCCATAAAAATTATAGACTGTTCAAGTCTTTGTAAGGGGGTAAACTTACAAAATCAGCAGGGGATCAAATACTTATTTCCCCCACTGTGCATATACAGGGGTTGGACAATGAAACTGAAACACCTGTCATTTTAGTGTGGGAGGTTTCATGGCTAAATTGGACCAGTCTGGTGGCCAATCTTCATTAATTGCACATTGCACCAGTAAGAGCAGAGTGTGAAGGTTCAATTAGCAGGGTAAGAGCACAGTTTTGCTCAAAATATTGCAATGCACACAACATTATGGGTGACATACCAGAGTTCAAAAGAGGACAAATTGTTGGTGCACGTCTTGCTGGCGCATCTGTGACCAAGACAGCAAGTCTTTGTGATGTATCAAGAGCCACGGTATCCAGGGTAATGTCAGCATACCACCAAGAAGGACAAACCACATCCAACAGGATTAACTGTGGACGCAAGAGGAAGCTGTCTGAAAGGGATGTTCGGGTGCTAACCCGGATTGTATCCAAAAAACATAAAACCACGGCTGCCCAAATCACGGCAGAATTAAATGTGCACCTCAACTCTCCTGTTTCCACCAGAACTGTCCGTCGGGAGCTCCACAGGGTCAATATACACGGCCGGGCTGCTATAGCCAAACCTTTGGTCACTCGTGCCAATGCCAAGCGTCGGTTTCAATGGTGCAAGGAGCGCAAATCTTGGGCTGTGGACAATGTGAAACATGTATTGTTCTCTGATGAGTCCACCTTTACTGTTTTCCCCACATCCGGGAGAGTTACGGTGTGGAGAAGCCCCAAAGAAGCGTACCACCCAGACTGTTGCATGCCCAGAGTGAAGCATGGGGGTGGATCAGTGATGGTTTGGGCTGCCATATCATGGCATTCCCTTGGCCCAATACTTGTGCTAGATGGGCGCGTCACTGCCAAGGACTACCGAACCATTCTGGAGGACCATGTGCATCCAATGGCGGTGCCGTGTATCAGGATGACAATGCACCAATACACACAGCAAGACTGGTGAAAGATTGGTTTGATGAACATGAAAGTGAAGTTAAACATCTCCCATGGCCTGCACAGTCACCAGATCTAAATATTATTGAGCCACTTTGGGGTGTTTTGGAGAAGCGAGTCAGGAAACGTTTTCCTCCACCAGCATCACATAGTGACCTGGCCACTATCCTGCAAGAAGAATGGCTTAAAATCCCTCTGACCACTGTGCAGGACGTGTATATGTCATTTCCAAGACGAATTGACGCTGTATTGGCCGCAAAAGGAGGCCCTACACCATACTAATAAATTATTGTGGTCTAAAACCAGGTGTTTCAGTTTCATTGTCCAACCCCTGTATATATACAGTGTATCACAAAAGTGAGTACACCCCTCACATTTCTGCAGATATTTAAGTATATCTTTTCATGGGACAACACTGACAAAATGACACTTTGACACAATGAAAAGTAGTCTGTGTGCAGCTTATATAACAGTGTAAATTTATTCTTCCCTCAAAATAACTCAATATACAGCCATTAATGTCTAAACCACCGGCAACAAAAGTGAGTACACCCCTTAGTGAAAGTTCCTGAAGTGTCAATATTTTGTGTGGCCACCATTATTTCCCAGAACTGCCTTAACTCTCCTGGGCATGGAGTTTACCAGAGCTTCACAGGTTGCCACTGGAATGCTTTTCCACTCCTTCATGACGACATCCCGGAGCTGGCGGATATTCGAGACTTTGCGCTCCTCCACCTTCCGCTTGAGGATGCCCCAAAGATGTTCTATTGGGTTTAGGTCTGGAGACATGCTTGGCCAGTCCATCACCTTTACCCTCAGCCTCTTCAATAAAGCAGTGGTCGTCTTAGAGGTGTGTTTGGGGTCATTATCATGCTGGAACACTGCCCTGCGACCCAGTTTCCGGAGGGAGGGGATCATGCTCTGCTTCAGTATTTCACAGTACATATTGGAGTTCATGTGTCCCTCAATGAAATGTAACTCCCCAACACCTGCTGCACTCATGCAGCCCCAGACCATGGCATTCCCACCACCATGCTTGACTGTAGGCATGACACACTTATCTTTGTACTCCTCACCTGATTGCCGCCACACAAGCTTGAGACCATCTGAACCAAACAAATTAATCTTGGTCTCATCAGACCATAGGACATGGTTCCAGTAATCCATGTCCTTTGTTGACATGTCTTCAGCAAACTGTTTGCGGGCTTTCTTGTGTAGAGACTTCAGAAGAGGCTTCCTTCTGGGGTGACAGCCATGCAGACCAATTTGATGTAGTGTGCGGCGTATGGTCTGAGCACTGACAGGCTGACCCCCCACCTTTTCAATCTCTGCAGCAATGCTGACAGCACTCCTGCACCTATCTTTCAAAGACAGCAGTTGGATGTGACGCTGAGCACGTGCACTCAGCTTCTTTGGACGACCAACGCGAGGTCTGTTCTGAGTGGACCCTGCTCTTTTAAAACGCTGGATGATCTTGACCACTGTGCTGCAGCTCAGTTTCAGGGTGTTGGCAATCTTCTTGTAGCCTTGGCCATCTTCATGTAGCGCAACAATTCGTCTTTTAAGATCCTCAGAGAGTTCTTTGCCATGAGGTGCCATGTTGGAACTTTCAGTGACCAGTATGAGAGAGTGTGAGAGCTGTACTACTAAATTGAACACACCTGCTCCCTATGCACACCTGAGACCTAGTAACACTAACGAGTCACATGACATTTTGGAGGGAAAATGACAAGCAGTGCTCAATTTGGACATTTAGGGGTGTAGTCTCTTAGGGGTGTACTCACTTTTGTTGCCGGTGGTTTAGACATTAATGGGTGTATATTGAGTTATTTTGAGGGAAGAATAAATTTACACTGTTATATAAGCTGCACACAGACTACTTTTCATTGTGTCAAAGTGTCATTTTGTCAGTGTTGTCCCATGAAAAGATATACTTAAATATCTGCAGAAATGTGAGGGGTGTACTCACTTTTGTGATACACTGTATATATAATTATTATTTTTTTTATAATGTATTTTCTCCCCCTTTTAGTGTGTCCAACTGCCCGATCCCTGCTCTGATTGAGGAGAACGAAGCTAACCCACGCCCCCTCCGAACAGCATGCCCTATGTATCTTATCACCTACACTTTTGACAAGTGCAGTGCAGCTCTGCACTGTGAACAGAGAGACACTCTTTTCTCATCGCTGTGCAGCCACCATCAATCAGCCAGCAGAGGTCGTAATTGCACCAGTCATGAGAGAGAGACCCCATCCGGCTTAGTCCCGCCCATATCTGAACAACATGTGGCCACTCAGCCTGAGCCGGCAGGCAGAGCTGAGATTCGATACAATGTATTCGAGATCCAGCTCTGGTTCCAGCGTGTGTTTTTACTGCTGTGCCACCTTAGCGGCCCGACTGCATGTTTTTGGACTGTGGGAGTAAACCGGACCTTCTTGCTGTAAAAGTGACTGCTACCCACCAAGCCACTGTGCTGCCTTGTATGTTAAACAGAGGACACTATATATAAATATATCATAAAATAAATAAATGATAGTAAATTTTTTCATCTAAAAAAAGTAAGCAGCATTTGTTTAGTCGCTCCTTACAGTAGTACAATAGTTCTACTCGACATTTGCATCAAAAAATAAAGTTATGCACCAAGGTGGCGCAGCAGGATATTCCACTAGCACACCAGCGCTGGGATTGTGAACTTTCCGTGGTCAAATCTCAGCTCTGTTACCTGTCGGCTGGGCGCCCCCTAGCAGCAGACAAAATTGGTCACTAGTCTGCTGGATGGGAAAAGACCAGACTGAAAATGGGGTTGGCTCTTCAACGCTGTGTAAGGATCCTGGTTAGTAGCTTGGGGTGCCTGTACAGAAGTGGAGGATTGTGACCCAAGGTGTGTGAAACTGGCCTCATGAAGTCCATCGAAGTGTGGGCGAATAAGAAAGGGTTAGTGGACTGCACACATGTCGAAAGAAGCGTGTGTCAGGCAAATATTCTCTCCTTACAGCAACTGGGGTTTCCAGTAGTAAAAGACTAATTGATACACTATATTGGGAGAAAAAGGCCTCACAGCAAGAAGGTCCTGGGTTCGATCCCTAGGTGGCGTGGTCCTGGTACTTTCTCTGTGGAGTTTGCATGTTCTCCTCGTGTCTGCGTGGGTTTCCTCCGGGTGCTCCGGTTTCCTCCCACAGTCCAAAGACATGCAAGTGAGGTGAATTGGAGACACTAAATAGTCCTTGACTGTGTTCGATATAACCTTGTGAACTGATGAATCTTGTGTAATGAGTAACTACCATTCCTGTCATGAATGTAACCAAAGTGTAAAACATGACGTTAAAATCCTAATAAACAAACAAACAAATATTGGGAGAAAAAGAAAGAAAATGCATAAATAAAATAGCAAATAAATAGTTATATCAGGTATAATAGTATGTGTAAGTGTGTGGTGCTCTGCATCCTGTTCACTATGTCTTCCCTCCTTGTGCTCATTATTTCTGGGTGATGCTTAACCCACCATGACTCTGACCAGGTTAAAGTGGTTAACAAAAATAAATTCATAATTTGCTCTGCTTTGCTTTTCAGTTAATGATGTAAATGAAATGTTGTTAAACTAACAGCGTTTAATACTTGTAACCATGTTATGACTGTTATGTTATGATCACACACTTTCATCTGTAAACCACAGTGGACTTAAAGCTTTTGCTCAGTTTAATAACTGTGACTGCTAGCCAGTCACTATGAAAATGGATTAAATGTAAATAGTGTTAAACCTATTTCCTCACCCAACCTTCCAAGGTTTTGGAAGCTTGTTCAGAAGGAAGTTGAAATCATACCCCAGTCTGTGACTGTCTGAGGTGAAAATAGAGTTAAAAGACTGGTCAAAATAGCTTATCTTTACACTATTTTTCTTTGACAATTGGTGGTCTTTAAAGCACAATTAAAAGTCCCAGCTATTCAGACTGACTCTTAAGCTTAAGATCTTACCTGTCTGATCTTATCTAGGCCTGCTCTTTGCAAAGAATTAGTGTACTACATCTAAGCTGCCTAAAGGGATGGGGTCAGGCCATGTAATTCCCTTA
Source organism: Trichomycterus rosablanca (assembly GCF_030014385.1). NCBI lineage: Eukaryota > Metazoa > Chordata > Actinopteri > Siluriformes > Trichomycteridae > Trichomycterus > Trichomycterus rosablanca. The sequence continues at coordinate 22,759,216 of NC_085995.1, forward strand.
TCTGTTCTCTCAAATAGAAGCGATTCTGAAGGTCGCCCTCATGATAACCAGAGTGTGAATTTACAGAATCCTAATAATTATTGACTGTTTTAATTGAGATTTGCAAGTAATAATGCTAGTGCCCTAAGATAATAGATTAATTACTTTTTGGTACCCAACTTTGGGCAATATGCTAATTAGGATAATTTTTGTATTAACATAAACAGTCTTGGTAAACAGAATACCTTTTGAAAGCTTAGAATGCCTAAATAAAGAATTTTTTTTTATTTATTAGTTACCTTGAAAACATTATGATTTTTTTTTTTGCATTTATCCCCAATTTTTCATCCAATGTAGTTGTATCCAATCACCCAATTGCATTATGCTTCCTCTCTACTGATGCTGACCTGGTTGAGGAGAGCCGAGACTGAAACACGCCCCCTCCGACACGTGTGCAGTAGCCAACTTTGCTTTTCACCTGCACAAGGGAAGTTCATATGCAGATCAGCTTTGTGTACGGAGAGACACGCTCTAATCAATGCATTTTCCCTCGTCTCTGTGCTGGCGCCATCAATCAGCCAGCAGAGGTCGTAACTGCATCAGTTATGAGGTCCTGTCTGGCTCCCACCCTGTATGAACAACAGCCAATCGTTGTCCATGTAGGCACTCAGCCTGCCGAATTGCAAAGCTGAGTTTCGAACCAACGAGCTTGAAATGTCAGCTGGTGTGCTAGCGTGTTTTACCGCTGCGCCACATTCTGAAACGTTATAGTATTTATATATTCTAATATTACTACGCTGTGTCCAATCAATACTGACATTTTTATATCTTACTAACAGAATCTCACAATTAGAATTATTACAACTTCATCATTAATGCAATATTGGTTAATTGTAATTTGCTTCACTGCAAATGAATTGCATTGTCAATAGCAACTACCAATTTAATCTGAACCAAAGAGTGAAAGCAGATGTTACAGTGCATCTTGGTGGGTTTATGCTTCTGTTCTTCTTTATTCAGGCAGATCAGATGCAGCAGTGTTTGATGCAGACAGTGTAACTAAGCTAATTAAAGCTGCATTATTGATAGATCATTAAATTATTTAGAGGCAATACTAAAAGAAAGCCCACTAGTAAACATAGTGTTAAAAGTTTATCTCCTGTATATGAGAAAAAATTGGCAAAGCTGTTAGTTTTTGAACATGCGCGATCTACTAGATCTACTTTCTCTCTTCTAGTTGTCCTTGAAGCTGCTCACTAGTTCTTGAATTGCCATTTGATTTACTCTTTCTCACTCTGGAATATTTACTGCTGTGGTGGTTCACTGGTGACCAATAATAACAGCACTTGCCTGAGCTGGGAGCCAGCTCTTTCTCCTACCAAACAAATTTGTGTGACCCATAATTATTTTTTTGTCTGGCTAAACACTGCCACTATCTAAACAAGTCCCAGGTTTGAGTCTAAGCAGTTCAGTCAACACAGTTGTTGAACTCTAAAGAAGGTAGGAGCAAAGGAATTTCACCTTATTGCACGGGCATGTGTCACTTTTACTGTCTGGTCTAAGCAGTTGCACAAGTGATGGAGGAAAAGTTAAGTATAGTGTGTTCTTCAGTGCATGTTACATCTTTATGCTGGGGTCTGCTGTTGGCTGATGATAAGAGGAGCTTGATGACTTTTCTCAGATGATGTGTTGTTGATGGTGGTTGATGGTGGTTGATGGTGCTGTGTAACACATTAGTCCAAAATACAATACGTGTTTAGCCGAGTTAAGATTTTTATGTTCATCACATGCAGTGGCCTGTAGGGATAGAAATGTTCAATAGTATAAATCAAGAATACGTTTGTGCTATTTTGCAGTGACTCTTTTATCTACAAGAGTGGCTATGGGTGGCTATGTTTGGCTACTCGAATATAATTTTGATCATAATCAAAGAATGTAATGCATGGTAAAAAAGAATTCTGGTAATTCAAACTCCACTTAAGGTGGTATATACTTCTTGAGATGGCAGCCGTGTGTTCTTTTTGAAATAGTGATTGAAATAGCATGCTTAGGTTCATTTATATGGCGCTCATATGGTTGTGTATCTCAACTACCACCACAGAGCAGGTATTATTTAGATGGTGGATGATTTTCAGCAATGCAGTGACAATGACATGGTGGTGGTGTGTTAGTGTGTGTTGTGCTGGTATGAGTGGATCAGACACAGCAGCACTGCTGGAGTTTTTAAATACAGTGTCCACTCACTGTCCACTCTATTACACACTCCTACCTAGTTGGTCCACCTTGTAGATGTAAAGTCAAAGACGATTGCTCATCTATTGCTGCTGTTTGAGTTGGTCATCTTCTAGACCTACATCAGTGGTCACAGGATGCTGCCCACGGGGCACTGTTGGCTGGATATATTTTGGGTTGCTGGATTATTCTCAGTCCAGCAGTGACAGTGATGTGTTTAAAAACTTCATCAATGCTGCTGTCTTATCAATCACCATGTCAGTGTCACTGCAGTGCTGAGAATGACCCACCACCCAAATAATACCTACTCTGTAATGGTCCTGGGAGAGTCCTGACCATTGAAGAACAGCATGAAAGGGGGCTAACAAAACATGCAGAGAAACAGATGGACTACAGTCAGTAATTGTAGACCTACAAAGTGCTTCTATATGGTAGGTGAAGCTGATAAAATGGACAGTGAGTGTAGAAACAAGGAGGTGGTTTTAATGTTATGGCTGATCAGTGTATGCATAGTTGATGTCGAATTAATGAATGAAATAAATGGAAATATACACAGAAGATAATAGAATTGCATTTTAATGGTATGACCATCTAAACATGTACCTAAAGCTTAGACAGTGGCCTAGACAGTGCTCAGTCACTTCATAAAACACCATTCCTGTTATTTATTTTTTTTCAATAGTTTTATATAAATAATAATACTAAATAAATGAATCTAAATGTGTGTGTAAGAGTGTGTGAGAAATGTCTGTCTGTATGGTCTGGAAGTTGACCTTGATTATCTTTTGTTTTGTGTTGGTCTCATTAGTGTGGACTATTGGGAACTGCAGCTCTAGTCCAGCTGTGTAATGAGAGAGCATGTCTATACATTGGCTTGTAAATGTTGCACGACCTATAACCATGGGCTAGATGTGCGAAGGTAATGAGACACACGAGTTGAGTGCTTACATTGTGCAGATAACTTTGCCATAAATTTATATGTTATGTTTAAATGACTAAACTTGTAGCTCATAAGTCAGTCAAATTAAACTCATACAATTGTACCCAACCCACCCACTTATTGTCTTCAGCTTGTATACGTATAAAAGCTGTCATCTACACATATAACTTTGTCTTAATGAAGCCACAGCTAAATTTACTCTGTAATACACACAAAGTGTAATTCCTTTTTTTTTTTTTTTTTTTGCAACTTTGGCTTAGAAAGCCAATCACATCTCGCTCTGAGTCTTTCTTTCCCACCTTCTTGCTTTACATAGGTAAAGGTACATTGGTATCTGTCTATCCTTCTTTATATATATTCATTCATCTATCCATTCTTTATCCATTCATCTCTCACACAAGTTTGTGCATGTTTGTAAAAGGTTTAAAAGATCCAGTGCCTTTACTTTTTCCCTTTAGTTTTACAATATAGTTTGGAAATGAGATTGTACCAAATGCCTGTCATGCTAAATGCCACAAGTGCTTAGCATGGGACACAAGCTCTTATATCACACACACCTACTGTGCACAGAGCTCTAACCTCAACCCCACTGAACACCTTTGATATAAATTGGAATGTCGATTACAAGCCAGGCCTTATTGTCCAAAATCAATGCATGTTTCTGGGTGTGAGGAAGAGAAGGAATGATTGTGTTTTCATGCAGCACTGTCGCCAACAGCAAGAAGGTCCTGGGTTCGATTCCCAGGTGGGGCGGTCCGGGTCCTTTCTGTGTGAAGTATGTTCTTCCCGTGTCTGCGTGGGTTTCCTCCGGGAGCTCCCGTTTCCTCCCACAGTCCGTAGACATGCAAGTGAAGTGAATTGGAGATAATAAATTGTCCATGACTGTGTTTGACAATAAACATGTGAACTGATGAATCTCGTGTAACCAGTAACTACCTGTCCTGTCATGAATGTAACCAAAGTGTGTAAAACATGAAGTTAAAAAATCTTATGCATGGCATCTCTCCAACAGAGGTAATAGCAGCAGTAGTGACAATATTTGCACTAATTAACACTGAAAATAAAATTGACACTGTGGATAAGTAAATTTACATGTGTAGTTATAAATATTAAATACTGGATAAGTGTGCAGATGGTGTATTGTCCTTGTGTAAACCCTAGTCATTTGTGTGTGCATGCTCACAGTCCTTTTTGAGTCCTGTGGTATGTTGTTTTTTTTGTCTAGATGGGGAGGGGTGTGATAGAGGCCACAGCTCTGGGGAAAAAAGCTGTTCCTCAACCTATTTGTGCGATGTATACAGCATATGTACTTCTATATGTACTATCTACAGTTAAATATAGCCATATTTTGATTTCTAGTAACCACCTGTATTTTTGACCTGTAACCAGTTCATCTAGTAGTTTGTTACTTATGGAACAGTCATGAACATTCCAGGACATAGTGGAAGAACCCTACACTGAGAGAATCCTATGAGAGGTGGTTTGAATGTGGCTAACAAACCACCTGCAAACCACCAACTATCAAATAACTTTATGCCAAGCTGGGGACATCTGTAGTGATGCTTTCAACCAAAATGCTGCACACTGACCAAAACAGGGCTCTATAGGCAAATGCCAAGGAGAACCCCAGTTTTTAAAAAAAGCAAGTGGTGTGCAGTCATTTTAGGGAAATGTTCCCTGGACAGATTAAACCAAATTACAGCTTTTTTGGCAATGCGTACCGGCATTAAGTGTATAGATGATGAAATGAAGGCTATAAAAAGTGCACCCTACCTACATTGAAACAAGGTGGTGGATCCATAATGTTGTGGTGCTGCTTTGCTGCCTCTGGGATTGGAGGCATTGAATGTGTTAAGTGGCATTAAAATAACGATTATATCAGAGGATTATCAGACGACCAGACGATTATAACCAGGTGCCGAATTGGTCACACTTCCCTCACCCACAGACACCTCCTGGTTGGTGAGCAGGCACCAGCCTGTCAATTATGTGCTACAACCCTTACAATTAAACATATTTTGTTAGAACTTCTGCCATCAGAGAAGACTTTCATAAGGTTGAGAACATGAAAGACATTCGAGAATATTCCTCAGATTAAAATTCTTAACCTTTTAGACAGACTTGATATAAAACAAATGATCTGAACAAATAATGATGTACAGTTTCAATATCTGTCTATGCCATACATATAGCCTGTATGTTGCTGATATGGCAATAAACCCAAAAAAAAAAAAAAATGGATTGTCAGACCAATTTAAAGTGAAATTTGCTTACCCATTAATGATAAGTTTACCTGTACATGTCTGACTGTATGGTCTGTAAGTTGACCCTGATTACCTGTGTTGATCTCATTAGTATGGGCTATTGGACAAATTTGTTCTCCTCGTGTCCGTATGAGTTTCCTCCCACAGTGCAAGGACAAGCAAGTGAGGTGAATTGGAGAGGCTAAATTGTCCAAGACTGTGTTTGATATAACCTTGTGAACTGATGAATCTTGTGTAATGAGTAACTACCGTTTCTGTCATGAATGTAACCAAAGTGTAAAACATGACGTTAAAATCCTAACAAACAAACTATAAAAAATAGTGCACCCTACCTACATTGAAACATGGTGGAGGATCCATAATGTTGTGGTGCTGCTTTGCTGCCTCTGGGACTGGAGGAATTGAATGTGTTATGTGGTGTTAAATGAACAATTAAATCAGAGAATTATCAGACCATTTTAGAGTGAAATATGCTTTAAAAGGTGTAATAATTACCCCTTACCCATTAATGAGAATTTCACCTGTACATGTCTGACTGTATTGTCTGTAAGTTGACCTTAATTGCCTGTGTTGATCTGGGGCGGCACGGTGGCTAAGTGGTCAGCACTGTCGCCTCACAGCAAGAAGGTCCTGGGTTCAATCCCCAGGTGGGGCGGTCCGGGTCCTTTCTGTGTGGAGTTTGCATGTTCTCCCCATGTTTGCATGGGTTTTCTCCGGGTGCTCCGGTGTCCTCCCACAGTCCAAAGACATGCAAGTGAGGTGAATTGGAGACGCTAAATTGTCCGATTGTTTGATATAACCTTGTGAACTGATGAACCTTGTGTAATGAGTAACTACCGTTCCTGTCATAAATGTAACCAAAGTGTAAAACATGACGTTAAAATCCTAATAAACAAACAAACTATAAAAAAGTTCACCCTACCTACATTGAAACATGGTGGAGGATCTATAATGTTGTGGTGCTGCTTTGCTGCCTCTGGGACTGGAGGCATTGAATGTGTTATGTGGTGTTAAATGAACAATTAAATCAGAGAATTATCAGACCATTTTAGAGTGAAATTTGCTTTAAAAGGTGTAATAATTACCCCTTACCCATTAATGAGAATTTCACCTGTACATGTCTGACTGTATTGTCTGTAAGTTGACCCTAATTGCCTGTGTTGATCTGGGGCGGCACGGTGGCTAAGTGGTTAACACTGTCGCCTCACAGCAAGAAGGTCCTGGGTTTGATCCCCAGGTGGGGCGGTCCGGGTCCTTTCAGTGTGGAGTTTGCATGTTCTCCCCATGTTTGCATGGGTTTTCTCCGGGTCCTCCCACAGTCCAAAGACATGCAAGTGAGGTGAATTGGAGATACTAAATTGTCCGATTGTTTGATATAACCTTGTGAACTGATGAACCTTGTGTAATGAGTAACTACCGTTCCTGTCATGAATGTAACCAAAGTGTAAAACATGACGTTAAAATCCTAACAAACAAACTACTATACATTGAAACATGGTGGAGGATCCATAATGTTGTGGTGCTGCTTTGCTGCCTCTGGGACTGGAGGCATTGAATGTGTTATGTGGTGTTAAATGAATAATTAAATCAGAGAATTATCAGACCATTTTAGAGTGAAATATGCTTTAAAAGGTGTAATAATTACCCCTTACCCATTAATGAGAATTTCACCTATATACAGTATGTCTGACTGTATTGTCTGTAAGTTGACCTTGATTACATGTGTTGATCTCATTAGTATGGGCTATTGGACAAATTTAAAATGTGTCTTTATTCAAACACATTTATTATTATTATTATTATTAATATTATTAATATTATTATTAATATTAATATTAATATTAATATTATTATTATTATTATTATTATTATTATTATTAATTATTATTATTATTATTATTAAAGTTGCCTGCAAGTTGATTTAGAGTGAATTCTGTTTGGGTCTACATGCTTTTTAATGGCTAATTTATTACTAGATTTTAAAAATAGCAGTTATACATTACTTGAAATTAAACAGCTTTACTTTAGACTCTCACTTCCTAGAACTTGCTAAATAGATCTTTTAGTTGCTCCTCTCTATGCTAAAGTGATGCATGCTGCTTTCATCAGTAGTGCAAGATTTAAAAACCTTTATTGCCTTTTCAGCTTTATACAAATGAATAATTGCAAACAATACTATAAACGTATAGCAGTCAAAAGAAAATAGTATAATAAATACAAGGACATACAATTAATACATAATTAATTTTCCTACCTTAGTCTATAGGCTTCTACATTGTAACAAGGTGCAGCCTCACAAACTCTATGCAGTTTTTGTCAGGCATTCTTAGTTCTTCAAATATATTTTATATGTACATAGTAACAGTTTTATTAATAGTAATTTTGTTCCTGGCATTTGTAGATGTTTGCATTGTATACTGATAACCATTAAACTGTACAATGTTTTTGTCAGTGGCTTGCTAATGATGACCAATAAAGTTTTATTGCACCACATAACTGTTTTCCATTGAGAGTTCAAACTCTCGAGCTGAAATATCACCAGTGCTTTAAGCCTAACCAGTGGCTGGAGGGGGAGTTGGATTAGGTCTCTCTTCATTGCCACTGCTGAGTGACAGTACATGGCACACATCTCTTACTAGTGTATGTGAACTTTTGTCAGTTGTATATAATCCTGTGATATACCTTGCAGCCAGAATGACTTAAAAGAGACAAAAGCACCTTTATATACCTCATTTGCTTTACTTCAGTCAATAAACATGAACAGGTGAACACAGATTAATATTTATCCTGGTCCAAGCGTAAACCCTGATACTGGTATCGACAGAAGTTGTATTTATTTATTTATTTTTTGCTGACAATGGATATATCCAAGCGTGGCTGTCCGTCTTATTAAACAGAGATGTCTGGTTGGAAGTAGGAGGCGCACAGTGGGGGTTAATTTGTCTGGGCCCGAGGCAACGAGTGAAAGAGAGAAAAAGGAGCGATTGGGCTCTAATGAACAGCCTGAGGTGGCATGACTGACCATAGTATTGGATTGATTATGAACTGATGCCAGGTGCCCTTGCTGTGTTGTGTTACACTGTGTGCTAATTGTCTGCAGAGTCCACGGCAAATGCGTGTTAGGCCAGCGGCGGATGGAATAGATAAATGTTTCAAAGCTGGCACAATTTAGGGTGGTTTATACAAGCGCTGGGCATAGGTTATTGAATAATGAGGTGCCCTTTATGTAAGCACCAAATCAATTACTAAAACAGTGTTTAAAATTCACAAATGGGCTTTTTTAGCTTGATATTGAATAGAAAATCAGGATTATATTTATTTTACATATATAGTGAGGCAATTAGAATCAATACATAAGACAATTAATTAACTGAAATTTCTGTTTAACAGTTGTGAGACAGAAATAATCTTAATAAGATTGACATGATGTGATATGCTTGCTCCTAAACGCCCACCTGTCTGGTGTGTGTGTGTGTGCTATATCAGCACTATTTTTATGATCTTGTCTCCTGCCTGTAGGGTGGGGCTGGCTGAGTGTGTGTGTGTGTCTGTGTGTGTGTGTGTGTGTGTGTGTGAGAGAGATATGCATCTCAGCAGGTCCTATGACACTCACAGATTGGTCGATCAGACTCATGGGAGATGAAGTTCCTTGCATTTTATTGGCTGTCAGCCATACCTGTCACTGCACAAGAGGGTTGAGGGCGGGATGATGTCTTTCCCTGTTGCTAGGTTACAGGTGTACCTGATAGGGCTGGTAAAGACAGAAGATAGAAAACTAAGTGAAGGAATTCCTGGAAGTTTTAGTTGGTATGAGGTATTTGCTTTTGGCATTTGGGAACAGGATCACAGTTTTAGTGATCCTTGCATGTGTTTATTTATGTAACCAAGGTGGTTGTGGTAACCAAGTAATTTGTCCTGTCTTCATATTGAATCATATAGTCTCAACTGACAAATGAGTTGTTTTACTCTAGTGATTCAAAAGCCACACCTAGGTCAGAAGCCTGATGGCCTTGACAATGTGCTTTATGCAATAAGATAAAAAAGAACAATAATTTTAGACCTGTGCAATCTCCTAATATAATCTTTTCAGGACGCATCATGTCATATTTTATTGTTTTAAAAAAAACATTTGTTTAAGGTTCAATGCCAATTTTGACACACCTGTAGAAAAATTGTTGGATTTTATATTGACCACCCATGCATTTTTTTTTTTGCCATGTCTCGGAAAAAAATGCACTGTAATTTATCTATATTCAGAAATTATTCAGTCTTTCTGACTTTTTAAATATTTACATTTACATTTTCAGCATTTAGCAGACGCCTTTATCCAAAGCGACTTACAGTACTGTGACAGTATACAGTCTGAGCAATTGAGGGTTAAGGGCCTTGCTCAAGGGCTCAACAGAAGCAACCTGGCAGTGATGGGGCTTGAACCAGAGACCTTCTGATTACTAGTCCAGTACCTTAACCGCTAGGCTACAACGTCCCTTATATAAATAATATAAATATACTTTATTATCTTTTTTATCTTATTATCTTTGGATAAGGCAATCCCAGCATCCATTGCGGCACAACTTTTCTCACAGAAAAATAAAAACATGGCGGACGGTGCGGAGAAACAAATGTAAATAAATCATTATTGATTTTTATTTTGTATAAACTTGTACAAGTGTATTTATTTGCAAGTTTGGGCTTGTCAGGGACAGTTTAACCGTTTTCGGTACATGGAGGGAGATGTTATATGACATGCTAGCGCGTTGTGCCACCCCATCCCATTGGTCTGAATGGCATGATGCTAACTGCGTTAGCTTAGTAAGCAAAACCCGATGTCTACGTAGTGCGTTTGAATAACCTGCCTTATGAGTCGATGACTTATTAGAATCCTCTCTACTGAGGCAGCTGCCTATGTAGACAGTGAGACATTAAGGCAGCTCGCCAGGCTTTCGAACACACCCTACGTGTATGTTTTAGAGCTTTTTATATAGAATAATATAAATGATTTCATACAATGTGACCACTAGGTAAAGCCAAGTGTTCACAGCTAAAATCCTTAATGATTTGAACAATGATTTGGCTGATTGGTGTATAAAGAATAGTAGATGGCTAAACATTAATTACAGCAGTACTTAAGCAAAACTGATTTCTCATTGCGTAGTACTTCCTTGCGCTACAACAGTCAATCTGGGCAAAGCAAGGTGATCAATCACCTTTCTCTCTAAAGTAAGGATTGATTCACTGGTGCAACAACCCTCTTGTTACAGTGGCATGGCTACAGACATTTATCACACCATGATGATAGTGTGTATTGTCAATAGAGCAGTAACACAAAGGCTTTCAGTATCAAAGTCATTTAATCATAAGTTAATATTTGTGTACAAACCAATCACTACACTCCTGAAACATGGCAAAGGTCAGTTGCACAGTCAAATAAATATCAAACCATATATGTAGTCAACAAAGTCAAGATTACATAATATGGAGTTTTGCATGTTATTAGATTTTTGCATTAACGTCTTTAAGCCCATAGTGATGTAAAGATGCTGGACTGTGGATAATAGTTTAAGCAGCTGATAATTAATTGCAGACTTGTTTTGGTGGATTTAGGAAGATTTCTCAGAAAATTTGCAGATATTATTAGAATCTTAAAAAATTAATGACATACAGTTCACTCTTTACTCTTTTCACCTTTAAAGGCATGTGTGCTGTTATTATAGCCTAGCTTAAATCGTTCACATACACTGATCAGCCATAACATTAAAACCACCTCCTTGTTTCTACGCTCGCTATCTATTTTATCAGCTCCATTTACCATATAGGAGCACTTTGTAGTTCTACAATTACTGACTGTAGATCATCGATTCCTTTAAATACCTTTTTAACCTGCTTTAACCCTATTCTTTAATGGTCAGGACCACTGCAGAGTAGGTATTATTTGGGTGTTGGATGATTCTCAGCCCTGCAGTGAAAATGACATGGTGGTGGTGTGTTAGTGTGTGTTGTGCTGGTATAAGTTAAATCAGACACAGCAGCGCTGCTGGAGTTTTTAATTACCGTGTCCACTCACTGTCCACTCTATTAGACACTCCTACCTGGTTGGTCCACCCTGTAGATGTAAAGTCAGAGACGATCGCTCATCTATTGCTGCTGTTTGAGTTGGTCATCTTCTAGACCTTCATCAGTGGTCACAGGACGCTGCCCACAGGGTGCTGTTTGCTGGATATATTTGGTTGGTGGTCTATTCTCAGTCCAGCAGTAACAGTGAGGTGTTTAAAAACTCCATCAGCGCTGCTGTGTCTTATCTACTCATACCAGCACAACACACACTAACACACCACCACCATGTCATTGTCACTGCAGTGCTGAGAATCATCCACCACCCAAATAATATCTGCTCTGTAGTGGTCCTGTAGGGGCTCCTGACCATTAAAGAACAGGGTAAAAGCAGGCTAAAAAAGTATGCAGAGAAACAGATGGACTACAGTCACTACAGTAATTGTACAGTAGAACTACAAAGTGCTTCTATATGGTAAGTGGAGCTGATAAAATGGACTGAGTGTATAAACAAGAAGAAGGTTTTTTAATGTTATGGCTGATCAGTGTATGTAGTTTAGGATTAGATCATATGGAATTTTGCATGAAAGCCTTTAAGCCCGTAGTGATGTAAAGATGCTGGACTGTGGATGGTGTCACACATGTTTCAGCAGCTTCTGATTAATGGCAGACCTGTTTTGGTGGATTTAAGAAGAAAATTTACAGAAACTAATAGAATCTTAAGAATGTATTGACATACAGTTCACACTTTACTCTCTTCACTTTAAATGCATGTGTGCTGTAATGATAGTCTAGCTTAAATGGTCCACAGATTCTTCCCTGTTACCTTGCAGTGATGTAGTGCTTGTGCTCTTGTTTTCTCTGAACAGTTAATGGAGAAGCCAAATTGACCTTTAGAAGATGAGTTTACATTTACTTGCAGTATTGGGTAATTCATCAGCCTGGTCATTTGGGTGCAGTTGAGACACTTTGGTAAAGTCTTCTGTTTTAGCACTAAAGTTGTGCTAAAGATTGTTTGGCTAAATGGAGGTAAATAATAAGGGCTGGTAAAGCTGTTTGTGTCTTGTGTCAGTAGCATATCTAAGATTTAAAATTGAAAGCTTGAACTCTCTAGGATTGTGGACTAGATTATTAGACCTCTGTGCCAACCCTGTCAGTAGGCTTTGACGCCAGCAATTTGTGCACCTGCTATTAAGCCTTTTTGTTATCAGTTTCATTGTGATTTGAAATCTTAGTGCTTATAACCAGATATCATTTTATGCACCCCCCTCCCAATTTTCCTCCCAATCCAGTCATATCCAGTTACACGATTTATATTTCTGCCTCTGCTGCTGCAGACCTCAACTTCTGACTGATCTTTAAATGCAACCCCAAAACTCACTGTATGGGGAAACATTCTGTCTTCCTGAACATGTTTTTTTTATTGTTTGAGAGCCAGGTTTAGCCCAGAACATCTGTCTAGCCAATACTGGCTGATTGCTGTGGAACTAAACACAATTTAAACCAGTTATGAAAGGGTAATAAAACAAGCTTCGTTTGAGTTAGCTTCCAGTCAAATATTGACAAAGACCCAAAATCATCAAAAAACAGAACAGCTCATTTCCGAACAGCGACGGTTTAATCCCTAAAGGCCTTTTTTTGCTTTTACACACCACATTTTCACTAACAGCACATCCAGTTTCCTGAGTACACAGTCAATATGTGAGTGATGGGTCATTGAGGGTTTAATCCCAGTAAGAAAGAAAAACTATCATATTCAATACCTTACAGATTTTCACACTAATTAGCTTTTTATAATGTTTTATTGGGCCAAAATTATGTAGACCCACTTATAATTGTATACCGATTAGGCATAACATTATGACCACCTTCCTAATATGGTTGGTCCCCTTTTTGCTGCCAAAACAGCCCTGACCCGTCGAGGCATGGATTCTATTAGACCCCTGAAGGTGTGCTGTGGTATCTGGCACCAAGATCCTGTAACTCCTATAAGTTGTGAGATGGTGCCTCCATGGATCAGACTTGTTTGTCCAGCACATCCCACAGATGCTCGATTGAATTGAGATTTGGGGAAGTCAACACCTCAAACTTGTTGTGCTCCTCAAACCATTTCTGAACCATTTTTGCTTTGTGGCAGGGCGCATTATCCTGCAGAAAGAGGCCATTGTCATCAGGGAATACTGTTATAATGAAAGGGTGTACATGGTCTGCAACAATGCCTAGGTAGGTGGTATGTGTCAATGTGGATGGCAGGACCCAAGGTTTTCCAGCAGAACATTGCCCAAAGCATCACACTGCCTCCGCTGGCTTACCTTCTTCCCATAGTGCATTCTGGTGCCATGTGTTCCCCAGGTAAGTGACACACATGCACCCGATGCATACTAATCACTGCAGACCGGGAACAAGAGCTGCAGTTTTGGAGATGCGCTGACCCAGTTGTCCAGTCATCACAATTTGGCCCTTGCTCAAATCCTTACGCTTGCCCATTTTTCCTGCTTCTAACACATCAACTTTGAGTATAAAATGTTCACTTGCTGCCTACTATATCCCACCCACTAACAAGTGCTGTGATAAAGAGATAATAAGTGTTATTCACTTCACCTGTCAGTGGTCATAATGTTATGCCTAGTCGGTGTATGTTTAGCATATTCTCTTTAAGTCAGTGTTGGTTTCCTTCTTTATTCTCCTCTTTCTGGCCTTTTATTATCACTTGCTTTTCTGAGGGTATATCTGTCTCTTTTTATTTCCCCTTTCATACTCACGTAGTCTTGATGTCTCACCGCAGCTCATGTCTATTCGAAACAAATTTCTACACCTGTAAAACACTTACATTTGGTAACCACTCCTAAATAAAAAATGTTTATACTACATTATATGAGGCAAGCAGAAGTTGGTTCCCCTTTGCTCCTATAACAGCTTTCACTTTCCTGGAAAGTCTGTGATCTTAGTTTGTTTTTACAGTTGGAATTCAATTTCATTCCAAGGTATAAAGTGGCATTGAGGTCAGGGCTTTGTGGAGGCCAACCACGTTTTCTGAAACAGGGACGTACATGTCCCTAACTTTTGCCAAATGCTGTAAGCACAAAACATTCTACAATGGCAGGTTATGAAGATTAAATTTATCATAAACCATGTACATACAGACTGTAAGAGCTTTTTGTATACATATAAGATAGATGTGGTCTGCCACTGACCTACAAAACAAAATTTTTTTCCAATGTCAATTCCCTTCTAAATCCCTGTTGGCCTTGTTGGCCTACACTGACTTGATCTCTCACCGTCCATCAGAACATCTGTCTGTTGTCTTTTCTTTTTGCTGCAGGCTCTCTTAATATAAAAAAAAAACACCTCACTTCTGTAGTCTTCACTATCTGCCCAGGTCTTCAGTACCATACCTTTGTACTTTGTTATTCTGTAAGAATATTGACGTGTATGTCCATCAGGAGAGTTGTTTGCTGAGCAAGTTTTCTTCTTCTCAATAAAAGTGAACTGCAAGTGTAATTAATTGGGCTGATCTGTCTATACTCTTTCTCTCTCTCTCTCTCTCTCTCTCTCTCTCTCTCTCTCTCTCTCTCTCTCTCTCTTCTCTTTCTCTTTACATCATGTCTCACACCCACCCAGCTTCAGTCACCTGGCCTGCACACCAATAATTTCCCCTTGGATGGGTAGTTCAGCCAGATGCCTGCTGAGATCACTTTTTCCTTAGCAAGTGTGTGTGTGTGTGTGTTACATCAGAGTAGCTTGCAAGTATTTTTATGGAGTATGGATGTACCATCTTTTACAATGTGTTAATCAATGTTTTGTTAACTGCCAAGAGAAAAGAAAGCTCATACTAAATGGCCAAGTTGGTGGACACCCAAACATCACATCCAAAAGTGCTTGTTGAACACTTTATAAACCCATGGGTCTTAATATAAAATTAGTTTTCGTATTATGCAGCTTTGGTAAGTCAGTGATGTTGGATAATTTAGGAGAAATGCTTAAGTCTTAAGATTTTAATGTGACTCATTTTTGTAACTAAACAATTGTGTGTATATGAAAGCTTTCAAACTCAGCTAAATGATTACTTATTGTACTAAATTGTGCTTAGTACTCATGCATACCCATATACTAGAATACAGAGCAGCAACATACACCAGCCAGGCATAACATTATGACCACTGACAGGTGAAGTGAATAACACTGATTATATCTTCATTAAGGCACCAGTTAGTGGGTGGGATATATTAGGCAGCAAGTGAACATTTTATCCTTAAAGTTGATGTGTTAGAAGCAGGCAAAATGGGCAAGCGTAAGGATTTGAGTGAGTTTGAAGAGGGACAAATTGTTATGGCTAGACAACTGGGTCAGAGCATCTTGAAAACTGCAGCTCTTGTGAGGTGTTCCCGGTCTGCAGTGCTCAGAATCTATCAAAAGTGGTCCAAGGAAGGAACAGTGGTAAACCGGTGACAGGGTCATGGGCGGCCAAATCTGAAGAAGTTAATGCTAGGAAGTTAAGAAGTTAATGCTGGTTCTGATAGAAAAGTGTCAGAATACACAGTGCATTACAGTTTGTTGCGTATGGGGTTGCATAGCCTCAGACCACTCAGGGGGCCCATGCTGACCCCTGTCCACCACCGAAAGAGCAATGGGCATGTAGGCCTCGGAACTGGACCACAGAGCAATGTAAGAAAGTGGCCTGACCTGATGAATCACGTTTTCTTTTACATCACGTGGATGGCCGTGTGCGTCGCTTACCTGGGGAACACATGGCACCAGGATGCACTATGGGAAGAAGGCAAGCCGACGGAGGCAGTGTGATGCTTTGGGCAATGTTCTGCTGGGAAACCTTGGGTCCTGCCATCCATGTGGATGTTACTTTGACACGTACCACCTACCTAAGCATTGTTGTACTTTCATGAATGTGGTATTCCCTGATGGCTGTGGTCTCTTTCAGCTGGATAATGTGCCCTGCCACAAAGCAAAAATGGTTAGGAATGGTTTGAGGAGTACAACAACGAGTTTGAGGTGATGACTTGGCTTCCAAATTTCCCAGATCTCAATTTAATTGAGCATCTGTGGGATGTCCTGGACAAACAAGTCAGATCCATGGAGGCCCCACCTCACAACTTACAGGAGTTAAAAGATCTGCTGCTAACATCTTGGTGCTAGATACCACAGCACCACCTTTAGGGGTCTAGTGGAGTCCATGCCTTGACGGGTCAGGGCTGTTTTGGCAGCAAAAAGGGGACCAACACAATATTAGGAAGGTAGTCATAATGTTATGCCTCATCGGTGTATTTATATTATGATTGTAATTTTGCTTTCTGGCTGCAAGCTTTGCTTATTTCATTGTGTGCATGTGTGTGTATTTATATATATTTTCCTGTTCACTCAGTGAGAACTCTTTTTCTCCTTTTCATTTCCTGACACACATAAGCGACTTTCTCTCTCACCAGATAATTACTGTCAGCACAAGAGTGTGTCTTTTCAATTAAAGCTGCCTCTACATTAATTATTGCCCTGTTTTCAGTGTTGTCTTTCCCTGTAGCCTCTTCCTTTCTTACAGAGGAAAAAAATGCCCCTAAATCATACCAACAGTTTATGATTAATACACTTTGACAGCTCTTTGTGAAGTATTCATCCTCCTTATTTAGTACATGAATAGAAAGGGGTTCTGACTGGGCCACTGGGACATATTTTTTCTTCATTGTCAGCTATTATAGTATTGCTTTGGTGGTTCTTTGCATCAGTGTGGTTCAACAGACGGGCATAGAGGCCACATGCTTTTTTGGGCTTGGCAGACAAAACACCTCTTTCAATAGAACTATCTGTGCATAGGATACATACACCGATCAGCCATAACATTAAAACCACCTCCTTGTTGTTTCTACACTTACTATTCATTTTATCAGCTCCACTTACCATATAGGAGCACTTTGAAGTTCTAAAATTACTGACTGTAGTCCATATGTTTCTTTGCATGCTTTGTTAGCCCCCTTTCATGCTGTTCTTCAATGGTCAGGACTCTCCAAGGACCACTAAAGAGCAGGTATTATTTGGGTGGTGGATCATTCTCAGCACTTCAGTGACACTGACATGGTGGTGGTGTGTTAGTGTGTGTTGTGCTGGTATGAGTGGATAGGACACAGCAGTGCTGATGGAGTTTTTAAACACCTCACGGTCACTGCTGGACTCAGAATAGTCCACCAACCAAAAATATCCAGCCAGCAGCGCCCAGTGGGCAGCATCCTGTGACCACCGATGAAGGTCTAGAAGATGACCAACTCAAACAGCAGCAATAGATGAGCGATTGTCTCTGACTTTACATCTACAAGGTGGACCAACTAGGTAGGAGTGTCTAATAGAATGGACAGTGAGTGGACACAGTATTTAAGAACTCCAGCAGCGCTGCTGTGTCTGATCCACTCATACCAGCACAACACACACTAACACACCACCACCATGTCATTGTCACTGCAGTGCCAAGAATGATCCACCACCTAAATAATACCTTATCTGTGGGGGTCCTGACCATTGAAGAACAGGGTGAAAGCAGGCTAAAAAAAGTATATAGAGAAACATATGTACTACAGTCAGTAATTGTAGAACTACAAAGGGCTTCTATATGGTAAGTGGAGCTGATAAAATGGACAGTGAGTGTAGAAACAAAGAGGTGGTTTTAATGTTATGGCTGATCAGTGTATTTAACATTTGAACTTAATGGCTCAGAGGTTACACCTCTGTCATTAGGAATTACAGCTATAAAGACCAAATTCTCTTTAGTAGGAATATCACACCAATACTATCACCATGACACCTAAATTCTACACAGTGCATGCAGTGTGTGTTAACCATCATGAAGCTGTCGCGATATTGTAAACCTCTGCACACTTTCTGTGCTTCAGGGTAAAAGTAGCTTCTCGCATGTTAATAGGGCGATCACTGTCAGCTTTCTCACTGTATGAAGTCATGGTTGGCCTTTTTTTAGACCCCACTCACCTAGAATGCATAGGCGGTGTCATGGAAACCATCACAGCATATCGCTCCGACCTTACACCTCATGCTCACATAATAACAGGCATGTTCATTAAACAGACTTGAGTTTCACTCTAACAAGGCAGCACACACTTGGGCCTTCGAAGGCATACAGTGTACACCGATGAGGCATAACATTATGACCACCTCCTGGTTTCTACACTCACTATAAAGAAGCACTTTGTAGTTCTACAATTACTGACTGTAGTCCATCTGTTTCTCTACATACTTTTTAGCCTGCTTTCACCCTGTTCTTCAATGGTCAGGACCCCCACAGGACCACTACAGAGCAGGTATTATTTAGGTGGTGGATCATTCTCAGCCCTGCAGTGACAATGACATGATGGTGGTGTGTTAGTGTGTGTTGTGCTGGTATGAGTGGATAAGACACAGCAGCGCTGCTGGAGTTTTTAAACACCTCACTGTCACTGCTGGACTGAGAATAGTCCACCAACCAAAAATATATCCAGCCAACAGCACCTCGTGGGCAGCATTCTGTGACCACTGATGAAGGTCTAGAAGATGACCAACTCAAACAGCAGCAATAGATGAGCGATCGTCTCTGACTTTACATCTACAGGGTAGACCAACTAGGTAGGAGTGTCTAATAGAGTGGACAGTGAGTGGACACGGTATTTTAAAAACTCCAGCAGCGCTGCTGTGTCTGATCCACTCATACTAGCACAACACACACTACAAAGTGCTTCTATATGGTAAGTGGAGCTGATAAAATGGACAGTAAGTGTAGAAACAAGGAGGTGGTTTTAACGTTATGTATGATCGGTGTATTTACAAATATACATAATATACAGTAAATTGTTCCTGTGTTATTGGTTTATTCCAAACAGCTGAACATTTGTTAATTTAGCTAACAAACCTAACGAAGCAATGGGGGTTGAGTAATTTGATTGCATCTGTAGCCAAAAGTATTTGGGCACAAGGAGCTTGTTAAAAATCGGATGTAGCTGTAACAACTACTCTTCTGGGAGAGCTTAACAGAATAGTTTGAACTATTTCTGGAATTTCATGCCAATTTATCCCAAATGTGTTTATTCGTGTAAAGCCTTTGACCCTGTTCAGGCCACTTCAGTTGTTTAAACCCATTGAGCTGACCTGGGTTTTTGCTTTATTACTTATAAGGTGGTCAGCCATTTTTTATTATGCATTATAATGGTGCCTGCACAATCAGATGGGGGATAGTGGTGACATAGATTTTCATATCAACACAGTCAAACTGCACAGTGTATGGCCGTGAGAAAAGGTCCCACCCTCATGAAGTCTGTTTCTGAAAGTGTTCCTCTTGTTACTACTTGTACAAAGGAGCAGATAAGTCCTGCTGCTGGGTTGATGTCCCTATACAGTTCTATCCAGCTTTCCTTTGGTAGGGGGCTGTGTCCTGGTATCTATTCCATTCTCTTGAAACACAGCAACATTCTTGTGACAGAACGTACGGATGTGCCATTCTGGAGAAGCTGAATTACCTGTGCAATCTGAATGGGCTGCCGGTACTGCCTTATGCTATCAGTAGGGAAAAGTACACTAGCAAAATGAAAAACTAGAGAAGAATCTGTGAGAGAGTAATTGTCTGTGGCAACCACCTGAAAAACCACCCCTTTTGGGGGGTTGTCTTGCTGTTGCCTCTCCAGTGCATCTGTTGTCACTTTCATTTGCACCAAAGCAACATTGCTTATGCTTCCTAACTGAACAAATTGATATCCCTGAAGTTACTGACTTTGTGTCAAAATGTGTTGATGTGTTAAATGTATTAAGTGTATTAAGACTACTTATCTAATACATAAAAAATCACATAAAAAAATCAATATTAGCACATTGCCTCTTCTAGTAGGCTCTTTTAGCAGAGTTGTGTTCTTCGACTGTTGTCTATCTAAACTTAAGGAATGAAATGTTCACTATGGAAGCACTTCTGTAAGTCGCTCTGGATAAGAGCGTCTGCTAAATGCTGAAAATGTAAATGTAAATGTAGTAGGATTTGCCTTCACAACCTGTGATTTGTTATTTTCTTGAATCTTTATTTGACCTACAAAAAGAAAAGAAAAAATTACCAATGTGTTTATTGATCAACTTCATTGTACAGTATTTTGTTAATATAAACTTTAGAATTTGATGCCTGCAACACACTCAAAAACTTTGGACTACCTGGGACCCACTACCAGTTTCCCTATTAATGAGATTTTAAAGGTTTTGGAACTGAGGACATTAATCGGTGCATTTTTGCAAGTGGAATTTTGCTTGACTGGCCTGTAAGCACATGCATTCTGTATCTATGAAGTCACACTGTTGTACCGTGTACAGAATGAGGCCTAGCGTTAAAATAACCACATATTTCCTGGAAAAAGATGTCATATTGAGAGCAGCATGTCTCTCTAAAATCAAGATATACTTTGCATCAGTGGTATCCTCACACATATGCAAGGCACCCATGATATGGGCACTGGTCCACCCACATACCATGACAGTTGTTGTCTTTTGCAGCTTTTGCTGATAACACAGATAACCCAATATACTTTGAAATTAAGCTGTAATATGGACTCTGATTACAGAGCGTCATTGTCTTTCAGTCCTTCTGTGATGAGTTTGGTCCCTGAAAACTTGGTGTTATTTCTGGATAGAATTGATGTATGGTTTTTTCTTTGTTTAATACATTTTGGGTTGCATGCAGTGGTGAACTGTGTTAAGTGACAACAGTTTTCTGAAGTACATGAACATTAAAAAACATCGGAAATCTTTTCAAGAGATTTCAAGATTTAGGAGAATTAACTAATGTACTAAAAATCACAACATTTCTGAAAATTGGGTTTGTATGTCCCCAAGGTAATTTCAAAATCTTATTTGCATTTATCTAAATTACAATGTGGGTATATCAAAAATAGGGCGGCACGGTGGCTCAGTGGGTGGCACTGTTGCCTCAAAGCAAGATGGTCCTGGGTTGATTCCGAGGTGGAGCAGTCTGTGTCCTTTCTGTGTGGAGTTTCTCCCCGTGTCTGCATGTCTTTGGACTGTGGGAGGAAACTAGAGCTCCTGAAGAAAACCTGCAGTCAGGTTAATTGGAGGTACTAAAATTGCCCTTAGATGTGTGTGTGTGTGTGTGTTAAGGTGCACCCCTAGGGACACGGATAAGGGATAAGGATAAGGGCTTAGAATGTAAGTGAGGGAGTATATCAGAATTGCTAGGTCACAGCTAAATTGCAGCTAAACTAAACCACAACTGATTTTTTTTTTTCAAAATTAAACCTCCGAAGTCCTGTCTGCTTTGCAATTTGATGCTTTCTTGTAAAACTGGAGCATTTTTCTATTCACACTAATCCACTGGTTAGTCTTAAATAGTGCAGAATTGGAATTATTTTTTTGCAGAAAGTGATTAGGTTCAGTCTTGAATGTTCCTCCAGATGTGTTCAGCATTACTGGCTGAACCAACAACAGGCTATTAGAGGACTGAGACATGTCCCCACATCTCGCTGTCTGCCCACTCAGTCCCTGTCTTTTAAATCTTGCCTCAGATGTGAACACCGTGTTCTACTGGGCTCCGGGAACGTCCATGATGTTTTATTCAGCAGCTTATCTGAAAGCAGTGGGGACAGCACAGCCTTGTCCCTTTCCCCCCCTCTGTGCGATCGTCGGATCAATATGTCCATATCTCAGAGCCCTCTCGTCATCTCTCCTGGCTGACATGTTTCTCCACTCGCCCACTGCTTGGTATGCGGGAGCAGGAGTGTCTCATGCACCGCAACGTACATCTGTCAGACCAGGCCAAAATGATCGGAAGAGCATTTTTTTTTCAGGTTTCATATTTCACCTCATAGAATTGTGATTATTTAAATACATCTTGTAGAATCTATTATCAAGAACAGTATTTTTTAAAACATTTTTTTTCAGCTGATGCTTTTGTAAAACGTATTGTATTGCTCAAGTGTGTGTTCAGATGTTGGAACATAATGTAAAAGGAGAAGGTTAAGCTGTTATTTTATTGACAGTATTGGCACTTTTCAACATTTAAATGCAGGATTTCAGGGCGGCACGGTGGCTCGGTGGGTAGCGTTGTCGCCTTACAGCAAGAAGGTCCTGGTTTCAATCCTCAGATGGAGTGGTCCAGGTCCTTTCTGTGTGGAGTTTCCATGTTCTCCCCGTGAGCAAGGTTAATTGGAGATACAAAATTGTCCATGACTGTGTTTGACATTAAACTTGTGAACTGATGAACCTTGTGTAGCAAGTAACTACCGTTTGTCATGAACATAACCAAACTGTATAAAACATGACATTAAAAGCCTAATCAATGAATAAAAACAGGATTTCCAATTTAATAATTAGTATAATATTTACACAATTTTCACTATTTAACTTAAACCTGCAAAAGAATACAGTAGTTTAAACAGTGTTAATGCAGTGGCTTAAAATAATGAATTGTTTTGTTTCTTATTGCCTTTGGTATTGCCTATTTATCATATAAAATAACTTCAAATCAGTAAACAAAAAATAATATGTAATTAAGAACAACACGTTTATAGAACATACTGTAATTTAATAGTTAAGATTGAAAAGTTGTCGAATACACAAAATCTGTAAAGAAATCCTGCTTGATGTTCTACCAGTCTGTTATCACCAGTGTCCTCTTCTATGCTATGGTGTGTTGGGAAGGCAGCATGAAGAAGAGCGACCCTACACGACTGGACAGGCTGGTGAGGAAAGTCGGCTCTGTGGTTGGCACAGAACTAGACACTTTTGCAGGTGGCTGAGGAAAGGACACTCAAAAAACTTTTATCCATAATGGATAACACACACAACCCTCTGAACACCTAAATCACCAGACACAAGAGTGTATTTAGTGATCATTATATAAGTGATTTGTATTTAGTGTTATCTATACTACTGCTTCTCTTATATATTCATTCATACTTCAAGCCATAGTATCTGTACATAGTATCCATCCATCCATCCATCCATCCCCTTTTCTGTTCTGGCTATCCACTGAACTTACTCGGTGCACATCATCTTCCTCCATGAGATTTTAAACAGTTTTCTGATGCACTCGTTCTCCAAAACCAGAATGCATCTCTTACTCTTTCTTTAGTGTCCAGGCTTCACCTTCCTGTGTGGCTAGACCAGCACTGTCACCAATCATAGCTTGGTGATGGTGCTGACTGACTTCCATATTCTTGTCAATTTGATCGTACAGCTATGCCCAATGCCAGTCCTGACTTTACCAGCACATTCTGCAGTATTTGTTACTTTACTTCCTAAAGAGTTTACTTACAATTACAATATTGTACAGTCCATCATAATCTTTATGTAATGTATGGATCTTAATTTCTGCTGTGACTGGGCCTTAAACTTGCCCTTTTTTTTACCTTAGATTAATTAGTAATGTGGCCATTATTATTAAACTTTAATGTGTAAACACAGTCTTGGACAATTTTGTCTCTCCAGATCACCTCACTTGCACGTCTTTGGACTGTGAAAGGAAACTGAAAGGACCTGGATTGGTTCACCTGGGAATCAAACCCAGGACCTTCTTGCTGTGAGGCAACAGAGCCACCCCCTTTTAAATATGGTCATGATACTCTCAGTAGTATAAATACTCATCAGTAGTAGCAGACTTAGAACCATAGGGTGCCACCTTAAAAACTAACACAATATAAAGCAAGCTTTGCAAACCTGCTGCTACTCTCAGTAGTATAGCCAAACATATTTAGCAGTAGTAGCCAGAGCCAGAACCATAGGGTGCCACCGGACAAAAATAAACAATATAAAGCAAGCTTTCCAGATCTGCTGCTTAACTTGTAGTTGTTTGATTTATCAGTGTCATACCCATACTGGTGAATAATTGCAATGCTGATTACTGGTCAAGCTAGCCTTCCAGTCAATTTTATGTTAGTTCATTTTCAAATATCTTGCTTTTAAAAGCAAATGAGAGTAGTTAGTATCGACAGGCTCAAAATAAGCATTAACACATTTTTTTATTTAACTTGACATGCAAATTTATGAAATTTTTTGCTTTTGGTGCAATTTTGCAGAACATTCCCAATACCATGCCAGTAAAATACTCTCCAGAGTGTAACAGAGACACCAGAGGGTAAACAAGCCTGCACCATTCTCAAGTAACTCAAGTTACACTTGCCTGTTCTTCAGCTGAAATAATAAATCCTGTTTCCTAGTGATTTTTGAAATTTTGCCTTCCCTAAATTGTACACTCGTAGCATTTTCATACATGCAAAGATATGGACAGAATGTTCAGTGCTTTATTGCATTATCACATTTACCTGTATAGTATAAAATTATCTGCACTCTTTATGTTTCTCCAGTTGTTCATTGTCATATGTCTCTGTCTAGCCTAACAATCAGTAATTAGAGGCTTTAAAAATTTGCTTACTTACTTTAAGGCATTGAACCTTTAAACAGAATGGTTTGGCAAAGAGCCACAATGGCAGAAATCCTGCAGTTCAACAATAGGCTCATCTACTTCTCTTACTGAATGTAGGTGTGTACTGTATGTACTGTATGTGATGGTTGTTGCCAATCTATGCCACCATGAACTCCAGTAGTGATGTGGGCTAATGCTGCAAATGACAATGAATTATTCACCTTTCTGACAGGGCACCATGTGGCCTGTATCCCTCTTACTCTTTCAGTCCATTTTTTTTACTCTTTTTTTATTCTGCAGTGTTGAAGGTCATGCCAGGTAGATGGCCTTGTGAAGCCTCCTACATAACTTACATTTTACATGTCACATTTTAGCCATGTTGCTGTGCTGTGATGTCCAGCCATGCTCAGCTGGGGCTGCCCTTTAATTCACATGTCTAAAAAGTGTCAGCTGTACCACACACACACTCACACACACACTTCACAAATCTTCAGCTGACATGAGCTTACCAATTAGCACATGCTGTTCAGCTTTTAACAGAATTTACAGCGATCAGCCATAACATTATGACCTTGTTTCTACACTCACTGTCCACTGTCAGCTCCACTCACCATATAGGAGCACTTTGTAGTTCTGCAGTTACTAACTGTAGTCTGTTTCTCTGCATACTTTGTTAACCCCTTTCATGCTGTTCTTCAATAGTCAGGACTCTCCCAGGACCATTACAGAGCAGGTATTATTTGGGTGGTGGGTCATTCCCAGCACTGCAGTGACACTGACATGGTGGTGGTGTGTTAGTGTGTGTTGTGCTGGTATGAGTGGATAAGACACAGCAATGCTGATGGAGTTTTTAAACACCTCACTGTCACTGCTGGACTGATAATAGTCCACCAACCAAAATTATCCAGCCAACAGCGCCCAGTGGGCAGCATCCTGTGGCCACTGATGAAGGTCTAGAAGATGACCAGCTCAAACAGCAGCAATAGATGAGCGATCGTCTCTGACTTTACAACTACAAGGTGGACCAACTAGGTAGGAGTGTCTAATAGAGTGGACAGTGAGTGGACACGGTATTTAAAAACTCCAGCAGAGCTGCTGTGTCTGATCCACTCATACCAGCACAACACACACTAACACACCACCACCATGTCATTGTCACTGCAGTGCTGAGAATGATCCACCACCTAAATAATACCTGCTCTATGGTGGTCCTGTGGGGGTCTTGACCATTGAAGAACAGGGTGAAAGCAGGCTAAAAAGGTATGCAGAGAAACAGATGGACTACAGTCAGTAATTGTAGAACTACAAAGTGCTTCTATATGGTAAGTGGAGCTGATAAAATGGACAGTAATTGCAGAAATAATGTATAGTGGTTTTAATATTATGGTTGATCAGTGTAAGTAATACAGTTCTCAGTCTGTGGGGGGCAAAGCCAGAAATCACAGTTGAATGTGTGTGCTTTTTGAGCCTTTGGATGGTATTGGATAAAAAAACTGTCATGGTACTGCAATAAATATAGCCACATGGGTTTAAGAGTAAAACCTTTGTTGCTTAATACAGTCCCCCACATCAGAAAAATGTAATGTGAAATGAATTCTTTGCAGAAATGCTGCCGAGTTCTCTGGGGCTGAGCTCAATTCTCATCGGACGAAAAGACTGTGGGAATGTGTGCTATGATCAAATGATTCCATGTTTTAGTTTGTTTTTAAGAAAAAATAGACCTTAAAAAAATATCTGCACCAAAGACAAAAAGGACCATCCAGACCACCAGCAAAAGGTGCAAAAGCCAACATCTCTTATGGTATGGGGTGCATCAGTACCCGCAGACTGTGTGACTTGTATATGTGTGAAGGTACCACAAATGCAGATGCATATATTAGGATTTTAGAGGAACATAAGGCAGCATCCATTTCCAGGAAATCATTTCCCAGAAGTTATTTCAGCATGGCAATGCCAGGCCTCATTCGGGATGTGCTACAACAGCGTGGTTACATCGAAACAGAATGCGTGTGCTTGACTAGCCTGTCTGCAATCCAGATCTCTCTTCTATTAAAAATGTTTGGCCTGTCATGGAGAATCAAACAATGATGACCACAGACTGTTGAGCAGCTGAAGTCTTGTATCAAGTAAAGAAAAAAAACTGTACTTAAAAAACTGCAACAGTTAGTATAGTATTAGTATGGGGAAGTTGTAGCCTAGCGGTTAAGGTACTGGACTAGTAACCGAAAGGTTGCCGGTCCAAGCCTCACAACTGCCAGGTTGCCATTGTTGGGCCCTTGAGCAAGGTCCTTAACCCTCAATTGCTCAGACTGTATACTGTCACAATACTGTAAGTCGCTTTGGATAAAAGCGTCTGCTAAATGCCGAAAATGTAAATGTATCCTTATTTCTCAAACTACCAACAAGAGTAATTTACATCTATAGCATTTAGCAGATGCTTTTATCCAAAGCAACTTACAATTGTGACTGAGTACAATTTGAGCAATTTAGGGTTAAGGGCTTTGCTCAGGGGCCCAACAGTGGACACTTGGCAGTGGTGGGGCTTAAACCAGAAAACTTCTGATTACTAGTCTAGTACATTAACCACTGAGCTACCACTGTAGCTAATTAATAAGAAAGGTGATGTAACACAGTGGTAAACATGGCAACTTTTTCTAAGTGTGATAGTCATACCATTTTAAATTTGTTTATACTGTATTTACAAGATACAATTATACCTTTTTTATTTAACATCTGTATCTGACATCACAAATACTTTTTTGATTAAACAAGTACAAATTTCCAACAATCACAGTTCAAAAGCAGTGCAAAGATTTTCCAAAAGAGTGAAGGCTATTATAGCAGCAAAAGGGTGAGGATGGGGCTCAATAAGCTATCAGTAACTTTTTTTGAAATAGGATGTCCAACAAGTGCATAGTCTGGTGTCCACATACTTTTGGCCACATAGTGTATTTACTTACAATCTCTTGCTAGCTTTATAGGCTGGATGAAACAGCATAATATGTTTCAAAGTGAAAAAGTAATAGATATAGCTTCACATTGTGGTGTCTATTGTCTCTGCCTTGTCCAGAATATTATAATACACTCTAGACCAGGAGTGCCCACACTTTCGTGGCTTGAGATCTACTATATCAGTCGACAGGTCATTGCAATCTACTTTTTAAAAAGGTTTGCCTCATCGCTTCAGTTGTCTGTATTGATATTCAGCTTTACAGGGCAAGCGACTGAAAAATCACACTGACCTTATTCTGATCATTTGCACTGAATGGTGTCAGCCAGGTTTATGTAGTCTGGACAATAGTTGCTGATGCCAATTCTCAAGCAAGCTTTTAAGCTTTTGATGTGTGGACCGATATTTAGACATAAATTAAAATTTAGATGTTTCGATATTATTTTTATGTGGGAAAAGGCTGTTTCACACAAGTAGGTTGATCCAAAAAATGCTGGCAGTCAAATATGCGGCACATGTTTATATGTGTAGATATTTTACCTCAGCCATCAAGTTCCAAAATTGTCCAGCAGAGGCCCTTGACTTCATATGAATGTCAGATTGTAGGGTTAAAATTTCAGCTTCTTTCACATATGTGTGAAACAGCATCTTTGCAGTTTTTGGTTTCTTTGTGCTTGGTTGCGCACTCATCTTCACAAACAGTGTAGGTTACAAAAGGAAAAATGCAACTGGCTACTGATGAATGAAAACTTTCTAGATTTGCAGTGCTTTATGTGGGCTGAGGCGTAGCTATGGTAACAAACCGCAAATTAAAGAAACAGTGGCCACATTTCATGTCAATCACGTTGAACTGTTTGAATGAGGCGTGATCTACCAGTGTGCACTGTGCGATCGACTGGTCAATCGTGATCAACCTTTGGGCACCCCTGCTCTAGACCAATTCCAGTGTATCATAAGGCATTACACACACCAGGAGAAATCAGGAGAAAATCAGGAGAAATGTTATAGCCAATTAATTTACTGTGTTCATATGTTTTTAGAAAGTGAGAGGAATGTATAAGTACTCCACACACAGTAAAAACTTTAAAGGTACTGCAACAACACTACCTGATGCGCTACAGTGCCACGTTTATGATCATATTCTATTAGATATATTGAGCATCGACTTGGCAAATACAGATTTAATGGGCTAAAAGCTGGCCAAGCCCTCTTTTTTCTATCTGTATTTCTTCATCCAAAAACAAATGGAGGTTAACACACTAAAGCTGACTGAATGCATAAAACAATGTTCTTTTTTTCTACTCTGCCTTGTTAGCTTCTTTTGTTCTTTGTAGTGTTGTTGCATAGTTTCTAAAAATGTTACATATATATTCCCCAAAGGAACTGTTGTTGAACAAAAGGGCACTCTTTATGTTGGCAATTTGCAGTTTTATATCTTTGCTGCAGAAACATTAGCACTGTGTAGTTCAAGAAAAAAGAAACATATCAAGGTCATAAAATACTTATGAAAATACCGTTTTAAGCTCTGTTCAGGCTGGTCTGGTTTAATGAATTTAAAAGATTTTTTTTTATTATTATTATTTAAATGAAAAGTCTGAACCTAAAATTCCATTATTGTCCATATGTGACAAATAGGAGATAATTGGTCTGCAGTAAAACAGCAAGATCATACACCACTGCTATTTCTTAAATTTAACATACAATTTACATTTTCAGCATTTAGCAGGAGCTTTCATCCAAAGTGACTTACAGTACTGTGACAGTATATTGTCTAAGCAATTGAGAGTTAAGGGTCTTGCTCAAGGGCCCAACAGTGGCAACCTGGCAGTGGTAGGGCTTGAACCAGCAACTGTCTTACCCCTTTTCAACCGATGCGGAACAGTTTTAGTTTCGGTTCGCAAACTTAATTTTGAACCAGTTTCACGAGTTTTCACTGAAAAAAAGGTTCCAAACAGTGACCTTGCGTTCTAATCTGGCACCACAGAATACTTGGTTTTTCAGCGTGAACTGTGACGTCATCTGTGGGCGTGTCACAGTGTAGAGGTTTGGGTGCTTTTACATGAGAAGCTGTAACACCAATGTGCTGTTGCCTCGTATGCTGCACTTCCATCTTTTAAAGTTAATCTAATTTAATTTTGAGCCAGTTTGCCGCTGATATTTTCAAAGCACCTCAAAAGAGATGAACTGTGTGATATGACGTGGTAAAAGTTACCCAGAAAATATGTAAAACGCTTAACGTGAAAAATAAAGCATAACATGGCTTGTTGTACTAAAACAACGACCAATGAATTTTGGCAGTATAGAGCACTTATAACCCTCCCAAAAGTGGATTCTCAGAACCCAGAGCTACATATACACCACATGTGAAGTAAATACAGCTTAACATAGATATATGTATTGTATTTTAGACTGGTTTGATGGTTATTTTACGCAAATGTATGTTCTTGACGTGGAACAATTTAGTGATGTTTCACCGCTCAAGCGCTGAGCAAAGCGGCTATTTGTGCCAAGGGTCATGGTGAGAGCAAAGCGCAAAACGCTTCTCACGTGAATGCACTAAAGAAAGCAACAATGGCAACAAACACCATTGGCGAACAAATGGCGTCTTATCATCAATAGTTGAGCAATGATTTGTGCATAAAAATGAACATCTGTAACAACAGCACAAATGCTCTACGTGCTCCTCCAATATGTTACTACACTACTTTCATTGTGTAATCCCCACCGTTGATGGCTTGGTTCTCAAAAACTGGTGGAAACAAGGGTCGGTTCACTAAAAAACACCAAGGTTCAAAGAAACTCGAACAGAACCAGTTCAAGAACTGGAGTTCTTTTGGTGGAAAAGCACTATTTGATTACTAGTCTAGTACCTTAACCACTAGGCTACAGCTGCCCTTTACTACATTAGCATGTGGTTTAGAATGTGGCACAAACTGGTGGAAACAAGGGTCGGTTTTCTAAAAAACACCAAGGTTCAAAGAAACCCGAACAGAACCGGTTCGAGAACCAGAGTTCTTTTGGTGAAAAAGTGCTATTTGATTACTAATCTAGTACCTTAACCACTAGGCTACAACTGCCCTTTACTACAGTAGCATGTGGTTTAGAATGCGGCCAAAACTGTGTCTGTTTGGTTTTAATTGTTTTTAAATGCTTATTTTCTGTCTTTCTTCTTCATCGTACTCAGGCAGGAATGATCCGTACGGAGCGGGAGGAGTTCTTCATCGAGCCTGTGGAGACGGGACATCATGTGATAGAGCAGGAGGACGGTGGTGGTGGACGTCCTCACATTGTGTACCGCTCTGCTGCCGTGAAGAAGCCTCCCTTCAGCCCGCTAGCCGCAGACTTACATTCCAAAGGTTAGCATTGTCCTAGTCTTTTTTTCATATGAGTTTTTGTCTGCTGTACAAAGCTATTAGAATGATTGAGTGATATTCCATGTGCTATTCTGCTTGACTTTTGTTTCACTGCTACTGTTCATAGACTGGCAGACTGAGATAAAATATAGGTTTATATAGAAAAATTAAACATTTTCTCGCACGTTAAAAGCACCTAAATTTAACATGATAAAAATACTCTTGTCTAACTCTTGTTTTTAGAATAAAATCATTTATTGCTTGTGCCCCATATATACCACTTTTCTCTCTGAGTGTTTCTTGCTGAATCCTCCTTTTATACCCAATCACGAGTCCCTTACCAGTTACCAACTCACCTGCTTATTGTGGAATGTTTCAAAACACTGTAACCTAATTAGCAACTTTTGTTTCTTATTTTGCTTCTGTCCCTGCTTTTTTGAAGTGTGTTGCAAACATAAGAATTTGTTCATAATATAAGAAAAAACATAAGAATTTGTTAATGTTTACAAAATACAATGAAGTTAATCAGTAACAACATTAGAAACAACATTCTTTCTAATTTTGTAAGTTAAATAAAGAACCGAGAGAATTAAAAGCTAAAAATCACAGGTTACATTTACATTTTCGGCATTTAGCGGACAATTTTATCCAAAGCGACGTACAGTACTGTGACAGTCAGTGAAGGTCTGTAACGTGTTACTTAGTAACGCGTTACTCTAATCTGACCGCATTTTTCAGTAACGAGTAATCTAACGCGTTACTATTTCCAATCCAGTAATCAGATTAAAGTTACTTATCCAAGTTACTGTACGTTACTATTTTTGTCATTTTCCTTAGTAAAAAGATATACAGTATATTTGCTTTCTTCTTGCGCCTCTGGGAGTGACGTCTGGCCTATGCGACAGTTAAGTCACGGGCTGCGTCCGGAATCGGTTACTTACAGAGTGTGCACTAGATTGGAGGAAGTGTGCACTACTCGGCCAACGCCGAGTGATGACGTGGGGACGTGATGACGGAATATCACCATGGTTACAGACTCATTACGAATCCCACTCGCCAAAATGTAGGATATTTATCGTCTTTTTGTTATTTATTTGTCTTTAAAAATGTTATTTTATTCATCTTACTTACACTTGTGAACAGAGGACTCCGTTTTCCGCGTCTTTCTTGTTTCTTATTCCGCTTCAATCGCCTACGCAGCTCCAGTTGCATTATGGGATACAATAGCGGACCGCATTATATAACTAATAAAGTAACTTGTAATCTAACTTAGTTACTTTTAAAATCAAATAATCCATAAAGTAACTAAGTTACTTTTTAAAGGAGTAATCAGTAATCAGATTACTTTTTCAAGGTAACTATGCCATCACTGGTGACAGTATACTGTTTAAGCAATTGAGGGTTAAGGGCCTTGCTCAAGGACCCAACAGTGACAACCTGGCAGTGAACCAGCAACCTTTTGATTACTAGTCCAGTACCTTAACTGCCCTTGTTCTTGTTGTTATTGTATTTTACAAAATGTGCCAACTTTTCCAAAAGATGGGGTTTGTAGACACATTTGTTAATTTCATTTATTTCATTTTATTATTATTATTATTATTATTTTATTATTATTATTAAATGTACAGTATATACAGTGTATCACAAAAGTGAGTACACCCCTCACATTTCTGCAGATATTTAAGTATATCTTTTCATGGGACAACACTGACAAAATGACACTTTGACACAATGAAAAGTAGTCTGTGTGCAGCTTATATAACAGTGTAAATTTATTCTTCCCTCAAAATAACTCAATATACAGCCATTAATGTCTAAACCACCGGCAACAAAAGTGAGTACACCCCTAAGAGACTACACCCCTAAATGTCCAAATTGAGCACTGCTTGTCATTTTCCCTCCAAAATGTCATGTGATTTATTAGTGTTACTAGGTCTCAGGTGTGCATAGGGAGCAGGTGTGTTCAATTTAGTAGTACAGCTCTCACACTCTCTCATACTGGTCACTGAAAGTTCCAACATGGCACCTCATAGCAAAGAACTCTCTGAGGATCTTAAAAGACGAATTGTTGCGCTACATGAAGATGGCCAAGGCTACAAGAAGATTGCCAACACCCTGAAACTGAGCTGCAGCACAGTGGCCAAGATCATCCAGCGTTTTAAAAGAGCAGGGTCCACTCAGAACAGACCTCGCGTTGGTCGTCCAAAGAAGCTGAGTGCACGTGCTCAGCGTCACATCCAACTGCTGTCTTTGAAAGATAGGCGCAGGAGTGCTGTCAGCATTGCTGCAGAGATTGAAAAGGTGGGGGGTCAGCCTGTCAGTGCTCAGACCATACGCCGCACACTACATCAAATTGGTCTGCATGGCTGTCACCCCAGAAGGAAGCCTCTTCTGAAGTCTCTACACAAGAAAGCCCGCAAACAGTTTGCTGAAGACATGTCAACAAAGGACATGGATTACTGGAACCATGTCCTATGGTCTGATGAGACCAAGATTAATTTGTTTGGTTCAGATGGTCTCAAGCATGTGTGGCGGCAATCAGGTGAGGAGTACAAAGATAAGTGTGTCATGCCTACAGTCAAGCATGGTGGTGGGAATGCCATGGTCTGGGGCTGCATGAGTGCAGCAGGTGTTGGGGAGTTACATTTCATTGAGGGACACATGAACTCCAATATGTACTGTGAAATACTGAAGCAGAGCATGATCCCCTCCCTCCGGAAACTGGGTCGCAGGGCAGTGTTCCAGCATGATAATGACCCCAAACACACCTCTAAGACGACCACTGCTTTATTGAAGAGGCTGAGGGTAAAGGTGATGGACTGGCCAAGCATGTCTCCAGACCTAAACCCAATAGAACATCTTTGGGGCATCCTCAAGCGGAAGGTGGAGGAGCGCAAAGTCTCGAATATCCGCCAGCTCCGTGATGTCGTCATGGAGGAGTGGAAAAGCATTCCAGTGGCAACCTGTGAAGCTCTGGTAAACTCCATGCCCAGGAGAGTTAAGGCAGTTCTGGGAAATAATGGTGGCCACACAAAATATTGACACTTCAGGAACTTTCACTAAGGGGTGTACTCACTTTTGTTGCCGGTGGTTTAGACATTAATGGCTGTATATTGAGTTATTTTGAGGGAAGAATAAATTTACACTGTTATATAAGCTGCACACAGACTACTTTTCATTGTGTCAAAGTGTCATTTTGTCAGTGTTGTCCCATGAAAAGATATACTTAAATATCTGCAGATATGTGAGGGGTGTACTCACTTTTGTGATACACTGTATATATATACACACCGATCAGCCATAACATTAAAACCACCTTCTTGTTTCTACACTCACTGTCCATTTTATCAGCTCCACTTACCATATAGAAGCACTTTGTAGTTCTACAATTATTGACTGTAGTCCATCTGTTTCTGTACATACATTTTTAGCCTGCTTTCACCCCGTTCTTCAATGGTCAAGACCCCCACAGTACCACCACAGAGCAGGTATTATTTAGGTGGTGGATGATTCTCAGCACTGCAGTAACACTGACATGGTGGTGGTGTGTTAGTGTGTGTTGTGCTGGTATGAGTGGATCAGACCCAGCAGCACTGTTGGAGTTTTTAAATATCATGTCCACTCTATTAGACACTCCTACTTAGTTGATCCACCTTGTAGATGTAAAGTCAGAGACAATCGCTCATCTATTGCTGCTGTTTAAGTTGGTCATCTTTGAGATCTTCATCAGTGGTCACAGGACGCTGCCCACAGGTTGCTGTTGGCTGGATATTTTTTTGGTTGGTGGACTATTCTCAGTCCAGCAGTGACAGTGAGGTGTTTAACAACTTACAAGCACTGCTGTGTCTTATCCACTCATACCAGCACAACACAACACAACACAACACACACTAACACACCATAAGTGCTGAGAATGATCCACCACCCAAAAAATACCTGCTCTGTGGTGGTCCTGGCAGAGTCCTGACCATTAAAGAACAGCATGAAAGGGGGCTAACAAAGCATGCAGATAAACAGATGGACTTTAGTCAGTAATTGTAGTACTACAAAGTGCTTCTATATGGTAAGTGGAGCTGATAAAATTGAGAATGTAGAAACAAGGAGGTGGTCTTAATGTTATGGCTGATCAGTATATGTATGTGTATATATGTACATATATACATTTATATATATATATATATATATATATATATATATATATATATATATATATATATATATATACATATTTAAATATATATATATATACAGTATATATTGCTGAAAATTTAGTAATCTATGCAAATCAGACTTAATGTAATTACCTTTTAGAGTCCCTCTATTATTCATTACTGGGTGTGGCTTATTAATTATTGGTTAATCTGTTTAGTGCAGACGTAACTAAAATTTAAATTTAGATTTTTTTTAATAAATAAATAAAATAATTTACATGTAAGTGATACATTTAAAATCTGATCTTTGACAAAACCTAAATCATTATCTCTGGTTGATGTGTTTTCTAAAGTTTATATGAAAAATGACTGACTGATGTTGACACAAACTAGTGAAAATCCATTATAAATCAATAGCACACGTCTGAAGTCTTACATGAGCTCCCTACTGGTTAACGTCTTAAATGACCATACCTTGAATACCCTTTCGTTTTAATTCTCCAGTGGCCTTGAGCAAATATGCAGAATAAAACGTTTCTAAAGCGCCGCTTGAATGCCAAGCGCAGACAGGCAGGTCGGCCTGCATTTGGCAGCATCAGACTCTGTGTTGCTCTGTGTATCTCTCCACTAATGCTGGGAACCATAAGCTCTCTCAGCGGTTCACAGAAATGAAAAAAGGATTGGATTATGTTTGTATTAACTTGCACTGTGTTGGAGAATGAGGTATTATCTTTCAAATATTCAGCTAGATGAACTAAAACTTTCAGCTATGTCTGATTGATGAGGTCAGTCAGCTCAAAATGTGCACGGTTGTACACTTAATTTTTAATCATGTATGTTAGGAAGCACAATGCTGCAACATGGGAAAGTAATAACCGAGCTGTGCTGTTTAAAATGATGAAAAGGATTAGATTTATTCAATAAAAGATGGAACTTGCTAAAGCTTAATAAACTAATGCGGCCTTCCCTAGGTGATCTGGTCTTTATCATTCATTTATACATCTCAAACTGTGATTTACTTGTATAATTTAGAATTATATTGTTACTTGCAAACACTTCACACTTCTAAGAGTACAGTGGATCTAAAAAAAAGTCTAGTGGATATAAGAAATTGGTTTTTGTGATGTAAGTAGTTCTACAATTACTGACTGTAGTCTATCTGTTTCTCTGCATGCTTTGTTAGCCCCTTTTCATGCTGTTCTTTAATGGTCAGGACTCTCCCAGGACCACTACAGAGCAGGTATTATTTGGGTGGTGGATCATTCTTAGCACTGCAGTGACACTGACATGGTGGTGGTGTTAGTGTGTGTTGTGCTGGTATGAGTGGATAAGACACAGCAGCGCTGATGGAGTTTTTAAACACCTCACTGTCACTGCTGGACTGAGAATAGTCCACCAACCAAAAATATCCAGCCAACAGCACCCCGTAGGCAGCGTCCTGTGACCACTGATGAAGGTCTACAAGATGACCAACTCAAACAGCAGCAATAGATGAGCGATCGTCTCTGACTTTACATCTACAAGGTGGACCAACTAGGTAGGAGTGTCTAATAGAGTGGACAGTGAATGGACACGGTATTTAAAAACTCCAGCAGCGCTGCTGTGTCTGATCCACTCATACCAGCACGACACACACTAACACACCACCACTATGTCAGTGTCACTGCAGTGCTGAGAATGATCCACCATCTAAATAATACCTGCTCTGTGGGGGTCATGTGATGGTCCTGACCATTGAAGAACAGGGTGAAAGCAGGCTAAAAAGGTATGTAGAGAAACAGATGGATTACAGTCAGTAAGTTCAAAGAACTTCGTAGTGCTCATATATGGTAAGTGGAGCTGATAAAATGCACAGTGAGTTTAGAAACACGTAGGTGGTTTTAATGTTATGGCTAATCAGTGTATATTAAAGATGTATTTGTTGCATTAGTGGTGTGTTGGGTGCAATGTTGGACAGGAGCATGGTCACTTTTTAAATCTACTAGTACGTTGTGCAGTGCAGTTCAGCATGCTGTCTTGGTATGTGTGTACATCAGTCTGTGTATGTGTATATGAATCCAGTGGGGGAGATCAGTCTATTCTGAGCGCAGGCGTCTGACTTCAGAGCAGCCAATAAAGGAGGAAAACGCCCAAGAGAAGGAAAACGTCTCTGAGTTTCCATAGGAACGCCTAGCGCAAATATCTGGATTTGAAAGGAGGCAGGACTTGAAGGACATAGATGGCTGCACAGCTTTGTTACTGACTCCTGCTCTGTGTACATGGCTCATCCACACACATACCAACCTATAGTCATCAGAAAGGCTTAATGATGTACTTAGGCTCAATGTGTTCTGCTGTTAGAAATAGCCACTGGTCTCAAGGCTGCATAGTAATTTGACTAAGTGCTTATTGAGTCACATTCTTTTTTTTTATGTGTAGTTAATGAGTTCATATAGACATGCTAGTGCTTTGTGTGCATTTATGATTAATTATTAAAATTCTACGTGTTACATTTGTCAAGAAGTTACATTTTGTAAAACTTGCAAATAAACAAAAACACCAGTGTTCGATCAGATCCCTCAACCCCACTAAGCACCTTTAAGATAAACTGATATAGCCGCTCAGGTGGCGCAGCGGTAAAAAGACACGCTGCAACCAGAGCTGGATTGTGAGTACATCGTATCGAATCCAGCTCTGCCTTACCGGTTCGAGGTAAGTGGCTGTATGAGCAACGATTGGCCGGTTGCTCAGTTGGGGGGGCGGGACAAAGAACCGGATGTGGGTCTCACTCTGTCAGAATGCGATTACGACCTCTGCCGGCTGATTAGAGGCGCCTGCACAGAGATGAGGAAGAGTGCCTTTAGGGTGTGTCTCTCCGCATGCAACGCTAGGTGGCACAACACTCATCAATGTGTGGGTGGCAAAAATGCATCCGGCTGCTGCCATGTTTCGAAGGGGATATGGGTTAGCTTCAATCTCCTCGGTCAGGGCAGGGTTCGGCATAGACAGAGAGGAATCACGATGCAAATTGAACAATTGGATGCACTATGTGGGTGGGGTCTTCAAACGCTGTAAGGACCCTGATAGATAGGTGCCCCGACAGAGGCACCTGTGCAGAATGCATGGATGACCAAGGGTTCCGCTAAGGGCTGCATGGGTGTTGGATGAGGCGTGAACAGCAATATACCCACCCCGACTGCAATCAAGGATCCCCCAGCAGTGGAAGACAAATTGACTACACTAAATTGGGGAAAAAATGGGAGAAAATGCATAAATAAAATAAAAAATGAAGCACTTTACAAAATGCAGCCTAAGAAAGATCCAAAAACACTGTGTGCTCCACAGGAATCTACTTCTGTGAGTAACTACAAACTTCCCCTGGAGCAAAGATTTCCTGTACAGTGTAAGAAAAGCCATGCAAAGTTGGAAAAACTGACACAGACAGCTGCCAACATACAGGAATTAGACACAGACAGACATTACAACCCGATTCCACGCTACAGGCTGGTGAGCTCAGAGCAGACAAAATATCCACAAAAAATAAACCATTCTCAGACAGAGCAAAGGGTAAATGCTATGGCCCATGAATTCCACCCATCTGTCAGAGGGGAATCAGGCACCCAGGACCAGGGGGGATGCACCACAGGCACAGGGTAGAGCTTGTAAGACAGATTATTAGATGATGTGGTAGAAGATAAGTATGGACACCAAAATAGAATGGATAAGGTCAGAAGATCTGAATGAACAGCTAGGCCAGGAGATATTGCATTTATGACACTCTGGTACAGCCATCTTCCAGCAGTGGAATGCAGGGGGTAAACTCACCGCTGCAAAGCCACTCACTTTTAAGTCTTATCAGTGCTTTTCCCCTTCCATACTTCACCCATCCACACCTGTATTACTACGAGCGCTGCAGTCAAGCATATTGACAAAACACACACGTGTAATCATAGACAAAGAGACATTTAAAAAATAAGCAGGGGAGAGTGTTAACGGTTAAATGTTATACAGGGCATGGAATAGACAGAAAGTAATAATGCAGTGAAACCTCGATTTAATGGACTGAAAGGGGTGAAGCACTGCTCCGTAAAATGCGATTGTCAGAAACCGTGAGGTTTTATTTCCAGGGGATGCGAAAATATACGAAAACACAGCACTATGGTCCACAAAAGTGCTAAACATGCACATTTAATAAATGGTAAACTGAACAACGTAAATATAATATATAATATATATGTAATAAATACGTAAAGTAAAACCTGTAAATAAAGATTAAAATTGGTTTACTGTTCAACTGGGGAGAAATTTCATTTACCTTGTGTGGTGGAGATGTTTTTTTGCCGTGATCGTATAGTGGGGACTATCTATTATCTAGTGTCTATTTTTCTGAGTCTAAAGCACTGCTGGTGGCTACTGAAGCATAAAACACAGAGAAAAAGGCAGTGAGAACGAAGCGAGCCTCCTGATAAAATAAAGCCTATCGCTCATGTAAACAGAGAGGCGTGCGCTGGCTAGCGGACAGTTACTGAACTACTGGTCTTGATCTGCTTCTTGGAAGGAATTTTAAACAATCAGACCAGACATTTGGTTTTCCAGATTTTGTCCGTTAAATCAGATATCCGTTAAATGGAGATTCGTTTAGTTTCACTGTGATAATAATAATAATAATAATACTGCTAAAAAAAAAATAATAATAATGTTTTTTATTATTATTATTGTTATTATTATTAATATGTATACAAAGAATAAGAAAGTTAATAAGTCACAATCTAACAATTAAGTTAAAAAATAAACACCCCAGTATTTTTTTTGTTATTTAATTGTGTAATTTAATAGCAAATGTAAATGCCAATTGTTACCATGTTAGTATGATACCCAAAGCAGTCATTAGATGGCGCATAGCACTCAGGAGGACTATAAAACACCTTACTGAAGTCAAACTGTACACAGGCTAAAGTTTTACGCCTCTTGTTACAGTGTTTATGGACACAATCCTCACAGACACTTGCCAGGTCAGGAAGGTAATAAGTACTACACGTATTGGAACACAAATAATACCTATTTTATGTAGTATGTAGCAAAACTCCCACTGTAAGCAAAATAAGACACTACAAATAAAATCAGTGCACAGGTACAAAAAGGTGACAAACGAAATATGTATTTGTTACTGCAATATGTGTTCAGCTTAACTAAAAGAAAAACAATTTATTTTTCCTCTGTGTTCTTGATGCTACATCTTGTCAACACCTTTTTAAGTCACTTAAGGCGTCTTTCAATTGCGTTTGCACAGGTGCAACATGAGTGAGAATAATTGGTAATCAGGGTGTTACATTTTAAAGGCCAGTGTTTCTAGGTAACCGTAGTGTGCTAAACAATACAGCTTGTGTTCAGAGATTCGCAAAACTGTGGTGTAATGTGATATTTGAGTAAAAACAAATAGGATTTGTGTATTATGTTCCATTTTTTGTTAAATAGGGAAAAACTCTAATTGGTAAAAGGACACAGCTGTATCCTGATCATGGTGGGACTGGCACTATCTGGCATAAGGCAGAAAAAATGCGGGACACCAATCATGGAGAATTTAGAGCAGCTACCTGCTGCATTAGGACACATAACTGTTCTGGGACTGGCGTTGAGTTTAAAAGGTATTGAGTTTCAAGTTTCAAGGTATTTTTTTTCCGTAAGGATGTTTGGGAAACCTGTTAATGCGATCCATGGTCCCGTGGACTTGCATATATTTTAGGCTTATGTAAAATAATGGGGTTGTTTTTGACACTTACAGTCGCCCTCGGCTTGCTCAACAGGGGTTTTTGTATCTGTTGGTCCTGGATTTTGTAAAGTTGCTTTGAGACAATGTATATTGTAAAAAGCGCTATATAAATAAAGTTGACTTGACTTGACTTGACACTTATACACTGAAAATACCACAAATATAATATAAAAACTGATAAATAAAAATAAATAATGATAAATAAAAAGCGAATTCTCACAATTTCTCAGAACCCCGAGCTGTAACACAAGTTTTAAAGTGAAACAGGAGGACAATCCAGCTAAACACAGATACATGTGGACACTTTTAGAGTAAATCTGAAGGTTATTCAACACAAATGCAGTTTTGTCTCATATGCTCACTTTGAATTGAATAAATAAATAAAAAATTTTTTAGCAAACTGAACATGGGAATGTGGGAACATAAGGGAAATGCTGAGTTTAAAATTTCTTGACGAATTGTGTTGTTTCAAAGATTTTGAGTTTAGGGGACGTTGTGTTACAAGGTACCACTGTATTAATATCTTTTTGTTTTTCTTATAGTGTACACATTGATTTGGTGTGATCTTTACAATACCAGTGAAGCAACAATATATATATATATATATATATATATATATATATATATATATATATATATACAGTATATACAGTATGTACGTACACACACACTGTATATATATATATATATATATATATATACTGTATATATATATATATATACAGTATATATATATATATATATATATATATATATATATATATATATATATTGGAATTTTATTGGTAAAAAAAATTATATATTTTTTAATTTTACATTTACATTTTCAGTGCTTAGCAGACACCTTATCCAGACACCTATCCAAAGCGACTTACAGTTGTGATGGTATACAATCTAAGCAATTGAGGGTTAAGGACATTGCGGTCCACCAGAGGCAACTCAGTGGGGCTTGAAACAGCAACCTTCTATGAGTATTTATGAGTTGGGTTGATATGGGCTTATCAACAACCAGATAGCTGTATTTCCTTACTAATTTTGCAGCAAATCCTGTCCCTGTGATCAATTGTTTTGGTCTGAAAAAAGTGGGCGGTAAACAGAGTATTCAGCATAGTAACACTTCATTGTCACATAAGCTTGGTCCAAATTTGTAAATGCCATGCGAGTTCGTTTAACACCCACATGAGCTGTACATAATTGTGACTCAATAATCATATTTGGCTTGTATTTCTGTTGTATTGTGTCCCTCTGTTGGCCGAGGTCTTGCACAAAATATTAATTCCGCTAAATTACTCTCAGCATTTTGTAATTGACAGAGTGACATGCCACAACCCATCCAGCTACAGTACAAATGTAAATGAACAAATACATTTAATCAAACTGAAATAAACTATGCTATGAGTGCTTTAGAATGTCAAGTAGCTAAAAAAGTTTATGTACATTGTGTAATCTGTATCTTTTTTATTTTTTTCAAACATATTGTTTTACAATAGGTTTAAACTTTGGATGTGTTTTTTTATAATAGATCTATGTATGTTCTGCCTTCCAATGCATCACCATTAGTTCCATATTATGTGATATTGTGCCATACTGTAAACCTGTGTTTAATGATTCCATATACAGCTAGTGATAAGTTAGGACAGGTCAAATGGAAAACCAGTCAGCACTGTTCACAATTGAACAGAACAGCATATGCCATATGCTTTTGTTTTTGGTTGCTTTACCAAAATGCCCAAGGCAAAAAAGTATTTAATCCTCTACACCGAATAGGCATAACATTATGACCACTGACAGGTGAGGTGAATAACACTGATTATACTAAATAATACTGATTATATTAAAACAGTACATGTTTTAAATGGGAACCCTTCAGTGTAAATAACTACACACTATGTGTGCAATTTTGTCTAGCAGCTCCTAAGTCTGTTTCTTACGTTCTTTTTAAGTTTTTTCACTTAGTTGTTTTTTTTTCCTTTTTGTTTTGTTCTTCTCTTGTACTGCTGTATCAAGTTAATTTCTCTTAGGGGATCAATAAAGTCGTATCTTATCTGTTCCTCAAGGCCCTAAATTACAGAACAATAACACACCCAGTCTTATT
The DNA here is from genome assembly GCF_030014385.1 of Trichomycterus rosablanca. Lineage (NCBI taxonomy): Eukaryota > Metazoa > Chordata > Actinopteri > Siluriformes > Trichomycteridae > Trichomycterus > Trichomycterus rosablanca. The sequence continues at coordinate 22,802,373 of NC_085995.1, forward strand.
GGGAGGGGGACCTTCACCAAATATTTATTATATTTTACATAAATCCTTTTTGTGTTAATAATTTTTTGGGAACTTTTGTTGCTCCATCACATCAGGGTGGCTCAATGTGTAGCACTGTCGCCTCACAGCAATAAGGTCCTGGGTTTGATGCCCAGGCGGGGCGGTTCGGGTCCTTTCTGTGCAGAGTTTGCATGTTATCCCCTTGTCTGCGTAGGTTTCCTCCGGGAGCAGGTTAATTGGAGACACTGAATTGCCCTATAGGTGAATGGGTGTGTATGTGTGTCTGCCCTGCAATGGACTAGCGCCCCGTCCAGGGTGTTACTGTGTGCCTAGCACCCATTGAAAAGCTGGGATAGGCTCCAGCAACCCCCCGCGACCCTAATTGGATAAGCGTATAAGAAAGTGAGTGTTATAACATCAGTGTTACAGATTATCACAAAACAACAAAACTGTGGTGTGTTTTAAATTATATATATATATATATATATATACAGTGTATCACAAAAGTGAGTACACCCCTCACATTTCTGCAAATATTTTATTATATCTTTTCATGGGACAACACTACAGAAATAAAACTTGGATATAACTTAGAGTAGTCAGTGTACAGCTTGTATAGCAGTGTAGATTTACTGTCTTCTGAAAATAACTCAACACACAGCCATTAATGTCTAAATGGCTGGCAACATAAGTGAGTACACCCCACAGTGAACATGTCCAAATTGTGCCCAAAGTGTCAATATTTTGTGTGACCACCATTATTATCCAGCACTGCCTTAACCCTCCTGGGCATGGAATTCACCAGAGCTGCACAGGTTGCTACTGGAATCCTCTTCCACTCCTCCATGATGACATCACGGAGCTGGTGGATGTTAGACACCTTGAACTCCTCCACCTTCCACTTGAGGATGCGCCACAGGTGCTCAATTGGGTTTAGTCCATCACCTTTACCTTCAGCTTCCTCAGCAAGGCAGTTGTCATCTTGGAGGTTGTGTTTGGGGTCGTTATCCTGTTGGAAAACTGCCATGAAGCCCAGTTTTCGAAGGGAGGGGATCATGCTCTGTTTCAGAATGTCACAGTACATGTTGGAATTCATGTTTCCCTCAATGAACTGCAGCTCCCCAACAGGATAACGACCCCAAACACAACCTCCAAGATGACAACTGCCTTGCTGAGGAAGCTGAAGGTAAAGGTGATGGACTAAACCCAATTGAGCACCTGTGGCGCATCCTCAAGTGGAAGGTGGAGGAGTTCAAGGTGTCTAACATCCACCAGCTCCGTGATGTCATCATGGAGGAGTGGAAGAGGATTCCAGTAGCAACCTGTGCAGCTCTGGTGAACTCCATGCCCAGGAGGGTTAAGGCAGTGCTGGATAATAATGGTGGTCACACAAAATATTGACACTTTGGGCACAATTTGGACATGTTCACTGTGGGGTGTACTCACTTATGTTGCCAGCCATTTAGACATTAATGGCTGTGTGTTGAGTTATTTTCAGAAGACAGTAAATCTACACTGCTATACAAGCTGTACACTGACTACTCTAAGTTATATCCAAGTTTCATGTCTATAGTGTTGTCCCATGAAAAGATATAATGAAATATTTGCAGAAATGTGAGGGGTGTACTCACTTTTGTGATACACTGTATATACAGTGTATCACAAAAGTGAGTACACCCCTCACATTTCTGCAGATATTTAAGTATATCTTTTCATGGGACAACACTGACAAAATGACACTTTGACACAATGAAAAGTAGTCTGTGTGCAGCTTATATAACAGTGTAAATTTATTCTTCCCTCAAAATAACTCAATATACAGCCATTAATGTCTAAACCACTGGCAACAAAAGTGAGTACACCCCTTAGTGAAAGTTCCTGAAGTGTCAATATTTTGTGTGGCCACCATTATTTCCCAGAACTGCCTTAACTCTCCTGGGCATGGAGTTTACCAGAGCTTCACAGGTTGCCACTGGAATGCTTTTCCACTCCTCCATGACGACATCACGGAGCTGGCGGATATTCGAGACTTTGCGCTCCTCCACCTTCCGCTTGAGGATGCCCCAAAGATGTTCTATTGGGTTTAGGTCTGGAGACATGCTTGGCCAGTCCATCACCTTTACCCTCAGCCTCTTCAATAAAGCAGTGGTCGTCTTAGAGGTGTGTTTGGGGTCATTATCATGCTGGACCACTGCCCTGCGACCCAGTTTCCGGAGGGAGGGGATCATGCTCTGCTCAGTATTTCACAGTACATATTGGAGTTCATGTGTCCTTCAATGAAATGTAACTCCCCAACACCTGCTGCACTCATGCAGCCCCAGACCATGGCATTCCCACCACCATGCTTGACTGTAGGCATGACACACTTATCTTTGTACTCCTCACCTGATTGCCGCCACACATGCTTGAGACCATCTGAACCAAACAAATTAATCTTGGTCTCATCAGACCATAGGACATGGTTCCAGTAATCCATGTCCTTTGTTGACATGTCTTCAGCAAACTGTTTGCGGGCTTTCTTGTGTAGAGACTTCAGAAGAGGCTTCCTTCTGGGGTGACAGCCATGCAGACCAATTTAATGTAGTGTGCGGCGTATGGTCTGAGCACTGACAGGCTGACCCCCCACCTTTTCAATCTCTGCAGCAATGCTGACAGCACTCCTGCGCCTATCTTTCAAAGACAGCAGTTGGATGTGATGCTGAGCACGTGCACTCAGCTTCTTTGGACGACCAACGCGAGGTCTGTTCTGAGTGGACCCTGCTCTTTTAAAACGCTGGATGATCTTGGCCACTGTGCTGCAGCTCAGTTTCAGGGTGTTGGCAATCTTCTTGTAGCCTTGGCCATCTTCATGTAGCGCAACAATTCGTCTTTTAAGATCCTCAGAGAGTTCTTTGCCATGAGGTGCCATGTTGGAACTTTCAGTGACCAGTATGAGAGAGTGTGAGCGCTGTACTACTAAATTGAACACACCTGCTCCCTATGCACACCTGAGACCTAGTAACACTAACAAATCACATGACATTTTGGAGGGAAAATGACAAGCAGTGCTCAATTTGGACATTTAGGGGTGTAGTCTCTTAGGGGTGTACTCACTTTTGTTGCCGGTGGTTTAGACATTAATGGCTGTATATTGAGTTATTTTGAGGGAAGAATAAATTTACACTGTTATATAAGCTGCACACAGACTACTTTTCATTGTGTCAAAGTGTCATTTTGTCAGTGTTGTCCCATGAAAAGATATACTTAAATATCTGCAGAAATGTGAGGGGTGTACTCACTTTTGTGATACACTGTATATATATATATATATATATATATATACACGTATATATACTGGTGCTGGTCATAAAATTAGAATATCATGAAAAAGTTGATTTATTTCAGTAATTCCATTCAAAAAGTGTAACTTGTATATTATATTCATTCATTACACAAAGACTGATATATTTCAAATGTTTATTTCTTTTAATGTTGATGATTATAACTGACAACTGAAAACCCCAAATTCAGTATCTCAGAAAATTAGAATATTGTGACAAGGTACAATATTGAAGACACCTGGTGCCACACTCTAATCAGCTAATTAACTCAAAACACCTGCAAAGGCCTTTAAATGGCCTCTCAGTCTAGTTCTGTAGGCTACACAATCATGGGGAAGACTGCTGACTTGACAGTTGTCCAAAAGACGACCATTGACACCTTGCACATGGAGGGCAAGACACAAAAGGTCATTGCTAAAGACCTAAGCACATTAATAGAGAGGCGAAGGGAAGGAAAAGATGTGGTAGAAAAAAGTGTACAAGCAATAGGGATAACCGCACCCTGGAGAGGATTGTGAAACAAAACCCATTCAAAAATGTGGGGGAGATCCACAAAGAGTGGACTGCAGCTGGAGTCAGTGCTTCAAGAACCACCACGCACAGACGTATGCAAGACATGGGTTTCAGCTGTCGCATTCCTTGTGTCAAGCCACTCTTGAACAAGAGACAGCGTCAGAAGCGTCTCGCCTGGGCTAAAGACAAAAAGGACTGCTGAGTGGTCCAAAGTTATGTTCTCTGATGAAAGTAAATTTTGCATTACCTTTGGAAATCAAGGTCCCAGAGTCTGGAGGAAGAGAGGAGAGGCACAGAATCCACGTTGCTTGAGGTCCAGTGTAAAGTTTCCACAGTCAGTGATAGTTTGGAGTGCCATGTCATCTGCTGGTGTTGGTCCACTGTGTTTTCGAGGTCCAAGGTCAACGCAGCCGTCTACCAGGAAGTTTTAGAGCACTTCATGCTTCCTGCTGCTGACCAACTTTATGGAGATGCAGATTTCATTTTCCAACTGGACTTGGCACCTGCACACAGTGCCAAAGCTACCAGTACCTGGTTTAAGGACCATGGTATCCCTGTTCTTAATTGGCCAGCAAACACGCCTGACCTTAACCCCATAGAAAATCTATGGGGTATTGTGAAGAGGAAGATGCGATACGCCAGACCCAATAATTCAGAAGAGCTTAGCAACCTGGGCTCTCATAACACCTGAGCAGTGCCACAGACTGATGGACTCCATGCCACGCCGCATTGCTGCAGTAATCCAGGCAAAAGGAGCCCCAACTAAGTATTGAGTGCTGTACATGCTCATACTTTTCATGTTCATACTTTTCAGTTGGCCAACATTTCTAAAAATCCTTTTTTTGTATTGGTCTTAAGTAATATTCTAATTTTCTGAGATACTGAATTTGGGGTTTTCATTAGTTGTCAGTTATAATCATCAACATTAAAAGAAATAAACATTTGAAATATATCGGTCTGTGTGTAATGAATGAATATAATATACAAGTTTCACTTTTTGAATGGAATTTTTTAAATAAATCAACTTTTTCATGATATTCTAATTTTATGACCAGCACCAGTATATACATACAGTGTATCACAAAAGTGAGTACACCCCTCACATTTCTGCAATTATTTTATTATATCTTTTCATGGGACAACACTATAGAAATAAAACTTGGATATAACTTTTGAGTAGTCAGTGTACAACTTGTATAGCAGTGTAGATTTACTGTCTTCTGAAAATAACTCAACACACAGCCATTAATGTCTAAATAGCTGGCAACATAAGTGAGTACACCCCACAGTGAACATGTCCAAATTGTGCCCAAAGTGTCAATATTTTGTGTGACCACCATTATTATCCAGCACTGCCTTAACCCTCCTGGGCATGGAATTCACCAGAGCTGCACAGGTTGCTACTGGAATCCTCTTCCACTCCTCCATGATGACATCACGGAGCTGATGGATGTTAGACACCTTGAACTCCTCCACCTTCCACTTGAGGATGCGCCACAGGTGCTCAATTGGGTTTAGTCCATCACCTTTACCTTCAGCTTCCTCAGCAAGGCAGTTTTCGAAGGGAGGGGATCATGCTCTGTTTCAGAATTTCACAGTACATGTTGGAATTCATGTTTCCCTCAATGAACTGCAGCTCCCCAGTGCCAGCAACACTCATGCAGCCCAAGACCATGATGCTACCACCACCATGCTTGACTGTAGGCAAGATACAGTTGTCTTGGTACTTCTCACCAGGGCGCCGCCACACATGCTGGACACCATCTGAGCCAAACAAGTTTATCTTGGTCTCGTCAGACCACAGGGCATTCCAGTAATCCATGTTCTTGGACTGCTTGTCTTCAGCAAACTGTTTGCGGGCTTTCTTGTGCGTCAGCTTCCTTCTGGGATGACGACCATGCAGACCGAGTTGATGCAGTGTGCGGCGTATGGTCTGAGCACTGACAGGCTGACCTCCCACGTCTTCAACCTCTGCAGCAATGCTGGCAGCACTCGTGTCTATTTTTTAAAGCCAACCTCTGGATATGACGCCGAACACGTGGACTCAACTTCTTTGGTCGACCCTGGCAAAGCCTGTTCCGAGTGGAACCTGTCCTGGAAAACCGCTGTATGACCTTGGCCACCATGCTGTAGCTCAGTTTCAGGGTGTTAGCAATCTTCTTATAGCCCAGGCCATCTTTGTGGAGAGCAACAATTCTATTTCTCACATCCTCAGAGAGTTCTTTGCCATGAGGTGCCATGTTGAATATCCAGTGGCCAGTATGAGAGAATTGTACCCAAAACACCAAATTTAACAGCCCTGCTCCCCATTTACACATGGGACCTTCACACATGACACCAGGGAGGGAAAACGACACATTTGGGCACAATTTGGACATGTTCACTGTGGGGTGTACTCACTTATGTTGCCAGCTATTTAGACATTAATGGCTGTGTTGAGCTTTTTTCAGAAAACAGTAAATCTACACTGCTATACAAGTTGTACACTGACTACTCTAAATTATATCCAAGTTTCATGTCTATAGTGTTGTCCCATGAAAAGATATAATGAAATATTTGCAGAAATGTGAGGGGTGTACTCACTTTTGTGATACACTGTATATATATATATATACAGTATATATATATATATATATATATATATATATATATATATATATATATATATATATATATATATATATATATTGTATATATATATATGTATATATATATATATGTTTATTATATATATATTGTTTTAGAAAGGCATCAAAAACATGTTATAAGATACCCCATACTATATTCTTCTGCTCTGCCACTAACAGCCAGCAGGGGGCTTGGAGGCAGTGGGGGGTCTTTTTAATCAGACAGTCTCTGTGTCTGATCAGCAGTAATGTGCTGCACATGGCTGGTCTTTTTAAAAAGCCGTTCTCATTGGGCTTGTGATTGCTGGCTAGCTGGATTTGCACTGTTCGGTGACTGCACCCTTTTGAGCTGCCATGCACCAGTGGACCGAGTAGCTAGTGTTGTGGTGTGCATTTATCTTGTTGTTTGCTACTTTCCCCTGAGGTTGTGCATTTTGCTGTATGTGTGTCTTTAGTGTCCCTGTGGGGCGAAGGCATGGTCACATGAGTTTTCCAGCCTACACTAGGGACAGTGTAGATTTCTGTCCCTATGGGGCAAACATCTCTTTTCTACTCCACTAATGTGCTTATCTAGCTGTGTTATCGCCTCTCTGCTTTAATTTATTAAGGCACATTGGGAAAGTACACTAGCCCACCAACGCTGAGATCATGGGATAAGGTGTTTAAATCTCTGTGCTGCCATTTTCCTGTTGGGCATCTGCGACGTGATTGGCAAATTTCTAGTGGATTCTAGTGAAGGGGGGGGGGGGGGGGGGGGGGTGTTTGTGTGGCTGAAACAGCAAGCCATTGGGACGTGCCAGTCCCAAGCCAAGATAAAAATAAGAGGGCTGCTTTGGAAAGGGCATCCGGCTTGGAAACTCCTAAATGCGGGTGCAGCTGGGGAAAAAATGTTGGTAGCTCTTTAGCAACAGCACGGTTCTACCTTGGATTAAGCATACTTCATATTTGGTCATTTCTTCCACTTGCCACATTATTGGATGGGGTAACTTGCCCCATTACTCCCCCTCCACTTTTGCCCTTTTTAAGTCATTTTCAGTTTCTTATTACAATTCTTCTGCCACTTACACCACCTCCATGTTGGAAGAAGAGAGCCACAGACTAGCACCAGAACCCACCTTCTCCCCAACAATTGTACAGTTGCCAGCTGCTTCTTCACACCTGTCAGCAGTGGAATCTCACAGAAGGCTGTGCCAACTACAGAATTATGCTATACTCTGTGTATTTTCCACTATATGTGCTGGGATCTTAGCCAGACGTTCGTCTGACCTTTCCTTTCTGAGACATGACCTATTGTATCTGTTAAATGCACAGTCAGGATGGTAGCACTGCTGAGATTTGAGAACTTAAAATGTGTTCGTGAGAAAATGTGTACCTGTGAGGGTGGGTGTGAATTTGTGAGTAAGTGTGGTAAGAACCACACCACTATCATTACTTAAACAGCAGAGACATGGGAAATAGTAGCTTGACAATTTGGACTAGCTTCTAGGTTAAACATGGAAATTGGTGATTACTAGTTTTAATTTTAACATGTACAGTGTAAAGTGTACTTTCAGATCAGTGTAATAAACTCGGCTCAGAAACTTGGCTCTGTGTAAACTGGAAAAGTGGAAAATACAGCTTAGAAAAACAAACCAGTAAAGTCATAGGGTAGTCCCTCAGCATGTCATGAGGAAGTGAAAACAGGGGGTAGGTGTTAATAATAGAGGGAGGGTTAAACATAAATCTGTATCTGTCTGATATGTGGTTCTTAAAGCAGATATACTGTATATATGAATATAGATATGCTAGATTTGCATTTGCAGCAAATGAAGTTAAATGCAATATTCAATAACTTCAGGGATTTGCAGTATGTTATATAATGAATGACATCACTATCAAGACTAAACACAAACTAATCATATTTGATATTTGTCATAATTGTCATTTATTGGAGAAAAACCTGGATTTTTTTTTGGGCATATTTCCCAGTTTTCCTCCAATCTAGTCATATCCAATTACCTGATTGCATTACGCTACCTCTTTACTGATGCTGATCTCCACTTTTGATTGAGGTAAGCGAAACTGACACACACCCCCTCCAACACGTGTGCAGTAGACGACTGCATCTTTTCAGCTGCACGAGGCGAGTTCATATGTGGATCAGCTTTGTGTACGGAGCGCCACACCCTGTCCACATTAACCCTAGACTCTGTGCAGCCGCCATCAACCAGCCAGCAGAGGTCGTATTTGCATCAGTTATAAGGTCCCTATCCGGCTTCCCGTCCTGTATGAACAACAAGCCAATCATTGTTTATGTAGCCTCCCAGCCCAGCCGTATGGCAAAGCTGAGTTTCGAACCGACGAGTTTGAAATGTCAGCTCTGGTGTGCTAGCGTGTTTTACCGCTGCGCCACCTGAGCGGCCATGGAGATTTTTTTTTGTCAAAAACATTACATGAAAACATAGTTTTTTAATGTGAACAATGACAAAATATTCAAGACTTGAATACTGATCTCTCACTTACCTGTACCTGTGGTAAAACATGACGTTAAAATCCTAATAAACAAACAAACAAACCTGTACCTGTGACTAATAACGCTTTATTTGTGCATAATTTTGCAATGACCTTGTTGGCTACCACATATTGTTTAGAAAGCACAAATTAATAAAATTGTTTGACAGCCTTTTATCTTCCTAGCTGTTGTTCCTACTGCATTTAGGTCATCCTGCTCTCCCTTTTCCCTTTCTTGCATATTGTGAAATTTTGCATTATGCAACTGTCAGGGGATGATATTTTACAGCATTATTATTTAGAGGCTCTCCGGTGGAGCCGCAGTAAATAACACTAGCCCACTACCACTGGGATACATGGTTCAAATCCCCAACGGTGCTATTGGCCTAGTGAGCATCTACATACATGCTGTGTCTAGGGTAGGAATGGCCAAGGCCCCATGATGGATTTTCATCCTGTCCAGGTTGTGTTGTGGCATTGTAGCCATACACTAATCAGCCATAACATTAAACCAGCTCCTTGTTTCTACACCCACTGTCCATTTTATCAGCTCCACTTACCATATAGGAGCACTTTGTAGTTCTACAATTATTGACTGTAGTCCATCTGTTTCTCTGCATGCTTTGTTATAGCCCTCTATCATGTTGTTCTTCAATGGTCAGGACTCTCCCAGGACCACTACAGAGCAGGTATTATTTGGATGATGGATCATTCTCAGCACTGCAGTGACACTGACATGGTGGTGGTGTGTTAGTGTGTGTTGTGCTGGTAAGTGGAGCTGATAAAATGGACAGTGAGTGTAGAAACAAGGAGCTGGTTTTAATGTTATGGCTGATCGGTGTATGTTCATATGTCAGATTAGTTTATGCATTTAAGTATCTTAATATTTGTTTCCCTATACATTTAACTCACAGTGAATCCTAATAAATTATTTTTTGTTCATATTGAAGTTGATATTAAGGTGGATATACAGTATGCAACTACATCAACAAAAATGGTAAATACCCTATTTTCATTTTCTTATTTTAAAGGAATTATTAATTTCCAGCTTAAAATCCACTTTTAATGGATGGGGAAATGTTAATATGCTTATCTTTTGATTTAATAGACACACCAGGAAACCTGAACACTCCCGCTACTATGTATTACGTATAAAAGCTTCTGATTTCTTTCTGTTGAAGTTGCTTCCTGGTACTTCGAAAATATGCAAGAGTTCTGGCATTACGAATAAACATGTTTGCTCTGGTCTCCACATGGAATTTACTATGACTGAGCTGGCCAAAATGTGGTGAACATGTGCATGGCTGCTTTGAATTTTCATTCCAAGTTTGCAGTGTTCATTCCAAGTTTGCAGTGACCTAAATGCAGTAGGAACAACAGCTAGGAAGACAAAAGGCTGTCAAACAACATTGTTTTGCGATTGGTTTCTTCTCTCTGTTCACAAACAGTTCATTTGTGATACATCAACAATGTTTTCTATTAAAGATTCTATTACAGAGTGACCGAAAGCATAGCTTTAAGATAAGATAAGATGAGAGAAGACTTTATTGATCCCCTTGGGGAAATTAACTTGTTACAGCAGAATGAAAGCAGGAAAAAAAACCCAGAAAAAAAGATAGACACATAGTGTGTAGTTATTTACTCTAAAAAAATTCCCTTTAAGAACAGTGATATACATATATTATCATAAAAATATAATATATACATTAAAAATATGAAGAATATATTACATATTGCACTTATTGTAATATATTACATATTACATATGTGTAGGTGTAATTATGAGAGAGATATCACATATTACATATTATTATTGAAAGCCCTGATGGCTGCTGGAAGGAAGGACCTGCGGTAGCGCTCCTTCTTGCACAGGAGGTGGAGGAGTCTGGTACTGAAGGAGCTTGTTAGGACCCCTACAGACTCGTGTAGTGGATGTGTGGTGTTGTCCAGTATGGATGACAGCCTGGCTATCATCCTCCTTTCTCCCTCCTCCTCTACAGGTTCAAGAGGACAGTTCAGGATAGAGCTCGCTTTCTTGATCAGCTTGTTCAGTCTTTTCCTGTCTCTCTCTGAGATTGCACCTCCCCAGCACGCCACTGCATAGAAGATGGCTGTTGCTACCACAGTGTCATAAAAGGATCTAAGCAGTGGTGATCTAAGTGATCTGGTGATCTAAGTGATCTAAGCACTCCAAAGGACCTCGGTCTCCTCAGTAGGTGCAGGCGACCTATATAGAGCATCTGAGTTGCTAGACCAGTCCAGTTTGTTATTGAGTTGAACACCCAGGTATTTGTACTCCTTCACCATCTCAATATCCAAACCCTGGATGCTCACAGGTGTGGTGTGATGCAACCTTTACCTGAAATCGATCAACAATTCTTTAGTCTTACTGGTGTTAATGTGAAGCACATTTAGTTCACACCAGGCAGCAAAGTCCTTGATGATCCTCCTATATTCCAGTTCGTTCCTATCAGATAAACATCCAACAATGGCTGTGTCGTCCGAGAACTTTTGAAGAAAGCAGTCTTGTGTAGGGCTGCAACTAACGATTAGTAGTCGACTAATCTGACGATTTTTTTTTTTTTTTTTTTTTTTTTTTTTCCTGATTAGTCGACTAGTCAACGATTATTTATGTCATACCCTCCATCTCTGCCTTAACATAACAAAACCCTGTTATGTTATTTAAGTTCCAATATCAAATTAAAATAACGACCCATGAAACATGAATATGAAACTTAAGCTTGATAGTTTAATTAAATATATTTGAAACATTAATACACAATCACAATAAAAAAAATTCAATTAAATAAGAAAGCTTTGGACAGCATTAGAAACTGTTATGTTTCAGAAGTTATCACTCAAAGTCAAAAACATATATAACATGTGGTTGAGAAACATGTGAATGCTGTCTGTGAAGACTTCAGCCATTTGAGGGGTGCATGAACCTCTTCTCTGGTCAAAGTCATCCACACTCCATTGCTTAGTGCTATTAATAGAAAGAGCAAAAGAGAAAGCTGTATTAATGATCACAAACTGAAGGCTATGTATCATAGTTTATTACAAATAGTGTACTGGCTATACCAACTAAACCATAACAGGTTAAATATCTTAACTGAATTATCTGCTGCGCTAACTAGCTATCATTAAGTGGAGGAGGCTTATTATTTAGAATGAATGCTCTCATTAACGAGAACAAAAAATACGGAAGACGAGACAGGGTAACGTTAGGCTATAATGTTAAGTTATATAACGTTACTCATATAAATGACTGGTTAACTATTGCACTTAATGAGTTAGCTAGCAAACAAACCTGAAAAATAGCGAACTCTTAGATCCGACAAGTACTCTAGCATTAACAAACATTAACTACGTTGGTTAAAGCACAAAGCGGTGTAAAAACTTACCGGAATAATGCTGGTCATCACAGCTGCAAGGCGTTTCTCCGTAGTGCTGGTGTGAAACCATAACTCTGCTTTGTAGTGTCTGCGTCCAGCTCGTTTCTTTGGGTTATTTTGGCTGAAATACTTTAGAAAGTTTCAGTCTCTTTATCTTTGCCTCTCTGTCTTCATAAACTCCCCGCTGCACCATGGAAGCGATGCTGCGCCCCCTGCAGTCCCTTTAGTGCATTGCAATAATAACGACGCGTCGACAATGAAATTCCACGTTGACAAATTTTTATAGTCGACGTTATCGATTACGTCGACTAATCGTTGCAGCCCTAGTCTTGTGTGTTGTGTTGGAAGTCTGATGTGTATATATGAAAAAAAAAAATAGAGGACAGACCCTTGTGGTGCCCCTGTACTGCAGACCACTACGTTGGACACACAGTCCTGAAGCCTCACATACTGTGGTCTGTTGGAGAGATTTGCTAATAGATGTAGCTGTGCCCTCAATCAGAAAGGCTCCAAAGTATTTAATGCTGTCTGACACCTCTAGTCTGTTAGAAATTATGATGCCATTTTAAACTGCTATTCACAGTTTCTTCTGGATGCGTCATGAGAGGAAGCCAGAGATGTTGGTCACACATTATATCAAACCACAGATGTGTTTAAGATTCTGATTTTAGGACTTGAAAACCTAAGGTTCACTAAGATGAAGTTTTTTTTTGAAGTGACATGGCTTAAAATGTGTTAAATTATGTGTTAAATCCTGCTATGAAACTAGAAATTAGAGTAGAAATCACACTCAGTCACAGTTACTATTAAATGCCACTAGAACGAATAATTATTTCAGCTGGTTTTATGTGTGGTTGAGACTTTGTTTTGACTGTGTGCTATTAAAATTGTTTCCATTGTTACCAGCTGCCACAGCATGCAATTTTATTGCCTATACACTGGTACCTTGTAACTCGACGTTTTCTGAACTTTGAATATTTGAAACTCGACACACTTCGGGGAGAAATGTTGTACCCTTAAGCTTGACTGTACCCTTAAACAGCCGCTTTGTTCAGAGCTCGTCGTATCCAATTACCTGTTTGCATTATGCTTCCTCTCTACTGATGCTGATCTCTACTGCTGATTGAGGAGAGCGAGACTGTCACATGCCTTCTCCGACACGAGTGCAGTAGCTGACTGTATCTTTTCACCTGCACGAGGTGAGTTCATATGTGTATCAGCTTTGTGTACGGAGATGCGTTGACCACACCTTGATCAGTTATGAGATACCTATCCAACTTCCCACCCTGTATGAACAACAAACCAATTGTTGTTCATGTAGCCACCCAGCTCAGCCGTATGGCAGAGCTGAGTTTTACCCTATGCTATGGACCAGTCTGAGACACTTACATTCAGATTGTTCTTTGTTTTATTATTAAGAAAGAGTATTCAGCTTTTCAGGTGAATATCCTTAAATTTGTAGATATCCAATGGTTAAAAGGATGCTCTGATCAACAGCAAGTGCTGTTATTGCTGAAAAATCTATAAAGACACTGTTTTACATACTTCTACACAATTGGCCTGCACAGTCCTGTGTGCAAGTCCTGACCTCAAGCCAATAAACATTTTTTGTATTAATTATAATGTCGACTGTGAGCCAGGTCTTATCCAACAGTAGTGCCTCTTTTTAGACTGTATGAGAACAAAGTCTTGTGAAAGACCTTCCCAGAGGAGTGGTGAATACTCACAAAGTAATATTCAGCCATGTTATTGTTTAAGGTTTTGGAAAAGGATGTCCAACAACCTTGTTTTGTGAATTACTCCTTAACTGTGTTTTTGTATGCATATAATTATTTAGATCAGATCACATTTAAAGGCATTCATGTGGAATAACATTTCCTAGCAACTCTCAGCTCAGTGAGCAGAAGATAAAGAGAATATTATATTATGTAAGTGCTTGGCAGCTTAAATGATAGTAATGAAATATAATAGGCATCTGTCATATCTGTCACAGTTACTTACAGAGACTCAGCAAGCCATAAATAATTTAAACCTCTAATAAAGCGGATGTTTATTTTAAGCTCTCATATTACTTTGGGTCCTGTATGACAACTGCATGTGATTTGTGTGTGGTCCCATTTATTAATTTCCATCCTACCGTGTCCCTTCAGGCCCTGTGTCTGAGCACTGCACACAATAATACCATCTGTGTTTGTTCTCAAATATTTTCAGAACATTTAGCATTTTGAAGGCATTTTAAAATGGACTTTTCCAGCATAAAAACCCTCACAACTGGAAACTGTCAAATTAATTTAAAATGTATTTTTCTAAAATGCTAGCTCACTACTACCGAAACCCATGTTTGAGTCAGCAGTATCGCCAGCGTGGCCGGGCATTCTACAGACACAATTGGCCATATCAAATAATGGAAATGAAAGCATGAAAGTCAGTTCAATACTAATAAAGCAGTGATGTCTATTGTATGATGGAGGTGCAAGCATGAATGACGTAAGCTTACAGAAAGCTTAGTTTGTTTTTTATTTATTAGCACGGATGTTGTGCTTGTATCAGATGTATATTTAACTGCATGTAAGGTTAAAGTCAGAATTTTACAAACACTTCTAAGAAACATGACATGGAATTCCAATGATTTATGCAACTGTTGTATTTATTTTAATACAAGATTGTAATTTGTGTTTATATACACATGTATTTTTAAATATATTGGGATCAAAAATAAACAAACAGCAACATAAATTCTTATTAAGTGGTGACTGCTAAATTTGGGAACTTATATGTCCATATAAATCACGTGTCAAACTCAAGGCCCGCATTTTATGTGGCCCGTGAGAGCTTAAAAGACGTATGATTGTCTTAAAATACACTGTAAAATCGTACATAAACTGCATCTCTCACAACGCATGCCGATTTTGTGACCCGCAAAGTGACCGCATCCCGCCACTAGATGGCAGAAATATTTACAAATAATCCCAAAAAGTAAAAGAAGAGAAAAATGAAGCAGAAGGAGGTAATTTAATGAAAGATGGGAAAGTGAATACAAGTTTGTGCTTCAAGAAGAAAACCCGGTACGTCTCTTGTGTTATGAGGCCGTGTCTGTGGTAAAGGAGTACAATATAAATGTAGATATACATTATAAATATACAGTATCAATTTGGCATTTTGACACCAGACACAGAATTTAACCTCCAAGAAAAACAACAAATTGTCTAAGATTTAAAAGCAGACTTCAATCACAGCAGGATACGTTACAATCGGCCCTTTGAGGGCCACCATAATGCAGATGTGACCCTCGATGAAAATGAGTTTGACACCCCTGATATAAATAGTTCTTATTTGACTATTCCCATTACAGGGAACAGAAAGCAGTAGTCCCTTAGCAATGTTAAAAATAAGAGCCTGAAACATAGGTGACACAGTCAACAGTTAAGTGGGTTTTACATCCCTAATGGGCTTAGAGGCAACTGTGCTTGTAAAGAGCTAACCCACCACTGTGGGGAACTTCTAAATTTAGATAATCAGTGCTATCAACCTGACCAGTCATCCAACAAACAAGCTGTGCCAAAGGGATAGAAGGTTGATGGGATTTCCCCTCTATTTTGCTGCTACAGAAATGTGACCTCTGCTGTCTGGTTTATCTGACAGCAATAATGGTGGATAATTTATGGAGGGCATTGCATGAGAATCCGCTGCTGGCAGGTGAAATAAGTGGCTGGTGACAGCAGCATGTTAGAGGTGGTGCGTCAATGTCTGCAGATCTCCTTGGTCAGTCTGGAGGTAGAGTATGCAGCGTTGGAACTGCAGTAGAGAATTAAAGATTAATAGATTAGGAAACTAGAAAAAATAATAAATATAAGGTGTCTTAATTATCACTTAATTACTATGGTAATGGATTGCATCTTTCAAATTTGTTTAGTAAAAATTGGTAAACCCAACCGATTTGCTGTAACTAATCCCAAAATGGAAGAGAAGTGGTTTTGGCAGTTTCCAAAAAGGCTTTTAGCTATAACACCAATGGGCAGATACAAATTATATAAATAGAATATTCTCAAAAGGCAAACTCACAAGAGTTTTCCAGACATGGCAGAGCTTGATGTTCCTGCTGTGCCCTGCCCTGGCAATGCTGCCTATGGCCCAAACCTTGTCTGCCTAGTGACTTTGAGATTGAGCACTACACCGCCGTTTTTTGCACTGCATGCTGCCAAAACTTGAGCTATGGAAAACAGAGACAGCATCTTCTGTCTTTACCTGCTGATACTGCACTCCACAGAGCACTTCAGACGGAGCATACTGTGTGTGGTACTGTATTACTTTAGTGTGGTACAGTAAAATTGAGTTTTACTGACTTTGTAATTGGGGAAATGACATAGATTAATAATAATAATAATAATAATAATAATAATAATAATAATAATAGTTAACATCCTTGGCTTGGAACTGGAAAGTTATTTATTAAAATCTTATATCTTACTGTAAAGTAATAATCACAGGTTGGTCACAATTCATTTCAACTAACTGGACATTCATAGTATACACTATGAAATGTTGTAGCCTAGTGGTTAAGGTACTGGACTAGTAATGGCAAGGTTGCCGGTTCAAGCCCCACCACTGCCAGGTTGCCACTGTTGGGCCCTTAAGCCTCAACTGCTTAGACAATAAACTGTCACAGTACTGTAAGTCACTTTGGATAAAAGTGTCTGCTAAATGCCGAAAATGTAAATGAATGTATAGTGAACTATACTTTGGTTATTGGTTATTTTTAGACTAGAGCATGTACATATCAGGCTTGTTTCTTACCAGGTTCGGACTAAGCCACATATTTTTCCATATTTTATTGCATTCCCAAAATATAACAATATGTAGCACTTTGAGCCTTGTTCTTGTACTAGTTATTTATTGTGTGTTGGCATTATTGTTGGGTGGCACGGTTGCTCGGTGGGTAGCACTTTCGCCTCACAGCAAGAAGGTCCTGGGTTTGATCCCCAGACGGGGTGGTCCGGGTCCTTTCTGTGTGGCATGTTTAGTTTGCATGTTCTTCCCGTGCTTGCGTGGGTTTCCTCTGGGAGCTCCGGTTTGCTCTCACAGTCCAAAACCTTGCAGTCAGGTTAATTGGAGACACGGAATGGCCCTATAGGTGAATGGATGTATGCGTGAGTGTATGTTTGTCTGCCCTGCGATGGACTGGCGCTGCTAATCACTGTCCAAATGATGTTCTCGAGAACACAGTGCACTATTGTTGGATAAGGACAGACACCAATGTATGGATCAGTTTTGTACTCATTTTATAAGTTACATAGTTGCTTATTCTGTAAAACCTGTACACACACTAATGAGGATGACAGCCCTAACTGACTTAGTCAGGCTTTGTAGCCAAGGGAGGGAATACATAGTACATAGTTCTTTTTGATATGGCAGGGCACATCAATTATATAACACCATCCTAAAAAGCATGTACATGCATGTATAGAAACAAACAACCTGTTTTATCAGCTATAAAGATTAAACTTGGTGTACAATGGTTAGGCACACAACTAAAGCAACGCTTGAATGATTTAAGATAAAGAAAATTAATATGCCTCAGTGTTACTATAGCAGTTCTGATCCTAATCAAACAGTCTGTGATGTGACCACAACTAAACTGGAAAACCCTAAAATAAATTTTCAGCATTAAGCAGACGCTTTTATCCAAAACAACTTAGTTACAGTATACTAAGCAATTGAGGCTTGAACCAGCAAGCTTCTGATTACTAGACCAGTACCTTAACTACTAGGCTACTGCTGCCCTGCTACAGCCGAGAAATAGGAAATAATTTCTATGTACCAGGGATTCCTCAAATAAATATATACATTACTAGTCAAAATAATACAAATCCTAGCTTTGTGAGGTGGTGGGTGGGTGTGTTAAGCCATTGTAAACATTGTAAAAGTTAAACTGATTCACCAGCTGATAGACAGGGAGACAAATAGGGTGTGTTCGAAAACCTAGTGAGCTCTCTACATAGACAGCATTTTACGTCATCCTACGCACGCTCCGTAGAAGAAGGCTGTTCGAATTCTTAGATGCCTAAAATGCTGCCTACTAAGTCACCTTAAGTCTGAACGGTATTTTGACAGAACAATGAGGGAGCATCCGATGCTGCTTTAGCGGTGAAAGCAATCCCAGCATTCAGTGCGGCACAACTTTTCTCACAAAAACATTACAAATATGGAGGACGGTTCAGAGCAACGAGTTATATGCAAACGTAAATAAATTATTACTGATTTTTCATTTGTGTAAACTTGCACAAGTGTCATTTATTTGCAAATTTTGGTTGCTAGCGTGTTGTGCCACCTCATCCCATTGGTTTGAATGGCATGAGGCTGACTGTGTTAGCTTAGTAAGCGAAAACAGATGGAATCGCTGTCTAAGTAGTGCGTTCGAATAACCTGACTTATAAGTCGATGACTTATTAGAATCCTCTCTACTTAGGCAGCTGCCTTATGTAGGCAGTAAGACAGCAAGGCAGCTCCCTAGGTTTTTGAACAGATTTAAGATACAGAATATAATTTATCATATATACAGTGTATCACAAAAGTGAGTACACCCCTCACATTTCTGCAGATATTGAAGTATATCTTTTCATGGGACAACACTGACAAAATGACACTTTGACACAATGAAAAGTAGTCTGTGTGCAGCTTATATAACAGTGTAAATTTATTCTTCCCTCAAAATAACTCAATATACAGCCATTAATGTCTAAACCACCGGCAACAAAAGTGAGTACACCCCTTAGTGAAAGTTCCTGAAGTGTCAATATTTTGTGTGGCCACCATTATTTCCCAGAACTGCCTTAACTCTCCTGGGCATGGAGTTTACCAGAGCTTCACAGGTTGCCACTGGAATGCTTTTCCACTCCTCCATGACGACATCACGGAGCTGGCGGATATTCGAGACTTTGCGCTCCTCCACCTTCCGCTTGAGGATGCCCCAAAGATGTTCTATTGGGTTTAGGTCTGGAGACATGCTTGGCCAGTCCATCACCTTTACCCTCAGCCTCTTCAATAAAGCAGTGGTCGTCTTAGAGGTGTGTTTGGGGTCATTATCATGCTGGAACACTGCCCTGCGACCCAGTTTCCGGAGGGAGGGGATCATGCTCTGCTTCAGTATTTCACAGTACATATTGGAGTTCATGTGTCCCTCAATGAAATGTAACTCCCCAACACCTGCTGCACTCATGCAGCCCCAGACCATGGCATTCCCACCACCATGCTTGACTGTAGGCATGACACACTTTTCTTTGTACTCCTCACCTGATTGCCGCCACACATGCTTGAGACCATCTGAACCAAACAAATTAATCTTGGTCTCATCAGACCATAGGACATGGTTCCAGTAATCCATGTCCTTTGTTGACATGTCTTCAGCAAACTGTTTGTGGGCTTTCTTGTGTAGAGACTTCAGAAGAGGCTTCCTTCTGGGGTGACAGCCATGCAGACCAATTTGATGTAGTGTGCGGCGTATGGTCTGAGCACTGACAGGCTGACCCCCCACCTTTTCAATCTCTGCAGCAATGCTGACAGCACTCCTGCGCCTATCTTTCAAAGACAGCAGTTGGATGTGACGCTGAGCACGTGCACTCAGCTTCTTTGGACGACCAACGCGAGGTCTGTTCTGAGTGGACGCTGCTCTTTTAAAACGCTGGATGATCTTGGCCACTGTGCTGCAGCTCAGTTTCAGGGTGTTGGCAATCTTCTTGTAGCCTTGGCCATCTTCATGTAGCGCAACAGTTCGTCTTTTAAGATCCTCAGAGAGTTCTTTGCCATGAGGTGCCATGTTGGAACTTTCAGTGACCAGTATGAGAGAGTGTGAGAGCTGTACTACTAAATTGAACACACCTGCTCCCTATGCACACCTGAGACCTAGTAACACTAACGAGTCACATGACATTTTGGAGGGAAAATGACAAGCAGTGCTCAATTTGGACATTTAGGGGTGTAGTCTCTTAGGGGTGTACTAACTTTTGTTGCCGGTGGTTTAGACATTAATGGCTGTATATTGAGTTATTTTGAGGGAAGAATAAATTTACACTGTTATATAAGCTGCACACAGACTACTTTTCATTGTGTCAAAGTGTCATTTTGTCAGTGTTGTCCCATGAAAAGATATACTTCAATATCTGCAGAAATGTGAGGGGTGTACTCACTTTTTTGATACACTGTATATACTGTATATACAGTGTATCACAAAAGTGAGTACACCCCTCACATTTTTGCAAATATTAGATTATATCTTTTCATGGGACAACACTATAGACATGAAACTTGGATATAACTTAGAGTAGTCAGTGTACAACTTGTATAGCAGTGTAGATTTACTGTCTTCTGAAAATAACTCAACACACAGGCATTAATGTCTAAATAGCTGGCAACATAAGTGAGTACACCCCACAGTGAACATGTCCAAATTGTGCCCAAATGTGTCGTTGTCCCTCCCTGGTGTCATGTGTCAAGGTCCCAGGTGTAAATGGGGAGCAGGGCTGTTAAATTTGGTGTTTTGGGTACAATTCTCTCATACTGGCCACTGGATATTCAACATGGCACCTCATGGCAAAGAACTCTCTGAGGATGTGAGAAATAGAATTGTTGCTCTCCACAAAGATGGCCTGGGCTATAAGAAGATTGCTAACACCCTGAAACTGAGCTACAGCATGGTGGCCAAGGTCATACAGCGGTTTTCCAGGACAGGTTCCACTCGGAACAGGCTTCGCCAGGGTCGACCAAAGAAGTTGAGTCCATGTGTTCGGCGTCATATCCAGAGGTTGGCTTTAAAAAATAGACACATGAGTGCTGCCAGCATTGCTGCAGAGGTTGAAGACGTGGGAGGTCAGCCTGTCAGTGCTCAGACCATACGCCGCACACTGCATCAACTCGGTCTGCATGGTCGTCATCCCAGAAGGAAGCTGACGCACAAGAAAGCCCGCAAACAGTTTGCTGAAGACAAGCAGTCCAAGAACATGGATTACTGGAATGCCCTGTGGTCTGACGAGACCAAGATAAACTTGTTTGGCTCAGATGGTGTCCAGCATGTGTGGCGGCACCCTGGTGAGAAGTACCAAGACAACTGTATCTTGCCTACAGTCAAGCATGGTGGTGGTAGCATCATGGTCTTGGGCTGCATGAGTGTTGCTGGCACTGGGGAGCTGCAGTTCATTGAGGGAAACATGAATTCCAACATGTACTGTGACATTCTGAAACAGAGCATGATCCCCTCCCTTCGAAAACCCCAAACACAACCTCCAAGATGACAACTGCCTTGCTGAGGAAGCTGAAGGTAAAGGTGATGGACTAAACCCAATTGAGCACCTGTGGCGCATCCTCAAGTGGAAGGTGGAGGAGTTCAAGGTGTCTAACATCCACCAGCTCCGTGATGTCATCATGGAGGAGTGGAAGAGGATTCCAGTAGCAACTTGTGCAGCTCTGGTGAATTCCATGCCCAGGAGGGTTAAGGCAGTGCTGGATAATAATGGTGGTCACACAAAATATTGACACTTTGGGCACAATTTGGACATGTTCACTGTGGGGTGTACTCACTTATGTTGCCAGCTATTTAGACATTAATGGCTGTGTGTTGAGTTATTTTCAGAAGACAGTAAATCTACACTGCTATACAAGTTGTACACTGACTACTCTAAGTTATATCCAAGTTTTATTTCTATAGTGTTGTCCCATGAAAAGATATAATAAAATATTTGCAGAAATGTGAGGGGTGTACTCACTTTTGTGATACACTGTATATGTATCCCCCAGTCTAGTCGTGTCCAATTACCCTGATTGCGTCCTCTATACTGATTCGACCCTTCATCGCTCCGGTACGCACAGTCAGTACAGACATTTTTCACCTGCACGAGTCGAGTTCATACACCAATGGGCACTGTGTATGGAGGGCCACACCCCATCAGCATTATTCCTCAGCCCTGTTTAGGCGCCATCAGTCAGCCAGCAGGGACCGCAGTCACACCAGTTATGAGGACCTATGATCTGACTTTCTTACCCTCTAACCCTGAACAACAGCCAATCGTTGTTCATGTCCAGCCTAGTCGGAAAGGCAAAGCTGATATTCGATACGATGTATTCTTAACCCCAACTCTGGTGAGCTAGCGTACTTTACCGCTGCGCCACCTGAGCGGCTCAATTTATCATATTTAATCATTTAATTTTATTGCAATTTTCACAAATATGCAAAAAGAAAATGCTACACAGAAATACAGATGGGTTGCATGGTGTCAAAGCTGGTAGAGTGGTTGCCATATCTTTACCTCCTGTTACTCTCTGTAAGGACTTTTTAATGTTTTCTGTATGTCTGTTGGAGTTTTTCTTTAGTTTTTTTCTAACACCCACAGCATGCAGCATTTGTTTTTAATTGTTCAGATTTCCACAAGTTCTATTGCTCTGATCCTAAATGTTTTTGTTCATGAATTCAGACATCATTAATATGTGTCTGCATGAGTGGTTTGATTGTAAATTAAAAGCACTTTAAGGGATCAACTCTTTAAAATGTCCATCAGTTTATTCCAGTAGTCAGTAAAAATAGATGGTGTCCACCACAAAGGTAATTTAATTTAAAAAAAGAATGACAGCTTATTTACTCATGACATTATTATTAACACATGCAGACACTTTCTCAGTCCTTCACAAGTTCATGTTCTGTTGATTGTCTGGGTGCATAGGCCTGCAGTTGCCTATTAAATAAAATGAGCACAGTAGTAGTTGCTGAGAGTTTATGGGGTTGTATACTGGCATGTATTTGGTCTAACTAAGAGGCTAATAAAAGGAACTTGCATTGTTAATAAATAAAGGTTTCAAGCCCCTGGGTGATGTTAACTCCAAAAACAGGCAGAATTAAATCCAACCACTTTGCCTAACAAGTTCTTGAATAAACACAAATGATTGTTTCATTTACTGCTGGTAAAGGTTTATTCAAAATCTGTTGCTCATGTATAAAACAAATTGCCCCCTAAACCTGTTAACTGGTTGTGCCACCCTTGCCTTTGACAGTAACATGTGCAATCAAACAGTTGTGATAACTTGAGGTTTTTTACATTGCGTTGAGTCTTTTACATTACTGTGGAGGACGTTTGCCCACTTTTTATTGTAGAATTGTTTAATTGCTACTTACATTACAGTTACAGTATACAGTCTGAGCAATTTAGGGTTAAGGGCCTTCTCAAGGGCCCAACAGCAGTAACCTGGCAGTGGTGGGGCTTGAACCAGTAACCTTTCTGATTACTAGTCCAGTACCTTAACCACTAGGCTATAGCGTGCCCATAGCCTCTCAGCATGTCACAGCATCTTAATAGGATTCAAGTCACTTTTCAATCAGACAATCCAAAACCTTTCTTTATTATGGTTCTTTTAAGCCATTCAGAAGTGGACTTGCATGTGTGCTTCGGATTATTGTCCTGCTGCATAACCCAATTGCGCTTGAGCTTGAGAACTGATGGGTAGACTTTCCTTTAAAATTGTTTGATAGAGAGCAGAATTTATGGTTCCATCAAATATAACATGTCGTCCAGGCTCTGTCGAAGCAAAACAGTTGAGATCATTATACCCACGGTCAATGTTCTTATGATTGAATGTGGTGTTAACTTTATGTTTGATGTAACAGAGCTCATGTCTTCCAAATGACTCATCAATACACCAATAATTATCACAAAAGTCTTTGGGGTTATCAAAAACTTGTTTTATTGGCAAAGACAAGACAAGTCTTAGTGTAATTTTTGCTTATCAAAGGTTAGCACCTTGCAACTCTCCTGTGGATGCAATTTTTGTTCAGTGCCTTTCTTATTGTGGAACTGTGTACATTGACCTTAACTGAGACACATGAGGCCTGCAGTTCTTAAGATGTTGTCCTTGGTTTCTTTTGTGACCTCCTGGATGAGTCCTCAGTGCGTTTTGTGAAATTTTGGTTAGTGCTGACTACTCCTGGGAGGGTTCACCACTGATCCAAAATTTTCTTCATTTGTGAATGATGGCTCTCACTGTGTTTTGCTAGAGTCCCAGAGCCTTAGCAATAGCTTTGTAACCTTTTCCAGACTAGTAGTTTCAGTATGACTTTGTTTGGCATCATTTGCTGCTTTCTAAGACCTTCTAGTCTGCTTCACATCACCGAAAAGATTGCATTTAAACTATGTTTATATCCAAGGAGTCTGGCAGTAATCATGCCTGTATGTGGCTAGTGAAATTAAACTCAATTGAAGTAGGTAGGGTTAATATTTTTTTCCACATAGGGCCAGGCTGAACAGCATATTCAACAAACAAAATCATCATTTAAAAAAGCATTAAGTGATTACCTGGGTTGTATTTGTCTAATTCTAAAAGTAGTTTGATCATCTTAAACATATTAGAGTAACATGCGCAAACAAAAGGAGGTGGGAATTGGCAAATTCTAGCAAGTATTTGATGCTAAAATCCTTCGCCAGGGATCTCAGAAACACAAGGGGTATAAATACACAAGCTAAACACTGGTTTATAAGAAAAAGCTGCAAACATTAAACAAAGAAACATCACAGAGGAGGGTCAGTGACAGGCAGTGGAAACATAAACACTAGAAGGAAAACCAAATAGGATGTTTCATCCTGACATGGTTACTTAATTAACTGGTTCCCTTAATTTAAGTGTTAGGTGTAACCTGGAAGCTGCAGAATGAGTTTGGTTGTGTGCTATGTTAAGAGTCGTGTCCCTCTGTGTTGCTATTTTGGCTGGTAGAGGGTTCACAGAGGCATAGAGGATTGATGTGCTCTTTCTCCTGATTGACAATTTACTGCACCTTACTAGTGCTAATTTGCTGCAGGTGGAGGTTTTTCCTATATATTATGGTTTCTTCTTCTTACATCTGCCAGCTTGTTTGTTGGCTTTTGCTTTCCGCTCAGTCCAGTTCAGTCTTTTACTGGTGTGCAATGCCAGAATACTAACTTTCTGAGAACTCACCTCAATGTTGTTGCATTTTGGGCCTCATAACAGAAAGATGAGGGAGAGCAGATGTGTTGTGTGTCTTTCATTTACTACTTTGTTTCCTTTATTTTGGGGCAGCACAGTGGCTCAGTAGGTAGCACTGTCACCTCAAAGCAAGAACGTCCTGGGTTCAAACCCCAGTGGGACAGTCCGGGTTTTTTCTGTGTAGAGTTTGCATGTTTTCCCTGTGTCTGCGGGGGTTTCCTCTGGGAGCTCCGGTTTCCTCCCACAGTACAAAGACATGCAAGTAAGGTGAACTAGAGATACAAAATTGCCCATGACAGTGTTTGATTTCAAAAACTTGAACTGATGAATCTTGTGTAACGAGTAATTACCTGTCCTGTCATGAATGTAACCAAAGTGTGTAAAACATGACGTTAAAATCCTAATGAATAAATAAATAAACCTTTATTTTGGCTACCTTATTTATTTGCAGTGCCCCCTTTTTATTAATGGCTTTTCAGCCACAGTATTGTTCTACTTTGGTTAAAGCATTTACACTTTCTTCCACTTTCATTGCACTTTTGCACTTTCATTTCCACAGGTGTGTGGCTTCACTTTGCACCTTAGTAACAAAGCATGACCCACCCTGTTACATTAAGCTAGTTTAGGCTTGTGGCAGCTTGATTATTTTGAACCTTTCAATCAAAATCAAGCAGTGAGCCTAAAGTTTGAACAGAAACACTATACCATAATCTAAGGAAATTACAAAGAGAAATAAAATGTTGAAATTGATTAATCTGGAAAGGCTTACAAAGCCATGTCCACATTTCTATGACCACCAAACCACAGCGAGATGTGTAAAACCTGTAAATTTAAAAATCCTGTTATCTACCCAGAAGCGACTGGCGTGTTGTACCAATAAAGTTACAAAGGATTTCAGAAAAACATCTAAAGATCTACAGACATATCTAGCCTCATCTTGGGTCAATGTTTCTCATATGATTAAAATGTGTAATTGATAGAGCATCTGATGTAACACATTGGTACAACAGATTTTATTTGCATTTGAATATACACTGATTAGCCATAATATTAAAACCACCTCTTTGTTTCTACACTAACTGTCCATTTTATCAGCTCCACTTACCATATAGAACCACTTTGTAGCTCTACAATTACTGACTGTAGTCCATCTGTTTCTCTGCATACTTTTTTAGCCTGCTTTCACCCTGTTCTTCAATGGTCAGGACCATCACAGAGCAGGTATTATTTGGGTGGTGGATGATTCTCAGCACTGCAGTGACACTGACATGGTGGTGGTGTGTTAGTGTGTGTTGTGCTGGTATGAGTGGATCAGACACAGCAGTGCTGCTGGAGTTTTTAAATACCGTGTCCACTCACTGTCCACTCTATTAGACGCTCCTATCTAGTTGGTCCACCTTGTAGGTGTAAAGTCAGAGACGATCGCTCATCTATTGCTGCTGTTTGAGTTGGTCATCTTCTAGACCTTCATCAGTGGTTACAGGACGCTGACCACGGCGCGCTGTTGGCTGCATATTTTGGGTTGGTGGACTATTCTCAGTCCAGCAGTGACAGTGAGGTGTTCAAAAACTCCATCAGCGCTGCTGTGTCTTATCCACTCATACCAGCACAACACACACTAACACACCACCACCATGTCAGTGTCACTACAGTGCTGAGAATGATCCACCACCCAAATAATACCTGCTCTGTAGTGGTCCTGGGAGAGTCCTGACTATTGAGGAACAGCATAAAAGGGGGCTAACAAAGCATGCAGAGAAACAGTTGGACTACAGTCAGTAATTGTAGAACTACAAAGTGCTTCTATATGGTAAGTGGCGCTGATAAAATGGACAGTGAGTGTAGAAACAAGGAGGTGGTTTTAATGTTATGGCTGATCGGTGTATATGTGTTATGTGTATATATATTGTTTTTTATCCATAAGTTCTGTAGTCATTTGTGACTCAGGCCTGGACATTTTTCATTTATAAGGTGTTAAAGCACACAGCTTTTCATTACCTTGTTGTCCTCAGGGCCATTACCTTGTTGTCTTTGGAGAGACAAACAACAGAGTGTTGTATGAAAGATCTACCATTATTTCAGCCAAAAATGAGGCTTCAGATGCTGAACTCCATCCTTTGGGAGCTAGTGTTAGCAAGATTGCAAGGAGGTGAGCACTAATTTAAGACATGAACTTTCCAAAAGTCAATAAAGTACAGTTTACAACTTCAAAAGCATTGACTTTTATTGTTGTAGTCTTTCCTAAAGGTTACCTAAGCCTGTAATTTATTACTAATCAATGTAAGATCAGTGCTAATTAATATACCTTTACACACTTTAAATAGTTGCAAGTGGACCCACACTTGGTAACCTGGATCACTGACTACCTTACTGGCAGACCACAGTATGTTAGGTTGAAAAACTGTACATCAGAGACTGTGGTCAGCAGCACAGAAGCACCACAGGGGACTGTACTTTCCCCTTTCCTTTTTACACTCTACATATTAGACTTTAACTTTGACTCTGAGACCTGCCACATGCAGAAGTTTTAAGATTACAGTGTTATTCTGGGGTGTGTCAGGGGTGACAGTAAGAGGGGTACAGGAACCTGGTGAGCAACTTTAATAACTGCAAAAAACTCCTGCATATGTTTTATCAGTCTGTGGTCGCAGTGTTCTCTTTTACAGTGTATCACAAAAGTGAGTACACCCCTCACATTTCTGCAAATATTTTATTATATCTTTTCATGGGACAACACTATAGAAATAAAACTTGGATATAACTTAGAGTAGTCAGTGTACAACTTGTATAGCAGTGTAGATTTACTGTCTTCTGAAAATAACTCAACACACAGCCATTAATGTCTAAATAGCTGGCAACATAAGTGAGTACACCCCACAGTGAACATGTCCAAATTGTGCCCAAAGTGTCAATATTTTGTGTGACCACCATTATTATCCAGCACTGCCTTAACCCTCCTGGGCATGGAATTCACCAGAGCTGCACAGGTTGCTACTAGAATCCTCTTCCACTCCTCCATGATGACATCACGGAGCTGGTGGATGTTAGACACCTTGAACTCCTCCACCTTCCACTTGAGGATGCGCCACAGGTGCTCAATTGGGTTTAGTCCATCACCTTTACCTTCAGCTTCCTCAGCAAGGCAGTTGTCATCTTGGAGGTTGTGTTTGGGGTCGTTATCCTGTTGGAACAGTTTTCGAAGGGAGGGGATCATGCTCTGTTTCAGAATGTCACAGTACATGTTGGAATTCATGTTTCCCTCAATGAACTGCAGCTCCCCAGTGCCAGCAACACTCATGCAGCCCAAGACCATGATGCTACCACCACCATGCTTGACTGTAGGCAAGTTGTCTGTTGTCTTGGTACTTCTCACCAGGGCGCCGCCACACATGCTGGACACCATCTGAGCCAAACAAGTTTATCTTGGTCTCGTCAGACCACAGGGCATTCCAGTAATCCATGTTCTTGGACTGCTTGTCTTCAGCAAACTGTTTGCGGGCTTTCTTGTGCGTCAGCTTCCTTCTGGGATGACGACCATGCAGACCGAGTTGATGCAGTGTGCGGCGTATGGTCTGAGCACTGACAGGCTGACCTCCCACGTCTTCAACCTCTGCAGCAATGCTGGCAGCACTCATGTGTCTATTTTTTAAAGCCAACCTCTGGATATGACGCCGAACACGTGGACTCAACTTCTTTGGTCGACCCTGGCGAAGCCTGTTCCGAGTGGAACCTGTCCTGGAAAACCGCTGTATGACCTTGGCCACCATGCTGTAGCTCAGTTTCAGGGTGTTAGCAATCTTCTCATATCCCAGGCCATCTTTGTGGAGAGCAACAATTCTATTTCTCACATCCTCAGAGAGTTCTTTGTTATGAGGTGCCATGTTGAATATCCAGTGGCCAGTATGAGAGAATTGTACCCAAAACACCAAATTTAACAGCCCTGCTTCCCATTTACACCTGGGACCTTGACACATGACACCAGGGAGGGACAACGACACATTTGGGCACAATTTGGACATGTTCACTGTGGGGTGTACTCACTTATGTTGCCAGCTATTTAGACATTAATGGCTGTGTGTTGAGTTATTTTCAGAAGACAGTAAATCTACACTGCTATACAAGTTGTACACTGACTACTCTAAGTTATATCCAAGTTTCATGTCTATAGTGTTGTCCCATGAAAAGATATAATGAAATATTTGCAGAAATGTGAGGGGTGTACTTACTTTTGTGATACACTGTATCTCCATCTATCCATCCATCCATCCATCTATCTGTACATATCTACATCCATTCATCTATAATCCATCCATCTATCTATACATATCTCCATCCATCCATCCATCCATCTATCTATACATATCTCCATCCATCCATCCATCTATAATCCATCCATTCATTCATCCATCCATCCATCCATCTATCTATACATATCTCCATCCATCCATCCATCCATCTATCTATACATATCTCCATCCATCCATCCATCTATCTATACATATCTCCATCCATCCATCCATCTATAATCCATCCATTCATCCATCCATTTATACGTATATATTGGTGCTAGAACTTACAGATCCCTGGACAATAGCATGTAGTTATTTATCTATCTATACATATCTACATCCATCCATCTATAATCCATCCATTCATCCATCCATCTATCTATACATATCTCCATCCATCCATCTATCTATACATATCTCCATCCATCCATCTAAAATTCATCCATCCATCCATCCATCCATCTATCTATCTATACATATCTTCATCTATTCATCCATCCAACTATCCATCCATCCATCTATCTATCCATCCATCTATCCATCCATCTATCCATCCATCTATCTATAATCCATCCATTCATCCATCTATCTATCTATACATCTATCCATCCATCCATCCATCAACCTATCCATCCATCCATCCATCCATCCATCCATCCATCCATCCATCTATCTATCTATCTAGAATATACAGTGAGGCCAAAAAATATTTAGTCAGCCACTGATTGTGCAGGTTCTCCTACTTAGAAAGATGAGAGAGGTCTGTAATTTTCATCATAGGTACACTTAAACTATGAGAGACAAAATGAGAAAAAAAAATCACATTGTAGGATTTTTAAAGAATTTATTTGTAAATTATGGTGGAAAATAAGTATTTGGTCACCCTCAAACAAGCAAGATTTCTGGCTCTCACAGACCTGTAACTTTTTCTTTAAGAAGCTCTTCTGTCCTCCACTCGTTACCTGTATTAATGGCACCTGTTTGACCTCATTATCTGTATAAAAGACACCTGTCCACAGCCTCAAACAGTCAGACTCCAAACTCAACCATGGCCAAGACCAAAGAGCTGTCGAAGGACACCAGGAAGAAAATTGTAGACCTGCACCAGGCTGGGAAGAGTGACTCTACAATAGGCAAGCAGGTTGGTGTGAATAAATCAACTGTGGGAGCAACTGTAAGAAAATGGAAGACATACAAGACCATTGATAATCTCCCTCGATCTGGGGCACCACGCAAGATCTCATCCCGTGGGGTCAAAATGATCATGAGAACGGTGAGCAAAAATCCCAGAACTACACGGAGGGACCTGATGAATGACCTGCAGAGAGCTGGGACCAAAGTAACAAAGGCTACCATCAGTAACACACTACGCCGAGAGGGACTCAGATCCTGCAGTGCCAGGCGTGTCCCCCTGCTTAAGCCAGTACATGTCCAGGCCCGTCTGAAGTTTGCCAGAGAGCATATGGATGATCCAGAAGAGGATTGGGAGAATATCATGTGGTCAGATGAAACCAAAATGAAACTTTTTGGTAAAAACTCAACTCGTCGTGTTTGGAGGAAGAAGAAGAACCCAAGAACACCATACCTACTGTGAAGCATTGGGGTGGAAACATCATGCTTTGGGGCTGTTTTTCTGCAAAGGGGACAGGACGACTGATCCGTGTTAAGGGAAGAATGAACGGGGCCATGTATCGTGAGATTTTAAGCCAAAACCTCCTTCCATCAGTGAGAGCATTGAAGATGGAATGTGGCTGGGTCTTCCAGCATGACAATGATCCCAAACACACCGCTCGGGCAACGAAGGAGTGGCTCCGTAAAAAGCATTTCAAGGTCCTGGAGTGGCCTAGCCAGTCTCCAGACCTCAACCCCATAGAAAATTTGTGCAGGGAGTTGAAAGTCCGTGTTGCCCAGCGACAGCCCCAAAACATCACTGCTCTAGAGGAGATCTGCATGGAGGAATGGGCCAAAATACCAGCTACAGTGTGCGCAAACCTGGTGAGGACTTACAGGAAACGTTTGACCTCTCTCATTGCCAACAAAGGTTATGTTACAAAGTATTGAGTTGAACTTTTGTTATTGACCAAATACTTATTTTCCACCATAATTTACAAATAAATTCTTTAAAAATCCTACAATGTGATTTCCTGTATTTTTTTTTCTCATTTTGTCTCTCATAGTTGAAGTGTACCTATGATGAAAATTACAGACCTCTCTCATCTTTCTAAGTAGGAGAACTTGCGCAATCAGTGGCTGACTAAATACTTTTTGGCCCCACTGTATCTATCTACCTTAAAGAATACCAACATATTATAATGGGACACTTCATGTCTAGCCTGGATTTCTTTTATTCATTGCCCCATCCTGTGATTTTAAGAATGCACAGTCAATGCTCAATTATTCAAAATATGCAGAGGTAATAGCTTAAAGGCAGGTAGCTGTTTTAATGATTAATTTAGAGACAACAAGAGCTGGATGATTTTACTTACTGTGTAATGATGTAATTGGAGCCCAACTTTCCTCTAATATATAAAAAAATGGGTCATTGCTTTAGCTCGAGCTTTATAAAACCAGCAGGTTTCCATTGACCTGTGTCCCCTACCTGCCAGCCTGTGTGGATGTTGCAGTTTGACAGATTATAGTTGCAGTTCTCTGGATAGAAGCAAAAGCTTGTAGGAGTAGGACCTTGTAATTGTAGTGGTATTAGAAGCAGAGATTTGTTGCTGTAAATGGAAAATAAGCTTGTAGCCCCCTGGACTGCTTGTTGTGCCTTGGAAAGAAGTAGAAGTTTATATTGCCCTGAATTGGTGCTAGAACTTACAGATCCCTGGACGATAGCATGTAGTTATTTAGAGGGGAAGTCACCAGAATCAGTTTTGCACTGCAGCTGTTGCATTTAGACCCTGGGTTCTATAGGTGTGTTGTGCTATTGCTAGGCCTGGACCTGAAGAAACGTGGTAAAGCTTTTATCTTGCTCTTTACCTTATGTTAATTATTTTACTTTGAATGTACTACGCTGGAGTGTGGGGCTAAAAAGCTTTCTCACCATACAGTTTATGAACTCCACAGTCTAAAAACCCAAGAAACAGCTAAAAGTTTGGCCTGATCATTTCACACTTTCATAACTTTTTGACAGACGTTGACTTTCTTGTGAATTGCTAGAACATCAGAAAGGTTTGAGAATAGAAGACACCCACACAGAGGGTGCAATAGGAGAACCGTCCTGCTGTTCCACACATGGCAGTTCTGCAAAGGTAGACAGCAGGTAGCTTACTTTGTATAATGCAGCAGCTATGTAAAATTATTCAGAAAGAGAATGAATACATATGAATACATTCTTGTAAGGATGCTCCACTACACAAAAGTACAGAATATATATATATATATATATATATATATATATATACAGTAGTGTTCAAAAAAATAGCAGTGACTTTAAAAAAATGAATAAAGCACAAAATCATTATAATAACTTTTATTTCCATAAATGCAAACGCACTGAAAATACTACACTTTCAATTCTAAATCAAAACATTAACTAAATGTAGCCAGTTTGTGTTAATCCTTTACAGAAAGTTAAGAAAAATGAATATTAGGCTGTTCAAAAAAATAGCAGTGCCAGCATTTTTCTTTAAAAACTAAAAAAATGTATCTATAACATGAAAAAA
The DNA here is from genome assembly GCF_030014385.1 of Trichomycterus rosablanca. Taxonomy (NCBI): domain Eukaryota; kingdom Metazoa; phylum Chordata; class Actinopteri; order Siluriformes; family Trichomycteridae; genus Trichomycterus; species Trichomycterus rosablanca. The sequence goes on from NC_085995.1 coordinate 22,835,647, forward strand.
TGTTTGAGGTTTCACTTTAAATTACTGAACTAATATTCAGTGGCATAACAATTGTTTCCGAGATCTGTGTTGCATGGAGTCGATCAACTTCTGGCACCTCTGAACAGGTATTCCAGTCCAGGATGATTAGACTACATTCCACAGTTGTTCTGCAGTTTTGGGTTTTCCCTCAAAAAAACGTGTTTCAAAAGCCGCTCAGGTGGCTCAGCGGTAAAAAGAGACGCGCTGCAACCAGGGCTGGATTCTGAGAACGTGGTATCGAATCCAGCCTTGCTTTACCGGTTCGAAGCTGAGTGGCTATATGAGCAACGATTGGCCGGTTGCTCATATGGGGGTGGGACAAAGAACCGGATGTGGGTCTTTCTCTGTCAGAATGCGATTGCGTTCTCTGCCGGCTGATTGGAGGCGCTTACACAGAGATGGGAGAGGGTGCCCTTAGGGTGTGTCTTTCCGCATGCAACGCTGGGTGGCGCCAAACTCGTCAATGTGTGGGTGGCAAAGATGCATCTGGCTGCTGCTCGTGTTTCGGAGGGGATATGGGTTAGCTTCAATCACCTCCGTCAGGGCAGAGTTCGGCATAGACAGAGAGGAAGCACGATGCTAATTGAACAATTGGATGCGCTAAAAGGGGAGAAAAAGGGGTTAAAAAAAAAAACGTGTTTCAGACGTCAGCCCACAAGTTCTCTCTGGGATTGAAGTCAGGGGATTGGGCTGGTCACTCTATTACCTCAATCTTGTTTGTCTGTAACCAAGATGTTTTGGGTCATTGTCATGTTGAAACACCCATTTTAAGGACATTTCATCTTCGACATAGGGCAACATGATCTCCTCAAGTATTCTGATATATTTAAATTGATCCATGATCCCTCGTATGCGATAAATAGACGTAACACCATGGTATGAGAAACATCCCATATCATCATTTTGTACCACCATGCTTTACTGTCTTCACAGTGTACTGTGGCTTGAATTCAGTGCTCGAGGGTCGTCTGACATACTGTCTACGGCCACTAGACCCAAAAAGAACAATTTTGCTTTCATCAGTCCACAAAATGTTCAGCCATTTCTCTTTGGACCAGTCAATGTGTTCCTTGGCAAATTTGAACCCATTCAGGACACGTCTTTTTCTTAACAACAGGACTTTGCAGGAGTTCTTGCTGGTAAATTGGCTTCACTTAATCATCTTCTGTACTCACTGGTAACTTCAGATGTTCCTTGATCTTTCTGGAGGTGATCACTGGCTGAGTATTTGCCATTCTGGCTATTCTCTGATCCATTTGAACAGTAGTTCCACGCTTCCTTCTGCGTCTTTCAGGTTTTGGTTGTCACTTTAAGGCATTTTAGCTGAGCAGCCAATAATTTGCTGCACTTCTCTGTATGTTTTTTCCCTCTACAATCAACTTTTTAATCAAAGTACACTGTTCATCAGAACAATGTCTGGAACAACCCATTTTACCCAATATTTCAAAAGGAAATGAGCTATGACCAACCTGTGCAACATTTGCCCCCTCCTACCTTAAATAAGGGCCAAAATTGACACCCGTTCTTCTGCAGAATGAATGACTTCACCAACTGAACTCCTCACTGCTATTATTTTGAACAACCCCCTTTCAGTCAATGCTTCAATTACTCAGAATGAGTAGCATGTCCTAATTGTTGGGTTTGTTTTGTTTTCAATACTCTACTACACTTTCAAGTGATTTTTTTGCTATGTAGAAATATCACTTCTACTAAAAACAGTGATTTATCAAGTTAATGGTGTTGGACTGCTATTTTTTTGAACACTACTGTACATATATACAGTATACATATATATATATACATATACACTGATGAGCTATAACATTAAAACCACCTCCTTGTTTCTACACTGTCTGTCCATTTTATCAGCTCCATCTACCATATAGAAGCACTTTGTAGTTCTACAATTACTGACTGTAGTCCATCTGTTTCTCTATATACTTTTTTAGCCTGCTTTCACCCTGTTCTTCAATAGTCAGGACCACCACAGGGCAGGTATTATTTACGTGGTGGATCGTTCTCAGCACTGCAGTGACACTTTCATGGTGGTGGTGTGTTAGTGTGTGTTGTGCTGGTAAGAGTGGATCAGACACAACAGCGCTGCTGGATTTTTTCATAGGAAACATTACAAATGGATCAGACTAAGCACCAAGACCTTAAAGCTGTGTGGCATTCATGCTAAGTGTAGTATAGTATCCTGCTTGCTGTTGGAATCTCAGCTATGTGAAATGGTAATAATTGTATGCCTTTATTAAAATGTGCTCATTAGCAGCACTTTTATTTCATACTAAATCAAGTTGTTCTTCAGCCAAAATTTCAGACATATTCCAACCCAAGACTCTAAGCTCTGAAACCCTGCAGAGGAAATGACATGTACTGGACATCTGCTGCTTTGCTGAAATCCACTAGAGATAATCTCATTAAAATGGCAGTTTATTAGAAAGGGAATACCCAAGGTGGGAGATTGTGTTTCTCAGTACTGCTAAAAACAATTTATCAGCAGAGTGCTTAATGCTGAAAGTTTTCTACTGAACAAAAACTAATTATTTGCTTTAAATTGGCTTGTTCCAAAGCATCAGACAACTGGCATTTACATCTGCCTGTATTTATGCTAATAATGAATGTGTTTGAAATTTTAATTGATATATAAGAGGTGGACAAAGTAATAAAACAGCACATGAAAAAGTGAAATCTGCTGTAATATTAAGTTTCAGGTAAATTTATTCATAAACAAATCTATTTTTACTGTTTTATTTAATATTGTTTTTGTTTTTTGTTTCTATTCTGTTAAAAATTTTTTTTTTTTTTAATAAATATGAATATAAAGTTTTTATATGCATAAACAAAATCATCTAAACTTAGTGATAGGAGATAAAGTATTTAGGCATCATAAATTAATAACATTATTGGCATATACTGTATATTTTATTCAATTTTGACCTATTTCTGTTTCCACAAGGGTCCAACTAATGGACTTGCAATTTCAAAACACTCATTCAAGAGTTTAAGTGTAATCCAGATTTTCTGATTAGTCTATACCTTCATGTTCAACTTGTAGATGTGAATAGTACAACTTTAGCATGTTTGCTTTGTGAAAGGTATAGGAACAAAGATGGTTGTGGTAAAGATTATTACTTGGTGTTCTCTGTGCAGCTGTAGTTTTTGCTGCTTTTTTTCCTGGCTTCTCTCTTACCCTCGTTATCATTATTCTGAAAGCACAGTGTGATATCTTGTGTGGCTGGCAGGCTACTTAAGATTACACTTAAGGTCACATTTTAGCCTGCTTTCACCCTGTTCTTTAATAGTCAGGACTCCCACAGTACCACCATAGAGCAGGTATTATTTAGATTGTGGATCATTCTCAGCATTGCAGTGATGCTGACATGGTGGTGGTGTTTTAGTGTGTGTTGTGCTGGTACGAGTGGATCAGACACAGCAGCGCTGCTGGAGTTTTTAAATACCGTGTCCACTCACTGTCCACTCTATTAGACACTCCTACCTAGTTGGTCCTCCTTGTAGATGTAAAGTCAGAGACGATCGCTCATCTATTGCTGCTGTTTGAGTTGGTCATCTTCTAGACCCTCATCAGTGGTCACAGGACGCTGACCATGGGGCGCTGTTGGCTGGATATTTTTGGTTGGTGGACTATTCTCAGTCCAGCAGTGACAGTGAGGTGTTTAAAAACTCCATCAGCGCTGCTGTCTTATTCACTCATACCAGCACAACTCACACTAACACACCACCACCATGTCAGTGTCACTGCAGGGCTGAGAATGATCCACCACTCAAATAATACCTACTCTGTGGTGGTCCTGGGAGAGTCCTTACCATTGAAGAACAGAGTGAAAGGGGGCTAACAAAGTATGCAGAGAAACAGATGGACTACAGTCAGTAGAACTACAAAGTGCTCCTATATGGTAAGTGGAACTGATAAAATGGACAGTGAGTGTAGAAATAAGGACAAAGGCAGTTCCTTTCCACTGCTTGAACAAGCACAAAATAAACACACACCACCAAACACTAAAAACGAACACAAAGTGCGCTATGCACTACATCACATTGAAACATCTCAAAAAGCATGAACGCTTTCACAACATTTCGACTATTAACCCATTTTTAACCATTATTAATGTTTCTGCCGTATCAGAGGATACCGCGCTCCCTCGGCCGATGATGCATGCAGGGGAAATGCTTCCTGCCTTACTATAACCGTGAGCCAACCGGTCGCCACAATATATACATATGTTTATTACTTCATGCAAAAAAAAAAAAAATGAAGTACACTGCCTCTAACTGGAAGTGTTAGGCAGTTGAGCTTTTGGAAAGATGAAGAGGCATCTCTGCTCTTGTGGGGTGTTCCCGGTCTGCAGTGATCAGTATCTATCAAAAGCAGTCCAAGGAAGGAGCAGTGGTAAACCGGTGACAGGGTCATGGGCGGCCAAGGCTCATTAATGCACGTGGGGAGCGAAGGCTGTCCCGTGTGGTCTGACCCAACAGATGAGCTACTGTAGCTCAAATTGCTGAAGAAGTTAATGCAGGTTTTGATAGAAAGATGTCAGAATATACAGTGCATCACAGTTGCAAGGCTGTTTTGGCAGCAAAAGGGGGACCAATGCAATATTAGGAAGGTGGTCATAATGTTATCCTGATCGGTGTATAATTATAAAATACAGGTTTTGGGTACTCTGTTTTCCTCTGATCTAAAAACAAACTGTCAAGTAATGGATTAGGTGTGCATGTTTTTGTTCTGCTGTGCACTCACATCCTGACCAGGATTTTTTTTTTCATTGTTCCTAGGCAGTACTGAACCCAACTGTAATACTGATGAGAATAAAAATTAAATATTTACATGATTATAAGAGGAGAGAGCTCCATATTTGCTTATCATACTTGAGGGGGTTTATTCATTTTGTATGTTTATTTTTGATTAGTGTGTATATTGTGCGACAGAGGGATGAATTCATTTCTCATTGTAACTGCTCTATAGAGCAGCAGTTGAAGGTCAGCAAGGGTTGGGCTGCTCCTTCCCTGAGCCTGATCGATTGCTAACCCCTTTCCTGATTTTGTTCATGGACAAGGGCAAGATGAAAGGTCACCCTCACACAGAGCTTTGTTGATCTGTTTCTTTTCATGCACTAAAAAGGTTTTTCCAAAAAATCCTGCAGTGCTACTCCTCCACCATGTGACTATACAGATTTCTGCATTTATGGTGGTGTTTGTTGAGTGGAAACAGTAAACATGGCTACAATCTTGGCTGTCTCAAAATACATTTATTTTTAGTATGTCATAATCAACCACCACCCCCATTGACTGTGCCACTATCAATATTTATAACCAAGAAATACCAAGACTAGTAGCAGTAGTATCACCACAGCATTCTCTGGACCTCTGACATATTTTCTAATTTGCTTTCTTTTATTAGAATGTAACCACAGGATAACCTGGGTTTACTGAATTTGTATGTGAATGGCTTTATATGACTCATAGCGACCATGTGAACAGATTTCAACAATTTCTAGGGTTTTTGGCTACTGTATTGTTGGTTTTTAAGGGCTCACCTTTTATCCTTTAAAATACTTCTGATGACTGTGGGCAAATAAGTATCTTTGTACAACCCCAAATCAGAAAAAGTTGGGACAGTATGGAAAATGCAAGTAAAATAAAAATGTAGTGTTCCTTACATTTACTTTGACTTTTATTTCATTGCAGACAGTTTGAACTCAATATATTTCATGTTTTGTCTGCTCAACTTCATTTCATTTGTTAATATACTTCCATTCCTGCATTTCAGGTCTGCAACACATTCCAAAAAAAGTTGGAATGGGGGCAATTTAGGGCTAGTAATAAGGTAAAAAAAATGAAATAATGATGTGATTCCAAACAGGTGATATCAACAGGTGATTGTAATCATGGTTTGGTACAAAAGCAGCATCCAGGAAAGGCAGAGTCTTTGATGAGCAAAGATGATCAGAGGATCTCCAGTTTGTCAACAAATGCATGAGAAAATTATTGAAATGTTTAAATAATAGTGGGACAGTGGTAGCCTAGTGGCTAGAGCAGGGGTCATCAAACTACGGCCCGATGCTTTAATTTGACTGACCCCTTTAACCACAGCAGCAATACATGTTGTCTGGCCACTGTTCATCTTCGAACTCACAGTATTATAACAGGGAAAAAATAACAGAGGAAACAAAAATTGGCCACCCGGAGTCTCAGTAGATTATACGGCAGCGATCCAACGGGTGGCGCTCCAAGCATGAGGGGAGTGATTGGCGCATCAATAGAGAGATGAGTGACCGCAGCCACTGAACTGTGTTGCAAAGCAGTTAAGTGAGATTTCGTTATGAAAATCCTCGTGCCCTGTGTTAATTTCATTAAAGCTAATGCTCTTGACTACAGGCAGTTTCAGGAATTCTTGTCTGAGCTGAAGATGTGCTTTACTGAGATCCGCTGGCTGAGTCGGGGCGAGTTTTGAAATGTTTTAACGACCTTCTCCCGGAGAACAACGCATTTATTTGGTCCAAAATCAAAACTCAAGCAATTTTTATGCTTCTCTTTCCATTGCTCCCCGATCTCAATAAAACATGCACTCAAAGTAACTACCGTTTTCGGGAGCATCTACTGTACTTCTGTGTGCAGACTTTTTTGAAGTTGAAACACCTTAAATCTCCAACCAGATCCAGACTCACTGATCAACATTTATTAGCTATTATGACTGGCAGTAACAAATATGGAACCTGACGCTTACTGTCGTCAGGCAAAAGCAGGCTCACAGTTCACACTGATTTTTTAAGGAAACACTGTATGAGGTAGGATAATGGAAATTATAAAATAAATAAAATTTCTACATTATCATTATGAACTACAATTATACAAAGCCCAGACAATACATCCAGTATACATAGTAAATAGCTTTTTTGGGTGTGTTTACTATTTCACCCGCGGTCCGGCCCCCCGAAACACTGAAGAACAGTAATCTGGCCCTTCGGTTAAAAAGTTTGAGGACGCCTGGGCTAGAGCTTTGGGCTATTAACCAGAAGATTGGCAGTTCAAATCCAGGCTCTGCTATGCAGCCACTGTTGGGTCCTTGAGCAAGGCCCTTAGCCCTATCTGCTCCAGGGGCGCCGTACGATGGCTGACCCTGCGCTCTGACCCCAGCTTCCAAACAAGCTGGGATATGCGAAGAGAGAATTTCATTGTACTGTACAAATGTATATGTATATATGACAAATAAAGTACAGTATATCTAAAAAAAAACAAAAAAAAAAAACAATGTACCGCAAAGAAAGATTGGAAGTGATTTGCATATTTCTCCCTCTATAGTGCATAATATCATTAAACGATTCAAGCAATCGGGGAAGAATTTCAGTGCGTAAAGGCCAAGGGCACAAGCTTAAGCTGAATGCCCGTGATCTTTGATCCCTCAGACGGCACTGCATCAAGAACTGCCACCCAACAATAGCTGATATAACCACATGGGTGAGGGATTACTTTGGCAAACCTTTGTCAAGCACTACAATACGGAGTTACATGCACAAATGCCACTTAAAACTTTACTGTGCAAAATAAGCATTTTTTTTTTTGTTCCGTAATCAGGAACGCACTTCTATTAAGCTGAATTTGGAGCAGGTGCTTCTTTCTAGCACAACAGCTTCATGTAAAGCTCCATTAAATGTGGCACCTGTGTTTCAGCAGGCAAGGCACTGTTTTGTGCCCAGTGAGTCAAGGCAAACCAGACCCACCTCGACCATAAGCAATAGTACTGGTAAAACATTAAATTCAATGAAGGTCTAACAAGCCTATGGTCAAGTATCCACATAGTTTTGGCCATGTATTGTATAAGTCTCATTTAAGTGTATGTAAACTTTGCACCCTAATGGGATATTATATTCCCTTTTACTTCTAAACTACATTTAAATAAATGGCACACTTTATAACTGCATGGAAAGGATACAACCAACCAGGTTATTTCAAGCTCAGTGCAAAAGGCTTGATTTGATCCTGGCTTTTACAACAAATCATTAAAGATTAAAGGCACAAAAAGAGTGCATTATACAGTGTATCACAAAAGTGAGTACACCCCTCACATTTCTGCAAATATTTCATTATATCTTTTCATGGGACAACACTATAGAAATAAAACTTGGATATAACTTAGAGTAGTCAGTGTACAACTTGTATAGCAGTGTAGATTTACTGTCTTCTGAAAATAACTCAACACACAGCCATTAATGTCTAAATGGCTGGCAACATAAGTGAGTACACCCCACAGTGAACATGTCCAAATTGTGCCCAAAGTGTCAATATTTTGTGTGACCACCATTATTATCCAGCACTGCCTTAACCCTCCTGGGCATGGAATTCACCAGAGCTGCACAGGTTGCTACTGGAATCCTCTTCCACTCCTCCATGATGACATCACGGAGCTGGTGGGTGTTAGACACCTTGAACTCCTCCACCTTCCACTTGAGGATGCGCCACAGGTGCTCAATTGGGTTTAGTCCATCACCTTTACCTTCAGCTTCCTCAGCAAGGCAGTTGTCATCTTGGAGGTTGTGTTTGGGGTCGTTATCCTGTTGGAAAACTGCCATGAGGCCCAGTTTTCGAAGGGAGGGGATCATGCTCTGTTTCAGAATGTCACAGTACATGTTGGAATTCATGTTTCCCTCAATGAACTGCAGCTCCCCAGTGCCAGCAACACTCATGCAGCCCAAGACCATGATGCTACCACCACCATGCTTGACTGTAGGCAAGATACAAGTCTTGGTACTTCTCACCAGGGCGCCGCCACACATGCTGGACACCATCTGAGCCAAACAAGTTTATCTTGGTCTCATCAGACCACAGGGCATTCCAGTAATCCATGTTCTTGGACTGCTTGTCTTCAGCAAACTGTTTGCGGGCTTTCTTGTGCGTCAGCTTCCTTCTGGGATGACGACCATGCAGACCGAGTTGATGCAGTGTGCGGCATATGGTCTGAGCACTGACAGGCTGACCTCCCACGTCTTCAACCTCTGCAGCAATGCTGGCAGCACTCATGTGTCTATTTTTTAAAGCCAACCCCTGGATATGACGCCGAACACGTGGACTCAACTTCTTTGGTCGACCCTGGCGAAGCCTGTTCCGAGTGGAACCTGTCCTGGAAAACCGCTGTATGACCTTGGCCACCATGCTGTAGCTCAGTTTCAGGGTGTTAGCAATCTTCTTATAGCCCAGGCCATCTTTGTGGAGAGCAACAATTCTATTTCTCACATCCTCAGAGAGTTCTTTGCCATGAGGTGCCATGTTGAATATCCAGTGGCCAGTATGAGAGAATTGTACCCAAAACACCAAATTTAACAGCCCTGCTCCCCATTTACACCTGGGACCTTGACACATGACACCAGGGAGGGACAACGACACATTTGGGCACAATTTGGACATGTTCACTGTGGGGTGTACTCACTTATGTTGCCAGCTATTTAGACATTAATGGCTGTGTGTTGAGTTATTTTCAGAAGACAGTAAATCTACACTGCTATACAAGTTGTACACTGACTACTCTAAGTTATATCCAAGTTTCATGTCTATAGTGTTGTCCCATGAAAAGATATAATAAAATATTTGCAGAAATGTGAGGGGTGTACTCACTTTTGTGATACACTGTATAAGAGCGGGCAATTAGCAAATATGTTGTGCAGTGTCTGATTTCCCTAGAGTTTGCATCACACTTCTTAGTAGTAAGCACTGTAACTATCTATTCATCATTAATTAATTTACTTTTAACTTATTTAATTTTAACTGCTTCATCCTGGTCAGAACCATTGGGCGCAAAGCCCTTACTCTAAACAGCACAACATGATAAAGAGTAATAAAAGCTGATTTTCATTATTAACAATGTACTTAGTATTAGGTTCACTGTTCCTATAAATGTATTTGTTGACTAAAATGTGTTTTGTGGCTTCTCCTTTGGAGGGTTTATAAAATATCAGCAAAGTATTTGTTTTTTTTGGCTTTTTAAATAACCTTAGGGTGTTCTAGATTTTTCAAAACTTGCGAGCTCTTACTAGAACTTAGAGGGAACAGCTGTTTAAAAGTTCCTTGTGTGGTACTTTCCATTAACTGTTTTGTCTGAAGAAAATCCAGACAGTGATCTTTATGTCTGTCTCTCTTTTATATATTAAAATTCTACTGGCGTTGTAGTAGAGATGCATGTGATGTCATAGATGTAAGTTAAGATGCCCATTGTAAAACAAATAGAAATATAGAATTACAATTCCCAGCAAATTCTGACCAAGGCTAGGCATGCACAACCAAAATGTTAGTTTTACTGTTAGAAGCAGTTTAGTTAATTGAAGGTGGTGGTGGAGCCCTGTGTTAAACCAGAGAGAGCTCTGCCATCAAAGCTGGTGTGCTGGCAGTGCAATAAGAGAGAGCACAAAGCAAAGGCAGCCTCAACTCCACAGCCTTTGGGAAACGACAGCGGGGTCAATCAGTAAAGGAATTATATCGGACTTTTGCCATGCCCTCAGCCCTGAGCATCCAGATTATGGCGTGAGTATGCAGTCAAGGGCAGGTAGGTGAGAGCACTGGTGGATACTGGCTCAGTGGTGTCACTGATTAGGCCCAGCTTCGTGCTCTATCAGCGTCATGCTTGTACTCAGTGGGAGTCATCCGCAGGGGCCCCTTGAAGTCAGTCACCAGTGAAATGGTTCCCATGTTTGGAAAACGGTGGCCAAGTGCACTCAAAAGCACGAGTTCTGGCTTCAGTGCATTCTAGGCCTTAGTTTCTTATCAGCTGTACCGCGGCACCATAGACATCCAGCATAACATCTAAGGTGGTTAATGTCGGCGCATAAAGGTGACAGAATGGCAGCAAGCTGGTCTGTTGGGAGGGAACCTCCCGGATCTGGAGAAGCTGAACACACAATGCCAGTCTCATGTAAAGGAGCTCCAGTAAGCTGGCGGACACAGTAAGGAGGACACTGTCAAAAAGCTGTGGCAGTTGAGCTGCGAGCGAGAGCCTAACCTGGAACAAAGCAAGGAACTGTGGGCATTGTTGGACAGTTTTTGTGATGTTTGCAGCAAATAGAATGGACGAATGGATCTAGTGCAGCACACCATTGACGCAGGGACTGTGGCACCAATCCGATTGCGGGCACAGCGGCTGCCACTGGTAAAGAGAGAGATAGTGTTATCAAACCATGTAACAGTCCATGGGCAGCACTGGTTAAGAGAGAGACTGGCATTGTGTGTTCAGCTTCTAAATTAAAGTGGAGATTGTAATTTTTACAAGGACTATGGGCGACTTAATGCAGTAATGAGAGTGAATTTGTATTCGTTACTTTACATCAACAACGCACTGGACTGGGTGGCCAGTACAAGATGACTTAGTTTCCTGGATTTACACCGTGGCTACTGGCAAGTGGCCAGTAGGGGGTAGGCCTATGGCAATTCAGGGTTATGGCCTTTGAACTTTGTAATGCACCTGCTATACAAGAACGGTTACTGGAGCGTGTACTGGTTGGTTTTCCACAAAGTCTGTGCTGTCCTTTTTGGATCATATCATGAGTGACAAAGAAGTGACCACTGACCCGACCAAAGTGGAAGCTGTTCAATGCTTGCCAATACCAACAACTGTGGAACAGTTGCTGAGTTTTCTGGGACTACCATCATATTACAGGACTGACATTGCTGCTCTGGTACACCTGCTCATTGTAAAATCGGTTCCGTTTAACTGGACACCGAAGAGAGAAGAAGCATTCTGACGGCTGAGGACTACACTCATCACTGTTCCCATCTTGGCACAAACAGGACAGCCAGTTTGTTGTAGATATGAACGCCAGCAACCCAGTAATTGGTGCTGTTCTGTCACATATTCAGAATGGAAACAATTGTGTCATTGCTTATTTTAGTCGGCGGCTCACCAGACCAGAGTGCCATTATTATGTAATCCAAGGTGAACTGTTGGCAGTGCTCACAGGGCTTAAACAATTCAAAACGTATCTGTATGGCATAACATATCATTAGACTGATCATGCCTCGCTACCATGACTGTTGCGTTTCCAGGCCAGGTGGAGCAAAGGTTGGCAGTACCAGTTTGTTATCCAGTACCGCGCTGGCCGTTCCCACAGCAATGCAGATGCACTTTCCTGATGACTATGACAGGACGAGCTGTGCCATCATCATGCTACAGACTGTACCGGGGGTCCTGTTTGTGTAGTTGGGCACTTGTAAGGAATTATTAAGGTTGGTGACAACTCAGTTAGACCCACAGACAGGAGGGCACTTAGAGGCAGACAACGAATAAAGTAAAGAAAGAAGCTGAGATAGGTGAGGGATATGGAGAACCCACTAAGACCTGAAAGGCCTGATATATGTCTCAACTTCAATCTTCCAAACGTTTAGATTTAGGAAACCTTCCTCCTCTTCTTCTTCTTTTGGCTTTTCTCGATAGGGGATGCCACAGTGGATCTTTTGTTCCTTTCTTGCCCTGTCCTCCCGTACTGCATCTGTAGCACATGTGAACGGGTCTCACGTCGAATAATGGCCACACCACGACAGGACAGTCGGTCTTCAATGTTTATTGCTGAACACAATACATGGGCAGAGTTAGCACATGCACACACGCACGTAGACACACCCTCTCTTTCCCTCTCCCATTCAGCATTCACCATGAGACTGTGTAAATAAAATGTAAATACTTTGTACCGTAAATAAAATGATCGGCCGTGTACTTTTTTAAGATTAACTGACTAGGTAGAAACTTTCTTTTTTGCTTCGCTACACGAAATCATCACACAAATAACCAAAACTGAAGTTAATATAATCACATAAGGTAGCTATTTATCACAATGGCCAACAATGAATTATTATTTATAGAACTGAACCTCTTTTTAACAGTTTAAAACAGTTAAAACAGTTAATACACTGGTAAAACGTACCTGAACACAATACATGGGCAGAGTTAGCACATGCACACACGCACGTAGACACACCCTCTCTTTCCCTCTCCTGCACAAAGTGGAAACTCATTAGCATAAATGCTGGGTTTAAAAATGCCATCTAAGCTGTAACTTTAGCGAAAACAGCGATACAGCTTCACTCTGATGTTATAACATCCTTACTTGGCAAATTACTACAGGTTATAGAGCTTTAATACTCTAAAAGAGGGATATTTACAAGAGAGAGAGTGAATCGCATCTTACCCATTCAGCATTCACCATGAGACTGTGAAATGCCCGGGAAAACACGGAGCTTTCAGGCGTGGTGTCGCGCTAACTAGTGCCCCACGTGAAACAGGAAAAGGGGGAACCCAAAAAAAAATAAACCTTTACAATTAAATGAATTAAGAACGCACTTTTTTTTCCGTATAAAGCTTTGAGGGAGTTCATTACATAACCCAACATTTTTCTTCACATATAAAGAAATGAAATAAAAATTATATAAAAAAATATTAAAGTGCAAAAATATCACGGCTACATACTCCCCCCTGAACTTCTCAAAGCTTGGACCATAGGATACAACCTTGAAAGGTCGTCATTCATCTCTAACGTAATACTACCATGCAACACGCGTTACCCAACTGTTAGGGAAAGAGGCCAAATAGAGCTGATCAGGCTCACAGATGCCCTCTTGCTACAGGGGTGCCTTATACACCACCTAAATATTTATGAATGACTGTACCTCAATTCATCATTAAGACAACGGGGTCCACTTTCACTTTTTCAAATTTCGACAGTATTCCTTATGAAAGTAAAGCTCTAGCAAAATTACAAACTGAACTACGAGTGTGAGCAGTTTTCTGTGTCATATTTTGTATTAACCTGTTTACTGGTCTCACAACTCTGCCTACTCTGGTTGTAACTTCAGCTGTAGTTTTACAGGGGATAATGCTAACCTCCCTTGAATCCTTGTCACTATCAGCGTTCACAGAGCCAATGTCTCTCTGGCTTTTGTCCCCAGAATGTGAACTACTCACATCACAGGTTTTCTCGTTTGTTTTTATGTCATTAGAGCTGTCGACTAACTGAGGTTCGACTACAGTTGGTTCTGCCTCCAGTTCAGAAACTTTATCTAGTGCATCCGATTCTTGGACCGAATTCTGAGTCTCTGGCTGTGCTTTAGAAGTGACTGTCTCAGTCACCCAACAGGCAGTACGGTGGGCTCTAAATGATTCAGAGTCTCCCACCATCTCATCTTCCTGAAGTTCATCGCTGTCCTTGTGACTTGATTCGGAAGAATCATTGAAAGCTGATTCAAGTTCATCTTCGGGCTCAACGGGTAAAAAACTAGCTTGCAACAGTAAATTCCTATGTACCACTTTCTCTTGACCTGTCACTGTGTTCTGGATCTTGTAGGTATGACATTTGGGGTCTGCACGGATTACAACATAGGGGGTGGACTCCCATTTGTCAGCTAATTTCCTACGCCCACGCTCTCCTTTGTTGGCTAACAGCACTCTGTCACCCTCTTCAATGCCACAACCCTTGACTCTCTTGTTGTACAGGTCCGCTTGACGCTGCTGACTGGCATGAGCATTGACTTGAGCCAGGTTCATAGCCTCCTTGAGATCATCCTTCATTCTCTTTACATATTTGTCATAGTCTGTGATGTCGCCATCCCTTTCAATATTGCTGAACATTACGTCTACTGGCAGCCTTGGGACTCTTCCGTACATCAAGTAAAAAGGTGCATACCCCGTGGACTCGTGGGCTGTGCAGTTGTAGGCGAAGGTTAATGTTTGTAACATCTGAGGCCATTTTTGTTTAGATCTTGGTGGTAATGATCTGATCATGTTTCCCAAGGTACGATTGAACCTTTCTATCTGGCCGTTTCCCATGGGATGATAGGCTGTTGTTCTCGACTTCTTTATTCCAGCAATCTGCAACAGTTCCTGAATCAACTGGCTCTCGAAGTTCGCACCTTGGTCCGAATGGATTCTTTCTGGGAACCCATAGATGCAGAAATATCTGTCCCACAGTAGACGAGCAACTTATTTCGCGGACTGATCGTGACAAGGGAAAGCGTGTGACATTTTTGTGAAATGGTCAGTCACAGTTAACACATCCACACTTCTGCCGTTGGAGTCCTCTGCAGCCCAGAAGTCAATGCAAACCATTTCCAAGGGGCTTGTTGTTTTAATGCTCTCAAGCGGTGCCCTTCCTTCTGGCTCAGGTGTCTTGCTTACTACACAGCGTTTGCAGCACTTGACGTATTCACGGACATCATGCTCCATTCCAGTCCAGAAAAACCGTTGTCTTGTCAGGTTTAATGTTCTGCCTTGACCCTGATGTCCAGCATCGTCATGAACACCCTGGAGCACAAGCTTGACTTGAGTGGCTGGTACCACATACTGATGGCGTTTCCTCTTGGTCAAAGGATCCTTGCTTACTCTGTAAAGAATACCATCCAGAACTTTTAACTTTTCCCATTGCTTCAATGTCTTGAGCACTGCAAAAGTTTCCTTAGTTCGCTCTCTCCGGGATGGTCTGGTCCCTCGCCCTACATAAGAGAAGACATGAGAGAGAGTAGCATCATCTTGTTGCTTCTCCTGAAGATCTTTGAGGGTAAAGACAGGCAGGGCAGTTTGACCTGGTGGCAGAAGCTGATTCACGTTTTGCACGAGCCACGAGGCAGTCCTCTCCCTGGTCACGTTATCCCACTCAGCCTGACCCTTTAGGATAGCAGACACCTCCTCACAAGTTAGAGTGCGTTGCAGTGGGCTTTTGGATTCGAAATCAACAGCTTGGGCATTAGCACTGAGCCGGAAAGTATCTTGAATCGCATTCTCTGCGATTTGGTTCGATTCTTCAAGCAGGGCTCCATATGATTCTGACACCAGCCTCTGACTGACAGGACTGCGAATGAAAGGTTGTCGGCTGAGGGCGTCAGCGACTACATTTTTGCTACCGGGGATGTACTGTATACTGAAGTTATAGGGAGCTAGCTTGGCTACCCATCTCTGCTCACAAGCATCTAATTTCGGCTTAGTCAGAATATAAGTCAACGGATTGTTATCCGTCCAGACTGTAAAATTGCTTCCTTTCAGCCAATGGCTGAATTTATCGCAAACAGCCCATTTCAAAGCCAGAAATTCTAAGCGATGTGCAGGGTAATTGCACTGGGCACGGGTGAGAGCCTTACTTGCGAAGGCGATGGGACGTGCTTTACTCTCACCCTCAGCAACTTGGGACAATACAGCGCCGAGCCCATCCAATGATGCATCTGTAGACAGTATAAACGGATGACTAAAATTAGGATGAGCAAGAGCAACAGTTTCTAGCAGACCTGTTTTCAGTTGCTGGAACGAATTGTTGTGTTCTTCTGTCCAATCACTGGGGCTAAGTTTCCTGAATGCAGCAGCACTCCGTGTATGGCCCTTTTTTCCTTTTGGAGCAGCAGTCAATGCAAAAAGCGGCTTGGCAATTCTCGAACAGTTTGCTATAAAGCGCTGGTAATACATAATCATGCCCAAGAATGATTTAATCTTCTTTTGAGATGGAGTAACTCCATCATCTAACATAAGGTCTGCCTGAGTCATACTGGTAACGACCTTGACCTTATCTGGATCTGTCTCCACTCCATTTGCGTTGACCACATGACCCAGGAACCTCACACTCCGCCTCAGGAAGTGACATTTTTTAGGAGCCAGCTTCAACCCATGTTCGTGCAGTCTACTGAAGACCATCTCAAGCCTTTTAAAGGCCTCTTTTTCATCAGGTGCAAAGACCAATAAATCGTCTAAATAACAAAGCAGAGTCAGGAAGTTCTGATCACCAAATATGTTCATCATGAGACGCATGAAGCTGGCCGGACTACTGCATAGCCCCTGCGGAAGACGGTTAAATTCTAGTAGGCCGTTTGGTGTTGTAAAGGCTGTGAATTTCCTGTCTTCTTCTGCCACCTCAATGTTGAAGAACCCCGATGTAAGGTCCATAGTGCTGAACAGAGCATTTCCTCCCAGTGCGGCCAAGCAGTCAGCCTGATGGGGTAATGGATGTGCATCTTTCACAGTACGTGCATTTAACCAGCGATAGTCTACACAGACACGCAAATCTCCATTCTTTTTCCACACTAGCACGAGAGGGGATGCCCATTCACTGCAGGATTTGCGAATAATCTCTCGCTCCTCCATCTCTGACAGTACTTGTCTTAACTTCTGATAATGGCCTGGTGGGACGCGCCGAAATGGAAGTCTAAAGGGACGAGCATCTGACAGGTGGATGCGGTGAACAAAATCTTTGGCCCTCCCACAGTCCAGCTTGTGTCTGGAGAACACATCCTCATGCTTCAGAATTAGCTGAAACAACTGTTCCTTCCAGTAGGGAGACACTTCACATGATTCAAGATCCAAATCACCTAACCCAAGCTTCTCTAATCTGTCCTGGAGACTAGGGACAGAGACATCACTCGCTGTGGTTGTACGCACCGTCTGGTTATGTGCCTTCACATTGTTCTCTGGTTGTAGCTCATGACTTGCATCAAGATCTTCCAGGGCTACACATGGATATACATCGGCTATTTTAGTGTTTCTCTTTAGCATCACAGAGCGATCACATGGGTTTAAAATCCGCACTGGGACCCATCTATCACCACTCATGGAAGTTACAACTCTCCCAACGATTATATCTTTTTTGTGAGTCGAAGATTTAGGAGTCTCAACCAGTATGGTGCTTCCTGCAGAGACAGGGGCATTTGCGGGTAGTTTTCCCCACACAAGATGCTCATGCTTTGGGAGCAGTGTGACTGCTTGGACTAACTTGACAGTGCCTATCACATCAGGGATTGTGTCACCTTTCCACCTGGTTACACCGGACAGCATGTTCAAAAACAGCTCTATGTCCAACTCATTGGCAGCTTCTGGCATATTCATGACACGCCAATATACGGGGCTTTGTTTGAGTTGACCAATGATATACTTTATGACATTTGTACCAAGAATGAGCTGGTCTTTCTGTCCAGGGACAACCAACGTGGGTACACTGACAGTATAGCCGTAAACTTTCATCTTCAGCTGGTATATGCACTTGGGCTGGACTTTAACACCTCCGCAACCAACAAGTGTAATATCTGTGGGTGTTTCTCCAAGCTCTGGAACCACTGTCGCTTTCAACAACTCCTGTTCGGCTTCCTCACTCATGGTACATGCCATGGAACCGCTATCTAACAAGGCTTGTAAGAGCACTTTGTCATTCACTAACACATCAGCGTAAAACAAACTGTCTGCCTTTTCTATGTTCATTACGTTTTGGAACACAATTGTTTTGTTGCTTGCATTGGACTTGTATTCTTCTTCAAACACTGACATCATGTCTTCAAGGTTGAGGGTTTGAACATTTTTACTCACACTGTCCCCTCCAGAATGTGAGCACATCAGTTTCCCTGATCCAGGCCACTGTTTGGTTGGGTGACAGGTATGATGGGCTTGGTGCACTCCCGCTTTTGGTGTCCAACTTCTAGACAGGACAAACATCGCCTGTCTTTCATGCAATGTGAACGAGTTGAATGTGAATTGTCACCACAAACACGACAAGGGGAGGGACGTACCCACGGTGCTGCTTGGGGCTTGCCTACTGTGGTGATGGGCTGGCTGGTACGCTCTAAAACTCTCTCCAGCATGCTAAGTACACGCTCCAGAGTTCCAGAATCTGCCGTAGTGTCATTTGGTTTAGCAGGACGACTTGGGTTACATGTTACTGCATTTACAGCTAAACACTCGACATGGTCAGTATCTGATGAATTTTGTGTGACTGCTGTTGCTACTTTTAATGCACAGGCTGTGCTAGGCAGACTTGACATTTTTCTAGAGTGACTCTCTCTTTGATGATCATCAATCGCTTCTTGAATTTCCATAACTGACCATTTGCTGATGGGCTTGCACCTGAATACACTGCGCAGCTCAGGGTCAGGACAATTCCTGATGAACATCACTGCAACTTCTGAGTTCATATTGTCCATCTTGCTCCCCCGTCTTTTCAAATGGCTGTCAGCAGTCTCGGCTGCGACATTTAGGCGGACCCAGTAGTCTACAGGGCTCTCTTTTGGACTGGGCTTTGTGGCATAGAAGTCAGCCAGTGGTAAACATGTCTCAGGGCTCTCGCTAAAATAGCGTCTCAAAACATCATAAATTGTCTCAGCTCTGATATTTGCATTAGAGGAATAGCTATTTCTCAGCCCTACCTTTACAATGCTTTTGGCTCTGCCTAAGAGGTGATTCAAAACCTCATCTACCTGTTGGGCATCTGTGTAGTCCCTCTTATGTAAGTACACTTCCATCATCTCTACCCATTCTTGTACATTGTACTTGTCAGTCCCATCCCCACGGAATATGGGTGGTTCTCTAGCATCTGACTTAACAACTACATTAAGTCTGGATAAGTCAAGAGTGGTGTTAGAAGAGTCAACTCTAGGTTCTGGTTTGTTTTGAATCACGGGACTCTGCATAGATAACAACCTATTGACTATGGTGTCACCTATTTGACTACCTAGTTCACCAACCAGCTCAAGTAATTGCTGAGTATTGTTTTCAACACTAGCAGAAGGGGTAGAAGACATAGGCCTAGCAGGGCCATTATTAACAGTACATTCCAGATCAGGTAAGTCACCATAATTTAGCACTCTGGTATTTTTAGCTCTTTCAGTTATACTAGTTAGGCCTCTGCCTCTTCCTATAATTGGTGTACACATATCAAAACCCCTCCTCTCATTAGATGCCATGTTATAAATTTGGTGTACTCTGCACTAATGACGTTAGATAGTAAAACAATAATGAAAATAAAAACAGTACAGAAAATAAATGTGTAGTATATTTGTGTAACTAACAGTCTCTACTGACTTCAAGAGAGAAAAAATAATAATAAAAAAATAACTGGGTGGATCCACTAGCCTCCAACTTGACCTCTGGTGTTGCACTGCTTCACCCACGGCGATCGGCGGCGGCTGATCGAGAGGATCCGGGTCTCGGCACCAGTTTTATGTAGCACATGTGAACGGGTCTCACGTCGAATAATGGCCACACCACGACAGGACAGTCGGTCTTCAATGTTTATTGCTGAACACAATACATGGGCAGAGTTAGCACATGCACACACGCACGTAGACACACCCTCTCTTTCCCTCTCCCATTCAGCATTCACCATGAGACTGTGTAAATAAAATGTAAATACTTTGTACCGTAAATAAAATGATCGGCCGTGTACTTTTTTAAGATTAACTGACTAGGTAGAAACTTTCTTTTTTGCTTCGCTACACGAAATCATCACACAAATAACCAAAACTGAAGTTAATATAATCACATAAGGTAGCTATTTATCACAATGGCCAACAATGAATTATTATTTATAGAACTGAACCTCTTTTTAACAGTTTAAAACAGTTAAAACAGTTAATACACTGGTAAAACGTACCTGAACACAATACATGGGCAGAGTTAGCACATGCACACACGCACGTAGACACACCCTCTCTTTCCCTCTCCTGCACAAAGTGGAAACTCATTAGCATAAATGCTGGGTTTAAAAATGCCATCTAAGCTGTAACTTTAGCGAAAACAGCGATACAGCTTCACTCTGATGTTATAACATCCTTACTTGGCAAATTACTACAGGTTATAGAGCTTTAATACTCTAAAAGAGGGATATTTACAAGAGAGAGAGTGAATCGCATCTTACCCATTCAGCATTCACCATGAGACTGTGAAATGCCCGGGAAAACACGGAGCTTTCAGGCGTGGTGTCGCGCTAACTAGTGCCCCACGTGAAACAGGAAAAGGGGGAACCCAAAAAAAAATAAACCTTTACAATTAAATGAATTAAGAACGCACTTTTTTTTCCGTATAAAGCTTTGAGGGAGTTCATTACATAACCCAACATTTTTCTTCACATATAAAGAAATGAAATAAAAATTATATAAAAAAATATTAAAGTGCAAAAATATCACGGCTACACATCAATAAACCTTCTGTTTGACCTTCTTCTCCTCTTTCTGCCTGGAGGCTCCATCTTCAGCACCCTTCTCATGATATAACTGTCATCCCTCTGCTGCACTTACTTTGTCTCCAAAACATCCTACCTGCACTGTCCCTCTGATAAACTTGTTCCAAATCTTGTTTATCCCTGTCACTCCTAATGAGAATTGCAGCATCTTCATCTCTGCCACGTCCAGCTACCTCTCCTGTATTTTAGTCAGTGCCACTGCCCCCAAGCCATACACCATAGCAGGCCTTACTACTATCTTGTTAACTTTTACTTTCAGTTTGGCAGATACCCTTCTATTACAAATCACTCCTGCCACTCTACACCATTCACTCCACCCTGCCTGCACTCTATCCTTCACCTTGCTACCATATTATCTATTACCTTTTACACTCGACCCCAAGTATTTACTTAACTTGTCCACTTTCATTACCTCAACTCCTTTAAAATTAACCTTTCCGCCATCCTACATCTCATTCATTCACATGCCTTCTGTATTACTCCTGCTAACTTTTATCCTCCATTCCTCGAGACTCGCTTCAGTCTACTTCCTTCTCCGCTATAAATCACAATGTCATCCTCAAACATCATATTTCATGGAGACTCCTGCCTAACCTTGTCTGTCAGCCTGCCCTTGACCATTACAAACAAGAAAGCACTCCCTTCATGTAGTCCTACTTCAACTTCAAACCTGTCATTCCTACTGTACAACCTCATGCACAACCACTGTCACAATGTCCCGTCATATCTTGCACCACCCTTATATACTTCTCTGCCACTCCTAATTTTTTCATATAACACCACAGCTCCTCTTCTGTCTCTATAATATCACAGCACTCAATTATATCACCTTCCCAGCTCTGTTTTTCAGTCTGGCCAAATGGTATGAGTCTCTTTCACCTTGCCTAGTGTTCAACTTCTCATACAGCTTGCCATACCCCTTTTCCTTAGCCTTTGCCACTTCTCTCTTTCCATTATGCCGCATCTCATGGTAATCATTTCTACTCTATGTCTCTCTGGAGATCCTTTCTCTGTCCAGATGTCACATCATGTACCTTCCTAGATGATTCGCTCACCACTTTTGTGGTTATTGCACAATTGTCTAGCTCCTCTTAACCACCACCTAGAGCCTGTCTCACGTTTTCTCTCAATTTTACACCATTGTCTTTTTCCTTTAACCTCCACCACCTGCTCCTTGGTGCCGCCCTCACTGTCCTCCTCCTCTTCACCTCCAAAGACATCCTACAGACCACGATCCCAACTACACTTGCCACTACCTTACAGTCTTTAATCATTTTCAGGTTGCGTCTTCTGCATAGGATATACTCCACCTCTGTACACCTTCATCTAGTCACCCTGTGTTCCTGCTTCCTCTTGAAATGTGTGCTATCTACTGACATTTTCATTCATTTTGCAAAATCTACCACCATCTGAACTTTTATACTGCTGGCCTTAACGCCATATCTACGCAACACCCCATCATCTCTATTCTCTTCAGCAACATGCCCTGTAAAGTCAGGTCTAGGTACTCTTCTTTCAAGATTACACCATTTAGCTTATCTACACCATAATAGAACAGTTTAAACCCACCTCCAGTGCTCCTAACCTTACTCCACTTTCACTTGGTCTCTGGCACACATAGTATGTCAACCCTTCTCCTTTCCATCATATCAGCTTGCATTTTTTCTTTACCGATCATAGTGCCCATGTTCAATGTTCTTACTCTCACCTCCATCTTCTTACCCTTTCACTTCTCTCTTTGTTGTAGAACATCATTTTCCCCTCTTTTTTCTTTCCTATCCTTGGCCCATCTGTAGCATAGTTTCCACCAGTATCCTGCTCACCAACAGATGTTGTTAACCCGGGTCTCGACCAGTCTGGTATATGAATATGACGCTTGATCTGCATATTTAATTTGGCACAGTTTTTATGTAGGTTGTCCTTTCTGACGCAACCCTCACCATATACAAAAGCTTGGGAGCAGCAGTAAGAGTGCACTGATATGTGGACCCCGAATTGTTAAAAAATTAAAACAATAGAAACCTATTTACCACTGAGCCTCGTGCATAACTTGATCTACATGCATTGTCTAAAGCAGATGATGTTGATGTTGCACCAAGGGAGGGGTAAAATCTGCTGACAAAAGCACCTGTTTTTATTTAGCAATAAAAAGCACACCTACACCTCTATGCTTTGCTTGATTTGGATCTATGGTGTTCTTATGTGTGCAGTTTACCCTGGCATGCTTTAATAATGTGCAGTAGACACTAAATGTTAGGATGATGAATTTCAGTCTGACTTCTAGGATAATCTTCCAATACGAAAGTGAGTGGCGAGCCAATATTAGCCTGTTCCAAGCATTGTTTTACCCAGGAGCAGGTTGCCAGGGAAACATTATATAATCAGATGGTAGATGATGCCCCCAGCTGATAGAGTGATGGACATGAGGATGGATATGTTGAATATGTCTTGCTGCTTATTGCTGTATGGGCTTTGTTTTACTGTCATTACTCATGGACGCAGTCTTACAAAAAAAGTCAAAGGTTTACACACACTTATTAAAGGATTGAAAAACATGCACAGTATTGCCAAATGTATGTGGACACTCCTTAAAGCCTTTTTATGTTCCAGATTAACTGTGCACAAAGAATGTCATATAGACTTGGGTTGAGTTTGTTGTGGAGAAGCTCCAGTGCTCTGTACACCATTAGGTCAGTGTCTGGCCTCACAAATGATCTTTTGATTAAATGGGTTATTTTTAACTGACACCAAAATAGTGGAAAAGTCATCTTAGACACTGTTGCTGCCACAAACAGGAGATAACAGGAAAATGGAAAAGCGTACGGATTTGAGCGAGTTTGACGAGGGCCAAATTGTGATGGCTAGACGACTGGGTCAGAGCATCTCCAAAACTGCAGCTCTTGTGGGGTGTTCCCGGTCTGCAGTGGTCAGTATCTATCAAAAGTGGTCCAAGAAAGGAACAGTGGTAAACAGACAACAGGGTCATGGGCGGCCAAGGCTCATTGATGCAGATGTGGAGCGAAGGCTGGCCCATGTGATCCGATCCAACAGACGAGCTACTGTAGCTCAAACTGCTGAAGAAGTTAATGCTGGTTTTGATAGAAAGGTATCAGACTCCATGCCTCGATGGGTCAGGGCTGTTTTGGCAGCAAAAGGGGGACCAACACAATATTAGGGAGGTGGTTATAATGTTATGCCTGATCGGTGTATTCTGTTTAAATTATGCTAGCTCACTAACGCTGGGATCCAGGTTTGGAATCCCCAGCTGTGCTTTTGGTCTGTTAGGTGTTTACTTGCAGACATGATTGGCTGTGTCTGGGGGATGGTCTGAGACCCTATCATGGCTTGGCAAAGCCAGGAAGGAAGAAGCCGAAATGATGAGCAGTTGAGCAGAACCTACAATAACAATAAAAGGCTAATTCATACTCAAACAAACCACACACCCAAAGACATTGAAATCCTAATTACGCCAGAAAACCCTCAACAGACACAGCTAATCAGGCGATGGAAGCTTGACATAGCCGACTAGATTACCTTTCAAAATCGCTGTCAAGAACACACTCCCAATTTAGTCAGATAGTTCACAAATACCCTAAAAGTCAAAGTGAAGATTACCCTTCCAAGAACATCCCTAAGACCAGGCAAGAAAAGTAACCCCTGATAAAATGAAACTAAGCAGGCAATTGCTGAGCTCAGGCATGCTGAAAGAACCCTTAATAAGCACCCAACCACCAAAAAACCTAGACAAGCGAAGGATCACCAGAGCCTGGATATCGTTTGTCAACAACATCACAGCAAGCACCCCTTCTGTCAAACTTTGGAACTTTTTACACAGGATGAAAGGCAAAGGGAACCAATCATTACTTCATTACCTTGGTCAGGAAGATGGAATAGCCACAGGAGAGAGAGAAATTGCTGAGGAATTAGCACGAACACAAACCCAAGCTACTCTAACACAGATGGAAAGAGAAAAAAAATCAACTTTCAATCTAAAGGAATCGCATCTACAGAACAATGATCCGGTCAAAGCTGGACTACAACTGTATCATATGTGGGGCAATCAGAAAGTCATATTTGAACTGTCTAGACATTATCCACCACCAAAGCATCAGACTGGCCTTAGGGGGCTTCAGAACTTCCCCTCTACAAAGTTTATATGTGGAAGCCCAAGAACCTTCTTTGAAATTCAGACGTTTAGAACTTGCACTCCAATATCTGTCAAGCTTGGAAGTAACCCACAGAACATAGCATATAGTGCATCCTTTAAGCCTTTGTACCCTTCTCTGTATAGTGCCAACCAAATATCATATTTGACATTGCCAAATACCAAAACTCCTCCACTCACCCAAGAACTCTCAAAGAGTTCCTTTGAGTCAGAGAGAATTTCCCATCCCACTCAATGCCCTTTACAAATGACTTAAATCCACAAACCAAGTAGCAGCGGTGATAGTAGTTGGCCAGCATACAAACTAAACAACCCTACCTCTGTACAGCTCAGTCTGCATGGCAAAGGCCCAACCTTTGACATTGAACACCTTTCCAGAGCACTGATATGTACTGACTTAATGTCCTGCTTACAAGCAATGGAAACCAATGGGAACCATAAACAGAGTTTTCAGTAAAATATTAGAACTCACCAGTATGAAATGTGACGTAAGACTTTGCTGGATTTCGGGACACTACTGCATTACTGGCAATGAAAAGACAGATTAGCAAAAAGCACAGCAGGAGAACAGACTACACACTGTAAACATTCCCCATCAGATGCCAAACAACTAATATTTGCCCAAATTAAAAGTTTGTGGCCAGTAGAATGGAGTGGAACACACAAAGTGAAAATACATTTTATGAAATATGTCCTGACATTTTTCCCCAAGTAAAAACACAACCAAAGGAATGTATTGATCAGGTGGTTTATACCAGATTGGACACACAGCACTTTAACATCCTTACATTAAACACACGGTGCATAGTGTTCCTGGGTTTTTACAGCTTTTTTGCCTGTATGATGTAACCAATCGGGACCATTTGATCTGAGATAATAGTAAACCATGGAAATTAAAGCTTTGAGTGAAAAGCTTGCTCATCTACTCTCCTTAATCCACCCTTTAATTTTCCCAAATTAAATTTGTCCGCAGTGATAAAGGGGGAAAGGATAGGAGTCTGGGATCTGTCTGTGTTGAGTCTGGGTTGTTTTTTTCCCATATAAAACTATTTTGTTTTAAAACCAGTCTGCTTGTGATGACTGTGATTTAAAGTCCAAAATTAGCTTACTGACAGCCACCATTGTCAAGTGCAGGGGCTGAATCAAAATGAAGACAGCCAAAAGAAATGCCAAGTGGAGCCGCTAAAGTAAATAAACAGAAGTGAATGGGCAGAATCAGTTTATAAACTGAGTCTGCCGTCAAACAAACTACAACTACTGAGGCCAAAGTTTGTGGCCAATAGAATGGAGTGGAACACACAAAGTGAAAATACATTTTATGAAATATGTCCTGACATTTTTCCCCAAGTAAAAACACAACCAAAGGAATGTATTGATCAGGTGGTTTATACCAGATTGGACACACACAATCCATTCTGTTATCCAATCTGTGATACCTGCCATATACCCATTTCAATCAAACAGATACTAAATCTAAATGTCCTAAAGTAAGGACAAACTATAGCAATTCCTAAGACTGTGAGTAAAATCTTTAATCAAACCAAATTCAAAACAGTCCTCAAATTTTGGGAAAACTTTGGTCTGAAAGAGAGCATCTAAAAAACAACACTTGACATGGACTATAAACTGAAATTTAACAATTACCAACCTTTCCTGCCATGAATATTACCACTGTGTAAAAACGGCATTATACATATATAAATAAACAATTTACACTTCTGTAAACCTGGGTTACATCTTCATCTCCTTCACTGTCTGTAAGTAGTTTCACCTGTCATCCCCATAGGTGAGTTAATAAAAACAATATGTATGTTTCACTTCAATGGAATGCTACCCCGTCCTCACTTTATTCTGTCTTGCATCCAGATTTTTTAAAATAATTTTTATAGCCGCTCAGGTGGCACAGCGGGAAAAAAAAACTCGATTTTGAATACATCGTATACATCCAGCTGGGCTGGATGGCTGCATGAACAACGATTGGCTGTTGTTCATAGGCTAGGATAAGCCAGATAGGGACTCCTCATAACTGAGCGAATTACGACCTCTGCTGGCTGGTTGATGGCGTCTGCACAAAGTCGAGGAATAATGCTGATGAGGTGTGTCTCTCCTTGCACAAAGCTGATCGGCATGTGAACTCACCTCGTGCACGTGAAAAAATGCAGTTGGCTACTGCGCACGTGTTGGAGGTTGACAGTCTCGCTCTCCTCAATCAGGACGGGGGTCAGCTCCAGTGGAGAGGAAGCATAAAGCAATTGGGTAAAAATTGGACGTGCTAAAATCGGGAGGAAAAAAGAGAAAACATAATTTTTATAATCACCCTGGTTTGGGTCACAGATGGTCTGACAGCAAAAGGATACACTGAACGCAAGAAGCAAGTCTGTCAGTACACATTCTGGATGTTTTTGGAAGCTTAAGTTAGTGCACCTGATAGAGTGGGTAATGTACAGCAACATAATTTCTGAGGTCCTTACTCTCAATCACTGTCTGTAAAAAGTTTGTTTATGAGTGAGTGAGTGAGTGAGTGAATGTGGCAAACCCACCATGACTCACATGACCACAGTTTTGCAACCACAGTTAGTAAAAATTACATAAAAAAGCTTAAACAGTATTTGAAAATGCATTCTTCCTGTGGTTTGTATTTCTTGGTTTTTTAATACTTTTTTACACTTTTAAATAGTAGATGTTAAAAGCTTTTTATAAAGGTATCAAAATAGATTCTGTGACATTTAAATCATGGTAAAAAGTAATTTCACTCACTTTTTAAATCATAGTATATATTTTCATTTTTGTTAAAAGCAAAACATTTTGGGTATTGTGGTTTAATCATTTTAGTAGTGTTTAAATGTGTTAGATGCTAAACAATATTTTGTGTGTGTTTTAGGTGCTGATTTAAATGGTCTAATAGACCTGGAGACTCTGTATGAGGGAGTGGAACGCAGTGCAAACCAGAGTCAGAGAATACGTCGTCAGTCTCCCGAACGAGCCTACAACATTGAAGTGCTGCTAGGGGTCGACGATTCAGTGGTGCAGTTTCATGGGGCACACCATGTGGAGAAGTATCTTCTTACACTGATGAACATTGTAAGTGTTTTTTCAGCTGCTTTAATTGGTTTCTGGGAGAATTTTATTCAAAACTACTTACATTATTTAGAGTTAAAACCTGAATGTGGAGGTTAAGTATTTATATGCATCCCATGTGCAGAATTAAGCTTTATTTAAATTAAGTTTTTAGGCATCATGTGACATGAATTTGTGTTCTACTCGTTTTATTATCATGAATTACTGGGTGAATAGAATAGAGAGATCCAGTAGTTAGCGGATGACCACTGGCATGCTTAAATGACATATCCACCTAAAACAAAGTTATTTTTGAGCTATTTATACTCTCAGCAATCAAACTTGAGTGTATCTAGTCTATTCATATTTACACTGACCAGGCATAACATTATGAGCACTGACAGGTGAAGTGAATAACACTGATTATCTCTTCATCACAGCACCTGTTAGTGGGTGGGATATATTAGCAAGTGAATATTTTATCCTCAAAGTTTATGTGTTAGAAGCAGGAAAAATGGGCAAGCGTAAGGATTTGAGCGAGTTTGACGAGGGCCAAATTGTGATGGCTAGACGACTGGGTCAGAGCATCTCCAAAACTGCAGCTCTTGTGGGGTGTTCCGGGTCTGCAGTGGTCAGTATCTATCAAAAGTGGTGTAAGGAAGGAACAGTGGTAAACAGGGTCACAGGCAGCGAAGGCTCATTGATGCATGTGGGGAGCGAAGGCTGGCTCGTGTAATCCAGTCCAACAGACGAGCTACTGTAGCTCAAATTGCTGAAGAAGTTAATTCTGGTTCTGATAGAAAGGTGTCAGAATACACAGTTTGGTCATAATGTTATGTCTGATCAGTGTATATGATCAATACACATTTAATTATTTCCTGATTTAAGTCCCTAGCACTTTAACATCCTTACATTAAACACACGGTGCATAGTGTTCCTGGGTTTTTACAGCTTTTTTTGCCTGTATGATGTAACCAATCGGGACCATTTGATCTGAGATAATAGTAAACAGTGGAAATTAAAGCTTTGAGTGAAAAGCTTGCTCATCTACTCTCCTTAATCCACCCTTTGATTTTCCCAAATTAAATTTGTCCGCAGTGATAAAGGGGGAAAGGATAGGAGTCTGGGATCTATCTGTGTTGAGTCTGTGTTGTTTTTTTCCCATATAAAACTATTGTGTTTTAAAACCAGTCTGCTTGTGATGACTGTGATTTAAAGTCCAAAATTAGCTTACTGACAGCCACCATTGTCAAGTGCAGGGGCTGAATCAAAATGAAGACAGCCAAAAGAAATGCCAAGTGGAGCCGCTAAAGTAAATAAACAGAAGTGAATGGGCAGAATCAGTTTATAAACTGAGTCTGCCGTCAAACAAACTACAACTACTGAGGAGGCAGCACTAGGGTGGTACTGCAGCCAAACACAAAAAAACAGCTACTTGGTGTGCCAGAATTCTGTAACTTGATTGCAGAATAATGCTTCTCTCTATATTCTAACTAAAGATAAAAATATCAGATTCATGATTTGTTTGCTTATTCTATAGTTTGCATTTTAAACAAATAGAATGCAACACCAATGTCAACCTATCCTTCTGGACCATGCACAATGCAAAGACTCTGAGCTACCAATGCTTTATAGTGCTGATCTAAGATATGGTGCATTAGCTCTAATTAACCTGGCAGCACATGGGAAATCACTTACAAGTTGACCTGCTCTACCTTTTAATGGTTGAAGTGGCAATTTTTAATGTTAGTTCTAAGAAGTTTTTAATTGTTTACTATGCATACATTTTGCATCCTTCTATCTTAGTGGTTACCACTGAAGTGTACACAGGTTAATCCTGCTTTTAGTGGCAAAATTCACAAACATTTATCATTGTTTTAATTTTTTTATGTTATTTGACCAAAAGTATTTGGACAACCATCCTAATTATTGAGTTCAGGTGATTTGTTACACCTAATCCCAACAGATGTAAAAAAAATACTCCTAGGCTCTCAACGTTTGTGCCAACAGTTTGGCAACAACTTTCTCTGCAGGACTGTGTCTCTGTGAGCAATTAAGGTCCTTAAAGGCACGGTTTGATGCTTTTGGTGAGGTAGAACTCTGATGGCTTTTGAATGAATTAAAATATACTGTATTGCTAGCCTGCTATAGCTCATTGATGATCAAATATTTTTCAACAGTGTTTAGTGAGAATAAGGTCAGGGCTGTATGCAATCAACTGGAGTTCTTCTTCAACAAACTCATTAAACCATGTTTTGATAGACATTGCACTGTGCACATACTGGTACAGAAAAAGGCCTTGTCCTTGGAAGTTTATAATCTGTTCTAGTAAATGAATTTTAGACCTGTTAGCAATCAGTGTGGCATAAACACCTGAATTCAATAATTCATGAAAAAATTTCCATATACTTTTGGCCATATAGTGTATGTAAAAACAAGACATGCATGATTAATATATTTTTAGGAAACTGTCTAAGTATAGAATGTACATACATACATGGTAGGTAAATCATAAAAAAGGGATTAATAAAGGTTTTCCTGGTCAGGGTCTCTCAGTGTTTTAAATTCCACCTAGAAACACCAGACACAAGAAAACAATACACCATAAACAGGGTGGCAATCCATTTTAGGTTGACACACAGATTTACTAAGCCACTAATTCATTTAAAAAAATAAGTACACAGAAGAAACCTATACAGACAGTGGGAGAACAGGCAGTCATAGGCACAGACATTAAGCAGAAGTGAGAATCAAATTTAGAACCTTAGGACCTTGTTGCTATGCAGCACCCAGTCTACCAGTTGCCACCCATGCCAGCCATTCTGTCTGAAGAAATGTATAAATAGTAATCTTAATTACTAATATGTATGTTTCTGATAATCAATATTATATATATATATATATATATATACAGTATATATATATATATATATATATATACAGTGTATCACAAAAGTGAGTACACCCCTCACATTT
Source organism: Trichomycterus rosablanca (assembly GCF_030014385.1). Classification (NCBI taxonomy): domain Eukaryota; kingdom Metazoa; phylum Chordata; class Actinopteri; order Siluriformes; family Trichomycteridae; genus Trichomycterus; species Trichomycterus rosablanca. The sequence continues at coordinate 22,866,841 of NC_085995.1, forward strand.
CTGCAAATATTTCATTATATCTTTTCATGGGACAACACTATAGAAATAAAACTTGGATATAACTTAGAGTAGTCAGTGTACAACTTGTATAACAGTGTGGATTTACTGTCTTCTGAAAATAACTCAACACACAGCCATTAATGTCTAAATGGCTGGCAACATAAGTGAGTACACCCCACAGTGAACATGTCCAAATTGTGCCCGAAGTGTCAATATTTTGTGTGAGCACCATTATTATCCAGCACTGCCTTAACCCTCCTGGGCATGGAATTCACCAGAGCTGCACAGGTTGCTACTGGAATCCTCTTCCACTCCTCCATGATGACATCATGGAGCTGGTGGATGTTAGACACCTTGAACTCCTCCACCTTCCACTTGAGGATGCGCCACAGGTGCTCAACTGGGTTTAGTCCATCACCTTTACCTTCAGCTTCCTCAGCAAGGCAGTTGTCATCTTGGAGGTTGTGTTTGGGGTCGTTATCCTGTTGGAAAACTGCCATGAGGCCCAGTTTTCGAAGGGAGGGGATCATGCTCTGTTTCAGAATGTCACAGTACATGTTGGAATTCATGTTTCCCTCAATGAACTGCAGCTCCCCAGTGCCAGCAACACTCATGCAGCCCAAGACCATGATGCTACCACCACCATGCTTGACTGTAGGCAAGATACAGTTGTCTTGGTACTTCTCACCAGGGCGCCGCCACACATGCTGGACACCATCTGAGCCAAACAAGTTTATCTTGGTCTCGTCAGACCACAGGGCATTCCAGTAATCCATGTTCTTGGACTGCTTGTCTTCAGCAAACTGTTTGCTGGCTTTCTTGTGCGTCAGCTTCCTTCTGGGGTGACGACCATGCAGACCGAGTTGATGCAGTGTGCAGTGTATGGTCTGAGCACTGACAGGCTGACCTCCCACGTCTTCAACCTCTGCAGCAATGCTGGCAGCACTCATGTGTCTATTTTTTAAAGCCAACCTCTGGATATGACGCCGAACACGTGGACTCAACTTCTTTGGTCGACCCTGGCGAAGCCTGTTCCGAGTGGAACCTGTCCTGGAAAACCGCTGTATGACCTCTGCCACCATGCTGTAGCTAAGTTTCAGGGTATTAGCAATCTTCTTATAGCCCAGGCCATCTTTGTGGAGAGCAACAATTCTATTTCTCACATCCTCAGAGAGTTCTTTGCCATGAGGTGCCATGTTGAATATCCAGTGGCCAGTATGAGAGAATTGTACCCAAAACACCAAATTTAACAGCCCTGCTCCCCATTTACACCTGGGACCTTGACACATGACACCAGGGAGGGACAACGACACATTTGGGCACAATTTGGACATGTTCACTGTGGGGTGTACTCACTTATGTTGCCAGCTATTTAGACATTAATGGCTGTGTGTTGAGTTATTTTCAGAAGACAGTAAATCTACACTGCTATACAAGCTGTACACTGACTACTCTAAGTTATATCCAAGTTTCATGTCTATAGTGTTGTCCCATGAAAAGATATAATGAAATATTTGCAGAAATGTGAGGGGTGTACTCACTTTTGTGATACACTGTATATATATATATATATATATATATATTCTTACAGGGAAAAGTCCTCGATTTCTGCCAGCCTGCCATTGTATATACATATATATACTGTATATATACTGTATATATATACAGTATATGTGTGTGTGTGTGTGTGTGTGTGTGTATTTCTGACACTTATGAATATATATATATATATATATATATATATATATATATATTTATATTCATAAGTGTCAGAAATACTGGTACATAAGATGATCAACAATAGACCATAAGACTATGTCATGAAAGCTTCTACAGCTATTTCCCTGTAAGAATGGCAGGCTGGCAGAAATCAAGGACTTTTAAAAAGTCTAATATTCAAAGCAGGAATAATGTAACTTAGTGTAAAATGTCCCACGGAGAGCCACGCCCCGACTTCTGCGCTCCTCCAGGTGCCCTGAGCAACCAGGCTCCTTTCATATTCCTACCTCTTTGTTAAATCTGGTAATTTCCCACCCTAGGAGACTGGAGGCCACTCATCTGTTTATAAATGGTATAAGCCTTTAGGGAGTGGCTTCCAAATTAGTCACTCCATACATCCTCCATACAAATCAGTTATCTAAATATGAATCCCTTCAACAGTAATGTTTGTACATGAGATGCTGTGATGGATCGATTTGTGGTTTCAATTTTCCATCGTGAAGGCCAGAGGCATTCAACTATATTTTGATAGCTCACTCAGAACACATCCATAACTTAAATCAGCACTGGGGGCCAATCAGTAGCAGATCAGTAACGGTTCACAGACCTTCTCGCTCAGCACTAATTGTGTGAACTTCTGCTCGGCATTATTAATTGCTTCCTTAAGATTAGTGTTTTGGAGTAAACAGGCCTGAGTAGAGAGGCCATTGTGTAATCAGCTCTTTGTAGACACGTTCTGGTGTTGAAATGTCAGGCAGGTAATAATAGTCCAAAATGTCAGGTGAAAATGGCAGTGATTCAGTAATAAGATGAGCGCAATGTGAACAGTGTGTTCTGGCATGTCCTTCAACATATCAGGATAGATAAAAGAAAAGAACAATGAAGCAGGAGGGGTCACGAGTGTAAAGGGAGGAGACCTAACATGTAGTTGTATAACAGCTCATTTTCTATGTGCTACAAATGATCAGAATTCAAGATGTTTTACAATTTTCTCAATTCTGGGTGTTTATCATCAACCATACATAATATTGTGAAAATATTTTGTGAATCCAGACAAATCCCATTTTTGAGCACAAATCCAGGCTATTTCTTGAGTACAAGGCTAAAAACACTGTTGAATGTGCATGGCCTTTGAGCTCTTAGACACCATTGCATGCGAAACCCTCACGTTCTCTGACGCAGAGCTCATCTCAGATTGACCAAAAGACAGTGGAAACATCTGCTGTAGTCATATGAGTCCAAGTTTCAGCTTGTTTTTGGCAAAAACAGATGACGTGTTCTCTGTGCTAATGATGAAAAAAACAATCCAGACTGTGATCAGTAACAGTTAAAAAAGCCAACATCTGTTATTGTATGAAGGTGCAACGCACCACCTGATATTGCAGAGTGAGATGTGGCCCTGGGTCAACATGGGAGGTGCTTCAATTGAAATCGTTCGACCAATCACAAACTAGCTGCTGCTATGACATCACCACATTTGCAGGGGCTAGCTAATCATAGCTAGGTAATGAGTATGCAAGCTAAAAGATCCGGCAACTGTGTTACTTTCAGTATTTGAAGGAATGTTGGAAATCATTGTTCCAAGCAAAATATTAACAGTGTGCAAAGCATGAAATGAATTTCTCAGATTTACCATTAGGTTAGCCAGCTAGCTTAACTACTACCTAGCATAGCAAAAAGCTATGAGAGATTAGCCAAGGCTAGCTACAATATGTAAAATATTATTCTGTGTAAGCAAAAAAACGGTACTACTACATGTTAAGCATGTATTATAACAAGGGGATTCAGTGTGTGTGTGGCACGCAGGTTTTTCTCTGGTTGAGGTTAAAAAATTAGAAAAATAGAAAAAAGGAGAAAAACGAGGTGATGTCATAGCGGCCGGCTAGTTTGTGATTGGTGGAACGATTTTGATTAAAGCACCTCCCCTGTTGACCCAGGGCCACATCTCACTCTGCAATATCAGGGCGTGCGAGGTGGCAACAGTGCCTAGGGCACTTGCATATATGTAAAGGTACCACTCACCTGGAGTTGTATATTGGGACTTTAAAGAGACATATGCTTCCATCAAGCCACCTGCAATCCAGATGTATCTCCTATAGAAAATGTATAGCACATTATAAGGGGAGAATCAAATGTCTGTGACCACAGACTATTTAGCAGTTTAGGTCTTGTATCTAGCAAAAATTCCACTTACAAAACTTCAACAAATGGTATCCTTAGTTCCCAAATAATTATCAAGTGTACTTAATGGAACAGTAATGTAATACAGTGGTAAACATGCCTTTTTAATGTGTGGTAGAAACATCTAATTCTAAATTTGTTTATATTTACAAAATACAGTTAAGTTGGTCATTGAACATTTCCTGCTTCCCACACTTTTAGATATTAATGATTGCCTGACTTGCCAAACTCAAGGTCTTTATAAGTTTCTCATAGTCTGTGGAGCAGCTGATGGAACTCCAAGCTCCTGAGCAAGGCCAGAAAACAGGACAGCACTAATGAAAAGTTCACTCTTACTATCATTAATATACAGTGGTGTTCAAAAAAATAGCAGTCCAACACCATTAACCTGATAAATCACTGTTTTTAGTAGAAAATATATTTCTACATTGCAAATAATTCACTTGAAAGTGTAGTAGAGTAATGAAAACAAAACAAACCCAACAATTAGGACATGCATGCTGCTCATTCTGAGTAATCGAAGCATTGATTGAAAGGGGGTTGTTCAAAATAATAGCAGTGAGGAGTTCAATTGGTGAAGTCACTCATTCTGCAGAAGAACGGGTGTCAATTTTGGCCCTTATTTAAGTTAGGAGGGTGGCAAATGTTGCACAGATTGGTCATAGTGCATTTCCTTCTGAAATACTGGGTAAAATGAGTTGTTCCAGACATTGTTCTGATGAACAGCGTACTTTGATTAAAAAGTTGATTGTACAGGGAAAAAACATACAGAGAAGTGCAGCAAATTATAGGCTGCTCAGCTAAAATGATCTCAAATGCCTTAAAGTGAAAACCAAAACCTGAAAGACGCAGAAGGAAGCGTGGAACTATTGTACTGGGCCAGTGATAGCTCAGTGGTTAAGGTACTGGACTAGTAAACAGAAGGTTGCCAGTTCGAACCCCACCACCACCAAGTTGCCACTGTTGGGTTCCTGAGCAAGGCCCTTAACCCTCAATTGCTCATTGTGTTCCACTCATTGTGTAAGTCGCACTGTGAAGACAGTAAAGCACGGTGGTACAAAATGATGATATGGGGATGTTTATCATACCTTGGTGTTACGCCTATTTATCGCATACGAGGGATCATGGATTAGTTTGAATATATCAGAATACTTGAGGAGATCATGTTGCCCTATGTCGAAGAAGAAATGTCCTTAAAATGGGTGTTTCAACATGACAATGACCCAAAACATCTTGGTTACAGACAAACAAGATTGAGATAATAGTGGCCAGCCCAATCCCCTGACTTCAATCCCATAGAGAACTTGTGGGCTGATATCTGAAACGTGTTTTTTTTTTAGGCAAAACCCAAAATTGCAGAAGAACTGTGGAATGTAGTCTAATCATCCTGGACTGGAATACCTGTTCTGAGGTGCCAGAAGTTGGTCGACTGCATGCAACACAGATCTCGGAAACAATTGTTATGCCACTAAATATTAGTTCAGTAATTTAAAGTAAAGTGAAACCTCAAACATTTTCAGTTTATACATAAATGTTTTGAGTTTTAAAGAAAAATGCTGGCACTGCTATTATTTTGAACAACCTAATATTCATTTTTCTTGACTTTCTGTAAAGGATGAACACAAACTGGCTAAATGTTGTTAATGTTTTGATTTAGAATTGAAAGTGTAGTATTTTCAGTGCATTTACATTTATGGAAATAAAAGTTATTATAATGATTTTGCGCTTTATTCACTTTTTTTTAAATCACTGCTATTTTTTTGAACACCACTGTACATGCTGTAAGCGACCTTACACTGACCAGGCTTAACATTATGACCAAGTGAATAACACTGATTATCTCATCACGGCACCTGTTAGTGGCTGGGATATATTAGGCAGCAAGTGAACATTTGATCCTCACAGTTGATGTTTTGGAAGAAGGAAAAATGGGCATGCGTAAGGATTTAAGTGAGCAAGGAACGGTGGTAAACCGGCAACAGGGTCATGGGCAGTCAAAAATGGTTCAGGAATGGTTTGAGGAGCACAGCAACGAGTTTGAGGTGTTGACTTGGCCTCTAAATTCCCCAGATCTCAATCCATTCAAGCATCTGTGGCATGTGCTGGACAAACAAGTCAGATCCATGAAGGCCCCACCTCACAACTTACAGGAGTTAAGGAATATGCTGCTAACATCTTGGTGCCAGATACCACAGCACACCTTCAGGGGTCTAGTGGAGTCCATGCCTTGATGGGTCAGGGCTGTTTTGGCAGCAAAAGGGGGACCAACACAATATTAGGAAGGTGGTCATAATGTGATGCCTGATCGGTGTACATTTCCTTCAGAGCAAGGAACATTTGAGCACCATTTAATTCAGAATCTTTCCTTTCTCCTAGGTTATCACTTGCAGGTGGACCTTTTAGCTCACCCCACAGTTTAAGGTTAGGTCAGGGCATTAAGGTGGCCAGGGCAAAAGCTTAATTTTGTGCTCATCAAACCACTTTTGTGTGGCTTTGGATACATTTTGGATCATTGACTTACCGAGCGACCTAACCATAATACAATTTACAGCATAATACAGCTTTCAACAAACTGGCTTTTAGTGCCTGTTAGTCATACTTCAGGCATACTAGCAAGCAAAAGGCTCAGTGTTCTGCATTGTTGATTAGAAGACTTAAATCTAATGCAATTTTTTTTTTGTAGGTGAATGAAATCTACCATGACCATTCTCTTGGAGCACGTATTAATGTGGTTCTCGTCCGGATCATATTGGTGGACGCCAAAAAGGTAAATCAATGTGTCCTTATGTGTTATACATATTCTTCATTTATATAGTCAATTTACATTATCCACACACAGTACATCTGGAACTACTTTTTAGGTTTGCACTCCTATAAATAGGCCTACGTGATCCATATAGAGGTAAAATATAAAGCTAGAGTTGTTTTATTTTATATACAGGAAATAATATAAACATTGTGCAGGCTGACAAACCCATTAAAAATGTTAATTTTTCTAATTCAACTAATATGTCTTAGACTCTAAGGTTTAAATAAGTACAATATGAAGAACTACTTACATAGAAGTCAGTGCTCCTAAAGTAGTTTTGCTACTGTCGTGCCCGAGGAGGTCCTGGGTTTGATCCCCAGGTGGGGCTGTTCAGGTCCTTTCTGGAGTTTGTCCACATGGGTTTCCTTCGAGTGCTCTGGTTTCCTCCCACAGTCCAAAGACATGCAAGTGAGGTGAATTGGAGATACTAAATTGTCCAAGACTGTCTTCGATATAACCTTGTGTACTGATGAATCTTGTGTAATGAGTAACTACCGTTCCTGTCATGAATGTAAGACATGACATTAAAATCCTAATAAACAAACAAACAAACTACTGTTGTGGCCTACCTCCCAACACACAAGCCAACTACTCCACATTATGGTTTTTGAGAAGGACCTCAATCCAATAACCTGATTTTCAATCAAACATTTTCCTGCAAGCAGGTACATAGTCACAAAGAAGTACGAGCTGTGGAAAGGTTAACAAGTAATCTTTATTAACAATCCTAATCAATTAAAAAAAAAACACGTAAAACAGTAAATAGTATTGGAGCATCTTGAGAGCCAGCTCTGGTCTGCCACAGTGCAGCTTTGTGTACCACATGCACCTGCTGGAATCACAGTTATAAATCGATCAGCCATAATATTAAAACCACCTCCTGTTTTCTACACACACTTTTTATCAGTCCCACTTACCATATAGAAGCACTTTGTAGTTCTACAATTACTGACTGTAGTCCATCTGTTTCTCTACATACTTTTTAACCTGCTTTTACCCTGTTCTTCAATGATCAGGACCCCTACAGAGCAGGTATTATTTAGGTGGTGGATCATTCTCAGCACTGCAGTGACACTGACATGGTGGTGGTGTGTTAGTGTGTGTTGTGCTGGTATGAGTGGATCAGACACAGCAGCGCTGCTGGAGTTATTAAATACCGTGTCCACTCACTGTCCACTCTATTAGACACTCCTACCTAGTTGGTCCACCTTGTAGACGATCGCTCATCTATTGCTACTGTTTGAGTTGGTCATCTTCTAGACCCTCATCAGTGGTCAAAGGACGCTGCCCACACGGGGTGCTGTTGGCTGGATATTTTTGGTTGGTGGACTATTCTCAATCCAGCTGTGACAGTGAGGTGTTTAAAAACTTCATCAGTGCTGCTGTGTCTGATCCACTCATATCAGCACAACACACACTAACACACCACCATCATGTCAGTGTCACTGCAGTGCTGAGACTTATCCACCACCCAAATAATACCTACTCTGTAGTGGTCCTGGAAGAGTCCTGACCATTGAAGAACAGCATGAAAGGGGGCTAACAAAGCATGAAGAGAAACAGTTGGACGACCGTCAGTAACTGTAAAACTACAAAGTGCTTCTATATGGTAAGTGGAGCTGATAAAATGGACAGTGAGTGTAGAAACAAGGAGGTGGTTTTAATGTTATGACTGATCGGTTGTATATTCACAATAACAAACTCCAAAACCATCCAGTGTACTTTTCACCTCAAAACATCTGCTCATTAATAAAAGAAAACATTAGGGGAAATGTCATGATGTCATCTCGACTACTCAGCATCAGCAGCTACTACCAGACATAATCAGATTTGCTATTTGCAATGTAATACATATATAAAAGTGTCATAGATAGTTTCTTTACTCAGTTTCAAACACAGATGTTAAATACATTCATTTATCTTCAGTTTGATGTCATATACTGGTTTAATGTTTATGTACTGTACCACATGAAAGCAATTGGTTCAGTGGCATTCCAAAAGACCTTTAAAACAAATAATATAATTACATTTCCAAGAAAAAAACTCACACACTACGACACTCCACATAACTTAAACGTAACCCCAGCTGCAGCAACTGGTATAAATCATGGGTTTTCAACCTTTTTGGACATGCGCCCCCTTCCGTGTGCCGACCTCGAACTTGCTCTGACTGACATAAAACTAAGGAAAGCTAACTTTTAGCTCCATGGGCAGAACGAGTCTGATTGGTTACCGCTCTGTGGTAATGGCCAATTTAATTAAGCCTCCTACCTGTAGGGAAAGCGAGTCACACAAAATGTTCCGGTAGCTGGTGTTAATTTGAAACCACAGCATTCATTAATGACAGTAAAAACAGAGAGATGACTGAGAAGAGAAACTTACACTTTGCTTCATATGAATCGACTCCTGAATCACTTATAGCGATATTGTGAACAGAGCATCCCCCATACACACACACACATGTCCTATAACAGCAGTCATTGTTTTGGTCACCGATTTATCTTCACTGTTAGCCCTATTTTAAAGTTTCAAAACTTCTTTCAGACTGAACGGGATAACATTAAACGTGCGTGTGTGTGTTCAGCAAGACTAATCAAATATGTCTCCTGTGGGTGAAAAATGAATTGCTTTAATTTTAGAAGTAGATGTTGCGCCCCCCTGGACAGGCCCCACAGGTTGAAAACCCCTGGTATAAAACACTGTGTTGCCAAATGTCCCACAAATGCTTTAATATTTTACTTTTCTGTACCAGGGTTTACTTGGACATATCAATACATTATAATCCAACAGCATAAGAAAAGTGAAACAAAGGGTGGCAAGGTGGCTCAGTGGGTAGCACTGTCGCCTCACAGAAAGAAGGTCTTGGGTTCGATCCCCAGGTGGGGCGGTCCGGGTCCTTTCTGTGTGGAGTTTGCATGTTCTCCTCATGTCTGCATGGGTGTCCTCCCACAGTCCAAAAACATGCAAGTGAGGTGAATTGGAGATATGATATTGTCCATGACTGTGTTTGACAATAAACTTGTAAATTGATGAATCTTGTATTGCGAGTAACTACCGTTTCTGTCATGAATGGAACCAAAATGTGTAAAACATGACATTAAAATCCTAATAAATAAATAAAAACTCTTTTCTCACCATGGTCTAATTAATGCCATCACATCTAAGTTACCACACTATAACTGGTTAACAAAAGTTCATGTTGGAGTTTACCAGTATTAGCATAGTTTGACTTCAGGCATTTATTTGCTCTGGGATTCTGTGAGGGTAAACTACTAATTTCTGTAACAAATGTTATTTCTGTAAAAACAAAACAGCTTGTGTGACCATGTACACAAACACACACACACACACACACACACACACACACACAAACAAATAACCACAAACACCAGACCTGTAGTACATATATTGTTACTACTTTCTAGGCATTTTTCAGTGGACTAAAAAGAAGACAACTGGCTTGAACAGTGCCAAAAAGAATTTTGAAACTAGATAACCAATCAATGATGACTTTAAGTTATTCATAAACACAGAGCTGTCAAATTGTCCTGGCTTCTGCTCGTTAGAAAAAAAGAGATGAGAAGATGTTGTGGGATTAGATGACACACTTCCTAACCTCAATCTCCACAGTGATGGGTTTTAAAGACCTATGCTGATCCTGCACGCCCTCAGTGTCATTCACAAAATCACACACAATAGAGCACCCATGCCAACACACTGCTCTCTGTATTAAGGTCTATTTTCCACATTAATTTTACTGAAGTTTGTAAAGATCAAGATTAAATTGCATTGCAGACTTATAGTGCAAATACATTTAATGAACATAAACAATGAGTTCAACTTACATGTACTTTAACCAGTGTCATGAAGTTAAGATTTTTAAATAAGGTTTTTGCATTTGATCTGTATCTCTTTATAATACAAAAATGTGTTGCATAGTTGCCCAATGCTTATTTACTTTATTATCACTTATTAATCATTTGTATAAAGCACTTTAATCAAAGCTGGATGTTTACACACAAAAGTATGAATTTACTGTTCTTATTAGTTGTAGTTACTTGTGTTAAATTTCACCTGTTTACTGTACACTGATTAGGCATAACATTATGACCGCCTTCCTAATATTGTCTTGGTCCCCCTTTTGCTGCCAAAACAGCCCTGACCCGTTGAGCCATGGACTCCACTTGACCCCTGAAGGTGTGCTGTGGTATTTGGCACCAAGATGTTAGCAGCATATTCCTTAACTCCTGTAAGTTGTGAGGGGATGCCTCCATGGGTCGGACTTGTTTGTCCCGCACATCCCACAGATGCTTGAATGGATTGAGATCTGGGGAATTTGGAGGCCAAGTCAACACCTCAAACTCGTTGTTGTGCTCCTCAAACCATTCCTGAACCATTTTTGCCTTGTGGCAGGGCACATTATCCAGCTGAAAGAGGCCACAGCCATCAGGGAATACCGTTTCCATGAAAGGGTGTACATGATCTGCAACAATGCTTAGGTAGGTGGTACGTGTCAAAGTAACATCCACATGGATGGCAGGACCCAAGGTTTCCCAGCAGAACATTACCCAAAGCATCACACTGCCTCTGCCGGCTTGCCTTCTTCCCATAATGCATCCTGGTGCCATGTGTTCCCCAGGTAAGTGACGCACAAGCACCCGGCCATCCACATGAAGTAAAAGAAAATGTGATTCATCAGATCAGACCACCGTCTTCCATTGCTCCGGGGTCCAGTTCCGATGCTCACGTGCCCATTGTTGGCGCTTTCAGTGGTGGACAGGGGTCAGCAGCTATGCAGCCCCAAACGTGACAAACTGTGATGCTCTGTGTATTCTGACACCTTTCTGTCAAAACCAGCATTAACTTCTTCAGCAATTTGAGCTACAGTAGCTCGTCTGTTGGATTGGGCCAGACGGCCCAGCCTTCGCTCCCCACGTGCAGTGAGCCTTGGCCGCCCATGACCCTGTCGCCGGTTTACCACTGTTCCTTCCTTGGACCACTTTTAATAGATACTGAGCACTGCAGACCGGGAACACCCACAAGAGCTGCAGTTTTGGAGATGCTCTGACCCAGTCGTCTAGCCATCACAATTTGGCTCTTGTCAAACTCGCTCAAATCCTTAAGCTTGCCCATTTTTATCTGCTTCTAACATATCAACTTTGAGGATAAAATGTTCACTTGCTGCCTAAATGTCCCACCCACTAACAGGTGCCATGATGGAGATAATCAGTGTTATTTACTTCACCTGTCAGTGGTCATAATGTTATACAGGTCAGTGTATATCTCAATAAGTCATTTTGTGTAATTAGAGATCAACTATAAGGTACAAATTTCACTGAGATCTGTTAGCTTTTCTGCCAACTAACATTGGCATTTATACATTTTACATTTGCATTTGTGCATTTCATGTGTTGCTTGGCCAGCTTGGCAATTACAATGTTGCAACATCAATCTAAAGACAATGCTTTTTAAATCTAGGTTTATAAATAGGTGAACATTTCCAGCTTTATTCACGGTTCATGGCCTGATGAGTTATTTGTAGTATGTTACATTATTACTTTTCTTAAGTAAAATAACATTACCACCACTACTAGTACCAGCTTAACTGCTTGGTAGGATGGTTGTGATGGATTAAAATTGGAAAGTTACACATTAAACAAACTTTGACTTGACCTGCATTTTTAAACTCTAATACATCTCAGTAGTTAGAAATGGCTGCCATCTTTATTTTTTACCTTATAATCCATCACGTAGCTGCCTTCATTTGCAGCTAGCAAGTGGCAGCTCAGTACACAGTGGAAGTGGTCTATTCTCTGAAATACTGTAGCTTTGATATTTTGTCAGTTGCATGGTTTTAAAATATATATAGGATACAAATAATTCACCTGTATTCTATTTATTTATTTTATTTTAATTACTGCATAGCATACTTGCATAGCATAATTAAGTTTGCACAATGGGAGCAAGATAGACATACACCATGGGCAGGGCAGGGCAGGGCAGGGCAGGGCAGGGCAATTGAACGAATTATTAAAATCAGTAAAACACGAATATTTAGCCAAAAACAGCCCCTTATTTGTCCATCTGTCTAAAAATGTCCTCTCAGGTTTTAAAATATGGCCAAAAATATGTGAACACCCCTCCTATATACTGAGTTCAGGTGTTTAACTTATTGTATAGCATAAGGGAAGAAGTAGAGCTGTAGTGTTGATTTGGCTATCAAAGCAAAACTAGCTACAACAACTTTTTTTTCTAATGAAACAAATAGTTTTTTGCTTAATGACTTCTCATGTGACTTATGGCGGTAGAATTAAGAATGCCGCATTTTTATAAGAATGCTTTATTTTTATAAGATACTGGACTGCAAGCAGGCTAGCCAAGCACACATGCTCTTTTGCGTTTACAAACCCACACTGCCATAGTATGTTGCCATGATAGCAGCATTTGCCTTTCTAAAAACCCATTATATGGCATTGTGTTGGTGGTACTTTTACCAATTCACCCATGCCACGGCCACTAATGCACCCCAATGCCATGACAGATGGTTTTTGAACTTCTCACTGATAAAAGTCTGGATGGCCCTTTTCATTTCGTCAAAATTCAGGGTCTTTTTTTCTGGACACATGTTGAAACAAGTTGAAAGAACCTTTAAGGGGAAGAAGATTTTCATGTGATGATGATGTGAACAAGTTGAAACATAGACTCCTCTGACCACAGCACGTTTCCACTGTCCTTCTGTCTAATCTTAGATAAGCTTGTTGCCCAGATAACTTGTGGCTTTTCTGCACAGAACAGATTTATGGCTTTTTCAGTGTGCAGTAGTTTTAGGTTGTATTTCTTGATGCAATGGCAGGTATTTTTATGTGAAAACAGTTTCCAAAGTACCCATGGGGTACATTTAGCATTTAGCACATTTAGCACTGAGCACTGTACCATGATGGTTTCTCATGCAATCTCAGGGCTTGAAAGGTCATGCACATTTGAAAGTGGTTTCTGGCATTGCCCTACACAGACTAAGATTCCACAATTTTTTTCACAATATTACAGTGGTACCTTGTAACTCAATGTCCCGTAAACTCAAAATCTTTGAAACTCAACGGCCTTTGTTGAGAAATTTGTACCCTTAAACTCAATGTTTCCCTTAAACGCAACGTGTTCAGTTTGTTTTTTTAACATTTATTTATTTAATTTCAAATGAACAATGAACAGTCGCTTTGTTCAGCGCTTGGCTTGAGCGGTGCGGTAAAACGTCATCAAAGTGTGCATATGAGACGAATCTGCATTTGTGTGGAATAACGTCAGATTCTCTCTGAAAGCGTCCACATGTATCTGTGTTTAGCTGGATTTTCCTCACTGTTTCACTTTTACACTTGTGTTATAGCTCCGGGTTCTGAGAAATTGTGAGAATCAGCTTTTCATTTTAGTGTTTTTATATTATATATGTGTTATTTTTAGTGTAAAAGTGTCAAAAACAACCCCACTATTTTACATTATCCTAAAATATATGCAATTCCACAGGACCATGGGACGCATTAACAGGTTACATCCTTATGGGGAAAAATACCTCGAAACTCAACGCCTTTTAGAAAATGTTTGGTTAGCCAAAACATTAAAAGTCATATTCTTTTTTTTTTTTTTTTTTTTTTTTTTTTTAAGTTTAATTAAGGCCCAAAAGAATTAACACATAGCAGATCCTTGTTTTATTATTATTTTTTATTATTATTATTTATTGCATTTTGCCATATACTTGCTTATTAAAGATACAGTGTAAACCAAAACCATGTAAAATAATTAGTTTGTCATGTTTTACATCAGGACGTCTGACTAAGCTGATTCTGAACAGAATCTGAAACCCTGTCTTTTACCTTTTTCATTTTTTCTTCTATGCAGTCAAATGCAGCAATCTTTCTCTCTACATAATTCCACCACCCAATCCCTCACTTTCTCACTCTCATCCATGCCCTGTCTGTTTTTTCACATTCAAAAACCACACTGCCTGCCTGCCACACCAGCAGGCTGTCTATCATCCCCAATTACTGTGGCAACCGTTGCTGCCAGCAGCAGCGTGAACTGATCAACCAGTGACCCTGAGAACCTCAAACAAGGTTTCTATATCACTCTTCTCCTACCCATCTGCACCTGCAATAGAGAGAGTGAGAATATCCTTGAACTTACACGCCCAAGAACTAACCAGCACGTGAAAAAATATTTAACAGATTTCAGATTAGCATAGATATGAAAGATTATAAAATTTGAAGATTTAGAGGCAATGACACCATGATCAAAGGCATATGTGCTACACATAATATGCATAAAAGCCAGAAAAAAGCTTGATATAGTTAAATATTTTGTCCAATGCAGTGTGAAATGGGCCACAATGGTGGCCAAAAGCCAGACTAGCTGGTTACACTTCAATATTTTGAAATAACAGGCCCTTAGTATTGAATAGAGGGCCACACCTATATGAGCAGTTTGCGGTGTGAAATGTCCATTATGCGGATCAGCACTTCCAAGTCGTGGTCAGCACATCCAAGATGTCATGGTTATCATCTGGAAAAGCAGAATAAAAAGGGGGTAAGAACCTACTCCAAGTTAAGAAGTTTAAGTATCTTAGGGTCTTGTTTATGAGTGATAAGAAGAGTGATTGTTAGATTGACTGATTTGGGTAATGTTCTGCTGGGAAACCTTGGGTCCTGCCATCCATGTGGATGTTACTTTGACATGTACCACCTACCTAAGCATTGTTGCAGACCATGTACAGGGAAACGGTATTCCCTGATGGCTGTAGCCGGTTTTTCTGACACCAAGATGTTAGCAGCAGATCCTTTACCTCCTGTAAGTTGTGAGGCAGGGCCTCCATGAATCGGACTTGTTTGTCCAGCACATCCCACAGACGCTTGATTGGATTGAGATCTGGGGAATATGGAGGCCAAGTCAATACCTCAAACTCGTTGTGCTCCTCAGGCCATTCCTGAAGCATTTTTGCTTTGTGGCAGGGTGCATTATCTTGCTGAAAGAGGCCACAGCCATCAGGGAATACCGTTTTCATGGAAGGGTGTACATGGTTTGCAACAATGCCTAATATATCCCACCCACTAACAGGTGCCGTGATGAAGAGATAATCAGTGTTATGCAGTTCACCTCTCAGGGAATTGACATTGCTGCTCTACGTAACTGCCTCTTTTGGCAGTAACACAAATATTGTATGATTTTATTGTACCTGGCATCTTTTATTTATTTCATTCAGTCTTGTTTTTTATTGTTGAATTAATTGTGAAACACTGAGGAAATGTTTTTTCAAACAAGAATAAGTAAGAAAGACCATTATACTTTATTTTCTGCTAAAAAAAAAAGCATTATCGTTAATAACTCAATAATCATTTGTGTACAATATGGTGCAGCTGGGGCAGATTCACATGCATAATGTTAAAATATTATGCAACCTCTTACTATGACAGTTCAGTGTTATTTCAGTAGGTGTGCGCAGTGTGATTAACACTTCCAGTGTTGTTAAGAGTGGCAGGTTTTTTCCTAGTGGTTTCACCCCTTTACTTTGATCGCTCGCACTGTTTCTTACACCCACAGCAACATCTCCCTCTACTGGCCAAACTAGATCATAGCATTCTGTTTCAGCTCAGCCCTTATGGTTAATGAACTGACAGAGAGAGGCAGTTTTAGGACACACATCTGGAACGAATCTAGTGTTTCTGGTGCAGACGTCATAGCACAAGTGGAAGACATTTCAGCCTGATGTTTATTGTTCATGAGTTAAATGCTTTCA
Source organism: Trichomycterus rosablanca (assembly GCF_030014385.1). NCBI lineage: Eukaryota > Metazoa > Chordata > Actinopteri > Siluriformes > Trichomycteridae > Trichomycterus > Trichomycterus rosablanca. Next base: position 22,883,331 of record NC_085995.1, read on the forward strand.
ACAGACTGAAATAGCAGAGAGTGTCAACAATATTTACAAAATTTAACATACATTCAAGTTAAACATAAATCATAGCAATAAAGTTGACAGATTATATCTAAGTCTTTAACGGACGCTTTAAAAGAGCTATAAACATTTTGTTTTTGGACATTTACTGCCCATAAATATGAAATGAATAGCAGTTATTGTGCCGTTTAAGGTGTATCTGTTTATTTAAAATAAATTTCTTTGCATGGTAAAAGATTTCAGCCTCTCAACAGTTCATTGCTGCTGTTGTGTGATTTTTGTCTTCGTGTTGTGCCATATATTTTTTATGGTAAATAGATCTGATGGTTTGGTTCCTTCCTAACGCTGACCAAGGTGATTTTTGCCTTGATGCCCAATTTAGCTGTATGGCCAAAAGATTTAGGGTTGTGCCAAACATCTTCTTTCTTAAAAAGGACAGTGTAGTCCTGAGGGTGGTCAGTGTAGTCCTGAAAACATATATTAAATATTATATATATGTACACCGATCAGCTATACCATTAAAACCACCTCCTTGTTTCTACACTCACTGTCCATTTTATCAACTCCACTTACCATATAGTGTAGTCCATCTATTTCTCTACATACCTGCTTTCACCCTGTTCCTCAATGGTCAGGACCACCACAGAGCACGTTTTATTTAGGTGGTGGATGATTCTCAGCACTGCAGTGACAATGACATGGTGGTGGTGTGTTAGTGTGTGTTGTGCTGGTATGAGTGGATCAGACACAGCAGCGCTGCTTCAGGTTTTAAATACCGTGTCCACTCACTGTCCACTCTATTACACACTCCTACCTAGTTGGTCCACCTTGTAGATGTAAAGTCAGAGACGATCACACATTTGAGTTTGCTGCTGTTTGAGTTGGTCCTCTTCTAGACCTTCATCAGTGGTCACAGGACGCTGCCCACGGAGCGCTGTTGGCTGGATATATTTTCGGTTGGTAGACTATTCTCAGTCCAGCAGGGACAGTGAGGTGTTTAAAAAGTCCATCAGCGCTGCTGTGTCTTATCCACTCATACCAGCACAACACACACTAACACACCACCACTATGTCATTGTCACTGCAGTGCTGAGAATGACCCACCACCCAAATAATACCTACTCTGTAGTGGTCCTGGGAGAGTCCTGACCATTGAAGAACAGCATGAAAGGGGGCTAACAAAGCATGAAGAGAAACAGATGGACTACAGTCAGTAATTGTAGAACTACAAAGTGCTTCTATATGGTAAGTGGAGCTGATAAAATGACAAAATATACATTCATACATACATCTGTGTGTGTGTTGTTATATCATTGCCCTGATGTATATTCTTGATCACAAAGATGAGTACCTTTCCAAACTGTGTCCATTCTAATTAAATCGCAAAAAAAGTCTGAAAAAGTAGTCAAACAATTCAAAGAATCTCGTTACAATCCCTTATAAAACTAGAAAACAAATTTTGGCATTTTTTCTGGCCTTCCTTATGGTCTGTTGAGTAAATAAAGAAGCTATTTTACACTATTATTGGTGTCTATATGACAGAGTACAGTGTTTTTTTTTGCCTCATCATATTACGCCTTCTTTTCATAGGTGTTTGCTTTGTAACCTGTTTTATATATAACTATATTTTTTTCTTATTTCTTCTTGATTGCAGTCATCGAATCTTATTGAACTGGGAAACCCATCTCAGAGTTTGGAGAATGTGTGCCGTTGGGCATTTGAGCAGCAGAGGAAGGACAACAATGACAAAGAATACCATGACCATGCCATTTTCCTGACACGTCAAGAGTTTGGTCCTACGGGAATGCAGGGTACAGAACATGCACACAAACAGCTACACACACACAGATCTAGCACAACCCTGGTAAAGTCTTATTATATTGAGTGTTTTTCTGGCATGAATTTGATTTTGCAGTTTCTATCACATTTCTCCCATAGTTTAAAAGTCTGGAGATAAAAATTCCATAAGCCATTTAAAAAATGTGTTTTTACATGTGTTTTGTGTGTTTTCTGTGTTGGAACATTAATTAGCATTCAAAATGTAACCTCCTGGCACATAGTTTAAGATTCTGTTACTTCTAGGAACAAAGTTGCTTAGTATAATGGGTACTGTCAAATTAGACCAAGAAATAGTCAATAGGTGTGGTTAATCAATAACTAATAAGGAATTAGAAGGCTGTGACATAAAAATTCTATACTTCCAACCAAAACAATAACCTCTATGTATATTTTAAACCTGACTAAAACTAACTAACTAAATAAATAAATTTACATAAAGAGGTTTGAGTTCTGCAGAAATTGGCAGAAATCACTGAAATTCCAAGGTAGTGCAGCAAGTTATTCCGCTAACACACCAGCGCCTAAATTCTGAACTCTTGGGTTCAAAACTCGGTGTTGCCACCGGTTGGCTAGGCACCATCTAGCAGGCATAATTGGCAGTGCCTGCAGCAGACTCTAACTGGCTACCGTGTCTGCTAGGGTGAGATGATCGGATGTGGGTGGGGTCTTCAAACGCTGTGCAAGGACCCTGATTAGCAGATAGAGGCGTCTGTGCAGAGTGCATGGGTGAAAAAGAAGGGGTCTGCTAAGGACTGCGCACGGGTTGGAGGAGGCATCAGAAGGAAATATACCTCCCTCAAATGCAATCAGGGATCCCCCAGCAGCGGAAGACAAATTGAGTATGATAAATTGGGAGAAAACTAGGAGAAAATGCATAAATAAAATAAAATAAAAAGAAATTCCAAGTCTGCTATGACATACATGTATTCATTCATTCATTAATTGTTGCTTTACCACAATTTTATCCTGGTCAGGGTTGAGGTAGGTCTGGTTCACTTTGTGACAGGCAGGAAACACCCTGGACTGGTTGCCAGTCCATGACAGGGCGCACACACACACATACACATACACACACATACAAACACATACACTTAGAGCAATTACTAGTAGTTCCATTTAGCCTTACCTGGCCAGGGAATCAAACCCTGGCACTTCTTGGCACAGTGGGACACATGAATGGTCCTGTGTCCTTTTGTTTAATAACAAAAGGTTGAATACTGAAGCAGCAACGTCCTAGATTAGGATGTGCTAGATACTCAAATGTTGAATATGCATAATGTGAAGCAGGTCCTGGAAAGCAGAATAAAAGTTTAGCATGAGGCCTTGGCTGAAACAGAAAGCCAAGGGACTGAATTAAATATATAGTACACTCCTAATGTACCCATACACATATGCTTAAAACTAAACAGAGTTTCACATGTGAGAACCTTTAAACTGAGTCAAATTGACTTGTGTCATTAGGTTATGCTCCTGTGACTGGCATGTGCCATCCAGTAAGGAGTTGCACCCTGAACCATGAGGACGGCTTCTCTTCTGCATTTGTGGTGGCCCATGAGACCGGTCATGTGTGAGTACCTGATTGTGATTACATGCAACTGTGAGTGTGCTTATGCCGTTTGAATAAATAATATTAATAAAATGATCAGGGTTGATTTTGTTAGGTTTGCAAGTGCACTCAGAGAACTCAGAAAACTCAGAGAATTGCTATTCGTTTATCACTAATGTTTTTTGTAATGCGACCTCTTACTGAGTGAGTGTATGTGTTGCAGGCTGGGAATGGAGCACGATGGGCAGGGGAATAGGTGTGGGGACGAGGTGCAGATGGGTAGTATCATGGCTCCTCTGGTGCAGGCTGCCTTCCACAGATTCCACTGGTCTCGTTGCAGCCAGCAGGAGCTGGGTCGCTACCTACAGTGAGTTTTATTTATTGCTTAAGAGTTACAGGGTCCTATGAAATTATTTTCCCTATTTTTGTATATACAGTGAATTCTTTTTGCACGTTACTCTGTTGTGGATTAGATTTTAAATAAATATGATTTTTGTCCATCAATTTACTTCCAACACTTATTCACCCATAATGACAAAGGTAAAAATATGTTTTTAGTTTTCAGATTTTCAGATTAAAAGCTGAAAAATCTTATTCATAGACATATATATATATATATATTTTTTTTTACAATTTGTAATTACATTGGCAGTAATTAGTAAATAAGGTGTGAGTCTTCTTGGACATACGTATCTCTACAAGTATAAAACTTTAGAGTTTGGCACTTTATCCCATTAGTAAGGCCCTACCTAATTCACAGCCTTGAAAATCGTGTCACGGCTTGTGAAATGAGCAGTTTTCCTTAAGATGAGTCGTTTCCCGTGAAATATGCAATTTGCTGTAAAATTCAAAATTAAAGGTTTGTGTTTAGCGATTAAAAAATTGCAATATGAGGCGGTCCTAGCAATCATACAGCAATTAAGTTAGTGTAATAGACTTTTCTGTGGTGAAATTGCTGACAATGTTTGATGTATGTGTTAACATATTGAGGGCATTTTGTCCATTTGGGTATTCCATAATCAATGGAAAAGTGTGCTTCTCTACACACGTGATCATTTCTCTGTAGTCTGTGCTCAAAAGAACAAGCCAGTAAAGTTTTATGCTCCCGATAATTTATCTATGTACACTTTATTTCTTTCTTTATAAACGCTCGGTTACACTAGCAATCAGTTAGACCAGTGATCCCCAACCACCGGGCCACACAGAAAGAATAAATAATTAGAGATTGCTACAAGAGCAATTAAATTTTCAAAACTCTTTGGGTGGTACTGTCTCCTATCACCACTAGTGGGAGCAGCGTCTCATTGCAGCGGAAAAAAAGCTTAGGATTCACACATATTTTCTATTCTATAGTTACTCTATTTCAAATCCTCCCTCCCCCGCCGGTCCATGAGATTATATCTTACATGAAACTGGTCCGTGGTGAAAAAAAGGTTGGGGACCGCTGATTTAGACAAAATGTCCAAGATGTCGAAGTGTTAAGCAGCTAAAAACACAACTCGGGTAACTGAGTTCGGAAAACTCCCAACCGAGTTTGAAAACACGGACGAGTATTTTCGTCTTTCAACTATTAAGCATTTCCATTTCTTCTATCATTTAATTAATCTATGTAATTTAATGACTGTCGTGGAATGTGTCACTTTTCTTTAAAAATCTGTGAAATCTGTGATTTTTGAAAAAGGTCCATGATATTAAGCAAATTTCCCCGTGAATTTAGTTGGGCCCTACCCATTAGTAATAGCAGATCTGACTAATTAAATGGTGTTTGTGAACTGCCATCTTTAGTCCTAAGTCTGGACTTAGGCTGGGCCACTCATGGACAATTAAAAACTTGCCCAAAGCCACTTTAGTGTTTTTGGCTGTATGCTTTAGGTCATTTCTTTTTTTTTTTTTTTTTTTTTTTGTTTTTTTTTTTTTTTTTTTTTTGCTTGTTTTAAAATACTTTACTGAACTGTACTTGACTGCATTTGTCTGTCCCTCAATTCTTACAAGGCTCCCTGTCTCTGCTACTGCAAAGCTTGCCATAGCATGATGCTGCCAATACCATCATATGGACAGTATTAGCCACAGGATAAACCCAAGTGGTGGAAGGAGCTTCCATCATTAGTCCGAACATCTGAGTTTCTCGCTGTCTTCAAAAGACGATTAAAACCTCTTTACTAAACACTTAAGCTGACCTGTACTTACTAACGCTTATATTTATTTTTTGCTTACAAAAACTTTGGTTTGAACAGAGTTTCAGCAGATTTGTATTCATGGACTGCTGTCTACTTAAACTAAAGTAAGATCATGTTTACTATGTAAGCGCTTCTGTAAGTCACTCTGGATAAGAGCGTCCGCTAAATGCCGAAAATGTATATGTAAATGTTAAAATAAGTAGGGTCACTGTGGTCCTGCAAATACTTAGCCTTTGTATTGTTCGATGTCCTTGCTTTAAAATATGCCTTGGCACAATTTGATCATGGAAATCCACAGCCTGTCCTTTAGACTTTGTGGTTTGGTTATGTCCTGAAAATGTAGTGCAAATGTTTGGCCCTTGAATAGTGGAGGTAGTTAGACAGTGGTAGCCTAGTGCGTAGAGCTTTGGGCTATCAATCAAAATGTTCAGTGCCATTCAGCCAACATTGGGCCCTTGAGCAAGACCCTTAACCTTCTCAGCCCTGCAATGGCTGACCCTGCGCTCTGACCCCAGCTTCCAAACAAGTTGGGATATGTGAAAAAAGAATTTCGTTGTACTGTACAGTACACCTGTATATGTATATATGACAAATAAAGACATTTAATTCAATATAAATTATCCAACACTAATTGCCACTGTCTAAAAAAAGTTAATTCTCTCTCTAAACAATGATTGGTTGTAGTTGAGTTGCTAAAGGTAGCACAACCAAACACATATGATAACTAAGGAGTAGTCTTTTATATTACGGAGGAGGAATTTTGTTTGTAGTCAGAGGACTCTAATTTCTATCACAAGTATTTACTTTAGTATTTTCTTTACTATTATTTATAATATTTTGTTCTAAATAATAATATAATTTCAAAAAGTGTTACCTTTAGAAGTGTATTGTGCCCTGCTCTATTTAGATTTGTTTATTTCCTTTTGCCTCCTCAACACCCAGATAATTACACAAAGAACCTTAACTAGACGATGTACTATAATAGCCATCCTACATAATTGTCTTGCTATGCTTTTAAGCAACCACATTCTTACTAAGAAGCATTTTTAACAAACATTCAGTGCTGTCTTTTCACATTGCAGCCCTCAAGCCCACTGCAATTTAAAGCTTGAACGGCATCACCTGTGTTTCCGCAACTTCCAATAAAAAAAAGACCTGTCGTTTTTTGTTGTTGTTGTTGTTTATCTGGCAAAGTTGCTTGCGGCGTAAGGTTACAGTTTGGGTTTTCTTAGATGACACATCTCAACATACTTTGTTTTTACATGTACATATTTTACAACCCCTCCACAGCTCATATGACTGTCTTAGGGATGATCCATTTGAGCACACATGGGAGGAGCTGCCTCAGCTGCCCGGTCTACACTATTCTATGAATGAACAGTGTCGTTTTGACTTTGGTGCCGGATACATGATGTGCACAGCGGTGAGTCTCCATCAACCCACACTCACTTCTGATCTTGACACAACAATGCATTATGGAGTGCTCAGACAGCATGTAAGGAATGCTGTAGGCATGTATAACTCCATTGTGACCATCTGATCATGTTAGCTTTATTCATTCTGATTGTATTGTTATACATGCTACCACCTATAATGCATTTTACAAGTGTTAAAAATCAGTCCAAGTTGTTTTCAATGGTTTACAATGCTGTGTGTTAATGAAGCACCTTGATTCATCCATTGATCTAGCTCATTAGCACAATTTATTGCACTGAATTAAGCAATTATACATGAATTAAAATTAAAACTTATCTTATAAGGGCAACTAACAAAACATGCAAAACATTTCTTCTTTGATTAGATATGCTTTAAAAGCTATATAATGAAGTTAACTATGTTATATAAAGAAACTTGAAGCCACCTAGAAGCAATGCTTGCTAAGTGGGTTCCAACTCCAACCTTGCATCCTGCTACACAAAGCCCCAGGCTGGACAATATGGAATGTTAACATATTAGTTTACTTTACATACAGTTTACTTTTATTAAATGTGATTTGGATTAGTGTAAAACTGTGCCTTCACTTATTTGAACAAGACAGTTGTGGGTAGAGTTGTAGGCAGTTGTAGCCTAGTGGTTAAGGTAATGGACTAGTAATCAGATTGTTGCTGGTTCAAGCCCCACCACTACCAGGTTGCTGCTCTTGGTCCCTTGAGCAAGGCCCTTAACCCACAATTTCTCAGACTGTATACTGTCACAGTACTGTAAGGCACTTTGGATAAAAGCGTCTGCTAAATGCCGAAAATGTAAATGTAAATGTGAAGACACAGTTGGCAGGGTTCACACTGGCATGACATGGTGTGGCACTGCAAATGCTCTACATTTACATGGTCCAGAAGACCTTAGTTTAAATCTCACACCTATTTACTAATGTGGCCTGGGAAGTTTCCACCCACCACCCAAAAATATGCCATTAAATTGGCATTAAAGTTGGCTGCTATAAATTGCTTATGTGTGTGAGTAAGTGAGCAACCAAGTATGTGATGTTCTGCCATTGATTAGCACACTTATTGAAGATAAATGAATAAATGGTATCTGGATAATCCTAAACTTCAGGATGAATATAAACATGACAGTAAGCTATTACTGTTTGACAAAGTAAGCTGTTAAGGTAATATTTTTTTCATTATATACAATCATTGAACTGTAAAAGACATTATTTTGTAAAGATAACTAGATTACTTAGACCTTTTTTTGCTATTATACTAAATATTATAATAATAAAACAAAATGAATCATTTTGAAAAAGGCAAGCATTTGACCAAGCAGCTACCTCCTCCACCTGGGCTTTACTTCTTCTTTCAACAAGTGTTTAAACAGGGGCTTCCTGCAGAAGGCTTTATTCACAGGGTTTCAGGTGAATTCTACTGCATTTACTGGCTAACAGTTTGCCAATAGTAGGTTGTGAGCATACTAGTAAAAGTAAACTTTTGTTGTTATTTAAACCAGTATTTTAACCAGTATTAAGTTATTTAATTTAGATAAACATCATACTGTATCATTTAAGCCAGTAGCTATGTATTTAGCAAGTTAACTTATGTTAATTGGTTCGATCCTCAGGTGGGGCAGTCCAGGTCCTTTCTGTGTGGAGTTTGCATGTTGTCCCTGTGTCTGTGTGGGTTTCCTCCGGGAGCTCCGGTTTCCTCCCACAGTCCAAAGACATGCAAGTGAGGTGAATTGGAGATACTAAATTGTCCATGACTGTGTTTGACATTAAACTTGTGAACTGATGAATCTTGAGTAATGAGTAACTGTTACTGTCATGAATGTAACCAAAGTGTAAAACATGACGTTAAAATCCTAATAAATAAATAACTTATGTTAATTGTGTAGTTAATATGGTTAGGCATAATTTTAGGCTTTTGTTGTTTGTTTTATTTGTTTTATTAGGATTTTTAAATCATGTTTTACACTTTGGTTACACTCATGACAGGACAGGTAGTTAGGTTACACATAATTCATCAGTTCAAGTCCAATGATGTATCTCTAATTCACCTAACTGACACAGCTGTGGGAGGAAACCAGAGCACCTGGAGGATACCCACGCAGACAGTGGAATGAACATGAAAACTTCACACAGAAAAGACACAGACTGCTCAATCTGGAAATTGAACCCAGAACCTTCTAGCTGTAGAGTGACTGTGCTACCCACTAAGCCATTGTGCTTCATTAAACTAGCCATTACATTGTCTAGTGTTGGGCTAATTATCAATAGGTCTAATTAAAGCCAACAGCTTCATTAGCAAAACATCTACATGTTGAGTACTGAAAACAAAGTAGTTTGTAAGCTAGTATGTTATTTAGTGTATAATTAATAGTATACCCTATTATAATTAATAGCCAGTTAGTAAGCTAGTTTATGTAAGGTGAACCTAGCAAACAATTTAACCGTAGGTTAACTAATAGGTGAATTAAAACCAGATCCTTAAAACTTAAAAGTTTGTTTGAGTAAGCTAGCTAATGTCAAACTGTTTTATTATACAATAACTTCATCTTAATACAAATAACACCTAATTTGATTAGGAAATAAAATAGATTTACCTTAGCCACTAAATCTATTTTCTTTCTATTTTAAAATGACTTGACTATGATCCACATATCCACATTATGTATGAAATCCAGATGGTGTTTTTAATACACAAAAAGTTGTTTATAGGGATTGTAAATAAGGGCTCTGTGCACTTCTGCATGGATTGTGCTTTACTCTCTTGTTAAACCATTCCTTTAGCTGCAAAAGGTGGGGCCATCGGGAACACAGGTAAGGACCCACCAAACAGCCATTTGTTCTCTCTATATCAGTCTCAGTCACCATTTCATTACATGTTGTGTGTTTACTTGTGTATTCATTTGGGTCCTGTTGTTACATTGCATATTACAAGGTGCTAACATATTCAGCTCATCTCAGCTCATTTATCTGTCCCATTCAAATATAAACAATAAATCTGTTTGACCCACTAAAAACCTGAGGCACACTCATTCCAAAAGATTGAAGTTTAACCTGGTACACTGCAGAACTATTGGGGACAAACGGACAAACTACCAGAGCATCTCCAGCCAATGTTTTGTAAGCTGTTTTTGTAAGTCCGTATCTCCATAGATGAAAATGTCATTTTTATTCTTCATTGTTTTTGTTTGCATGAAATATCTTTTAAATAATCTCTTGAAAATGTCTTTCACTTCCTTGTTTCTACACTCACTGTCCATTTTATCAGCTCCACTTACCATATAGAAGCACTTTGAAGGTCTATAATTACTGACTGTAGTCCATCTGTTTCTCTACTTACCTTTTTAGCCTGCTTTCACCCTGTTCTTCAATGGTCAGGACAGGACCACCACAAAGTAGGTATTATTTGGGTGGTGGATCATTCTCAGCACTGCAGTGACAATGACATGGTGATGGTGTGTTAGTGTGTGCTGTGCTGGTATGAGTGGATCAAACATAGCAGCACTGCTGGAGTTTTTAAATACCGTGTCCACTCACTGTCCACTCTATTAGACACTCCTATCTACTTGGTCCACCTTGTAGATGTAAAGTCAGAGACTTTACGCTCATCTATTGCTGCTGTTTTAAAACTCCATCAGTGCTGCTGTGTCTGATTCACTTATAACAGCACAACTCACACTAACACACAACTACCATGTCAGTGTCTGAGTGCTGCAGTGCTGAGAATGACCCACCACCCAAATAATACCTAGTCTGTAGTGGTCCTGGGACAGTCCTGACCATTGAAGAACAGCATGAAAGGGGGCTAACAAAGCATGCAGAGAAACAGATGGGCTACAGTCAGTAATTGTAGAACTACAAAGTGCTTCTATATGTGTGTATAAGTGGAGTTGATAAAGTGGACAATGTGTGTAGAAATAAGGAGGTGGTTTTAATGTTATGGCTGATCGGTGTATGTTCATACTGTTACTGCAGACAGTTGCTCTTTGACCAGACAATACTGTCTATATATAGCCATCAATCTACACATTCATCAATACTTACTCAATACTTTGTTGAAGCCCTTTTGTCAGCAATTGTCAGATCCTTTTAAACTGTGTCAGACTGGATGGCAGGCATGTGTAAACTGCCATCTTCAGTCCACTACAGAATGTCTGTGTATGTGTACGCAATAAAAAACAAGATGCGGTGTGTTGTTACAAATAACATTACAGCTGTATTTCAGTCACAGGCATTGAACTGGAAGTAAGTGTTACAGATCATCACAGATTATTCAAAATAACACATCTTTCAGTGTTCTATATTTTTTAACAGTTTGCAATAACAACAACAACAACAACAAAACACCATGTGTTTTTTGCATCCTTGTAATAAAATTAAGAATAAAATCAGTTAAGTATTAGATTGCAACCCTGATGTACAACTGTTTCTCACGTACATTTATTACACAGTTGAAACGAATAATCTAAGCGTACCAGGTCTGCAAAACCTGAGTCACCTTTACAAATGACATGTTGACAGTACTATATCTGAATACCCTACAGTTTAGACTAGGGATGTAACGATACACTCTACCCACGATGCGATACAATTCACGATACTGGGTTCACAATACGATTTTTTTAAACAATTGAAATTGAAGAAAAATTATGACAGTTTTCTTTTATTATTTCTTTTTTATTTCTGAGTTAGGTACAAACTATGCCAAATAATGCATAGTTACATAATAATTGTGTAAAATTGAAATGAAAATTTTAAACAAATCCCACATTACATAAATAAATAACACGAATAAAGAAAGTATCCTCACATAAATAAATTTGACTGGAAAATCCCCTACCTGGCAACTTTGTGAAGTGCCGTCAACCAGGCGAGGTGAATAGCGCCAGTGCCCTCTGCTGTTTAAAGTGAATATCGATTCATCTTAAATGAGTTACCGATTCGAATCGTGGCACATGCACATCGATTTTTAACTGTCTTGTGGTGCATCATTACATCCCTAGTTTAGACAAATGACTCATTTGTTTGTACATTTTATTTATTTCTCTTTAAAAAGAACTTGGCTGTGCACCGTCTAGCCGGCATAATTGGCAGTGCCTGCAGCAGACATGTCTCTGCTAGGGTGGGATGACCAGACTATGTGGGTGGGGTCTTCAAACGCTGTGTAAGGACCCTGGTTAGCAGACAGAGAGGCACCTGTGCAGAATGCATTGGTGAAAAAGGGTTCCGCTAAGGGCTGTGTGCGGGTAGGAGGAGGCATGAGCAGCAATATACCCACCTCAACTGCAATCAGGGATCCCCCTGCAGCGGAAGACAAATTGACTACGCTAAATTGGGAGAAAATGCACAAATAATAACAAAGATACTCTGAAAACCAGAAATATGGTTTTGTTTTGTTGGTTCATAATTGATTTAGGGATAATGAAAAATGTAATAGTAAATTAATGTTGCGTTAAAATTAGCACAGATTCTAGTGCTCAAAATGTACACCTACTTTCATTAATACAATTATTATATTAGTATAAAAACAAGTGCTGCTTTTGTGTAGCACACCTGCCCCTAATTGTACCTCATTTGTATAAAAGACATCCTAATCCATGCAGGTGTATCAACATATTAAGTAGGTTTTGCTCACCATAGAGAAATGCATCAGCAGATATTTCTGCAAAGCTGAGAAATTATGTAATGATGTGATTTTTTTTATTTATTTATGTATGTGTATTTAGGCATCTAAACAGGTAAAAAAAATACACAAAAGATTACACAGCTTTATTGGAAAAAAAAAACTCTCCAGCCTAAACCAGTTTATGAGCTGGTTGCAGAATATTTCACATTTACAATTGAAAATGCTTAAAATGAATCACATAAAATGAAGTACAAAGATTTTCTTATTTGCATTATTTTTTCTTTAATGACAACCTTCCCCTAATCTTCTGAATGTTCCTATAACTGGGAGTGAATGAATAACTGTGTGATGCTGTGTGGTTGGTGCTTTGTCTAACATTTATTCATGAGTAAATGTCCTGTGTTTCCGAAACAGACTCTTGATCAAATATAACTTCAATTATCAATGTTTTTATTGTTATTAATACACCAATTAGGCATAACATTATGACCACCTTCCTAATATTGTGTTGGTCCCCCTTTTGCTGCCAAAACAGCCCTGACCCGTCGAGGCATGGACTCCACTAGACCCCTGAAGGTGTGCTGTGGTATCTGGCACCAAGATGTTAGCAGCAGATCCTTTAACTCCTGTAAGTTGTGAGGTGGGGCCTCCATGGATCAGACTTGTTTGTCCAGCACATCCTACAGATGCTGAATTAGATTTGGAAGTCAACACCTCAAACTCGTTGTTGTGCTCCTCAAACCATTACTGAACCATTTTTGCTTTGTGGCAGGGTGCATGAAAGAGGCCACAGCCATCAGAGAATACCATGAAAGAGTGTACATGGCCTTGGCCTGCAACAATGCTTAGGTAGGTGGTACGTGTCAAAGTAACATCCACATGGATGGCAGGACCCAAGGTTTCCCAGCAGAACATTGTCCAAAGCATCACACTGCCTCCACCGGCTTGCCTTCTTCCCATAGTGCATCCTGGTGCCATGTGTTCCCCAGGTAAGCGACGCACACGCACCCGGCCCTCCACGTGATGTAAAAGAAAATGTGATTCATCAGACCAGGCCCCACCTTCTTCCATTGCGCCGTGGTCCAGTTTTTATGCTCACATGTCCATTGTTGATGCTTTTGGTGGTGGACAGGGGTCAGCATGGGCACCCTGACTGGTCTGCGGCTATGCAGCCCCATACGCAACAAACTGTGATGCACGGTGTATTCTGACACCTTTCTATCAGAACCATCATTAACTTCTTCAGCAATTTGAGCTACAGTAGCTCGTCTGTTAGATCGGACCACATGGGCCAGCCTTCGCCTTGGCCGCCCATGACCCTGTCGTCGGTTTACCACTGTTCCTTTCTTTGGACCACTTTTGATAGATACTGACCACTGCAGACAGGGAACACCCCACAAGAGCTGCAGTTTCGGAGATGCTTTGACCCAGTCGTCTAGCCATCACAATTTGGCTCTTGTCAAACTCACTCAAATCCTTACACTTGCTCATTTTTTCTGCTTCTAACACATCAACTTTAAGGATAAAATGTTCACTTGCTGCCCAATATATCCCACCCACTAACAGGTGCTGTGATGAAGAGATAATCAGTGTTATTCACTTCACCTGTCAGTGGTGATAATGTTATGCCTGGTCTGTGTATCACTTCAACCAGATGTGAGGTAACTGTACAGATTTGCCAAATATTATTTAATGAATATGTGTATTCTCAATTCACGATTATTGACTGATTAATGGTTGATGTCCCTGTGCAATGTCTCTGTTTTTGTATGCAAAACTGTTTGTTACTTTTCTCATTGTTGTAAAGCACTAACTAAAACACATATAAATAACCTCACATCTGCTTGTTTTTCATCAGTACCGAACGTTTGATCCCTGTAAGCAGCTGTGGTGTGCCCATCCAGACAATCCTTTTTTCTGCAAGACCAAGAAAGGACCCCCAATTGATGGCACTATATGTGGGGATGGCAAGGTGCTTGTGCATGGCCACCCATACAAATGTACAGTTAGTTTCACAAAACAATGTTTTGACTGATAATGGACAACTGTTTTATCCTGTATATCTTTATCTATATATTAGCACTGCTTTAAAGGGCATTGTGTGTGGCTGACCCCAGACATCATAAAGCAGGATGGAAACTGGGGCATGTGGAGTGAGTTTGGTGCGTGCTCTCGACCTTGCGGCAGAGGCCTGCAGTTCCGCACCCGTGCATGTGACAATCCACGGTGGGTGTTTGTGTATATGTTTCTCAAAAAACTCATACAGTACATACCGGAGTATAGTCATTCAAAACAATGTTTGCATTAATCGGCCAGCAGAGGTCTCAGTTGCAGCAGCAATCTTCTTCCCTCAGACATAGCCAATCAGGTCTGTGTGGGCGCCTGGCCAGCCGATAGCAGAGCGAAATTTTAAATGTGAGAATTCAAGCTCTCAACACTGATGGGCTAACATTTTTACCAATGCTCTGTCTGAGCACCACTGCATAAAGATCTTGATAAGTACAAAAACTTATTGTTTGCTAAAAGAAAGATATTTTTTTATTATGTTTTTCTTTATGCATTTTCTCCCCTTTTTCTCCCTTTTAGCGTGTCCGATTGCTCAATTGTGTCATGCTTCCTCTCCACCAATGCCAATCCCTGCTCTGATTGAGAAGAACGAAGCTAACCCACGCCCCCTCCGACACGTGGGCAGCATGCCGTATGCATTTTATCACCTGCACTTAGACGAGTGCAGTGCAGCTCAGCGTTGTGTACGGAGAGACACACCCTGAGAGCACTCTCTTCTCATCTCTGTGCAGGCGCCATCAATCAGCCAGCAGAGGTCGTAATTGCACCAGTCATGGGAGAGAGACCCCACCCGGCTTAGTCCCGCCCATATCTGAACAACAGGCCAATCGTTGTTCATGTGGCCGCTCAGCCTTAGCCGGTAGGCAGAGCTGAGATTCGATACGATGTATTCCAGATCCCAGCTCTGATTTCAGCGTGTGTTTTTACCGCTGCTCCACCTGAGCGGCCAAAGAAAGATATTTATTTATATTAAAAAAAAAATCTTCAGTCACTAAGTAATGGTTATTAAAAAAAATTTAGCCAAAACACTTGATGAACGGAAATTCTAATATAGAGGATAATGTCTTGTCAAGGTATCACCTTATCAGAGACAAAACAGCAGTTTGATGCAGAAACTTAACAGGACACATGTTAAGGAGAATTTAATTCCATTTTAACTTCACTTAGAAATGTATTTAGATGAAATAGTAGCACAACACACAGCAAATTCAGCAGTTGGATTCAGCAGTTGTGGCTTCAGCGCCCATACTAAGAAGTGACAGAAACAGCATATATCGACTCTACCTCTTTTAACGGCAACCAAGATTAACCATCCGGAACACATTTACAATAATGGCAGAACATAACAGATTAGTCTGAATTTGCAGCCCCTACAATTATTAACAACTTAAAAGAACCCAGAGAAATATTTTTTGCACTGCCTATATGCAGAAAAGTACACTGAGATTTTAGAACAACATTTGCTGCCTTTAAGATGGCATTTTTTACAGGGACGTTCATGCATTTTTCAACAAGACAATGCAAGAGGGTATGGGTACTGGATTGGCCTGCCTGCAGTCCTGACCTGTCCCCAATAAGGAATGTGTGGAAATTTTTTAAAACAAAAAACGTGAAGACAACCTCAACTGCTGCACACCTAAAAACATGTTTGCAGGAAAAATGGGACAAAATAACAACATCACTTGGTTTGCTTAGTGCTACCTAAGTGTTGCGATAAAGAATGGCAACATTACAAATTGATAAATGGTTTACTGTCCCAACTTTTTTAGAATTTGTGTATATATATATGAACCACTTTTCTGGAAAAGTAGAAAGAAAAGATTGCCAGTGTTTTCAGCGATTAGCTACATTGTATTTTGTAAATAAAACAGATTTGGAGGCCGCTCAGGTGGCGCAGTGGTAAGAAGTACGCTAGCTCACCAGAGTTGGGGTTTCGAATACATTGTATCGACTCCCAGCTCTGTCTTTCCGACTGGGCTGGGCGGCTGCATGAACAACGATTGGCTGTTGTTCAAAGGGGTAAAAAGTCGGACCATAGATCCTCATAACTGGTGCAACTGCGGCCCCTGCTGGCTGAATGATGGCACCTGCACAGGGCTGAGGAATAATGCTGATGGGGTGTGGCCCTCCGTACACAGTGCCCGTCAGTGTATGAACTCGACTTGGGCAGGTGAAAAATGCAGTCTGTACTGACTGTACATGCCGGAGGGGCGTATGTCAGTTGAGAGGCGTCTTCAGTCAGCGGTGAAGGGTCGAATCAGTATAGAGGACATAGTCAGGGTTATTGGACACGACTAGATTAGGGGAGAAAATTGGGGGAAAAAGTGGGAAAAATAGAAAATTCAAATATAATAATTTGGAATTTGGTGCCTGCAACACACTCCAAAACAGTTGGGACGGAGGCAAAATACAGCATTACACAATAATTATTATTGGATATAAAAGTAGAATCCACCAAAGGGTCAGTCTTTACAAACAATAATGGGTCGTGGCTCAGAACTTTTTGTCAAACTTTAGTAGAGAACTGCCACTCTGTTTAAAAAGAATGTTCTTCAATGCAAGGTTGCAAATAATGTAGTCTTTAACCATCTACTGTTTATAAAATTGTAAGAAGATTTAGAGAATCTGGAGAAATCTCAGGCCGGAAATTACTGTTATGCATTATTTTCGGATTTCAGACGGCATTGCATAAGAAACTGCCATGACACTTTAATAAACTTCAGAAAACCATTGTCACTGTAGCGGAATAATGTTATTCTAACTTTTTTTTAAATGTATCATCAGAATAAGGGAGTCAATAATCGATTAATTAAATCATAGAAAGCAATCAATTATGTATCACCGGTGGGATGTTTTATGGATATGATACCTGAAAAACCAAACTCAAACGAATCACTTACTTTCTTTTGGGCTGATTTTCTTGAAGTCAATTAAGAAAACACACACACACACACACACACACACAACAACAACAACAACAACAAAGATTACATACTTGTGGACATTAGATGGTGCTATAGCCTTAACTTGTACACACAGATTGTTTTACACAGGGATCTAGCAATTATAAAAAGTTCATTCTTAATATAGGCTGACTTACCACAGAAATGTGTGTCTTATATAATTTTTGGCAAATCAGTTAAAAGAGTATGTTTGAAGTAAAACGCTTTGACTCACAATTTACTTTTTTGCTCATCCCAAAGTTGTTTAATGCTTTGTACAGGCCACATTATTATTATTTTTTACATACACCTGTCCTCTATCCTGGACAAGTTTATATTTCCTTATTAACTCTTTTAATGTTGAAATACTTTTGTAGATCACCTAAAGTAGTGGATGTGTTAGTTTGGCTAAGCGTTGCTTTAGCTTTTGTTAATGTGTCTTATGTCATTCCACTCTTTTATTTTTTTTTCTAGTCCTGCTAATGGTGGGCGATCCTGCACTGGCTCCAACTACCAGTTCCGGGTGTGTAACACCAAAGAATGTGAGAATCCATATCAGGACTACAGGGCTGAGCAGTGTAGCATGATGGACAATAAATTCGAGTATCATAACAGGAAACACCACTGGCTGCCTTATGAACACCCTGACCGTAAGTAACAGAAAAGTCCATAGACCTTATTGAATAAAGACATACAGCAAATTTCATTTTTATATTACAATACAGGCAAAAGTCAGTAGTTAGTGTGACGTTCTTTGGCACTAAGCGTGTTTTTGAACTTTTGAGGAGTTTTCTGAACTAATCTTCTGCTGTATTATACCAGGCTTCTTTCAGCACTCTTTAGATTCAGGCTGTCTTTTATTTCTTACTCTGTCCAGATGATCCCATACTGCCCCAATTATAATATTCTGGACTCTGTGGAGGTCAGTTCATGACTGTCAGTGTTTAGCAGCTGTTTTTCTCTCAAAATGATTCCATCGAATTAGCAATGTGCTTGGAATCATTACCATGCTGCAAAATAAAACCATTCCCAATCATGTGCTTCCAGAAGGAATGACATATCGCAAACACCAGTGGCAGAAATGCCACCCCAAACCAGGACACACCCTCCACCATGTTTTACTGAAGGCCACAAGCACTCATTTCATCTCTCTTCAACTTTTCTTCTCACATATTGTTGATGATTGGACTTAAAAATGTCATACTAATATTTTTTTTCCACTGATCTTCATTCAAGTTTGTGAGCTTTAGCATGTCTTATTCGTTTTACACTGTTTTCCTTCTGTAAAAGTGGTTTCTTGGTGGCTAACCTTCCAAAATTCTTCCAAAAAATTTTTTTTGTCCTTGACCTCTCCTGATTCTTTGAATGTCTTTATAATGGAGTGAATACCACATCTTGCTTATCCAATTAGTTTGCTGATTTCCCTTTCAAAATTATGATTTTATTTCTGTCAAATTATATATATATATATATCTATATATATATATATATATATATATATATATATATATATATATATCTATATATATATATATATATATATATATATATATATATATTTATTTATTTATTTATTTATTAATTAATTTTTTTTTTTTTATAATTTTGTAAACTTTTGGAATCTTTTTTTCTTTCACCATGACTGAAATTTCCAAACTTGTTCCCACCTTTTCAATGGGGCTTTTCAAGGCACACAGTAACACCCTGGACTGGGTGCCAGTCCATCGCAGGGCAGACACACACACACATACACACACTCATTCATCTATAGGGCAATTCAGTGTCTCCAATTGACTTGACAGCATGTTTTTGGACTGTGGGAGGAAACCGGAGCTCCCGGAGGAAACCCACGCAGACACGAGGAGAACATGCAAACTCCACACAGAAAAGACCTGGACCGCCCCGCCTGAGGATCGAACTCAGGACCTTCTTGCTGTGAGGCGACAGTGCTAGCCACCGTGCCGGCATTCTTCTACTTCTTAATTTAACTTTTTATAAATGTCTTAATAATGTTTTTTTTTTACAAATTAAATTCTTAACATTTCATATTATTTCATAAACCCTCTTAATACAATCTGTGTACATTTGAAGTGGGTAAACAGTATGGGCTAGAAATATATCAAATAACCAAAACAAAAGTGGTTAAATAGTTTTCCTTTACAATTGCAATTGGAAACATTCAGTTCTCAAAAGAAAATAAGGAATAATAATTCTATACTTTTCTGCAGAGCTAGATTTCCTTTATTAATACTGCCATGTCACAATTATTCAACCTCTACACAAAACTGCTGATCTTAAAACCTACTGCTGCAGACCTGAAATTGAGTTACAGCATAAATAAACCATCATAAATTTAATAATGACCCCTAATTTGCTTCAGCTGGGATGTGTAAAATAAACACCACCAAGAGATGGGTTCTCGGTGTGATGCAACCATGGTGACAACTAATGAGCTGTCACAATAGCTGAGAGAGGAGATCATTAAATTGCAGCAAAGGGTAACAAACAAAAACTCATGTTACTGCAAAAGACTTACAGGATGACCTGATGAAGGCTGGGACAAATGTGTCCATAGATGATCACTTAAAAACCAAGGATTTTATAAAAGGAGTCTACAATGCATGGCACTATTTCTTTATTATTATTGTTTATGCATTTTATCACCTTTTTCTACTGACTTTAGCATATCTAATTACCCAATTGCATTAGGCTTTCTTTCTACTGATGTTGATCTCCACCCTGGTTGAGGAGAATTGAGTCTGACACATGCCCCTCTGACACGTGTGCAGTAGCCGACCACATCTTTTTACCTGCACGAGGCGAGTTCACATGCGGATCAGCTTTGCGTATGGAGAGACACACCCTGACCGTCTCTGTTCAGGCACCATCAATCAGCCAGCAGAGGTCATAATTGTATCAGTTATGAGGTCCCGTCCGGCTCCCACCCTGTATGAACAACAGCCAATCATTGTTCATGTAGGCGCCCAGCCTGCCAGATGGCAGAGCTAAGATGCATGCCACTGTTTACCAAGAAACACAAGAAGTGCCTATGATGTGTCTCAGAAAAGAAAGGCCAGACAAATGACCAGAAGAAGGTCAATCATGGCAATGAGTTAGTGATAATGTGGGGTCTTTCAGCTGGCACAAATGTCTTGGTCTTCTTAACAGTCTTGGTCATGTGACTGGCATAATTGATTCCCATTTTAATAAGGAATGTTTTTCTTTGGTGAAATTAATCCTAAGTGATAATTGGACTTTCCAGCAAGACAATGATCCCAATAATTAAATATTCCACAAAATAGTTTTTTTTTTCCAAATTGCTTGTTACATAAAAGGCAAAATGATGCTCCACAAGTTCTGAAGCTGGGGGTTAAATATAAGTGCACGTGGACATGTATTACATCAACTGTATATACAAACTGTGTAATGCCAGACTTTTTCTTATGGATGATATTATTTGGAGGGGTGAAATTATTTCTATTGTATAGCTGCCAGCTTAAATATATCCTTTATTTGCTTCCTCTGCATGCACGGTTCCATTAAACATGCTATGACTGTAGCTCATGTGATATTGCTGCTGTGATGACCATGGTAGGAACAGCCGAAGTAGTCTTGATGCCAAACAAAAGGTGTCAGAAAATAATTCATTCATATAAACATATGAATGAACACTTGATAGGATATAGTTACAAGTATGATTGCTAAGCTATGCTGTTTGTTTTGATACTCAGATTTGTTGACTTGAGTTGTGTTTTGAAGGACTTTTTGTGTTTGTCAAAACCAGTAAGAGGCGTGACCTTTGTGTCTGTGAAATCGTAGTAGTGGTAGCTCAAATGTTAAGTTACTGGATTAGTTATTTCGTGGCACTGTTGGGCCCTTAACTGGACTGCTTCCAATTACAATTAACAGGCTTTTTTGCTTAAAAGTGTTAAATTTAGCATCTAAAAGTGTTAAATGGCAGCAAAAATTTAAAGTAAGGTGGTGCAGCGGTAAAACACGGTAACACACCGAGCTGACATTTAGAACTCGTCAATTCGAAACTCAGCTCTGCCATCCGGCTGGGCTGGACGGCTATATGAACAACCGGAGAGGGACCTCATAACTGATACAATTACGACCTCTGCTGGTTGGTTGATGCCGCCTGCACAGAGTCGAGGAATAATGTGGACAGGATGTGGCTCTCCGTACACAAAGCTGATTCGCATATGAACTCGCCTCGTGCAGGTGAAAAGATGCAGTCAGCTGCTGAACACGTGTCTGAGGGGGCGTGTGTCAGTTTCACTCTCTTCAATCAGAAGTGGGGGTCAGCATCAGTAGAGAGGAAGTGTAATGCAATTGGGTAACTGAATACAACTAGATTGGGAGGTAAACTGAGAAAAATGCCATTTAAAAAAATGTAGTAATTATGATTTTTTTCTGTGAAACAAACAGGAATAGAGGCTAGGCACAGAGACTGTGGCCCACCAGTCTCAGTAAAGGAGGTTTAAACTAAGTGTCCATCACTCTTAGTGAAGGAGGTGTGGCATGTGTGTTTGTTAGATCCAATAAAAGATAGATTTTTTGAGTCCATGTCAGTTCCAGTAAAGAAAGCGTGTCCTATACGCCTATCAGTCCCAGTACATCAGATGTGGGCTTTGAGCTTGTTAGGTGCAATAAAGAAAGCATAGTTTGTGAGCGTATTAAAATATGTTCTTATCTTTCTTATTTATGTAAATTTTTCATTTATGTCCTGTAGCTAAACAGCGCTGCATTTTGTACTGCCAGTCCAAAGAGACTCGAGTGGTGGTGAACATGCAGGAGCTTGTGGAACCAGGCATCCGCTGCTCCTACAAAGACCCCTACAGTGTGTGTATGTATGGAGAATGTGAGGTGAGTCTCTTGCCATAAATATGTGACTGCTAAAGACGTTGTGACCTCCCATTTGCTGACAATGTTTCTCTCTCTTCAGAAAGTAGGCTGTGATAACTTGGTCGGCTCACCGCTTCAAGACGATAACTGTGGTGTGTGCGCTGGGGATGGAACTAGGTGCAAAACCCACAAGTTCAACTTCAACTTCACTAACAAGAAAGGTAAGGTCTTAATTTTAACATTTTGACTAGTATTGGTAGTAAATTGGTACAAAGGTTAAGGTACTTTGACTAAAGTTATCTTAGTAAACTATATAATTGTGCTGGAATCGTATTATAAATAACATATGGTTAATATAATGGCTTGGCATTTAGGTGTTATTAAAGTTCTTGAAGTTCCACGAGGAGCACGGCATCTCCTTATTCAGGAACTCAATGGAACATCACATATTTTGGGTAAGATTTATGCAGTGTCCTTTACAATGAAAAAGTAATACAATGTTTTGTAGAATACAATCTGTATATTAAATGTATAGAGCAAATTGATTGTAATAGCTTAACTTTACATTTGTGGTGATAATGCAAGTCTTTTTTTTATCTGTGTATGGGGTATTTGTTGGGGGTTGGAATAGAATGTATTAACTATTAATATGTCTGTCTAGATGTTGCTGTGATCAATTATTAATAAACAAGTTTTATAATTTGCTTAAATTAATCATTGTGGTAAGCTTTGTGACATTTGTCTAATAATATACAGTTATTTTCACCTATAGATGCAGTACATGTTTTTTTGTACTTCTGTGTTTTGTATATGTAAACCAAAAATATTGGGACAGGTGGTAAAATGCATAAAAAAAAACCAAGTATTTTTATTCAGTTAAAATCAGCATAAACAAGAGATATTAATGGTTTATCCTATCAGCTTCAGTATTTGATGCCTCTAATGTGAGGCCTATAAAGCTTTCCAGAACTGTTGGACAGGGGCTTTATATCACTGGAAGGTTTATCTCTTTAAAAACTTAAGCAGGCAATGTTATTACAATCATGAAAAAGTCAGGATTTGCATCTTTGCAAGAAACTGCATGAGCTAATAATCCACCAGCTTAGAAGATTGTTTCCTAATCTATGATTGATTATATTATTGAAAGTCCATTGTATTAATATAATAATAAATATCTGTCTAATTGTTTCACTTGTAAAACAAATTGGTGAGAAACGATGGTACACTGACTTACCACAAAGCCGATTCTGGACCCAAGTGCAGTGGCTGAACAGAATCAGCAGAAGACACATATATTAGACACACTAGAGTAGCACTAATGGGCGCTAGAGCCCTTGAAACATGATTTGAAATTATGAATGTGCACAGAGGGTGTTATCCAGTGACATAAAAGTTATTTAAAGTATAATTAACTGGCAAATTTGCATTACTGTTCCACACGACATAGGTGTGGTAAAATGTTGACATACAATTATTATTGACATACAAATGTTGACAGAAGTAATATACTTCTTTTAATTTAATTGTGCAGCTGTGAAGAACAAAGCATCTGGTGATTTCTTCCTGAACTCTCATGGAGATTTTCCAGAGACCCGTTCAGTCATTGAAAAAGGGCTAGAGTGGGAGTACGAGAACAAAAACAATAAGGACACCATTCAGACCAGTGGACCTCTGAAAAATGATGTTGTTGTCATGGTAAACACAAACATAGTTCTACAAATTTTTTGGGGTACCAGTTTGTTTAACACATCTTTGTCTTAACATTTTATTGTTATTTTACGAGGTCTGTACAACCTTCCTTTAGTGGGAAAAAAAGTAATTATTATTTTATATACACCAATCAGGCATAACATTATGTGTTGTGTTTTTGCTGCCAAAACAGCCCTGACCCGTCGAGGCATGGACTCCACTAGACCCCTGAAGGTGTGCTGTGGTATCTGGCACCAAGATTTTAACAGCAGATACTTTACCTCCTGTAAGTTGTGAGGTGGGGCCTCCATGGATTGGACTTGTTTGTTCAGCACATCCCACAGACGCTTGATTGGATTGAGATCAACCATTTTTGCTTTGTGACATGGCACATTATCCTGCTGACAGAGGCCACAGCAATCAGGGAATACCGTTTCCATGAAAGAGTGTACATGGTCTGACACATACCACCTACCTAAGCATTGTTGCAAAGTAACATCCACATGGATGGCAGGACCCAAGGTTTCCCAGCAGAACATTGCCCAAAGCATCACACTGCCTCCGCCGGCTTGCCTTCTTTCCATAGTGCATCCTGGTGCCATGTGTGTGCCAGGTAAGTGATGCAAACGTACCTGGCCATCCACGTAAAGTAAAAGAAAATGTGATTCATCAGACCAGGCCACCTTTTTCCATTGCACCACTTTTGATAGATACTGACCACTGCAGACCGGGAACACCCCACAAGAGCTGCAGTTTTGGAGATGCTCTGACCCCGTCGTCTAGTCATCACAATTTGGCCCTCGTCAAACTCGCTCAAATCCTTACGCTTGCCCATTTTTCCTGCTTCTAACACATCAACTTTGAGGATAAAATGTACACTTGCTGGCTAATATATCCCACCCACTAACAGGTGCCGTGATGAAGAGATAATCAGTGTTATTCACTTCACCTGTCAGTGGTCATAATGTTATGTCTGGTCGGTGTATTTTTAGTGAATATATCCACTTTAGATTTACATGTTACTTTAATTTCCTTCGGGATCAATAAAGTATCTATCTATCTATCTATCTATCTATCTATCTATCTATCTATCTATCTATCTATCTATCTATCTATCTACAAACATAATGTATAAGCAGAATTAACAAAAAGAAAAGGAAACAATAGTTACACTAAAAACAATAATCAGTGAGCTGCACAAAATCCCTAAATCTGGAAAGATGAGTCTGATTTTAAAGAGTCAGAAGAGTCTGTTAATATAGTACAATACTTTTTTACAAGGTGAAGGTGCCTGTGTGGCATTTTGAATTAAACTGATATAAGTCAACTGCCAAAAGAAATTGGTCAAAACGGCAATGCTGTGAAAGTATTTTCTACTGTAGATGTCTTAAAGCTGCAGTTGCCACCAACACTAGATGTTTTTCCCTATTAATTTTATTTTTTGATATAAGCTATGATTATGAATATATACAAACCCAATAAAAAAAAAAAAGTTGGGACCATGGGTAAAATGCAAATGAGATTAGAAAGCAGTGATTTGTAAACTGTTTAATTAAAAACAAAACAAAGAAGACATATTAAATATTCCAAAAAAGTTAGTGTATGGCAAATTAGGACCATGCAAAAACAGTGATGCTGTTTACACACTTTTATCCATAAAAAATACACTGTAATGTGCACATTAATTTGTTTGTTAGATCCGGATGCATGGCTCAGCACAAGTAAAGGTGTCAATTAAATACATTACTGACAATGACAAGCCAAGTGATGGTGCTAGTGAGAACAACATGGTGCCTGACTATGCAGTGCCATACTCCTGGGTGGTGAAGAAATGGACCCCATGCTCCAAGACCTGTGGTGCAGGTATGATATCCTAACACCACACATATACAGTGACTTTCATTGCTAGTGTATTACTTAGGGTATCTCTGACTTTGTTAGTTTTAAACAGTTAAACAATCTATGATTATTAATATCTATATTTTTTATTTTTTTTAATTCAAAGTTAAACCCCTCTACATCCCAATTAAAATCAGAATATATCAAAAACCCTACTGCCAACCAATAAGACCAGGTGACTAGACTGCTTGAAATAACATTCAGCATTGTCCCAAACTACATTTAACAAAACTAAACAACAAAAAATAGTGCACGACCCATTAGGTTGTAGTACTTATTTACTATTCAGGATACTGTATGCAGTCATACAAATTTTGTTTTATGCATTTTCTCCCCTTTTTCTCCCAACTTTAGTGTATCCAATTACCCAATCGCATTATGCCTTCTCTAAACTGATGTTGATCTTCACTCTGACTGGGGAGAGCCGTGACTAAAACACGCCCCCTCCGACATGTGTGCAGTAGCCGACTGCATATTTTCACCTGCACGAGGCGAGTTCATATGAGGATCAGCTTTGTGTATGGAGAGACACACCCTGATCCTCTTTATCCCTTGTCTCTGTCCCAGCCAGCAGGGATCGTAATTGCATCAGTTATGAGGAATCCTCGTCCGGCCACCACCCTGTATGAACAACAGCCAACAGTCGCTGTTCATGTAGGCCCCCAGCCTGCCGGATAGCGGAAATGCTTTAGTCTTTTAGCAACTTAGCAGGCTGGGGGTGGCTAAATAGAAACAACTGTAGTCTAAAGTCCACTCTACTTTTGGGTACAAAAGTAAATGCACTTTGAGTGTTCAGTTTATTAATTACTGTATGGTCAAAGGCTGTGCATAATAAACTGCTGTGTGTGTGTGTGGTTTGTGTGTAAGGCACACAGATGACCCGCTATGGCTGCCGGAAAAATTCTGAAATGAGGCTGGTGCATCGACGCTTTTGTGAAAAGCTGAGGAAGCCTTCAGTAATGTACAGAGACTGTTACATACGGGAATGTGCTCAACCTATGTACGTATGTGTATAAAAATGTGAAGTCTGCTCCAGAATTTATGGAGCAAATGGTACAGATGGATAACAAAAGATCTTGAAAATGTCTGTGTGGCTATTTAGCTCAGTCTCAAACTAAAAATATTTTAAATCACACTAAATATATTTTAGTAAATAGAATTTAAAGAAATGGCTAGCAAAAATAGGATAGGGGAGGAATCTGGTATGGTCTTGGGAAAAATAGTCTACACAGTGTGCCTGTGGTCAACAAACATTTATTATGTTGGCAGAGACAGGTTTCAAGCCAGGTCCATGGGGTGCTTTACATATCAAATAAATCCAACTATAATAGTTGCTTAGGTGACACAGCCGTATGTAGTGCTAGCCCTGGGATACAGGGTTTGAATTTAAAAAACGAACTACATTAGTTTTCTACATACCAACAGCATCATACCAACTTTTTAATGCCATCAGCAAAAATGTTTTTGGTTGAGCGCGTAGCCACTGATGCACCACTGCTTTCACATCATCATCACATGAAAATCTTCTTCCCCTTAAAGCTTCTTTGAGCGTCCAAAAAGGTGGAAATCAGATCGCACTAAATCCAGACACACAAGTCCCTCAGACACGACCAATTACTGCTACTGAATCTCCAGTAGTAGTCGGCCGGTTGGGTGTCTGCATTCAGAAAATATTAGCTGGGGTGGTTGGGGGTGTTTGCACCCAGTGATTCCCACCCTGACCAGGATAAAGCAGTGGCATAAATAAAATACATTTTATATATATAAATAAATGGTGGTCCATCCTTAATTGCAAGATGTTTCATACATAGCAATGTCAATTTGCTTGTGGATTTATCTCCTTGCCACAAAAGCAACTCCTTCTGTCCTGTGTCTTGTCAAGGCGCTGACATGAGCAGCCTCTGGCTGGCTAATTTGGAATCTAGTTTTGAAACCCTGCATTTAATTTATGGATAATGTTTTAAGATTGTTTTGCTTTATCAAAATCTAGCATGTTTGTTTTGCTTAAGTGCTTACATTCATTCCTGCCATAGTAAGATATATCAATGCTAACAGGAGTCATTAATGTTATTCCTATTGGTGTTCATGTGATTCATAAATGAAAAGTAGAAATCCATTCTTATGGATTGAACATCATCTAGAAAACAAGTAAATAATCTTCTCTTGGTTTCCCCAGTGTGCAAGCATGTAATGGGCAATGGGCATGTAATTATAGTGTCTGTTTTTTATGAATTTACACCAGTTGATTGACTTTTCTTTTTTTCTCCGTTTGAAAGCACAGTGAATTATATTTGTGTGTGTGTGTGTGTGCATGTGTATTGTAGTTGGGTGGCTGGAGAGTGGGGGGAGTGCAGTAAGACCTGTGGTCGATTCGGGACCCAGACTCGGTCAGTGCGGTGTGTTCAACCACTCGGAGACGGAAAGTTCAAATCGATCCGGAGTCGATACTGCAGCGATGAACGACCTGAGGCAAGACGCGAGTGCAACCGCATGCTCTGTCCTGCTGAGTGGAAACTTGGCCCATGGTCACAGGTGCAGTAGCACACCCATACACATGCACACACAGTAGGGTTGTAATTTAATAATTTTAAAATATAAGATTATTATTAAATTATTATAATTATTAAATTGTAATCCAATCAGTAGATTGGCCCATGCCCACATGGTTGCACCTGCCTTCAAGCTTGTCAGGGTGTTTGATAGCAATTAGCCAATGAGTGCTTCAGCATGTGTTGCTGAGATTCTGCTTTGGAACTGTACTGCAAGGATGGAACTCCTTTGGCACATTTTTCCAATAAATATTTACTTAGCTGGTGTTTTCATTATGGTGGTAAATAGCTGTTGACTACACTGGTCCAGTATCTTTAAAAGATGTTTAATTGGGTTGATTCTGCGGGTAGCACTGTTGCCTCACAGCAAGAAGGTCCTGGATTCGATCCCCAGGTGGGGCGGTCCTGTGTGGCGATTGCATGTTCTTTCCGTATCTGCAGGGCTTTCCTCCGGGAGCTCCGGTTTCCTCCCACAGTCCAATAACATGCAAGTGAGGTTAATTGGAGATTATTGTCCATGACTGTGTTTGACATTAAACTTGTGAACTGATGAATCTTATGTAATGAGTAACTACCGTTTCTGTCATGAATGTAACCAAAGTGTGTAAAAACAGACGTTGTAAAAAGTGTGTAAAAAAGGACGTTAAAATCCTAATAAATAAATACTGGGATATTACACATTATCAAGAGAAACATATTTAGATAAATTTGCCAAGCAAATAGAATTAAATCTAAAAACAAGTCCAAACATGAAGCCAAAAAATTTCCAAGACTGATTTCCCAAAAATAAGAAGCTGAAGGTGATTGCATTGCATATCTTCTGATTTTAACCACTTTTAATATTCGTAGGAGCTATATAACTTTGGGAATTTTTAATAGTATTCATTTTTATGTCTGAATACGTGTTTCGTCTTTAGATTTTAAGTAGTTTTGCTTATTCATAGATATAGTACTTTTTAGTTAATATTTAAGGTACAATGTCAAAAGACGTTTACTTATACATGTGAAGTAAATATAAGTTTTACGCAAATTCAACAACACCAATGAGCTGGAACACATTTAAGATTGCAGTCCTACCAACAACACAGAAAAAAACATATGTGTTTATATGATTACATTTAAATTTAAAGTTGATTTCCAAAAAGCAATACACATCAAATTACCACCTTATAGTGTGATACAATTGAACTTTGAATAAATATATAACTGCTTCATGCATACTACACAAAACTGTTAAAGCATCTGCTTCATAGCTCAGTAAGTCTGAATCTGAATAGTGATGTGCAAAGTTTTATCTTCAGCCAACATGTGCAGAATTTTTCTCTGAATATAGCTCTTAGATTACATCACGGTGGCTAAGTGGGTAGCACTGTCGCCTCACAGCAAGAAGGTCCTGGGTTCAATCCCCCAGGTGAGGCGGTCCGGGTCTTTTCTGTGTAGAGTTTGCATGTTCTCCCCGTGTCTGCGTGGGTTTCCTCCGGGTACTCCGGTTTCCTCCCACAGTCCAAAGACATGCAGGTGAGGTGAATTGAAGACACTAAATTGTCCAAGACTGTGTTTGATATAACCTTGTGTGAACTGATGTATCTTGTGTAATGAGTAACTACCGTTCCTGTCATGAATGTAACCAAAAGTGTAAAACATGAGGTTAAAATCCTAATAAACAAACAAACAAACTTAGATTACAGTATGAGACCGCTCTGGTATAGTCCTGATGATTTTTAGATTAGAATTGTTCTAAGATTTTGTGTGTTTGTATGTGCAGTGTTCTTTGACATGTGGTAACGGGACCCAGGAAAGGCAGGTGCTCTGTCACACTAGTGATAACGCTATCGGACTCTGTCTGGAATCAAAACCTGCAGCACAAAGAACCTGCAGCATTGAGCCATGCCCAAGTGAGTCCCTATTTTTTTTTACTCCACAGGATGTGCAGCATGTAGGGATGTACTCAGTAAATACCTAGCATTAAATTTCTATTGTATTTTCAGTGAATTGTGAAGAAAACACGCTACAGTTTAAATGGTTACAGTGGATTCAGAAACTATTTAGGCCCCCCTTGACTTTTTTTTTTTTTTTTTTACACACCTTTGTTTTTTTTTTTTGTTTTTTTAATTTTTCTCCCAATCTAGTCATATCCAATTACCCGATCAGCTTTGTGTATGGAGAGCCACACCCTGATCAGCGCATTATTTCTCGACTCCGTGGAGGCGCCATCAATCAGCCAGGAGAGGTCGTAATTGCATCAGTTATAAGGTTCCTATCTTGCTCCCCACACTGTATGAACAACAGCCCATCGTTGTTCATGTAGTCGCCCAGCCCAGCAGGATGGCAGGGCTGAGATTCAAAATGATGTGTTCGAAATGTCAGCTCTGGTGTGCTAGCGTGTTTTACCGCTGCGCCACCTGAGCGGCTACACACCTTAGTTTGTTGTAGAGTTGATCTTTCATAAAAAAAATTATCACCCATAGTGACAGGCTTTCGGCTTATCCATTATTCCATTATATCCAATTATATCATAATCTGTGGCACTAAAGATTATGATCAACTGCACACTGTTTGCTTTAATTATTGTTAAGATGTGTTGATTCTTTTTTGTTTAGAAACATGAAAAGCTTTGGAAGAAAATGTTTTCACTTTGTCATGGGTGACAAGGTGCTCACTGTTGTGCGCTAACCAGTTTTAACCAGTGTGCATACCACAAACATAGACATTTTAATATAGGTCAATAGTGACTTTAAAAGGATGTTTATGGTCAGCAACAATACTCAGAAAGGATGTGGTTGGCACCCAGGTAACTTTGTAGTTCTACAGTTACTGACTGTAGTCCATTTATTTCTCTGCATGCTTTGTTAGCCCCCTTTCATGCTGTTCTTCAATGGTCAGGACTCTACAGAGCAGGTAATATTTGGGTGTTGGATCATTCTCAGCACTGCAGTGACACTGACATGGTGGTGGTGTGTTAGTGTGTGTTGTGCTGGTTGAGTGGATAAGACACAGAAATGCTGATGGAGTTTTTAAACACCTCACTGTCCCTGCTGAACTGAGAATAGTCCACCAACCAAAAATATCCAGCCAACAGCGCCCCGTGGGCAGCATCCTGTGACCACTGATGAAGGTCTAGAAGATGACCAACTTAAACAGCAGCAATAGATGAGCGATCGTCTCTGACTTTACATCTACAAGGTGGACCAACTAGGTAGGAGTGTCTAATAGAGTGGACGGTGAGTGGACACGGTATTTAAAAACTCCAGCAGCGCTGATGTGTCTGATCCACTCATACCAGCACAACACACACTAACAAACACACCACCACCATGTCAGTGTCACTGCAGTGCTGAGAATAATCCACCACCTAAATAATACCTGCGCTGTGGTGGTCTTGTGGGGGTCCTGACCATTGAAGAACAGGGTGAAAGCAGGCTAAAAAAGTATGTAGAGAAACAGATGGACTACAGTCAGTAATTGTAGAACTACAAAGTGCTTCTATATGGTAAGTGGAGCTGATAAAATGGTGTGGAAACAAGGAGGTGGTTTTAATGTTATGGCTGATCAGTGTAAGTGGAACCTGTTGAACATTATCTGTCTCAAATATCTGCCTTTGAGATGCTTTTCTGGTGAAGAGTGCTACAGTATTTAACCTGCAGAACTGTCTAGAACTGGTTTCTGGCTTTTACACCCTTTATGTTTCAGATCACGTGTTTTTCAACATTCTGATGAAACATTCAGAATTAAACATTAGAGAAGCTTATAACTCATGCCTTCATGTTTTTATGCATTTTACTGCTGCCACACAAGTGGTGATCAAATAATAAGTTTAATAAGCTGCTGTAGAGTAGAGTAAAGGTGGGGATTAGCATTCAAGCATAATTTTTTTTTTCCATAAGTTATGGAAATCAAAACTCACATTAATATAGAAACACAGGAAAGGAGATTAAAAACATGGTACCTGCTAAACTATCAGTAGCTACTTATTATGCTCAGGTGGGATTCACATGCTTCTCAGTGTTGTGCAAAGCTTTAACTAAATCCTCTACTGCAAGTGCTTCTATTTGCTAACATGTAACATGCATGTAAACATGTATTTATTTATTAATTGCTCTTCATGTAAACATAACCACTGACATTCTCTTAACCTCTCTCTGTCTTCCTCTCTCTCTCACTTTAGAGGGCATGTCTGACTTCAACACTCACGGCAACTTCCTGATTCAGTGGCTGTCTCGTCATGACCCTAAGTACCCAGTGCAGAGGTTCTCAAGTAAAGCATCTCTGTCAAGCCAAGCTGTGGCAATCTCCTCTTTCTTCTCTTGTGGCTGGAGCGTCGCCCTCTTTCTTCTGTCCTTCCTTCTGCTAGCCAAATACCCCTGATCAGCGGGCCATGCTACACTTTCTCTCTCTCTCCCCTGGTGGTGGTCCTGTTTTCTCCGGGGTTCTCTGACAGAGGGCGATTTCTGAATTTTGTCACTCGCTCTGTCTATCTCTCTTTCTCTCTCCATATCTCTTTCTTTGTCTCCCTCTCTCTCCTTTGTGGAGCTCTGTGTTATGAACGCTGACCAGTTAGAAATCGTGGAACAAATCGTAATGAAAAAAATAATGTGAAGGAGAATGTTTGAGGGGGCGTTTTGGCATTTCGAGAGCTCTTGAGTGCTGAGGATTACTTGGGATGGAGATTTGTGATTGGCTGCCCGTCGTGTGCTGCTTTTTTGCCATTTGGCGACGGCAGCCTGTGCTGCAGGTGCAAGGAGGAAAGATGACTAAAGCTTTATTGTGAATGTGAACTCGTCACAATGAGGTATAAAAATGTGCTAAATGCTCATTTAATCTGAGTTGAGTCTTAAAAAGGAACAAAGATGAAAGATTAAACTGTAAACAATGGAGGTACTGTTGAAGCACCGTGCCACGTTACATACAGTACATGTGGGCGTCTGATGGTGCAGATTAGGTGGAAGGTCCAGGTGAAAAAACAGGGTCGCTTTAAGGCACACGATTTAATGCCACACCACCTCATTCTCCATTCTCTCAGACTGTTAAAGAAAACATTCAATAAATGCAGCTTATTTGTGCTTGCTATCTTTAAACATAAATATATTTGTACTTATATAACTATAAATCTATATGAATATCAATAATATAAATGAATAATGTTTTACCATTAATAAGCTGTAGCTTATTTGCCTACTCTTTGACTGCTATCAATCGCTTTAATTCTTGACTGTTATGTGTATTTTTTAATTGATTTTACATGAATACAAAACTAGTATTTAATAAACATGTCAAGTTATGGGGGGTAAAGGTCGACCTTTATTATGCAGGACTTGCTCAGCCAGTTGCCTCTTCATTTTTACAATGACATTTTGTCAACATTGGTCATCATCAATTTTTCTTTATTTCTCAGGCAAATGTCACACCCGTCACTCATTAACAGTGAAAAAAGTGTGCATTAATAAGTGTGTGTTTGTGTGTATGTGTGTGAATATGAGTGTTTGTGTTTCTTAGTTACTATATGAAAATACCTCATACACTTTCTTCTCCATCCATTTTTAAGAAACTGAGTGTGAGAACAATGCCTTACACTGGATTTGAATGTATTAGCATTTTTATCTGTGAAAGTATGGCTTTACTCATAAGAACTGCATCGTATTGTTACGTCTCATTTTATCATGTCACACGAACCAGAGGCAGCTTCTACTGAACCTAACAGAACCAAGCAAATCGAACTACATTACAAAATACATGCCACACACCTGAAATGCTGGCAAGTGGGTTTAGGGAAGGACTAATACATCTTTTAACACTAGTATTGTGAATCACACATTTCTGTTGTGACTATGTAGCGAGCTATCTGAAGTTTCGTGCTAAATGCAGTGGGGCGAAGCCAGACCTCACAGTGCGAACTTGTATATAAAATGTTGGTGTTGACTGTATTTAATAATGTTTATGACTGTTAATTCTTTACTTCTCAGAAAAAAAAGGTTCATATTATATCCCATGAGTAACTGTCGGTTACTTTAATCAGTCTCGGCTGGCTAATGTGGGGAAAATATTCAGATGGACTTTACGTGCACTGCATCTATATGCACTTTGATTTATCAGGGAAACTTTATTAATGTTTTGTAAATGTTTAATATAAACATATCTCTCTCTCTAAATATATATACATATATAATATATATATATATAAATCTATATATGACACTTATGTGTGCCATGACAGTAATCACATCATCTTTGAAATATTGTATTTTATTTAACCAATAATTTATTTTTGTGACTCTTGGTTGAATCGCCAGTAAATCGACTGGTCTCAAAGTAAATGAAGTGTTTTACCAAAGTTACTGTGAACTTGTACCTTTCAAAACAGTCAATTTATTTTTCATAATAGATCAACTCTATATCTCTATATTTATTGGGGGGAGTGCATCTCACTGTTTAAGTTTTTGTCATGAACTGCAAAAGTAGGAATAAAAAATGTGTTCTAAAAAGAGATGACTGGCTTTTCTATGTGAATTTCACACAATGTAACTATTGTACTGAGCTAATTTTTTGTAAAATATATTTACAAACCCCATTTCAAGAGAAACTGACAGTCTGTTTTCAATGTTTTCACTGATTAACTTAATTGTATGTTGCCGTCGTCTAATTCTGCACTTTATGCTGCATCATACACCGATCAGCCATAATATTAAAACCACCTCCATGTTTCTACACTCACTGTCCATTTTATCAGCTCCACTTACCATATAGGAGCACTTTGTAGTTCTACAATTACTGACTGTAGTCCATCTGTTTCTCTGCATACTTTATTAGCCTGCTTTCACCCTGTTCTTCAATGGTCAGGACCCCCACAGGACCACTACAGAGCAGGTATTATTTAGGTGGTGGATCATTCTCAGCACTGCAGTGACACTGACATGGTGGTGGTGTGTTAGTATGTGTTGTGCTGGTATGAGTGGATCAGACACAGCATCACTGCTGGAGTTTTTAAATACCGTGTCCACTCACTGTTCACTCTATTAGACACTCCTACCAAGTTGGTCCACCTTGTAGATGTAAAGGCAGAGACGATCGCTCATCTGTTGCTGCTGTTTGAGTTGGTCATCTTCTAGACCATCAGTGGTCATAGGATGCTGCCCACGGGGCGCTGTTGGCTGCATAAATTTTTGGTTGGTGGACTATTCTCAGTCCAACAGTGACAGTGAGGTGTTTAAACTTCGTCAGCATTGCTGTGTCTTATCCACTCATACCAGCACGATACACTCTAACACACCACCACCATGTCAGTGTCACTGCAGTGCTGAGAATGATCCACCACCCAAATAATACCTACTCTGTAGTGGTTGGGAGAGTCCTGACCATTGAAGAACAGCATGAAAGGGGGCTAACAAAACATGCAGAGAAACAGATGGACTACAGTCAGTAATTGTAGAACTACAAAGTGCTTCTATATGGTAAGTGGATCTGATAAAATGGACAGTCAGTGTAGAAACAAGGAGGTGGTTTTAATGTGATGGCTGATCAGTGTACATTTTCAATAGATGACAGATCCTGAATGCAGGCAGGCCAGTCTAGCACATGCATTATGTGTCTGTGAAGTCATGTTAGCGTGTGTAGAATGAGGCCTGGCATCGTCTTGCTAAAATATTCATGGATGTTGTGGGAAAGGCATTGCCTTGACGGCAGCATGTGTCACTCATAGGGTGGTTGTAGCTAAGTGGTCAGGGTACTGGGCTAGTAATCATAAGGTTTGCCACTGCCAAATTGCCACTGTTAGGCCCTTAAACAAGGCCCTTGACACTCAATTGCTTAGACTGTATTCAGTCATATTTGTAAGTCGATTTGAATAAAAGCGTCCACTAAATACTGCAGATGTAAATGTGTGGACTAATCTGACCACGGCCCGTTTCCCCTGTCTTTTGGGCGGTATAAGATGAGCTCCTGCACAGAATTGATGTATGGCTTTCTTTTTGTGAAACAAAGCTTCAGGTTGTGTTTCTTACTGCAGCAGTGGAATGTGTTAAGTGACAACGGTTTTTTGAAGTACTCTCAAGTCCTTCTGGCTATATTCTCGAGCCCATATGCAATTTTGCATTAAGAAATGTTATTTTTGAATTGATTCAATCCTTTCCTAAAGTTTGACACAAAATGGTAAGCCACAACCCATCCTTTGGTGGAGTGTCCTTTTATACCCGATCATGTTTCCCTCACCCATTACCATTTCATCTGCTTATTGTGTAATGCTGTAACTTCAATATAAGTTTTTACTCCTATTTTCTCTGTCCCAACTCATTTGGAGTTTGTTGCAGGTATTTTGATCAGTGAAAACACTGGAAACCTTTTCTTTCTACTTTTATCAGTTTAAATAAAGTAAATAAAAATTTATGTAGATGAACAAATCACAGATTCATCTTTTTTATTGCAACATGTCTCAAACTGTTTTTGGAAGTGGGGTTTGTAAATTATCTTGGACATTCATATAGCTTTGGAAAAATTAGGAGAACATTCCAAATTTTAGATTAGCATCTTTACATGTATGGCAGCCATTTCATTTCAAAGTTGAACTGCAGCAGAATGCAGTAGAACCAGGACCTACATGAATGCAAAGGACCTATTGAATGCAGTAAGACCAACTGGGTGGCAAAAATAGTGCTAACAGTGCCTTAAAAAGAACTGGACTCTCCACTGCCTGGTATAATCTCCAACTTATTAGAATGTTACTTAACAACCATAGAATTACACCACCTGACCAACAAAAAGAATGGCAAATAGTGGATGGTTCAAACCAGGCTCCTAGGGGCAGGGCTGAAGTCATGCTAAGCTTGAAAAAAGCATTTCATTGATGAGGCTGTAAGGATTGGATAAGTCCAATTCTCAGCTTGGCTCAACACCTTATACTGACTAATGGTTACAGAAAGACCAGGGCTGACCTACAAGACAGAATGTCTCGTTCTGTGCCACTGTGAAATTTCATGTTTCCTTCTGCTCTGCCAATGACCCACATCCCTGATTTTCCCCCAGTAAAACAATGCTAAATAAATATATATATTTTTTTAATGTGGGAGAAATGTTGTTTCTATAATAATACCAAAATGGTCATTTTACTCAAACAGACATTTTTTGCAGCAGTTTGTTAATTTTTTTTTCCAGATTTCTATATTTTTCATTTTAATTAAAATGTGTCCTGATTATATAAACATTGTTAATAATTTATTAAGAACAGCTTAGTTATTAGCTGTCATTCTACAAAAAAAAGTGAGAATTGAGTTTGTGAGAAAGAGAGTTTCTTTAAGACACAGGGAAGAGCTAAACTCTCAAAAATGTGTTATCGCAAGCCGCTCAGGTGGCGCAGCAGTAAAACACGCTAGCACACCAGAGCTGACATTTCTAACTCACCGGTTCGAAACTCAGCTCTGCCATCCAGTTGGGCAGCTACATGAACAACGACTGGCTTGTTGTTCATCATAGGGTAGGATAAGCTGGATAGGCACTCCTCATAACTGAGCGAATTATGACCTCTGCTGGCTGGTTGATGGCGTCTGCATAGAGTAGAGGAATAATGTGATCAGGGTGTGGCTCTCCGTGCACAAAGCTGATCCGCATGTGAACTCACCTAGTGCAGGTGAAAAGATGCAGTCGGCTACTGCACACGTGTCGGAGGGGTTTGTGTCTTGCTCTCCTCAATCGGGCCGGGGGTCAGCTCCAGTGGAGAGAAAGCATAACACAATTGGGTAAAAATTGGACACGCTAAAATCGGGAGAAAAAGGGAGAAAATGCATAAAAAATTTGTCATTGCTAACAAGAATGGTCTACAGACTTTGTGGAGTTTGCATGTTCTCCCTGTGTCTGCGTGGGTTTATTCTGGGTGCTCCGGTTTTCTCACACAGTCCAAAAACATGCAAATGAGGTGAATTGGAGACACTAAATTGTTTATGACTGTGTTCGATATAACCTTGTGACCTGAATCTTGTGTAATGAGTAACTACCGTTTCTGTTGTGGATGTAACCAAAAGGTGTAAAACATGACGTTAAAAATACAAATAAACAAACAAACATACATACATGGTTTTGTGGAATAATAATAGTTTTTTTTAAAGCTCTAGCATTAAACATTGTTTTACTGTTAACATAGTTCAATCTGATTGTAAATCTTGTGTAATCTCTATTGCTGTTATTTCACTGATTTGATATTTTATTTTATGGGTCATTCCTACAATTCGGTGCCTTTTGTGTCCCTAGTACTGATCATTGTATTTATTAAGTAAAATTTAAACAATACAATTTTCTAAACATCTTTCAAATACTAAACACAATGTTTTCTACCCCCCCCCCCCCCCCCCCCCCAAATAAAACTACTGTGTACATACTGTTTTTATCTCTTATATACCAGAGGTTTTCCCCTGTCCCCAGTGCTGTTTATTCTGATTTAGTGATGGATATATGAGGTTTAATCATGAAAATTCAAAAGTCTTTCAATACTGTTTAAAAGGTTTGCTTTAGTCCCCTTTTCTTTATGATTTTCATGTTATTGCTGATAAGGGTTTTTCACACGTCCCTCAAGTTGCTGTCCACCCTGTTATTTCTTACTACTGTCTCTTAAAATAAAGAACTGTTTTGCATACTGACATCATTTCCTGGCATTCACATGATCTTTTTGGAGGGAAAACAACTGTGGAAGATGAGTGGCTAACTCCTCATTTTAATGTTTTTTTTTTCCCACATTTTATCCTAAAAGTCTTATATGGTCAACCATAACATGTCCACCCTGTTATGGGATATATGAGAAAAAGCAATACGATTTGATCATTTTAAAAATTATTACACTAAAAAGCAGAGAATTCTTTGTCTGAATTCACTTTTATTTAATGGCTAATTCTATGTCAGAATGTCCACCCTGCTATGGTCCACCCTGCTATGGTCCACCCTGTTACGACCTAATACATAACAGGCTGGACGTCACAGTGTATATGACGTTCGTGTGTAATTTAGCTTGACCAATATTAGTTTGGAAAAGTATAACACATCCTTTTTATAATAAACCATGAAAAACAAATTAAAACAGTGTTTCATTTTCAAAAAGTTTTAAGGTCCAAAAGGCACCCAATCCCAGAAATGACCCTTATATGTAGGAAATATTTTTGCCCCCCCATCATTATTTCTTCTATTTTTGGATATTTGTCATACTTGATTTTCAGATTTTTAAACGAAAATTATTATAAAACCAAGACAACCTAACTTAACAAATCAGCATTTTATTGCTTTAATAAAGTGATGAAAACATTGACTGACTTTGTGTAAAAAAGAGACGTAGCAGCAGCAACAACATCAAGCAACTAAATGAATCAGAAATCTCAAATTCGTCTTTAACTTTAAGGTTTAATAGAAAACAGTTAGTAATATAGCTGTTTTAGATTGCTTAAGGAACCTCTGTCTCTGTTTCTGCACTTATTCCGCTGCCCTGCTGAATGTAGTATTCCATTGTTTCTACATTTTCAATAAACGCATTTTCACCCAGTCTGTTCTCTGTATTCTGCTTTGTTACAGAACCGCGATGCAACACTGACCGCTCTTTTTTTTGCACCATGGACATTCTGCAGCAGTACTGCAAACAGCCAGCCTTCCAGCGCATCTGCTGCAAATCCTGTAGCACAAATGCAACTAATACAGCTCCTTTTGTGGAGCCTCGGCAAACTATACCAACACTGGTCTCGAGGAAGCACTCCAACTCGACAAGTAACCCCAACTTAACGATGAAAATCACCTCACCTGGTGTTAATAGATTCACTAGTACCACTACAGCAACCAGTTTATTTAACACCACATGGGCATATACACCATTTGCAACAGTCGAAGCTACAACTCCAAGCATTTCTGCAGCGCCAACCAAAATTACAATCTATACAGAAACCAGTGCATTTAGCACAGATGGAACCAATAGTGGTATTGTCGCCAAAAACGAGGAATATTACAACCTGGAGACCAGCACCGCACAGAACTTTAATGAACCTCAAGCTGGCAGTGGTGCCCATTCTGAGGAGGATGAACCTGCAACCCAAGCCAATCAGAATGATAATACAATTACTTTAGGTTGGCATGAGGCAGCAACAGTTATTGAAACCAGCAAATCAGTAATACTGACAACACCAGTGCCAATCAATGACAAAATATTTCAACATGAAGAAACAATAGAAACATTATTAATCACAGAGCCAAGCACGACAATGCAAATCATCACAATGCCTACCACAATGACCACATCAACAGTTACCTGGCCACCCAACCGAGAAGAAGATAACAATGCCATTGAGGTTCCCTTCCAGACTGTCAACATAGAAAATGATTTGCCAGAGAACAATATAATTCTGAGGAAAAGCCGTGTATTCTTGCGTGAAAGAACACGCAACAAACGCATTCAGGAGCTGCTTGAGGAAAAGAGAAACTATTTACGCAGAATAAAAAGAGGTGAGGGTGTTTGAGCCTGCTTTCTCTTATTGAGACAAACAACCCTTTAAAATCCATCTTGGTGCTTGGGTCAAGTACTGGAAATCTGTATGCTTTCTACAATCACTTTACATTACAGAGAAAACTGACCTTTTT
Source organism: Trichomycterus rosablanca (assembly GCF_030014385.1). Classification (NCBI taxonomy): domain Eukaryota; kingdom Metazoa; phylum Chordata; class Actinopteri; order Siluriformes; family Trichomycteridae; genus Trichomycterus; species Trichomycterus rosablanca. Next base: position 22,924,548 of record NC_085995.1, read on the forward strand.
TGTGTAGCAAAACCACTAGCAAATGTTTGCACAGTTGCTTTAAGCACAGTGTTTTCATATGATTAATTCTGGGTAATTTTTCAGGGCAAAATTTAATTCCCACGGCAAATATTATTATTCTTATTTTTTTTTTTTAGTATAAGTATTATTCCACGTTTTTGTCCTGCTTTTTCTTTTGTCAATTTCCCCACTAAAACGTCCACCCCATTGATGACATCATGGCTTGTATACAGCTTTTAGATTTTAGCATTCACATCTATTCACCCACCACACCTATTTGTATCCCAGTTGTTTCAACTCACACTCATTTATTTCTATTTTTCCCCCACATCTGTTGTTCCTCTCATTCACTCCCATTCATTTTTGCCCCCAACAAAAAAAACTCTATCTTTCCTTTACCTGGCAGCCACCAAAATTCTTGTACACCTTCAGTGCAGGTCATCATCTCTAATCTACAAACATACTTATTTTTTCAACCCTCCTTCCACCCATTCACTCCTATTCATTCACACTAGCAACCACCTAAAATACCTGAACGAAAACACAATCACCTGTCTGAGCAAAAGTGTTTACACACCCACTGTGTGCTTGCACACACAAACACCTGTCTGAGCAAAAGTATTCATACACCCACCAACTGACTGATTGCACACACAAACACCTGTCTGAGCAAAAGTATCAGAACCCCCACCAAATTTGTGCTTGTACGCACACACATAATCACTTTGTTGAGCAAAAGTATTTGCATCCCCACCAACTACATGCTTGCGAACAAATAAAGCAATATACAGTCCAATATACAATAAAAGTCTCTCCGTCTCAATAGACATTATGGCCAGCAATGAAATCAATTGGAGTGTCATTATTCCAACTATCTGGGTTTACACATCACTCACATCTCTCACCAAAAGTATTCAATCCACCTCATACTTCACTAATGCTGAGCTTCAATCACAGTTAGGTGGCAACTGCAAATATGTGACTAGTTCCGACTAGATACTACTAGATTAGTGGAGAAAATTTGGGGGGAAATCGGAGAAAAAGAGAAAAATATATATATTACAAGCTTATATTGACATCTGAAATTAAGTCAGTTACAACAGATTAAAGTGACAAACAAATGTGTACTAACTTGATTGATTTTGGGGGTGGAATCTAGGAGTAAAGCACAAATACAATTTTACCTAATGTAGCTGAATTTAACCTATATGAACACCTTAATTTTACAATGTTGCTTATCTTTTATTAACTGAATCAAAACAAATGGGAAGAGACTTACTTACAAAGTCAGTTTTAGCAATAATACTGACAAGATAAAGAAAATAATCTGTCAAAAAGAAATAAATCATTATAAATCAAAATAGTCAAGTTATATAAATTATAAGTATAATATGATTATATAAATAATTAGTAATTATAAATAATCAAGTTATGCCATTACCAAATCTGGAGAAAAACAACACTAAAACCAAATGCCTGGTACTGCAAGTCACAATGGGGAAACAAAGCAGTGTTATTTATCAAAAACTAGTGCTAATTCCGCACTCTTTAAATGACTTGTCTATGCTACATGTAGATCATAGGAGGAGGACAGGTGCACAATGAAAATGAGTTAACAAAGTGTTCTTCAAGTTGCAAACAGACCACATTAAATTTATATTAAAAATAAGTATAAAAACTTGCAATGTACTTTTAACATACAACCCCAAATCAGAAAAGTTGGGACAGTATGGAAAATGCAAATAAAATAAAAATACAGTGTTCCTTACATTTACTTTGACTTTTATTTGATTGCAGACAGTTCAAACCCAATATATGTAAAAAATTTTCTGCTCAACTGCATTTTATTTGTTAATATACATCCATTCCTGCATTTCAAGCCTGCAACACATTCCAAAAAAAGTTGGGACGGGGCAATTTTGGGCTAGTAATGAGGTGAAAAAACTAAATGATGTGTTTCCAAACGGGTGATGGTAACAGGTGATTGTAATCATGGTTTGGTACAAAGCAGCATCCAGGAAAAACTGTGAAATAAAGTTGAGCAGACAAAACATGAAATATCTCAGGTTCATACTGTCTACAATGAAATAAATGTAAAAGTAAATGTAAGAAACTCAGTTTTTTTTTATTATTTGCATTTTCCATGCTGTCCCAACTTTTTTGATTTGGGGTTGTACTATTTAACATGCGTCTTCCAGGAGATGCAAGTGGCCATGATAGTCTGCCTTTCCATGAGTAGTTTGAATTTATGTTCCTGTTATGTTAAAGATAATACTAAATGTTAAAAATAATAGTAAAATACTAATAATAATCACACAATAAGTTAGCCAAATCTATCAATTAATGGAGCCATAAAGATATGTTTATACATTTTATGAATGCTATATTTATGGCATTTTACATGCATTTACAGCATATCATAAAGTATGCCTTATTTCCTAAAAAAATCCTATAATACACAACATTTTTTTTTTTGTGATTTTGTGGCTACTAAACCATTTTTATAAATTATGGAATAGACTGATGCACAAAAATGTGCATGGCAATTAATGATAGTTACTTATAGTTCATGTGTTGATGAGTATGAACTCCTGAGTGACTTTGATAAGGTCCAAAGCTTTATGACCAGATGATTGGGTTGAAGTATATCCAAAACAGCAAGGGGTGCTCACAGACAGCCATGGTGGTCCAAAGAGGGACAAGCCATGAACCGCCAACAAGTCTGTAAGCATGCAATGTAACTATTAATGAGCAGTTTAAGAGTCATATGTCAGTCATTATATGATTTCATGTGAGCTTTATGACATTATAAAATGCATTTATAATACATTGGAAATACATAATCAATATGTATTAAAAAGGTGTTTTTAGTTTGATTTAGGAATTTTGACAATCTATATAAGAAAAAGCTGTTTGACCCAAAGTTCAGGGATGTACCATGTTGTTTTTATTTTTATTTTTTTTGTTACTGTTGTTGATATGCACCTTGTGTTAGATTGTTCAGACAGGATTATCAAGCTGTATTTTTTTTATGAAATACTGAAATATTAATGTAAGTAAAGTAATGTAAGTAAGCATTTTTGTATATATTATTCGTGCAAAGAAGAAAAAAAAAAAAAACATTTTATCTCCTTTTAAATAAAGTATTTTGACAGCATGATATTACGTGTAATATCTTATTGTTTAGTATCACAAAACAATCTACACAGGTGTATAGTGGTGTGAAAATAATCTTCTGAATGTCTCTGTTTTTGCATATTTGTTAGACTGAATGATTTTAGAACATCAAACAAACCATAAAATTACACGAAAGGAACTTAAGTTCAATTACCACATGTTTTGTAAACTAAAAGGTAATTTTTTAGGCACAAACTTATCCAACAACCAAATGACCCTTGTAAAAATAAGTTGTCTTTTTTTGGTAACCCAGTTAACCACTTTATCTAAAATAACTGGCAAACCAATTGTGTGTTGGGTTCTATTTAATACAATGTGTAATAACAGTATTAATATTACAACCCCAAATCAGAAAAAATTGGTACAGTATGGAAAATGCAAATAAAATAAAAATTCAGTGTTCCTTACATTTACTTTGACTTTTATTTGATTGCAGACAGGAGGAATTTGAGATGTTTCATGTTTTGTCTGCTCAGCTTCATTTCATTTGTTAATATACCTCCATTCCTGCATTTCAGGCCTGCAACACATTCCAAAAAAAGTTAGGACAGGAGCAATTTAGGGCTAGTAATGAGGTGAAAAAATTAAATAATGATGTGATTCCAAACAGGTGATGTAAACAGGTGATTAACCATGGTTTGGTACAAAAGCAGCATCAGGAAAAACAGGAAAGGCTGAGTCTTTGATGAGCAAAGATGATCAGAGGATCTCCAGTTTGTCAACAAATGCATGAGAAAATTATTGAAATGTTTACAAACATACCACTGGAAAAGCTTGAGCACCCGAAACTAAAAGACTACATTCAACCCAAAATTAAAAACACAGGAGGCTTACCCAGTGCTAATAAACTCAGACATTACTACCTGTCTACAGTCTTTGAGGCACAGTTTGAAGAGATAAAATCATTTAACAAAAGTGATGTGATTCTTTGTCATTCAGTTCCCATGAATCTACTAACGAACAGGACAATTATGTTTTGCGCGTTCAGTTTTACTGTATGTCGGACAAGGAAGAGGATGTTACAAGTGGCGCTCTAACGGTGTTTACTTAGATGCTGTAAACCATACTACAGTTTCACTAGAAATAATGAAAACCCTCACAAAATACAGAATTTAACAAGGTGTCTGCTTTTATCACTGACAATGCAGTCTACATGAAGACCTGTGTGCTGCAAGTGCATATCACCATTAAACCTCCTACTGTTAGGAGCCCCGTCTCTGTTTTTTTGTTATTTTCTGTTTGTTGTTTTCTCTCTAGTGTATGTGTGTTCATTATGCTCCATTTAGGAAGGCTTTGGTGTCATCTGGTGGCGCTGAAGGAGAGCTGCCCCGGTTAAACGTTAATATTTCAACAAATAGATTTCCCCCATTGCTTATCCTGCACACATGGTTCTACCTCTGGTCCTTCGTGTAGTGTTCGCCTTGTGGTTCCAAAAAACCTCTTATTGGCTTAGAGCCACTCTTAACACCTACACTATCCTCGCCTAAACGACGAGGTCCAGATCATTTCCAAAAATGCCACCAAGCTAATGGACTTGATCACTTGGTTTGAATCTTGACATTTTTTGATTCACAAGGTATACAACAAAATCATGGATTTGCTCTTTTGGGCAGAAACACAGCTAAACAAAACTCTGATTGCACAGAGTTGTTTTCTTGCATTATTCAAAAAGATCCGGCAGTATTACTGTTATGGAGATGAGTGAGTCCAAATCCATGAAAGCAGTGCAGATTTTTGATCCTGCACAAGTTCTTCATTTGACAGTGGATGTAAATGCACTGAGCAATGCCATTACTGGTTTTGACAAAAAAAAAAACTGTAGGTTACAATTACCACTCTGTGTCAAAATATGGACACAGTCCAATAAGTTTTTTTCATCTTTGAGACAAAGCATAAGGCCTTGCACTGTTGCTGGATGTTCTAGGCTTATATTTAACCATTAAGGTGAGCTATGCTGTTTATTGTAGCTTTTATTCATTCTGTCATTAAATTTATGAATGTAAAAATGCTGTGAAATGTGACACTTTTCTTTAAAAATCTATGTGATTTTTGAAAAACGAGGTCCGTAAAATTATTTGAATTTAGTAGGGCCCTAATTATAAAGTAATAAGACCCCAAATCTGCAATTGCAATTTTGTACGAGTGACTACTTTAATACAGCCAGGTTTGCATAGTGTGATATTAGTGGTCTTATAAGAGTATTACTTGTTATGTTTTTATAAGATTATTCAGAAATAATCAAGTTTGATTTGATAATACACTTAGTTAGATCATATGCTTAGGTTATTTAACAGACCTTTGGCCGCTCAGGTGGTGCAGTGGTAAAACACATGATGGACACCAGAGCTGGGATCTTGAATACATTGTATTGAATTTAATACATTGTATTGGCCACATGTCTACTGGCCTGTTGTTCAAATAGGAGTGGGATATTAAAAAGCCGGATAGGGACTCATAACTGATGCACAGAGATGGGAAAAGAGAGCTGTCAGGGTGTGTCTCTCCTTACACAGTGCTGATCCGCATTGCACTCGTCAAAGTGTAGGTGGCAAAATGCATACGGCTGTTGCCCATGTGTCGGAGGGGGCATGGGTTAGCTTTGTTCTCCTCAATCAGAGTGGGGATCGGCATTGGTGGAGAGGAAGCATGACGCAGTTGGACGCACTAAAAGGGAGAAAAAGGGAAGAAAATGCATAATATATATATATATATATATATTAGGGCTGTCAAACGATTAAAATTTTTAATCGCGATTAATCTCAGAATTTCATATAGTTAATCGCGATTAATCGCATTAAAAAAAAATCTGTGTAAATGTTATAGAAAACAAGGATTTTTAAGTGAAATGTTACAATTACAATGGTGAACACATTTTATGCTAAATGTACTGATGTTAAAAACTGCTGGGACAAGAGAAAACTGTTTTATTCACTCACATACTAGGCAGTAATACTATCCAGTGGTTTAATGGACGTTTCTACACGAACTGAGTGTGTTTAGACTAGGGTGGCCAGATTCATAGTAACAAAAAGGAGGACATTACACCCCAAAAAGCCGGACATCATATTAGGAACAGGGGGACATGCTACTGCAACACACAGAATGAATCCAGAACCCATGTAACAGAGTTTTTGACCAATTTAAGCAAGAATTATATAACAAATGACTGTTTTACTCACTAAATGTTGTGTCTTTTCATATTTAGGTCCGTTCATCGCTGCCTCAAAAGTTTACTTTTTGGCATTTTCACCGCGTTCCTGATCATGTTTACAAAACAGAGAGGGCGGGCGAAATTCAACCACCCAATCACAGACTAGCATTTAGAGGGCGGACCTTCTCCGATTGGCCAGTGGTAGCGCTGTAAGCAGTGAAATGAGGCTGTTAAACCAATGAAATACAAAGCATTTGTTTTGACATGTACCTGAGCCAATGGTAAATAATATTGATCAAAAATGAAACCAGTTCACTCCAAAAGAAGGATTTTTAAGTGTCCGTCCTAGCGTTACGTGAATGGAGGACTGGCAGCTTCTTTATTATGCAAGTGCATTACTACGACACTACGACGCTCGGTAACATTATGTGGCAAGTCCGACATTAAAACGTTTGTTCTACCAGTCAAGTCTCAACATGAACTAGAATTTGCGTTAACGGCACTATTTTTTATAATCGCGTTAAATTGAGAATGCGTTAATGCGTTATTATCGCGTTAACTTCGACAGCCCTAATATATATATATATATATACCGTATATATATATATATATATATATATATATATACAGTGTATCACAAAAGTGAGTACACCCCTCACATTTCTGCAAATATTTTATTATATCTTTTCATGGGACAACACTATATAAATAAAACTTGGATATAACTTAGAGTAGTCAGTGTACAACTTGTATAGCAGTGTAGATTTACTGTCTTCTGAAAATAACTCAACACACAGCCATTAATGTCTAAATAGCTGGCAACATAAGTGAGTACACCCCACAGTGAACATGTCCAAATTGTGCCCAAAGTGTCAATATTTTGTGTGACCACCATTATTATCCAGCACTGCCTTAACCCTCTTGGGCATGGAATTCACCAGAGCTGCACAGGTTGCTACTGGAATCCTCTTCCACTCCTCCATGATGACATCACGGAGCTGGTGGATGTTAGACACCTTGAACTCCTCCACCTTTCACTTGAGGATGCGCCACAGGTGCTCAATTGGGTTTAGTCCATCACCTTTACCTTCAGTTTTCGAAGGGAGGGGATCATGCTCTGTTTCAGAGTGTCGCAGTACATGTTGGAATTCATGTTTCCCTCAATGAACTGCAGCTCCCCAGTGCCAGAAACACTCATGCAGCCCAAGACCATGATGCTACCACCACCATGCTTGACTGTAGGCAAGATACAGTTGTCTTGGTACTTCTCACCAGGGCGCCGCCACACATGCTGGACACCATCTGAGTCAAACAAGTTTATCTTGGTCTCGTCAGACCACAGGGCATTCCAGTAATCCATGTTCTTGGACTGCTTGTCTTCAGCAAACTGTTTGCGGGCTTTCTTGTGCGTCAGCTTCCTTCTGGGATGACGACCATGCAGACCGAGTTGATGCAGTGTGCGGCGTATGGTCTGAGCACTGACAGGCTGACATCCCACGTCTTCAACCTCTGCAGCAATGCTGGCAGCACTCATGTGTCTACATGTGCCAACCTCTGGATATGACGCCGAACACGTGGACTCAACTTTTTTGGTCGACCCTGGCGAAGCCTGTTCCGAGTGGAACCTGTCCTGGAAAACCGCTGTATGACCTTGGCCACCATGCTGTAGCTCAGTTTCAGGGTGTTAGCAATCTTCTTATAGCCCAGGCCATCTTTGTGGAGAGCAACAATTCTATTGCTCACATCCTCAGAGAGTTCTTTGCCATGAGGTGCCATGTTGAATATCCAGTGGCCGGTATGAGAGAATTGTACCCAAAACACCAAATTTAACAGCCCTGCTCCCCATTTACACCTGGGACCTTGACACATGACACCAGGGAGGGACAACGACACATTTGGGCACAATTTGGACATGTTCACTGTGGGGTGTACTCACTTATGTTGCCAGCTATTTAGACATTAATGGCTGTGTGTTGAGTTATTTTCAGAAGACAGTAAATCTACACTGCTATACAAGTTGTACACTGACTACTCTAAGTTATATCCAAGTTTCATGTCTATAGTGTTGTCCCATGAAAAGATATAATGAAATATTTGCAGAAATGTGAGGGGTGTACTCACTTTTGTGATACACTGTATATCAGCCATAACATTAAAACCACCTCTTTGCTTCTACACTCACTGTCCGTTTTATTAGCTTCATTTACCATATGGAAGCACTTTGAAGTTCTACAATTACTGACTGTAGTCCATCTGTTTCTCTACATACTGTTTCAGCCTGCTTTCACCCTGTTCTTCACTGGTCAGGACCCCCACAGGACCACTACAGAGCAGGTATTATTTAGGTGGTGCGTATTTCTTAAATGGAACATATAGAAAAAAAAGGCTAAGAGAATAATATTTTTTTACTCTATGTGGTAAATGCTATGCCATTTTAAAAGTAGGTCAGGATAGGGATAAATGATTATTCAATTTAACATTTAAGGCAACTGTCAGAAGGCTTTTTGTCTCTGGTCACAGCAGTACTAAATTTGCTGTCAGTAAGATTGTCACACTGTGCATTCCAAGACCAGTGATCCTCGAAGAAAATCTGTTCTAATGACTGACAGCAACAGCAAATGGTGACCGCAATTATCGCTGGATGTAACACCATTCACGCTTCACACATATGGTCAAGCTCAAGGTGGCAGTGCTTGTACATGCTGTGATTTAATGCTCTCCCTAGTTTTAAAGCTTTTTTCCTTGTTTGTTGTTGTTGTTTGTCAGTACTGAGTAATAGACCACTGAAGTTGTGTCGTCATATTGTAGTCCATGCCATGTTGTTATGCCCATAGTTGGTAACCTGGGTCTAAGAGAAATTTTGAATGGGAAAAAATAAATGGAGATTTCGCAAATTGCCTCTTTCGCATCATGTAGCCATAAAAAATGTTCCAGAGCTGTTACGTTTTGTTTTATGGAGATTCTTCTGTCTATTATCACTGGATCCTCTGAATTACGAAGTCGTTAAAGAGTCAAAATCTGAATATTGCTACGTGTAAGCTAATGCTACTGAGCACTGAATTGACGTCACTAGACTGGAAGCCTCTTAAATTTTTATTTATTTTTTCTTTTATAAGCCTCTTAAATAACTGCACGAAGCAGCGCGATTCACCAGTGTAACAGTGGAGTGATATTCACTAGTTTTAGTTTATATTTTTTGTAGCTAGCTACATTAAAGTAGAAAGCAAGGATGGTTGGGTGTTACGCCTTTGGTTGTACTCAACAAAAGCAGGCTGTTCTTTCCGTCAATTCGATTGGTGTAGTTTAGTGACGTCTAATTAATGCGCAGTAGCATTAGCTTTCGTGTAGCATTATTAGTATTACGATCCTTTAAAAACCTCGTAATTCAGAGGATCCAGTGATGTACAAGAGAAAAATGTACATAGGACAAAACATATAGGGTTCTGAACATGTTTATTTAGCACAGGATGCATTAGAGCCGATTTTTTGAAAACCTATTCATTTTTCCTATAGGCAATCTGACTTAGACCCGGGTCTCCAAATATGGGCATAACGAGGACTACAGAATGAAGCACGACTTCAGTGGTCTATAGCAGTGGGCTTCTCATACAATCAAACACAACTTATTTGTATCAGAGATCAGCATTAGGATTACACTTTGCATTTAGAAAACATTCCACCAGAGATCCCCTGGTCCCCAAAGTCCCTTGGAGCTAGCATCCCCACAGCAAGACAAGGCATGCGACGCAGGGAGAGAAAACAGAAATGGGGGAAAGTAGTCTGACTACATGCTAGGCTACAGGCTAACCTTTACAGACCAGTTCTTCCTAGTCTCTTTCCGGCCAAATATTTTGTTAGTAATCTCGTAGAAGTCTAAAAAAAAAGTTTTTTTTTCTTATTGTAAGAAGTTTTACTGAAGTATTGCTACCCTTGTTTATTTTCTAATTAAATTTTTTGAGAATAGTAGGCTATATACAGTATGCCTAGAACAATAATTACATCTTCTTATTATTGCCATGGTGATGGTGGACGCTGGCGCATTTGGCTGCCGCTACCGTTACCGTATTTTACCGTATTTTATTGTATTTTTATCGTTTTTCGTTTTCATCTTTTTACACACCTTGTGGATCTATTTCTTTTATGTTACTTTTGATACTTTTATTTGTGCTTTTGATACTTTTTGTTCTTTCTACTGTACATCGCGTCTGCGGCCGGTGGTGAACGGTGGATGAGTTTTCCTGGGATCGGCACGATGTTGAACTATTCCGTTGACCAGCTGAGGAAGTTCAACAACTGCACTACTCCATCGTGTATTTCAGTCATCAAACAGCTTGGACTCCTTCGCCGGCCTCGTTATATTCACAGGGGCTCCCGGAGAAAGCTTGTTTTATCTTCGAAACGGTAACGCTATTCCATCCTTCTGGTCAGCCGTGCGCACTGTCGCTCCGCAAACACGTCATCAGAGCGCTGCTGCCTTGCACACCAGTAGCGGTGTAGTCTCCATGACAACGCTGTCCACGGAGTGGGATGGGAAACGCGGAGTGGACTTAGCAAATCTCCGTTCTCTTCCTCGTTCCTCACAGCCAACTACACAACAATACCACTTGAAAATGGCATTGCTTAATGTTCGTTCACTCAACACAAAAAGTACTGTACTTAGTGAATTTATATCTGACAGTGAACTAGACTTTTTCTGTCTCACTGAAACTTGGCATAAACCCTTGGATTATTTTACGTTAAATCAGACCACGCCAATGGGATACTCGTATATTGATGAACCTCGTATGGAAGGGCGAGGTGGTGGTGTTGCTGCAGTCTATAGGGATGATATTAAAATAACCACTTTGTCTTTTCCTGCTGCTCTTTCTTTTGAACACCTGGCTTTCAAGTTGTCAGGGCCTACTCCTCTGGTCACTGCTGTAGTTTATCGTCCGCCAAAGCCAAACGCTTCCTTTCTCTCTGACTTTTCAGATTTTTTAACCCAGCTTAGTGCCCTCTCATCCTCTGTACTGCTTATGGGTGATTTTAACATCCATATTGATGACAACAACTGTAAATTTGCCAGGGAATTTTTGGAATTGTTACAGTGTTTTAATTTCACACAACATATACATTTTCCAACTCATAAAAAAGGTCATACTCTTGACCTTGTCTGCTCTACTGGTGTCCTAGTTCATCAGCCGTCCAGCCATGACCTTACTGTCTCTGATCATTTGACAATCATCATGGACATTGAGGTCACTAGGCCCATCACTAGAGCTAAACGTAAAATATCCTTCAGGAATCTTCAATATATCTCTCCCTCTGCTTTCTCAGATTCTCTTGTTAAAAAGATGTCTGTCTGTCCTGTACTGTCTAGTAATTCATCTGACCTTGTCGATTACTATAATGACATACTCGCCTCATGTCTTGATGAGCTGGCTCCTTTGAGAACCAAATTTGTTTCATTTAGTCATTCTGCACCATGGTACACAATTGAGCTTCACCAAATGAAATCCCGTAAACGCCAGCTTGAAAGACTTTATAAGAAAACCGGTCTAACAGTACATTATCAGATTTATTCTGATTATCTTCAACATTACAAAGACGCTCTTACGGCAGCCCGATCCACTTACTATTCCGAACTCATACATGCTGGATCAACAAATCCTAAGACTCTCTTTTCCACAATAAATAAACTTCTCAAACCAGTTGACAATACTACCAATTCCTTTACAGTTGACAAGTGTAACTCTTACCTCTCATTTTTTCAAACAAAAGTTGAGAATATCCACAATTTTCTGACAGTTTCCCCTGTCATCTCTGTTTCTCCGCCTATCTCACCACAATTTATTACCCAGCCTCTGTCTCAGTTCTCACCTGTGTCTCATTTGGACCTATCTGAGATCTTAACAGGGATGCGAAGCTCCACTTGTGTTTTGGATCCTGCTCCATCAAAACTTGTTAAGGGTTGTTTTCCAGTTATCTCATCACTTATCACAGAGATAATCAATTCCTCTCTTAGTTCTGGCTCAGTCCCTCAATCACTCAAATTGGCTGCTGTTACTCCCATACTTAAAAAACCTGGACTTGACTCTAACATTATGAGTAACTTTCGGCCCATTTCCAATCTTCCATTTCTGTCGAAAATACTGGAACGTGTTGTTGCCTCACAGCTCAAAGATCACCTAAATTCCAATAATCTATTTGAATCATTTCAGTCTGGTTTCCGCCCCCAGCACAGCACTGAGTCAGCCCTCCTCAAAGTCACAAATGACCTTCTTCTTTCCTCAGACTCTGGACAAATTAATATTCTCGTCCTCCTTGATCTTACTGCAGCTTTTGACACCGTTAATCACTCCATTCTTCTGTCCCGCCTTGAATCCTCTGTCAACATCACTGGTACTGCCCTTTTGTGGTTAAGGTCATATCTCGTAAACAGACAACAGTTTGTTAATATCAACAATTGTAGTTCTGCCATTGCTCCACTGTCCCAAGGCGTTCCCCAAGGCTCAGTGTTAGGTCCCCTTTTGTTTATTCTTTATATGCTCCCCCTTGGTGACATCATACGTCGGCATGGTTTACATTTCCACTGCTATGCTGATGATATTCAGCTTTACATCTCCTCCAAATCCATTAATACTGAACTTCACTCCACTCTGACAAATTGCATCACTGAAATGAAATTGTGGATGAAAGCTAATTTCCTCAAATTAAACTGTGAAAAATCAGATATGATCATCGTAGGTCCTACAACCCTGGCAAAAACCACAAAAAATTTTCAAATTACCATTGATAATGACACTTTGTCTCCGTCTTCTAACATCCGAAATCTTGGTGTAATTTTTGATAGCAACCTCTCTTTTGACCGCCATGTAAATCACATCACCAAAACTGCTTTCTTTCATCTAAAAAACATAGCACGTCTACGTCCATCACTCTCCTTTTCTGCCGCCGAAACCTTGATTCATGCTTTTATTACATCCAGAATTGATTATTGCAATAGCATCCTTTATGGTACATCTAACAAAATCCTAAAAAAACTTCAGTATATCCAGAATTCAGCTGCTCGCCTCCTTACTCATACTCGCTCCCGTGATCATATTACACCTGTTCTACAAAAACTTCATTGGCTTCCCGTTGCTCAACGCATTCAATTCAAAATTCTTCTATTCACTCACAAAGCTCTCCATAATCAGGCCCCATCCTACCTCACCGACCTGCTCCATCAGCACATTCCCTCCCGTAGCCTTCGCTCTTCTGAGGCTAACCTACTGTCCATACCCTCTAGGACCAAGCACCGGACCTGGGGTGACAGGGCCTTTTCCATAGCTGCTCCATCTTTATGGAATGCTCTCCCCAAACACCTACGAGATTGTCCTGACCTGTCCAAATTCAAGTCACTTCTCAAAACTCATCTATTCAATATGGCATTTAACTTGTAACAACACGAAATAAATGCTTTTATTTTTGCTATTCTTTTTAATAGTTTTTATACTTAGATCACGACAGAAATGTGAAGTCCTAGATCCTAAAACTTGTAAAGTTTTCAGTTTCCTGATTGCATGTAAATCTGTCCTGTTTCTGTCTAATTTTAAGAAATTGTTCTATATTTGTTGTTCTCTCTCATAATTTAGCTAATTTTTAATGAACTGTCTTATGCTGCTCTCTTTGTTTTTATCTTAATTATTCTTGATGTTGATGTACTATTTTGATTTTGTACTATGATTTGTATGGTGTATGTACGTATTTGTTTTGATTATTTGTCTTATGTAAAGCGTCTTTGAGTATCTTGAAAAGCGCTATATAAATAAAATGTATTATTATTATTATCTGGTACAACTAATAATAATTGTGTTCTGTTGTCTATCCGGATAACAGATGTTTTCACTTAATGTCCATGCCTCAAAGCTTTAATTGTGTTCTTGATGCAGGGCCATCTGAGGGATCAAAGATCACAGGCGTTCGGCTTAAGCTTGTGCCCTTGGCCTTTACGCACTGAAATTCCTCCTGATTCCTTGAATCTTTAAGGTATTATGCACTGTAGAGGGAGAAATATGCAAATCCCTTCCAATCTTTCTTTGAGATACGTTGTTTTTAAACATTTCAATAATTTTCTCACATATTTGTTGACAAACTGGAGATCCTCTGATCATCTCTGCTCATCAAAGACTTTCTGGATGCTGCTTTTGTACCAAACCATGATTACAATCACCTGTTGACATCACCTGTTTGGAATCACATCATTATTTAGTTTTTTAACCTCATTACTAGCCCTAAACCGCCCCCGTCCTAACTTTTTTTGGAATGTGTTGCAGACCTAAAATGCAGGAATGGAGGTTTATTAACAAATAAAATGAAGTTGAGCAGACAAAACATAAAATATCTTGAGTTCAAACTGTCTACAATCAAATAAAAGTCAACGTAAATGTAAGGACACTGCATTATCACTGCGTGATTTAGCCTCATGTCCTCTGAAGTACTTTAAAAAACCCATTGTCACTTAACACAAAAAAATTCCACTTGCAAAACTGCAACGGTTAGTATCCTCAGTTCTCAAATGATAAAAAGTGGAATTCATAGGAAAGGTGATTGTAAACATGCCTCTGTCATTAGATTGTCAGTGCTATTTGACAGAGCACCTGCAATATTGCACCTGCAATATTAAAGGGATGAACCCATGATATATAACCAATGCAGGTCAACACTTGGGGCTGTAAAGCTATAAACAGAAGTGTAAATGACTTTGCCAAGGGTACTGACAAAACCCTATACCATGATATATTCTGACTTCCACTGGCCTTTAGATTGATAACAGTCTAGATTATCCTTGTTCTCTTTGGTCCAAAGCACACAGCATCCATCTCTTCCAAACAATATCTAAAATACTGATTTGTCTGACTATAATACATGTTTCCACTGTGTGATGGTCCATTCCAGATGCCTCTGAGCTCAGAGAACTTACATAGTTAACATAAGGCTTCTTTTTTAAGTGTTTTAAAAGACATTATGGATGTTACTCCATAATGTAGTGCTTGACAAAGTTTTGGCAAAGTAATCTTTTGCCCATGTGGTTATACAACCCCTGGCAAAAATTATGGAATCACCACTCTTGGAAGATGTTCTGTCAATTGTTTAATTTTGTAGAAAAAAATAAATCACAGACATGCCACAAAACTATCATTTTTCAAAATGTCAACCTTCTGGCATTAAGAAACAATAAAAAAAAGAAACAAATATAATAGTTGTGGTCAGTCACAATTGCTTTTTTTAGATCAAGTAGAGGAAAAAAATATGGAATCACTCAAATCTGAGGAAAAAATTATGGAATCACTCTGTAATTTGCAGTTTAAAAACAAAACATCTGCAGCAGATTAGATTTGCTAATTATTCTTCAGTTTAAAAAGAGTGCTTACACCTCGGAGAGCTGTTGCACAAAGCAGATTGTCATGAATCATGGTTCCAACACAAGATATGTCAGTTGAAACAAATGAGAGGATTATAAAACTCCTTCAAGAAGATAAATCATTGTGGAATGTCGCAAAAGATGTTGGTTGTTCCCAGTAAGCTGTGTTTAAAATCTGGACCAAGTACAAACAAAATGGGAAGGTTGTAAAAGGGAAGCACTGGTAGACCAAGTAAGACAGCAAAGCATCAAGATAGAAAACTTAAAGCAATATGTCTTGAAAACAGAAAATGCACAACAAAACAAATGAGAAACAAGTGGCCGGAAAGTGGAGTCAATGTCTGTGACTGAACTGTAAGAAATCACCTAAAAGAAATGGGATTTACATACAGAAAAGCCAAACAAAAGCCATTATTAACACCTAAAAAGAAAAGAACAAGGTTAAAGTAGGCTAAAGAAAAGCAATCGTGGACTGTGGGTGACTGGATAAAAGTGATCTTCAGTGATGAATCGCGAATCTGCATTGGGCAAGGTGATGATGCTGGAACTTTTGTTTGGTGTCTGTCCAATGAAATTTATGAAGATAACTGCCTAAAGAAAACATGTTAATTTCCACAGTTGTTGATGATATGGGCCTGCATGTCGGGTAAAGGCACAGGGGAGATGGTCTTCAATAAATGCCAAAGTCCACATTGAAATTTTGGACGCTTTTCTTATTCCATCAGTTGAAAGGATGTTTGGTGATGATGACTTCATTTTTCAAGATGATAATGCATCTTGCCATAGGGCAAAGGACGTGAAAACTTTCCTTCAAGGAAACATATAATGTCAATGGCATGGCCTGCAAATAGTCCGGATCTCAATCCATTTGAAAATCTCTGGTGGAAATTGAAGAAAATGGTCAATGACAAGGTTCCAACCTGCAAAGCTGATCTGGCAACAGCAAGAGACAGTTGATATAACGAGGTCTGTGGTAGCTGGTGAACGTGCCCCGGGTTCCCAGCGAAACAGACGTTACAGAGCTCAGCAAACAAAGGGTTCTTATACCAGACCTCCCAATTAGTGCTGATCACCCACAGCTGTGGGGCTGGCTATTTAAGCCAGCTCTACACAGCAGTGGGTGTCGCACCTTTGTTTGTTTTGTGGTCTCTTGTGGCAGCTCGTCCACACTGTTGTTTAGCTATAGGTGGTAGCCCTGGTGGCGCTAGGCCATTAGGGTAAGTAAAACCGCAAGGTTTGAGGTATGAGGGTTTTCTTTCGTCCTCTTAGAAATAGTGTGGTGCGACGCCGCGCAGTCCTCGAACTGCTGTTTGTTTCAGCGCTAGCTTTAGCTTAGCGGTCTCACTCAGTGCTCTAGTAGCGCTGGTTATATCCTAGGCATCAGTGCCTTCAGTCAAACAGAACATTGGATTCTCCAACCGCTGGGTGGCGACTCCGGAAAGTACTCGGTAGTCACGCCAACATCCCCGGTTCGAATCCACACTCTCTACAGCTGCCCAGCTCTCGTGCAGTTGCTGGGCAGACTCCTTATCGCTGTCTCTTTAAAACGCTAACATTAGCATTAGCGGCTTTCACTCCGCGCTGTTTTAGCGTTGGTGGTAATTTCGGCATCAGTGCCTTTAGTTAAACGGAACATTGGATTCTGTAACCGCTGGGTGGCAACTCCGGAAAGTAATCGGCAGTCACGCCAGCATCCCCGGTTCGAATCCACGCCTTACCGTTGTGTAACCTTTCTCTTTTGTTTTTCTCCTTTTCAGATCGGTGTTTGTCAGCTTCCGTCGGAGTTTCCGATTGGGTTTTGTTTTATTTTATGTTAGCTGTTTACCTTTTCTGTTGTCCTTATTAATTAAATAAAATATCTTTTTATAATTTTACTTCTGCATTTGTGTCCCTTTCTTCCCACGTGACAGAAAGGTGCGACCATACCATGGACGCAGCAGAAGTTCCACCCCTTACGGACGTTCTACGTCATCAAGGGGTAGCGTTAGGCAGGCACGAGGTGGCCCTAAACGAGTTGGCGCAGCGGGTAGCTGCGCTCACCCTGCAGTCGCCAATTCTTAGGTCCGGTCCTGAACCCCCTGCCCACTCTCCTACCCACTCCGGAGGGTGCGGAAACCGCGACACCCCTATTTCGCCTCCCGAAAGGTATTCGGGAGAGGCTAAGAGGTGCCGTGGCTTCCTCCTCCAGTGTGCCCTTGCGTTTGAGCTGCAACCCTCTCGCTACCCTACGGAGCGATCGAAGGTTGCATACATAATTTCCCTGCTGACTGGCCGAGCTTTAGAATGGGCTACTGCCCTCTGGGAGCAAAATGCTCCAGAATGCTCTTCGGAAAGCTCCTTTAAGGAAGCTATAAAGGAGACCTTTTTTCACCCTTCGGGTGGCCGTGAGGTAGGCCCTCGTCTACTCGAGCTTACCCAAGGTGCTCGGTCAGTAGCCGATTATGTAATCGAGTTTCGAACGCTCGCGGCTGAGTGTGGTTGGGACGAGGGGGCCCTTACTGCCATATTCCATCGTGGTTTGTCTGGTAAGGTGAAGGACGAGCTAGCCACCAGGGACCCTCCTACCACTCTTAAGGACTTCTATGTCCTGGCCAACGCCATAGACACCCGCCTTCGCCAGCGAGCCCGGGAACGGGGCACCTGTTCCCCGTTCACCCGCTCGCAGGTCTCTCCCAATTCTCCTCCGCCTGTCCTGGATCCTGAGCCCATGCAGTTGGGGTCAGCTCGCGCTGGTGCCCCAACGGCTTCGGGTCCGTCTGCCAGACCCCGGCAGCCGTTAAACTAGCAGGCCGCTCTCGAGCTAGGGACTCGGGAGTGAGCCGAACTACCATCCCTGCCCAAGGACTATTTCTGCAGGCCCGGTTGCTTTGGGGTCTGGGAGACACAGACCTTCGGGTCTGTGTGGATTCAGGCGCGGTGGAGAGTTTCATAGACATCAACCTGGTACACAGGCTGGGGATTGAGGTCCAACCGCTAACAACTCCAGTGTCGGTCCATGCTGTGGATGGCCGACCTGTAGCGGGCAGCCCGATAACCCACCAGACGCGACCTCTCACGTTGCGCCTGGAAAACCACGAGGAACGGATCACCTTTCTTGTGACTCACGTTCCTCACCTCCAGGTGGTTTTGGGGTATTCGTGGCTGCAAAGACACAACCCCCAGATCGACTGGGCCACCGGATCGATCTTTATCTGGGGAACGCAGTGTCGGGACTCGTGCCTACTGCAAGGCGGCGCGAGCCCCGAGCCGTCCGAACCCAAGATGGCGATTCCGGATTTGGCAGCTGTTCCTCCTGTGTACCATGATTTACGGGAGGTTTTTAGCAAGTCCCGGGCGCAGGACTTGCCCCCCCACAGACCGTTCGATTGCGCCATCAACCTTTTGCCCGGCACTACTCCTCCTAGGGGGCGCCTTTTTTCGCTCTCCGGCCTAGAAAAGGTTGCTATGGAGGAGTATGTGCGTGAGGCGCTTAAACAGGGGTTCATCCGTCCTTCTTCCTCCCCAGCTGGGGCAGGGTTCTTTTTTGTGAACAAGAAGGACGGCACCCTGCGCCCCTGTATCGATTATCGCGGTCTGAATGCCATTACGATCAAGGATCGGTACCCGCTGCCGCTGATGGCCACGGCTTTCGAAGCCCTTCAGCGAGCATCGGTTTTTTCAAAGCTCGATCTTCGCAGCGCGTACAATTTGATCCGGATCAGGCAGGGGGATGAGTGGAAGACTGCGTTCATTACGCCCACTGGCCACTATGAGTACTCGGTGATGCCATTTGGGTTAATGAATGCCCCCGCAGTCTTCCAGAGATTTATCAATGAGGTCTTGCGGGAGACTCTTGGTAAATTCGTCTATGTTTACTTAGACGATATTCTTATCTTTAGTCAGTCCATCGACGAGCATATAGGGCATGTCCGACGAGTTCTCCAGCTCTTGCTCGACAACCATCTGTTTGTCAAGCTGGAGAAGTCGGTCTTTCACTCCCCCACGGTCTCGTTTCTGGGGTTTGTAGTGTCCAAGGGCACCCTGCGCATGGACTCGGCTAAAGTATCTGCGGTGGAGAAGTGGCCAACTCCAAGTTCTTTACGCCAACTGCAAAGGTTTTTGGGCTTTGCAAACTTTTTTCGGCGTTTCATTAAGAACTTTAGCTCAGTCGCCGCCCCGTTAACGGACCTCACAGGCAAAGGTCCGTTCCAATGGACGGTGCAGGCCCAGCAAGCTTTCGACAAGCTAAAAACACTCTTGACGACTGCTCCCGTCTTGCAGTTGCCCGACCCAGAGGAACCCTTCGTTGTCGAAGTGGATGCTTCCGAGGTCGGGGCTGGGGCAGTTTTGTCCCAAAGAGTGGGGCCGGGGAAGAAGCTACATCCATGTGCCTTCTTCTCGCACCGCCTGACTCCAGCCGAGCGGAACTACCCGGTTGGAGACAGGGAACTCTTGGCCATTAAGTTGGCGTTAGAGGAGTGGCGACACTGGCTCGAGGGGGCCAAACATCCTTTTCTTGTCTGGACGGATCACAAAAATCTGTCATTCATCCAGCAAGTCAAGAGGATGAACTCCCGTCAGGCCCGGTGGTCCTTATTTTTTGGAAGGTTCAATTTCACACTGTCTTATAGACCGGGGTCCGAAAACGTCAAACCGGACGCTCTGTCTAGACAGTGGGAACCGACCAGGCCGGAGACCGGACCTGATCCCGTGATCCCCTCGACCCAGATAGCGGCCCCAATCACATGGGGCATATCGAAGGTCATTCGGGATGCCCAACGGGCTGAACCCGACCCCGGTGGGGGACCTCCTGACAGACTGTACGTACCTTCATCCGTACGGCGTCAGGTCTTCGAGTGGGCTCATGCTTCCCCATTTGCGGCGCACCCAGGCGTGACTAAGTCCCTGGTCTTGCTGCGCCGAAGATTTTGGTGGCCGGGGATGGAGAATGAGGTACGTGACTTTGTCCGTGCCTGCTCGGTGTGTGCTCTTAACAAGAGTCCCAGAGAGCGCCCCAGGGGCCTTCTTCACCCGTTGCCAATACCGGCTAGACCGTGGTCCCACATTGCCCTGGACTTTGTGACAGGCTTGCCTAAGTCCAGAGGGTTCACGGCGGTATTGGTAATTGTCGACCGGTTTACCAAATCTTGCCTCTTTATCCCACTGCCCAAGCTACCATCCGCCATGGGCACTGCGCAGATCATTCTGAATCATGTGGTGAGAGCACATGGGGTCCCCTCAGACATTGTGTCAGATCGGGGCCCACAGTTTGTGAGCCAGTGCTGGCGGGCCTTTTGCCAAATTATTGGCGCGAAGGCCAGCTTATCCTCCGGTTACCACCCGGAGTCGAATGGGCAGTCGGAGAGGCTTATCCAGGATCTGAGCAAGATGCTCAGGTGCCTGACGGCAGGGAATCCGACCACGTGGTCGGATAAGCTGATGTGGGCAGAGTTTGCTCACAACACCCTGCATCATTCGGCGATCGGCATGTCACCGTTTGAAGCTCAGTTCGGGTACCCTCCTCCGCTCTTTCCTGAGCAAGAGCAGCAGGTAGCGGTCCCGTCTGTACAGCTTCAGGTCCGCCGCTGCCGCGCCGCCTGGCGCAAAGCTAGGCAGGCACTTGTGGCCACCCAGCGCTCTGTGAAGCGCAAAGCTGACCGCAGGCGGCAGCCGGCTCTTACCTTCCGGCCAGGCCAACGAGTACTTGTTTCAACGAGGGATCTCCCCGTTCGAGGTGTTCCACATAAGTTGGCACCCAAGTACATTGGCCCGTTCAAGGTGGTAAGGCGGATTAACCCGGTGACGTATAGGTTGGAGCTTCCTCCCCGCATGAAAGTGCATCCAACCTTCCATGTCTCCCATCTCCGACCATTTATGTGCGGGGGAGTTTTACCCCCTCCCCAACCTCCCGCCCCTCGTATCATCCAGGGTGCCCCTGCCTTCACGGTTCGCCGGTTACTTGACAGCAGGAAGGTTCAGGGTAGTACCCAATACTTGGTGGATTGGGAAGGTTACGGCCCTGAGGAACGTTCATGGGTACCGGCTCGTCAGATCCTGGACCCTGAACTGATCCGCGAGTTCCGACGGAACCGTGCTGCGGGTCTTGGGACCTCAGGAGCTGTCCCTAGAGGAGGGGGTTCTATAACGAGGTCTGTGGTAGCTGGTGAACGTGCCCCGGGTTCCCAGCGAAACAGACGTTACAGAGCTCAGCAAACAAAGGGTTCTTATACCAGACCTCCCAATTAGTGCTGATCACCCACAGCTGTGGGGCTGGCTATTTAAGCCAGCTCTACACAGCAGTGGGTGTCGCACCTTTGTTTGTTTTGTGGTCTCTTGTGGCAGCTCGTCCACACTGTTGTTTAGCTATAGGTGGTAGCCCTGGTGGCGCTAGGCCATTAGGGTAAGTAAAACCGCAAGGTTTGAGGTATGAGGGTTTTCTTTCGTCCTCTTAGAAATAGTGTGGTGCGACGCCGCGCAGTCCTCGAACTGCTGTTTGTTTCAGCGCTAGCTTTAGCTTAGCGGTCTCACTCAGTGCTCTAGTAGCGCTGGTTATATCCTAGGCATCAGTGCCTTCAGTCAAACAGAACATTGGATTCTCCAACCGCTGGGTGGCGACTCCGGAAAGTACTCGGTAGTCACGCCAACATCCCCGGTTCGAATCCACACTCTCTACAGCTGCCCAGCTCTCGTGCAGTTGCTGGGCAGACTCCTTATCGCTGTCTCTTTAAAACGCTAACATTAGCATTAGCGGCTTTCACTCCGCGCTGTTTTAGCGTTGGTGGTAATTTCGGCATCAGTGCCTTTAGTTAAACGGAACATTGGATTCTGTAACCGCTGGGTGGCAACTCCGGAAAGTAATCGGCAGTCACGCCAGCATCCCCGGTTCGAATCCACGCCTTACCGTTGTGTAACCTTTCTCTTTTGTTTTTCTCCTTTTCAGATCGGTGTTTGTCAGCTTCCGTCGGAGTTTCCGATTGGGTTTTGTTTTATTTTATGTTAGCTGTTTACCTTTTCTGTTGTCCTTATTAATTAAATAAAATATCTTTTTATAATTTTACTTCTGCATTTGTGTCCCTTTCTTCCCACGTGACAGTTGAAGGCAGATTGATGAAGAATACTGTTTGTCATTAGTTAACTCCATGCCTCAGAGAGTTTAAACCATTATAAAAGCCAGAGGTGGTGCAACAAAGTAATAATGGTGCAGTGTTTTCTAATGATTCCATAATTTTTTCCTCAGATTTGAGTGATTCCATATTTTTTTCCTCTACTTGATCAAAAAAAAAGCAATTGTGACTGACCACAACTATTATATTTGTTTCTTTTTTTATTGTTTCTTAATGCCAGAGGGTTGACAGTTTGAGAAATGATAGTTTTGTGGCATGTCTGTGATTTATTTTTTTTCTACAAAATTAAACAATTGAAAGAACATCTTCCAAGAGTGGTGATTCCATAATTTTTGCCAGGGGTTGTATCAGCTATTGATAAATTGTGGTTCTTGATGCAGTGGCATCAATCATTTTCTTATGCATTTGTTGACAAACTGGAGAGTCTCTGTCCATCTTTTTTTATTATTTTTTTTATTTAGTTATTATTATGTAGTAATAAGCACTCTATACTTATAGAGTATAGATTTAAGCTTATTGGTAGATATAATTCTGTACTTTTTCTTCAACTTTCTTCCATAACCAGCTAATACTGCCAGAGTAATTGTTTTGTATATACAAGTATTGAGAAGTAAATACTGATTGCAAAACAAATAGTAGCTAATATTGGGTTTAAAGAACTTACTAAAAACTAATGTACATTGATTTCTTTAGTCTACTCAGTGCATTCACTAGTGTGTGTGTGGGGGGGGGGCACAGTAATGATAAAATAATGAAGAACAAAAATGTGCTGTTTGCAAGTCACTTTTTAGTCTTTTTCTTATACATGCAGGTGTTTTCTCTGAACTGGGTAACAGGAAATATCCTGTCAGTCATTTTGTCACAGCGATTAGACTTGCATCCTTTTCACCCTGCTTTATTTGTACATTCTGTTCAAACCTTTCTCCTGTGCAGAATGCAGGGTACATATTCTATGCAAGAAACTCTGATAGCTCTCACAAAGCCCTGTCTTCAAGCCAACTAAAAACTTTTAGTTGAATTTGGAATTTAAGTTTAGTCACTGGCTTTTAAAATGGAGTTAGTACAAGTTTTCATGCACATTTTAAGTCTTACCAGAGGAGTAAAAGCTGTTAGTGCTACAACTTACAACCCCAAATCAGAAAAAGTTGGGACAGCATGGAAAATGCAGAATAATTCAATTTACTTTGACTTTTATTTGATTGCAGACAGGATGAACCTGAGATATTTCATGTTTTGTCTGGTCAACTTTATTTCATTTATTAATAAACATCCATTCCTGCATTTCAGGTCTGCAACACATTCCAAAAAAAGTTGGGACACTAAAGCACTTACCACTTTGTAATGTTGTAATTTCTTTTCACCACACGTAAAAGGATACCAAGCGATTTAGTGTTTCAGGTTTTATTTTGTTCCATTCTTCCTGCAAACAGGTCTTAAGATGTGCAACAGTACAGGGTCATCATTGTCACATTTTTCGTTTCAAAATTCTCCACACATTCTCTATTGGGGACAGATCAGGACTGCAGGCCTTGAAGGCAGCATATGTTGCTCTAAGATCTTAATGTACTTTTCTGCATTAATGCTGCCATCACAGAAGTGTAAATGACCTTTGCCAAGGGCACTGACACAGCCCCATACCATGACAGACCCTGGCTTTTGGACTTGTTCCTGATAACAGTCTGAATGGTTCTTTTTGTCCTTGGTCCGAAGCACACAGAGTCCATTTTTTTCCAAAAAAGACCTGGAATGCTAATTCATCTGACCACAATACACGTTTTAAGTGGCATTTGTGCATGTAACTCCGTATTGTAGTGCTTGACAAAGGTTTGCCAAAGTAATCCCTCACCCATGTGGTTATATCAGCTATTGTTGAGTGGCGGTTCTTGATGCAGTGCCGTCTGAGGGAACGAAGATCACGGGCGTTCAGCTTAAACTTGTGCCCTTGGCCTTTACGCACTAAAATTCCTTTCGATTCCTTGAATTGTTTAATGATAACATGTACTGTAAAGGGAGAAATATGCAATTCCATGCAAAAATGCCTTCCAATTCTTCTTTGAGTTACATTGTTTTTAAACATTTCAATCATTTTCTCACACATTTGTTTGCTCATTAAAGACTCAGTTTTTCCTGGATGCTGCTTTTGTACCAAACCATGATTACAATCACCTGTTGACATCACTTGTTTAAAATCGCATCATTATTGCCCTAAATTGCCCCATCCCAACTTTTTTTGGAATGTGTTGCAGGCCTAAAATGCAGGAATGGAGGTATTTTAACAAATGAAATGAAGTTGAGCAAACAAAACATAAAATATCTTGGGTTCAAACTGTCTGAAATCAAATAAAAGTCAAAGTAAATGTAAGGAACACTGCATTTTTATTTTTAGGGCATTTTCCCTACTGTCCCAACCTTTTCTGATTTGGGGTTGTAATATAATTGCACACAGTTTAAGGATGGAATGTTCGACAAGTTTATGGCCAGAGGCCCACATTTATTTGCCATATAGTGTTAATTAATTAATCAAATTAATTATGCTTATTTATTAAAAGCATCATTAGAAATCATAAATCATATCAGGGAATCGATTCTCTTATTTTTTTTTCTTCTGTCACCTATCCTTTAGTAGTTTAGCTTTGGCAGAGAAGCAAAAGGACTTCGACTGTGCATGAGTTGGCTGCTGGACCGACTAGCTGGTTGGCTGGCCAGGGTTCCACAGAGCACTCTCTCCCCTTCGCTGTAATTACTTTGGCAAGAGAATTGTGGCAGGTAAAGATCTGGCTTCATATAGATATAGATATAGATATAGATCGTTTATTTTGGCTTTTGCACTTGGGAACAGAATCAATCCAGTGATGAATCCTCTTCTGTGATTTCTCACCGTCCCATTACAGAATGACTCAGCCTGGCATGGACTTAGCCAAGCGGAAACGGGTGAAAGAAGTCATTAAGCAACAGGGTTCCCTTTTGAGAAAGCATGGGCATCTACTTCAGCGAATTTTCACTCAAGTGCAGGTCCTGGAAAAGCCACAGGCTGCAGCGTCCACTCTGAAATTTCCTGCCTCTTCCCATGTCAGTAAGTATCTAGCTGCCACCCAGGCTTAAACATTTCAGTGGGGAACAGGGTCGATGTAGGGCTTCCTGCGCCAGTGCTCGCTGGCATTTAAGCTCCAACACTCAAAGTCCCTGAACGAGTGGGCAAAGGTCGTTCACATTATCTTTTGTCAGGGTGGGCGCTTGTCAGGGGTCAGCACTCTCCTTCGAGGCTTTTCTGCATCCACCAGCACTTTCTATGTCACATTAATATAGTCCTAAAAATTGGCAAGGTGGTAATACACAGGACACGGTATTACATTTCTTTAGTTGTTCATTCACTTTTTACACTCGCTCACACCTTGGGGCAATTTAGAGTATAATTAATGGCATGTTTTATACTGTTGGAAAGAAACTGAAGTCCCCTAAGAAACTCACACTAGGAAAATGTTTTAGACTCAAAAGAAGTGGAACATGACCCACTGCAACCCTGACAAAATAAAGCAGTTAAAAAAATAATGGATAAATACATATTTTATGAATTCTGTATGTATTTTAGCATTATGTCATATTGGCAAATCTTTTACCAAAACTTAAATGTATCAGTCACATGACACAGGCCAAATTCTGTCACCAAAGTGAACTGGATTAAGCCTGTACTGGGTCAACTGGGATATGTATGCTGGGTTAACTAAACAGTTAAACTAAATGGTTTTGTTTATACAGTTGCTAGCTTACAGTAGCAGTTGGTACCAATGTATGTTCTAAACAGGGCGGCACAGTGGCTAAGTGGGTAGCGCTGTCGCATCACAGCAAGAAGGTCCTGGGTTCGATCCCCAGGTGGGGCAGTCCGGGTCCTTTCTGTGTGGAGTTTGCATGTGTGGAGACATGCAAGTGAGTTGAATTGGAATGTACTGTAGATTGTGAGCCAGGCCTTTTCAGACCACACTGTTTGACTATATGGGCACAGTATACCAAAGACACATTGGTGCAAAGGAGGGCCATCTCCATATTAATGATCCTGGATTGGTCCAACAAGCTCATGTTAAGTGTCCACATATTTTTAGCCAAATAGTCTATTCCAAATTGCTCCACCTGGGGATCAAACCCAGGGTTTTCTCGCTTTGCGGTAGCAGTGGTAGCCTAGTGAGTAGAGCTTTGGGCTAGCAACTGAAAGGTTGAGGGTTCGAATGCCAGCTCTGCCATGCAGCCACTGTTGGGCCCTTGAGCAAGGCCTCTAACCCTCTCTTCTACAGGGGCGCCGTACGATGGCTGACCCTGCACTCTGACCCCAGCTTCCAAACAAACTAAAATATGAGAATAAAGAATTTCGTTGTACTGTACACCTGTATACACTGATCAACCATAACATTAAAACCACCTCCTTGTTTCTACACTCACTGTCCATTTTATCAGCTCCACTTACCATATAGAAGCACTTTGTAGTTCTACAATTATTGACTGTAGTTCATCTGTTTCTCTACATACCTTTTTAGCCTGCTTTCACCTGTTCTTCAATGGTCAGGAGAGAAGAGCATTTATTATTAATGCCCCATTAATATATAAATTAATATTAATGCCCCATTATATATAAATGCCCCACAGAGCATTTATTATTTGGGTGTTGGAGCATTCTCAGCCCTGCAGTGACACTGACATGGTGGTGGTGTGTTGGTGTGTGTTGTGCTGGTATGAGTGGATCAGACACAGCAGCGAAGCATGAAACAGATGGACTACAGTCAGTAATTGTAGAACTACAAAGTGCTCCTATATGGTAAGCTATATGGAGCTGATAAAATGGACAGTGAGGTGGTTTTAATGTTATGGCTGATCAGTGTATGTATATATGACACATAAAGGCATTTTATCAGTGCTACCCACTGAGCAACTCTGCCGCCCTAGAATAAAAGTAGTGTCTCCAGTTCATTTACACAACCGTATTGTTTTAGAAATGTCACTTACCTGTTTTAGCACAGGATCAGAGATACATGAGTGAACCCATGGTCCACACTAACAGTATTCCAAATTTTGTGCCACCACCCATTTAATTTTTAAGACTTTCAGCCCCTCTGGTGCATAAACTACAAACATCTCTTTTAAAATCATATTTCTTTTATACATTTTGCATTAATTCTATTGATTTTTTCTGACTGCTGGCAGAAAGGCAGGAACATATGGATGCTACTCCACGATGCTGTTTAAAGGAACAGTAAAGAACTGTAGAAAGATGAGTCTGATTTTCCCGCCTGTCTGGAAGTTTAGAAGATCTGGCATGACATTTAATCTCCCTCCAGAAAGACCATCTGCTTCTGTGTGGCGTTTTCAGATGGGCTGAAACATGAAACACATAAAAGTCCCATCTTTCTGAAGTCAGTTACATTTGAAATAAGTCAGTTCCACTATAAAAAGAGTAGACCAGTCAAAAAGCACTCACTATTCTTTTTTTTTTTTTTGATGGATTCTCGATGAAGCACAAGGGCACAGTCATCAAATAAGAAAGAGCCATGTAATTGAGCAAAATTTCTGTGTTACAGGCAGCAAAACAGGTGAGAAAAACAAGAGCAGAAAATAACCCAATTACAGATGTTGAATAAAATACAGTAAAGAAAGAGTAAAAACAGTGCAGTGTGCATTGTTTCACATGAAGTTCTTTTTAAAGTATAAAAAATAGAATAGAACTTATTTATTAAGATATTAACGTCATGTTTTACACACTTTTGTTTGCTACCCACTGAGCCCCCATGCCACCTTAACTTAATTATAACTTAATTCATGCTTTACATTCATTATTTTCAAATAATCGAGATAATTATTTTATTTTAAGTCTGTTCAATGATATCCTTCGTCTTTAGCCTTATCTGCATGTAATAGTTGCAGTGCCACCTGGGCACTGCTTACATTTGCATCCATGAGCAGATTAGTGATTAGACACTGTAGTTGTAATGAACCTCTGCCAGCTTTCAGCAGTCCAGTGCACACTGATTAATCACTAGACTAACAAAATAGGCCACTGTAATATTTACTACCACTCTCCTGATGGTTTGTGATCTCCTTTAGTGATTCACTTCTGAAAAACCTGCACCTGACAGTAATGAGATTTTTTTTCTTCATCTTACTGCCCTCCCATGATCCTGTGAAGGCCAACTGATGATGCTGCTCAGATACCCCTTGCTGTCATTATGCACTGTAAAAAATAAACATTTTTTTACAGGTTTTCCCAGTACATTTTTACAGTTTTTCCCTGTATTTTTAAAAGACAGAAAATTTTAGTAAAATTACAAGAATAAACTGTATATTGAAAAGTGTCATGTGATTTACCAAAAAAAATCTGTATATCTGTTTTTAGATGACACTTTTAACAAAACTAACTGTAAAAATAAAGTAATCTTCATTGACAAAAATAGCAGAATCTTCTGTAATTTTCAAAAAGAAACCTTTTGTTATGCCGATATATCACTGTCAAATACATAAAAATACTGTTAATAATGCATTTAAAAAAGTACAATTGCAAGAAAATATGTGAGCAAAGAAAGAAATATTTTGTAATTTTGCATTTCTTAACCACTACTTTATATACATAAATTGGAAAAACAAAGGTATTGCCTACCTTATGAGACAGGCAACAATACAATTTAAACAGATTTTAACTTTTACTTTATTCATGCATTTGTATTAATTTAAAGATTGAATTGTTAAATAAGTGCATTCATACAAACTGTGTAAAACCATAGTCAAATTTAAAACGTTATTAACTGTGATTTATTCTCACATGTATAATATTTAAATCAAGCATACTTTACCCATCCCCACATTCCCCAATACACAGAAAAATGTATTACAGTCCATCTGTGCAACATGTTGGGTGCACATTCCAACCAGAGCACCACAGATATAGAATGATGCTCTAACCTACCAGTTACACACTCAAAAAAAGGGTTTTGAGTGCCTGTTGGTTTTGCATAAAGAATATATGCTGGTGTGACACCAATCAATTACATTTTAGATTTAAACATGACTGCATTGTGTTTATTTAACTCAAATAAATGAACCATTTATAATATTCGATGTTTTCTAGTGGACTCAACTTTACTTAGTTGCTTTATTTCCCTGGAACTACTTAATGCAATAAGTTTATCAGGTGAAACCGGATATAACGCACCGGGGATTACGCAATACATCGTGAAGGCACATTGTGTTTCAACGGCATCTCAGGTAATGTGAAGCTTTACAAAATCTTTTTCCATATGTCTAATTGCATGCTAATCATGATGTGTATCTTATTATATTGTTTAATGTAGCTCTTTAGTTGAATAATATTCAAGTTTTACTGTTGTGCATGCTTTATTTGTTTAAAAATGCTAACGCTAACGGCGGACCTGCTTATAGTGATTTATTTATTAACATCTTTCCAGGGTTTCTGTGAATCATATTAAAGTCTTGAGGCAGATTTTAATAGATTGCCGTTGGCTGACTGCGCTGTGTGTGATAAAGTTGCACTGCCGTGGTGCTAGCTAGTGCTAAGCTAGTCAAGTTCAACAGCCAGTATTCTCAACTTGTGGCAGTAAGATTCTTTCCCGAAAGTTAAAAATGGCTTAAATTACTTAGTTGCGAAAGTATATTAGAAGAAGGTAGAAAATAAAAGATGTGTAATATTTGCATTAAAAAACATGGACACACAACCTAGCTAGCTAGCTAAGATGTGAGCAGGCAGCTCGAGCCTGAGGGGAACGGCTTTTCGTTTGGCGCTCACGTTATGCACATACTTAAACAAAGTGATTCTGTAACGTTAGTATCATTAGAAACCTGAGTTTTGTGACTGTTATCCTGGAAAGCACACACATGTAAACAGTATTGGATAATCAGTTAATTTGTAATGTTACTATAGAAATAATATTTTAGTTATTTACAACAAAATAATTGATGTCTTGTATCTTCTGTTTACAGATGGTTGGAAATGTGTATTTGCAGTTGGACTGACCTTTTACTGGTAATTTTTTTTCTACATTTTATGCTAAATTGAAGAATATTGAGCTACTTTTGACTGAACACTGAGTTATGTTTAGATTAAGTGAAGAAGAAGAAATGTAGAAATTCTTATTATTTATCCTGTTTGGTTCTTTTACTTTTTTTGTTTTATGTATTTTTGTCTATTTTATGTCTTATTTAAGCTGGTAATTTCTTTATAAATATTTGTCTTGCTGATTTTGATTTCCTTTAGTTTTCTTTAGTAATTTTTTATTTATATATAATTTTAATAGTATCCTATTTCATGTACAATTTAGGATTCCCCCAATCACGCAATACCATCAGCGCTAGGAGGGTGAAGGTAAGCACAAGTTTCCTCTGAGTTGTTACAGCAACCACCCCATCTTTTCGGGCCAATGTACGTCTGAGTTGAAATAAAGGTTGAAGTGAGATGTCATATGTTAAGTCCTAAATGGAAATTTGTGTACTGTTAAGTTTAAGAAAGTGATTTCCCCCCTCTGTTCCATTGTAGGATGGTGATATGGCTGCAACTGAACGGGGGATTGAGGAGACTGTTCTTGGGATCTATGTGACTAGAGTTGAGGGAGCTGAAGCCATGAACCCCCCTGCCAATACTGGAGTGGTATTAGAAGGTGGTGTGGTTCTAGAAGACTTGGGCAGTGTGTTCTTTGCCTTTGCCGTTCGGGCTGATTTATGCTTTATATATTTATAACCTTATGATTTTAGAACTTGAGTTACCCTCCTACATTCAGATACACTTTTGATGCACTCCAAAAACTGTTTCTGGAAGTAGTTGCTAACAAACTGTCTCATAAAGCTCAATTACTAAATACCAAGCTGTTCAGTGAGATGTAGTCCATACTGAGTATTACACTTGTGACGTACTGTTTATCGAATTCCACTGTGTTTGCACTTTCTGAAAACTTCAATGTTGGCACTGACTTTTGTACATAATTCAGATTTATAAGTGTTTCATGCCCATGTTTTGTAGACATTTCACTTAACTGTGTGCTGCTTTGTTAAACATTTTCCATTGAAATGAATTCTGATTGCACTTATTGTATGCTGTATTGTGTTAGACATCTGATTCCTACACTGATCAGCCATAACATTAAAACCTCCTTGTTTCTACACTTACTGTTCATTTGTGTGAAAATTATTTGGGTAAAAAATAGCTGAACTGTGGTGGATTTTGATCCATTTTGAAGCTGAAATTAACAAAAGCTATTTATATACTGCATTTATAAAGTTCTATATAACATGTAACAGCTGCAAAATATCACAGTAAGTATTATGCAGACAAATCTTAACCTATTTCAAATTTTTGTATTTTGTATATTTTTTTAAATGAAGAATAACAATTTGAAAGTACAGTTAACTTATGTTTTAGAGAAAGAAAATGCTTTTATTTTGAATATTAAATACATTAATAAATACAGTTTATTAATGTATTTAAATAATAAAAAGAGACAATTTAACAGATTTTTTTTGCAATACCTCTGACAGTTAATTTAAAATTGGGCTTTTGCTAAGTAAAATTACATGTTTTTTTTTTTTGTTTTATATGCTAATTTTTTGTGATAAGTAATTATCTGTACTTAAACTTCTTTATCATTTATAAAGATAATTCTGTTTTTTTAGAGGTGTATGACACTTCTAACAATTAATATATGTTGAAAGAAGAAGATTTCATGAAATTATAGGACAATTTCCTGTAAAATTACAGCGATAGATGTTAATTATGGTAAATATAATAACCGTTTTTTTACAGTTTATCTCTGTTTTAAATTTTACAGTTTTTTCCTGTTAAATTTTTACAGACATTCTCTGGCGCCCCTGCTGCCAGAAAAATACCGTTTTTTTACACTTTTTTTTTTTTTTTTTTTTACAGTGTGCCTCACCACAAAGGCTCCAGATGTTACCCTGTACATGAGAATTAAAAAACCCAATATGCAAAAGACAACTTGGACTTGTTACACTATGTCTAAAGGCAGTTTGTGTCCAGGGCTGTTTGGTCATTTTCGCTGGTGGAAAACCAAACTGGACTGAACCCAACATCAACTCTGTGGTGAGGAAACCATGAATAAATAGATGGACCCCCAGTTGGAGCAAATTAACACTCAATGAGGCGCAGAGACTGTCAGTTCAACACAATTAATCATCTGCAACTTCATACCACCATGCTCCATGCTGAGATCTGCAGCAGTTGGACCTCTTACATCTCACCATATGCAGATAAAGAATAGAGTGCTTTTTATGTTGCATTGTAAATCATATGCCAGACTTACTTTTACACTCCTGTGTCTCATCTAAATTTGGAAATCTTATGAAACCTGCATTGAATAACCAGTTAGGGGTTGTTTTGTTGTCTACTGCACCCAGTTTAAAAAATGTCTTGGGCCACAACTGCATGCAAATAAGTTATTGTAATAAGTGTTGGATCTAGTTTCATGCCTGGCTCATTTTAAGCTCACTAGGACAGCTGTTGCTGAACTGATAAGAGTAAGGACCTGTAAGGGAAGGCAGTTTTTGAGACTTTCTTCCTTAACTAAAGGAAAACTGAATAACTGAAAAACTGTCTCTAAATAAAAACAAACAAACAAAAAAAACCACATTTGTATAAAAAAAACCTCCTGGTTTATTCTATATGGCTTAAGGTTTAGACTTACATTTTCAGCATTTAGCAGACACTTTTATCCAAAGTTAAAAGCTACAATAGATGCAGAAGTAGGCTTGACATTGTATTGCTAAAACAAGCAGGTCCATTACTGAAAAAGATGTTGCCCATGGCATTAATGGTACTTTTACAGATATGCAAGTTACCCATGCCTTAGGCACTAACACTCACATTTTGTGACAGACACTAGATTTTGACAGTCAGGATTTTCTGAATTATTCAAGAGCTCGTGTAGTTATTCATTATGAAAGCATGTCAGGTTTTAATGCGGTGCCATCTGAGTGATAGCGGGTCAATTGCATTTCAAAGTGACTTTATGCAGTAATCTATTGAACTATGCTCACACAGTCTCACAAATCAATGCATTCTAATGAACAACCTAGCCTCAAGTGCAGGGTTTCTCCAACTTTTTTTTTCCAAGCAACCCACATTTTGTCTATGATTTTTACTGCAACCCAGGCAACACAAACAATGCATCAAAACAAAACACAAAATGAAATATACTTAATTAATAAAAAAATAGTGGCAATCTGGTACCACTGTGGTTTAGAAGATGTAACATAAAGCCTTCACATTGGGTAGTAAGTGGACAAGTTCTTTTTGTGTTTATGTGCCTGTTAAAATTCGTTTATTCAATTATAATTATTTTTCTCTGTGACCCATTTTTGGATTTTTTGAAAAACCCTGCCCTAGTAAACAACTAAACTGATATTGCTTCTTCTATACTCAAACGTGATAATATAACTTGTTTTATTTTTATACTGATTACGCACAGATCACATGTGCACAGTTTAACATGCAGTCTGAATTCATACTGTCTCAAAACAGCTTCATAGTTTGTGATTTTATTGTGTTATATCCCTGTCATTCAGCATATAAATAATACAAAGGCATGAAGTATTAATGCTAAATTCTGCAATAGTAAGAGTAAATTTCAAATAGCATTCAAGAATGAGCCACTTTTTGCCAGAAACTTCTATTCTTGCTGTTCTTACTATACTACTATACTTTTTAATTTTTTGCCTTCCCATAACTCAATGATAATCCCTTAGAGTCATACGACGGCATATTAGGGCCACTGTAAAAAAATACTTTTAAGTTTTTATTTCGAGAATAAAGTCATATAAATTTCAATTTTGAGAATAAATGATTTCCAGATTAAAGCTTTCTTACAACAGCAGCAGCAAACGGCCATCATATCACTGTCAATTTGAGCTCATGGCCACAGCAGCAGGTTAGAGCAAGGCAAGGTGCTGCAAGTCTTTTTGGACCTTCCACCTAAAGGCATAACATGGGAGTAGATGACTGAGAACCTGCATCGGTTCTTCAGTGAACTGCAGATTCCATCAAATACCTCAAATACCAACTCCTGGCTGGCTTGCAACAGAAATAAAAATGCAGTAGACACCATATACTGTGAGTTTGCAGTTGTTGTTAAGGAGAGCTTGGAGTTCAACAGCTGGGTGGCAGTTATGAAACCACTTAAACGACATCCCACCCAATGCGTTTTGTGTACAACATTGACCTTCTGGTACATGCTACCAATTTTTCCATACTCCCACTCTGAACCCAAACAAAAAAGTTTGGAGAAAATGTGGTCTTTATTTTGCCTATGCAAATGACTGCTGTTTAGAAGATAACGCCAGTTAGCACTCAACACTGCTGGCAGCTGGTAGTAAGGAAGATGGTGGCCATCGCCGTGATGCACAGGCCAGCAGGTTCCAGGTATTCTGGCGTGAGTAAGACACAAAGACATCTGGAAGGCTGGTTCTTCTGGGTTGGTGGTCATCCAGATGCGGAGTGGTTCTGTCACAGATATAACTTCTGCATGGCTACATAAGGTCTGATAGGGCAGTCATGGGCACCTCTCCAGCAGCTACAAGTTGGGGCCCCAATAAAGCGGGTGGCAATCAAAATCCTCAGTCCGTTTTCACTGGCTGACCAGGGAAACCAGTATGTCTTGGTTACCATGTGACTGTTTGTTGGAGGGCATGTCCTTCAGGTTTGGATGCTGATATGTAAATACTTAAAATGCATTGTGCAGCAGAGGTACATACAGACACACAGCAGAAGACAGACATTGAAGCAGAAAATCACAACTAACCATCTTATCCTACAGTTAAATCATAGCCTTATATCATTAACAAAATCAACATGGTAGGAATCAGAATCCCACAGATGTTTTGTATAGCAAAGCCATGACAGAATTGCACTGATCTTATGCTTTATTTGACAATTTTCTTTAACAAAATTATTTCTTCCTTAATGTACTCATCAATTTTATCATCTGACACCAGTGCATGATATGCTTAACAACACATAGCAACACATGACCTGGAAATGTCATTCATTAAGCAATCTGACAAATCATAGCATAATATTAGACACATGCATACACATCTGAATGCCCTTTACGATAATAAATGACTCGCCCTTTGATTTTGTCAGCTATGACTAATCATGCACACTTCATTTTGCAATTTCTCCCTGTTTCAGCCTTACTCTTTGAAGATATTTAGGCAAGCTGATCGAAAATTGAAATTTGGCTTTCATCGTAGCTGAAGTTCGTCTGCAGTTTAAAATAAGTTCTACTTTAATTGGTCATTGCAGAAAAGGCCTCAGAGGAACTCTTTGATCAGATGCTTTTCATAATTTTTTAGAAAGCTCATTTTCAGTCCATAAATCTGCATTGCAATGAACAATTAATTTCAATCAACATAAGCATAAATGATTTTAGAAACTAAAGTAAGTGACGAATTTTTCTAGTAAACCGAAAGGAGGAGCTCTATTTAGGACTGGATCATGTGTAAGTGGTGAGAACACCTGTAACATATGGACCTAAATGTGATTCTTATCTCTGGTCCTGTATAGAGAGGGTGAATTGGCTGATTATGTAGGCAGATTTACAAAACTGCAGAGTCAAGGTGGATACATTGCAAAAGGAAAATAATGTTTATTAGCTTAACCAGTTTACAAGCATTTCATTCAATAGGATATATTTGAACTTAAGCAGCACAGTGATGCAGCTGGTACTATGTGGGCCTGGGTTTGATCCTTGCCTATGACCACTGTCAGTAAGGGGTTTGGTGTGTTCCCCTTGTCTGTGTGAGTTTTCTCTGGGTACTCTGGTTTCCATTCACTGGCCCTAAAAAATTTTGAAGCTTTGGAAGCTTTAAATTGGCCTTAAGAATGAGTTTGCAGATAAATGTACTATAAATGTAAACATATAAATGTTAAATTGTTTAAAAACCTGGGACAGAAGGTAAATTGCAATTAGAAACTCTTTATAGGTGTTTAACTAAAATAATTGTTCTCAACTTCATTGATTTTTTATAAGATATACTAATTCCTAATTTGATGCCTCTAACACTGCGAGAATCTGAGACAAGAGCAATGTATGACTGGGAAGTTTGGGAAATTGGTTTTGACCTTGAATAGGTGAATAAGTATTTGGAGGTGACTGGAGATGCATTATTTATATACATTTCTGAATAGATGGTGGCACGATGGCACAAGAAGGGCCTGGGTTTGATTCCCGGCAGGCTGCCAGGGTCCTTTCTGAGTGGAGTTTGCATGGTCTCCCAGTTAGTTGGGGCTACTAAAAATTGCTAGTTAAAAGTGTGTGTGTGTCTGTGTCTGTGTGTCTGCGCTATGATGTATGGCTTTCTCTTTCTGTAATAGAGTTTCAGGTTGCATTTCTTGATGCAATGGCGGACTATGTTAAGTGACAACAGTTTTTCAAAGTACTCCCAGATTTATCACAGTAGCATTACTGTTTCTCATCCAGTGCTGTCTGATGACTCAAAAGTGATGCATATTCAACAGTGGTTTCCAGCCTTGCCATACACAGAATAAAAGTTGGCATGAAAGTGCCCATCTCTGCTTGCATAGACAATTAGGTGCTTTCCTCTATTAAACCCTCCTTTTATGCTTTTTATATCATGATATTCTCACCATTTCAAATGACCATTTCCCCTTCTTATTGTTTTAAAACAATGTAACTTATAGATATGATAGACAGACAGACAGATTTCTTTGTTACACCAGCTCTTATCAGACAAACAACTTGTCACATACATACCACATCCACTGACTAAAAAAAAAAAGCTATATAATCTACCAATACTAAATTGTAAACTAAAATGTATTTATTTATTAGGATTTTATTAGGATTTTAATGTAATGTTTCACACACTTTGGTTACATTCATCCATTTCACAAGGTTATATCGAACATGGTCATGGACAATTTTGTATCTCCAATTCACCTCAGTTGCATGTCTTTGGACTGTGGGAGGAAACCGGAGCTCCTGGAGGAAACCCACGCAAACACGGGGAGAACTTGCAAACTCCACACCGAAAGGACCCAGACCACCCCAAATGGGCGAACCCAGGACCTTCTTGCTGTGAGGCGACAGTGCTACCCTCTTAGCCACCGTGCCTACCTAGCATACAATAATTATATGTATTCTTTATAAATCATTAAAGAATCTGATGGCAGCTGTTGGGAAAAACTTCCTGTGGCATCAGTCCTGCATCTTGGTGGAATCAGCCTGTAATTAAAACATGACGTGGGTGCAAGCAATTGCTGATTACTGAGTTCAGTTTCATAAGCATTCTTTAATCAGCTACCTGAGTTAAGTTATAGTTACGAAGCTGGCCTTTTTGATACGTTTATTGATTCTGTTTCTGTCTGTTGTGCGATCACCACTACCCCAGCACACATTTCTAAGAAAAGAGCACTAGCCACCACAGACTGATAGAAGGCACAAAAGGGGCCTGTTGATGTTAAAAGACTTGAGTCTTCTTAAAAAGTATATATGTCTGGACCAGACCAACTGAGTTCCACCTCTGTTACCTGGATAGTCACTGGCTCTGGATCACTCCTCTTCTTTCTGAAGTCAACCACTATTTCTTTAGTTTTTAAAATGTTAAGCTGTAGGTGGTTGTTTCTACACCAGTCCACAAAATCCTTGACGGTGCCCATGCATTTTCGCTTACATCCTGCCTTAATACATCCTGCTGCTGAATCATCTGAAAATTTCTGAAGAAAGCAGTTGTCAGAATTATACTGAAAATCCACTGTGTACAGTTTAAACAGGGAGGGGGACAGGACTGTTCTCTGTGGGTAAGAAGAAAGGTTCACAAAATCGGCACAAAGCTGGTGAATGAGTCACAAGAAGAGGAGGAAGGGAAAGGAACATTAGAAGAAACTTTCATTTATTTTTTCAGTTTATCCTGAAAAAAATCAAGTATAGCTCGGTACTGATTAGGAGTACTTGTAGTAGTTGTTAGGGGTAGTTAAAGAAGTTTATTGATTGTTGGAAATGTGTTTTGGGCCTTGAGCTGCTATTAATAATAATTGCTGAAAAATAGGCAGAGCGAGCAGCATTAAGGGCATCTCTGTACTTAAGGATATGCTGTTTGTACAACGTTTTTTTAGTCATCTGCCAAGGGCTTTCAGCTTGAAAAGTTCAGTTGTAAACCAAGGGGAGGAATGGAAAGCAAGTTTTCATAGGAGCATGTTCATTTAGGATACAAGAAATAATAGTTATAACTAGGGCTGTCAAACGATAAAAAATTTTAAACGCGATTCATCTCAGAATTTCATATAGTTAATCGCGATTAATCGCATTAAAAAATATCTGTGTAAATGTTATAGAAAACAAGGATTTTTAAGTGAAATGTTACAATTAAAATGGTGAACACATTTTATGCTAAATGTACTTATGTTAAAAACTGCTGGGACAAGAGAAAACTGTAAGGGAGTTTTATTCACTCACATACTAGGCAGTAATACTATCCAGCAGAGACCCCTGACTTCGTATATACAGTGTATCACAAAAGTGAGTACACCCCTCACATTTCTGCAAATATTTTATTATATCTTTTCATGGGACAACACTATAGAAATAAAACTTGGATATAACTTAGAGTAGTCAGTGTACAACTTGTATAACAGTGTAGATTCACTGTCTTCTGAAAATAACTCAACACACAGCCATTAATGTCTAAATGGCTGGCAACATAAGTGAGTACACCCCACAGTGAACATGTCCAAATTGTGCCCAAAGTCTCAATATTTTGTGTGACCACCATTATTATCCAGCACTGCCTTAACCCTCCTGGGCATGGAATTCACCAGAGCTGCACAGGTTGCTACTGGAATCCTCTTCCACTCCTCCATGATGACATCACGGAGCTGGTGGATGTTAGACACCTTGAACTCCTCCACCTTCCACTTGAGGATGCGCCACAGGTGCTCAATTGGGTTTAGTCCATCACCTTTACCTTCAGCTTCCTCAGCAAGGCAGTTGTCATCTTGGAGGTTGTGTTTGGGGTCGTTATCCTGTTGGAAAACTGTTTTCAAAAGGAAGGGGATCATGCTCTGTTTCAGAATGTCACAGTACATGTTGGAATTCATGTTTCCCTCAATGAACTGCAGCTCCCCAGTGCCAGCAACACTCATGCAGCCCAAGACCATGATGCTACCACCACCATGCTTGACTGTAGGCAAGATACAGAGTTGATGCAGTGTGTGGCGTATGGTCTGAGCACTGACAGGCTGACCTCCCACGTCCTCAACCTCTGCAGCAATGCTAGCAGCACTCATGTGTCTATTTTTTAAAGCCAACCTCTGGATATGACGCCGAACACGTGGACTCAACTTTTTTGGTCGACCCTGGCGAAGCCTGTTCTGAGTGGAACCTGTCCTGGAAAACCGCTGTATGACCTTGGCCACCATGCTGTAGCTCAGTTTCAGGGTGTTAGCAATCTTCTTATAGCCCAGGCCATCTTTGTGGAGAGCAACAATTTTATTTCTCACATCCTCAGAGAGTTCTTTGCCATGAGGTGCCATGTTGAATATCCAGTGGCCAGTATGAGAGAATTGTACCCAAAACACCAAATTTAACAGCCCTGCTCCCCATTTACACCTGGGACCTTGACACATGAAACCAGGGAGGGACAACGACACATTTGGGCACAATTTGGACATGTTCACTGTTGGGTGTACTCACTTATGTTGCCAGCCATTTAGACATTAATGGCTGTGTGTTGAGTTATTTTCAGAAGACAGTAAATCTACACTGCTATACAAGCTGTACACTGACTACTCTAAGTTATATCCAAGTTTCATGTCTATAGTGTTGTCCCATGAAAAGATATAATGAAATATTTGCAGAAATGTGAGGGGTGTACTCACTTTTGTGATACACTGTATGTCAGATTGTAGGTTAAAATTTCTCCATCAGCAAACATTGTAGATCAGCGGTGCTTTAGGTGGGATAAGGTGTAGTTATTGTAACAGACTTTTCTGTGGTTGTATTGTGACAATGGTTTGATGGACGTTTCTACACAAAGTGAGTGTGTTTTGACCCTTTGGGGCTTCCATAGTTCATGGAATAGCATGCTTGGCTAACGACTCTAGCTGTCCGCTATTCGGTACCGTAACAGAAAAAGTAATACAAGTGTTATGCTCCCGACAACTTGTGAATACCGTGTATTTATTTCTTTATTAAGCAAGTGCATCACTACGACGCTCAGTTACATTTGAGAAACGCTGTCTTAATGAGAGATGCCGTGCACGGTCAAGTCTCAACATGAACTACGGATGACTCGCAGGGCCAAATAGAATTTGCGTTAACGGCACTATTTTTTTAATCGTGTTAAATTGAGATCGCGTTAATGCGTTATTATCGCGTTAACTTCGACAGCCCTAGTTATAACATGATATGATAGTGTTAGGACAGGAAAGCATAGAGAAGTCAGATTAGGAGATCTGGAGAGAGGCTGAGAACAGGTGAGGATGAATCAAGTTAAGAGTGGCAAGTCCAGGGAATGGTCATGTAAGTGAGTAGGAAAGTTTACATATTCAGTGAGATTAAAACAAGCCAGCACTGCCAGAACGGGCAGTGGGCAGAGAGTGGGCAGACAGTATCCACATAAATATTCAAGTCACCAAGTAAAACCATAGCAGAGCAATGTGGTTAGACCAAGGTTAGCAGGTCATGAAGATCAGACAGAAATTTTTCAGCTATTTTAGGAGGACGATATACTAGAAGCTGGAGCATTGTGATAAAACCAGAGAAACATAATGCAAGATTTCAAATGATGAAATACTGCATATAAATCCATATCCAACTGTGTTTGTCCACCTAACTAAACTGTCACTTATACCTCTACAACCAATAAAGAGAGAGTTTTTCATTGCCAGCTCACCTGAATGACACACAAAAAATAGCATATATTGCTTTGGATAAGAGAAACAACTGAAATTCTGCTCTGATTGACTTATACAGCTGTTTTTCAAGGCATGAACCACGATAATTCGTTTGAAAAGAGTCGTTTCTGACTTGTTTTTACTCATTCAGTGATTGCTTTTGCACAGACTGATGTGAAGAAATGGGGGAGGGGTAAATTTCATGTGTATGGACAGAGTCTGACGGAGAGCCAAAAAGGCACAAATATATTGAATGATGACACTATGGGTGTGTTCAAAAACCTAGTGTGCTGCCTTGCTGTCT
Organism: Trichomycterus rosablanca; assembly: GCF_030014385.1. NCBI lineage: Eukaryota > Metazoa > Chordata > Actinopteri > Siluriformes > Trichomycteridae > Trichomycterus > Trichomycterus rosablanca. The sequence goes on from NC_085995.1 coordinate 22,966,581, forward strand.
TACTGCCTACATAGGCAGCTGCCTCAGTAGAGAGGATTCTTAGACAGCGATTCCATCGGGTTTCGCATTTAGCATCTTGCCATTCAAACCAATGGGATGGGGTGGCACAGCGCGCTAGCATGTCAACTAACATCTTCCTTCGTGTACCGAAAACGGTTAAATTTGCTGACAAGCCCGAACTTGCAAATAAATGACACTTGTGCAAGTTTATACGAGTTAAAAATCAATAATTATCTTTTTACGTTTGAAAATAACGTTTCTCCGCACCGTCAGCCATGTTTTTTTTTTTTTTTCTGTGAGAAAAGAGCTGCCACACTGAATGCTGGGATTGCCTTGATCACTAAGGACTCGTTCTTAAGTCAAAATAACATTGACATTTTAATATGCCTTGGTAGACAGCTTATTGAGGCATCTAGGATTTCGAACAGCCTCCTTCTCAGGAGCGTGCGTAGGAGGACGTAAAATGCTGTCTATGTAGAGAGCTCACTAGCTTTTCGAACACACCCGTAGAAATATAAATAATTAATCTTACATATTTTTTTCTGCAGTATAATCTGTTTTTGTTATGTGTTGGAAGGAGACCTTTATGGGGTTTTATATAACATTAAATTATACATTTTGTCTTATAATCTTTCTGAATTAAAAGCCTTAAAAGCTAGGTACAGTATGTCCTTCAGTGAAAAAATGCACAAAACAGGCCTGACAGCCAAGGGGTTAACTTTTAAACTAGTGTTATAGCTCAGGGTGCTGAGGAATTGTGAGAATCAGCTTTTTCAGAGAGAGTGTTATTGTTAAAACAAAAGCTTAATGTGACTTAACACTAAACTTCTCTTAATTATTACTATTACTGCTCATAAGTTCTCTCCACTAATGAAAATCCTTGCTCATTGTTTTGATGACAATAACTTTTAGTGACAATAAGTCACGTTAAGCTTTGTGCACTGCCACACTCCATACAATATAATGGCACAGCCGGTGCAAAAACAATCATGTGAATGCGCACTTACTGAACTTGCTAAGAATGCATGTCCACGATTAAGAGGGAAATAATGACAATTGTTTGCAATTGTATTTCAGTGTTTCCAAGGATGTGACATTAAAGGTACTGCAATCTACAATAGCCAGACCACCACCCTTTCCTGCCAAGTGGGATTTAGACTTATAAGTATATCCCGGGGGGATCCCCTAGCTGTTGCCAGGTTTCAGTCAGTAAAATGAAATTCAGTCCAATCCAGTTTTTTTGATTGATAAAATCTTGGATCAATAATCCTTTATTGGTTATAGAGCGACAGTTCAGAAGAGCTAGATTAATGCTATATGTGGAGGTTGTGGTATTTCATGGGATCACAGCAGAGATTTGATGCAGTAAACGGAAAAAAACATGATTAATTCCATGAGCAGACGTCACAGACCTTCGGAGGCCTCTGTCATATGACCACACTGCCAGAATTGCAGTCTCGGATGAATAGTGGAGTATGGGTCTATGGATCTATGGATATACCCCAGACGGTGGAGGATACCAAGTGATTTGCACACGAGAAGTTTCAGAATCCAGCCATGAATGAGAGTTGAGACCTTAGATCTCACTAGCAGAATAAATGCACTGCATTCGGGCAGTATCGATCAGCGATCAGCACCGTCTGTATAAATAATAGCCAGCCGGTAGCTTAATAGCATATGCTCCTTTATTTGTTTAAAGCATGAAAATAGAGAACAGACTTGGTTGCATTTGGACACAGCTGCACTACAATGCTAAGCTCGACTGCATTAGCCGAACACCTGCATTAGCCTAACACCTTAAGCGCACACCATCCGGCAAAGCAAAGTGAGAGAGAGCGGTTAGGCAAACTCCACAGTGCCAGACTGGCGACCTTAACCTCTCAAATGGGTGGAAACTCATGGACAACACTAGAAAACAAGAGGTGGGACATGATTACCAGTCTGGTTTCTTCTTGCTGGCCCTTTTGCTAACTTTCTTTCGTTCTGGTTTCTAATTGCCCAGCTGGTAGATAGGTAGGATGGCATTTCTGTCTTATAGCTGCCACAGCCATCCGTCTTATTTTAGTACTTTAGTGTTGTCCTTGGGTGGTGTGGCAGTTTTCTGTGTTTTCGCTCTATTACAAGGCGTTCACTACACTGCAACCCGTTTAGGCTTACTTGTATGGCATTTCCTGCTACATTAGTTAATGTTTTAATTGCTGATTTTTTTTGTTGGCTTTAAATAAAAGGATAATCAAGAAACTCATACTCAAGACAGTTTCACACCTGGATAGATGTGCAAAGCAAGGCAGCACTAAATAAGCACAGCTATACTGATGAAGAGCCAGATGTTGTTCTATTGAAATATTAACTACACAGCAATTAAAAGCCTGCACTGCACAAAGTCTGCACTCGAACACCCACTGGGTGGCTGTAAGAAGGAGCGGTCTGTTGGTCTGTCACAAGGTTTACATAGTAGGCCTCAGTTGTAGTCTTGAGTAGCCGCCCAGTAGCAGGTCAGGGGTGCCCTGTGTGCGCTGCCTTCCTTGACGAAGGTCTAGTAAATTGCAGAGATGATTCCCCACTGATGCTTTCCTGGTTCTATTTATAGTTCTCCAGGTGGTCTCTTTTTAGCCAATCAGACATCTAGAATTGTTACATTGTTTAAACTGAAAGTTGTTTGTTAGTTGTTTGTTTGGCAAAACATTCCAACCGTAATCAGCAGGTTCTTCCATCAACCAATCAGCCATCCAGTTTCTACCTGGCCACCTTAAATAAGAATGTCCACTGCAGTTCTAAAGATGTGCGTTCAAACTAAAACTGACAGAGCGATTCTTAAGTTGAACATGGCACAATTCCTTCAACATTGTGTCAGCAGACACACAATAATAGTTCTCCTAACAAAATCGCACTTTAAACCACACAATAAGCATGTCATTATTCCTAAGGCACCTTACATAAAATCATATTAAATCAATCAATTAATTGATTTTACTTGTAAGTGTATCACACCAAACTCTTGTATTACTAATACAACCCCAAATCAGATAAAGTTGGGACAATTACCACTTCGTAATGTTGCCATTCCTTTTCATCACACTTAAAAGACGTTTTTGGCACTGAGGATACCAAGCGATTTAGTGTTTCAGCCCTTTTATTTTGTTCCATTCTTCCTGCAAACACGTCTTAAGATGTGCAACAGTACGGGATCGTCGTTGTCGCATTTTTCATTTCAAAATTCTCCACACATTCTCTTTTGGGGACATGTCAGGACTGCAGGCAGGCCAGTCCAGTACCCATACCCTCCTAATATGTTTATTCTCAAACATAAATTTCACTCTGTGGTCTTAGTGGCAAAGCGCGGCATGTAAGGGAGGACTGACTCTCCATCCAGCTGCTACGCCACTGACATCACATCGTGCTCCATTGCACACACACAAACACAAAGACAGAGAACAGCAATGAAACTGAGCAATGATCTTCATAACTGTTTTGGTTCAAGTTTTGCTGTCTATATGTTTATTTTTATACATCAAGTGTAGCTTTTGGATAAAAACAGTATTGCATGTATGTTATTAGAGCTTTGTTAATTCAATTATTTGATTAATCTGATTATATGACATCAGAATCAAAATATATTAAATACTTGCTCAAAATGTTTACATAGTATGCAAATAAGTCTATATTGTTCTATACATTTTATAGTGATTTTCCTCAAGTCATCATTATTTTTACTCCCATCCCTCCTTGAAATTTGCCTTACTATTGTACAGACACTCATCTTGGTACCCTTGGCAACCAAGGCTAAAAATTTCAGGTTTAATTAAAGTAATATCCACACAAACCACCTCTTGTGTCACAGGGTAAGCACCAGCTAAGCCAGATGTAACCCCACAACTGCAACGCCAAACAATAAGTCACAGCCCCTGGTAAAATAATAATAATTATACTCTCATTTCCTCTCCTATACTTTTATCTCCACTCTAGGCCAGCGGTTCTTAACCAGAAAAAAGTTGAGAATCGTTGCTTTAGGCAGTGCCATTTTTTGATTTGCAATTGTTCAAGCAAAGGATCCAAAGGCCTTTCGTGCCTTTTATTGACACTGATAAAAGACTGGACTATTCCTTTAAGTCCAGTCTGTCCAGTTTCTCAGAGTGCATGTGACATACAGTATGGCAACATTATTTAGCCTTGTTTGACTCATCAATGATCTAAGCCATGTATTGAGCATCTATCATGTATTGCACTAAAACTCCTCTCACTCTCTACAGAGGAGACAGGGATGGCCAACAGAAGCCCTACTAAAGATCTCACCTGACTAAGGAGACCTCTCACCTTTGGTACCATTTCCCAAATAATGCTAGCAACATCTGAGCTTTATTTGATATATGTATATAGCCCCGGACAAGGCCAGCTGCACCTGCAGCAGTCTTGAATTCATCACAGGATACTCATCTACCGCTCATGTCTCTGTGTAGCAACACATTTTCAAGCTTTTCGGCTTGTGGAATCCAGCTTGATCAAACCTCTTTGTGTATTGAATGTGTGAACATGGATATCCATTGTGTCCAAGAAATTATAGAATTGGGCTTGGAATCTGTACAAAGACTTGACCTGATGTAAATGGGCTGGTATAATGTTGTTGGTCCAACTTTGTTGCTTTTGAGAACAAGGCATTAAAGTTGTCCTCAGTCATCAAGGTGCTTGCTTATCCTGCATGCTTGCTTTGACATGGTCCACAGCCTCCAACATGCCTGAAATAGTCTATTTCCTAAGCGCCAGGGAAGTATTTAGACACTTTAAATCCAACATCAGGGCTTCAGTCATTACAATTTAGAAATGTTCCATGAACACCATTAGCCTTAATTGATGTGTCAGATAAGCTGAATGATGCCATTTCTTTAGTGGCTTTCAGCACTGGCTAAGAGAATGACATGAGTGCGACCAGTCCACTTGATGGGACAGAGAGGTAAAACCATGCTCTGATTTTGCGATTTCCAGGAAAATCATTTTGAGCAGATTGATTGATTACCAAATTGATTGAAGAAGCCCCCTGATTCATGCACCAGACCCACTGAATCTCTTACTAGTGGAGTGCCTAAACAGGGTCCCACAGTCAGGACCACAGTGACAGCAGATAGCTTTTGGCTGTTCTTTCCGTAAAATGGTTTGCATGCTTTTGCCCAGCCATATTTCTGGCACTGTCGCAGGTTTGCCCTTGAAGTTGGGACAGAGGAAGGCCAGGATGCATCATCACATGACATGCCATCTTGTCTATTTTTTGCCCTGGTGTTGATGACACTTTGTCTCAGGAATTCTTCTTTTGGTTGTAGATGTGCATCTACAAAGCACAAACATGTTGACTGCTTCTCTGCTGTTGACATAGGACTTAATAAGGATTCTTACTCTCCATATCAAAGCTTCAAAAAGCCAGATCTTGCCTTACCAAGTACTTTACACCCCCTGCAAGCTTCATAAGATTTCTTCTTGCTTATTGCTGCTGTCCTTCAAGCTCACATAGAAGTCTTTTTTGAGGCTGCCAAATACGTTAATGCACTTGAATCAAAGAAACATTAATAATGCTATTTATAATAAGCAAGTACAGCTACACAGAATACTATTCCAATTTGCAACAAATGAAAGCTACTACTATCTACCACGTTATACATGCATTGCTATTATGATTGATAATATTTCAAGACTTCACATGGGTTTTCTAACAAATATAATGTAGCAACATTAACGTCACCTGAATATATTCATGAGTATTGTTGTTCACTGCTTTAACATGTGGCTAACTTTCCAAGTAACTTAGCAAATTGCCTGTTTTCAACAAGAATGTTTGTTTTGACTTTTACATTTACTGACACTATTACAGCTCTAACTTGAATAAAAAAGGTTACATTAGCATCAAAATATTATTGTAACTGTGAAAATTACATTTTGCTGAACAAAAACTTAGCTGTACCACTTAGCTGGTGGTTTGGTGGTACGGATGGGAACACTGACAGATCATTACATAACGCAAAGCTAGTGATTTTTTAAAAATATTTGACATCAGCATATTGTGGGGACATTTCAAGTATTGATACACAATACTCTATTGTTATACAGTGCAGCCCTAATCATGCACTGTATTAAACAGCCTGTATATTCTACTCCCTTAAACTCTTTAAACTCTTAATATAACTCTCTTACTGCCTTACTTTTTATAACTGGCACGTATATTATTATGTATTCATAAGATAAGGAGGTGTATTATTTAAACAGTAGATTGGCCAATCCAGATTCCTCACAGTGACACTGTGTTGCAGTCACAGTCCACACATTGCTGCACTGTTTACAGAGGTTCAGGCAGCAAACTAAAAGCACAATGAGCCATAAAATGTTGTCACACCTAACTGTTATGACAGAGCCCCAGAAACATTCTGCACAAATTGGATGTGTTATCCCTTCTTTGGAAGCTTTATCACAGCATAACTGATGGCAGCTAAAATATTCAGCACCTGTAACAGCTGCTAGGATAAAGTTTATAGTCTGTAGGTAACAATGCCACCACACAGTTATTAATTGTTTGAGCTATTTGTTGTAGCCTGTGAGTGTGGTGCATCAGTCCACGCTTTTAGATTCAGTCGGAAGCCCCACTTGTTATAGCATGTTTTTTTTTGTTTAGTTTTTTGTAATGCATTTTCTCCCTTTTTCTCCCAATTTTTTTGTGTGTCCAATTTTTACCCAATCGCGTTATGTTTCCTCTCTACTGGTGCTGACCCCCACCCCTGATTGAGGAGAGCGAACTGACACACCCTCCCTCCGACACGTGTGCAGTAGCCAACTGCATTTTTTCATCAGCACGAGGCAAGTTCACATGCGAATCAGCCTTATCAGCATTATTCCTCTACTCTGTGCAGACACCATCAATCAGCCAGCAGAGGTCGTAATTGCATTCGTTATGAGGTCCCTATCCGGCATTTCCCTCCCTGGATGAACAACAGCCAAACGTTGTTCATATAGTCACCCAGCCCAGCCGGATGGCAGAGCTGAGATTCGATACGATGTATTCGAAACCCCAGCTCTGGTGTGCTTGCGTATTTTACCGCTGCGCCACCTGAGCGGCCATTATTGCATGTTTCAATGCATTTAAATTGTGACAATTCCACTGTCAAACTAATTTTCACTTTCCACCTGCATCCTGAACGGGTTTGTTTCTCTCTTTGTTTGCTGGTGTAACTGTCCATACTATGCACATGAATTTGTTTGCATAGTGTTATGTGTTCTGGGATTAACCGTTACCACTAAAGTGTACACTGCATTTTTCCTTGCTAATTTCCTACTTCGAACTACACAGGCATAACAAGCCTGACTTGGCTACCACCCTGTGGTAATACCCAGTCTAATCATGCCTGTAAGGAAAGCAAATCACACTAGATGTTTTGTAGTAGCTGGTGTTTATGTGGAAAGGAAAAGAGGAAATTTAAAGTGTTGTACATGATTTAAAACAGGGTAAAATAATGTAAAAGTAACAGTTAATTAAAAATTATTTATAAAAATAACATAACCCCACATCCAAGATGCACTTGAAACATTGTCCACAGCCAAATGGGTCCATACTTTAGATAGCCTTGGGGTACTGGCAAGTAGAATTGACCCCTAGAGCATGCAAAGCATTGGCCTTTTGCAGCAGAAATGTTATGAAAAGTTACCTAATGGGCATGCAGTGTGAGACTTGTTTGAAGTATCTATATGGCATTATTGTACTAGGGAAGGAAGTCTCACGGATGTTTCAGCTTCTGGCACAAGTGTTTGCTGTGTTACACCAAGCCAATTTGAAACTAAAACCAGCCAAACGCTGCCTCTTTCAGTGGCAGAGACCACATCTCGCACTATACACCTCTCTTAAAGAAACACACATATTGTCATTTTTTAAATTGTTTATTTGACTGAAATAAAAATCATGTATTACAATATAGCACAATGTGACTTGCCTTTTTTGTCTTTTTTATAAGTAAACCACATTTTACGATTCAAGGTAGGGTATTTCTTTAGATATGGGGGAACAAAAACAGCATCTTTAAGGAAGTGAGATGCTGATGATGGTTGAGCTTGTAATTTTTTAATATTCACCATCTTACATCTAACTTCAACACTTTATGCCCAACCTAAAGGTCTCCTTTATGAACAGTGGTTTGTGTTTTAACCACCTCCAGCATATGGGGGCCTTTGATAGTTTTTCCTGTATAAATGATCTCACCTTGACTATTACAAGGAGATGGAGCATCAGCTTTCATAAATTTCACCATTATGTATCTGGCTTTTTTTGTGCAGAAACATTTTCAAAAACCTCCTACATAACGTTATCATCACTCTGTTCTGTTCTGCAGATATCGCTACCTCAGATCCGTGTCTCGCTTTGCTGGGTAAGAAAAAAAATTACTAGAACGGCCTGATCACATTTAGAAATCTTTGTAAGGACGGTTTTCTCAAAGGCATTGAAATCCATCCTTATTAAAATATGACATATTTTTTCATCCAACTCATTTTGTACGTGCTTCTCAAGTTTTCTTTTGTGGAAGAAATGTTCTTCAATTCATAAAGCTGATGCTGTGGTACCAGATACATTTCTTTAGCACTCTTCATGTTAAGTGTTCTGAGGTAATATTAAACCACGTATGCATGGAATGGCCACTCTGACTAAGGGTAATAGAAATCCATCTGATTGATTAATAGCTTTTCTTTTGCAATCTAAAAATGTTTTTTTTTATTATTATTTGCAACAAGCGTAATCCTGTCCCTCTGTTTTCTTTGAGTACTTCTTCATTATTGCCAGCCGATTCCATTATTTTATCAATTACATGTAAGTTTGTTTTGCTAATCGGAAATACAGTAGATCTTCATCACACAGAGAAGCTGTGCAAAATTAGACTTACATCTATGTTACTGAAATGAAAGGAAACATTTTAAAGACTGTTAAGTTGGTAAAATAGGTTTAACTTTAACGTTTACCAACCTGTGTGTGTGTGTGTGTGTGTGTGTGTGTGTGTGTGTGTGTGTGTGTGTGTGTGTGTGTGTGTGTGTGTGAGGAGAAAATGTGAGGTTTTTTTTTATCCTGAGAAGCGTCTAACGGTAATTTTTACATTAAACTGGAAAAAAAAAACATCCGTGTGTAAAGGTTTTATTGCATTGTTCAGATTGGGAACGGTTTGCTGGAGGCTAGTAGATTTAGAATGATTTTCTTAGTGATAGAAAGAAAGATAAGTGCCATGTCCAAATAGTGGCCTTTCCAAATCAGAAGGGTGGATATTGAAATGTTGTATCTTAGGAACTATTGCAGTTTAAAGTGATCCCCTTCCAAAACTTCTTAACTGCTGTGTCTAACCAAAGTTCATGGATGTTTCCAATATAAGTATGCACTTAAGTCACATTAAGCTATTTTTTTTAACAATAAGCATTTTAGACTCTTTGGGAAAAGGTGATTCTTACAATTTCTCAGCATTCTGAGCTATAACACAAGTTAAAAACTGAAACAGGAGAAAAATTCAGATACATGTGAACACTTTCAGGTTGAATTTGATGAATATTCCTTACGAATGCAGATTTGTCTCATATGCACATTCTAATTCTGTCTTATTGCACTGCTTAAACAAAGTGCTGAACAAAGCGGCTGTTCATTGTTAGTTTCAAATGAAATAAATAAATTTTTCAAAAACAGCTGAAGACGTTGAGTTGAGTTTAAGAGTACAAATTTCTCGACGAAGAGTGTTGAGTTTCAAAGATTTTAAATTTAGGGTACATTAAGTTACAGGGTACCACTGTAAATCTAAAATAAGTCAAGACTGGTTCTAAAAAAAGAAGAGAAAGGTGCTTACATACCTTGTATCTCCTTGCAACATTTATTTATTTATTTATTTAAAATAAAGACTGTCTTGCTATATAAAATTAAGACCTTAGTGCAGTTCTGTGCTTCTAAACATAGAAAAACTAAACTCAGTCTACTGTGTGACTGAGAGCATCATCTAGTCTCTAGTGTGAAGCTCAAACAGTTCTAATGACACTGCAGATGCTGATAGACCAACAACAAGAATAATTATTAAATCATTAATGAGCGTGATCAGCCCTTGGACATCCGACAACACTGATTGTGACCTATTATTATTTTACTTAATACTGAGAGACACGTTGCACACATCCGTTTACTTTACCAGCTTAGTCTCTGATTGACAAAGACTAATGTAGTGCTGAGTCCAGGTGTGATAAATTTGGGCTAACAAGTGCAATGGCTCATGTGAATTGTAGTCTTTTTTAACTACAGGGTGTGCTCCATGCTTCCTGTTTCTTATGAAAGCAGAGAAAGCCAATTGCACTGTTACAGGATTAACCCTCATCCGAAAGGCTCTCGTCGTTCCCATGCCTGCTGTGGTGGGACTCCTAGATGAGCTTAGGGTCCAGAATGTGTTGGGCTGGTACCCATGAACGCTCTCCTGTTGATACTACTTCCTTACCTGGTAAAGATCAAGCAGATGTTTAACTGTGAATGCCAGGGAGCTAGCTACCAGTCAAGGTGGGGCGGTTTGGGGTTGATAACAGGGGTTTAAAGAGACTACATAGGTGCAATGCATAGTGTTAATCCTCATTGACTGAAAGAGTGCCAGTGTATGAGAGTGGATTAAGCCACCTAAAGATCTTGTAGGGTTCCATGTGTCTGTGGCCCAACTTCTTGGATTTATGGGTCAACTGCAGGTTAACATATACTGCCTTCAAGACAACATCTTTTCCATTGTCCATAGCAACAATACAAAGTGGTAAATGCTTTACCATCCCACCTTTTTTAATGTGTTGCAGACTTAAAATGCAAGAATGGATGTAAATTAACTAATGAAATGAAGTTGCCAAAGTAAAAGTCAGTAAAGGTAAGAAACACTGGGGTTTTGTTCTATTTGCATTTTTTTTACTGTCCCAACGTTTCTCTGATTTGGGGTTGTAATACCACTCTAAAAAGTTGTGTGCTTCTGGTCTTCCCAGGATACACTCTGTGGACCAGTCAGGAGAAACAACTTAACCTCTTTAACTTAATGAATCTAGGGTAGGTGCAAATTATTTCTTTTTTTATATAACATTGTATATGGATATGCTGTCACATTCACATATGGATGATTCTCTATTATTAATCTTCATTTTGACCAGGTTGTCAAGAACATTCAAAGATCGGTCAAAATCTCTCTTTCTCCTTGTTTTGGCTGCTCCCGTTGCGGGTTGCCACAGTGTGGATCATTTGTCTCTGTCTTAACCTGTACTGAACATTCTCCTCTGTCACACCAACCACCTTCATGTCCTTTCTCACCGCATCCACAATCCTCCACATTGGCCTTCCTCTCCTCCTGTTTTCTGGCAGCTAATTCTCCAGCACTCTTCTTGTAATACAGGGGTGTCAAACATCTGCATTATGGTGACCCTCAAAGGGCCGATTGTAACGTATCCTGCTGTAATTGCTGTGTGCTTTGTCTTGGACAATAGGTTGTTTTTCTTGGAGGCTAAATGTGTTTGGTGTCAAAATGCCAAATTTATTCTGTATATTTATATTGTATATCTACATTTATATTGTACTCCTTTACCATAGACACGGCCTCATAATACAAGTGACGAGCCGTTTTTTCTTCTTGAAGCACAAACTTGTATTGTATTGTATCTTTCATTAAATTACCTTTTTCTGCTTCAAGTTTCTCTTCTTGTACATTTTGGTATATTAGTAAATATTTCTCAACATCATTTGTTGGAAAACCGCCTTAGTCAAACGCTGATGTGGAAACACTGCCATCTTGTGGCAGGATACGGTCACTTTGCGGGTCACAAAATTGGCATGCATTGTGGGATATGCAGTTTATGTATGATTTTACAGTGTATTTTAGGACAAACAAACGTCTTTTAAGCTCTTGTGGGCCCGTGGGCCTTGAGTTTGACAACCATCATCCCACCTCTGCACATGCTCAAACCATCTCAGTCTCACCTCCCTAGCCTTGTCCCTGAAACATCCAACCTGCAGTGTACCTTTTGTAAACTAATCTTGTCTATTCTCATCACTTTCAATGAGAATTGCAGCATCTTCATCTCTGCTACCTTCAGCTCCCTCTCCTGTCCTGAGCAATAAAAAATGAATATTTTTGTTAAAGCCAAAGAAAATGGTAGGCTAAGTTTTACAACAATATTTCAACAATCAGATATCTACACCAATCAGATGTAGAACATGTTTACATTAAAATAGGTAAACAAATACATCAAGTTAAAAGATAGTGAAACCTCTGATAATAAAATCTGTATTATATGATGCTTCTTTACGATGCAGATTATAGGGAAATCTTTTTTTTTTGGGTACAGTATGAAAACAAAAGTAATTGGACCCTAAACATAAGCTTGTTGGACATTCCATTTCCTACATTCCATTTTCCATTGGTCAAACAATAGGCAAACAACGGAGTTGCCTCTACCTTGTGGCTATAACAGCCACAACGCTTCTGGAGGGGCTTTACATAAGAATTTGAAGTGTGTCAACTTTTTTTTCTAATTCAATAAAAAAAGCATTTGTCAGGTCAGGCACGGATGTTGGACAAAAGGGCATGACGCACAACTGATGTTTCAATTCAATAGTCAAAGTGTCTTTATGGACCTGACTTTGTGCACAGTGGCACAAGAAAAGTGCCCTCTCCAAACAGTTGGCGCAAATTTGGAAAGCAAAAATAATTCAAAAGCATATTATTTATTGTGTATAATTAAATATAAGTACCTGTTAGTAGCGGGTGTGGTTGAAAGAACTAAACACAGTAATAAAAAGGGGTGTTTACATCCATATGTGAGGACTCTGTGATGTAAGACCCATTTATTTATTTTAATCTTTAAGGTCATTGTTTAAACTACATTTATAATTTATAGAAGTACAATTCTACTAATTACTAATTCAACACCCCCTATCCTAAAAAGGCTTCTTACATAATTTTAAAGTATGTTAGTGGGAATTTTTGCTCATTCGTTAAAAAGGGCATTCGTATGGCTTAGCACTGATGTTGGTCAAGAATTACTCAATTGATGCTCCAGTCTTTCCAACGCTGTGGGGCTCTGTGCAGGCCTATGGAGTTTCTAAACTTTTCTTCATGTCTTTATAGACCTTGCTTTATGCACAAGGGCACAGCCATGCTGGTACCGGAAAGGGTCTTCTCTAAACTGTTGCTCCACAATTTTATGCATAAAATCATATTTATTTAATTGATTTAACACCTGTTAGCAATCGTTGTGGCTGAAACACATGAATTAAAAGAAGTGGTGCCCAAATACGTGTCCATATGTTAATTAATATTAATATGTTAATATTCTAAAATATAACATATATGTTTATAACCCCAAATAAAAAAAAAGTTGGTACAGCATGGGAAATGCAAATAATAAAAAAACATTTACTTACGTGTCTTACAATGACTTTTATTTAATTGCAGACAGGATGAACCTGAGATATTTCATGTTTTGTCTGGTCAACTTCATTTCATTTATTAATTAATAAGCCTGCAACACATTCCAAGAAATATTGGGACAGTAAAGCATTTACCACTTTGTAATGTTGCCATTCCTTTTCACCATACTTAAAAGACGTTTTGGCACCACGGATACCAAGTGATTTAGTGTTTCAGGTTTTATTTTGTCCCATTCTTCCTGCAAACACGTCTTAAGATGTGCAACAGTACGAGGTCGTCATTGTCTCATTTTTGTTGACAAAGGTTTGCCAAAGTAATCCCTTGCCCATGTGGTTATATCAGCTATTGTTAAGTGGTGGTTCTTGATGCAGTGCCATCTGAGGGATCAAAGATCACGGGTGATTAAGCTTGCGCCCTTGGCCTTTACGCACTGAAATTCCTCCCGATTATTTGAATTGTTTTATGATATTATGCACTGTAGAGGGAGAAATATGCAAATCCCTTCCAATCTTTCTTTGAGGTACATTGTTTTTAAACATTTCACACATTTGTTGACAAACTGGAGATCTTCTGGCCATCTTTGCTCATTAAAAGCCTTTCCTGGATGCTGCATTTGTACCAAACCATGATTACAATCACCTGTTGACATCACCTGTTTAAAATCGCATCATTATTTCGTTTTTTCACCTCATTACTAGCCCTAAATTGTCCACGTCCCAACTTCCCCCACGTCCCAATAAACATGAATGTTTATTAATAAATGAAATGAAGTTGAGCAGACAAAACATGAAATATCTCAGGTTCATCCTGTCTGCAATCATAAAAGTCAAATTAAATGTAAGGAACACTGCATTTTTATTTTATTTGCATTTTCCATACTGTCCCAACTTTTTCTGATTTGGGGTTGTAAATACACGTACCTGTTAGTAATGAGTGGTTGAAATTAAACACAGTAATAAAAAGGGGTGTTTACAGGTGAGGACTCTGTGATGTGTAATGTGTGATATCTACTTAAATCACCTATTTATTTATTTTAATCTATAAAATCGTTTTTTAAACTACATTTATAATTTATAGAAGTGAAATTTTATTACTAATTCAACACAGACTATCCCAAAAAGTATGTTTGTGGGAATTTGTGCTTCTTTGTTAGAAAGGGCATTTGTATGGCTTAGCACTGATGTTGGTCAGGAAATAATTGATGTTCCAGTTCATTCCAAAGCTGTTCAGTTGGGCTGAGGTCAAAGCTCCGTGCAGGTCACTGGAGTATATAAGCTTTTCTTTATGTCTTAGCATAATGGATTAAAAGAAGTGGTGCTCAAATACTTGCCCATGTGTTCATTAATATAAATATGTTAATATTCTAAAATATAAAATTATATATTTAAATTATATATATAGTTTTATAATACTGCTCATCTAAACATTTGTTCCAATTTTAGGCAGTACATATTTTTAAAACATAGTTTTCTGTACGACAAATGCTGGATATTTGAAGGTCACGTTTTATCTGCACATTGGTTTTTTTTGGCAGAGAAGTTATGTCCCTACCAGCTTTATCTTTAGCACCACACACCTCTGCAGCATACACATGAAAAAAGATTATTGTTATGTTAAAAAAAACAGTGATTCTGTTGACAAAATAACATGTTACCAGTAAGCTTTAAAAATGGCAAAATAAAACATTGGCATATCCTATTGTTGTGCATCCAAGAACAATGCAGCCTCACTGAGTCTGTTCTTTTAAACCATTTAGATAAGGCAACAAATACAGACCCTGGTTTTTCATTTATAAAGTAGTCTAGAACTGGGATACCACAGTACACCAACATGAAGACAGTTCATTGAATGAGTTATAAGGGAAATATTAATTTCATGGGTCATTTCTGCAAGCAATAAGAGAGAAGACTAAGCTTATTGAGGTTCAGATTGACAGAATGGTCTATTTTCTCTCAAATCATCAAAATGTATTTTTATTTCTCGTACCCTCTTTGTAGGGCTACCTACCTGATATCTACCTGCAATCAGTGCAAATGCAGTAATGAATGTAAGCCTGTCATTATGCAATAAAAACCTTTCTTCCTTTTTTCTCAGTTATCTGACTGTGTACACAATGTTCCCGAACCAAAATGTAACCTAATTGTTAAGTTCTGTGTTCCTCATTTCTGACTGCTGTATAAAATCAGTTACTTACACTACATTCTATGCTTTCAACTTCATGGCAACAGTTTAGAAAATGCTATTTTCTGCTCTAGCATGATTGTGCTCATTTGCATAAATTAAGGTCCATAAAGACATGGTTTCATGGGTTTGGTGAAAAGAAACTTCAGTGGTCTGCACAGAGCCTGCAGTGACACTGGCTAGCCTGTTTTGCCAACCCCTCTTCCTCTGACACAAGCAAATCATGTCTGTGCAGACACCCGACCGGTTGGTAGCAATGCTGAGATTTTTGAACCCCTGATCCTAGTGATAAAGGGCTATTGTACTTTAGTGCTTAGCCACCCTAGTGCACATATTTTAGCAATATAGTGTATTTAAATACAATGGGTGTGTTTGAAAACCTAGTGAGCTTTCTACATAGACAGCATTTTACGTCATCCTATGCACTCTCCCGAGCAGGAGGCTGTTCAAATTCTTAAATGCCTTAAAATCCTGCCTTGTAAGGCACCTTAAATCTGAACTGTAGTTTGCCTGAATAACGAGGCAGCATCTGATGCTGCCTTAGCAGTTAAGGCAATCCCAGCATTCAGTGCGGCACAACTTTTCTCACAGAAAAATTATAAATATGGTGGATGGATGCGGAGCAACAAACAGGAGTTATTTTCAAACTTAAATAAATTCTCATTGATTTTTTATTTGTTTAAATGTGTACACAAAAGTGTCATTTATTTGCAACTGGCGTGTCAGTGAATGTAACTTTTTTCGGTACACGGAGGGCCCCACCCACATAGTCCGGTCATCCCGCCCTAGCAAAAACGTGTCTGCTTCAGGCACTGCCGAGTTCAGAATCTCGGTGCTGGTGTGCTAGTGGAATATCCCGCTGCACCACCTGGGCACCTCACTTTTTTTTTGTGAACAAATAACTACCATGTTTACCTAATACTTGTTGTCATGATGTTCATTATTAGTCAGATCCATCTAAAAATGTTTCAGCCACTCCTTTTTACAAAATTGCCTTATTCATGCTCAGGTTTTTGGCCACAAACTACTTGCTTCAGGTATGGCCTCAGCATTTCAATTAAGTTAATTCAGGACTGTGACTAAGTCAATTAAACACGTTAAATGTGTTTCTTTTAAGCCATTCAGATATGACTTTTGTATTTTTAATTACTGTACTTTTGTATAACTCACTCTGGAGCTTTAATTTACAGGTGACATACATTCTTTTCAAGAAATTCATAATGAAGAGTGGAATTTATCCTTCCCTCAATAGTGGTAAGGCATCACGGTCATAGCAAATCATCCCTATACCATCACACTACCACCGGCATTTGTAATCAGTTCTATATTTGTATTACCTAATGATTTATTTGAAGTTTTTCTTTTATTGTTTTAACTTTGATTAGCCTGTCTATGTTATCCTAAAAAGTTTGGGTATTATCCAAGATTTTTTTTCCTTTTTACTTTGTTGAGCACTCATCTCTCTCTTGTTTAACAGTACTTCCCTTTTCTTCTGTCTGTGTTCCTATTGTTGGTTTCTTTAACCTTAGTTGAGTTTTGTGGATCTTTTTATTAGTTGTATCTAAAACTCTTGGATTAATTCCAGGCCAGCCACTAGCTGGTAGGTCCACCAGTTTTGTTTCCCAAATATAAACTGTATAAAAATAGGTACAGGTTGTAATTTGCCATAGCACTTGTTGTCTCAAAAAAATGCATTACTAATATTTTTATGTTTTACCTCCGCTTTATCCTGGTCATGGTCACAGTGGGTGGTTTTCCCAGAATCCATGGATGCTACAGTAAAACACCCTGGGCCGGATTCCAATCCATTGCGATGCCTCACCATCCCCTCCAGACATATCCAAGTGCGCCAAGCCACTACTGCTTTAAAAAAATAGAACCCAACAAAGAAAAACCCAACTCCTTTTTTGCACCAAAGCACCTGAATATTTTATAATACTTCAGCAAAAATATTCTATGCAAAGCTGAGACAAAAGTTTAGCAAGATGGCAAAAATATATGATCTACGATTTAAAGAGGGAAAAAAAAAGCACATTAACGCAAAAACGCACCCCAACTGTGGTTGTTTTACCACAAAATAATGCTATCTCAGATCACTCTCTCCTAATATATTAATAGATAAACTGTGTTTATCTAATTTACATTTACATTTTCGGCATTTAGCAGACGCATTTATCCAAAGCGACTTACAGTACAGTTACAGTATACAGTCTGAGCAATAGAGTGTTAAGGGCCTCGCTCAAGTGCCCAACAGCAGAAACCTGGCAGTGGTGGGGCTTGAACCTTGACCTTCTGGTTACTAGTCCATTACCTTAACCAGTAGGCTACGGCTTGCCTATCTAATAATATTCAACTACAACATCACTATCAATTAAAGAACACTATTACATCTGCTACTTAAGCTGTGTTCATAAACAGTCTACCAGATTTAACAACTGTGTCACCATTTCAGCACTTAAAGTCTATATTTTGCAGAAAATTGAAGAACAAATAACAAGACAAGACAGAAATAATATGACTTGTGCCACCTACACAAGTATGTCACCTTGCCCTATTAAGCGGCAATTTACTTGGAGCAGCATGAACAATAATAGTGACTTATCCAACGATGCTTTACAACAAATTCCTTTAATCCAATGACACAAACTGAGCTAAATGCATTGATTAAATCATTAAAGTCTACATCACGTATGCTTGACCCTTTTCCGACCTGCTTACTTAAAGGGCCCCTGCTTACCGTAATAAATACATCCATTAGCCTTGGATGTGTACCTAAACTGTTTAAATGTGCTGTTATTAAACCCCTGATTAAAGAAAGCCTCATATTGATCCACATCTTCTATCTAATCATAGGCTGAATTCAAGCCTTCATTTTTAATACATTTAAAGCATTGTGTTCCACAGGGGTCAGTGTTGGAATCGATATTCACACTCTACATGATACCATTAGGAATAATTATTCATGAATGTACCATCACTTCCCACTGCTATGCAAACAACACAGAGTTGGATATATCAGTCAAGCCAAACAACATAAATACAAACAGTAAAGCTGATAACTGTGTAAAAGACATACAAGCCTGGATGTCATGTACATTTGTTCTACTAAATTCAGATAAAACAGAGGTATTACTTGTCAGACTCCAGACTGTGAGGGTCACATTGTCTAACCTGGTGCTAAACCTTAATGCTTTCTCTGTGAATCCCAGCTTAGTTGTAAAAAAGTGGTGTCACATTAGATTCAGACCTTTCTAGTAATTTTACTAATACACACATTAGTAAATTTACTAGAGTTGCTTTCTTTCATCTGCACAATATTTCTAAAAAAATATACACTTTGTTAATGATGATGGAAAATTGATCCATGTGTTTATAAGGTTAGATTACTGCAATGCTCTTCTCACTGGATCCTTTGGTAAATCCATAAACAAGATCCATTTGGTTCAAAATGCACCAGCTTGAGTGCTAACTAGAACTAAAAAGTTTGATCATATTAGTACTACAATATACTGTCCCATCTTTTTCTGTTTTGGCCCAGTTACAACATGGGGATACCATCCATGATATCGTTAAACATACCATTCCAAAATTGTGCCTAATTGTTTACATGTGTGGCACGGTGGCTCAGTGGGTAGCACTGTCGCCTCACAGCAAGAAGGTCCTGGGTTCAATCCCCAGGTGAGGTGGTCCAGGTCCTTTCTGTGTGGAGTTTGTATGTTGTCCTGTGTCTGCGTGGGTTTTCTCCGGGAGCTCCGGTTTCCTCCCACAGTCTAAAGACATGCAAGTGAGGTGAATTGGAGATGACTGTGTTTGACATTAAACTTCAAGTTTAGAAGTGATGTGATGAATCTTGTGTAAGGAGTAACTAAGTGTGTAAAACATGATGTTAAAATCCAAATAAATAAATAAATTGTTTACATCAGCAAATGTGAAATTAGACACTGGCTTCAACTGAGCAAGAAGGCTTTTAGCAATCAGAGTTCCAATGTATCCCAATAAATGAAGGTTTTGACCATAACTGTTAAAACTTGAGTGCCATGGCTGTACAGTGGTACCTCAATGTACCCTAAACTCAAAATCTTGACTCAACGCCCTTCGTCGAGGAATTTGTACCCTTAAACTCAACGTTTCCCCTTAAACTCATCGTGTTCAGTTTTTTTATTTATTATTATTATTTATTTCATTTCAAATTAACAGTGAACAGTCACTTTGTTCAGCACTCGGCTTGAGCGGTGCTGTAATACGTCATCAAAGTGCGAATATGTGACGACACTGCATTTGTGAGGAATAATTCACTCAAATTTACTCTAAAAGCATCCACATGTATCTCCTGTTTCACTTTTAAACTTGTGTTATAGCTCGAGGCGCTGAGAAATTGTAAGAATCAGCTTTTTATTTCAGTGTTTTTTACATTATATTTGTGTTATTTTTATTGTATACATGTCAAAAACAGCCGCATTATTTTACATTAGCCTAAAACATATGCAGTTCCACAGGACTATGGATCGCATTAACAGGTTTTTTCCCTGTCTGCGTGGGTTTCTTCCCACAGTCCAAAGACATGCAAGTGAGGTGAATTGGAGATACTAAATTGTCCATGACTGTGTTTGACATTACACCTGTAAACTGATGAATCTTGTGTGATAAGTAAATACTTTTCTGTTATGAATGTAACCAAAGTGTGTAAAACATGACCTTAAAATCCTAATAAATACATTGTTTGCTGGGCAACAAGGCTTGTCTAGCAATCAGTGTTCCAATGTATCCCAATAAATGAAAGCTTTGACTATAACTGTTAAAACTTGAGTGCCATTTTCATGTATTTTCAGGAGTCATGTGCTCCTGGTTCACTTTAAAGAAAGCAGGATTAAGGCATAAGGGTTTTATTACTGACTGGACAAAGATCTGACCACCTTTATGGGTCTGTTGCCATAGTTCAAATGTTTCTTTAAACATGTTATTGAATTGTAACTTCTCTTACCTTGGTGTTAATTTCTTTATTTGCGCTGTAAGTAACGCCTCCTCTCCCATGCTGATAATGGAGACCCAGCTCATCCACAACTGCACCGGACCGGTCCTTTTCTTCGTTTACTCATCCCAACAGCTGTCACCATTACCGGTCAAAATATAGAGCTGCTGTTTAGTTTCCAGATGAAGGCGTGAATGTGCGAAAGGGTTGAGGCGATATTCATGTGGATGGACTTTTTCATCTTCACTTCACACTGAGTGTTCAGCTTTCATCATGCGGATCTCTGTCTTCAGCCTGCTTTTCAGCAGCGTGTCAGGTGAGTTCTGTTGATGAATGTTCATCATTATGTATTTGTCATACTAATCAGAATTTATTTAGCATAATATACGAATACGAAAGATAAGCATTTTATAATAATTGACATTTTTACAGGTTTATTTTTAACTGAATTGGGACAGACTGTCGTGTTATTTACGCGTTGTTAAGTAAAACTGGTACATGGAAGTCGCGGTGATTTGTGCTGTTTTATTTACTTAGCATTATTTTTAGGTTTTAAAAAGAAATTTCACTTAATTTCTAAACGCCTGACATTTAAAAACAAACTACCAGGGCACTAGAGATCTGTCCGGTGGTAATTTATTTATTTATTAGGATTTTAACGTCATGTTTTACACATTTTGTTTTCATTCATGACAGAAACAGTAGTTATTCGTTACACAAGATTCATCAGTTCACACAGTCATGGACAATTTTGTATCTCCAATTCACCTGACTTGCATGTCTTTGGACTGTGGGAGGAAACCCACGCAGAAAGCACCTGGGGATCGAACCCAGGACCTTCCTGTTGTGAGGCGAGCCCGTCCGGTGGTAATTAAAAGGTAGCCCATACGAACTGGTGCTGTTTACACGGGAACTGCTTAGTGGTCAAGTAACAGTTTAGAGGAGAATGAGGTTGGTCACCAGTTTTGGTATTCACCTAAACTCCTTATATGATATTCTACTGGAATTTAAATACATAGCAGTTTGATGGTTATTATTTATGTATTTATTTATTCATTCATTCATTTATTTGTTGTATATACAAGCACATTACCCAAGCAGATAATGAAAATCAATGACATATAAACTCATTGCTTGTTATTACTTACACTCATAACTCAAGACTCATTCAGATGTCTTGTGAAATCCAAGTCTCTGCAGGTTAGAGCTGTTTAGACAACTTTTAGGCAGGTGGTCCTATTATTTAAAAAAAAATAATGATTTGATATATAATTAAAATATTATTTAAAATAAATGCTTTTGCTGTGCATAATAGAGTCTTAACTTTTACTAACTAACTGTTTACTGACAAGGGATTTCAAAGTACTGTATTGCAGAGTCCACTCGGTTATATTTGTTACAGAAGCATGATTGATTTTTGATCCCTGAATTCCTTGCAGTTGTGCATTATGAAATGTTTGTCAGTTTTTGCTGACAAACACTTATTCATAAATATGAGATCCTCCTGGTGTGTGTATCAGTTTTTTTTTCTTTTCTAAATTTTCACCATTTTAGAAAAAAAAAACTTTTATAATTTTATTTTTATAGCCAATGTTCAATTTAGTGGACTGCAAGACAATTTTAATGCATGAAACGGTTAAACTTGGCAATACAAAATTTCCAGAGAGTTAACTTAAAGAATGTATAATTATCCTTTATTTTGTATTGTTTTTACTTTTTACTCTTTTGTTTTTGCATAAATACCAAACATGCATATATATAGAACTTTTTTTTATTTAACTTTTTAGTAAAACAGAGAAACCTGTGGTGCATCTTTTGTATTTATTTTTACAATACTTAATTGTGCATCATTCTACAAATTTGCAGTCTATTTTTGGGATGTGCCTGTCTCAGTATCTACTTACTAATTGCTCTGGTGGAGGAATTCACTTTTTCATTAGTAAAGTTGACCTTGTGCTTTTTCTTTGTTGGAGCATTTATAAATTCATGCTGACATGTTCAGGATTGGTGAAGGCTGTTAGCACAAATTTTTTGTTAAACCACCTTTGTGATGGATAGCTCAGAAACTCAAGCCTGTCACTAATGCATATTAACCATCTGGTTGATTGATAAAAACTTCTTGTGGAAACAGATTCCATCATCTGTAGAATTACCGCAACCCAAATGGTCAGTAGTTTTCTATTTAATATGAGGTACAATTTGTCCAATATAAGGCCATCTGCAGAGGCAAGGACGTTAGTGCAAATTAACCGGTAAACATAAGGCAGTTGAATGCTACGTGAATAAAAAATGTTAAATCGCTAAACACAAACCTTACATTTTGAATTTCACAGCAAATTGCATATTACACGGGAAAATGTCGTGAATTAGGTAGGGCCTTGAACTTTTTGTCTTCAGGGTTTTTATGATTTCTGGCAAAAGCAAACAACATTTGATGGTCTGAGTGTGCTTTACTTTAGATAATCAGGATGTAGACACGCTGCGAAAAGTTACACAATTATATAATTACCTTTATATTAAAACATTTTTAAAATGATTATAAGGTTTTGTGTCTCTGAGCTGAGGCTGAGTGGTAATTCAGCTAAGCATAAGGATAGGCTGAAAAAAAATACATTTATTTAAAGCAATGACTTTTGCCAAAGACTGAATGAGTTTTAAATAACTTTATTTTTATGTAATATGCTTTGTTTAATGATCTGAAATCATTTAGTGTGACAAATGTGCAAAACAGTTTTGACAAGCTTTATAGTTTAATTCTCAGCTGTACTGTTGGCGTAGCTGGGCATCCAGCAGGCACAACTGGCTGTGCCTGGGGGAGGGAAGTCAACAGAGTTTATCATTGCAACTTCAGTTGTGGCCTTTGCTGGTTAGCTGCTTTACCTGCACAAGAAATGTATAATTCTCAGACAGGGCATGACTCTCTGTAGGTGATACAGCTCTCTGTGAGACTTTGCCTCTGGCAGGAGCGTCTGACAACTGCGCTTTGCATGTTAGAGAGGCATGTGATTGCATTTCTGTATGGGTAGGTGGTGTAGCAACGAAGGAAGTAAACAGACGCAACTTGATTGGGACAGAAGGTGAAAATGAAAAAAGAGACAATGGAGCTCTAGTGTGCTAGGTGTGGAATAGAATACGATTTGGGATAGTCACAGAAATTGTAACTTCTATACACTGTTAACTTTTTTGACCTTATAATCTTTACTTTGGAAAGCAAAAAAGCACAGAAATGCTGTTTGTGTACCATCTCGCTGACTCGGGTGAGGTTTTAAGTGAAGTGTTTGTTTTTACAGCTGTACAATCCTCTGTATCTGCTTTAACTGGGTATGGCATAATTCTACTTCTCCTGTGTGCTTCTTGCCGGTAGCGTCCACGCAATGCATCTGAGAAGCAGTCAGTGTAGACTGAGTTTTGATATGTAAATTCTAGTTAACGCTACAGTTCATTAAGGTGCACATTAAACCATATTAATTTAAGCAGTCTAATTAGCATGAATTACATTTTGCATGTCCTAATTTTGGCACTTGTGTGGCGAAGCAATAAACTGTGCTAGCTCAGTACCACAGAGATATATAGATAGATAGATAGATATATAGATAGATAGATAGATAGATAGATAGATAGATAGATAGATAGATAGATAGATAGATAGATAGATAGATAGATTCAACTTTATTGTCATTGTTCAGTACAGGTACAAGGCAACGAAGTGTAGTTAGCATCTACCAGAAGTGCAAATAGTAGCATTGTGCAAAAAAACTGAGAATATTAGTAACATATACCTAGGATTAATATGAATATAAAGTTATACTATAGCTATTTACATATATGAAATTATATCTATGTACATAGTACTATATACCTAATAGCAATAATAACAATAAGCATATTAATAAAAAATGAATATGTATTATAATAATAACAGTAATAATAAAGATTAGTTAGGTATATATTAGTAATAACAGTACTAGTAATAAAGGATGAGTAAATAGTAACTATACAGCTGTAACTATAACTATGGTGGATGGTGAAAAAAAACTATGACTATACATACAGTATATATGTATGACAGTTGTGTAAAGTGCAGGTGCAATGATAAATAATTACGACAGTCCAGTGTGCAGTCCGGGGTGATGGTAAAGTGCAGGTGCAACTTGTGCAATCATAAATGTGCAATGATAAATAATAACACAGTCCAGTGTGTAATCAGAACGGTGCAATGATAAATAATTAAGTTAATCAGTTTAAAATATTGTTCCTCATCTACTAGGTCTTACATGTCCATAATCCAGGTTATTGAGGTGAGTGTATAAAAGGTCTGTGATTTAATTGGAATTTACTTTAGCACTTCTAAAGAATGTAATCTATTACTGAACGTGACTGTGTGTGTGCGTACATGCAGTTGGGTTGTGAATACGCTCAGACGGGTGACTGTGTGTGTGCAAGTACGTAGTTAAGATCCAGGGTTTGAATCCCCTTCGATGTTATTAGCTGGTTGGGCATCTATGCAAACATAATTGTCTGTGTGTAAGGGGATTTGGAGTGGCCGAGGCGCTGTGGTGGATTGGTGTCCTGTTCTGGGCGTGTTACTGCATTGTGCTTAATGATTCCGGAGAAGTTGGACCTATTACGACCCTGACCAGGATAAATTATTGAGCATAAAAAAGCATGAAAATCTAATGAAAAATGTCCTGCCACGTTTGTTTTATCCCATTTACATCCCATTTATTTTTTAAAGGCACGTTGATTTACTGTAACTGCTTAACTGATAGCTTGCAGATACACCTGCCTGAGCAAAAGTATTTGTAACCCCCACCAACTACGTACTTGCACACACACAGTCACCCGTCTGAGCAAAAGTATTCACAACCCCCACCAACTACGTACTTGCACACACACAGTCACCCGTCTGAGCAAAAGTATTCACAATCCAACTGCATGTACGCACACACACAGTCACGTTCAATAATAGATTACATTCTTTAGAAGTGCTAAAGTAAATTCCAATTAAATCACAGACCTTTCATACACTCACCTCAATAACCTGGATTATGGACATGTAAGACCTAGTAGATGAGGAACAATATTTTAAACTGATTTCTAAGATGTGAATTCAGTATAGTGAGTACGTATAAACAGAACAATAAAAGTGTTTGTGATAACTCTACTAGTTACATTTTAATAGTGTTTTTATGAATGTAGCACAGCAAAAATCTAAGTGGCTGAAATAAAAATTTTTGAGACCTCTACGCCATTCTGACTCTAAATCGCCCATCCTGTTAATGACACCATGGCTTGTGTGCAGCATTTGGATATGCGCGCTTGTTCACTCTCAACGTGCCTGTCTTTATCTTCCTTTTTAGTCACATTCAACTTCATTATTTTGTAAGGCACATCAACCACCTAGCAACACATTAGTATTTGCCGATCATGCTTGAGCACACACACACAATCACCTATCTGAGCAAAAGTATTTGCACCCCACCAAATACATAGTTGCACACACATGATCACATATCTCACCAAAATGATTTAACCCCCTACAAACTCTACCACTGCTAAACTGCAATCACACTTAAAGTTTCTTTAAGATATGAATCTCTTTACCCTTCAAACTTTAAAACATCCGTCCCATTGATGACACTGTAATTTGTAAACAGCTTTTGGATACTCACACCGCCATGGACGTTTTTATTCTCACTCCCTTTCATTTAAATGGCCTTTCAATCTGCTGTACTTCTGCTTGACCTATAGACACTGTTTTAAATGTGCTTCAAAAGGCAGACCCACCACCACAAATTTAAAGTCCCTCTGACTCTCACTTACTTACTTACACTTGTTTTCTTTTTGTCCCTCATCTTTTCTTCCTCACTGACTTCTATTAATTCTAACCCTAACCCTAACCACCAAACTTTATCTACACCTTTAGTGCAGGTTATCAGTCTGTAATTTACAGCAATACTGACCCACACTCCATTTCTTATTTTTTCCTCACTTGTTTCTGTCTTTTACTCTCACTAATTTTCATCCATTCCCAAGCCCTAGAGTTTCATTTATCAGCCATTAAACTGCATGTAGTCCTTTATTGCAGGTCACCAAGCTTTAGTCCAAA
Organism: Trichomycterus rosablanca; assembly: GCF_030014385.1. Classification (NCBI taxonomy): domain Eukaryota; kingdom Metazoa; phylum Chordata; class Actinopteri; order Siluriformes; family Trichomycteridae; genus Trichomycterus; species Trichomycterus rosablanca. The sequence continues at coordinate 22,993,270 of NC_085995.1, forward strand.
GCCATAGTGACTTGCACTTCTTCCTCCCTTTCTCTTCAATTTATCACAAATACACTGACATTACACGCAACCTGTCTAAGCAAAAGTATTCACACTCTCACCAAATACATGCTTTCACTCACAATCACCTATCTAAGCAAAGTATTCAACCCCCCATATTTTCTACCACTGATAAGCTGTAATCACACCCACATTTTCCTCATTAAATGCACATCTTTGTTTATGTGAAAGAGTGTCTTTTATGTTTTCATTTGTCAGCAATAATGGGTGAAGTAGCCAAATTAAGGGCGCTTTGGTGCATGTTTGTAGTATGAGAGTAGGAGGAATGTAAAAAAGTCAGTACAGTTCTGTATTGATTAAACAATTTAGTTTAATTAGTTTCCTCAGGTATTTTCACCTTTATTCCATAATAAACAATTACATATTGACCAGTTAATCATGAAAATAGTGTGTAGAGTAATCTTTAATGGCCAACAAATGCAATTTACCTTCCTTTGCACACATGATTTCTTTGGATTTAATAACTCCTAACTGGTGTGACGCACAGAGTTAACCAGCATATTATTAGAAGTAATATGACCTTTTGTAACCATTACTCTATTATGCTTTGAATCTGTAATTCAGGCTTAAAAGCACCTAAAAGTAGTTCTTTTAAATGCGTGCATGATCCCTTGTCTTATAAATCACTAGATCCTATATTTTTACTTCCATTGTGTCTCAGAGGAAGAGTGACGTTATGACTGTATCTGAGTCATTACTGAACCAGATTTATTTAACAACACTTTTGAAGGGATTCATTTATTTACGTTAACACCATCATTTATTCATCCTATTTATGTACAACATTTTTGAAATGATTTGTCTGTTTGTCAGTTCATTGATTGTTTAAATTACCATTAATATACAATTTTATCCAAAAGACATTTGTATTGAGGTGTATTAATCATGCTTCTACAATGATTTAGATCAGCAATGTAATTACTCACTCACTCACTTACTGTCATAACCGCTTATCCAGTTGGGGGGGGGTTTGCAAGACACACAGTAACACCCTGGACATACACACACCCATTCATCTATAGGGCAATTCAGTGTCTCCAATTAACCTGCATGTTTTTGGACTGTGGGAGGAAACCGGAGCTTCCAGAGGAAACCCACGCAGACACAGGGAGAACATGCAAACTCCACACAGAAAGGAGCCGGACCACCCCACCTGGGGTTTGAAACTAGGACCTTCTTGCTGTGAGGAGACAGTGCTACCCATCGAGCCACCATGCCGCCCGCAATCTAATTAGCAGCAAGAAAATATAAGAGTGTAAGTAACAATACATAAATTACCAGAGAAACACAAATTGGTTGTGGTTATATATTAAATACATGCTTTTGAAGAACATTGCAAATAAGTAATGAACACTTACCTCAGATTGTAGTTTCTGTGCAATATTTATCAGTAATTAACCCTAAAGCTTAATTAAGCTTAAATAAAAACAATGATTTTGCTATTTGGTAATAATAATTAGTAGGGATGTCCCGATTACGTTTTTTTTTTCCCGATACCGATCCCGATTATTAATTTTGATCCCGATCCGATACCGATTCTCAAACCGATACTTGTATTTTCTAGATATTGTCTAGATAAGAACTAGATAATACTGTTCACACAGTGCACACTTCAAGTACATTACAGTTATTCACATTAATCCACTGTACATGTTTAACAACTAAATAGCTCTGCAGTGCTGTAGGGAAAAATGCTGCATCCAAGCTATTGCTTAATGTTTTTGTATTTTTACAAAATCAATCAAAATGAGTGAGATAATTTGTTTAACTTTAAACTTTACATTCAAAGAAAACAATTTTTTAATGCAGTGATACACTAAAAATGAACAGAAATCTGTGTAGCAGCTTAACTTGAATATAAGAAAAAAAGTTACTTAAAAGCATTACAGTAAAACCTGAATACCAAAATAAAATGGAAAGGCTCTTTTGTTATGAATGAAAGCCAGTTTTTAAAGTGCTTCTATTGTGACAATGGTTTGATGGACGTTTGTACACGAAGTGAGTGTGTTTTGACCCTTTAGGCCTTCCATAGAACATGAAATAGCGTGCTTGACTCAACTGTCGGCTATTCGGTACCGTAACAGAAGAAGTTAATAAAGTGTTCTGCTCCCGACAATATGTGAATATACTGTGCATTTATTTCTTTATTAAACAAGTGCATCACTACGTTGTTTTGTAAACCGGTGTGATCCTTAACTCACACACGCTCTCACACATGAACGCAGCTCTGCTCCCACCGCCTCGTGAAACGCTCACACTGCAGACGTTACACTTCACTGTTGGACTTGTTTTACTTGGATTAAGATCGGGTTTAGTAAAGCCGATTCCGATCAATTAAAAAATGCCTTGATCGGCCTCGATCCCGATCTTTGAGATCGGATCGGGACTTCCCTAATAATTATAATAAAATTAGGAGTCCACTGCAAAATTTTAAGTAAATTATATATAATCTAAATAAAATATATAGATTATTTTATTTGACCTTTTATTTTATTTATTTATTAATGTTTTTATGCATTTTCTCCCTTTTTCTCCTGATCTTAAGCGCATCCAATTTTTACCCAATTGCGTTATGCTTCCTCTCTACTGGTGCCCCGATTGTGGACAGCGAACTGACACACGCACCCTCCGATACGTGTGCAGTAGCCGACTGCATCTTTTCACCTGCATGAAGTGAGTTCATATGCGAATCAGCCTTGTGCACAGAGAGCCACACCCTGATTGCATTATTCCTCTACTCTGTGCAGACGCCATCAATCAGCCAGCAGAGGTCATAATTGCACCAGTTATGAGGTCCCTATCCGGCTCCCTCCCTGGATGAACAACTAGGGAGCCGGATGGCAGAGCTTAGATTTGATACGATGTATTCGAAATCCCAGCTCTGCTGTGCTAGCGTATTTTACCGCTTCGCCACCTGAGCGGCCCTTATTTTACCATTTATATGTACATGTTTTGAGTAAAATTAACATTTGTGTTTTATTCTAGAAATTACCAAAATTCTATACTTTTTTTTCCCAAATTCCAAATAAAAATATTGTGATTTAGAGCATTTGCAGAAGACAACTAGTCAAAATAACAAAAAGATGCAAACAAAACAGGTTCCGTTTCTGTCCAAAAACACAATACTAAGTTAAATAACCCCAATTTCCAATCACACCTTTCACATTTCAGAGGTTTTCAAAGGGGTTTAGGTCTGGAGATAGGCCATGTCAGGTAGACTCTTTTGAATATTACTTATGAAATGATCTCTCTCAACTTTTGTGAAGCTGATTTGTTTTCCCCATGGGTGCAACTTAAATGCATCTCTGGATCCCTAGGTCGTGTTTAACACATTATTCATGTCATTTGACAAAAATTGATTCATAGCTGTAAATCTTTCTGTAGAGGTAGTTCTTGCTTTAAATTAAGTGTTTATTCACTGAAAGATACAGCAAATAAATGCAGAATAGATTATGTAGTACTTTAGGTGGTAGGATGTTTTATTAACGTTGCAATGTCATAGTTATTCAAACCCTACATAATATTACTGATATTGGGTTACAATATAATTAAACCATTGAGAATTCGAACTTGCCAGCAAGTCAGTGACCACAAGCAAACTTCCATGTCAATTAGAGGAACCAGTTCTTGCATTTTGCACAGTTTTCTTCACTGTAATCACCTTGACATTTACTCAGTACAATGTACTGGCCAACATCACACTTGTCTTTCGTCCCGTCACTTCCCTTTTTTAGGTTAGAATGTGTCTTGTATTATTTGAGGTTATCGATTAATTGTACTATTTTTTCTTATCTGCACTGTGTATATTGTCCTGCTGTGTTCTGTGTTGAACTCTTGAACTGTTTAATATACTGGAGTGGTCTCCTCAGTCTCCAGATTTAAATCGCATATAATATCTTTGGTGGGATTTAGAGAAAGCATTACAGCATGAAAGCCTTCAAACCTTAATGAGCTGGAAGTTTTGTCAACAGAGGCATCAGAAGCTTGTTAGCACTTACTGAAATGGCTTGTTGGAAGTTATCAGGGCAGAAGAATGTTCTAGTAAGTACCGAGTCTGGGGTTGACAAATGGTGCACATAGACATTTGTTACAATAATTAGATGGTTTTAATATTAATTTAAAATTATGTCAACGTATTCTTTTTTTTAAATTGCTCGTATCAATAGGAAAAATCTACAAGAATCTCTGGTTACTAAGATTCTTGATTTTTTTTATTCAATTCCTCATACCTTACACCTTTTTAGGTGACAAGTTTAATATTTCCAAATGCAAGAAATGTTTGTGTGTTATGCAATAGATTTCAATAAAATGTTTAAAATATACACCAATCAGACATAACATTAGGAGAATGTTCCTAATATTGTGTTGGTCCCCCTTTTACTGCCAAAACAGCCCTGCAACCGTGATGCACTGTGTATTCTGAAACCTTACTATCAGAACCAGCATTAACTTCTTCAGCAATTTGAGCTACAGTAGCTCGTCTGTTGGATCAGACCACACGTGCCAGCCTTTGCTGCCCACGTGCATCAATGAGCCTTGGCCACCCATGACCCTGTTGCTGGTTTACCACTGTTCCTTCCTTGGACCACTTTTGATTGCTGCTGACCACTGCAGACCGGGAACACCCACAAGAGCTGCAGTTTTGGAGATGCTCTGACCCAGTCGTCTAGCCATCACATTTTGCCCCTTATCAAACTCGCTCAAATGCTCATTTTTCCTGCTTCTAACACATCAACTTTGAGGATAAAATGTTCACTTGCTGCCTAATATATCCCACCCACTAACAGGTGCCGTAATATAGAGATATACAGTGTTATGCTGTCTTCAAAAGGCCATTAAAAACCCACCTCTTTACTAAGCACTTAAGCTGACATGTACTTACTTACTAACACTCTTATTCATTTCCTGCAAAAAAAATCTGGGTTTTAGCAGATTTGTGTTCTTGAACTGTTGTCTGCTTAAACTAGAGTAATGAAATGTTTACTATGGAAGCACTTCTGTAAGTCGCTCTGGATTAGAGCGTCTGCTAAATGCCGAAAATGTAAAATGTAAATGTTATTCACTTCACCCGTGGTCATAATGTTATGCTTGGTTGGTGTAATCATCAGTTGTAGCCTTAGTTACCACAATAATTTAACGTGACAACTTTGTAAGCTATTGTGTTAAATAATAAACTATATGCATTAACAACTGCGCACTAATATGCTTTTTCTCTTTTTGACAGTGAAACAATTGCCACACCATACACAGAGACTAACCAATTTATTGTCTTGGTGATAAGCCCGTGTTAAGCCCAATCAGCTTTGGCCACGCAAATCATGTGCAATTTTCTAATCATAGTTGCATTGAATATGAATTTAATTGAATTTGAATAGAAATGCTGCAAATAATCTCTTTCATGTCACATAATTATAGAGACACTGAGCACAAGCAATTACCTTATCATGATAATGGCTTTAATGTACAAATCCTATTTCCAGAAAAGTTGGGACGTTTTGTAAAATGCAATGAAAAGAAGAATCTGTAATTTGTTCACTCTCTTGAATCTTTATTTAACAGACAAAAGTAGAAAAAAAACTTTTTCAATGGTTTTACTGATCAGTATAAACACACATACATTCTGTGTCTACCTTTAAAGCACATATAAGCAAGGCGAGTTTTTGTATAGCACCTTTCATACACAGTGGCAATTCAGAGTGCTTTACATAAGGAAAAATGAAAAGCATTAAAACATTCCTGAGATCTAGAACTTCAGAAAGGCTTTTTGCAAGAACATGAAATTAAAACCAGAAAGATAAAATGCTTTACATAAAGAATAAAAGGATTTTTAATTAAGATAAAAATAGCTTATCAAGGCTAAAGTGCAGTAATAATAGAGTGCAACATTTAGAACAAATCATAGGCACAAGAAAAGAGGAATGTTTTAAACCTGGATTTAAGCATTTCTACCTTTGAGGCACATCTATTTTTTTTTGGCAGTCTGGTCCAGTTATATGCAGCGTAACAGTCAAATCCTTCTTCACCATGTTTAGTTTGGACTCTGGGCTCGACTAGCTGACCTCAGTTCATGGATCTAAAAGATCTACTGGGTTTATACTCTCTAAACATATCTGAGATACACTATATTGCCAAAAGTATTCACTCACCCATCCAAATCATTGAATTCAGGTGTTCCAATCACTTCCGTGGCCACAGGTGTATAAAACCAAGCACCTAGGCATGAAGACTACTTCTACAAACATTAGTGAAAGAATGGGTTGCTCTCAGGAGCTCAGTGAATTCCAGCGTTGTACCGTGATAGGATTCCACCTGTGCAAAGTCCAGTTGTGAAATTTCCTTGCTAGTAAATATTCCACAGTCAACTGTCAGTGCTATTATAACAAAGTGGAAGCAATTGGGAACGACAGCAACTCAGCCATGAAGTGGTAGGCCACGTAAAATGACAGAGCGGGGTCAGCGGATGCTGAGGCACATAGTGCGCAGAGGTCGCCAACTTTCTGCTGAGTCAATTGCTACAGACCTCCAAACTTCATGTGGCCTTCAGATTAGCTCAAGAACAGTGCGTAGAGAGCTTCATGGAATGGGTTTCCATGGCCGAGCAGCTGCATCCGAGCCTTACATCACCAAGCGCAATGCAAAGCGTCGGATGCAGTGGTGTAAAGCACGCCACCACTGGACTCTAGAGCAGTGGAGACGTGTTCTCTGGAGTGACGAATCACGCTTCTCCGTCTGGCAATCCGATGGACGAGTCTGGGTTTGGTGGTTGCCAGGAGAACGGTGCTTGGTACTATGGTGTGGGGTTGTTTTTCAGGAGTTGGGCTTGGCCCCTTAGTTCCAGTGAAAGGAACTCTTAATGCTTCAGCATACCAAGAGATTTTGGACAATTTCATGCTTCCAACTTTGTGGGAACAGTTTGGGGATGGCCCCTTCCTGTTCCAACATGACTGCGCACCAGTGCACAAAGAAAGGTCCATAAAGACATGGATTAGCGAGTTTGGTGTGGAAGAACTTGACTGGCCTGCACAGAGTCCTGACCTCAACCCGATAGAACACCTTTGGGATGAATTAGAGCGGAGACTGTGAGCCACGCCTTCTCATCCAACATCAGTGTCTGACCTCACAAATGCGCTTCTGGAAGAATGTCAAAAATTCCCATAAACACACTCCTAAACCTTGTGGAAAGCCTTCCCAGAAGAGTTGAAGCTGTTGTAGCTGCAAAGGGTGGGCCGACATCATATTAAACCCTATGGATTAAGAATGGGATGTCACTAAAGTTCATATGGGTTTAAAGGCAGATGAGCGAATACTTTTGGCAATATAGTGTATATTCTGGGCCAAAACCACTCAGTGATTTACAGACTAGTAGCAGCACTTTAAACTCTATTCTATTATTTTATTTACATCGCCAAATACATCAATATTTAAGGTCTAAAACTTACATTAATTTTAAAAATCAATATTTTCTATTTTTTTTTTTTTTTTTTACATTTTAGAGTGGGCAAAACAAGTTGTCAGCAATTAATTTGTAACCAGGTGCTAATGTTATTACTTTGTGGTGTCTAAAAACTCTGACACTCTGAATTTTGAACATATCTTTAGATTTACATATACACCGATCAACCATAACATTAAAACCGCCTCTATGTTTCTACACTCACTGTCCATTTTATCAGCTGCACTTACCATATAGAAGCACTTTGTAGTTCTACAATGCAATTACTGACCATCTGTTTCTCTGCATGCTTTGTTAGCCCCATTTCATGCTGTTTTTAAATGGTCAGGACCCCCACAGGACCACTACAGAGCAGGTATTATTTAGGTGGTGGATCATTCTCAGCACTGCAGTGACACTGACATGATGGTGGTGTGTTAGTGTGTGTTGTGCTGGTATGAGTGGATCAGACACAGCAGCGCTGCTGGAGGTTTTAAATACCGTGTCCACTCACTGTCCACTCTATTAGACACTCCTACCTACTTGGTCCACCTTGTACATGTAAAGTCAGAGACGATCGCTCATCTATTGCTGCTGTTTGAGTTGGTCATCTTCTAGACCTTCATCAGTGGTTACATGATGCTGCCCATGGGGCGCTGTTGGCTGGATATATTTTTGTTTGGTGGACTATTTTCAGTCCAGTAGTGACTGTGAGGTGTTTAAAAACTCCAGCAGCGCTGCTGTGTCTGATCCACTCATACCAGCACAACACACACTAACACACCACCACCATGTCAGTGTCACTGCAGTGCTGAGAATGATCCACCACCCAAATAATACCTACTCTGTGGTTGTCCTGTAGGGGTCCTGACCATTGAAGAACAGCATGAAAGTGGGGCTAACAAAGCATGCAGAGAAACAGATGGACTACAGTTAGTAATTGTAGAACTACAAAGTGCTTCTATATGGTAAGTGAAGTTGAGGTGGTTTTAATATTATGGCTGATCAGTGTATATAAATGTCATTATGTGACACTTTTTTGTTGACGAAAAAGACAAAAATATCTAATACTTTCTCTACATTTCACTTCATTACACATAACTTAATTTTTGGACTCATTTGTTTTGACTGCTTTATGTGTGGATTACTTGGGTTTTTACCAACATCTGGTGAAAATTTCATGTCAATAGTCCCATCAGAAATATATTTACTGAGAAAAATGTTGATGTGTTTAATGCTTATTTTCCCCGCTGTATATGTGTACTGTGCTGAGACTAAAGAAACACCGTTTTGACAACCCATCTAATTGTATAAATATTCAATGGTGAGAAAGTGCTTATGTGAAAGCTGTAGAATCATGCAATACTTCACATGTAGTATCCATTAAAATGCATGAGTCACTACGTGAGCAAACTGAGTATGGCAGGTAGGGATGATCAACACTGGGCTGTGTTGGATGAAGAGTAAAGCTCTCTGAACTACACTTCAAAAAATAAAAATAAAAAAACTTAAGCCTGAATGCGTGTCATTAAATTAAGTGTGCTGTGGTTCTAAATCTGTCTGTCAAAGTCTGACCTAACCTTTAGGCTGTATTTATAAGGACGTTTTGGCATGCACAATTTTGCCAATACTTCTAATGTAACAATGCCATTATGGAACACACACACTGACACATGGCCATGCATAAATATGATGGTATAACATAAAAAGAGTTCACAAGGTTTGAACCACTGATGGAATACATCTTGACATAATTATGCATCAGCAATTCAAATACAAATCTCCTCAGTGCAGGATATGAGGAGAAGCCGATTAGCATGTAATAAGAAATACACCTTCTTAGACTGAGAGTAAAAGAACATAGCAGGTTGACAACAATTTATTAAATAATTATTTTTACAGATTAAAAATTTTTAAAAATTTTTTTTTTTTATATCTAGTATACAGCAAAGCTGGTAGCATACAATAATTTATGACTATGTCCCAATTCTCATCATTCTGTACTACATTTACATTTTCTGCATTTAGCTTTTATCCAAAGTGACTTACAGTTGTGACAGTATACAATCAAAGCAATTGAGGGTTAAAGGCCTTGCTCAAGTGCCCAACAGTGACAACCTGTCAGTGGTGTGGCTTGAACCTGCAACCTTACGATTACTGGACCAGTACCTTAACCACTAGGCTACATCTGCCTTGTGTACTATATTCATGATATTAGTACACTACCATTATTACGATTTGTGCAGCATGTGGTTTGAGTTTGGGAAGTTTCCCAGTTAAATAAATAAACACAGCTCACAAAAAAAAGCTCAATGTGTTTTTCTATTAATACCAAAAACATAAAAAAATATAAATGTAGCCTTATCCCTTGATTTTTGCAAATATGGCAGTTGGATGCTTTTAGTATTAGAAAAACAATATTTTGTATTTATTTGTAATGTCTAGTATACAGAAAAGCTGGTTGCATACAATCATTTATTTATTTATTTTCCCCCCAATTTTCTCCCTAATCTAGTCATATACAATTACCCTGATTACGTTACACTTCATCTGTACCGATACAACCCTTCATGCTGACTGAGGAGCACCGAAACTGACACACGCCCCCGCCGAGCGTATGCACTACCGACTGCATCTTTTTACCTGCACGAGGCGAGTTCATATATGGATCAGCTTTGTGTACGGAGAGCCACACCCTGTCCACACTGCACAGGTGCCATCAATCAGCCAGCAAAGGTCGTAGCTGCATCAGTTATGAGGAACCCTGGTCCGGCTCCCGCCCTGTGTAAACAACAGCCAATCGTTGTTCATGTAGCCACCCAGCCCAGATGGATGGCAAAGCCGAAATTCGAAACGATGTTTTACCGCTGCGCCACCTGATACAATAACTTATGACTGTGTTCCAATTCTCATCATTCTGTACTATATTCATGATATTAGTACACTACCATTATTACGATTTGTGCAGCATGTGGTTTGAGTTTGGGAAGTTTCCCAGTAAAATAAATAAACACTGCTCACAAAAAAAGCTTGTGTAAAATTAGTACACTAACATTTTTGCGATTTGTGCAGCATGTGGTCTGAGTTTGGGAAGTTTCCCAGTGAAATAAATAAACACAGCTCACAAAAAGCTCAATGTGTTTTTCTATGAATATAAATCCAGCCTTATCTCTTGAATTTTGCAAATATGGCAATTGGATGCTTTTAGTATAAGGGTTTTGTGGTTATGTAGTTTATTATTTAGTTTAGTTTTAAAAACACTTTTCATCTGCATTTGACAACTGCATTTTCAGCACAGCATTTTTTTTATCACTGTTAGTCTGCAGAGTAAAAATGCAGTGAATGAAGTGTTTATAGTTTATTTTGTCAATTAAAAAAAGCATCAATTCTTCTAGGTGTTCACACAGAAGAAGATAGTTCTTAATGACATTGGCTGTATGTTTGGGATCATTATACTGCTGCAGAATGAATTTAGAGCCAATGATCAGATGCCTCCCTAAGGGTATTGCATGATGGATAAGTATCTGCCTATATTTCTCAGCATTGTGGACACCATTAATCCTGACCAAATTTCCTACTTCATCTGCTAAAGCCCCATATTTGCAAGAATTTTCGGCATGCTTTACTGTTGCCTGTAGAGATTAATTACTGTACCGCTCTCCAGCCCTTCGGAGAACAAACTGCCTTCTATTACAGCCGAATATTTCAAATCTCATCACTCCAGAGCACCTGCTTCCATATTTCTGCACCCCAGTTTCTATGTTTTCATGCATTGAGTCACTTAGCTTATTTCCATGATGAAGGTATGGCTTTTTGCCCACAATTCTACCATGAGGATCACTTTTGACTTCTCCATACGGGAGATGGGTGTACCTGGGTTATACTGGTTTTTGCCATGGTATGAGCTGATGGCACTGCGGGACATCTTTCAGTTTCGAAGGGAAGTAAGCATGATCTGCTGCACTAAGTTTTTTTGGATGACCACTGCATCTACGGTCCTCAACATTGCCCTTTTTCTTGGGGTGGGGGGGTGGTGGGTTATGTTATCCACAAGTTCTATCAAGAAGTTTGCTAACCATGGAATAGACAAGAACCTTCCAGGATGTGGTGTGGGGGGGGGGAAATTGATGAGTGAACCCTATAAAAGGTGGTGTACTTTTGCGTTTTTCTTCAGGTCTTTCAAGTTCAAGGAATTCAATTCCTCTTGTCAATAAATATTTTAATTAAGTGTTCTGTGGTTCTAAATCTGTCTGTTTCAATCTGACCTAAGCTTTAGGCTGTATTTATAAGGCCGTTTTGGCATGCCCAATTTTGCTATTACTTCTAATGTAACAATGCCTTTATGGAACACACACTAACACATGGCCATGCATAAATATGATGGTATAACATAAAGAGAGTTCACAAGTTTTGAACCGATCTTTCTATGGAAAGATGAAACCAAGCTAGAGCTACCAAAAAAACCTTTGTTGCCAAAGGTTATGCAACCAAGTATTAGGGAAGGCACCTTTAATCATGTCCACGTCTTATACTGTTGTTTTCTTTATTTCTTTTTTTTTAAATGACTGCATATATGTTGACAGGTCAACATGTCAACTTTTTTTGTTGAATGTATTTAAATATGCTGGTGGATGGTACCAAAGCTGGAATATACTGGCTTTTTATACTAAACACTTAAGGATGTTAATAATGTTGACTACAACTGCATATCTAAGAGAAATCTCTGCATAAAAAGCACACCAAAACTCTATGTAATGCCTGTTGATCCATCAGATGGCATTGACCTAAAAACAAAATTCCAATTTTCTCTCTACAGTGGCTCTGACGGTGTTTAATGTTTCAGAGGAGCACTCTTCTTGTCCTCTCGGTTATTTCCCTTGTGGGAATTTGAGCTCCTGTCTGCCACAGCTTCTTCACTGTAATGGAGTGGACGACTGTGGGAACCAGGCTGATGAAGACAACTGTGGTCAGTGTTATGATCAAACTTCTTATTTTGCCTCCTCTTGTTTAATTTCTACATACTACATTTGTACTTCATATGTAAAACAGGTGTACAGGTTTTATAGATTTGTCTGCTTCTATCTATCTATCTATCTATCTATCTATCTATCTATCTATCTATCTATCTATCTATCTATCTATCTATCTATCTATCTATCTATCTCTCTCTCTCTCTCTCTCTCTCTCTCTCTCTCTCTCTCTCTCTCTATATATATACAGTGTATCACAAAAGTGAGTACACCCCTCACATTTCTGCAGATATTTAAGTATATCTTTTCATGGGACAACACTGACAAAATGACACTTTGACACAATGAAAAGTAGTCTGTGTGCAGCTTATATAACAGTGTAAATTTATTCTTCCCTCAAAATAACTCAATATACAGCCATTAATGTCTAAACCACCGGCAACAAAAGTGAGTACACCCCTTAGTGAAAGTTCCTGAAGTGTCAATATTTTGTGTGGCCACCATTATTTCCCAGAACTGCCTTAACTCTCCTGGGCATGGAGTTTACCAGAGCTTCACAGGTTGCCACTGGAATGCTTTTCCACTCCTCCATGACGACATCACGGAGCTGGCGGATATTCGAGACTTTGCGCTCCTCCACCTTCCGCTTGAGGATGCCCCAAAGATGTTCTATTGGGTTTAGGTCTGGAGACATGCTTGGCCAGTCCATCACCTTTACCCTCAGCCTCTTCAATAAAGCAGTGGTCATCTTAGAGGTGTGTTTGGGGTCATTATCATGCTGGAACACTGCCCTGCGACCCAGTTTCCGGAGGGAGGGGATCATGCTCTGCTTCAGTATTTCACAGTACATATTGGAGTTCATGTGTCCCTCAATGAAATGTAACTCCCCAACACCTGCTGCACTCATGCAGCCCCAGACCATGGCATTCCCACCACCATGCTTGACTGTAGGCATGACACACTTATCTTTGTACTCCTCACCTGATTGCCGCCACACATGCTTGAGACCATCTGAACCAAACAAATTAATCTTGGTCTCATCAGACCATAGGACATGGTTCCAGTAATCCATATCCTTTGTTGACATGTCTTCAGCAAACTGTTTGCGGGCTTTCTTGTGTAGAGACTTCAGAAGAGGCTTCCTTCTGGGGTGACAGCCATGCAGACCAATTTGATGTAGTGTGCGGCGTATGGTCTGAGCACTGACAGGCTGACCCCCCACCTTTTCAATCTCTGCAGCAATGCTGACAGCACTCCTGCGCCTATCTTTCAAAGACAGCAGTTGGATGTGACGCTGAGCACGTGCACTCAGCTTCTTTGGACGACCACTGTTCTGAGTGGACCCTGCTCTTTTAAAACGCTGGATGATCTTGGCCACTGTGCTGCAGCTCAGTTTCAGGGTGTTGGCAATCTTCTTGTAGCCTTGGCCATCTTCATGTAGCGCAACAATTCGTCTTTTAAGATCCTCAGAGAGTTCTTTGCCATGAGGTGCCATGTTGGAACTTTCAGTGACCAGTATGAGAGAGTGTGAGAGCTGTACTACTAAATTGAACACACCTGCTCCCTATGCACACCTGAGACCTAGTAACACTAACGAGTCACATGACATTTTGGAGGGAAAATGACAAGCAGTGCTCAATTTGGACATTTAGGGGTGTAGTCTCTTAGGGGTGTACTCACTTTTGTTGCCGGTGGTTTAGACATTAATGGCTGTATATTGAGTTATTTTGAGGGAAGAATAAATTTACACTGTTATATAAGCTGCACACAGACTACTTTTCATTGTGTCAAAGTGTCATTTTGTCAGTGTTGTCCCATGAAAAGATATACTTAAATATCTGCAGAAATGTGAGGGGTGTACTCACTTTTGTGATACACTGTATATATATATATATATATATATACAGTATATATATATACAGTGGGGGAAATAAGTATTTGATCCCCTGCTGATTTTTACCCCCTTACAAAGACTTGAACAGTCTATAATTTTTATGTAAGGTTAATTTTAACAGAGAGAGACAGAATATCAACAAAAAATCCAAAAATAAAAAAAACATTAAATAAAAGTTATAAATTAATTTGTATTTAATTAGGGGAAATAAGTATTTGATCCCCTACCAACCAGCAAGAATTCTGACCCCCACAGACCGGTTATGTGCACAAAAGGCACACAAATTAGTCCTGTCCCTGTATAAAAGACTCCTGTCACAGAATCAGTTTCTTCCGTTCAAATCTCTCGACCACCATGGGCAAGACCAAAGAGCTATCAAAGGACGTCAGGGACAAGATTGTAGACCTGCACAAGGCTGGAATGGGCTACAAGACCATCAGCAAGAAGCTTGGTGAGAAAGAGACCACTGTTGGCGCGATAATTCGAAAATGGAAGAAATACAAGATCACAGTCAATCGCCCTCACTCTGGAGCTCCATGCAAGATCTCACCTGGTGGGGTAAGAATGATTCTGAGAAAGGTGAGGTCAGCCCAGAATTACACGGGAGGAGCTTGTCAATGATCTCAAGGAAGCTGGGAGCAGAGAAATGCTGGATATGACCCCAAGAACACAATCCCCACTGGGCATTTCTCTGCCTCCAAACACGGCGAGTGGAGTTGATGCCAAAGAGCTCAATTTTGGTCTCATCTGACCATATCACATTCTCCCAAGCTTTCTCGGAATCATTCAGGTGTTCATTGGCAAACTTCAGACGAGCCTGTACATGAGCCTTCTTGAGCAAAGGGACTTTGCAGGCACTGCAGGAACTCAATACATTACGGCGAAGTGTGTTACTAATGGTTTTCTTGGTGACTGTGCTCCCAGCTCCCTTGAGATCATTGACAAGCTCCTCCCGTGTAATTCTGGGCTGACCTCACCTTTCTCAGAATCATTCTTACCCCACCAGGTGAGATCTTGCATGGAGCTCCAGAGTGAGGGCGATTGACTGTGATCTTGTATTTCTTCCATTTTCGAATTATCGCACCAACAGTGGTCTCTTTCTCACCAAGCTTCTTGCTGATGGTCTTGTAGCCCATTCCAGCCTTGTGCAGGTCTACAATCTTATATCCTTTGATAGCTCTTTGGTCTTGCCCATGGTGGTCGAGAGATTTGAATGGAAGAAACTGATTCTGTGACAGGAGTCTTTTATACAGGGACAGGACTAATTTGTGTGCCTTTTGTGCACATAACCGGTCTGTGGGGGTCAGAATTCTTGCTGGTTGGTAGGGGATCAAATACTTATTTCCCTTAATTAAATACAAATTAATTTATAACTTTTATTTAATGTTTTTTTTTTGGATTTTTTTGTTGATATTCTGTCTCTCTCTGTTAAAATAAACCTTCCATAAAAATTATAGACTGTTCAAGTCTTTGTAAGGGGGTAAACTTACAAAATCAGCAGGGAATCAAATACTTATTTTCCCCAATGTATATATATATATATATATATATATATATATATATATATATACATACACACATATATACATGAACATGGCTGTTGTTCATACAGGATGGGAGCCGGATAGGGACTCCTCATAAGTGATGCAATTATGACTTCTGCTGGCTGATTGATGGCGATTGCACAGAGATGAGGGATAATGTGTTGATCAGTGTGTGGCTCTCCGTACACAAAATGATCTGCATATGAACTCACATCGTGCAGGTGAAAAGATGCAGTCAGCTATTGCACACATGTTGTGTGTCAGTCTTACTCTCCTCAATCAGGGCGGGAATCGGCATCAGTAGAGAGATAGCATAATGCAACTGGGTAATTGGATATGCTAAAAGTCGGGAGAAAAAGGGGGAGAAAATGCATTAGTCTACTGGTGATGGATGTCAAAGTAGCCAAGCAAATGATTTCTCAAAGAAAACCGGTGTGGTATGTTAACAAGAAATGTGACAAAAATATCACGTCCCAATTTTATGCCTCCAACTTTGTTGCAACGGTTTGGAGAAGTCCCTTTTATTCAACTGTACATAGTTTGAGTTTGTGAAATAGTTTTAATGTGGAGGAACTTCAGTGGCCTGGACTGAGCTCTGACCTTAACCTAGTAAACACACAAGATCTGGATAATTATACTGCAGATAAAAAATGTAGTAACTATGAAGCTGTTATCATAGCCTTGGCCATCCTTGCAGAATGGTTTTAATGAGTATTTGCAGCAGTTTATCCTCCTTTGTGTTAGGGTGCCTGCGGTAGCTGGTGAACTTACCCCGGGTTCCCGGCGAAGCAGGCGTTACAGAGCAAATCAAACCAAGGCCTCTTGTAAGAGGCCTGCTAATTAGGGCGATTGCCTGCAGCTGCACCTGGCCTATTTAGGCCGCCAGTAGGCAGCAGCGGGCGTCGCACCTTTGTTCCTGTTGTTTGTGTGTGAGAGCGTCAACTCACCCTTTTTAGGGTTAGAAGGTAGTCCGAACGGTACTAGGTCATTCGAATATATAAGCTGAAAGGCTGAGGTAGTTAGTCCTTTGTTTTTTCCTTTGTGAGGGAAAGCTTAGTGCGACTGCGTTCAGCCCTCGCGCTGAAGTTTGTTTGTAGCGTGTAGCGCTAACACTCCTGCAACGTTAGCAGGATGTTGGTATCAGCCATATCGCCGTTTTTTTCGGCGCTTCATAGAGCTTGTGTTAAAGCGGTTCATTGTATCCTGGGTGGCGCAGCTTGGTTGATGCTTACCTCTGGCGCCAGCATCCCCGGTTCAAATCTGCCTAAATAGCTCTCCCTAACACGCCTCTTTTGTGTTTTACAGGTCGGCTGGCCCCTATCCCTAGATACGGGCTTCAGGAGCGTCCACCGATCCTGTCCTCCTGAAACGCGCTTGTCGTTTCGGGTTCTCCCCGTTTTGGGAGCATTTAATTATTTTTGTTCCTTTTTCTCTTCCAGCGCTTCAATAGGGCATTTGGTTTGTTCACCATTCACCAGTGTTTGGTGCAATGGGTTGTGTATACGCTCTGCACCTGAGCGACAGGGGTTCGTGTCCCCACTTTGCATTTTCATTTTTTCCCTTTTTCTCTTTTTCAGTTTCCCTCACCTGCGGATTCAGCGGCTCAATCGGGGTTCTCCCGATTTGTTTTTTGTTCCTGTTTTTTTGGGTTTTTTCCGTTTGTTTTGACTTGTTTAAATAAAATTATTATTTAATTTCTGCACCTTGGGTCCTTGTCCATTCATCATAACACTTTGTAGCAGAAAATATTCTATGGCTGCGGTCTTCCGAATAAGTAAAAGTTCTACCATATTGATAGTCTCTATTTCTGCTTCCACTTAACCAGTAGATGAACATTCTAGCTGATGGCAGAAACCACTCTTAACATCACATACTGTGAAGACCTTTGCTCTAGAGAGGTCTTGGAGTATGTCGTCAATAGTTGGTAGAGGAAAATGACTTCGTTTCAAGGCCTTGGTGAGTGGTCTTGGATCAATGCACTCTCTCGGTCTACCATTGGATTTCTGTACGACTACCATGCTACTAGTCTAATCTGTACTTTTCTCTACAGGCATGATAATTTACATCCTCTGAAGATCTTGTAGCTCCTTTTTCCTCTCATGGTTTTACCATGGAAACTGGGATTCTTCTCTTTGGGAGTTTCACAGGTTTTACTGAGTGGTCAATCTCAAGCTTACGTTCTTCCTTTAGGAAGCCATCACCAGCAATTACATCTTTGTACTTTTGCTTGATTTGTTCCAGTGCCCACTGTCTTTTTTTGAGATTTTCACTGGTGACAGTGCTGTCTTTTTTTATGTCTGATACTGATACCGATCCTGCAAATTAAGTGTCTGCCAATACCGATACCAATCCGATAGTCATTCTCTTCTCAAACAACTAAGCAGTAATAATACATGTCTCAATGCACCATGGTTAAACTGGCTATCTAAATAACAATGCTTAGACTGTGAAACAAATATTCTAAAGAAATAAATACAGAACCTACAACATCACACTCATGTAAAACTGCTGTTTTTATTTTAACTTTTACACAGAAAATGTAACAGTATTTTTGGTTTGTTTAATTAACAGCACCGTACAAACATTTAAAATACGTGACACATCTTGCTTTACGGCGTGTCGTCCAAAGTGTCTACAATTGGAAGATGTGGATGTCAATCAAACGTGATAGACCAATTAGAATTGAAGCAGAGATTCTTCCCCTTTTTCTCTCCCTTTAGTGCGTCCAATTGCCCAATTGCATCATGCTTCCTCTCTGCCTATGCCGATCTCTGCTCTGACCGAGGAGATCGAAGCTAACCCACGCTCCCTCCGACACGTGGGCAGCAAGCCGTATGCATATTATCACCCACACATTGACGAGTGTTGTGCCACCTAGCGTTGTGTACGGAGAGACACACCATAAGAGCACTCTTTCCTCATCTCTGTGTAGGCACCTTTAATCAGTCAGCAGAGGTCGTAATTGCACCAGTTTGACAGAGAGAGACCCATATGTGGCTTAGTCCAGTTATTTGGGCCAATAACGGGCCGATACAGGGTATCGGATCGGTGCACCCCTAGTTCTCATAATGTACTTTAATGAGCTTCATGGTTTTGCCGGCTCTTTTGAAATCCAAGAAATCTTCTGATTTCCTAATTTCACCTTGCATTTTCCCAGTGGTTTTGGTTTGCTTAGGTTGTATGTTACTAGAACAGACTTAGTCTTCTAGATTTTCATGTAAGGATTCAGCAGACTTACAAGGATGACATTAAACTTGCACCACAATGAATTTGGAACTTTACAAGATTTTGCTTCAATAGAATTCCCTTTTCTTTATTTACAGTGTTCGTGTCTGCTGCAGTAACACCAAGTGTGTCCTCATACTCATCACTGTCCTGGTCCTCAATTTTGTGCACAGATTTTTCATGTTTTTGTTCAAACTTGGATTTACACTTTGTGGGATTTGCTTTCCCACACCGTTTGCATTTCTTACCAAAAGCCGGACACTTGTGTTTGTCTTTCTCATGTGGCTTTTTACAGAACCTGCATGCAGTTGTCTCTTTTCACTACATGTTCATCTTTCACAACTGCTCCTGAAATCATTTAGTTGTTCTCTCTCGACATCTCTGCGGCTCTGCATATCTTTAGACAGTTATCTGGCGATATATTTTTCTCATGAAGTAGCCTTTCTCTCAACCTTGAGTTATTTATTCCGCACACAATCCTGTCACGTATGAATGAATCTCTGATTTCTCCAAAATGGCATGTTTGTGCTGGTACTCTGAGGTCTGTCACGTAGTACCACGTAATATTTTTACCAGCGCCCTGTGTTTTTTATAAAAAATCAATAACGTTCCACTGCTTCATTTACACTGGGATTGCAATGTTCTTCAAACTTTTTAATGAGCACACGTACTGTTCTCTCTTGAGTAGCCAAATTGGTGGCTGAAGTATCCAACAACTACCTACCGCTTTCACCAATAAGGTAGCTAAACAGCTTCACTTTCTTTGACTCCTCTGCGTCTCCCATGGTGAGATCTAATTCGTCTCCCCATGACTTCCACGACAAGTTATTGGAGTCCAAACATAACATTGTTGGAGGTTTCAGACCTTTCATTGCACTGTGAGCTTCTCCGTGCGCCATGATGCTAATTAAAATAAATCGACATCTACTTGTTGCACTTCAAACAGCTAAATCTGCTGCCACCATGTATCATTCTGTTCTGACCGTTTATAATAACGACTCTACAGAATGGACAGCTAAAGCATTAAACGTGCGTACTTTATTTAACAAACATATCTAGAAATCTAAATCTAACTCTCCATCCGTGTTACAACAAGCACATAACAAAGGTTCCTCTTGTTACGGCCAGGTGGTCCCACACCGCTGTTATGGTAATATGATATGTGATATGTGGTTGATATGTGGTTGCTAAGGTGTAGCTAGGTGGCTTCCAATGTGTGCTGGGGTTACTAAGCTGCTGCTAGGTGTTTGGTAAGGTGGTTGCTATGGTCCTCTAGGTTGTTGCTAGGGTGTGTGTGTGTGTGTGTGTGAGAGAAAAAGGGGTTTGAATACTTTTGCTCAAACAGGTGATCGTGTGTAAGCATATAGTTGGTGGGGGTGGGAATACTTTTGCTCAGACAGGTGATTGTGTGTATGCAAACACATAATTGGTGGGGGTGGGAATACTTTTGCTCAGACAGGTGATTGTGTGTGTAAGCATGTAGTTGGTGGGGTTGTGAATACTTTTGCTCAGGCATTCGACTGTGCAAGCACATATTTGGTAAAGGTGGGGAAACTTTTGCTCAGATAGGTGTTTATGTGTGATTGCATACTGCAAGCACACTAATAATACTACCATACAACAATAGTTTGATTCCCTTCTGCAATCACTTAACGAATAATAATAGAAGTGGAACAGGCATCCGCCCATCCTACAGACATTAGGACTCCAAGTCCAAGGTCCAAGTCTTGTGCCTTTACTTCTCAAGCCTTTTATTTTTTGTTTATAACCCCTTTTACCAGGACAAACAAAATCCGTAGAAAAAAAGACACCTAGGATCACAAATCTCCAATATGGGGTGACTCTCATAGTGCTTTTCCACCAAATGAACTCTGGTTCTTAAACCAGTTCCGTTTGGGTTTCTTTGAACCTTAGTGTTTGTAACAGAACCGACCCGTGTTTCCACCAGTTTTTGGGAACCAAGCCTGTGACATCAACAGTGGGCATTGCACAACAAAAGTAAAGAGCAGTAACATGATGGCGGAGCGTTTGTGCTCTTGTTACAGGTGTTCATTTTTATGCAAAAAGCATCGCTCAACTGTTGGTGATAAGAAGACGTAGACTTGTTTGTTTTGCGCTTCACTCTCACCTCGGCGCAAATAGCTGCTTTGCTCAGCGCTTGGCTTGAGCGGTGCGGTGAAACGTCACTAAAGTTCCACGTCAAGAACATTCATTTGTGTGAAATAACCATTAAACACACTCTAAAATACAATACATATATCTATGTTTAGCTGTATTTACTTCATGTTTGGTTGTTATGCAGCTTGGGGTTCTGAGAATCAGAGTCGAAAAAGCTTAACGTAAAAAAAACTTAACGTGGCTAAATGTACTAAAAGTACGACATAGGAACTATACTTCTCTTTGTTATTACTGGTTATAGGTGCTCTGTACTGCCCACATTCATCGGTTGTTCTTTTAGTACAATAAGTCACAATACGTTTTATTTTTAACCTTAAGCGTTTTTCCTACTTTCTGGGTCACTTTTACCACGTCATATCACACAGGTTATCTCAGTCAATTTGTCTTCCTCTGCTGTGAATCTCTGATTGCATTCGAGGGAGGTATATTTCCTTCTCACACCTCCTCTGACCCATACACAGTCCCCTTAGCAGACCCCTTCTTTTTTTACCCATGCACTCTGAACAGGCGCCTCTATCTGCTAATCAGGGTCCATTCACAGCGTTAGAAGACCCCACCCACATAGTCTGCCCTTGCAGACACGGTAGCCAATTAGAGTCTCTATCTGCTAATCAGGGCCCATTCACAGCGTTAGAAGACCCCACCCACATAGTCTGCCCTTGCAGACACGGTAGCCAATTAGAGTCTGCTGCAGGCACTGCCAATTATGCCCGCTAGATGGTGCCCAGCCGACCGGTGGCAATGCCGAGTTTCGAAGGAGTTCAGAATCTCGGCACTTGTGGGCTAGCGGAATATCCCGCTGCGCCACCGACATAAGAGTTTCTGACCCAAAATTCCAAATCTAATCTGTTATAATTACAGTTATAATAATAAGAAGGGTGTCCATATACAGTATTTTGGCCATGAAGTGTGTATTTTGAATGTAATAACCATGTGTCTGTTATATGTTTGGCTACTGCACGTATACATGGCTGGTCATTCAAGTTTGTGCATGTGATACAGAAATCAATTTTAGATCTCACTGGGTTTTACTTTATAGCAAGCATTTTATAAAAAAAAACATTTCCCATGGTTGGTGTTTGTTTTAAATAAGCCAAACTTGTTTTTCAGTTCCAAAGGTTAAACCTCATGTTAGGCATAAAAGTAAACAGTTGGAAAACAGTTAGAATACTCTAACAGCAATGTGCATTAAACCAAAAAAATTTTGCAAAAA
Source organism: Trichomycterus rosablanca (assembly GCF_030014385.1). NCBI lineage: Eukaryota > Metazoa > Chordata > Actinopteri > Siluriformes > Trichomycteridae > Trichomycterus > Trichomycterus rosablanca. Next base: position 23,015,786 of record NC_085995.1, read on the forward strand.
TAACACAGTGGTACATAATGGCTGAGACATCATTCATGCTTTTTCTGCTTAGTATATTTTTATGTACAGGCTCTGCATTAGGAGAAACAAAAAAGGTCAAAAACAGCCAAACAAACAAAAAAAAAAAAACATCGGTAAACCTGCATGACTAACGGGGTGATGTAAACAGGAAATAACAAGGGAAATTTTTATAAAACTATGACTAATGTTTTTTAAAGTAGTCTTATTATTTACAGTTATCTCCTCCATCCAAGCTTCTATATTAAGGCAGAATTGTATTCTTTAAAATCAGTCCATTTACCCTGAAATTACACTAATGAAACTTTAATGGTGAAGTATAATAGAGGTGAGCAGAGGCTTTCTTGTTTTGTCATGTCATGATCACATTGTGATATTTAGCACTGGCTAAAAAAGAAAATGTTATTAGTGGTATTAGTAATAACATATACATCGATCAGACATAACATTATGACCACCTTCCTAATATTGTGTTGGTCCCCCTTTTGCTGCCAAAACAGTCCTGTTCTAGTTCCGATGCTTACCTGCCCTTTGTTGGCGCTTTCGGCGGTGGACATGGGTCAGCATGCGCACTCTGACTGGTCTGCCGCTATGCAGACCCATACGCAACAAACTGTGATGCACTGTGTAATCTGACACTTTTCTATCAGAACCATCATTAACTTATGCAGCTATTTGAGCTACAGTAGCTCATCTGTCGGATCAGACCACATGGACCAGCCTTCGCTCCCCACATGCATCAATGAGCTTTGGTCACCCATGACCCTGTTGCCGGATTACCACTGTTACTTTCTTGGACCACTTTTGATACCGGGAACACCCCACAAGAGCTGCAGCTCTGACCCAGTCGTCTAGACATCACAATTTGGCCCTTGTCAAACTCACTCAAATCCTTATGCTTGCCCATTTTTCCAGCCCATTTTTCCCACTTCTAACACATCAACTTTAAGGATAAAATGTTCACTTGCTGCCTAATATATCCCACCCACTAACAGGTGCCGTGATAAAGAGATAATCAGTGTTATATGTTTATGTATATGTTTGTATATGCTTGTTGGGAGGGGGCAAAATAATAGTGAAAAGTTTATAGAATACTCTGTAACACTTTATTTTAAAGAATGCAAATTAGGGGCTTTTTTAGGTCTTATTTTTTGCTTAATAAAGCATAAATAAAGCATAAATGCATTATTTATCCATTAAGCTTCATTCAGTGTAACCTTTATTATTATATGCTTGGGGGTCTGTTATGTGGAAATCCCTAATAGTTACATTATTTGTTGTAATAATGCACAATAAATGCTTTCTTAAGCCATGTATTTAACAAGTCAATTTGTAACCTATAGCTGTATGACCTTCCATACACACGATTTCAGTTATTTGGTCAAGATGTTAAAATGCATGTTGGGATTTTACAGGTGGCATAATAGAAAATACTTTCTAGCAGACATTTGATTACAAAACACTGAATCTAATTATAAATGCTAGTGCAGTTTATTGAAGTGAACACAAACACAATTAAACAATCAAGACTAAACCACCACCACCAATACTTAACACCACTGTGAATAATGGGTAGGCAAATTTTGTGCGTTGGAGTGATGTGTCTGGGTGCAATTTGAAGGGTGGTGGAGATTGGTTCCCAATTGGTGATTAAAAGTTGGGTGATTGAGAACGAGTGGAGAAATGTCTTCTGTCCGAAAGACAGTGGAAGCCTATGCTGTGGTAAGACAAGTCCATAGTTTAGCTTGATTTTATGAAAAACAGACTTAATGAAACATGTGAAAAGAATGTCCATATTAGAGAGACAAATGTTGCCATCAAGATGACGTCTTTTCCTGAGAAGTCATGACGTCTTTTTTTAAGAATAATTAGTTCAGCAAGACAGTGCCAGCCAAAAGTTTTAAGAAGGTGTGGAAAATGTTGCAAAGTAAGAATGCTTCAAAAATAGAAGTGTTAATAGTTTATTTTTGGCAATAACAAGATGCAAAGTGAATGAACAAAAGAGAAATCTGAATCAAATCAGTCTTTGGTGTGACCATCTTTTACCTTTAAAACATCATCAATTCCTCTAGGGACATTTGCACGCGCGTGGTCAGGCATTTTGTAGGATTGTAGTCAGGTGTGTGATTAACCAGTTATACCAAACAAGTGATAATGATCATCATTGTCATATGTAGGTTGAACCACAGTAATTAGTTAAAACTGAAACAGAAACAGCTATGTAATGCTGACCAAGGGGGAGCTTGGTCAGCATTAATAGTAGCGCCAATAGCAGAATGAGAAGGGATCACTCGGTCAGCACTATTAGTATTAGCAGCACTAATAGCAGAATGATGCTAACCAAGAGCAACAAAGTGAAATCTATTAGAGCTGTATTAGGAAATTTAACTAGGCAAGTGTTAGTAATTCCAATAGCTGAAAGGTGGTAGATAAATATGTCATGATTAATGGTGTCAAATGCAGCACTTAAATAATAGCACCGGAATCGGTAAAAAGGAGATCATTTAGAACCAGTAGAAAAGCTGTCTCAATGTTATGCATTATGTGGAAACTGGATTAAAAAGATTTAAAAAGATCATTGTTTATCAAAAAGACGATACTTGAGAAGCTACCATCATCTAACAGCTTGGCTGAAAATGGCATTTTAGAAATTGGCCAATAGTGTTCAAGGGTGGCTGTATCCAAACCTGGCCTTTTGAGAATAAGAATGATAGCAGAGGTTTTAAGACCAGTAGAGACATAACCTAAAACAAGAGATGAGTTATTGATATGACATATCGGGACGTTGATAACTGAGGGGCTGGATTGAGCTGATAGCTTAGATGCATTTGATTTGGCAATTAACTAAAAACAGATGAAAAACTGAGTCATCAGTGCTAGGAGGAATAGCAGAAGGGGGTAAAGAAGTTTGTTAACAGTAGGGAAAATATCTTTGGCTTATATCCAGAAACAATAATGACAAATTAAATATATAGTCAATGGACAACATTTAAAGCAGCTCTATATGTAAGCATGTAATCCAAGTATGCCTTTTTATGAACAGTTCGACCAGTTTTCTTATAAAGCCACTTTAAACACGTGCCTATGGTTTTCAAAGCATGTAGTTCAGGGGTAAACCATGGGGATGAATGACCAAAGGGAACCAGTCTAGTTTTAGAGATGCCAATGGTCAAATATATCAGAAACAGTTTCATTTAATAGAGATTGTATGACATCAGGACAAGAGTGTTGAGAAACAGTATAAAACTCACACAAGTTAATTTCAAGTGTAAGATATTGGCCAGGCCGTTATTTGTAACCTGGGACCTAAATACAGTGGTACCTTGAAACTCAACGTCAGTTGGTTCTGGGACTGGCATTGAGTTTAAAAGGCGTTGAGTTTCAAGGTATTTTTTTTCATAAGGATGCATGGGAAACCTGTTAATGCGTTCCATGGTCCCGTGGACTTGCATATATTTTAGGCTATAGTAAAAATAATGGGGTTGTTTTTGACACTTACACCGAAAATAACACAAATATAATATAAAAAAACACTGAAATAAAAAGCTGATTCAGAACCCCGAGCTATAACACAAGTTTAAAAGTGAAACAGGGGGAAAATCCAGCTAAACACAGATATATGTGGAGCTTTCAGAGTGAATCTGATGGTTATTCCACACAAATGCAGATTCATCTCATATGCGTTGAGTTACAAGGTACCACTGTATAACCACTAGGTAGCAGGACAATAAGGTCATTTAGAATAGACACTTTGTTTGTTACAGTTGCACAATGATATTTTAATTTTGTTAGAAAATCTAAAGTTGTTTGGAGTGGACATTAAAGTGTAGCAGACAGAGAGCAAACTACAATAAAGTCAATTCATCGAGTGGAAGGGATGGTATGTTGTTGGTCACATCCATTTGTTAGATACATAATAGCCAGTGAGTTGATTTCTTGAGTAGCAATGAATCTCGAAAGGACAACAAAACCAAGTGACTGACATAGCATGTACGTAGCACACGTAGAGTCCAGTCGATAATGAGATGCAAAACTGCTTAGTTGTGCTGGTGTAAAGCAAAAGGCCATAGCCCAACAGTGATAAACCAGACAATCATGGTACACCTTTATTTAGCAGCAACAAAAGGAACATCTAAACATCGGTACAATGCTCTGTTGAGAAACATTCCAACTTGCTCACTATGCCATGTTAGCCAACCTGTTAAACCAAACACCAACCAGAGAACAATAAGGACATGTAAATCAACAATACTTATCAACAACTGGCAGCCAGCAAATTAACAAATGAGTAAAAAAAATGAAAATGAAGCAGCAGCCAAAGCTGCAGTACTGTAAAAAGAGGGCTTGCAGCAAAATGAGAGAAAAAGTTGGAGTAACTGGCGAGAAGGTAAGGTTAGCAAAACTTGCAAAAAAAAAAAAAAGCAAAAGTCAGACACGGACAAACAGTTTCCAGGGGACGATTCAAAACAAAGATAGAAAGTGAATAGTGCAGCAACAGACACGCATGATATACTCTCAAATGGCAGCGACATGTCCAAGTGACCGTCAAAGTCAGTAAAATGCTTCTTGATATAGAATATAGTACAGGATTCAAAGGTGTCATCAAATGCTGCATTGATTAGGTTAGAAGACAGGGTAGATCCAGTCCCAAAACACAATCTGACATTTGCACTGTCCTATCAGTACACATTGTTTGAATATTTATGCCCTGGCTTTTTGTACAATTCTTTGCTTAACTTATCAGCAAATTACTGTTTCTTGCTCTGTACATCACAGGCAATTAGAAAGCGTCTCAGAGTTGTGAGGTACACTATTATTGTGCTGTACTCCATAAAAGGTCACAAGTAATTCTATGCTAGTCATTTCAAAACATCTACGCTTATTAAACCTTAAAGACCAAAGAAGGACATGTAATTTATTTACAAGCATGTAGAACAATGATAATGACTTAGGAAAACAACACATTCTAAATGTGTTCAGGGATTGTAGCATGCAGTGCCATTTTTACCCTTTTAACCCAGCAGCTTTATGTGTATCTTCAAACCTCATTTTGGTGTTGGAACATATGGACATTTTGTAAAATGCAGTAAAACAAGAATGTGTAATTTGTTAATTCTTTTGAACCATTATTTAACTGCCAAAATACAAAGACAGTACTTTCAATGTATTTACGGACCAACTTAATTGTATTTTGTAAATACAGTGGAACCTTGATTTAACGGACCTCCATTTAACAGATTTCTGATTTAACAGACAACATCTGGAAAACCAAATGTCTGGTCCGATTGTTTTAAATTCCTGCGAGAAGCGTACCAAGACTAGTGATGGGAATTTCGGCTCGTTTTAGAGAGCCGGTTCTTTTGGCTCGGCTCACTAAAAAGAGCCGGCTCTTTCGGCTCCCAAGTGGCTCCTTAGATTTTTTTTTTGCTTTAATTAATTTATTACCAAATTACATGTAAAATGAATTACTAATGTAAAAAAACATTGTATCAAATGTTTATTATTTAAATTGCTTTATTTATATACTCAACATGGAACAGAGTGCTACAACAATAAATTATAAAATACAAAAACAAAGACCCATCTCAATTAGACAAAAAGATCTGATTGTTTATACAACCCCTGGCAAAAATTATGGAATCACCACTCTTGGAAGATGTTCTGTCAATTGTTTAATTTTGTAGAAAAAAGATAAATCACAGACATGCCACAAAACTATCATTTTTCAAAATGTCAACCTTCTGGCATTAAGAAACAATAAAAAAAGAAACAAATATAATAGTTGTGGTCAGTCACAATTGCTTTTTTTAGATCAAGTAGAGGAAAAAATATGGAATCACTCAAATCTGAGGAAAAAATTATGGAATCACTCTGTAATTTGCAGTTTAAAAACAAAACATCTGCAGCAGATTAGATTTGCTAATTATTCTTCAGTTTAAAAAGAGAGCTGTTGCACAAAGCAGATTGTCATGAATCATGGTTCCAACACAAGATATGTCAGTTGAAACAAATGAGAGGATTATAAAACTCCTTCAAGAAGATAAATCATTGTGGAATGTCGCAAAAGATGTTGGTTGTTCCCAGTAAGCTGTGTTTAAAATCTGGACCAAGTACAAACAAAATGGGAAGGTTGTAAAAGGGAAGCATACTGGTAGACCAAGTAAGACATCAAAGCATCAAGATAGAAAACTTAAAGCAATATGTCTTGAAAACAGAAAATGCACAACAAAACAAATGAGAAACAAGTGGCCGGAAAGTGGAGTCAATGTCTGTGACTGAACTGTAAGAAATCACCTAAAAGAAATGGGATTTACATACAGAAAAGCCAAACAAAAGCCATCATTAACACCTAAAAAGAAAAGAACAAGGTTAAAGTAGGCTAAAGAAAAGCAATCGTGGACTGTGGGTGACTGGATAAAAGTGATCTTCAGTGATGAATCGCGAATCTGCATTGGGCAAGGTGATGATGCTGGAACTTTTGTTTGGTGTCTGTCCAATGAAATTTATGAAGATAACTGCCTAAAGAAAACATGTTAATTTCCACAGTTGTTGATGATATGGGCCTGCATGTCGGGTAAAGGCACAGGGGAGATGGTCTTCAATAAATGCCAAAGTCCACATTGAAATTTTGGACGCTTTTCTTATTCCATCAGTTGAAAGGATGTTTGGTGATGATGACTTCATTTTTCAAGATGATAATGCATCTTGCCATAGGGCAAAGGACGTGAAAACTTTCCTTCAAGAAAACATATAATGTCAATGGCATGGCCTGCAAATAGTCCGGATCTCAATCCATTTGAAAATCTCTGGTGGAAATTGAAGAAAATGGTCAATGACAAGGTTCCAACCTGCAAAGCTGATCTGGCAACAGCAAGAGACAGTTGAAGGCAGATTGATGAAGAATACTGTTTGTCATTAGTTAACTCCATGCCTCAGAGAGTTTAAACCATTATAAGAGCCAGAGGTGGTGCAACAAAGTAATAATGGTGCAGTGTTTTCTAATGATTCGATAATTTTTTCCTCAGATTTGAGTGATTCCATATTTTTTTCCTCTACTTGATCTAAAAAAAAGCAATTGTGACTGACCACAACTATTATATTTGTTTCTTTTTTATTGTTTCTTAATGCCAGAGGGTTGACAGTTTGAGAAATGATAGTTTTGTGGCATGTCTGTGATTTCTTTTTTTTCTACAAAATTAAACAATTGAAAGAACATCTTCCAAGAGTGGTGATTCCATAATTTTTGCCAGGGGTTGTATTATTTGTAAATTTGCATCTAGAGTGGGGCGGCACGGTGGCTAAGTGGGTAGCACTGTCGCCTCACGGCAAGAAGGTCCTGGGTTTGATCCCCAGGTGAAGAGCCCGGGTCCTTTCTGTGTGGAGTTTGCATGTCTTTCCCGTGTCTGCGTGGGTTTCCTCCGGGTGCTCCGGTTTCCTCCCACAGTCCAAAGACATGCAAGTGAGATGAATGTTCCTGTCATGAATGTAACCAAAGTGTAAAACGTGACGTTAAAATCCTAATAAACAAAACAAAATAAACATCTAGAGTGAAAAAACACAACATCAACGAAGCATCACTCAACAAAATATAAATGAAAATGTGCATAACAAAAATCAGCATCCAGGTGACAGCATTTGTAAGTATTTAGTGAAGATTATCATTCAGAAAAACTAAGGAGCTCATCTTTGATGGGTTGATCCTGTTTCTCTTTTCTGTTATGAAGGGACTGAGCACCTAAGCATTTCACTCACCTTTCACACCTGTGTTAATGTGACGTGACAATAAAGTGATTTGATTTGATTTGTGTAAAGCGACGAGTTCTCTCTCCCTCCTGTTCGTGTGCACGCTGTCTCTGTGTGTGTGTGTGTGTGTGTGTGTGTGACCCCTCCCCCCCTGCTCAGTGTAAACACACAAACGCCACCACGTATCTTGACTAATCACGTGCGGCTTTGACAGAAAAAAACCCGGAAAAAAACCAATCGGCTCCCAATTAGGAGCCGAATCGTTCGCGACCGACCCATCACTAACCAAGACCAGTAGTTCAGTAACTGTCCGCTAGTCCGCTTGCCTCTCTGTTTACATGAGTGATAGGCTTTATTTTGACAGGAGGCTCGCTCTGTTCTCGCCTTTTTCTCTGTGTTTTATGCTTAATTTTTTTCAAGTTCTAGTTATGCACCAGCAGTGCATCAGACTCAGAATAAAAGATGTTCATTTTACTGTTTGTCATATGTGCATGTTTAACAAGTTTGTAGACCTTTATGCTGTGTTGTCATATATTTTTGCACCCCCTGGAAAAAAAACCTCGCTGTTTCGGACAATTGCATTTTACGGACCAGTGCACCCCCCTTTTAGTCCGTTATATTGAGGTTTCACTGTATAAACAAAAGAATTTGATCATTAAAAGAGGCAGAGACTGTAGTTGATGTTACATTGGTACATCAACTTTTCTATAAATGACACTTGTCTACCTGTTTTTGAACTGAAAATATAACTAGTTGCATTTTGTAATAGGAGACAGATCTGGACTGCAGGCAGGCCAGTCAAACACATAGCCTCTGTTTCTTTTGTCACACCGTTGTAGCCTTGCGTTGTTGTACTTGCGTTGTTGCAATTCAGTTATACCATAGGTACTGATGCACACCAACATTGTAGCAGATGTTGGCTTTTGTAACTTTTGCTGATAACAGTCTGAATGGTCCATTTCATTTTTGGCACGGAGAATTCAATGTCTGTATTTTTTCCTGAAAAACAAGCTGAAATGTTTTCAATTTTCATTGTGTTTTGGTCTCATTAGAGATGAGCTTGGACCCAGAGAACTCAGCGTTGTTTCTGAATAGAATTGATGTATGGCTTTCTCTTTGCAGAATATATTTCAGGTTGTATTTTTTGATGCTGCAGGAGTTGTTAGGTGACGGTGATTTTCCAAATTATTCCTGAGATATTTATCACAGTAGCATGACATAAAAATTTACACATTTATTTAGTGCAGTATATACTGGGAGACAACTTATTTGCAGAATTGCGCACAAAGTGGTGAGTGCTTACTAAGACATCATCTTTTAATAATCACACATGACATCTTCACCTGTTACCAATTTATCTGCTTATTGTAGGATGTTTTAAAATGGTGTAGCATGTAATATATTTAGACTCTCTTATTCTCCAGTACTCTCCTATTTTGCCTCTTAAATACAAAATGTTTCAACTTTTGTTTTTGAAAACAACAATTCTCACCTTCTACAGCTATTAAGGTTATATATTAATCCTATTTAAAACTCTCAAAACTCTCATGTCACTAGAGATTAATGATGTAGGGTTAGGAGGGCTGGATGTGTGAAATAATTATTTGTTGTTAAAGTCAAAAGTGCCATGCTATGAAAAAGGAGTTGCCACCTACATACTGCAATTTGCATGCTGTTTTATTCTTCTCAAGGCAAAGCTGTAGACAGGTCAATATTAGAGCAATATACATTTTTGCATGTGTTTACTGAAGTTGTACTGCAGAGAATCTTGAGGATTATTAAGTTGTGCCCAGAAATAGCATAAACCATTTATCACTCACCAGCCTGTGCAAAATGATTACCAGGAACCCACAAATTGGTTTGCTGCAGCAAAGATTACACCTACAAGGAAGTAGAGTGAAAAATTATCAGACCAGAGCTATGCAGAAGTAATTGACTTATAAGTCAAGTTATTCGAACGCACTACTTAGACATCGATTCCATCAGTTTTCGCTTATTAAGCTAACTCAGTTAGCCTCATGCCATTCAAACCAACGGGATGGGTTGGCACAACGTGCTAGCATGTCAACTAACATCTCTGTCCGTGTACCAAAAATGGTTAAATTTTCTGACAAGCCTGAATTTGCAAATAAATGACATTTGTGCAAGTTTATACAAATTAAAAATCAATAATAATTTATTCACGTTTTAAAAGAACTCACCGTCCGCCATATTTTTTATTTTTCTGTGAGAAAAGTTGTGCCGCACTGAATGCTGGGATTGCCTTCACTGTTAAGGAAGCATCAGATGCTTCCTCATTTTTCTGTCAATATACGTTCAGATTTAAGGTGCCTTAGTACAGGGGTTTTCAAACTTTTTAGGCATGCGCCCCCCTTCGTGTGCCAAGCGCGACTTGCGCCCCCCTCGCGCCACGGCCCCCCTCCCCCTCCCCTGGTGAAACAGCGCTCAGTCGCATATACCAAGCGCTGCTTCCACTACGCCCCCCTCCCCTTGATGAACCACCGCTCAATCTCGTGTGCCACCAGTTCATAATAATAATCTTGTAATGCCACGCCCCCCCCCCCTCCTCCCTCCTCCCTAGAAATTTGAACAGCCTCCTTTTCAGGAGCGCACGTAGGATGACATCAAATGCTGTGTATGTAGAGAGCTTACTAGGTCTTCAAACACGCCCAGTGTATTCTTAGAGGATGATATATTGTAACTTTGAATCTTTAAATGACTAAAAATTTTTTTTTTTTTCTAGGAGACAACAATGGCTGGCCTCATCTGTTTGACAAGTATTTTGGGATGCCCAGTAAAGAGTCTGGAATCAAATCGAATGCATGCTGTGAGTATCTGTGAGTATTCATATACCTAAATGAAAAGAGTCTAAAAGTAAATTATTTGATCTTATTTGTCTTTAAAAATAACAGTTGAAAACTTTTGTGTGGTTGGTTCTAATTACAGAAGGTAGAAAAGTGTATTCAGCAACTGTCATAGTCCCAAATCATCATCTTTCCAGGGCAGTCGAAGCTCAGAGGTTATGGTACTTGACTAGTAATCAGAAAGTTGCTTGTTTAAGCCTCACATTGACCAGATTGCCTCTTGAGCCATTGCTTAAACCCTTAAACTCTGACTTGCTTGGATTGTACAATCCAACGGTCACAATTGTACGCAGCCTTGGCTAAAAGCATCTGCTTAATGCTGTAAATGTAATCATTTGCAACATCTGCCCTCCTCACCAGTTGTGCAATCCCAGTGGTCCCAGTCAGTGGAATACTGAACACTTGGAACAATTTTGCAGTGTCCTAGATTCTTTTGCTGCACAGCATTACATAATTCAATGTGTTCCTGCTCTGCCCATGATTCTGTGTCTAAGTAAGCTCTGTGACTACTCTTGTTTGTGATAGATTTTGTTAATATAAGTATAGAAGTCATTTCTGTTTCCAGTAATACCTTCGTTATAGGCACTTATTAGTGTGCACTATAGTTTTGTAATTCCATTCTTTGTTAGCATTAGCACCAGTTAGTGGTTTGTTTAAAGCACGTGTCAAACTCAAGTCCCACGATAGCTTAAAAGATGTATGATTGTTTTAAAATACTCTGTAAAATTGTACATAAACTGCATCTCCCACAATGCATGCCGATTTTGTGACCCGCAAAAGTGACTGCATCCCGCCACTAGATGGCAGTGTTTCCACATCAGCGTTTAACTGAGGCGGTTTTCTAACAAGTGATGTTGAGAAATATTAACAAATAATCTCTAATAAGAGAAAAATGAAGCAGAAGGAGGTAATTTAATGAAAGATGGGAAAGTGAATACAAGTTTGTGCTTCAGGAAGAAAAAACGGTACGTCTCTTGTGTTATGAGGGCGTGTCTGTGGTAAAGGAATACAATATAATTGTAGATATACATTATAAATATACAGACACCAAACTCAGAATTTAGCCTCCAAGAAAAACAACAAATTGTCCAAGACTTAATCCAGACTGCAATCACAGCAGGATATGTTACAATCGGCCCTTTGAGGGCCACCGTAATGCAGTTGTGGCCCTCGGTGAATATGAGTTTGACACCCCTGGTTTCAAGGAAGAGGGACAAATGCACATATAGAAAAAGTATACTATAAAAAACAATACTAAAAAGGGAGAATAGGAAAATTTATAGTGAGGATTTTCTAAGATTCCCAAGTCTGGTATTGGATCATTATCAGAAAACAGGTTCAACAATCAACAGTGCTCATTACAGTAAGATGCTTACTGAAGAGCTGAAGCCTTAAATTCAGACAAAATGCAAAGGATTGCTATCCAAAGGTGTTTTGTTAATGCATCCTTCCTATTCTCCCTTTTTAGTGTTGTTTTTTATCTTAGAATTGCTATCTGTACATACATTCATTAATTCTTACTGTAAGTGAGCCTGCACTAGTGCTCCTAACTTTTGTTGTCAGTTCCTCTCTGTAACAACTATTTTTGTTAATTTTTTGTTATTTAAAATGCTTCCAGGTGCTCAGGTGGCACAGCGGTAAAACACACTAGCACACCAGAGCTGACATTTCGAACTCACCGGTTAGAAACTCAGCTTTGCCGTCCGACAGGCTGGGCGCCTACATGAACAACGATTGGCTTGTTGTTCATACGCGGTGGGAGCCGGACAGGACCTTATAACTGATGCAATTATGACCTCTGCTGGCTGATTGATGGTGCCTGCACAGAGTCGAGGGATAATGCGTTGATCAGGGTGTGGCTGTCTGAACTCTCCTTGTGCAGGTGAAAAAATGCAGTCGGCTACTACACACGTGTTGGAGGGGGGGTGTCAGTCTCCACTCGGTCAGGAGTGGAGGTCAGCATCAGTAGAGAGGAAGCATAAATCAATCGGTTAATTGGATATGACTAGATTGGGAGGAAAATTAGGAAACTGCAAAAAAAAATGCTTCCAGTTCATATATAATTATCAAATAGTATTTAAACATTATATCATCTTTATATACTTGGTCTGGACGTGTCTTGCTGAAAAGACATTGTACTATGGCGGCATATGTCTCTCAAAACTCGCAGCATTTGCATCAGTTGTCACACATATTCAATTCCTAATCTTGTTCTTTTACACTGACAATTCTTATACAAAGTTTAACAAAGTTTAGAACAAAGTGATTATCCATGACTCATTATTGCTTGGAAAGATTGGTGATAATTTTTATAACTGCTTATAAACGCTTTCTACCAATTTATCCACTTGTTTTAGTGTCGTGACGAAAGGATACCAAATCACTTAAACCAGACTTAATAAAATAACACAAAGTATTAAATACAAATGCCAGAGACTGAATTGGAATAAAAGAGAAAAAAGCTCAAACTTTACTGCAGGTGTGATTACAAGCTGGACATAAATCTGAAAACAAATGCAAAGTACAGCTCAGAGTTCATCTATTTTATACACTTTCAAACATGGGTGATGTAATCACCCTGTCTTTTTATGTAACTATTTTTAATTAAGACACCATTAAATCACAAAATTAAATCCATTAAATAAGTGATGATTTCCATTCTCTATGCTTTCTGCCATTTTTTAATAAGCAACGTGGACACTATTAAATACAAAATACTGTTTCCTGCACTGTAATGCCCCCTTGATATTAAACTACTGTTTCCAATCTTTTAGACACTGTTATCTCCAAACAGCAGACGTTTCATTAAAAATATAATAATAATAAAGTTTTATTTTATTGCCTCGTCATCTTGACCTGGCACGGAAAAATCCTCAACCTGGCCCTGATGCTTCCGTTCTCTTCATATCAGCTCAAAAACGTTAGGGAGGGTTTAAACTCATTATTTTACAAAAAATAGGACCTTTTCATCTTACTTTACTGACAGTACATCAAAAGGGTTTTTGTCATCTCTGCAGCTGCAACCTTTAATACATCTCTCTCCCCTAATCATCACAAACCTTGCATCTTCATTGAAAACCTCCTTTCTGATTATTCCAGAAACCGTTTTATCGTACTATTAGCTTCATCAGTAGAATGTTTTACAACCATTTAACTTAGTCTATAAACATTTCATTCTTATTCTTATTTTTAAGTGTATTAAAGGCATCAAATAAAAACTGCTCAGGTGGCGCAGCAGTAAAGTACGCTAGCACACCATTTCGAATATATCGTATCGAATCTCAGCTCTGCCATCCGACTGGGCCTGGTGGCTAGATGAACAACGATTGGCTGTTGTTTATAGGGTGGGATGAGCCGGACCATGGTTCCTCATAACCTCTGCTGATGGCGCCTGCGCAGAGTTGGGGAATAATGCTGATCGGGGTATGGTTCTCCATACACAAAACTGATCCGCATATGAACTCGCCTTGTGCAGGTGAAAAGATGCAGTCAGTACTGCACATGTGTCGGAGGGGGCGTGTGTCTGTTGTGAAGCTCCTCAGTCAGTAGTGGAGAGTTGTATTGGTAGAGGTGAAGCGTAACGCAGTCAGGGTAGTTGGATACGACTAGATTAGGGGAGAAAATTGAGGGGAAAATTGGAGATAAAAATAAATAAATAAATAATGAATGCTCATATTTACAAAATACAACCAGGTCTACCAAAATGTAAAAGTAGTTTAGTAGTTTATTACTTTGTCAGTAAATACAGCTAATAAAGAGAATTCAAAAATCAGATTATTGTTTTATTGCATTTAACGAAATGCCCCAGCCTTACTGAAGATAGGGTTTTCCAATAGCATTCAAGTCAGGACATTGATTATGCTATTAAAAGCCATCATGGACTGTTAAGCAGCCCAAATGTCGTTTCAAGCAAGAATGGACAAAAATTCCATTTGCAAAACTGCAACAATTAGTGTTATCAGTTCCCAAACCATTAAAAAGTCTCATTTATAGTAAAAGGTGATGGAACAGTGTGTGTTGCAGGCATCAAGTTTTAAATGTGTTTATATTTATTAAATACAATGAAGTTGATCAGTGAAAACATTGAACTCTAGTGGAAATTGGGCTTGTACATAAATTCTTAAAGTTGTAATTTAATAATGTAATAAATGAATAATAAATGAATAATAAATTTATTACATGTAATAAAATATGTAATAAATGCAGCATTTGAAAGTAAACCTTCTGGTTGTTGCCTCTGGTTATTTTATTGTTCACTAAAAATCAAGAAATCTTGTAGGTTTGAGGCTGGAAGAATGCATCAGTTATTCCTTTAACCCCAATCCTTTAAGGACCACAGCCACTGCCTCGGCCAAGTTAGCAGGAAATTTATTTTCATTGGACAATCTAGGCCAGACATGTCTATTCCAAGTAATTGTTATCTTTGTTCTCTCCTTTATTGCGTTTACTTCAAAATATGAAGACTCTCTGTTTTTCTCTTCCTCAGTGCTTGGATCTGTTCCAGCTGAATGTCAATGCAGGGAATTGGAGCTTGATTGTAACGGTGCCCACTTTAAAGATGCTCCTTCAGTATCAGCTAACGTCACCATGATGTAAGTTCTGTATGGGTTGAATCTGTATGGGTTTAAAACACACTGGTGTAAATTATTGTCAAATCTGCCAGAACCACTGCAACATTCTCTCTTTTGCTATCTATCTATCTATCTATCTATCTATCTATCTATCTATCTATCTATCTATCTATCTATCTATCTATCTATCTATCTATCTATCTATCTTTCTATCACTGTCTCTTTCTATCTAAGGTTTATGTCCAATTGTGCAATCTCTTTTCTTTTTTAATTGTTTGTATAAGTGAATGAGTGCAGTTGTGAGTGCAGGGAGGTGTGTGTAGAATGGTCTAAGCTAGTTTTCCCTTCTCTGTTTCCATGCAAAGAGAATTATACTGTCTAATGTCCCTCCATTTATCCCTGGCAAAACAATTGGGAGAGAACTTACAATGCACTGATAATCTAATCTCCCCCATCATACACGATTCCTCTTAGTTGTAAGTCCCCACTATTAAAACGCTTAGTGTCTTTCATGAGAGTGTTTTTTGAGGTGCTAAATTAAAGTGCTGAAGAACTAAATTTGGTACAGCATGATGCTAAAATAAAATAAAAAAGTTTCAAATGTGGAATGACAGGACACCCCTGGTGACTCGGGCCATTTCTGAGCGACCATAGGACAGTAGAGCTTGTTAAAGCAGTTCCTCCTTTTATCATATTGAAAATGCTTTTTCAAAGTTTCTTGATGCATTCCCAATAATCCAGGTACACAGATCCACAAAGTTCAATTAATTTATCTGGACACAAAGTTTGGTATGGAGATACGTATGGAGTGACTTCTTCAATCTGAGCAGGTGGTGAATACCCCAACCTTATATGCAGCTGATTTGCTTAACAACCGTAACCTGCCCTTGCATAATAATGGAACCAGTGATCAGGTCTATTTGCAAATCACAATGACCATTAATTACATATGATTGGGGTATAGCTGCAATCACGGCATTGTAAGATGGTGAGAGATGTATTCTTTCACATAGATGGCCTCTTTGACTCCCTATTCAAACCAGAGTTCATCCTTGTCAAGGATCTGCACATCTTCATCATTTAATGAGTGGACTTTCAGGTGAGCATAAACCACAGAGTCCTGGCCAGAAGAGGTCAATCTTCTATGTTGTGCAATCCATTTCGCCAGTAGCTGTTTAGTGTCCCCGATGTACAGTTCCCAGCAATTTACCTGGCACCTTACAGCATACATTATGTTACTGTTTGTGTCGAGGGACTTGTTCCTTAGGGCGAAGTAATTAAGGACAATAACATCATCATACTTCCAGCTGACAAGGGTAGATGTACTGTTCTGTTAAACCAGACATGTTACTAAGTAACACAAACTAGGTCCTGGTAGTGGCTGCAAAAAAGGGGTGATAGATGGTCTGAAACTTTTAAAACAAGACAATGCCATTGACAGAGCTTTGTACTATAAACTGTTTCTGCAGGAGGCTACACCTAGTCTGTACGGGTTACCTAAGACTAAAGAAGTCACTTAGATGAGTGACGAAACGTATCTCCATACCAAACTTTGTGTCCAGATGAACTCCTTCAAAGTTCTTCTTTAGTACTGAACAAAAGAATGGACAGAAAAGATAGACATAAAGCTTTTCTTCACTGGGTTGGAAGCCTTTGGGTTTAACCCAGTTTTATAGCCAAGATTTTGTACTTTGAGTGAGGGTTGAGTGTAGTAAAATTAATAATGGTTCATGTGTCCGTTTTTAAAGTACATACAGGTATTCAGCACGACTGTTCCCTGTCAGGTATACTGTACATCAAAGCTGTTAAACCTCTGTTATGTAAATTAAAAAAGCAAACTTGCTGTTTTTAGCCTAGCTCACTTTGATGCCTTCCTCTGTTTGCGTATGCAGACGACCTTGCGGTAACGGGGGCTACACAAACTGATGACAGTGTTTTAATTAATCTTTCAAAATACTTGTGTCCTAGCTGACTGACTCTATTGTTATTCCACGCAAATACATGCTCTCTAGGGAATAAATTGAACTACTTCTGACTCCAGAGAACTACCCTGTGTAAGTTCAGAAACTGCTGTGGTTTAGTTTTTACTCAAACATGGCTTAGTGACAATATTCCAGACAGTGCCATTTAGCTAGATGGGCTAGACTTGTGTCACGCTGATAGGAGCGCAGCTCAGTCCGGTAAAACACAGAAGGAGGCATGTGTGTTTACAAAAACACGGAATTGTGCAAGAACCGGTGTAAGAATGGTGCTTGTTACTATGTACTGTTCTCCGCTGGTGGAGTTTGTTATTGTCAGATGCAGACCTTTTCATTCATCATGGAAATTTACCTCCATTCTTGTCACGGTGTATCTGCCATTCAGCGTAAACACGAAGGAGGCATTGTGTGAAATGTATTGAGCTTTTAGCGACCTGCAGAACGTCCATCCTGACAGGCTGTTTATTATCACCGGAGATTTCAATCATGCAAATCCTAAGACTGTGCTCCCTAAATTCTACCAACAAAAGGGGCGAACACTGTGGATCTTGTTTATACAAACATTCATGATGCGTACAGGGCAGAGTCTCGCCCCCAACTTGGCTACTCAGACCACATTTTAGAACAGTACAGGGCAGAGCCTCGTCCCCCACCTTGGCTACGCAGACCACATTTTAGAAGAAGATAGGAGTAGAAGATACAGTGTATCACAAAAGTGAGTACACCCCTCACATTTCTGCAAATATTTTATTATATCTTTTCATGGGACAACACTATAGAAATAAAACTTGGATATAACTTAGAGTAGTCAGTGTACAACTTGTATAGCAGTGTAGATTTACTGTCTTCTGAAAATAACTCAACACACAGCCATTAATGTCTAAATGGCTGGCAACATAAGTGAGTACACCCCACAGTGAACATGTCCAAATTGTGCCCAAATGTGTCAATATTTTGTGTGACCACCATTATTATCCAGCACTGCCTTAACCCTCCTGGGCATGGAATTCACCAGAGCTGCACAGGTTGCTACTGGAATCCTCTTCCACTCCTCCATGATGACATCACGGAGCTGGTGGATGTTAGACACCTTGAACTCCTCCACCTTCCACTTGAGGATGCGCCACAGGTGCTCAATTGGGTTTAGTCCATCACCTTTACCTTCAGCTTCCTCAGCAAGGCAGTTGTCATCTTGGAGGTTGTGTTTGGGGTCATTATCCTGTTGGAAATTTTCGAAGGGAGGGGATCATGCTGTGTTTCAGAATGTCATAGTACATGTTGGAATTCATGTTTCCCTCAATGAACTGCAGCTCCCCAGTACCAGCAACACTCATGCAGCCCAAGACCATGATGCTACCACCACCATGCTTGACTGTAGGCAAGATACAGTTGTCTTGGTACTTCTCACCAGGGCGCCGCCACACATGCTGGACACCATCTGAGCCAAACAAGTTTATCTTGGTCTCGTCAGACCACAGGGAATTCCAGTAATCCATGTTCTTGGACTGCTTGTTTTCAGCAAACTGTTTGCGGGCTTTCTTGTGCGTCAGCTTCCTTCTGGGATGATGACCATGCAGACCGAGTTGATGCAGTGTGCGGCGTATGGTCTGAGCACTGACAGGCTGACCTCCCACGTCTTCAACCTCTGCAGCAATGCTGGCAGCACTCATGTGTCTATTTTTTAAAGCCAACCTCTGGATATGACGCCGAACACGTGGACTCAACTTCTTTGGTCGACCCTGGCGAAGCCTGTTCCGAGTGGAACCTGTCCTGGAAAACCGCTGTATGACCTTGGCCACCATGCTGTAGCTCAGTTTCTGGGTGTTAGCAATCTTCTTATAGCCCAGGCCATCTTTGTGGAGAGCAACAATTCTATTTCTCACATCCTCAGAGAGTTCTTTGCCATGAGGTGCCATGTTGAATATCCAGGGGCCAGTATGAGAGAATTGTACCCAAAACACCAAATTTAACAGCCCTGCTCCCCATTTACACCTGGGACCTTGACACATGACACCAGGGAGGGACAACGACACATTTGGGCACAAATCTACACTGCTATACAAGCTGTACACTGACTACTCTAAATTATATCCAAGTTTCATGTCTATAGTGTTGTCCCATGAAAAGATATAATGAAATATTTGCAGAAATGTGAGGGGTGTACTCACTTTTGTGATACACTGTATACTTTATTTGTCATATATACATATACAGACGTACAGTACAATGAATTTCTGTCTTCACATATCCCAGCTTGTTTGGAAGCTGGGGTCACAGCGCAGGGTGAGCCATCGTATGGCACCCCTGGAACAGACAGGGTTAAGGGTCTTGCTGAAGGACCCAACAGTGGCTGCATAGCAGAGCCTGGATTTGAACCGCCAATCTTTCGGTTGATAGCCCAAAGCTTCTCTGAGCACACTGACTGGGACATGTTTAGGGAGGCTGCAATGTATGGCAACTTAAACATCATTGACTTGCTGCAATGGCAAGTGTTTGATGACATCACTGTCTCTAAGACAATCACCACACGACCTAAGCAGTAGCCGTGGATGACATAGAGGTCATAAAAACAGCGACCACCAAACTATCCTGAGCAATCAGAGAAACAAAGCGTGCACACGGTCAGAGCATCCACAGCCACCTCCAGAACAATGGTGACGCGTGGAACATGTTCATCTAAAGGACTACACCACCTGCCTGTGACAGAGGTGCTAAACAACTTCAATGCTTGGTTTGTGGCACAGAACAATGTGGTGGCAAAAAGGACCATCCCACCTCCCAACGACCAGGTGTTTCATCTCCCCATGGCTGATGTGAGGACAACTAAACAGAGTCAACACATGGAAAGCTGCTGGACCAGAAAACATTCCTGGCAGAGTGTTTAAAGAATGTGCAAATCAGCTGGCAGATGTCCTCACAGATTTCTTTAACATCTCTCTGAACATCGCCGTCATTCCAACATGCTTCAAGGCCACCAATGTGCCTTTGCCAAAGAGATCATCAGTGTTCTGCTTCAATGACTATAGTCCCATAGCACTCACGCCCATCGTTATGAAGTGCTTTGAGAAGCTTGTAATGAGTACAATACTGCCAAATCATTTTAATAATAATTAACAACAACAAAGACTAAAGATCCAATCCAATTCTGCAAGTGTTTCACAAACGCACGGGTTGAAAACTGTCTGGGAATTTTTCTAGAGTTTTTGGTAGTGAGTGAGGAAGTGCATCTCTGTCTCAACCCCTTTTCTTGGCATCTGTCTACAAGCAGAGAGTAATTCTTTATGACATTTTATGCCTCCTCTCCTTTTATCATTTTAATGAGTTGCTAAAATTAGAACTCAGTGTGTCTATTGCTGGGATTTTGAATCAGAAAATGAGATGTGGATTTTCTGGCAGGCTTTCAAAACTCTGGTCTTTTTCAGTGCAATTTATGGAAATATTAATTTATCTTTCACTTTTTCATTTTGTTATTAAATGGAGCATGAAAATTGTAAGAGCCACAGAAATATGACATAATTGGATTATACAAAATTATGATAGGGTTTTTCTTCACACAGCTTTTTTCTGTTTCCACACATTTTTATCTTTTGCTTTTGCTCTTTATGCTAAATATACTGCTAAAAAGCATGTCAGTTAGTCTTTCAGTGAAGAGCTGATTGCTAATTATGATCCAATTTTCCATATTACAGCTCTGTGATAAGTTAGGCATTGTTAGTTAAAATGCCTGTCATCCAAGTAAAGTGGAGAATATGAGACATGCTTGAATGATTGCAAGGTTTTTTTAGTCTCTCTCCAGTTTTAGAAACAGACCATTATGAAGTGAAATGGATCTTAAGCCGAGCTCATATGTAAAATATTTTAAACAAAGTTTTCCTTTGTGATGTGTTAAAATTAAGATCTGTGTCTAAAATATGCAACTGAAAAATATGAGCTCAGATATCAACAGTGAACATTTAAAGTAAGTAATTTAAAAAATCCATCCTTTTTTTTATTTTTAATATTTTTGTGGCATAGAAGTGTTGACTGCTGGTAGTTTTGGATATTTGGTGAGCCCAAGATGCAATTTTCTTCAAGATGCAAAGTCTCCAAAGGTTGCAAGTATCCAAATGTGATTTTTTGGTTTTTTTTGCCTTTATTACCATCCCTTCAGTTGATTGGACCTTTTTTAATTATTGTCCTAATTTTAGTATGCATTTTAGTAAAGTTGTTATTTTAATACCCATACCCTTACTTATAAAAGTCAAAACACATTTTCCTACAATTCACATATTTAAATTTTGTGTTATCTTGTGTTTGCTATTTTGAAGAATGATTAAGCAAATCTGAGGAGGGATTTTTTAAATGACTTTAATTGAAGGTTGGCTTTTTCTCCAGTGTGAGATTAAGCTGAGTCACCAAAAGGTGAATTTTCTATAACTCTTTTTACTCACCTTTACCAGGGGTTCCAATAATTATGGAGGGGACTGTGCATAGTTTATATCAAAATTCAGTTATCATCTTTGCTTTTGAATTATGGATTATTGTCCTGCTGCATAATACAATTAAACTTCTTCTACAGCTCATGAACATATGATCTTACATTCTTCTCAAGAATTTTGTTTGCAGACAGAAGAATTCATGACAATAATTAAATTAATAATTTAATCTATGTCCTGATGCAGCAAAGCACCCACACACTAACACAGCACCACCTGAATGTTGGGCAGTGGTAGTTTACTGGGCAGTGGTTAAGATACTGGACTAGTAATCAGAAGTTTGCTGGTTCAAGCCCCACTGCTGCCAAGTTGGGCCCCTAAATAAATGAATGTTTGACTTTACATTTACAGGATTTAGCAGGCACTTTCATTTAAAGTGCCCCTGTGACATGGTTTGAGGAGGTCTCTCTTCTCACTAAACAAATTTGGGAAAAGTTGACATGTGACAATTCAACCTGAAACTGACTTAGTTAAAGAGGAAGCCATGTTTTAATTTTGTTCTCTTGGCCAAAGTCATCTGAGATGACTCTGGGAAGTTTAGGTTTCAGCCTGTTTTGGGAAAAATGGATATAGGATTGTACATGCCAAAGATGAAAAACAGCATTTGATGGCATGGGTATTCTGTATATCTGTAAAGGTACCATTGATGCAGAGGTTTATATTAGTATTTTGGTAAGACATAAAGCCGTCAAGATGATGTCTTTTCCCAGGAACTGTCTATTTACAGCGGTGCCTTTTTTGCACCATGGACCGGTTTCATGTAAGATTTAATTTCACGGACTGGCGGGGGCGGGAAGATTTAAAATAAAATTATACCTTGAGCATAATAAAAAACACAAAGTACATAACATTACTACTCACCAATGATGGAAAATCAGTGGGAACGCTGAGATTTTTTCACTGCAGTTAGACACTCCCACCTAGAGGTGATAGAAGACAATAACATCTGAAGTGTATTCCTTATGTCCAGTCTACTCCGTAACTTTGTTTTGGTTGCCGTCATTGCAGAAAATCCTGCTTCACAAATATAGGATGTTGGAAATGGAAGCAGTGTTTTCATTGCTTTTGTAGCGATATCTAATTATTTATTTACTTTTTGTGCAGCCCAGTAATAAATGACCGTCCGTAACCTGGTGGTTGGGAACCACTGGTCTATTTTAGCAGGACAATGCCAGGCCTCATTCTGCACGAGTTACAACGGCAGAATCCATGTGCTAGGCTGGCTGCAGTCCAGATTTTTGAAAATGTATGCCCTGTAATTGACAGTGGGTTCAGAGTACAGATTTGTTCCCATCTGCCTTGGCTTTTATGGCTGGCAGGGGACATGGAGCTGAAGATGACTGTGTGTGGCGGTCTCTTTAATTAGACAGTTTGTGCATCTCATCAGCAGTAATGTGATGCACCTAGGAGATTCTTTTAAAAGCCGTTCTCATTGGGCTTTTGCTTGCTGGCTTATTGGCTTTGCGGTGTATGGTGTCCATGCCTCGGTGACACCTGCACATTCTGATAGACTGGTATCTTTTGTTTTCACCAACTCAGAAAAGTCTTTACGGTGCCTTTTGACTGTCATGGAGTAACCACCCTGAATAGGCAAGCCGCCCCAGTGGTGGCATGACCACCCCCTTTAGACCTGAGCCCTATAGACAAATCAACTCTGCACACAGGCTACATATACTGAGCCCCTTTCTCTTTCTCACACTGGTAAACCAAGTACTTATTGTTGTGATAAAGTAATTTTCACTCCTGTTCCCTACTTTCCTCTGTGGTCAGGAGTTTCTCAGGAGACATGTTGCCAATTTCCCTGTGGGGTAAGTGCATGGCCACCTGAGTTTTCTAAAGTACACTAAGTACAGCATAGACTTGTCCCTGTGTTTAGCAGGACAATGCCAGGCCTCATTCTGCATGAGTTACAACGGCAGAATCCATGTGCTAGGCTGGCTGCAGTCCAGATTTTTGAAAATGTATGCCCTGTAATTGACAGTGGGTTCAGAGTACAGATTTGTTCCCATCTGCCTTGGCTTTTATGGCTGGCAGGGGACATGGAGCTGAAGATGACTGTGTGTGGCGGTCTCTTTAATTAGACAGTTTGTGCATCTCATCAGCAGTAATGTGATGCACCTAGGAGATTCTTTTAAAAGCCGTTCTCATTGGGCTTTTGCTTGCTGGCTTATTGGCTACAAGCCAATGAACTACATGAAATTTTGCTTTTTTTTTTTTGTAGTGTGGGGTCATGTCCACTATTTTTAGCCAAGGCTAAAATTACCTTCAGCATTTTTAAATATTTCATTATATTTATTTCTTTATTTACTTATTTATTTATTGTGGATAGGTTGTTTTCTGACGTACACTAGATACAGCATAGACTTGTGTCCCAGTGGGGTGAACTACTTCACTAATGCACAAAAACTTAGACACACATACATACATACACACATACACACACAAACACAAACTTACATGCACATACACACACACTAACATATGCACACTCATACACATACAATTGCACATACAATAACACACACAACACTCACTTACACATACATACACATACTTGTATGCTTACACAAACTTACACATATACACACTACCCCACTTGCACACACTATATACTATAAAAGTAAATACAGTGTATCACAAAAGTGAGTACACCCCTCACATTTCTGCAGATATTTAAGTATATCTTTTCATGGGACAACACTGACAAAATGACACTTTGACACAATGAAAAGTAGTCTGTGTGCAGCTTATATAACAGTGTAAATTTATTCTTCCCTCAAAATAACTCAATATACAGCCATTAATGTCTAAACCACCGGCAACAAAAGTGAGTACACCCCTAAGTGAAAGTTCCTGAAGTGTCAATATTTTGTGTGGCCACCATTATTTCCAAGAACTGCCTTAACTCTCCTGGGCATGGAGTTTACCAGAGCTTCACAGGTTGCCACTGGAATGCTTTTCCACTCCTCCATGACGACATCACGGAGCTGGCGGATATTCGAGACTTTGCGCTCCTCCACCTTCCGCTTGAGGATGCCCCAAAGATGTTCTATTGGGTTTAGGTCTGGAGACATGCTTGGCCAGTACATCACCTTTACCCTCAGCCTCTTCAATAAAGCAGTGGTCATCTTAGAGGTGTGTTTGGGGTCATTATCATGCTGGAACACTGCCCTGCGACCCAGTTTCCGGAGGGAGGGGATCATGCTCTGCTTCAGTATTTCACAGTACATATTGGAGTTCATGTGTCCCTCAATGAAATGTAACTCCCCAACACCTGCTGCACTCATGCAGCCCCAGACCATGGCATTCCCACCACCATGCATGACTCTATGCATGACACACTTATCTTTGTACTCCTCACCTGATTGCCGCCACACATGCTTGAGACCATCTGAACCAAACAAATTAATCTTGGTCTCATCAGACCATAGGACATGGTTCCAGTAATCCATGTCCTTTGTTGACATGTCTTCAGCAAACTGTTTGCGGGCTTTCTTGTGTAGAGACTTCAGAAGAGGCTTCCTTCTGGGGTGACAGCCATGCAGACCAATCTGATGCAGTGTGCGGCGTATGGTCTGAGCACTGACAGGCTGACCCCCCACCTTTTCAATCTCTGCAGCAATGCTGACAGCACTCCTGCGCCTATCTTTCAAAGACAGCAGTTGGATGTGACGCTGAGCACGTGTACTCAGGTTCTTTGGACGACCAACGCGAGGTCTGTTCTGAGTGGAACCTGCTCTTTTACGCTGGATGATCTTGTCCACTGTGCTGCAGCTCAGTTTCAGGGTGTTGGCAATCTTCTTGTAGCCTTGGCCATCTTCATGTAGCGCAACAATTTGTCTTTTAAGATCCTCAGAGAGTTCTTGGCCATGGGGTGCCATGTTGGAACTTTCAGTGACCAGTATGAGAGAGTGTGAGAGCTGTACTACTAAATTGAACACACCTGCTCCCTATGCACACCTGAGACCTAGTAACACTAACAAATCACATGACATTTTGGAGGGAAAATGACAAGCAGTGCTCAATTTGGACATTTAGGGGTGTAGTCTCTTAGGGGTGTACTCACTTTTGTTGCCGGTGGTTTAGACATTAATGGCTGTATATTGAGTTATTTTGAGGGAAGAATAAATTTACACTGTTATATAAGCTGCACACAGACTACTTTTCATTGTGTCAAAGTGTCATTTTGTCAGTGTTGTCCCATGAAAAGATATACTTAAATATCTGCAGAAATGTGAGGGGTGTACTCACTTTTGTGATACACTGTATGTCACTTGCATCCTTGCACAAAATCTTTGCTGCTGTATAAACAAAACACACTTATCATTCAGTATGCACTGGCCAGCGCTACACTTTTCTTTGTTCCCGTTCCCCACAATTTCTTCTAGATTAGACAATGTCTCTTGTATTTATTGTAGGTTCTCATATTTACTGGGTTTGCAACACTCCACAATAAGCAGGTGAATTGGTAACAGGTAAGGGTTCAAGCCCCATATTTGTCAGGTTGCCACTGTTGGGCCCTTGAGCAAGGCCCTTAACCCTTAATTGCTTGCAGTTGTAAGTTGCTTTGGATAAAAATGTGTGAAAAGTGCTGAAAACCAAAAAAAAGGGTCTATTTTTTTGGCCTTTCTTTCTTTCCTGAGCTGTTGTCGCTTATAAGTACTTCCACTTTTCATGTTAACAGCACTTACCAATGCAGATCAAGCAGGGCAGAATTCTGCAGTATTCAGTTAGACTAACTTGTTGGCATCTACTGCTATTGTTTGTTCATTAAGATTTCATGGCTGTACATTTGATTTTAAGGAAGTGTCAGTGTGAAAAGAAATCAAATGAACCTGATCAGTAGTGTTAGGTTGACAGAATATTTTACCAGGTAATCAGAATTTGTAATGGACTACAAGGTTCAAATAAGCATCATTGAACCCTAAATCCATAACTTCTACTCTTTCTTTCTCTTTTTGGCTCTCACTTTAGGTCCTTGCAGAGGAACCGCCTAAGGAAACTGAATGCTAACATGTTTATAAAGTACCAAAATCTTCAAAAGCTGTAAGAGCCTGTATACATTTCTCTCATTTCACTGCATGAACTCAAGTCTTGGTGTTAAAAGAATTTGTTTCCCTGCTGAATATGCCATAGAGAAGAATTAACCCTCCCCACAGGTTTCAGACACTATCTAAAAACATTTGATACATTTTCTAGATACATACTGACAGGCTTAAAGAGGCAAACTGTGTCTCTCAAGTGTATCTCAGTTTGAATTTCATTTTCACCAGAGACAGATTAAAAAATAGATTTGCTTTCTACACATTTTCTGTTCTCAGTCCTCAAAGAAAAAAGCTGCCTGAACTGTATTTCACTCTGAAGCTTCTACTTTTTGTTAGCTTTTTCGCCGAGTCACTTTTTCGCCAGCCATACCAGTAAAGCAGAGCTACAATAACGTTTTGACTAGATAGCACTGAAAATAGAAACACGCAAATGTAACATGGTAAAAAACATTAAAACTAGAGACTAAGATAAAATGTCCATAATATTAGTTAAAATATAAAATGTTAATCCCTTAACTTATATTCATGAATTCTATGTATGATTTGAGATTTAGCGATATGTAACAGTACAACCCCAAATCAGAAAAAGTTTGGACAGTATGGGAAATGCAAATAATAAAAAAACACAGTTTCTTACATTTACTTTGACTTTTATTTGATTGCAGACAGTTTGAACCTGAGATATTTCATGTTTGCTTAGCTTTATTTCATTTGTTAATATACCTCCATTCCTGCATTTCAGACCTGCAACACATTCCAATAAAGTTGGGACGAGGGCAATTTAGGGCTAGTAATGAGGTGAAAAAACTAAGTAATGATGTGCTTCCAAACAGGTGATGTCAACAAGTAATTATGGTTTGGTACAAAAGCAGCATCCAGGAGTCTTTGATGAGTAAAGATGACCAGAGGATCTCAATTTGTCAACAAATGTGTGAGAAAATTATTGAAATGTTAAACAATGTACCTCAAAGAAAGATTGGAAGGGATTTGCATATTTCTCCCTCTATAGTGCATAATATCATTAAACGATTCAAGAAATCGGGAGGAATTTCAGTGCGGAAAGGCCAAGGTGCAAGCTTAAGCTGAATGCCCGTGATCTTCCATTCCTCAGACGGCACTGCATCAAGAACCTCCACTCAACAATAGCTGATATAACCACATAGGTGAGGGATTACTTTGGCAAACCTTTTCAAGCACTACAATACGGAGTTACATGCACAAATGCCACTTAAATCTTTACTGTGCAAAAAAGAAGCCCTATGTTAACCATGTCCAGAAGCGGTGTCAGCTTCTTGGGGCTTGGAGGCATCTAGGATGGACCATCACACAGTGGAAACGTGTATTGTGGTCAGATGAATGAGCATTTCAGGTTTTTTTTGGAAAAAATAAACGCCGTGTGCTTCGGACCACAGACGAAAAGGACCATCCAGACTGTTCTCAGCAACATGTCCAAAAGCCAGGGTCTGTCATGGTATGGGGCTGTGTCTCAGTGCCCTTGGTAAAGGTCAATAACACTTATGCACTTATTACATTAATGCAGAAAAGTACATTGAAATCCTAGAGTAACATATGCTGCCTTCAAGACGTCATCTTTACCAGAAACATCCATGCATTTTTCAACAAGGCAATGCAAAACCACATGCTGCACACATTACATAAGCATGGCTGCAGAAGAAGAGGGTATGGGTACTGGACTGGCCTGCCTGCAATCCTGACCTGTCCCCAATAGAGAATGTGTGGAGAATTTTGAAACAAAAAATGCGACAACGACGACCCCGTACTGTTGCACATCTTAAGACGTGTTTGCAGGAAGAATGGAACAAAATAAAACCTGAAACACTAAATCACTTGGTATCCTCGGAGTCAAAACGTCTTTTAAGTGTGGTGAAAAGGAATTGCAACATTACAAAGTGGTAAATGCTTTACTGTCCCAACTTATTTTGGAATGTGTTGCAGGCCTGAAATGCAGGAATGAATGTTTATTAATAAATAAAATAAAGTTGAGCAGATAAAACATGAAATATCTCAGGTTCATCCTGTCTGCAATCAAATAAAAGTGAAAGTAAATGTAAGAAACTCTGTGTTTTATTATTTGCATTTTCCATACTGTCTCAACTTTGTAATTAATTTGTAAGTAATGAGATCAGACATGTTTAATTGCTTTTAATTCTTATTTCGTCATGGTGACGGTGTGTACCCACACACTGGATGCAAGACATAAAAACATTCTTAACATGGAATGAAAGAAGAAAATGATCAAACCAGGTTCCCAGGAATATGACTGTGTGGTACCATTCCACTTCAGGGCAACACATCCTATCAAATGCACTCACCTACTTACACCTAGAAAAACTTTCAAATTAATTCACCTTTGTAGGATGAAATGGATCAAACCAGGTCCTCAGGGCCTTTGTTCCTGTGTGGCACTCACTTTATCAGCAGCATCACAGTGGTATGCCTATTTTAAGAATCATTTAAATACTTTCATTATTAAATTTAGTGAAGTTGAGTAATGGTAATCCATGGAAATGAGGTCTTCTGTGAAAATGATTGCCTAAAATCCCACAAGTGGATGTGCATAATTTTAGTGGCAGTATGCCCCATAATGTCCCAAGCAATAGCAATATTCCCAAGATGGGGCATGTTAACATGCAGCGGCTTGTCTGGGTCTGGAAAACAGTGCTATTTGTACTAGATTGTTTGCACTCGTGGTGTTTGCTGCACCCTGGTCCTGGAGAAGGGCAATAAGAAAGTTGTGTGTTAATATGTTCTTGTATATAGCCTCTTAAATCTTAATTTAATATATTTTAAGGACTTTTTGTTTAATAAACATATTCCATTTGTACATACAGCTTATAAATGAAGCTTATTTTACTAATACTAATGTTACAATGTCGTCTAAACTCCTCTTTCAGATACCTTCAGCACAACCGAATTAAAGTTGTGGAGCCATATGCATTCCGAGGCCTCTACAATCTAACACGTTTGTAAGTGCTCTGACTTGAAATAATCATTTAAATAATCATAGTACTATCTTTTACTTTACAGTGTCTTTACTTGGCTTATTTGTAAAAAAATCTAATGTGATGTGCTTTAATGTTTCTGGCATGCCTTTTAACAATCAGAAATGCTCTAAAAGCTAAATCTTTGTATGTGTATGTACACCAATCAGCCATAACATTAAAACCACCTCCTTGTTTCTACACTCACTGTCCATTTTATTAGCTGCACTTACCATATAGAAGCATTTTGTAGTTCTACAATTACTGACTATAGTCCATCTGTTTCTTTGCATGCTTTGTTAGCCCCCTTTCATGCTGTTCTTCAATGGTCAGGACCCCCACAGGACCACCACAGAGCAGGTATTATTTGGGTGTTGGATCATTCTCAGCACTGCAGGGACATGGTGGTGGTGTGTTAGTGTGTGTTGTGCTGGAGTGGATAAGACACAGCAATGCTGATGGAGTTTTAAACACCTCACTGTCACTGCTGGATTGAGAATAGTCCACCAACCAAAAATATCCAGCCAACAGCACTCCGTGGGCAGAGTCCTGTGACCAATAATGAAGGGCTAGAAGATGACCAACTCAAACAGCAGCAGTAGATAGATAGATTCAACTTTGTCATTGCTCAGTACAGGTACAAGGCAACGAAATGTAGTTAGCATCTACCAGAAGTGCAAATAGTAGCAACAGAGAATATCAGTAACATATATCTATGATTAATATGAATATAAAGTTATAACTATAGCTATTTTACATATATGGAATTATATCTATATACATAGTACTATACATAATAGCAATAATAACAATAAGCAATAAAAATTGGTATTATAATAATAACAGTAATAATAATAAAAGATTAGTTAAGTATACATTATAATATTAATAATAATAAAGATTAGTTAGGTATATATTATAGTAATAACAGTAATAATAATAAAATATGTGTAAATAATAACTATACAGCTGTAACTATAACTATGTAAGGATGGTGAAAAATAACTATACATATATATGTATGACGGTTGTGTAAAGTGCAGGTGTAAATGATAAATAATAATTATAAAAGTCCAGTGAGTAGTCCAGGGTGTTGCTAAAGTGCAGGTGTAATAATAAATAATAATAACAGTCCAGTGTGTAATCTGGGGTGTTGATGGTATTAACAAAGATACACAATCTCAATTAACAATAGATGAGCAATCGTCTCTGACTTTACATCTACAAAGTGGACCAACTAGATAGGAGTGTCTAATAGAGTGGACAGTGAGTGGACACAACATTTAAAAACTCCAGCATTGCTGCTGTGTCTGATCCACTCATACCAGCACAACACACACTAACACACCACCACCATGTCAGTGTCACTGCAGTGCTGAGAATCATCCACCACCCAAATAATATCTGCTCTGTGGTGGTCCTGTGGGGGTCCTGACCATTGAAGAACAGGGTAAAAGCAGGCTAAAAATGTATGCAGAGAAACAGATGGACTACAGTCAGTAATTGTAGAACTACAAAGTGCTTCTATATGGTAAGTGGAGCTGATAAAACGGACAGTGAGTGTAGAAACAAGGAGCTGGTTTTAATGTTATGGCTGATTGGTGTATATGGCTGAAGGTAAAAGGTTTATGCTGAGAACATTATTTTCTTTCTGGTTTTTCAGGTATTTAAGCCATAATCGGATCTCCAGCTTAATGCCAGGAGTTTTCCAGGATCTGCACAAACTGGAATGGCTGTAAGTACGTCTTAGTTCTTTTCCATGTTTAAGATGAAAAAGCACTGGGTTAAATACTATACATACTGTATATACAGTGTATCACAAAAGTGAGTACACCCCTCACATTTCTGCAAATATTTTATTATATCTTTTCATGGGACAACACTATAGACATGAAACTTGGATATAATTTAGAGTAGTCAGTGTACAACTTGTATAGCAGTGTAGATTTACTGTCTTCTGAAAATAACTCAACACACAGCCATTAATGTCTAAATGGCTGGCAACATAAGTGAGTACACCCCACAGTGAACATGTCCAAATTGTGCCCAAAGTGTCAATATTTTGTGTGACCACCATTATTATCCAGCACTGCCTTAACCCTCCTGGGCATGGAATTCACCAGAGCTGCACAGGTTGCTACTGGAATCCTCTTCCACTCCTCCATGATGACATCACGGAGCTGGTGGATGTTAGACACCTTGAACTCCTCCATCTTCCACTTGAGGATGTGCCACAGGTGCTCAATTGGGTTTAGTCCATCACCTTTACCTTCAGCTTCCTCAGCAAGGCAGTTGTCATCTTGGAGGTTGTGTTTGGGGTCGTTATCCTGTTGGAAAACTGCCATGAGGCCCAGTTTTCGAAGGGAGGGGATCATGCTCTGTTTCAGAATGTCACAGTACATGTTGGAATTCATGTTTCCCTCAATGAACTGCAGCTCCCCAGTGCCAGCAACACTCATGCAGCCCAAGACCATGATGCTACCACCACCATGCTTGACTGTAGGCGAGATACAGTTGTCTTGGTACTTCTCACCAGGGCGCCGCCACACATGCTGGACACCATCTGAGCCAAACAAGTTTACCTTGGTCTCGTCAGACCACAGGGCATTCCAGTAATCCATGTTCTTGGACTGCTTGTTTTCAGCAAACTGTTTGCTGGCTTTCTTGTGCGTCAGCTTCCTTCTGGGATGACGACCATGCAGACCGAGTTGATGCAGTGTGCAGCGTATGGTCTGAGCACTGACAGGCTGACCTCCCACGTCTTCAACCTCTGCAGCAATGCTGGCAGCACTCATGTGTCTATTTTTTAAAGCCAACCTCTGGATATGACGCCGAACACGTGGACTCAACTTCTTTGGTCGACCCTGGCGAAGCCTGTTCCGAGTGGAACCTGTCCTGGAAAACCGCTGTATGACCTTGGCCACCATGCTGTAGCTCAGTTTCAGGGTGTTAGCAATCTTCTTATAGCCCAGGCCATCTTTGTGGAGAGCAACAATTCTATTTCTCACATCCTCAGAGAGTTCTTTGCCATGAGGTGCCATGTTGAATATCTAGTGGCCAGTATGAGAGAATTGTACCCAAAACACCAAATTTAACAGCCCTGCTCCCCATTTACACCTGGGACCTTGACACATGACACCAGGGAGGGACAACGACACATTTGGGCACAATTTGGACATGTTCACTGTGGGGTGTACTCACTTATGTTGCCAGCCATTTAGACATTAATGGCTGTGTGTTGAGTTATTTTCAGAAGACAGTAAATCTACACTGCTATACAAGCTGTACACTGACTACTCTAAGTTATATCCAAGTTTCATGTCTATAGTGTTCTCCCATGAAAAGATATAATGAAATATTTGCAGAAATGTGAGGGGTGTACTCACTTTTGTGATACACTGTATATTTCCACACTTTTATATTTTGGTTGGAAACGGTGAGGGCGGGAGGAGTAGTAATTGGTCGTGTCTGAGAGACTGTGAGAGAGCTTATAGTCCGGATTTAGCTCCATCTGATTTCCACCTATTTGGACCGCTCAAAGAAGCTTTAAAGGGAAGAAGATTTTTATGTGATGATGATGTGAAAGCAGTGGGGCATCAGTGGCTACACGCTCAACCAAAAACTTTTTTTGCTGATGGCATTAAAAAGTTGGTACAACTCTGGAAAATAATGCATCGGAAGGTGACTGTGTTAAATTCATTATATCTATTATGTATATAGAATCTTATGCGATTAGTAAGAGACAAAAGTATTAACCACTAACAATCCTTGAATTTTTTTTAGCCAAAATCTTTATTAACAAATTTGAATGACCTTTTATTAAACATTGGCTTTCATTTAACATACAGTATTTAAAGATTTAAAAAAGACCTACAATATTTAAAAATGCGTGCATGTCTAAATCAGCTTGTTTTTCACACCTTTTGTTTTTCACACCTCTTAATCATTGAATTAGGTGTTTTATTCATTCCCATTGGCACAGGTGTATTAAATCAAGCACCTAGCCATGTAGTCTTCTTTAAAAACATTTGTGAAAGAACAGGTTGTTCAATAGAGTTCACTGAATCACTGAATTTGAGCATTGTACTGTAATAGGATGCCACCATTGCACCAACTCAGTTATTCCCCAATCAACTGTAAGTGGAATGATATCAACTCGGCCATGAATTGACAGACCATGTAAAGTCACAGAGCAGAGTCAGTTTAATTCAGTTTTTTGTTATCTCACAAGGACAAAATTGGTTTTCAATCAGCCACTAACATATCACACAATAAACAGTACAGAAAAGAAAAACACATTAAATACAAAATAAAAGAATCATACGAGACAAGTTCTACAAAAAAGCATAACAATATGCAAGTAAAATATCTAACATTTACTCATCCCTCTTAATAAAGAACACAACTGCAAAAATTATAAAATAATTTTAACTGTATTACAGTGTATCTTTGAAAGTCTGTAGTGTTTGTTTATTAGGATTTTAACATGTTTTACATGATTAATCATTTAACAAGGTTATATCAAACAGTCATGGACAATTTTGTATCTCCAATTAACCTCACTTGCATGTATTTGGACTGTGGGAGGAAACCCACGCAGACACGGGGAGAACATGCAAACGCCACACAAAAAGGAGACCGGCCCACCTAGGGATCGAACCCATGACCTTCTTGCTGTGAATTGACAGTGCTACCCACTGAGCCACCGTGCTGCCCATTTAGTTGTTAAAAGGCTGCTTACTGACATCCTGCAATACTGCTGAGAAGATTCTTACTCTTAATGCTTAGATTTTTAACTCAATTTTAGACTCGATAATAGAGTGAGTCATTAGCTTTGAACACTGCTTGTTAACCCTTTCCATCAACTGTCATAGAATAAATGCTCATCTAAAATCGATCACCTCTTTGGTTTCATCAAGGTTAATCTTTAATAATGATTTCTTACACCACTGAACAAACTCATCCACTATCGGACCATGCCTGTTCTCATTATCTCAATATAGACAAACTATAATTGAGTCACCAGCAAACTTATTTGTATATTAAATACACAAATAAGGAGATTAAACACAACCTTGTGGAGAGGCAATAAAAGAAACCAGACTTTTAGAAAATGAGTGATTTAACCAAAAATCCACCCTTCCAAACTAAAGTCCAATGAGTATTTATCCACCAGCCTTTCTGCCAATAAACA
Source organism: Trichomycterus rosablanca (assembly GCF_030014385.1). Lineage (NCBI taxonomy): Eukaryota > Metazoa > Chordata > Actinopteri > Siluriformes > Trichomycteridae > Trichomycterus > Trichomycterus rosablanca. The sequence continues at coordinate 23,050,677 of NC_085995.1, forward strand.
AGCCTGAATATTGTTAAAGACTGATGACAATATAGATGAAATATCGATAAGTAACAACTTGCAGGTTTTTGGCCCCCCAAATTATCATATATAAAAGTATAGTAGTACTACTAAATTCACTCAAAAACTTTACAGACCTTGTTCTTCAAAAATCACAAATTTCACATATTTAAAAAAATTTCCACATTTCACTTCTGTGATTAAATAACATTACATAAATTTTATGATAAAATAGATGTAAACTACAATACACAGCACAGCCTACCATTATGGTTGAAAGACGGTTGAAATTCTCGTCCATGTTTTCCCCCTTCCCACCCTAGTAGTGTTTTTAGCTGCTTTAGACTTCGACATCTTTGACATTTTGCTAGTATTTGTTTGTTTGTTTATTAGGATTTTAACGTCATGTTTTACACTTTGGTTACATTCATGATAGGAACAGTAGTTACTCATTACACAAGGTTCAGCAGTTCACAAGGTTATATCGAACACAGTCATGGACTATTTTGTATATCCAATTCACCTCACTTGCATGTCTTTGGACTGTGGGAGGAAACCGGAGCACCCGCAGGAAACCCACGCAGACATGGGGAGAACATGCAAACTCCACACAGAAAGGACCCAGACCGCCCCACCTGGGGATCGAACCCAGGACCTTCTTGCTGTGAGGCGACAGTGCTACCCACTTAGCCACCGTGCCGCCCCTTTTGCTAGTGTAACAGAGCATCTTTAGAGTTTGCTGAGTTTATAAAGAAAGAAATAAACTGTATATAGATAAACTACTGGCTTGTTCTTTTGAGGCGTAGCACAGAGATGATCACATGTGTAGAGAAGCACACTATCCATTGATTATGAAATCCTCAAAGGGATAAAATGCTCTCAATACTTAAACACACACATCAAACATTGTCAGCACACTACACCACAGAAAAGTCTGTTACACTAACTTAACTGCCCAATGATTGCTAGGATCGCCTCATATTTTTTTATACACTACACAAATGAAAAATGTTAAATCGCTAAACACAAACCTTAAATGTAAATGGCATATTGCACGGGAAACAGCTCATTTCTTCGGTCCGTGATGCGATTTTCATGGTCGTGAATTAGGTAGGGCCTTACCTGTAAGCAAACTGCAGTCCTAAATATATCTAAAGATGTCAAGGCAACCAGTCTGAAATCACCAGAATGTACAGGCCGAGTCTCCTTGGCCAATGCAATAATTGTGGATTGCTTCCACAGCGGGCACAAAAACATCAAAGGTGCTGGAACCATATTGTTTTTTTTTGTTTGTATGCTTTCCCCTGATTACTTGTCTCACTACAGAAAGGCTCCAAGAACCCTATAGTTCTGCCCACTTAGATTTTGAGCTAATTTGCATAATATGAAAAAAACTAGTCTCTGGATTGTCACCACACGTACACAAATGGGGTATTAAATACATTTAAGCACTTGAACTATATTAATTATTAAAATCCTAATTCAGAAAGCATTGCACCAACTGTCACCAAATGTCAGAGGCGCATAGCAAAAAACAGGGGTTTTATAAAATCTTTTTGGACGTGCACCCCCTTCCATTTGTTGACCTTAAACTTGCACCTTCTCCACACACACACACACACACACACACACACACACACACACACACACACACACAAACCCTCTTCCTAAAACCATTGTGAAAGCTTTTGACAAGCTAAAATATTACAATAAACTTTCTTCACATCATACACTCACTCACTCACTTTCTTAAGGGCTGCAGGGGGGTGCTGGAGCCTATCCCAGCTTTTCAACGGGCGCAAGGCACACAGTAACACCCTGGATGGGGCACCAGTTCATCGCAGGGCAGACACACACACACACACACATTCACCTATAGGGCAATTCAGTGTCTCCAAGTAACCTGACTGCATGTTTTTGGGACTGTGGGAGAAAACCGGAGCTCTCGGTAGAACATGCAAACTCCACACAGAAAGGACCCGGACGCCTGGGGATCGAACCCAGGACCTTCTTGTTGTAAGCCGACAGCGCTACCCACCGAGCCACCGTGCCGCCCTCACATCATACATAAGATGCAATTTTGCTGATTTAAATATTTACTTCAAAAAGATAATACAGCTCTACCTTAATCAATGCACAGCAAAACAACAGATCCTCAAGCAATTTTCCCTCATGGCAGTAGCCATGTCTCTGCAATCGTATAGGGATTTTTCACGTTGGCAATCAAATACGCCACTTCATATGAGACAATCAGGGCTTTGACCGTCAGTGTGGTTTGGCCGATAACTGTCTGTGTCTGAATAGCCAATAATGATTGTTTACAGCAGAAAAAGTCAACTAATGTTTTTTTTGTCGGATGCTTGTTGAAGTGCCTTATTATTTTCACAGGTTTGCAAGTACTTCAGAACCAGTGGCGGCTGCTGGTCTTTCAAAGAGGGGAAGCTCATTGTCGGCTTACATCATAAAATTTGTCAATTTATTTACACATAAATTCTGCCCTCTGTTCCTTTTACAAGAAAATGGCCTGAAATGGGTTGCAGTTTGTCAAGAGGGTCATGTGACACATCAAACTTATTGAGAATTTTACAAGAAAAACAATGGTGTGCTTGGTTTTAACGTAACTTTATTCTTTCATGAGTTATTTACAAGTTTCTGACCACTTATAAAATGTGTTCAAAGTGCTGCCCATTGTGTTGGATTGTCAATGCAACCCTCTTCTCCCACTCTTCACACACTGATAGCAACACCGCAGAAGAAATGCTAGCACAGGCTTCCAGTATCCATAGTTTCAGGTGCTGCACATCTCGTATCTTCACAGCATAGACAATTGCCTTCAGATGACCCCAAAGATAAAAGTCTAAGGGGGTCAGATCGGGAGACCTTGGGGGCCATTCAACTGGCCCACGATGACCAATCCACTTTCCAGGAAACTGTTCATCTAGGAATGCTCGGACCTGACACCCATAATGTGGTGGTGCACCATCTTGCTGGAAAAACTCAGGGAACGTGCCAGCTTCAGTGCATAAAGAGGGAAACACATCATCATGTAGCAATTTCAAATATCCAGTGGCCTTGAGGTTTCCATTGATGAAGAATGGCCCCACTATCTTTGTACCCCATATACCACACCATACCATACATTTTTGTGTTCCTACAGTCTTGGAGGGATCTATCCAATGTGGGTTAGTGTCAGACCAATAGCGGTGGTTTTGTTTGTTAACTTCACCATTCACATAAAAGTTTGCCTCATCACTGAACAAAATGTTCTGTGTAAACTGAGGGTCCTGTTCCAATTTTTGTTTTGCCCATTCTGCAAATTCAGTGCGCCGATCTGGGTCATCCTCGTTGAGATGCTGCAGCAGCTGGAGTTTGTAAGGGTGCCATTTGTGAGTAGCTAATATCCGCCGAAGGGATGTTCGACTGATGCCACTCTCCAGTGACATGCGGCGAGTGCTACGCTGTGGGCTCTTGCTGAATGAAGCTAGGACAGCCACTGATGTTTCTTCATTAGTGACAGTTTTCATGCGTCCACATTTTGGCAAATCCAACACTGAACCAGTTTCACGAAACTTGGCAAGCAGTTTGCTAACTGTAGCATGGGAGATGGGTGGTCTCGTAGGGTGTCTTGCATTAAAATCTGCTGCAATGACCCGGGTACTGCGTTCACCAGACATCAACACAATTTCTATCCGCTCCTCACGTGTTAACCTCTGCGACATGTCAATGGCTGTAAACAAAGAGAAGCTTGTAAATAACTCATGAAAGAATAAAGTTACGTTAAAACCAAGCACACCATTGTTTTTCTTGTGAAATTCTCAATAAGTTTGATGTGTCACATGACCCTTTTCCCATTGAAAAAACTAAAGTTGGATCCAAAATGGCCGACTTCAAAATGGCCGCCATGGTCACCACCCATCTTGAAAAGTTTTCCCCCTCCCACATACTAATGTGCCACAAACAGGAAGTTAATATCACCAACCATTCCCATTTTCTTTAGGTGTATCCATATAAATGGCCCACCCTGTACATATTTGACCATTTAATTTTGGACATTTTAGGGGAAGCTGAGCTTCCCTTGCAGTCTTAGAGAAATCGCCACTGTTCAGAACATATATCACACTATGGGTGTTGTTCTTCATTTAGTAGTATGCATGTAAATCCATATTTTATGTACCTTTCATCATACTTTCTGCATTTTGATGCATTCCGGACTCCGTTAGTGGAATCACAGTAATTGATTTTGTCACTTTCTTCAACCGATTTATCTTCACTGTTGGCCCTATTTTTACATTTTGCTAGCCACCCGTCCATGTTTTAGAAAGCTTCATGTCACAGGTTTCCCTAGCCGAGTAGCTGCATGCAATCCTTACATCACCAAGCAAAATGCCAAGAGTTGGATGGAGACCCTTGCAACTCATCCAAAATGCCGCTGCTCGCCTGGTTTTTAACCAGCCTAAACACTGCCACATCACCCCACTGTTGTGTTCTCTTCACTGGCTTCCTGTAACTGCTCGCATTCAGTATAAGCACTGATGCTCGCCTACAAAGCCAAAAATGGACCAGCCCCAAGTTACCACACAACCTTCAAGCCATTAGTCTCACTCACTTGATCCTCCACCCAGAACTCGAAGAAGACAAGCATCAAGGCTCTTCTCTGTACTTGCACCCAAGTGGTGGAACGAGCTTCCCCTGTCTGTGTAAACATCTGAGTCTCCTTGCTGTCTTCAAAAGACGATTAAAAACCCACCTCCTTACTAAACACTTAAGCTGACGTACTTACTAACGCTCATATTTTATTCTTGCGTTAGAGTAAGTAGAGTAAGGTAATGTTCACTATGGAAGCACTTTTGTAAGTCACTTTGGATAAAAGCGTCTGCTAAATGCCGAAAATGTAAATGTAAACAGAGGGGTGTAATGCATGTTGTCACTGGACTCTGGAGCAGTGGAAATGTGTTCTGAGAAGTGATGAATCACACTTCTCTTTTTGGCAGTCTTATGGACGAGTCTGGGTAAGGAGAATGCCAGGAGAATGTTAGGACAGTTGGGCAGTTGTAGCCAGCAGTTAAGATACTGGACTAGTAATTGAATGGTTGGTAGTTTGAGGCCCACCACTGGCGGGTTGCCACTTGTGGGCCCTTGAGCAAGATCCTTACCCCTTAATTGCTTAGACTGTATACTGTCACAGTACTGTAAGTCGCTTTGGATATAAGCGTCTGCTAAATGCTGAAAGTGTAAATGTAATGTTAGGAGGGTTAATGCTATGGCGTTGTGTTTTGAGGCTGGTCTAGGCCCTTTAGTTCCAGTGAAGAGAAATCTTAAAGCTTCTGACTTTGTGGGAGCAGTTTGGGAAAGGTCTTACTGTGTTTCAGCATGATGGTGACCCAGTGCATGAAGCAGGATCCATAAAGGCATGGTTGGTGTGAAAGAACTTGGCTAGCCCACATAAAGCCCTGACCTCAACCCCATCAAACACTTTTAGATAAACTACAATGGAGAATGCGAGCCAGGTCTTCTTTTCCAATGGTGTCTGACATTCCAAATGCTCTTCTGGGTGCTTTTACATGGCTGTTACGTTATGTGCACATATCTATTTATTTATTTACTGTCTAAATAGTATCCTTGTGAAAATATAACAGAACTGTAGTGGATGCTACTGAATACACAAATTATAATTACAATGTGATATTCTGGATGTTTGTAATCTGTTGCTGTCGAACCCTAATGATGTGTATTAGCATTTTAATTTGTTGCTGTACAGCTGCTGGAAATAATAAAACCACAATTCCTTCATTAACTGTGTATAATCAATTTGTTCATCATAATCATGTTTCATCACCTAATAGACAAGACACATTTTTTTACCAGTAAAACTTTGTCAGGGTAGCAGCTCTATCACATACCTGATTAAGTGCTATTGAATAAGCAGCTATAACCTTTGTGCCATAATTGGTGTTCAGTGAGCTGATGCGGAGGAACACACACCATGCTGGAGGATTTTAATGTTTATTAATGAGCTCCTGTGCATTTTTTCATCTGTAGGATCCTAGAAAACAACAGAATCCACTATGTATCATCTCTGACCTTTTCTGGCTTGAGCTCGCTAGTGCTGCTGTGAGTTTGATCTCAGTCTGTTGCTATTTTAGCTCTAAAGAACTTTTCAAATGGAAATGTGCAGATAACCTCTTATCACATTGGGCTTTTATATATGGATGTAAGTGTGGTGTGTTTCTTTGTTGTAGGGTTTTGTTGAACAACACCCTCACAAAACTGGATGATTTGTGCTTGGAGATGCCACGATTAAATTGGCTGTAAGTTTAAAATAACTATATTTTATATGCGTTTAACTGAATGTGTAATAGTTTAACTATTTGAAATCATGCACTGATTTTAAATTTAACAAATTAAAACACGGGAGAATATTTAAAGCATTATTTGATTATTAAACTAAATTACATTACAATGCTAACACTATATGATCAAAAGTATGTGAAAACCCTTTTAAACAAGGCCGCTCAGGTGGCGCAGCAGTAAAAACACACGCTGGAACCAGAGCTGGGATTTCGAACACATCGTATCGAATATCAGCTCTGCTTGCCGGCTAGGCTGAGCGGCCACATGAACAACAATTGGCCTGTTGTTCAGATATGGGCGGGACTAAGCCGGATAGGGTCTCTCTCTCATAACTAATGCAATCACGACCTCTGCTGGCTGATTGATGGCACCTGCAAAGAGATGAGAAAAGTGTGCTCTCAGGGTGTGTCTCTCTGTACACAGTGCTCAGCTGCACTGCACTCGTCAAAGTGTAGGTGATAAGATGCATACGGCATGCTGCCCACGTTTCGGAGGGGGAGTGGGTTAGCTTCGTTCTCCTCAATCAGAGGAGAGATCAGCATTGGTGGAGAGGAAGCATGACGCAGTCGGGCAATTGGACTCGCTAAAAGGGAGAAAAAGGGGAGAAAATGCATAATTAAAATACAATTAAAAAAACCCTTTTATATATTATGTTTAAGTGTTTCAGTCCCACAATCGAAGCGGATTGTGCTGGGGCATTTATGGCATGTGCAGCTGATAAAAAATTGAGGCCAATAACCACACACACGTGTAACTTATTAACTAAAACACATGTTAGAATTCAAATTGATTACAAAATTATTTTTTTCTTGAAGACAGTTACCAAAGTAGAGGGTTTGACCCACGTATTTAGGGCCAATTGCTGTGCGGTCAGTTGATTACCAGCTAGGCCCATGTGCCCCTACACTAAGAAATGTTGTTTAATCATTAGCTTTACTTCTGACAGTTCCACTCTTGGCAAGTATTAATTAGTAGTGCAGGGGGCTGTGGTGATTTAGTCCTTATTGGTATTTGGATTTGAACCTCAAGATTTTAGGAGATCCTTAACACCTCCAAAGTGCAACGGCGGAGTCCTAAACCACAGCCTTTACCCATTATTTGTGAAAGTAAATTGTCATGGCTGGTACAATTTTTTTTGGATGTGTTCTAAAATACTTGTGGTCATTCACTGCAGTTTGATGCAAATGTCTTTTCAGAGACATGGAAGGGAATCAGATAGAGATTGTGGACAATATGACATTCTGGTCCTGCAGTATGCTTACTGTGCTGTGAGTATAATTTACAAATATTCTGTTTCACACTTACACACGTTTTGTATTTTCTCAGTGCATCTATTAACAAAGGCGGTTAAATAATTTTAGAAGTGCAAATATCAGGTTACATAGGGGATTTGGGGAAAAAATAGTGAAAATAACATGTTTGAGGTTATAAATGGTTGATTATTCTGAATCTATTAAACAGACTTTAATAAAGCAAGCATTGCTTATTCTTACTAACCCCTTGTTCCAGGTTATGGTTGCTGTGGGTCCCCTACCACTCTAGACAGGGCATATATATTACAATCCCAATTTTCATAAAAGTTTCTTTCTAACAGTTTCTAAAATGCAATAAAAACTAACAACTGTAATTTGTTAAATTGCTAAAACTTTTATTTAACTGATAAAAGTACAAATGAAACAGTGTTTTCACTTACAACCCATCATCAAACCAGTCAAAACATGTTGTTATGTTGTTATGGACCTGGTCTTTGTGTACAGGGGCATGGTCGTTTTGGAACAGGAAAAGACCTGTCCCAAAATGTTGGCAAATATATATATACACCGATCAGCCATAACATTAAAACCACATCCTTGTTTCTACACTCACTGTCCATTTTATCAGCTCCACTTACAGAGTAGGTATTCCAAAAATATCCATCTAATAGCACCCTGTGGGCAGCTCCAGGAAGTTGGCTGAATATTTTTTTGGCTGGTGAACTACTCTCAGTCCAGCAGGGACAGTGAGGTGTTTAAAAACTCTATCAGCGCTGCTGTGTCTGATCCACTCATACCAGCACAACACACACTAACACACCACCACCACATCAGTGTCACTGCAGTGCTGAGGATGATCCACCACCCAAATAATACCTACTCTGTGGTGGTCCTGACCATTGAAGAACAGAAAGCAGGTTAAAAAATTATGTAGAGAAACTGATGGACAACAGTCAGTAATTGTAGAACTACAAAGTGTGTCTATATGGTAAGTGGAGCTGATAAAATGGACAGTGAGTGGAGGTGGTTTTATTGTTGTGGCTGATCAGGTGGGGATCAAACCCAGGACCATCTTGCTGTGAGGCGATGTATATAGAGCATCTGCTAAATGCTGAAAATGTTAATGTCAGTGAAAACATTGGAAATCTATTCTTTCTACTTTTATCAGTTATAAAAAAAAAATAAGACAAATGCAAAGTTGAAGCATTCTCTCAGACTTTCTCAGACAGTCCATTTTTGTCTTTTCTAATCTTTAAATATGTATTTATCTTTTTGTCCACTCAGAGTTCTTCAGAGAAACCAAATCAGTCGCATCCATGAACAGGCGTTCTCATTGCTGCGCAAGCTGGGCGAGCTGTACGTTTTGACTTGGTTTGAAACCCCACTACACAGCTATAAAAAAAAATCTAATATTCTCTTGAGTTGTCCTGATCTGCTTCACTGATCTGCTTTGACCTTAAGAAGGAAACAGGACTAAATCAAGATGTCCCATAGACAAACATTTTTTCCTCAGTTTTAGCTTAGAACCATTTAGCCCAGTTTTTGCTAACTGATGTGTGAAATGAGACTTGTCCGAAATGTCTGAAATATGTGTAGCACTGCAGGGATAAATCTGATTGATTTGCTTATCAGTGTAGCAAAGTCAGCTTAAATCTACAGTAAACTGTTTCTCTTTCCACAGAGACTTGTCTAGTAACAGGATTGAAGCTATTCCAACAAATCTTTTTGTAAATCTGGGTGATTTGCTGCAGTTGTAAGTTATTTGTTTCTTGATTCATTTGATATTTGTATTCATGAAGGTAGTTTGAAGCTTTGCATCCTAAAACATGTCTGAAGTGCTTACATACCGTTAAAACATGGTAAAGTGAGAGTGCCATCAGCTGTGTATATATTTGAATCTTGTACAAGTGATTTGAAGCTAATGACAGATTTTTGTCTTTTCACTTCACAGGAATATTTCATACAACCCCATTCTGGAACTGCAACTGGACCATTTTGACAAACTACACAAACTGAAGTCATTGTGAGTGAATTTAGCATTAAATATTGAAACACTCAACGTCCGGTTTCTCAATCTCAATATACATCGATCAGGCATAACATTATGACCACCTTCCTAATATTGTGTTGGTCCCCTTTTTGCTGCCAAAACAACCCTGACCCATTGAGGCATAGACTCCACTAGATCCCTGAAGGTGTGCTGTGGTATCTGGCACCAAGGTGTTAGCAGCAGATCCTTTAACCCCTGTAAGTTGTGAGGTGGGGCCTCCATGGAACGGATTTGTTTGTCCAGCACATCCCACAGATGCTCGATTGGATTGAGGCCAAGTCAACTCCCCAAACTCGTTGTTGTGCTCCTCAAACTATTCCTGAACCATTTTTGCTTTGTGGCAGGGTGCATTATCCTGCTGAAAGAGGCCACAGCTATCAGGGAATACCGTCTCCGTAAAGGGTGAACATGGTCTGCAACAATGCTTAGGTAGGTGGTACGTGTCAAAGTAACATCCACATGGATGGCAGGACCCAAGGTTTCCCAGCAGAACGTTGCCCAAAGCATCACACTGCCTCCACCGACTTGCCTTCTTCCTATACAGTGCATTCGGGTGCCATGTTGTTCCCCAGGTAAGCGACGCACACGCACCCGGCCATCCACGTGATGTAAAAGAAAACGTGATTCATCAGACCAGGCCCTCTTTCATTGCTCTGTGGTTCAGTCCTGATGCTCACGTTCCCATTGTTGGCACTTTCGGTGGTGGACAGGGGTCAGCATGAACACCCTGACTGGTCTGCAGCCCCATACACAACAAACTGTGCTGCACTGTGTATTCTGACACCTTTCTATCAGAACCAGCATTAACTTCTTCAGCAGTTTGAGCTACAGTAGCTCGTCTGTTCTATCGGTCCACATGTGCATCAATGAGCCTTGGCCGCCCATGACCCTGTCACCGGTTTACCACTGTTCCTTCCTTGGACCACTTTTGATAGAATCTGACCACTGCAGTCCGGGAACACCCACAACCACATACAAGAGCTGCAGTTTTGGAGATGCTCTGACCCAGTCGTCTAGCCATCACAATTTGGCCCTTGTCAAACTCGCTCAAATCCTTATGCTTGCCCATTTATCCTGCTTCTAACATATCAACTTTGAGGATAAAATGTTCACTTGCTGCCTAATATATCCCACCCACTAACAGGTGCCATGATGAAGAGATAATCAGTGTTATTCACTTCACCTGTCAGTGGTCATGATGTTATGCCTGGTTGGTGTATAGCCTGCTGTAAGTATCCATACAAACGTTTTTTTAAATAAAATAAATGTTAGTCTAAAATGCTTGTGTATGCTTCAGTGCTTTGAAAAATATTCATCTCTCAAACTTAAGTGTTGAATAAGCTGTCCTGAACTGATCCTGTGTTTGTGTGTGTGAGTAAGTGAGAGTGCTGAAGTAAGTATAAAAGAGTGTGCAATGCCCCTGAACCACTGCCCCACACCCTCTCCAGGGTGTAATACCCACCTTTAGACCCACAATGATGATGAACAGACAGATTTTGTTGACCAAAAATAAAAGTAACATTTTATATAACCAATAACAAAACAGATATAACTAAAAAAAAATTTTTTATTAGCTGTTATTAAGTTTGCTCAGTCTAAATCAGAGTGAATTTGATACATTTCTCATTTTATTTGGGAGATGTGTTTGTTGTTTTCATATTGGTGTCACACTGCTGACCAGAAAAGCTAAACAAGTCTTTCATTCTTTGGATATAGCAAATCTTTTATGAGGGCTGACACTAAATCATATTAAAACCACAAATAAAAATGGGAACAGTATGAAAAATGTAAAAAGCAGTGCTTCTTATAATAAACCTTAGCCATTATTTTAGTGCAGAAGTATGAACTCAAGATGTTATGTGTGGTTACCTTTATATAATTTATTAATATAAACCTGCAGCAAATTCCAAAAGAAGTTGGGACGGGGCAATTTAGGGCTACTGATGAGACTAAAAATAACAGGTGACGTCAACAGATGACCACAAAAGGCTAAGTTTGTCACCAAATGTGTGAGAAAATTATTGAAATATTTTAAAACAAGATTGGAATGTATTTTCATATTTTTTTCTTTACAGTGCATAATATCATTACATGAATTAGGCAAACCTTTGTCAAGCACTACAATGTGGAGTTACATTCACAAATGCCACCTATAATTTTACGGTGCAGAGAGAAGCTTTATGTTAACCATATAAAAAAGCATTGTCAAGTTCTTCTGGCTCTAAGGCATTTGGTCTGGACCCCAACACAGTTGAACTGTGTAGTGTGGCCAGATGAATTAGTATTCCAGATCATTTTTAAAAGAAATGGACGCTGTGTGCTCCAGATCTCAGATGAAAAGGACCACCAGACTGTTATTAGCAACAAGTCCAAAAGCCAGGGTCTGTTATGCAACAAGGTTATGTCAGTGCCCTATTGCAAAGGAAAATTTACATTGTTGTGATGGCAACATTAATGCAGGGAAGTACATTGACATTTTAGAGCAACACAAGTTGCCTATATCCATGCATAGTGTAAAACCACATACTGCACACATTTCGAAGACATGGCTGCGGAAGAAAAAGGTACTGGTACTGGACTGGCCTACCTGCCTGTTGCACACATTAAGGTGTGTTTGCAGAAAAAAATCTGACAAAATACCACCTTAAACATAACACCTGTACCCTCTGTGCCAAATGTGATGTGAGAAGCAATAGCAACATTACAAAGTGGTAAATGCTTTACTGTCCCAACTTTCTTTGGAATGTGTTGCAGGCCTAAAATGCAGAAATGGATGCATATTAATGAATGAAAAGTTGACAAAAAGATAAAAAGGTCGAAATAATGGTTAATACTGCCTGCAATTAATTAAAAGTCAAAGTAAATGAAAGACACTGTGGTTTTTTTTTTTTTTTTTATTTCACTGCAGTGCTGTCCTATGATTTCTTGTTGCTTAATTAGTGTTGAAGGTGATTAGGTATAAAGTAATTACATTTACAGTATTTAGCAGACATTTTTATTCAAATCAAATACAGTTTAAGCAATTGAGGCTTTAGGGCCTTACTCAAGGCCCAACAACAGCAGTCTGGCAGGGCTGGGGTTTGAATTAACTTCAATAACCGGTCCAGTACCTTAACCGGTAAGCTGCCACTGCCCCTAATTAATAAAATTACCAATTACATTTTGGGCATTACATCAAAGTCACTGACTTTAAAAATGTAATAGCTTAGTTACACAATAGTTAAGTTACTTTTGTTTACATTTCTACAAATGTGCTTGCTGTTCTACTTTTATACAAGAAATGCGTTTAGAGGCCACTCAGGTTGCACAGCAGTAAAATATGCTAGTGCACCAGAGCTGGGATTTCGAATACATCGTATCGAATCATATCTGCCATTCGGCTGGGCTGGGCGGCTACATGAACAACGATTGGCTGTTGTTCACAGGGTGGGACAAGCAGAACCAGGGTTTCTCATAACTGGTGCAATTACTACCTCAGCTGGCTGATTGATGGCGCCTGCGCAGGGTTGGGGAATAATGCCGATCAGGGTGTGGTTCTCCGATGCACAAAGCTGATTCGCATATGAACTCACCTCGTGCAGGTGAAAAGAGGCAGTCGGTACTTCACACGTGTCTGAGGGGGCGTGTGTTAGTTGTGAAGCTCCTCAGTCAGAAATGGAGGGTTGTATCGGTAGAGGTGATGCAATCAGGGTAATTGGATACGACTAGATTAGGGGAGAAAATTGGGGGGGAAATTGAGAAAAAGAGAAAAAAAGAAAATAGATGCATTCAGAGTATAACTTAAGCTTTTGTCTACAAAGTCAGTTGCTTTTCACATAATTTGCACAAACCTGGGCTGCCCAGTGATCTGGACATTATCACTAAAACTCATTTTAAAAGGACTATTGACTGTAATCCTTGAGTACAGATTTTTACAGAGTTTTATACAGAAACCTGAAAGCAAAGTAATAAGTATTTATAAATATGACTAGTGTGACTGCACCTATTAAAAATACATAATAAAGAGGTCTCTTGGCTTTGCAAAGGTTAGGGGAAAAATAAGAAATGCAAGCTTTACTTCACCATGAACTATAGTCAATAACACCAAATGTACAGTCAAAGGAACCAGTTTATTTTTTTTATGTCTGCATTTTTGGACATGTTTTGTATCCTTTGTGACTTTGGAAAATTAGAACTAGAACACCTTGAAAAGTCTTTCAACATAAGTGGGTGAGTGTTTGTCACTATAAGCTTGTAAAGCTTAAAACTGCTTTGTACCAAAACAGGTCATTTCCTGATGCGACTACTGCAGCTCTTTCATCTCAACAAGAAGCTCTACGAAGCATCACAAGTCTTTTTACTTTCTCATTATTAGCAATACATGTATACCTTCCAAAGCCAGCTTTAATCTGAGTAATGGCTTGTACATTGCTCTTTACCATCAGCTGTATTGTCTTCAAACAGGGGTGCAGCGAGTTTTCAGTTCACGCTTCAAAGATTTGTAGTAAAAAAACAGAAAAATAAGGGAATAAATAATTTGTTGCTTTCTCAAGTGCATTTTAAACATGCTTATGGCTTTAAATGCAAAATTAAAACTGTCTTTGCAGGAGCTTGGAGGGAATCGAGATTGGAAACATTCACAGAAGGATGTTTGAACCTCTTAAAAACCTAACTCATATGTAAGTCTCTCTCTTTTAAACTATTTTTATTCTATTTACTCTATTTATTAAGAATATCAAAACAAATGACTTCCATTTTCTACATAGTCACCTTCTGATGCATTTTTCCCAGCGTCGTACCAACTTTTTAATCCCATCAGCAAAAAATTTTTTTGGTTGAGCACGTAGCCACTGATGCACCACTGCTTTCACATCATCATCACATGAAAATCTTCTTCTCCTTGCCCAGGTGGCGCAGCAGGATATTCCGCTAGGGTGGGATGACTGGACTATGTGGGTGAGGTCTTCAAATGCTGTGTGAGGACCCTGATTAGCAGATGAAGAGGCGCCTGTGCAGAATGCCTGGGTGAAAAAGGTTTCCGCTTAAAGCTGCATGTGGGTCCGAGGAGGCGTGAGCAGCAATATACCCACCTCGACTGCAATCAGGGATCCCCCAGCAGCGGAAGACAAATTGACTACGCTAAATTTTTTAATCTTTTTAATTAAATCTTTTTTCCCTTAAAGCTCCCGAAAATTCAATCAGATGGTGCTAAATCCGGACTGTAAGCTCCCTCTCAGTCAGGGTTAAAGTGGGTCTAGCACCACTTGAAAACAATCAGTAAAAGCTATCCATCCTTTAGAGGTCATCGATCCATCACATAATCAGTCTTTCACTTGTATACACCAAGGTGCAACTTGCAGCAGCTAATACAATTTTAGATTTCTTTAAGGTGTGAGAACCTAAAAGACCTAAAAGTAAAAAAAAGCTAGAAGTAGCCTGCTTTCACCATTTCTGTGTGGGTTTTATCCAGGTATTCAGTTTTCTTTCTGCCTCTCAAAAGCAAGTAAACTGTTGCTCTACATTTCCTCTAGGTGAAAGTAATTGAATGAACTGGTGTGTGAGTGTGTGTTGATTGGTAATTGAAATAGATAGAAATGTATTAATGAATGAGTTGTATTTAAATATCATGGTCTTTTTGAGACATTCTACCCTGCTTCACAATACCAGACAGGTTCTATTTATGAGATTTTTTAGATTTAACAGGTCTGGCAGTATTCAGAAAATGTAAGAGTGTGTGGCACTATTCCAGACAATGGAGGAGGCATGTGATGACATTCACGGAGATGAATGGCAGAGATGGATCTGCCATTCCAGGCATTTTTTCTCCCGCTGCTTGGCCACAAAGAATATTGCAGCTGATGTAGATGAGGTTCTCTGGCCTGAACATGTTGTATTGCAGTAAAACTAATATTTATTTTGTTACGTTTTTGTATTCATTCACCAATTTTGTTTGTAGCGTTTCTCAATCTACTTCCAAAGGTGAAATTTACTGAGTTTTGCTAGATACCACATGACAGGTAACATCTGAGTTCTCAGCACTGCAGTGACAATGACATGGTGGTGGTGTGTTAGTGTGTGTTGTGTGCTGGTATGAGTGGATCAGACACAGCAGTGCTGCTGGAGTTTTTAAATACCATGTCCACTCTCTGTCGACTCTATTAGACACTCCTACCTAGTTGGTTTACCTTATAAATGTAAAGTCAGAGACGATCGCTCATCTTGTAGTATGCATTTTATCACCTACACTTTGACGAGTGCAGCGCAGCTCAGCTTTGCGTACAGAGAGACACACCCTGAGAGCACTCTTTTCTCATTTCTGTGCAGGCGCCATCAATCAGCCAGCAGAGGTCGTAATTGCACCAGTCATGGGAGAGAGACCCCATCCGACTTAGTCCCGCCCAAATCTGAACAACAGGCAAATCGTTGTTCATGTGGCCACTCAGCCTTAGCCGGTAAGGCAGAGCTGAGATTCGATACGATCCCAGCTCTGGTTCCAGTGTGTGTTTTTACCGCTGCGCCACCTGAGCAACCTGTTTTGTTTTATTTTTATTTTAAAAATAAATACGCCTTTTCGGTTGGCGATGGTTAGAAGAGTGTCGACTATGTCCAGGATCTGGTTATGTGCAGGTGGTTTAGCATTCAGTGCGACGAGTTTGTGGACAGCAGCAGTATATCGCAGCTTCACACATATATGACTGGTTATTATTATTATTAATATTATCAGTAAAGGTGGGCCGTGCAACTGTTATTCAGGACGTTTGTATCAAACAAGTAGCCCTTCATATTACTCAGTGCCCTTGAAGTAGCCCTCAGTTTCAAAAAGGTTGGTGACCCCTGGTCTAGTATATATAGCAGTTGGATAATCTGAAATGTGTGACAAATATGCAAAAAATAAAAGAAATTGGGAAGAGGGCAATACTTCTTTATAGCACTGAACTGTTGGGAGACACTACAACAAATGTGGTATTCAGAAAAACGTTGGTTAAAACTTAACATAGCAAACATGATGCAAAACACATCACCTAGTGCAATTATGCATCTCTGACCCAAAATTGCTTTTTGTTTCACAATCTTTGCTGTTTGTTTTGAAATTATCTACGAATTTAAATGCATAATTTTTAAGAAAGTAGTACATTCATTAACCACAGTCCTTGCTAATCAAGAAGTCTGCACTAAACATGCTTGAGGTTTTGCCAAATTTCTGATTGCATTAAAAATTTAGGGCACTTTTTGAAAATGTTCAAATAACTCAAAATGTGATTGCAAAGCACAAGAAGACATAATCCAGTTAGTTATCAGCTCCACTTACCATATGGAAGCACTTTGTAGTTTTACAATTACTGGCTGTAGGCCATCTGTTTTGCTACATACTTTTAAACCTGCTTTTACCCTGTTCTTCAATGGTCAGGACCCCCAGAGGACCATTACAGAGCAGGTATTATTTAGAGGGTGGATCATTCTCAGCACTGCATTGACAATTATATGGTGGTGGTGTGTTAGTGTGTGTTGTGCTGGTATGAGTGGATCAGACACATCAGCGCTGCTGGAGTTTTTAAATACCGTGTCCACTCACTGTCCACTCTATTAGACACTCCTAACCTTTTTGGTCCACCTTGTAGATGTAAAGTCAGAGATGACATCTTCTAGACCTTCATCAGTGGTCACAGGACGCTGCCCACGGGGCGCTGTTGGCTGGATATTTTTGGTTGGTAGACTATTCTTAGTCCAGCAGTGACAGTGAGGTGTTTAAAAACTCCAGCAGTGCTGCTGTGTCTTATCCACTCATACCAGCACAACACACACTAACACGCCACCACCATGTCAGTGTCACCGCAGTGCTGAGAATGATCCACCACCCAAATAATACCTACTCTGTAGTGGTCCTGGGAGAGTCCTGATCATTGAAGAACAGGGTGAAAGTGGGTAACAAAGCATGCAGAGAAACAGATGGACTACAGTCAGTAATTGTAGAGCTACAAAGTGCTTCTATATGGTAAGTGGAGCCAATAAAATGGACATTGTGTGTAGAAACAAGGAGGTGGTTTTAATGTTATGGCTGATTGGTGTATTTGAGCTATGTTTTTCAGTTAAAATGATCTTGCCTATAAAATACAACTACAACATGAAAAGGAATTTAAAGTTTAACTTGGCAACAATGCATTGCTATAACCCCATACTCAAAACATGCTTCCAGTGCACCCGATCTCATTAGAATGTTACGCCACCTGAGCACCTCTCTCATGTTCTGTTGCTGAAATATATTAGATTTGCAGCTTCTGAATTGGCACACTATAAGTAAATCTTGGGATGAAAATAATTCTTCAGATGCATCCAGCACACACTGAACGCAGTCTTTTTAATTTAGCAGGCACAGATGTTACAGCATAAATTTCTCATACCCAAAACACTAAATAATTACAAACACAGCTTTTAGCTGCGTCTGACCTGAATAGTATCAGCTATCACTCACTCAGTGGATTGTTTTTTGGGAGATTACAAAGTTCCCTGGACTCACATGGGAAGAACAAGCGAAATTCCCTATGGTAGCAGAGAAACAAATGCATTGCCTAGGGCTGAAAGTATGTCTACCCCTCTCCTAAATATAGAGTTCAGGTGTTTTAGCCACACCCAATACTCCTCATTGTATAAAATCAGCACTTCTTCACACCCTAATCACTCGTTTTTCCAGCGGTTTTCATCCCAGCGTAGACTGATAGTGAAAGCCTTAAAGACTCTGACCAAACGCCTTCTCCACAGCTTCTTTCCCCCTGGCCATCACCATAGGACTATTCTCACATCCTTCAGCTTTAACAGAATAACCCAGAATTTTACATCACACATGCCTCCCACATTTTACCCTTATGCAGTCAATGCACATACACACATATGCACCTTATTTACTTAATAATTTACTTAATAATCTACATCGCACAATTTTTTTCTTTTTTACAGCACAAGTTTGTCAGTGTACTGTACTGTACATCTTCATTGCACTAACACTAATTATCTATTGCATAACACTAATTATCTCTTCATAATGGCACCTTTTAGTGGGTGGGATATATTAGGCAGCAAGTAAACATTTTATCCTCAAAGTTGATGTGTTATAAGCAGGAAAAATGAGCAAGCGTAAGGATTTGAGCGATTTTTGACAAGGGCCAAATTGTGATGGCTAGACGACTGGGTCAGAGCATCTCCAAAACTGCAGCTCTTGTGGGGTGTTCTCAGTCTGCAGTGGTCAGTATCTATTAAAGTGGTCCAAGGAAGGAACAGTGGTAAACTGACGACAGGGTCATAGGTGGCCAAGGCTCATTGATTCTCATTGATGCACATCCATCAGACGAGCTGTAGCTCAAATTGCTAAAGAAGTTAATGCTGGTTCTGATAGAAAGGTGTCAGAATACACAGTGCATCACAGTTGCAGGGCTGTTTTGGCAGCAAAAGAGGGAGCAACACAATATTAGGAAGGTGGTCATAATGAAATGCCTGATCGGTGTATACACCGATCAGCCATAACATTAAAACCACCTCCTTGTTTCTACACTGACTGTCCATTTTATCAGCTCCACTTACCATATAGGAGCACTTTGTAGTTATACAATTACTGACTGTAGTCCATCTGTATCTCTGCATGCTTTGTTAGCCCCCTTTCATGCTGTTCTTCAATGGTCAGGACCCCCACAAGACCACCACAGAGCAGGTATTTTTTTGGTGGTGGATCATTCTCAGCCCTGCAGTTACAGTACAATGACATGGTGGTGGTGTGTTAGTGTGTGCTGTGCTGGTATGAGTGGATCAGACACAGCAGCGCTGCTGGATTTTTTAAATACCGTGTCCACTCACTGTCCACTCAATTTGACACTCCTACCTAGTTGGTCCACCTTGTAGATGTAAAGTCAGAGACGATCGCTCATCTATTGCTGCTGTTTGAGTTGGTCATCTTCTAGACTTTCATCAGTGGTCACAGGACGCTGCCCACGGGCATAACACACACTAACACACCACCACTATGTCAGTGTAATACCTGCTCTGTGGTGGTCCTGTGGGGGTCCTGACCATTAAAGAACAGGGTGAAAGCAGACTAGTTTGGTGTGGAGAAACTCTTGTGCTTAAAAGAGTCCTGACCTCAAACCTACTGAACCACTTTGGTTTGAATTGAAATTGGTTTGCAAGACAATATTTATGATAAAACATCAGTGTCAGGGGTCAACTCTATAGTAATTCCCATGGTTTTGGGTTGGGATGTCCAGCAAGCCTATGAAAAGTGTCCATGTAGTTCATATGTTTGCCATACATGTCTATTAAACAAAAATGTTTATGTATTTATTAAAATTTGTCTTAAAATTGATTCACTGATCAGATTCTCTTTTTTTCCCCAATATAGCTACTTTAAAAAGTTCCAGTACTGCGGTTATGCTCCACATGTGCGTAGCTGCAAACCTAACACAGACGGCATCTCATCATTTGAGGACCTACTGGCCAACATCGTGCTGCGTGTTTTCGTCTGGGTCGTCTCTGCCACCACCTGCTTCGGAAACATCTTCGTCATTTGCATGCGCTCGTACATACGCTCGGAGAACAAGCTCCATGCCATGTGCATCATCTCTCTTTGCTGTAAGTTCTTTAGTGCTTTTTAGACAATAAATAGCAGTCAGGTTATCTGTATTGGAAATGTTGGAAAAAAACATGTTGAGTACAATTTAAACTCGGTGACCCAGGTCTTCAAGGTTATTGTTGCTGTTCATTATCCACTCTACCAGCAGCAATAAGGGATTCGGAAAATGAGTTCCATGCTCGCCTAAGGTCACTGGCATTCAGGAGTTTATTTAAGTGGACTGGTCTTTTTAAATTGCCCCTATGTGTGAGTGAGTAAATGTGTGTGTGATTGATGCACTGTTCTTAGTGCACCCAGTGTTTCCAGGTGACGCCGGACTCACCCCCACCCTAAACAAGTGGAATTAGTCAGTAGAAAGATGCCCTCAAGAGACCACTCACCTTTAAAATAATTAATAGTTTTTAGTGACAACTTGATTTTAATTTGTAAATCCAGATGTATGTGGGCTTCTCTTTTAATTATTGACTTTAGATGTGTGAAACCAGTTATATAATTGATATGCTTTCCACTTGCCTTTTTCTGCTCCGTTTTCTGTTCCAGCATGAGTGTGTTGTATTGAATGGGAATGCTGATTGCTAGCCGGCCTCCTTGTGTAACATCAGTGCCCGACCTCACAAATGATATTTTAAGTAAACAGGCACAAATAATCAGGAAAATATTCAAAACCTTTGTGGCAAACCTTCCCAGAATGAGGGGAACAGGTATAGCCAGAGAGGGGAATGAGGTTTAGAAACCTCACCTAAAACCCCACTCTTGCTCCATACATTAAATTAATACAGTGGTACCTTGAAACTCAACGTCAGTTGGTTCTGGGAGTTGCGTTGACTTTAAAGGGCGTTTTAAGGTATTTTTTTAAAGGGAGTTTTAAGGTTTTTTTTTTTCCCATAAGGATGTATGGGAAACCTGTTGATGCATTCCATGGTCCCGTGAAACTGCATATATTTTAGGCTTATGTAAAATAATGGGGTTGTTTTTGACACTTATACACTGAAAATACCACAAGTATAATATAAAACACTGAAATCCAATTGAAAACAGTTAAAAATGTATATAAAATACAATAAAACCTGCACTTTACCTTTACATCTTTATTGTTTCCTTATGCTTTTTAATTAGTGGAGAGAACTTATGAGCAGTAATAATTAGGAGAGGTTTAGTATTTCTATGTTGTTCTTTTAATACATTAAGTTATATACATTTAATAAATTTTTTTAATGATGAGCATTTTAGACTCCCTCAGAAAAGCTGATTCTTACAATTTCTCAGAACCCCGAGCTATAACACAAGTTTAAAAGTGAAACAGGAGAAACACAGCTGAACACAGATACATGTATATTATTGAAGACACATGTTATTCCACACAAATGCAGATTCGTCTCATGTTTGCATGATGTTTTACCATACCGCTCAAGCCAAGTGCAGAACGAAGCAGCAGTCACACACACGTTGAGTTTAAGGGTACAAGGGCGAAGGGCGTCGAGTTTTAAAGATTTTGAGTTTAGGGGACGTTAAGTTACAAGGTACCATTTTAACACATTATATAATGTTTCCTTTTTAGACTTCTTTAAGATCAGAGTATTTCCAGTAAATACTTAAATACTTAAATGTGGAATTTCTCTGCCCCTGATTTGTGTAGAAACATAACAGACACCCTGTTAGAATTATTAATCTCTTATTTTATCAGCTTCTGGGTAAAATATGCTTTTCGTAACAATTTGTAGAACTAATTTGACATACAATAGTTGTGGATGCTACGGTTTGCTGACCAAAAACTTGGCAGCAGGAGAATTTGCTGCTACTTTCAATTGGTGTGAATAAGTATGCATTTGAGAAGTGAACTGGAAGCCTTTTGTCTCTAGTGTCCCTGCTATAGACTCCTGACTCAAGGTAACTTTTATCACATGAAAAGCAGAAAATGAATAAAAGACCGAACAAAAAATCATATCTTAAATCCTAAGCTTCCAGCGGTCTCTCAATATAATAATATTTACCTTAGATAATATTTCTTACTTTAATTTTTTTTGTTTGTTTTATTGCATTGGTCACAGATTTTATGCATCTATATTTTGCATTTGCCACTTTTAATCAACAAATCTTATATTTTATTATTTATCGTCCTCACAGCCCTCTCAGTCCTCTCAGTCCCACTTGCATCGGTGCTCAGAGTAATTGACTGTGAAATGAAAAACTGCTATTACATTCCAAGTCTTTGAAATTCTTTAAATATCAGAATATCAAAGTTGCAGCTGTGGCCCGGTCATCTGTATGCCTCAGAGAGAGTTGGTGGCTGATACAGGTTCTGATTTAAACTGGAGGCTTGCAGGAACGTATAGCATTTCTCAAGCTTCTTTTATTTGATGGTGAAACCATGCTGCATATGCAGTAACAGATTTTGTTCTACAGTATATGTGGTTGAGAAATGACATGTGACTTTTGTACTTGATGAAAGCTTTCCAGCTGGTGGTAGGACATGATGAGTGGCAGCTTAAAAATCAAGCATGCAGCGAAAGCTTCTTGCACTGCAGTCATATGACAAAAAATGCTTCTATCAAGAGCTTCTATTTTTTTATAAATAAAAAAACATGTTAAATAAAAAAAAAAAACATGTTTTTAACGTTATGATTCCATAACATTAAAACCACCTCCTTGTTTCTACACTCACTGTCCATTTTATCAGCTCCACTTACCACATAAGAGCACTTTGTAGATCTACAATTACTGACTGTAGTCCATCTATTTCTCTACATACCTTTTTAGCTTGCTTTCACCCTGTTCTTTAGTGGTCAGGACCCTCACAGGACCATCACAGAGCAGGTATTATTTAGGTTGTGGATCATTCTCAGCCCTGCAGTGACACTGACATGGTGGTGGTGTGTTAGTGTGTGTTGTGCTGGTATGAGTGGACCAGACACAGCAGCGCTGCTGGAGTTTTTAAATACCGTGTCCACTCACTGTCCACTCTATTAGACACTCCTACCTAGTTGGTCCACCTTGTAGATGTAAAGTCAGAGAGGATTGCTCATCTATTGCTGCTGTTTGAGTTGGTCATCTTCTAGACCTTCATCAGTGGTCACAGGACGCTGCCCACAGGGTGCTGTTGGCTGGATGTTTTTGGTTGGTGGACTATTCTCAGTCCATCAGTGACAGTGAGGTGTTTAAAAACTCCATCAGCATTGCTGTGTCTTATTCACTCATACCAGCACAACACACACTAACACACCACCACCATGTCAGTGTCACTGCAGTGCTGAGAATCATCCACCACCCAAATAATACCTGCACTGTAGTGGTCTTGGGAGAGTCCTGACCATTGAAGAACAGCATGAAAGGGGGCTAACAAAGCATGAAGAGAAACAGATAGACTACCGTCAGTAATTGTAGAACTACAAAGTGCTTCTATATGGTAAGTGGAGCTGATAAAATGGACAGTCAGTCATGTTATGGCTGATCAGTGTATAGTGTTACAGGCTTTTTGTATGGTTATTTTTTTTACACTAATCTTACTGATTCCGGGAAGTGGGAGTAAATAAGAGTAAATAAGTACTTAACCACTTTTTTATTTATTATACTTATTCACATATTTAATTTTGTACTACATAAAAAGTATTTTCGGCTGCAACAGAACATTAAACGCTCCAAAGAAAATAGGGGTTTATAACTTTTCTACAGAGCTACAATACCAAATTAAAAAAGATGGGACAGTATGGAAAATGCAAATAAAAATGCAGTGTTTGTTACATTTACTTATTTTTCTATTTTTTTATGCATTTTCTCCCCAATTTAGCGTACTCAATTTGTCTTCCGCTGCTGGAGGATCCCTGATTGAAGTCGAGGTGGGTATAGTGCTGTTCACGCCTCCTCCGATCCGTGCACAGCCCTTAGCAAAACCTTTTTTTCACCTATGCACTCTGCACAGGCGCCTCTCTATATGCCAATCAGAGTCCTTACACAGCGTTTGAAGACTGCACCCACATAGTCCGGTTATTCCGCCCTAGCAGAGACATGTCTGCTGCAGGCACTGCCAATTATGCCCGCTAGATGGCGCCCAGCCGACCGGTGGCAGTGCCGAGTTTAGAACCAAGGAGTTCAGAATCTCGGTGCTGGTGTGCTAGCAGAACATCCTGCTGCGTTACCTGGGCACCTTGTTACATTTACTTTTACTTTTATATCGTTGCAGACAGTATGAATTTAAAATATGTCATGCTTTTTCTGGTTCATTTCATTTGTTAATGTACCTCCATTCCTGCATTTCAGCCCTGCAAGACATAAAAAAAATTGGGATAGAGCAATTTAGGTCTAGTAGTAAAGTAAAAAAAAAAAATTTAATAATGATATTTCAAACAGGTGATGTCAACAAGTGATTGTAATCTTGATGTGGTACAAAAGCAGCATCCAGGAAAGGCTGAGTCTTTGATGAGCAAAGATGGCCAGAGGATCTCCAGTTTGTCAACAAATGCATGAGAAAATTATTGAAATGTTTATAAACAATGTACCTCAAAGAAAGATTGGAAAGGATTTGCATAATTCTCCCTCTACAGTGCATAATATCATTGAACAATCCATGGAATCTGGAGGAATTTTAGTGCATAAAGGGCAAGGGTGCAGGTCTAACACCTGTGATTTCCAAACCCACAGATGACAATACATCAAGAACTGTAATTCATAAATAGCTAATAAGTTACATTCACAAATGCCACTTAAAACTTTACTATAAAAGAGAAGAAGACACTGCCTGTGAGAGAATATGGTGGAAAATATGGTGGAATTTAAAGGAAGCAGTTGCAGCATGAAAGCCATCAAACCTCAAGATCTCAGTGGTGATGGGATATCACATTAGATCACTGCATCACCTGCTAGTACAGATGTCTTACTTTATAAAAAGGAGGGTAAGAGAAAAGCCATAACTCACTCAAAAAGAAATACATGTCTAACTTTGTACATCTCTAACAGGGAACACACATGGAACAAAAAACCTATTTGCAACAACTGAGCCTATCATGCTCAAGAATATTATAGCCACAGTGAAATAAGAAGGTGGAACCACTATAATATCATAATATAATTAGCTTTTATGTAAATGGTCTTTGGGAATTGTCTGTTATTAACAGAAACATAATTGAAACTATTGCAAATTAGAAAATAATTTAATCTTATTGGCCAAGAAACTACATTTGGAAAGAAAATGTGTGTTAACAAGGCAACAACACCAATTACAACAATAACACTAAGACTTTTCTTCAAAAAAAGGGATGATGTCTATAATTAGTTTGACTTAAGTCCCACTAAAAATGTCTACATGGGCGCTTGGGTGACGCAGTGGTGTAATGTGCTAATGTTCAAAATCCTCAGTAAGACTTAGTTTGAGTCTTAGCTGTTCCGATGGCTTTGCCAAGTGCTTACCAGACACAACTTTGGGGAAGGAAGACAATCCTCTTTGGGATTTTTTGTATTGATATTTATTAAGCACCTTCTGTTATGTAGCTGATGTGCCAGCATGAGTAGTGGAGTTACACATACACTGTATGGACAGAAGTATTGGGACATCCTTTCTAATTTTTTTAATTCAGCCGGAGCAGTTGCTAACAAAAGTACTAAATAAATTATATAAAGGAAATTATACTCTCCAACTTTTTTGCAGCAACAGTTTAGGGAAGGCCCTTTTCTAATCCAACATGACTGTGCCTTTTTGCACAAAAACAAGGCTTATAAAGACATGAATAAAAGCTTGGTTTAAGAAAGTCCAGAGGCCTGCACAGAGCCCTGACCTCAGCCCCACTGAACAGCTGGAATTAACTGAAACAAGCCTTCTCAGAAGAGTGGCTGTTGTTCTAACTGAAAAGCTCACACAGAGGTCACTCTATTTTTGAATTATTTGTTTTTGAAATAGTATGGCCATCAAGCTCACGGTCAGGTCATAGCAGGATGCTTTATACACAGTATGGCTCTCTATGTGAATCCAACATTGGCTAGTATAAAAATGCTGTCGATGACTTCACACTGAATTTGGAAACTTTATTTAAAGAGAAGATGTTTGAACAAGGCAACAACATCAATATGAGTCAGGTTGAAGGGGCAGGTGCTAGTCTGTGTCCCTTCTTGTCCAGTGTGGTGGTGGTGCAAGCAGCAAAGGAACCCAAAAATAAATTGCGAGGAAAAGATGAAAACATATATAAAGGGTGAATCGCCCAGGTGGCACAGCGGAATATTCCACTAGCACACCAGCGCCGAGTTTCTGAACTCCTCGGTTTGAATCTTGGCATTGCCACCGGTTGGCTGGGCACCATCTAGCGGGCATAGTTGCCAGTGCCTGCAGCAGATACTTATTGGCCACCGTATCTGCAGGGTGGGGACTGGACTATGTGTGAATGGGGTCTTCATATTCTGTGTAAGGACCCTGATTGGCGGAAGAGAAGCCTGTGCAGAATTCAGGGGCGAGAAGAGGAAGGCTGTGCACGTGTACGAAGAGACGTGTACAGCGACGTGCTCTCCTCGGATGCAATCGGGTATCCCTCAGCAGCGGAAGACAAAAATTAAGTCCGCTAAATCCGCGGGGAGAAAATGCATAAAAAATTTATAAAGGGTTACAGATTGAAACTAGCATATTGTCATGTAGACCTGGGTTTGAGTCTCATTGGTACTACCTGTCTGGAGAGGCACTCAGCATAATTGGATATGTTTGAAGGAGAAAGGATTGGGAATTTTCTCTATGGCAATGCGACAGTAACTCATACTGTCTTGTTAAGGCACTGACACAACTGAGGAATACAGAGAACATAGTATGATCATGCACATGTTAAAGCTCTCTGTAGTAATATCTGCTGCTTTCTGGTTTTACCAAGGGGGACATACTGGGTCTGTTCGAAAACCTAGTGAGCTACCCTGCTGTGTGCTGCCTACATAGGCAGCTGCCTAAGTAGAGAGGATTCTAATAAGTCATCGACTTATAAGTCAGGTTATTCTGACTCGCTACTTAGACAGTGATTACATTAGTTTTTGCTTACTAAGGTAACACAGTTAGCCTCATGGCATTCAAACCAATGGGATGAGGTTGCACAACACGCTAGCATGTCAACTAACATCTCCCTTTATGTACCAAAAATGGTTAAATTGTCACTGACAAGCCTGAATTTGCAAATAAATGGCACTTGTACACGTTTATACAAATTAAAAATCAATGATAATTTATTTCCATTTAAAAATAACTCGGTTCATTGCTCCAGATTCATCCACCATATTTGTCATTTTTTTGTGAGAACAGTTGTGCCACACTAAATGACAGGATTGTCTCACAGCCAAGGAAACATCAGATGCTGCCTCATTATTCAGTCCAAATACAGATTAAATTTAAGGTACCATGGCCGCTCAGATGGCTCAGCGGTAAAATACAACGTTTGGCTCTTGTTCATACAGGGTGGGAGCCGGATAGGGACCTCATAACTGATGCAATTACGACCTCTGCTGGCTATTGATGGTGTCCGCACAGGGTAGAGGAACAATGCTGATCAGGGTGTGGCTGTCCGTCCGCAGGGCTGATTCACATGTTAACTCGCCGTGCAGGTGAAAAAATGCAGTAGGCTACTGCTGTTTTCGTGTCGGAGGGGACGTGTGTCAGTTCGCTCTCCTCAGTCAGGGGTGGGGGTCAGCACCAGTAGAGAGTAAGCATAACGTAATTGGGTAAAAATTAAACACGGGAAAAGGGAGAAAATGCTAACTTAAGGTACCTTACTAGACAGCATTTTAAGGTATCTAAGAATTCGAACAGCCTTCTACTTCGGAGTGTGTGTAGGATGACGTAAAATGCTGTCCGTGTAGAGAGCTCACTAGGTTTTCAATCACACCCAGTGTATGTCGAAGGGGGAATGTGCTAGCCTCCATTCTGTCATCAGCCAGGTGTTTTGAATAAGCTTAGAAGTGTAATGGAAAATAGAAAATGTGCAAAATTTGACATTTTGACCTAATCATCCCAAAATACTGCCATGCTACTACACTATTGATACAACTGTTCACATGCTGCTCTATGCACTGCCTGTCGAATATTTGTGGACATCTTACTTATTAAAAATTTTGGATTAAATGCAGTTTATTGTTAGTTTAAAAATAGCTTTAATAAATGGCGCAGTGGCACAGTTGGTAGAGTGTGTGTCGCACTGTATTATGGGTCCTGATATCCTGAGTTTGACTGTTATATCCATTTACTCTTTGTAGGGAGTTTTGTAAGTTCTTTTCTGTTTTTCTACCATATATCTAAAAAGAATGACCTGTAAGTGGATCAGTGTTTAGGTCAATGCTCCAAAATGTTAAGACAATTTGATTAACAGAGTACATAAGTATATAACCTTAATGTCATTACGCCTAATTATGAGCCAAAATTAACCAAGCTTCTTACATTCTGGGGCAGGTGCTGACGGTTTGATGGGCATCTATCTGTTTGTGATTGGGGCATACGACCTGAAGTTTCGTGGTGAGTATAACCGCCATGCCCAGGCCTGGATGGACAGTGTGCCATGTCAGGTGGTTGGCTCTCTGGCCATGCTGTCCACTGAGGTCTCTGTTATGCTCCTTACCTACCTCACCTTGGAAAAGTACATCTGTATTGTCTACCCATTTCGCTACCTGACGCCTGGGCGTAGGCGCACTGTCACTATTCTGGTTGTCATCTGGATCGTGGGATTTATTATTGCTTTCCTGCCTCTGGTCTATAAAGACATGTTTAGGAACTTTTATGGGACCAATGGGGTTTGTTTTCCTCTGCATTCGGAGCAGCCAGAGACTGCAGGGGCTCATGTCTACTCTATTGTCATCTTTCTGGGTGAGTTTCTATTTTCCGTCCAAATACAAGACCATAAAATAATATTTATTTATTTTATTTAAATGACAAAAGTACAAAGAAATTATTTGCAATGTTTACAGATCAACTTTATTCTATTATGTAAATGTAAGCAGATCGTGATGCCTGCAATACACTCAAAAATGTTAGGACTGAGTCATGTTTAATTATTAATTACAGTTTTTATTGGTTTGGGAACTGAGGGTACTAATTGTGGCAGTTTTGCAAGTGGAGTTGTTTGCCCATTCTTGCTTGATACAATACTTCAATTGCTCAACAGTCTTTGTTCACTGTCGTCTGATTAGGAGACAGATCTGGACTGCAGGCAGGTCAGTCATGCACATGCACTTTGTGTCTGTGAAGCCATGCTGCCTGGCAAATAACCATGGACTCCATGATAACAGATGTCACCCATGCCGTGGGACCCAAATGCACCCCAATACCATGGTGGATGTTGACTTTGGCACTTTTTTACTGCTGGCATTTTGGGTGGTCTCGTCATGCACGTTTCCTAAGAACAGGCTAAAGTGTGGACTCATCTCACCAGTGCAAATGTTTCCACTGTTTTGGTTTATCTGCAATAAGCTCAGACCCAGAGATGAACTGTTGCTCTGCCCAGGGTTTTCCTGCCTTGTGCCCTGTGTTTCCTGATGAAACCGTACCCAATGGGACGCTGACCAGAATAAAGCGGTTAATAAAAAATAATAAATAAATAAAAATAATAAAAATAATAGAAGGGAAACAATTATCCAACAACCTTTGTTTATTTCATTTAATATATTTTCAGTGCATTAATCCACTTTCACAAGGCATTCACACAAATATGGAGGTGATTACAACTGCAAAGGGAGGCAGGATACCTCCATATTAATGCTAGTGGTTTTGGAATGGGTTGTCCAAGCTTGTGGTCAGGAGTTCATAAACAACTGTCAATATAGTGTAATTGTGAAATCCTTTTAATCCTTATAATCTAAAGCCTCTATCTAATTTTTAGCTGTGGGGGTATGGTAAAGGTTTGTGGCTAGTCAGTTTTTACACATTATTTACTGACATTATAAGTATCCATAAGCACTTAGTATTAGCAAGTCCTCAATTTGTTTGCTGTTACAGAGGTCAGATTGATTCTTCATGAGACCTCTGTAAACTGATAGCATCAAATCACATCCAATTTAACACCCGAGGTAAGCTGAGAAAAAAGATCTCATGATATCTATCTCATGATATTCATTACGTTAAAAATAACTGGCTCCAGATCCTTCACTGTTCCAACCTATCACCGCTGATAAAAAGATTAGGACGTTATCCTTATATTTATGTTTAAAATAAAGCTAAAAATACTGGGTGCACCAAAGGATTTTTAACTTCTTCATTTTCTAATTTAATATGCTTGATTAATAGTTTCCAGTAACCAAACAGATTTGAAAGATGTTTAGTAATTTAATCTAGAGCATTGAGTTTGTTCACTCTTAAGGCTGATTTTACTTGTGACAACTGCCTGTATTTTACAGGGATAATCCAAACTGGTAATACTAGTCATTAATCACATGTTAAACAGTGACATGTATGACTACAGCCAGATTAGTGTAATTTGTACTAGATTTGGCAAAGCTTTTGGTAGTTTTAAGCAGGCAAAAATCTTGTTAATGGGAGATCAAAGAAAAAATGCAAAACTGGTTTGAATTAACAGGAAAGTGCAAATTACAAAAAACATTTCCAAAGTTGGGACTATTTGTAAAACACAACAAAAGGCAAATCTGTGGTTTGCTAATTTTCTTGAATCTTTATTTAACTAATGAGTGTAGAAAGAAAAGATTACCAGTGCTAGATTTTGTAGTTATTAGTGTCTTTTGTTTATTTTTTTTTTACTTAATTTACCTAAATTAAGCTCCAAATATCTCATTGTATTTGTACAGTAACAATAAAGATGAATATACCTATAATTATTTATGTTATTTATATTAGTTTTTATATTAGTTATTTGTCTTCCACTGCTGGGGGATCCCTGATTGCAGTGGAGGTGGGTATATTGCTGCTCACGCCTCTTCTGACCCGCGCGCAGCCCTTAGAGGAACCCTTTTTCACCCATGCATTCTGCACAGGCGCCTCTCCATCTCTACAGGGTCCTTACACAGCGTTTAATTCTACCCACATAGTCCGGTTATCCGCCCTAGCAGAGACGTGTCTGCTGCAGACACTGCCAGTCGACCGGTGGCAATGCTGAGTTTCAAACCGAGGAGTTCAGAATCTCGGCACTGGTGTGCTAGCGGAATATCCACCTGGGTGCCTATTTATATTATTTTATCTTACATTATTTTATAAATATAAGCATGTTTCATAATTGAGGACACTAATTTTTGCAGTTTTGCAAGTGGAATTGTCATTCTTGTCATGCTGCACCATACATTTTTAACAGGAGACAGATCTGGACTGCATGGACTTTGCAGCATGTCTCTCTCTAAAATACCAATTAACACCTCTGTGTCAATGGTACCTTCACACATATGCAAGTCACACATGCCCTATGACCTATATAATTTTATTATATAGCTTTATAGCCGTATATCACTCTGGATTATCCATTTTATCTTAGGCAAAGAGAACTCAACATGAAAACAAGCTGAACCATGTTCTTTTTGAACTGATTGTCAGTTATTTTCTAAAGTTTGGCACAAAGCAGTGAGCCATGACCCATCATTTACATTTACATTTTCGGCATTTGGCAGACGCTTTTTATCCTAAGTGACTTACAGTACTGTGACAGGATATCGTCTAAGCAATTGATGGTTAAGGGCCTTGCTCAAGGGGCCCAACAGTGGCAACCTGGCAGTGGTGAGGCTTGAACCATTGACCTTTCAATTACTGGTCCAGTACCTTACCCGCTAGGCTACAACTGCCATCATTGCTTGTAACTGGTGACTGGTGCATTGGTGGATCCTTCTTTTATATCCAATCATGATTCCCTCACCTGTTGCCAATTCACCTACTGAATGTGGAATGCTGTAACTTGAATCTACTATAAACTTTTTACTCTTATTTTGGCTGTCTTAACTTTTTAAAGTGTGTTGCAGGGATCAAATTCTAAATGTGTATCTATTTACCAAGAACATTGAAGTTGATCAGTAAAACATTGAAAAACTTTTTTTCTTTCTACTTTTGGCATTTAAATAAATATTAAAAATGGTATTCAGATGGTAGGGTCAGAATTTGGCATAGACTTCATGAACATGGTGTTGGTGATGATGTTATGGAGTGGGGAAGATATTCCTAGCACACTTTTAGGCCCTGTAATAATTGCTCATTATTTCAATGCTGCAGATATTAAATTATGTTTTATGGATGGTTGATTACCATGACCTTCTGACCTTCATGACTTGCAAGTAAATTTAAAAATCATTTGTTTCTGTTTTTGTACAGTAGTCTACATTTAGTTTTGTAAATTTAAACATGCTTATTATTAACTGAAACTATCAGAATAATCGGAAAAGCCTTTGGCTTACATTCATTAACAGCATCTGTTTAGTCATTCATACTCCAATGTTAAAATGCTATTTTATATGCTTCTCCAAAGGTCTGAACCTGGTGGCTTTCCTAATTATTGTCTTGTCTTATGGAAGCATGTTTTACAACATTCAGAGAACGGGGACACAAACAACCAAGTACAGCAACCATATAAAGAAAGAACTAACAGTAGCCAAACGCTTCTTCTCCATCGTCATCACAGATTCACTGTGCTGGATACCTATTTTTATCCTTAAAATCTTATCACTCATGGATGTTGAAATCCCAGGTGAGTGTTCTCTTAAGGTTTTTTATTTACTTTTATTTATTTAACTTTTAAAATTTTACATCTCTTAACATTTTAACATCTATTAACAATTAAGATTTATTAGAAGCCAAATGTTTTAGACGCGTGATGACACACAATTACAGTGCCTATAGAAAACATTCATAACCTTTTGCCTTTCAGCCTAAAATCAAAACTCACAAAAATAGCTTTCTCCAGCTTAATTTACACATTTTACAGCATTCAAGCATTCAAGTAACGAGGAAAAAAGGAAACTGTTCTGAAAATTATTTCTTAAAAAAAAAGGAAGGCACCCAGGTGGAAGGCACCCAGGTGGCGCAGTCGGATATTCCACTAGCACATCAGCGCCGAGATTCTGAACACCCCGGTTGAAGTCATCTAGTGGGCACAATTGGCCTCCATGTCTGCTGGGTGGGAAAATGACTGGACTAAGTGGGTCGGGTCTTCAAACGCTGTGCAAGTACACTGGTTAGCAGACCGAGGCGCCTGTGCAGAAAGTGGATGAGCCTCATGTGCGAATCCACCAAAGCATGAGCGTAAAAGAAGGCGCTAGGACTTCGCACATGTCGGAGGACGCGTGAGCAGCAATATACCCTCCTCGAATGCAATCGGAAGTCAAATTGACTATGCTAAATCGGGAGAAAATGCATAAATCAACAGAGAATAAAAAGGAACATTTAGGCAGCATGGTAGCTCAGTGGGTTGCACTATTGCCTCACAGCAAGAAGGGTCTGGATTCTATTCCCCTATTCGGTCGGCCAGAGTCCTTTCTGTGTAGAGTTATATTCTCCCACCACAGGTCCAAAGACATGCAGTCAAAACAATTGGCCTAAAATTGCCCTAACTGTGAGTGTGTATAAATGTGAGTAACATTGCGAGTGTGTCTGCCCATTGATGAACTGGCCACCTGTCCAGGCTGTTTTCTGTTTTTCACTCAGTAAGTTAGATCCACCGCGACCCTGATCAGGATAAAGCAGTAGTAAAACAGACACTGAATAAATGAATGAATGAAGTTAGATCCACTGTCTGTCTGTCTGTCTTTCTGGTGTGGACCAGTTAGCCTGCAAAGTGATCTGAAATGTGATTAAATGTACCAAAGCAAGTTTGTAAAGGTTACTCAAAGGGGCTGGTTACCTGTCTTAACCAGATATTTAACTAATTACATAACAGTAAGTTATTAGATTTTATAAAAATGTAATTTTCACTTTAATGATGAGGGTTTTAATGTATAAATACAGTTTGAAAAAACAAAATTATTTTAATATTCATGGTATAATGTGACAAAAGACAAGCTTTATGAAAGGCTATTACAAAAACTACATGGAATTATTAAAAATAGATAAAATAAGACATTGCTATCCCTATATAATGCCTCTAACTAGTATATGCTTATAAACTGTAGATTGGATTATTTCAAAAGATATATTTGGTTTCTGCAGCTTGTGTCCTTACCAATTATTCGGTTAACAGTTGCCTGTTATAAAAGTTTACTAATGCCTAAGTGAAAAAAGGGTTCAACTAAGGGCTGCACGTGGGTTGGAGGATTTGTGAGCAGCAATATACCCATCTCAACTGCTATCAGGGATCCCCCAGCAGCAGAAGACAAATTGACTACGCTAAATTGGAAGAAAATGGGAGAAAATGCATAAATAAAACAGGAAAAAAAGAATAAAGCTCTTTAAGTATTTTTAAACCTGAAATAAAAATCTAGTTCTAATTGCCGCTCAGGTGGCGCAGCGGTAAAGTACGCTAGCGCACCAGAGTTGGGTTTTCGATTACATCGTATCAAATCTTAGCTCTTCCTTTACGACTGGGCTGGGTGGCAGCATGAACAACGATTGGCTGTTGTTCAGGGTTAGAGGGTAAGAAAGTCAGATCAGAGGTCCTCATAACTGGTGTGACTGCAGCCCCTGCTGGCTGACTGATGGCACCTGCACAGGGCTGAGGAATAATGCTGATGGGGGTGTGGAGGACGCTAATCAGGGTAATTGGACATGACTAGATTAGGGGAGAAAAATTGGGGGGAAAATAGAAAAATTTAAAATGTAGTTCTTACGATCAGGAATGTATTTTTTAATTTGTAGTTCTTATATTTAAAATGAAATTTAAACTTTATAGTATTGTTACCTAAATTCATAGTGGCTATAATTTATAAGGATAAGGTCAATTAAGATACGAGAGGCGCTCAGGTGGCACAGAGGCAAAGCTGATCCACATATGAACTCACCTAGTGCAGGTAAAAAGATGCAGTCTGCTACTGCACACGTGTCGGAGGGGGCATGTGTTAGTTTTGTTCTCCTCAATTGGAGTGGGAATCGGCATCAGTGGAGAGGAAGCGTAATTGGACGTTTTAAAGTCGGGAGAAAAAGGGAGAAAATGCATAAACAAAATATAAAAAACTAATAAATAAATAAAAATAAGATATAGGACATCATTGTTAAAAATAGTGCTTTTCTTAAAATAATTCTTGATATGAGCAAGGGTGGAGTTGACGCAGTGATCTAACACACTAGCGCACAACTGCGGAGTGTTCAAGCTGCCTAAATAGGGGTCCACACAAACACAATTAGCTGTGTTTGAGGAAAGGTAGCACGAGTCTCTTTCTGCTGCAATATGTGGTCATATTGCACCAGTCCCAGAAGTAATCACATGGAAGTCACATGAAGCGCAGTGAGACTCACTGTATGAGACACAGCTTTATGTTGAAACCCAACATTGGCAGGTAATAAGAACCAGCCATAGATTAGACAAGTGTCAGTAGGGGTATGTGGTGATCTGGCTCTTCTTGATTAGATAGGGGGTTGTGCTAGCGGCAGTTGATTCACAATAGGGAACTGGAATGACTAGATTGGAAGATAAGTATGAGCAGAAGGAAAATCTTTTCTATATCTTCTGTTTCCAAGTGATTTTTGGTGTCATTTTACAAAAAGCTTATCTGCTGATACTGGTTCTTGTGCATTATATTACGAAAATACAATAACAATAGACACTGTGTTGAAGTGCAATCCCTAGGTAGAAATTGGATTAAGGTAAATTCCTCTCAAGGATGTCTTACCCCGCCCCCACCAATTTTCTCCCCTAATCTAGTCGTATCCAATTACCCTGGTTGTGTTATGCTTCACCTCTACCAATACAACCTTCCACTTCTGACTGAGGAGCCTTGCAACACACGCCCCCTCCGACACGTGAGCATTTTCGACTGCCTTTTTTCACCTGCACGAGGCGAGTTCATATGCGGACCAGCCTTGTTCACAGAGAGCCACACCATGATCAGCATAATTCCCCAACTCTGTGCAGGCGCCATCAATCAGCCAGCAGAAGTCGTAATTGCACCAGTTATGAGGAACCCTGGTCCGGCTCATCCCACGAACAACAGCCAGTCATTGTTCATGTGGCCACCCAGCCCAGCCGGATGGCAGATCTGAGATTCGATACGATGTATTCGAAATCCCAGCTCTACTGTGCTAGCGTATTTTACCGCTGTGCCACCTGAGTGACCAGGAAAAAATTAGGTTCAGATCACAGTAACTAAGTTTAGTTTTGTGCATTTCTTTACACAGGAACCATCAGCTCATGGGTTGTCATCTTTATCCTGCCCATAAACAGTGCTCTAAATCCTATTCTCTACACTTTGACTACTCGACCCTTTAAGGAGACTCTACTGCAGGTCTGGAACAACTACAGGCAGCGGCGGCCATTGCTCAGCAGACACTCAGCCCACCATCCATCTTTCACCTGGCAGGAAATGTGGCCTCTTCAGGAAAACACTCATAATGCAGTTTCACCAGAGTATCTAGCACATCCGTCACAAATGTCCTAAAACTAAAGGACATCCCAGCTGTTACACATGAACAAGACCTGTTACTATGCTATAAAGAGATTACCTGCAATTTGGGCCTGTTTGTAGTGGACACATGTTTGTATGTTTAATAATGAATACCTACATGACCATATTCATAGTAAGGGATTGAAATAATGAGTGTGTGTATTTATGTGAGTAGGTTTGCATTTGCTTTATACACTATGTTCACACTAGCAGGTGATGTAACAGTTCTATTCATTTTCTGTGGAAGTGTGTTACTCCAAACTGTTAAAACAAGCAGTTAAGCAACAGGTGGAGAATATTTTTTCCTTGACTGTAAACCTTTAGGTCCTTTCTCAGAATAATCAGGTGACAGGGGTTATAGCATTAAAACCACCTCCTTGTTTCTACACTCACTCTCCATTTTATCAGCTCCACTTACCATATAGAAGCACCTTGTAGTTCTACAATTACTGACTGTAGTCCATCTGTTTCTCTGCATGCTTTGTTATGCTTTTCATGCTGTTCTTCAATGGTCAAGACTCTCCCAGGACCACTACAGAGTAGGTATTATTTGGGTGGTGGGTCATTCTCAGCACTGCAGTGACACTGACATGTTGGTGGTGTGGTAGTGTGTGTTGTGCTGGTATGAGTGGATAAGACACAGCAGTGATGATGGAGTTTTTAATCACCTCACTGTCACTGCTGGACTGAGAATAGTCCACCAACCAAAAATATATCCAGCCAACAGCGCCCTGTGACCACTGATGAAAATCTCAAAGATGACCAACTCAAACAGCAGCAATAGATGAGCGATCGTCTCTGACTTTACATCTACAAGGTGGACCAACTAGGTAGGAGTGTCTAATAGAGTGGACAGTGAGTGGACACGGTATTTAAAAACTCCAGCAGCGCTGCTGTGTCTGATCCACTCATACCAGCACAACACACACTAACACACCACCACCATGTCAGTGTCACTGCAGTGCTGAGTATGATTCACCACCCAAATAATACCTGCTCTGTGGTGGTCCTGAGAGAGTCCTGAACATTGAAGAACAGCATGAAAGGGGGCTAACAAAGCATGCAGTAAAACAGATGGACTACAGTCAGTAATTGTAGAACTACAAAGTGCTTCTATATGGTAAGTGGAGCTGATAAAATGGACAGTGAGTGTAGAAACAAGGAGGTGGTTTTAATGTTAAGGCTGATCGGTTGTTCCTTCTGCATTGCCATTTTGTCTGGCAGAGGGGGCACAGAGGCGCAGATGATTGTTGTGTTGACTATCACCTAAACCTCCTAAGCAGTAATTTGCTTCCGGTAGCAGTTCTTTTCTGTATATCATGGTTCCTCCCTCCCACACTTGCCTGCCCTTTTGCTGGCGCACCTGTTTTTCTCTGAAGCTTTGATTCTTTGCTGCTTGGTCCAGTCCGGTCCTCCGCTGGCGTGCTATGCCAGCATTCTACCGTATAGACAGTTTGGGCCTTACAGTGGAACCACCCTGGGAGGTGGTGTGACATCTCTTTTCCAGAGCGGACCCCACCTGTAAATCCACATTATGCATGGGGTGTGCCAGTTGGTGTGGTTGGGGTGCCCCTTGTGCATTCCAGCTGGTTCTGAAAGTTTTTTGAGAACTGAGTTGTTGCAGGGCGGCACGGTGGCTCAGTGGGTAGCACTGTCACCTCACAGCAAGAAGGTCCTGGGTTTGATTCCCATGCAGTCAAAAAAAACATGCAGTCAAGTTAATTGAAGACACTGAATTGCCCTATAGGTGAATTGTGTGTATGTGTGTCTGTGTGTATGTGTGTATGTGTGTCTGCCCTACGATGGACTGTCGCCCAGTCCAGGGTGTTACTGTATGCCTTGCAGCCATTGAAAAGCTGGGGTAGGCTCCAGCACCCAGCGGCCCTAATTGGATAAGCGGTTAAGACTGTGAGTGAGTGAGTGAGTTGTTGCCGACGGATTAAGCAGCCTGTCATTTTGTGACAACCAGTTCTCAGTTCTGCACTATCCATGTTCTAAACACTTTATCCATTGCGGGCTGTGGATGCTTTTGTCTTTAGTTTAGTTATTTTGGCCACCTTATTTATTTCTGATTATTTCTTTTTTGTTAATGACTCTTTCGCCACAGTGTTGTGAAAAGTGAAGGCTTTATAAAGCTGTAAATGGAGGAAGTGGCAACTATATAATAATGCCCATGGTTTTGGTGTATGTGATAACTTATGGTATAGTGTTTAAATTCCTTTAGCCTTGTAGTTATTTCCTTAATAATAGGTTTATAATGGTAGTAAGCTGAACCTTAAATTGTGAACGTTATAGTAAGGTTGTTATTTATTTATCTGTACTTAGTAGTTACAATGTGAAAAAAATTTGTATTCATTCACAAATTCACCACGTTCACCAGAATAAAATGCACTGAACAGATTGCTAAGTTGTGCATTAAGAAAAAAAAAATACAAAAGAAATTACTCAACCACCACAATACAGGAAAACAGGAAAATGAAAACAAATTGGTTACATTTAATTTTTTTTTATCAATACTGCATTTCATCCAATCTTTACTCATTTCAAAGGCTCTCTCCAAAACTGTATTCAATCTGGAGTGAAAATCTTCAATCTCAGAGTAAAATCTCCACCCACAGATTTATTGGGCAGGGATTTAAGACACTTATGATTCAAGACAGACTTGATAATAACTGGATAATAACAGTAACAGTGGTAAAGAATGAAAAGGCACATTTTGAAGTACTTCAGGAGCAGACCTGTGTTAAAAGTTGTTCCTTCTGCATTGCCATTTCGTCTGGCAGAGGGGGCACAGAGGCACAGATGATTGTTGTGTCAGTTTCTCTTGATTGACTATCACCTAAAAATCTGAAAATGAAAACAAATGGGTTACATTTACTCATTACAAATTTTTACTCATTTCAAAGGCTCTCTCCAAAACTGCATTCAATCTGGAGTGAAAATCTTCAATCTCAGAGTAAAATCTTCACCCACAGCTTTATTGGGCAGGTATTTAAGACACTTAAAATTAAAAACAGACTTGATAACTGGATAATAACAGTAACAGTGGTAAAGAATGAAAAGGCACATTTTGCAAAACAATCTAAATGCCTAATGTAAATAAAAAAGCTGCTGAAGTACTTCAGGAGCAGACCTGTGTTAAAAGTTGTTCCTTCTGCATTGCCATTTTGTCTGGCAGAGGGGGCACAGAGGCGCATAATTGTTGTGTCAGTTTCTCTTGATTGACTATCACCTGAAAATCTGAAAATAAAAACAAATGGGTTACATTTACTCATTACAAATTTGTACTCATTTCAAAGGCTCTGTCCAAAACTGCATTCAATCTGGAGTGAAAATCTTTAATCTCAGAGTAAAATCTTCACCCACAGCTTTATTGGGAAGGGATTTAAGACACGTATGATTCAAGACAGACTTGTTAATAACTGGATAATAACAGTAACAGTGGTAATGAATGAAAAGGCACATTTTGCAAAACAATCTAAATGCCTAATGTAAATAAAAAAGTTGCTGAAGTACTTCGGGAGCAGACCTGTGTTAAAAGTTGTTCCTTCTGCATTGCCATTTTGTCTGGCAGAGGGGGCACAGAGGCGCAGATGATTGTTGTGTCAGTTTCTCTTGATTGACTATCACCTGAAAATTGGAAAATGAAAACAAATGGGTTACATTTGTCTTTTTTTTATCAGTACTGCATTTTAATGCATTTTTTTTTACTCATTTCAAAGGCTCTGTCCAAAACTGTATTCAATCTGGAGTGAAAATCTTTAATCTCAGAGTAAAATCTTCACCCACAGCTTTATTGGGCAGACACATATGATTCAAGACAGACTTGACCTGCTGGACAGTGTGTGTATGGCAGGTACACTCTTATTTTTATCGCAATAAATAAAATAATGGTAATGGTATTTTTTTTTTTATTCAATTGTTTCAGACTGCACTTGCAAAAGGAATAAAGGAAGTTTTTTTTCAGTTGATCTGTTAAAGTGTGCGTTGTCAAATAAATTAATGGGGATGGGATTTAAAATGCATTTATACCCCCTGTAACTGTAAATCTTGTAGTAATTTAATGTTTTGTATTACATTGCTTGCTTACTCATTCACTTTGTTGAAAGTCAACCCCTGTGTCAGCTGTTTTAAATAAGAAGGAGAAATATCCTGTCCTTTTGTAAGATCTATCGGTATGTTAAAGACTGTCCACACTCTTTCAAAAATAAAATGACTACAATGTAAATGTACCTGTTGCTGGTTTGGTAATGGTACATTCTTTGTATTTTTATAATAGTTTTTTTTACCCTAAACTGAAATTATAATACACTGTTTCACCTATGGGCGGCACGGTGGGTCGGTGGGTTGCACTGACGTCTCACAGCAAGAAGGTCCTGGGTTCGATCCCCAGACGGGGCAGTCTGGGTCCTTTCTGTGCGGAGTTTGCATATTCTCCCCGTGTCTGCTTGGGTTTCCTCCGGGAGCTCCGTGTTTCCTCCCACAATCCAAAAACATGCAGTCAGGATAACTGGAGACACTGAATTGCCCTATATGTGAATGGGTGTGTGTATGTGCGTTTGTATGTGTGTCTGCCCTGCGATGGACTGGCGCCCCGTCCAGGGTGTTACTGTGTGCCTTGCACCTATTGAAAAGCTGGGATAGGCTCCAGCACCCAACACGACCCTAATTGCACCTATTTTGACTTAAAGTATACTTTGCAATGTAAAAAATACACATACGACAGATGTAACCCTGAAGGTGCGCACCCTAGGTTTTTTTTGCCTTTAATTGCGACTACCAGACTACCACCTGCCCCCAATGGACAGTGTGAAGTTGCCGGCCATTTTTTTTTACCCCAGCTAGGATTAAGGCATTCTCACAGAATGCTGTACCTCATACAAAGAAAAACGCTATGGTGTAAAGCATGCAGATACTGGAGCAGTGAAAATTTGTTCTGTGGAATGACAAACCAGGCTTCTGATGGATGACATTTTGATGGATGAGTCTGGGTTTTGTGAATGCAAGGTGATTGATCCTTGTCTAACTGCATTGTGCCAACTGTAAAATTTGGTGGAAGAGGGATAATGCTATGGGATTGTTTTTTAGGGGCCAAGTTCCAGTCAAGGGTATAATTTCAGTTATTTTCAGAGAATCATTGTACTGTATAATTATTGATAACCATTAGTGTCAGGGCTCTTCTTTTACCATGATGAAGTGCATAATTCAGAAGACATTAATTTATTATCTAGATAATGTCAAAATGTCATGAAACTGTGTGGAAACCGATTCAAGAGACCTCAGTGAAAATAAATGTATATGTATAAAGATTCCTATACATTTGTTTTTAATGTGTTGTGTTTTTTTCGTACCAGTGAAGCAGTACTGACAGTATAGAGCTCTGTGTTAATTAGGACATATGATGCAGATATCTGAAATGATCTTATTAAAGTAGCACTAAGTATTAAATGACTCAGCCATCATCTGCAGAAGTGATGGCTGGCAGCTTCTTATATTTAGGCTGTAGGCTTAAATAAAGGCATTAGCTGCAGTGACATGATTAATCAACACTTTTATAAGACGTGTTAAACTCAATTTCTGCCTGGACCAAACTTAACCC
Organism: Trichomycterus rosablanca; assembly: GCF_030014385.1. NCBI lineage: Eukaryota > Metazoa > Chordata > Actinopteri > Siluriformes > Trichomycteridae > Trichomycterus > Trichomycterus rosablanca. The sequence continues at coordinate 23,092,982 of NC_085995.1, forward strand.
TTAAGCCTTCTTATAGTTTTCGAACATTACGTGCAAGTGCATAAACCAATTTTAAATACAGCTTTTTTATTAACTTTGACTTACTGGTACTTCAAGTCAAGTCAAATGTATTTATATAGCGCTTATTACAATAGACATTGTCTTAAAGCAACTTTACAGAATCCAGGACAAACAGACAAAAAATCCCTATTGTGTTATAAAGAGAGGCTTTAGGACCCAAGGATGCAGAGAAAAATTATATTTATTTACAATAAATAATAATTTTTACAAGACAAATGATAATAATGAAAATAAAAAACGGAAACTGGCAAAACAGAAAACAATTCGGGAAAGCCCGAACGGAGCCGCTGGCTTGCTGGCAACTGAAAAAGAGAAAAAGAACAGTACAAAACACAAAAGAAACAATCTACCTATGCGAGGCGCGAACCCTGGTCGCTCACTCGCAAAGCGAATGCGTATCTCACCTAGCTATCCCGTAGCTGAGAGTGACGCTGCGCCTACGCCTTATAAGGAGCGTTTAAGGAAAGCGAAACCTCAGACACTGTCCGAAGAAATCGCGCAGAATAAGGTAAACGCCTTTTAAAGCGTAAATAATCGGCTGTGTCACCAACAACGCTCTGGGAAGGAGCCGATCTAACTAAAAGAGAGAAAAGAGGTGAGGCGCGGATTCGAACCGGAGTTGTGCCGATGCTAACACGGCGTTCAAACCGCTGAGCCAAACTGGCACAGCTGAAACCAGAATCCGCTTAATGCCTTAAGGGGCTGAGGTAGTTGCAGCGAAGCGTCTAGCATAAGCCCGATGCTACTCACGTTAGCCGGGCGCCTAGCAACGCTAAAAACAAACCGCAGCTCGCGGGCTGCACCGATCGCACCGTCTTTCCCTATAAAGAGAAATAAAAACCTCAATACCTCGACCTTGCGATCTACACACCCTTGCGCCCTTTTAGCGCCGGGGGTAACCGAACTGGCCCTGATAAAGGTACAGGCTGGTGCAGTGCAGCATAACCCACCAAACAAAGACAAAAGGTGCGACACCTGCAGTCTAGCAACGCCCCCTTAAATAGGGAGCTCGCAGCTGCAGGTCGTTCGCCCTAATCAGCTGGCCTCCTATTTGAGGCCATGCTGTTCTTTGTTCTGTAACGCCTGCAACGCTGGGAACTGGTGTTACGTTCACCAGACGTCGCAGGCACCCTAACAGGACCCCCCCCCCCTCTAGGGACAGCTCCCGAGGTCCCAAGACACGCAGACCGGTTCCTTCGGTACTCACGGATCAGTTCAGGGTCCAGGATGCGTCGAGCCGGTACCCATGAACGTTCCTCGGGGCCGTAGCCTTCCCAATCCACCAGGTATTGGGTGCTGCCCTGCACTCTCCTGCTATCCAGGAGGCGGCGAACCGTAAATGCAGGGGCACCCTGGATGATACGAGGGGCGGGAGGTTGTGGGGGGGGTAAAGCTCCCCCGCTCGCGAACGGGCGAAGTTGGGAGACATGGAAGGTTGGATGCGCCTTCATCCTGGGAGGCAGCTCCAACCTATATGTCACCGGGTTTATCCGTCTAACTACCTTGAACGGACCAATGTACCTCGGTGCCAGCTTGTGAGTGGTACCTTTGACGGGGAGATCCCTCGTCGATAAGAGGACACGTTGGCCCGGCCGGAACGTTAGAGCCGGCTGCCGCCTACGGTCAGCATTGCGCTTCATGGAGCGCTGAGAGGCCAAGAGGGCCTGTCTTGCCTTCCGCCAGGCAGCGCGGCAGCGACGGATATGTTGCTGCACAGTCGGCACCGCAACCTCTTGTTCCTGATCAGGAAACAGCGGAGGGGGATAGCCAAACTGTGCCTCAAATGGTGACATACCCAATGCGGCGTGGTGCAGGGTATTGTGGGCAAATTCAGCCCACAACAACTTATCCGCCCAAGTGGCTGGATTACCTGCAGTCAGGCACCGAAGCATCTTGCCCAGATCTTGAATGACCCGTTCCGATTGCCCGTTGGACTCGGGATGATATCCCGAGGATAAGCTAGCCGTCGCGCCAAGAAGTTGGCAAAAGGCTCGCCAGCACTGGCTAATGAACTGCGGACCCCGATCCGACACAATGTCGGACGGGACCCCATGTGCTCTCACCACATGTTGCAGAACAGCCTGTGCGGTAGCCATGGCGGACGGGAGCTTGGGCATCGGAACGAAAAGGCAAGATTTAGTGAACCGGTCCACAATCACCAGTACCACCGTGAATCCCCTGGATTTTGGCAATCCTGTGACAAAATCCAGCGCCAGGTGTGACCACGGTCTTGAGGGTACTGGTAATGGATGGAGGAGCCCACGAGGACGCTCTCTTGTGCTTTTGTTGGTTGCACAGACAGCGCAGGTTCGAACAAAGTCCTTGACCTGACTCTCCATCCCCGGCCACCAAAACCTTCGGCGCAAGAACACCAGGGTCTTAGAGACTCCTGGGTGAGCCGCAAATGAGGACGCGTGAGCCCATTCAAACACCTGACGACGGACTGTTGATGGTACAAACAGCCGGTCAGGTGGACCTCCACCTGGGTCGGGCTCAACCGCTTGAGCGTCCCGAATCGTCTTAAATATGCCCCACGTTACTGGGGCAGCAATTTGACTCAGGGGGATGATAGGGTCAGGCTCAGTCTCAGGTCTGGTCGGCTCCCACTGCCTGGACAAAGCATCGGGCTTAACGTTTTTCGACCCTGGTCTATAAGACAGGGTGAAACAAAACCGACCAAAAAAAAGTGACCACCGAGCCTGATGGGAATTCATCCGCTTCGCTTGTTGGATAAACGACAGATTTTTGTGGTCTGTCCAAACAAGGAAGGGATGTTTTGCCCCCTCGAGCCAATGTCGCCACTCATCAAGCGCTAGCTTAATGGCCAAAAGCTCCTTATCTCCTACCGGGTAGTTACGCTCGGCAGGAGTTAGACGGTGTGAAAAGAAAGCACATGGGTGGAGCTTCTTTTCTGGACCCACTCTCTGGGACAATACCGCCCCAACCCCGACGTCAGAGGCATCCACTTCCACTATGAAAGGTTCCTCTGGGTCGGGCAACTGCAATACAGGAGCAGTTGTTAAGAGAGACTTAAGCCTATTGAAGGCTTGCTGGGCCTGCACCGTCCATTTAAACGGACCCTTACCTGTGAGAGCCGTCAAAGGAGCGGCGACCGTACTGAAGTTCCGAATGAATCGCCTAAAAAAGTTTGCAAAGCCCAGAAATCTTTGCACATGGCGTACGGAACTTGGAGTTGGCCAGTCCTCCACAGATTTGATTTTTGCCGGATCCATTCGCAGGGCACCTTGTGAAATTATAAACCCCAAAAAGGAAACTGATGGGGTATGGAAAATGGACTTCTCCAGCTTGACGAACAAATGATGGTCGAGCAGAAGCTGGAGAACCCGGCGAACATGCCTCACATGTTCTTCGATGGACCGGCTAAATATTAGGATATCGTCTAGGTAAACATAGACGTATCTATCAAGGGCTTCCCGCAAAGCCTCATTGATAAAGCGTTGGAAGACCGCGGGGGCATTCATTAACCCAAAGGGCATCACTAGGTACTCATAGTGTCCCGTGGGCGTAATGAATGCAGTCTTCCATTCATCCCCTCGCCGGATACGGATCAAATTATACGCGCTGCGTAAGTCAAGCTTCGTAAAAATTGAAGCCCGCTGAAGGGCTTCGAAAGCCGTGGCCATCAGCGGCAGCGGATAACGATCCTTAACCGTTATTGCGTTCAGACCTCGATAATCGATGCAGGGGCGCAAGGTTCCATCCTTCTTTCCCACAAAGAAGAATCCTGCCCCAGCTGGGGAGGACGATGGTCGGATGAACCCCTGATCGAGTGCCTCCTTTACATACTCCTCCATGGCGATCCTCTCCGGTCCCGACAGGGAGAAGAGGCGCCCCCTAGGAGGAGAAGTGCCAGAAAGCAAGTTGATCGCACAATCGAAAGGTCTGTGTGGGGGCAAGTCCCGCGCCCGGGACTTGCTAAATACCTCCTGCAGGTCATGGTACACGGGGGGGCACCCGGGCCAAGTCAGGGGTCATCGCCTCAAGCGATGATGGCGCCGATGACATGCTCACTGGCAGCAGACATGCATCTTGGCACCGTGTTCCCCATGCATAGATTGACCCGGTTTGCCAATCAATTTGGGGATTGTGCTTCCTCAACCACGAGTGTCCCAAAACCACTTGGAGTTGGGGAACCTGGGTCACTAAGAATGTGATCCTCTCCTCATGACTCCCCAAACGCATCGTGAGAGGAGGCGTTTGATGCGTGATTGGACTCCCGGCCACCGCCCGGTCGTCCACGGCATGAACCACAATGGGAACTCGTAAGGGTTGAAGCTCAATCCCCAACCCATGTACCAGATGGCGATCTATGAAATTCTCCACCGCGCCTGAATCGACACAGACTTTGAGATCAGTATTCCCAGAATCCCAACGCAACGACGCCCTGAGAAAAAGACCCTGCTCAGGGATGATGGAACAGCTCGCCCTCGACTCCCTGCCACGGGAGCGGCCTACTCGTTTCAACCGAGGTCGGGCCCTCGAGGCGGAGTCGGATGGTAATGGGGCGCCCCCCCGAGTCGATCCCAGTTGCATGGGTTCTGGGTCCTGATCTCGCGACGCGGGCCGGGGCTGGCCTTGAGGCCGACAAAAGGGCGGGTGAGACCCTCGCTCCCGGGAACGTTGTCGGAGTCTGGTATCAATTGAGGTAGCTAGGAGATAGAAGGCCTTAAGAGAAGTGGGAAGTTCTCGAGTGGCCAACTCATCTTTAATTCTCTCTCCTAGACCACGGTGAAAAATGGCAACTAATGGCCCCTCGTCCCAACCGCACTCAGTTGCCAGAGTGCGAAACTCGATGACGTAGTCGGCGACTGAGCGCCCCCCTTGGGACAGCTCGAGCAAGCGCGGGCCCGCCTCCCTTCCCCCTGTGGGATGAAAGAAAGTGTCCCTCAGAGCCTCCTTAAAAGAGGACTCTGAAGAACACTCCGGAGCGTTCTGTTCCCACAGGGCAGTAGCCCACTCCAAGGCTTTGCCGGTAAGTAGAGATATAATAAACGCAACCTTGGAGCGCTCAGAAGGGAAGCGGGACAGCTGTAGCTCGAATGTGAGGGAGCATTGTAGGAGGAAGCCTCGACATTTCTTCGCCTCCCCTGAAAAACGCTCGGGGGGCGGAATGGAGGTTTCGCCTCCTACAGGAGGTGCTGGGGGAGCGGGAGAGTGGCTGAGGCTACCCGAACCGACTGCCAGAGTCGGCAACAGCTGGGCGATTTCAGTCACCTGCTGTGTCAGCTCTGACAGCGCCAGTTCGTGTCTCCCCAGTGCGACCCCCTGGTGACGAAGGACGTCAACCATGGGAGGAGTCTCTGCTGGGTCCATCTATGGTCGCACCTTTCTGTTATAAAGAGAGGCTTTAGGACCCAAGGATGCAGAGAAAAATTATATTTATTTACAATAAATAATAATTTTTACAAGACAAATGATAATAATGAAAATAAAAAACGGAAACTGGCAAAACAGAAAACAATTCGGGAAAGCCCGAACGGAGCCGCTGGCTTGCTGGCAACTGAAAAAGAGAAAAAGAACAGTACAAAACACAAAAGAAACAATCTACCTATGCGAGGCGCGAACCCTGGTCGCTCACTCGCAAAGCGAATGCGTATCTCACCTCGCTATCCCGTAGCTGAGAGTGACGCTGCGCCTACGCCTTATAAGGATTGTTTAAGGAAAGCGAAACCTCAGACACTGTCCGAAGAAATCGCGCAGAATAAGGTAAACGCCTTTTAAAGCGTAAATAATCGGCTGTGTCACCAACAACGCTCTGGGAAGGAGCCGATCTAACTAAAAGAGAGAAAAGAGGTGAGGCGCGGATTCGAACCGGAGTTGTGCCGATGCTAACACGGCGTTCAAACCGCTGAGCCAAACTGGCACAGCTGTAACCAGAATCCGCTTAATGCCTTAAGGGGCTGAGGTAGTTGCAGCGAAGCGTCTAGCATAAGCCCGATGCTACTCACGTTAGCCGGGCGCCTAGCAACGCTAAAAACAAACCGCAGCTCGCGGGCTGCACCGATCGCACCGTCTTTCCCTATAAAGAGAAATAAAAACCTCAATACCTCGACCTTGCGATCTACACACCCTTGTGCCCTTTTAGCGCCGGGGGTAACCGAACTGGCCCTGATAAAGGTACAGGCTGGTGCAGTGCAGCATAACCCACCAAACAAAGACAAAAGGTGCGACACCTGCAGTCTAGCAACGCCCCCTTAAATAGGGAGCTCGCAGCTGCAGGTCGTTCGCCCTAATCAGCTGGCCTCCTATTTGAGGCCATGCTGTTCTTTGTTCTGTAACGCCTGCAACGCTGGGAACTGGTGTTACGTTCACCAGACGTCGCAGGCACCCTAACATATTGAGCCAACCGAGGGCAACAGTGGCAGGGAAAAACTCCCTTAAATATACAGGAAGGGGCCGCTCAGGTGGTGCAGCGGTAAAGCACACGCTGTTCACCAGAGCTGAGATCTCGAATGCATCGTATCGAAACTCGGCTCTGCCTGCCGGCTGAGGCTGAGTGGCCACATGAACAACGATTGGCCTGTTGTTCAGATAGGGGCGGGATTAAGCCGGATGGGGACTCTCTCTCAGACTAGTGCGATTACGACCTCTGCTGGCTGGTTGGTGGTGCCTGCACAGAGATGGGAAAGGGTAGAGGGTGTGGCTCTCCGTACACAGCGCTGTACTGCACTGCACTCGTCAAGTGTAGGTGATAAGATGTTCGACTGCTGTGCACGTGTCGGAGGGGGCGTGGAGCAGGCTCGTCCTCCCCAATCAGGAGCAGGGACCAGCATTAGTGAGAGGATGATTGACGGGCAGAAATTGGATGCGCTAAAGTGGGAGAAAAAAGTGGGGGGAAAAATGACTGGAAGACACCTTTAGAGGAACCAGACTCAGCAGGGACCCATCCTCTTTGGGTGGCCTGGAGGATACTTTAAATAAATAGGATTTACACAAATCATACAAACACAAAATTAAATTGAACTGAAAGTTGTAACTAGCAAAAAATAATTGCAGTTCTTCATTTTCAGTCCAGTCTGTGATAAAGTCCATTGTAAGTTCTGGACATTTTGGTGCAAACACGCCAGGTCCCATCCCATCTAGTAGGAGCAGCATGGTTGGCACTGCAGTCTCGACTTGCAGTCTTTAACCTCGAGAGGGTAAACAGGTTTCCGTCAGAACCACCTCAGAGTAAAACAACAGAAGGTGTAGTTACAATGTGAAACTGTTAAGAGTAAAATGTCAGTTTTACAGAGAGTAGCTTTAGACTCCGGCACTCCTAATTATTACAGCATAACTAAGTTTGCTTGTTTAGTTTGACAAGACTAATCAAAAGCCTGAGTAAATAAGTATATATGTTTTTAATCTAGACTTGAACATCGAGACTGTGTCCAAGTCCCAGACAGTGCCAGGGAGATTATTCCAAAGTTGTGGAGCTTTGCTCTTCCACCAGCCGTGATCTTTTTAATTCTAGGAACTATAAGTAACCCTGCATCTTGTGAACGAAGTGGACGCGCTGGGCTGTAGTGATCAATAAGTTCACTCAGATACTGTGGAGCCAGACCATGTAGCGCTTTATAAGTTAGTAGAAGTATTTTGTAATCAATGCGGAATTTAACTGGCAGCCAGTGTAGAGATGATAGAACAGGACTGATATGATCAAACTTTCTAGTTTTAGTTAGCACTCGAGCTGCTGCATTTTGAACCAACCAGTTTGTTTATGGATCTACCAGAGCATCCAGTTAGAAGAGCATTACAATAATCTAACCGAGAAGTTATAAACACATGGATCAATTTTTCAGCATCATTTACAGATATTACATTTCTTATTTTAGAGATATTACGCAAATGAAAGAAAGCAACTCTAGTTATATTATTAATGTGTGCATTAAAAAAGAGATCTGAGTCTATTGTGACGCCCAAGTTTTTTACATCTGAGCTGGGAGTAATAGAGAAAGTGTTTAGGTTTAGCATCAGGTTACACAACTTGTCTCTCGCAGCCTTAGATCCAACAAGTAAGACGTCTGTATTATCTGAATTTAGTAAAAGAAAGTTACACGACATCCAGTTTTATATGTCGTTAACACAATCTTCAATCTTACTGATTATGTTAGTGTCATTGGGTTTGGCTGATATATACAGCTGAGTGTCATCTACATAGCAGTGAAAATTTCTGCCATGTTTATGAATAATTTCTCCTAATGGAAGCATTTATAGTGTAAATAATAGAGGTCCCAATACTGACCCCTGTGGAACACCATATTTTACTTTTGTAAGTTCTGAGCATGTATTATTTACATAGAGAAATTGAGAGCGGTACTTAGAGTTGCAGTATTCAACTGTGACTGAAGATAGTTCAGGGTTCAACCATAATATACAGTATATATATATATATATACAGTGTATCACAAAAGTGAGTACACCCCTCACATTTCTGCAGATATTTAAGTATATCTTTTCATGGGACAACACTGACAAAATGACACTTTGACACAATGAAAAGTAATCTGTGTGCAGCTTATATAACAGTGTAAATTTATTCTTCCCTCAAAATAACTCAATATACAGCCATTAATGTCTAAACCACTGGCAACAAAAGTGAGTGCACCCCTAAGAGACTACACCCCTAAATGTCCAAATTGAGCACTGCTTGTCATTTTCCCTCCAAAATGTCATGTGACTCGTTAGTGTTACTAGGTCTCAGGTGTGCATAGGGAGCAGGTGTGTTCAATTTAGTAGTACAGCTCTCACACTCTCTCATACTGGTCACTGAAAGTTCCAACATGGCACCTCATGGCAAAGAACTCTCTGAGGATCTTAAAAGACGAATTGTTGCGCTACATGAAGATGGCCAAGGCTACAAGAAGATTGTCAACACCCTGAAACTGAGCTGCAGCACAGTGGCCAAGATCATCCAGCGTTTTAAAAGAGCAGGGTCCACTCAGAACAGACCTCGCGTTGGTCGTCCAAAGAAGCTGAGTGCACGTGCTCAGCGTCACATCCAACTGCTGTCTTTGAAAGATAGGCGCAGGAGTGCTGTCAGCATTGCTGCAAAGATTAAAAAGGTGGGGGGTCAGCCTGTCAGTGCTCAGACCATACGCCGCACACTACATCAAATTGGTCTGCATGGCTGTCACCCCAGAAGGAAGCCTCTTCTGAAGTCTCTACACAAGAAAGCCCGCAAACAGTTTGCTGAAGACATGTCAACAAAGGACATGGATTACTGGAACCATGTCCTATGGTCTGATGAGACCAAGATTAATTTGTTTGGTTCAGATGGTCTCAAGCATGTGTGGCGGCAATCAGGTGAGGAGTACAAAGATAAGTGTGTCATGCCTCCAGTCAAGCATGGTGGTGGGAATGCCATGGTCTGGGGCTGCATGAGTGCAGCAGGTGTTGGGGAGTTACATTTCATTGAGGGACACATGAACTCCAATATGTACTGTGAAATACTGAAGCAGAGCATGATCCCCTCCCTCCGGAAACTGGGTCGCAGGGCAGTGTTCCAGCATGATAATGACCCCAAACACACCTCTAAGACGACCACTGCTTTATTGAAGAGGCTGAGGGTAAAGGTGATGGACTGGCCAAGCATGTCTCCAGACCTAAACCCAATAGAACATCTTTGGGGCATCCTCAAGCGGTGGAGGAGCGCAAAGTCTCGAATATCCGCCAGCTCCGTGATGTCATCATGGAGGAGTGGAAAAGCATTCCAGTGGCAACCTGTGAAGCTCTGGTAAACTCCATGCCCAGGAGAGTTAAGGCAGTTCTGGGAAATAATGGTGGCCACACAAAATATTGACACTTCAGGAACTTTCACTAAGGGGTGTACTCACTTTTGTTGCCAGTGGTTTAGACATTAATGGCTGTATATTGAGTTATTTTAAGGGAAGAATAAATTTACACTGTTATATAAGCTGCACACAGACTACTTTTCATTGTGTCAAAGTGTCATTTTGTCAGTGTTGTCCCATGAAAAGATATACTTAAATATCTGCAGAAATGTGAGGGGTGTACTCACTTTTGTGATACACTGTATATATATATGCATGTATGTATGTGGACAATTGACCATGATCTTCTTGGGCATCCCATTATCTTGTTTTACTTAATGGGGAGCAAAGACTTTTACTAGCTTTACCTTTTTTAAATGTTATCATTCTTGCACAGCATCCTGTTAGCAAATGAGACCTGTATTTAATTCAAGGCAGAGTTGGTATTTGGTTGTTCCTGGATTTTATATAACCATTAGGTTTTTAATTTGGCAAAAAAAGCTACTTTTCTATGTACAGTGGTACCTTGAAACTTGACGTCAATTGGTTCTGGGAGTGGCATTGAGTTTAAAAGACGTATACATGCACTATAGAATCTTTTACAACGCTGAAATGATAATGTTTTTGTGTTGTCATATTTAACACCCTCCCACACACACTTTACTTACTTTATTACAAAAAAGCTACTTTTCCATATACAGTGGTACCTTGAAACTCAACGTCAATTGGTTCTGGGAGTGACGTTGTGTTTAAAAGACGTTGAGTTTCAAGGCATTTTTTTCCCATAAGGATGTACATTGTATCACAAAAGTGAGTACACCCCTCACATTTCTGCAAATATTTCATTATATCTTTTCATGGGACAACACTATAGACATGAAACTTGGATATAATATCCAAATTGTGCCCAAATGTGTCGTTGTCTCTCCCTGGTGTCATGTGTCAAGGTCCCAGGTGTAAATGGGGAGCAGGGCTGTTAAATTTGGTGTTTTGGGTACAATTCTCTCATACTGGCCACTGGATATTCAACATGGCACCTCATGGCAAAGAACTCTCTGAGGATGTGAGAAATAGAATTGTTGCTCTCCACAAAGATGGCCTGGGATTGCTAACACCCTGAAACTGAGCTGCAGCATGGTGGCCAAGGTCATACAGCGGTTTTCCAGGACAGGTTCCACTCGGAACAGGCTTCGCCAGGGTCGACCAAAGAAGTTGAGTCCACGTGTTCGGCGTCATATCCAGAGGTTGGCTTTAAAAAATAGACACATGAGTGCTGCCAGCATTGCTGCAGAGGTTGAAGACGTGGGAAGTCAGCCTGTCAGTGCTCAGACCATACGCCGCACACTGCATCAACTCGGTCTGCATGGTCGTCATCCCAGAAGGAAGCTGATACACAAGAAAGCCCGCAAACAGTTTGCTGAAGACAAGCAGTCCAAGAACATGGATTACTGGAATGCCCTGTGGTCTGACGAGACCAAGATAAACTTGTTTGGCTCAGATGGTGTCCAGCATGTGTGGCGGCGCCCTGGTGAGAAGTACCAAGACAACTGTATCTTGCCTACAGTCAAGCATGGTGGTGGTAGCATCATGGTCTTGGGCTGCATGAGTGTTGCTGGCACTGGGGAGCTGCAGTTCATTGAGGGAAACATGAATTCCAACATGTACTGTGAAATTCTGAAACAGAGCATGATCCCCTCCCTTCGAAAAATGGCAGTTTTCCAACAGGATAACGACCCCAAACACAACCTCCAAGATGACAACTGCCTTGCTGAGGAAGCTGAAGGTAAAGGTGATGGACTAAACCCAATTGAGCACCTGTGGCGCATCCTCAAGTGGAAGGTGGAGGAGTTCAAGGTGTCTAACATCCACCAGCTCCATGATGTCATCATGGAGGAGTGGAAGAGGATTCCAGTAGCAACCTGTGCAGCTCTGGTGAATTCCATGCCCAGGAGGGTTAAGGCAGTGCTGGATAATAATGGTGGTCACACAAAATATTGACACTTTGGGCACAATTTGGACATGTTCACTGTGGGGTGTACTCACTTATGTTGCCAGCCATTTAGACATTAATGGCTGTGTGTTGAGTTATTTTCAGAAGACAGTAAATCTACACTGCTATACAAGTTCTACACTGACTACTCTAAGTTATATCCACGTTTTATTTCTATAGTGTTGTCCAATGAAAAGATATAATAAAATATTTGCAGAAATGTGAGGGGTGTACTCACTTTTGTGATACACTGTATGGGAAACCTGTTAATGCGTTCCATGGTCCTGTGGAACTGCATATATTTCAGGATAATGTAAAATAATGGGGTTGCTTTTGACACTTATACACTGAAAATACCACAAATAAAACAAAAAACACAGAAATACAATTGAAAACAGTTATAAATATATAAAAAATACAATAAAACCTGCTCTTTATTGTTTCCTTATGCTTCTTAATCGTGGAGATGCTTGATCTTGGAATACTGTATTCCATTCAGTAAGGTGCATTAAAAAGCGGCACAATAGCTTTTGCGCTGGCTGTGCTGTTATTTCCTATGGAGTGTACCCGTGCACAAAACTTAAAATGACTTATTATACTAAAACAACGAGCGAGGAATTTCATTAGTGGAGAGAACTTATGATGATCAGTAATAATTAAGAGAGGTTTAGTGTTTTTTTGGGTCGTTCTTTTAATACATTAAGTCATGTTAAGCTATTTTTTTAATGATAAGCGTTTAAGACTCTCTTAGAAAAGCTGATTCTTACAATTTCTCAAAACCCCGAGCTATAAAACACAAGTTAAAAAGTGAAACAGTGAGGAAAATCCAGTTAAACACAGATACATGTGGGCGCTTTAAGACTGGATTTAACGGTTATTCCACACAAATGTATATTCGTCTCATATACGCACTTTGATGACGTTTTACCACACCGCTCAAGCCAAGCACTGAGCAAAGCAGTTGTTCATTGTTAATTTGAAATTAAATAAAGCAATTTTTTTTTTTAAAGCTGAACATGTTGAGTTTAAGGTAAACGTTGAGTTTAAGGGTACAAATTTTTCAACTAAGGGTGTTGAGTTTCAAAGATTTTGAGTTTAGGGGACGTTGAGTTACAAGGTACCACTGTAATTTGTCCTTTCAAAAATTGTTTATACTATAATGTAGATTATCTTGAAATCTGAGGTTGCCTAGAAATGATATATTTTGCCTAGAAGTGATATTTCTGGCATATGAGTGTAAATGCCCTTTGTTGGATGTAGTTTGTGGTTCTTGTAAAGTTTGTGGCTCAGTCCAATTGGTTTGGTCACAAACTAGAGTCATGATCTAGAAAAAGGAGGAAATGCCACAACGAAACATGCACTATAGAACCTTTTACATCACCAAAATGATAATCTGTTTTTGTGTTGTCATATCCCCCCTTTATTGTGTTGTCATATCCCCCCCCCCACACACACACACACACACACACACACACACACACAATCCCATTAAAGTCAATTTTAATGTTGCCAAGCTGTAACACTAAAAAATGTAGAATAGTTCAAAGCAGTAGCAGCTCTGCAAAGTATTTAAATATTCGTTTTATGTGTATGCAAACTTTTAACCCACTGTAGATGAAATCTCCGAAACTCGTATTTACGTCAAACCCAAAAGCGCGTGAAGGAAGCATTTCCCAGCAGGCGGCGGTATGGAGTATTTCTCAGTTCAGACTCGCTGAATATCCTTACAGTAGAAGGACAAGATTTATTTTGTTTGCAGGGGTGATATTACTTCCAGGCGTACTAGCTAAAGTTGCTTCCATAGTTTATCTTCCCGGAGCTGTTTTAATGTTTATTTAACACTCGGACAGCAGTTTATAACCATACACATTAACCATGTTTTCATCCGGCAGATACACTCTTCAAGGTAATGTCACCGCGACTTTGACTATTAGTTTCATTGAGGCACGGGCTGTGTTCTAGCTCATTATTTAAGTGCGCTACATAGTGCTAAACTAACGGCTCGCACACCCTATGTAGCCAGTCTACGTTTGAACTTTTAGCTGATTTGGGATTTACCCAGTGGCTGCTTGCTACCAGCTGGCTAGTGTTTTCTAATGTGTATATTTTTAAATTAAAATAAAAATGGCTTTTAATGAAGTCAAGGCTTTATATAAAATGTATTTATATATCAATATATATTTATATACGTTTTGTTTTTCCTGGTTATGTAGCTTCTAACCCTGGATATCTCACCTCAGCATGACAGCTAGCATGCTAAAACTAGGGCAAAGTTCAGTTACAACAGGAGACCAGTGAGGGGGTTTATTGTCAGCGTTAATTTCAGTCTGTTATTTATATAAAATTCTGCATAAATACAGTAAAAGGTAAATAGTTTTATACACCTGCGGGAATCATAAATATCATGGGAGTTCTGATTGGAACACGCAGTATAACACACACACACACAAATTCAAAAGAAGATTTATTGACATGACAAATATGGACATTCATATTGCAAAAGCTCATTTACAGATTTAGGAAATATAATAAAATAATAATAATACTACAAAACAGTGCAAATAATAACAAATGTATACATAGTAACACTAATACTAAATGTAAATTGTAATAAGAATAAAAAAATGTGTGAGTACGTGTGTGACATGATCACCCACCCACTGTCCCTCACCTGTGTGCGAGTGTGTGTATTAGAAACGGGCGGTTCGTGAATCACCCGGGTTAATGATTCGAATCTTTGTACTGAATCAGGAATAACGAGTCCGAGGTCTCAATTAACCTGGATCCTATGAGTCCTCTGATTGGCTGCTGCTAATGCCTAGTTCACACCAGAGCCGTAGATAGATCTATGTTCTCTCTACCGCTCTGGTTCACACTACACGATTTTTGGCCAGATTTCGCTCGGCGATTGATTTTCCGGGTCGGGAGCAACTCGGCGTTCGCTCGGCGATCAAAACTCGGCTCTCAGTCGCTAAGTGTGAACTATCCAACAACTCGACCCGACCGGCTCGCCGACCGCTCGACGACTGGATCGAGTTTTCTAGCAAGCCAGATATCTGATCTCAGATGTACGACTGGAAATGAGTGACATGTCGAACAGCCAATGAGAACGCAGGATACAGCGTGAGGGGAAATGCAGGAGAGGATATAGTTTATATCAGGATACACCGGCACACACACGTTTTACAGTATTTCTGATTTGATCCTCTACAAAACATAACACCCACGCTGCATTACAAAATTATTAATTAACCTCCAACTTACTACAGAACCATCTATACTGTTTGTGTTGCCAAATCCACTCAGATTCATTTATTTTCCTCTTTGATTTTACGCTGCACATCAGCTCACAAACTTTGATCACTCGCTACTTGTTGACGTGCATTTTTGGACGTGGTATCATTAAACCATTGGTCACTTCTCGCGTTTGTTCTCGTGACTAAACGTAGAGAAGCTCACCTGCGATTCCAGTTGGTGATGAATCGTGTAGTGTGAAACCCCCGATCGCCGATCAGTCGTGTAGTGTGAAATATACACTGACTGAAAGACTCCCGAGTGCAAAAGATTCAGTCGTGTAGTGTGAACTGTACAGCGACCTGACGACTGGGAAAGTCGTGTAGTGTGAACTTGGCATAAGTACACAAGGCGAGTGTGTAGACTCACCAGAAATTGAAAAACGATTTGGACAGATTGAAAATGTCCATGTACTGGCAGAAGCCACCCTTTTGGACCCACGGTTCAAAAAGCCTGCATTTGTGAACGAATGCAATGTTTGTTTGTTTATTAGGATTTTAACGTCATGTTTTACACTTTGGTTATAGTCATGACAGGAACAGTAGTTACTCATTACACAAGATTCATTAGTTCTTAAGGTTATATCGAACACAGTCATGAACGATTTAGTGTCTCCAATTCACCTCACTTGCGTCTTTGGACTGTGGGAGAAAACCGGAGCACCCGTAGGAAACCCACGCGGACACGGGGAGAACATGCAAACTCCACACAGAAATACCCGGACCGCCCCACCTGGCATCGAACCCAGTATTTGGTTGTAGTTCTAAATTTAACATATTTTAATTTTGGTTAACTTATAATTAAATTGCATATTTTTCAGTTTTAAATTGTTATTTATTGGATGGGTGGGGGTGGGGGTGGGGGTGGGGGAGACTCAAGTAAACCGGATCACATTACTGAGTGACTCAGATTAACCCAAGTCCATAAAATGAACCGAATTTACCCCCACTAGTGTGTATAGTGCTGCTAGTGTGCAGCTCTCTCTGTGCTCCCCCATTAGGTGGGGCACTTTGTAGGGGTCTGGGAGAGAGTTAAAGTTGGGGATGATGGTTTTGAACTTGGGAAAGAATTGGGACAGATTGTGGTGGGATTTGCTGGCACAGCCTCTCCTCTCGGGGCAGCCAGGACCATGTATATCGTCACGTCTCCAGGGCCAGGTCATGCACACTCAGTCTGTACCTTGTCAAGGTGTTTCTCAGTTTGGGGTCGGACACTGTTCTCAGATAGTCTGCTGAACTATAGTGTCTGTTTAGGGCCAAATAACACTGCATTTTACCCTGGACTTTAGTTTTAGTTTCTCAATAAATCAGACAATTCATTCTGAGTGTTTGTGTAATTACATACAAACACACACCCTCTCAAACTAAAATTTAAAGGAAGATTTTTTGGCATGACAAATATGGACAATATGTAAAATAGTAACAATTGCTGAGTGTATGTTACATGGTCACCCACTGTGCAGCTACACTACTGGGAGTGTGCAGCTTTCTCTGTTCTTCCCCAGTAGCATTTTGTACATTTGTATATTGTATATTATACTGTATATTTATGTATATATATACACATACATATATACATACATACATACATACATATGTAGTTACAGATACAGTAACAACTGTATACAATAGTAACATCCACAGTAATAGTACCAAATGTCCCCCACTGTCCCTCACCCCGTGTGTGTAGTGCTGCTAGTGTGCATCTCTCTCTGTGCTCCCCCAGTAGGTGGGGCAGTTTAAGTTGGTGATGATGGTGTTAATTAAAAAAAATAATTGGGTCAGAATGTGGTGATATTTGGTGCATTGGTTGAGGAAGTGCAGCTTTGTCTCTGTTGACTCAGCCTTTTCTCTCACGGCAGCCAGGACTGTGTGTGTCGTCACATCTCCACGGCCAGGTTGTGTGCGCTTAGTCTGTACCTCATCAAGGTTTTTCTCAATTTGGGGTCCTACACTGTGCTCAGATAATCTGTTCTGTTAAGGGCCAAATAACACTTGGACTTTGGTTTCAGTTTCCCAATAATTCAGAATCAGAGTTTGTGTAATTCTGAATGTTTGGTTTATTCTAATACGGTTTGCAGATTTCTCCTGTTCCCCTGTCCAGTCTTTATTGTGTTAGTGTGTGTTAGTGATGTGATGGTGTGTTAGTAATGTGTAGGTGTATCCGTGTGTGTTAGTAGAGATCAGCTGGATGAGGTGACTGGTGTCTTTGCTCAGCTCTTGGTGTTGCAGAGCTTTATAATGATACAATTGTGGGTCGCTCTCTTTTAGATGTTTCCAAAATTTGATTGCTCTTTTCTGTATGTTTATAATAAATGGGAAACGACCTTGCACACATTGTTTGTGGTGTTTCTATGTACTTTTAGGATGATTGTGCAGAACTCTGTGTGCAGGGTCTCTAATTGATGAAAGTGGTTCTACATTTGGATACGGTGTGAGGGGAAGCGCAGGAGAGGAGTGTAAACAGGTGGGACAGGGGGATAATATAGTTTATATCACAATACACCGGCACACACACGTTTTACAGTATTTCTGACCTGATCGTTCTCTACAAAACATAACAACAAAACACCAACATTGCAAAAATATTTATTAACCTCCAACTCACTACAGAACAATCCATGCTATTCGTGTTGCCAAATCCACTCAAATTCATTTATTTTTCCTCCTTGATTTCATCACGTCAGCGCACAAACACTTTGATCAGTCGCTACTTGTTGACGTGCATTTTTGGACGTGGTATCATTAAACTTCTCGTCACTTCTCACGTGTGTTTTTGTTTTTAAAAAAAACGGTATTCTAAATAGGTATCGGTATTGGCAAGTACAAAAATACATGTACTTTTACTTGTACTCGGTTGGGAAAAAATGGTATTGATGCATCCCTAGGTTCAAGTGTCATTTATATTAACATTTTAAAACATTATCATCATAAGTTTAGTGTTCTAACTTAAATGCATTAAACTTAACAGCCACTTGTAACAAAAAAAAAATCAGAAATAGAAAATATGTTCGGCGTAAGGAACTAAGGTGGAATAAGGACAGCATCTACATTTAGAAAGTGCTGTCATTATTTATTCCAATAAAAATTCTGGCAAGCGCTGCCTCATGGGACCAGAGTCCTGATTCGACACTGCTTAAAGTAACCTTTTGGCGTCACCACCCTGAGGAAGCATTGTAAGACAGAGATTACTAGTTTAAAACTTACTTCTGCTTTGTTAGATAGGCTGCTGGTTTAAAATGTTCTTTTCTTTGCAGCACGACAATGTATACGTGCACTGAAAGCAGTTCAGACAGAGCGAGTGGCTTCTCAGCTCTACACAAGACAAAGCTCGTCTACTTCAGTGCCACGGATTACATCCCATTATACCATCTACCCTAGAGACAAGGATCCACGATGGGAAGGTCAGTAATTGCTAACTGGATTGTTTTGGTGAACTTTATGTCAGTTCCAGACATAGGGAGGCAGAGCTGTTAGAGTGAGTGCTGCACAGCAAAATGGATTTTGGTACTTGGGTTTGACACTTACTTTTGTGTCATATTGGTCACAGTATGGAGTCATATTGGTGTAATATTGGTCACAATATGGACATTTTGTGTATGTTTGTCAGAATTGTTCCTTTTGGCTAATTGGCTCATCTGAATTGCCCCTTAATTGATGCCTTGATTTTTTTTATATTATATTTATGCATTTTTTCCTAATTTAGTGTAGTCAATTCATCTTCCACTGCTGGAGACTCCGCTCGTACCTGAGGAGGGTGCCTGCCTCACACTCAGATGCGTGCACAGTCCACAATTCCTTTTTATTCGCCCATACTTCGGGCAAGCTGTAGCCTAGCAGTAAAGGTACTGGGCTAGTAATCGGAAGGTTGCTGGTTCAAGCCCCACCATTGCCAGGTTGCTGCTGTTGGGCCCTTGAGCAAGGCCCTTAACCCTCAATTGCTCAGACTGTACACTGTAACTGTAATGTAAGTCACGTTGGATAAAGGCGTCTTCTAAAATGCCAAAAACGTAAATATAAGATGTACTTTTCGGTGAATCAGTGCGGCCAGAATTCACGTCAGAGTCTTGCCCTGATCTCCAGGCTCCTCTTTTTCCTGTACAGGTGCCTTGGGCTACTAACCAGGGTCCTTGCACAGCATCAAAGACCCCACCCACTTTTTGGTCCGGGCTTTCCCCACCCTGCAGACTTTAATGGCCAATTGGTCGCTGCAGGTGTTGTCAATTATGCCCGCTAGGATGCCCAGCCGACCAGTAGTAGTGCTGAGTTTCGAACTCGGGGAGTTCCCGCTGGGCCACCTGGGCACCCACCTATTCAAACTTTTTCAATCAACCCACATTTTGTCCATGATTTTTACTGCAACCCAGGCAACAAAAACAATGCATCAAAACAAAACACAAAACAAAAAATACTTAATTAATAAACATGATCTGGTCCCACTGTGGTTTACAAGATGTAACGTAAAGCCTTCACATGGGGGCATACATGTACAAGCCTGTTAAAATTTGTCTTTTTAATTATTAATATTTTCTCTTCAATCGATGTTTTGGGTCGCGACCCAGGGTTTGAAAAACAGTGCTCTAAACCAATAGGGATGTAAAGCTCACCTGACTGTGGGCAAGGTGTCTCAACAGCTTTTAATGTATGACAGATCTGTCATGAGGTACAGTCGGCTACCAAGTCATATTACTCTTTTATTTATTTATTGCTTGTTTTTGGGAGGTGGAGGGCAACCAGAGTTCCTAGCTAGTGGACATGCAAAACTTCTCACAGACAGTGACCTGTACTCCATGTTGCAGTGTGACAGCCAGTGTGCCAGCTACATCACTCTGTCACCTGTCAACTTTATCAAACTGTTAATATCCATAATATGTCATTGTCATAAAATTGTAATTTTAACAAGCATGTACAGTATAATTGCATCATATTTGGTGGCCAGGTCGAAAAACCATGTGTTTAAATATGTTAAGGAAGATAGTTTCTGGTTCGTTTTGTAGGTGTGGACATGGAGCGATTTGCAGATGAGGCAGATGTTGTAATCGTGGGTGGCGGCCCTGCTGGCCTCTCAGCAGCCATCCGACTAAAGCAGCTGGCCAGTCAGCATGAGAAGGACCTGAGAGTATGTGTTGTGGAGAAGGCATCTCAGATCGGAGCTCACACACTTTCTGGGGCCTGTCTGGAACCCTCTTCTCTCTTTGAGCTGTTCCCAGACTGGAAGGAGAGAGGGGTACTTGCACATGTACACACACATCATGGATATCACACACACAGGCACAGTGACGCAGATACACACCACACCACAGATGCCACACACACACACATCATGGACATCACACACACAGGCACAAAGACAAAGAGACATGTCACACCATAGATGCCACAAACAACACACAGACACAGAAACACTTCACACCACAGATTCCACACACACAGACAGTAAAGTGGCCGCACATACCACAGATATCACACAGACATGCAGCTGCAGACACAGACTCTGTACAGGTCACAGACATGACACAGACACAAAGCCTTATTACAGAGACACACTATATCACAGATTCCACACACCGATGCTGTACAGGTCACAGACATCACACAGACACAAAAACACAGAGACATGTCACACCACAGATTCCACACACACACAGACAGTAAAGTGGCCGCACATGCCACAGATATCACACAGACATGAAACTGCAGACACAGACGCTGTACAGGTCACAGACATGACACAGACACAAAGCCTCACTATAGAGACACACTATATCACATATTACACACAGACGCTGTACAGGTCACAGACATCACACAGACACAAAGCCTTATTATAGAGACAGACTATATCACAGATTCCACACAGAGACAACACAGATGCTGTACAGGTCACAGACATGACACAGACACAAAGCCTCACTATAGAGACACACCATATCTCAGATTCCACACACAGGCAACACAGATGCTGTACAGGTCACAGACATGACACAGACACAAAGCCTTACTATAGAGACAGACTATATCACAGATTCCACACACAGACAACACAGACGCTGTACAGGTCACAGACGTCACACAGACACAAAAACACAGAGACACGTCACACCACAGATTCCACACACACACAGACATAAAGCTGCAGACACAGACGCTGTACAGGTCACAGACATGACACAGACACAAAGCCTCACTGTAGAGACAGACTATATCACAGATTCCGCACACCGATAACACAGAAGCTGTACAGGTCACAGACGTCACACAGACACAAAGCCTCACTATAGAGACAGACTATATCACAGATTCCACACAGAGACAACACAGATGCTGTACAGGTCACAGACATGACACAGACACAAAGCCTCACTATAGAGACACACCGTATCTCAGATTCCACACACGGGCAACACAGACTCTGTACAGGTCACAGACATGACA
Organism: Trichomycterus rosablanca; assembly: GCF_030014385.1. NCBI lineage: Eukaryota > Metazoa > Chordata > Actinopteri > Siluriformes > Trichomycteridae > Trichomycterus > Trichomycterus rosablanca. The sequence continues at coordinate 23,114,533 of NC_085995.1, forward strand.
CAGACACAAAGCCTCACTATAGAGACAGACTATATCACAGATTCCACACACAGACAACACAGCCGCTGTACAGGTCACAGACGTCACACAGACACAAAAACACAGAGACACGTCACACACAGACATAAAGCTGCAGACACAGACGCTGTACAGGTCACAGACATGACACAGACACAAAGCCTCACTGTAGAGACAGACTATATCACAGATTCCGCACACTGATAACACAGACGCTGTACAGGTCACAGACGTGACACAGACACAAAGCCTCACTATAGAGACAGACTATATCACAGATTCCACACAGAGACAACACAGATGCTGTACAGGTCACATACATGACACAGACACAAAGCCTCACGATAGAGACACACCATATCTCAGATTCCACACACGGGCAACACAGACTCTGTACAGGTCACAGACATGACACAGACACAAAGCCTTACTTTAGAGACAGACTATATCACAGATTCCACACACAGACAACACAGCCGCTGTACAAGTCACAGACGTCACACAGACACAAAGCCTTACTATAGAGACAGACTATATCACAGATTCCACACACAGACAACATAGACGCTGTACAGGTCACAGACATGACACAGACACAAAGCCTTACTATAGAGACAGACTATATCACAGATTCCACACACAGACAACACAGACGCTGTACAGGTCACAGACGTCACACAGACACAAAAACACAGAGACACGTCACACCACAGATTCCACACACACACAGACATAAAGCTGCAGACACAGACGCTGTACAGGTCACAGACATGACACAGACACAAAGCCTCACTGTAGAGACAGACTATATCACAGATTCCGCACACAGACAACACAGATGCTGTACAGGTCACAGACGTCACACAGACACAAAGCCTTACTATAGAGACAGACTATATCACAGATTCCACACACAGACAACACAGACGCTGTACAGGTCACAGACGTCACACAGACACAAAGCCTTACTATAGAGACAGACTATATCACAGATTCCACACACAGACAACACAGACTCTGTACAGGTCACAGACATGACACAGACACAAAGCCTTACTATAGAGACAGACTATATCACAGATTCCACACACAGACAACACAGCCGCTGTACAGGTCACAGCCGTCACACAGACACAAAGCCTTACTATAGAGACAGACTATATCACAGATTCCACACAGAAACAACACATATGCTATACAGGTCACATACAGGTCACATACATGAAACAGACATGGAGACACAGACAAAGCACTGTACTGACGCCACACACAAACAGCACAGAAAACACTGAAACTAAGACTCAGAGACAACATATAAATTGTGAACTGGCTAATCTTAATTGCCCGTTAACTGGTGCCTTAGGTAATTTTTTTTCTTGCGCTGACCCTCTAAACCATGGTTTGTTTTATTTTATTTTTTACTTTTTTTTTAAGTGACCCACATTTTGTCCATGGTTTTTACTGCAACCCAGGCAACACAAACAATGCATCAAAACGAAGCACAAAACGAAATATACTTAATTAATGAGAATGATCTGGTCCCACTATGGTTTACAAGATGTAACATAAAGCCTCCACATGGGGGCGTTTGTGTACAAGTTCATTTTGTGTTTTAGTGCCTGGTAAAAAATTTTTATTTTCTTATTAATGTTTTTCTCTGCAACCTAGATAGACTAGTCTGAGATTCCTCCTGGTGATAGATCGTGTAGTGTGTGACCCCCTATCGCCGATTAGTCGTGTAGTGTGAAAACCACGACTTAAAAGACTCCCGATTACAAGAGATCAAGTCGTGTAGTGTGAACTGGGCATTAAACAGCTTGTGAGAAAGAAATAGCAGGACTTAATATGGGTTTTACAAAAAGTTATTAAGTTAATGACACTGATTACAAATTCATATAAGAATCCTTGAAGAGTGAATGGAAACCAAATGTCTCTAAAATCGTTAGAACAGTCATTCTGGCATTCAGAACTAAATGCTGTAGCTGTTTGCTTTGTTAATTAGGATTAAGAATTCTCAGACCTTTCTCATCCTGTACATACAAATCTCTAACCTGGTATTATTTTTCAGGCACCTCTAAACACACCAGTTACAGAAGACAGATTTGCCATTCTTACTGAAAAATACAGGATCCCTGTTCCAATACTGCCAGGTACAGTAATATGACTTGTATAACACACCAGAATGACAACCACATGTAATAGCAATTTTGTCTTTAGACTCCTGTATTCATGTTTTCTTTTTTTGTTCCCAGGTCTGCCCATGAACAATCACGGGAACTACATTGTACGTCTGGGTCACTTTGTACGCTGGCTGGGTGAGCAGGCTGAAGAACTCGGGGTTGAACTATACCCAGGCTACGCTGCATCTGAGGTCAGAAAATCACAACCCACAATCATGCACAATCTGTTGAATGGTCTCTAAGTGCCTTGCAATCATAGCACACGCAATGGGGGTTTGTACACTTATTCATAGCTACCAAACTGTCAGTACTGTAAGTAAAATACAAAACATAAAAAGAATCATTCTAATTTACTAAGAGTGACTAATATCTGGGCCTAGTATACAAAAATGAAGCTGATCAGGCAGGTTTTGGTGGTCAAAATGCCAGATGTTTTCTGTGTAGAGAATTTTATTTTTAGTAGTAATGATAAAGCCTGACCAGGCTGACTGACTTACTTTTCTACAAAACATTACATTTTAATCCTGCAGCACCTAAAGGTCAAACACAGCCCCAACCATGAAACACATTTTAAACAACAAACCACCACGAAAGGTCCTGAAAATCTTAGAAGAGATATGACTGAAAGTTCACAATGTCTGTGTTTTGCATGGTTATAGGTGGAAAGAATTTAAAATGTAAACTTATGACCGGTTGGCTGGGCTTCATCTAGCAGAAATAATTGGCAGTGCCTGCAGCAGACGCGGTTCTTCTAGGGCAGGATGACTGGACTATGTGGGTAGGGTCTTCATACGCTGTGTTAGGACTGTGTTAGGCAGATAGAGAGGCGCCTGTGCAGAGTGCATAGGTTAAAAAGGGTTTCGCTAAGGGCTGCGTGCGGGTCGAAGGAGGTGTGAGCAGCAATATACCCACCTCGACTGCAATCAGGGATCCCCAGCAGTGGAAGACACATTGACTACACTAAATTGGGAGAAAAATGGGAGAAAATGCATAAATAAAAATAGACAAAAAATTTTTTTACTTACAGATAAGAGGTGGGATCAAAATATAAATTAACATTTTTGTATTTTATACGGTAAATTCCAAAACTCCACTCAATTTGCAGCTTGAACTTTGGGTCAAAATCAGTGGAAAGGTAGGTTTAAAAAATTATAATTATGAACAGGGATAATCCGCTAGCACACCAGCGCTGAGACTCTGAGCTTCTAGGTTTGAATCTCATGTCTGCTTCCGGTCGGCTGGGCTCTCTCTAGCAGGCACAATTGGCTAATGCCTGCAGCAGACAAAATTAGCTTCCAGTCTGCTGGGTGGGAAAGACCGGACTAAGGGATTGGGTTATCAACATTGTGTAAGGAGCTTGGTTGCCCAGTGTGCCTGTACAGATAGCGGAGGAGTGCAGAGATCGTGGCGTGGCTCTCCATACACGCAAATCCATTAAAGTATGGGAGAATAAGAAGGGATTGGTGAAGTGCACACACATCGGAGGGAGTATGTGGCAGGCGAATATACACCCTTCTTGGATGCAGCAGATTGGCTGGGCTAATTTGGGGAAAATGCACAAAATGTTATTAATTGTGCTACTGTACCTTTTTTGTCTAGAGATCTACAGATTTTATTATGGTTTACTTAAAGGTGTATAAAGATTTAGCTGGCTTTCTATTTATATTGTTATGATGAGTATCATGCACATATAATTACACACAGCGACATTTGTTAAAACCCTCTACCTGTCTGTGCTCCTACTTTTACAGGTTTTGTTTCATGAGGATGGAAGCGTAAAAGGAATAGCAACCAATGATGTGGGCATCGCTAAAGACGGCTCTCCAAAGGTTTGTCACTTTTCTGACCCCCAACTTTTCCAGCTCTTCTGCACAGTACATTCCAAAATACTTTTGACATCACTTTGTTGTCAGGATTTTCCCCTTTATTTCCCAAATTAGTCATTTCTTATTCCTGATTGGGAATTGCTGCCACTTGCACAGCCCCCCATCTGATCAAGGAGAGCCAGACCAGTCCTGGAGATCACATTATGCAGTGGCAGCAAGAAGGGAAACTTTCAGACCTTCACCTCAAACATGACCAACAACGACCGGCTAAGTCGGTGGCTCTGCTGAGATTCAGATTCAAACGCGCCACTCGAGCGTCCTACTTTAGCCAGATTTACCCAGGCTTTCCTGCAGGCTGAAAGTGATTCTCATATTAGCCAACGCAGTAAAAAATCATTAAAAAGTAGGACAGCATGTTGCCATATTATAATAATAAATGAACTGAGGTAGCTTTGTCAGCAACAGGGCGGCACGGTGGCTAAGTGGGTAGCACTGTTGCCTCACAGCAAGAAGGTCCCGGGTTCGATCCCCAGGTGGGGTCTGGGTCCTTTCTGTGTGGAGTTTGCATGTTCTCCCCGTGTTCGTGTGGGTTACTCCGGGTTCTCCGGTTTCCTCCCATAGTCCAAAGACATGCAAGTGAGGTGAATTGGAGATACTGAATTGTCCATGACTGTGTTTGATATAACCTTGTGTGAACTGCTGAACCTTGTGTAATGAGTAACTAGCGTTCCTGTCATGAATGTAACCAAAGTGTAAAACATGACGTTAAAATCCTAATAAACAAACAATTGTCAGCAACATAATTATTATGATATCTTAGGCTCATTGTTGATTCCTTGTGTCTCCTGCAGGACGTGTTTGAAAGAGGCATGGAGCTCCATGCTAAGGTCACTCTTTTTGGGGAAGGATGCCATGGGCATCTGGCCAAGCAGCTGTACAAACAGTTCAACCTCAGGGAAAACTGTGAGCCTCAGACCTACGCCATTGGCCTTAAAGAGGTAACACATCTCACCAGGTCACACTTAAGTTTCAAGACATAAAGTAACAAAATTTGTTATATTTATCATATAAATTTGTCATTTTTTTAATAAAACAATAAAATAATTTAACTGGACAGTGTGGCACGGCAAATATAGTTACAATTTGAAGCTAGGACTCCCTTTATTGTGGTGGAGTAGCTGTGTCTATTTTCCACTGCTTCACGTTACTGTAACAGTAGGATCCGTTCTCTGGAGGTTTTGGGGGAGGACTGACTAACTGACCAATCAACTATGTTGACTTATGGGCAGTAGTGGTCCACTAATATTTAAAAAAGTGCATGCTAGAGGTTGACAAGGCTTTTATCGGCACTGCTGGCCATCAGCAGTTGCAGTGAGCACATTCAAACAGCAATACATTGATTTCATTATGGTGAAATAGTGAGCTTGTTGACTACATCAGGTCAAGGTTTAAGCCCCATTGCCAAGCTGTCATTGTGAAGCGCCTGGGCAAGGTTCTTAACCCTAAATGTTCTGTATGAGTTCTAAGTGGTTTTGGATAAAAACATCTGTCAACTGCCTAAATACAAGTGTTCAAAATACATAAATAAACTAAATATGCTTTTTTGCAGTTTTCCCACCAATTCCCTCTTAATCTATTTGTATCCAATTACCCAATTGCATTACGCTTCCCCTCTACTGATGTTGACCTCCACTCCTGACTGACGAAAACCGTGACTAACACACACCCCCTTCGACATGTGTGCAGTAGCCAAATGCATCTTTTCACCTGCACGAGGAGAGTTCATATATGGATCAGCTTTGCACATTGAGAGTCACACCCTGATTCCATTATCCCACGTTTGTGGACAGGTGCCATCAAAGGTCATAACTGCATCAGTTATGAGAAATCCCCTCTGGCACCCTCCCTGCGAATGAGCTGTCTGTGTAGGCGCCCTGCCGGTAGCAGAGCCGAAATTCGAACTCACGAGTTTGAGATGTCACCTGTGTGTGTTGTGTTTAAAGTTTCTTACACCTTGTTAGAAAACCTGAATATTGTACATTATAAAAATGTCTTCCAGTATTGTCATGTTTTTTTCCTATATCGCTCACTTTTATTTCATAGACTTTTTTATTTAAAAATGCATACATTCACAGGACAAATGTCATTTTCGCTCCTGTAATGATGATGTGATGTTAACACTTCTTTCTTTGTCCCAGTTGTGGGTTATAGATGAAAAGAAATGGGCCCCGGGCCGGATAGAGCACACAGTGGGTTGGCCTTTAAACCGCAACACGTATGGTGGCTCCTTCCTGTACCACCTAAATGAGGGAGAACCGCTGGTGGCCCTGGGGTTTGTGGTAAGTACATCAAACAAGCGTTATATTCACTGACATGGTTCGAGTGAAACATTTGTATGGATTTTGGGGGAATTCTGAGGTCTTCTTTGACTTCTTTGATCGGAATTGAAGTTTCTTATTGTCGGCTTTTATTTGTTATGCCCAAATAGTGCAAATAGAAGCACCACATAAATGTGCCACCTGAACAGCCATGTATTAATATTAATGGAACCATATTTGAACCATGAGTATTAATATGTAGTTAACCTCCACTCTTATGAAACGTCTTCCACTAGGTTTTGGGAAATTACTGCAGGGATTTACCTCAAGAGCATTCATAATTTTGTTTGAAAACAATGGGTTTGATGGGGCTGTGGTCAGGAGCTCTGCTTATACTAAAAATGCATTGTATGTTGTTGCATTTTCATTTCCCTTTTAGTAGAACTAAGTGGCCCAAACCATTACAAATGACCCCAGACCATAATCTTCCACTGATTTTCACATTTGGCATCATGCTTTCAAAATCCATTAAAACCACATTTTTGTGTCAGACATATGATGTACTGTTATTTATCACTTTAGAGAATGCATCACCACTGCTTCAGAGTCCAAGGAAGATATGCTTTTAACCACTGAAGCAATGATTTGACATTCTAATGGTTATCTTAAACTTAAGTACCAGGTGTTTCAATAGTTAACCCGACATAAAAGTCATCGTTCAATTAATGCTGTCAGTTAAAATGTCATTTAAATTAATTTCCAACAGCTGAAGCTTGATTCCAATTAATAGCGCAACTGCAGTCTGTAGGGAGAAAGAACCTTTAGTGCGCATGTGCCAGCCCTGTGCACCTTGCTTTTGGAGTCTGATTTTTTTGTTTTTATTCATTTATACAGTTTATATCATAAACAACAAAACTATTACACCGTAAATTCTGTGAAGCTGATTTGTGTCAGTATGGAGTATGACTGCAGATGTAATTTTACAAAAATAATTTTGATATTTTCCATCTTCTGGTATAAAAGCTTTAAAATACTGATGGTATTTTTACATAAATTCACATACAGTATTTAGTTAAGGGAGCTTGAGTGCCGCAGTGGTAAATTGAACTAGCCCACTGAAATCCCACTACCACTGGGATCCAGATTTCGAATCAGTGATGATTGGCTATGTCTGAGGGGAAGGTGGCAGAGGCCCAGCGATGGACTGGAATCCTGTGTGGGGTGTGTTACTATAGTCTGCCCAGTGATTCCAGGGAAACCAAACCCACTGTAACCTTTGCCAGGATAAAGTGGTGGTAAAACATAAAAATATATTTTGTCAGCACTTGTTTGCTACCGACTGCATTCCTGTGACGCATCCCTCTGTGATGTTCTTTTATATTTAGAAAGATTGCTATAAGCTTGTCGGTTAACAGTTAACCATTAACTAAGTGATTATCAGGACCTTAATGGAATTAATGGAGTTTCTATGGCTAAACAAATGCAGATAATAGGGATGCAATTTTTTTAAAAACTAATGAACAGCTCTTGCATTGATGCGGCTTTCACGGCATTTTGGAACTACTGAGCAGTAGTGAGTGTTTTATCAACAGCTTTAACCTAAATGCATTTCAGAACTTACAGATCATGTTCTGTGATCTATCACGGGCACAGATTCCCACAGACGTACTCCAAAATCTTGTGAAAAGCCTTTACAGAACAGTCCAGGCTGTTATAGCCTGGTGTTCTATAAACATGGGTATGCAGCTTCAAAATTCCCATCTGCTATTATAAAACAGTATTGTGTTTTTTTCTGAAATCTAACAATATTCTTGTGTAGGTGGGTTTGGACTATTCCAACCCCTACCTGAGTCCATTCCGAGAGTTCCAGCGCTGGAAGCACCACCCGTCGGTCATTGCCACTCTGGAGGGAGGGAACAGAATAGCGTACGGAGCCAGAGCTCTCAACGAGGGAGGCTATCAGGTACTAAGGCAGTTTGTCCACATGTTTTTTTATTGTTGCTGCATGCCTGTCATTTTTGATTCGAGTGTTGTCTCTGTTCAGTCGTTGCCCAAGCTGACCTTCCCAGGAGGTGCTCTGATCGGCTGCAGCCCAGGCTTCATGAATGTCCCCAAAATCAAAGGTACACACACAGCCATGAAGAGCGGCATGCTGGCAGCTGAGAGCATCTTTAAAAAACTCACTGATGAGAACCTACACTCTGACACAGCTGGTAAGTGTTATTCCCTCAAGGCTAGTTAACACCAAAAGTGTTTCTTTTTTATTTAACTAATCTATTTTTTTCTGAAACAGATCTGCTTCTATTTTTAGCTTTACCAACTCAGTGAGGTGTATGACTCGTCTTAATGAATCTAGAAATTTACATTTACATTTGCGGCATTTAGCAGACGCTTTTATCCAAAGCGACTTACAGTACTGTGACAGTATACAATCTAAGCAATTGAGGGTTAAGGGCCTTGCTCAAGGGCCCAACAGTTGCAACCTGGCAGAGGTGGGGCTTGAACCGGCAACCTTCTGATTACTACTAGTCCAGTACCTTAACCACTAGGCTACAGCTGCCCTGTAACCAGTACAGAAATGTATCCAGTGCAGATGCTTCCAGGCAGTTGCACTACATTATGCAATTAAAAATGTACATCATACACTAGTCTGTGGCAGGTAGGAGAAAATGCTGATCAGGCCCGGTCGACCTCGATTTTAGATCAGCTTGGCAAAAGAGAAAAGATCAAAGCAACTTCAAACTTTGGCCAACTGTGCCACAATAACAAACCCTCTTTTAATCACGAAGACCAGTCTTTTAATTAGCAGCCTGAGTTTGAGTCACCCTTAAGTTGCATACAAATGCATACAAAAATAACTTGTGGCTGCCTACTCGGTAGCTCCCGTGTCGCGTTACTTTAATAGGATATTTTTCTTTTCTGTCTGTTTTACACGTTTTAGTGTGTATTTAGTGTGTTTTTGTGTATCCTATGGATATGGAGTTTAATTTTATTCAAGCTAGTGGTACAAACTTTGTGTACTCAAACCGAAATAACACCTCCATATGTACCCTCAGGTCCTGTTGTTGTAGTGTGTTGTCTGAGTGTTGTTGTGGTTATACAGATTCTTGTTTGTATAATAATAATCCGTCCATCTATCCATCTATCCATCCATCTATCCATCTATCCATCCATCCATCCATCCATCCATTTATCCATCCATCCATCCATTTATCCATCCATCCATCCATTTATCCATCCATCCATCCATCCATCCATTTATCCATCTATCCATCTATAAGTGCCTTTTCATTGACACGATGTGTATATTATGTATATGTAACAGGTAGAACCTTTTTAGAACAGGTAGAGCCCCAGTGCCTTATCTGTTAGGCCACTGGCCTCCTAATCCAGGAATTGTGTGTTTGAGGCCCATTTGGGGTGTTTTGGAAGCATATACTTGCCTGTTCTACTGTTTGAGTGATCATAACTGTTAGGGACAGTGGTAGCTTAGTGGCAGAGCTTTGGGCTAGCGACCGAAAAGTTCGATCCACTGTTGGGCCCTCAAGCAACGCCCTTAACCCTCTCTGCTCCAGGGGTGCCGTACAATGCCTGATCCTGTGCTTTGAAATATAAAATGAAGGCATTCTTCTTCTTCTTTTTACTAAGTCGTTACCATTTTAAGAGATTCATATCCTTTCCATAGTAGCTTTTGATGTGACATGTGTGACCGAGTTACTCTCTCACAGCACTTATTATTAATGTCATAAAATATCGACGTAGTGTTGATGTCTGCCATTTGATCTCGTTCACCAGAAGCTTAGTTTGGGATGCAACAAACGTTTTTTTTTAATTTTTTGGATTTTACCTGTTATACTAATTGTCCTGATTCTATGGGAGATTATTTAATTGGGCTGTTTAGCAACTTGTTATTTTAACCATTGTGTAGTGTTGCATTGCAGCTAATTCACTGTTGTGGGCTTGTTACATCATTTAGTTATCAACAAAGTAACACAGTTTATATTAGTAAAGAGTTTTAACCCTAATCTGTAATTCAGGAACCAGTGTGTGATTTAAGTGTTCCCTAAACTTTTTAGAGCAGTGTATATGTTGGTATGTATGTAAAACTGTTATCTACAGCAATGTTCATACCACTGATACCCCATTACAGGAACCAGAATAAACACAAATATGTAATGACTGATGGAAACTTGCTTATAATATGCATGTCTCATGTTCTTTGTGAATGCCAGGTTAATCTTACAAAGACTTTACCAAATAAATTCAAAGCAGTTACATGAAACCTTTCTGTGCTTTTTTGATCAGGTCTGTATGTTCCTGAATATGAGAATAATCTGAAGAATTCCTGGGTGTGGAAGGAACTGTATGCCGTGAGGAACATTCGTCCATCGTTCCACAACTATTTTGGTCTGTACGGGGGGATGTTCTACACTGGAGTCTTCTACTGGATACTGAGAGGAAAAGAGCCATGGACACTTAAACACTGTGGTGAGGGAACTTAATGAAATTCTGTTTTATTTCTTTTTCATAATCACACTGACTTTGATTTAGTAACATTCAGTGCTTACTGACTACTATTCTTAGCTAACCATAACACAAAGACATGCCTAGTGTTTTTTTTCTGTTGACAGAATATATCGCTGATTTCTGATGCCCTATCACTGAATGGGCCACATTCAGTAATTGTATACCTTATTGGTAGAAGTATCTGATGTTAAAATGTCCAGTACATTTAGCAACAAGGCAATTGTATCTAATAAGTGGGTCACTAATTCTATTATTACCGCCTTTACATTACTGATTAAAAAGGCTTTTTCGTTACAGGTCTGGATTCTGCCCAGCTAAAGCCAGCCAAGGATTGCACGCCCATCGAGTACCCAAAGCCTGATGGAAAAATAAGCTTTGACCTGCTGTCATCAGTGGCGCTAAGTGGGACCAATCACGAACATGATCAGCCTCCTCACCTCACACTGAAGGACGACAGTGTTCCTGTAGCACAGAATCTTGCCATGTATGATGGTCCTGAACAGAGGTTCTGTCCTGCAGGTATCTATCTACATTATCACTTTACTGTCCTTGTAGTAAACTTCGATTTTTAAAAATTACAGATTTCACGAATTTTTAAACACAAGTGCCACATTTCACCTGTCATTAAATAACACTAAACTAAATGATTGAAATTAAATGATTGAATCAATGGAAGCTACAATACACAGCACAGCCTACCTTAACTGATACATAAATACTCGTCTGGGTTTTGACACCCCCACCCCCGCGTCAACCGTATTGATAGGGAGTTTTCCAAACTCAGTTTTTTTTAACTGATTGCTAATGTAACCAAGTGTCTTTAGAGTTTGCTAAGTTTATAAAAAAAGAAATACACTGTACATAAACAAACTATCGGGAGCAAAATACTTTACTGGCTTGTTCTTTTTAGCACAGACTTAGCACAGAGAGATGATTACATGTGTAGAGAAGCACACTTTTTAATTGACTATAAAATCTCCAAAAGGGACAAAATGCACATCAACACATACATCAAACATTGTCAGCACACTAAACCACAGAAAAGTCTGTTACACTAACTTAATTATGATGCTGTATGATTGCTAGGACCGCCTCATATTGCTCCTCATATTTCATACGCTACGTGAATGAAAAATGTTAAATCACTTAACACAAACCTTAAGTTTTGAATCTACCATTTAGAATGATCAGTGTATTTAAAGAATGGCTTAAATATTACTACTTTTATAAATCTGTGTAGCTTGAGTGACAGAGGTCTGGATGTCCAGGGTTTAAATCTCACCGGAGCCAGTCGGGGTGTCAGCCTAGCTTGGGGAAGCACTTGTCACTGCGCTCTCAAGCCAGCGTAGAAACTGTGCTAAGTCTGATATGTGGACCAGATCCGCTGATTCTGACCATTTGGTTTTCTCTCTCGTAGGTGTGTATGAGTATGTTCCACTGGAGTCAGGGGACGGCATGAGGCTACAGATCAATGCCCAGAACTGTGTGCACTGTAAGACATGTGACATTAAAGATCCCAGCCAGAACATCAACTGGGTGGTACCTGAAGGAAGTGGGGGTCCTGCCTATAACGGCATGTGATCATATCATGACGTTTGTTTTGTCCTACCTTATTTTGCAGTTTTTTCAGGAACGCTTAATTACACACTCATAAAACATTAGTGCTGGGAACACCAACAGGTAGGAAGCTTCCAGAAGGAGGTCTGTATTAATGTTCTGACAGAAAATAATATTTCCATATCTGCCGGTGTGTGTTCATTTGTGAAACGATGCCTTGTGTGACTTAAATGATATTGTGAATGTACACAATATGGTTAAAAAAAAAAAAAAAAAAAAAAAAATACTGGGACACCTGACAACAATTTTGTTTGACATCCCATTCCAAAACCATGGGCATTTATATTAAATTGTTTCCCTGGTCCCCTTTCCTTTGTAGCTTTAATATCTTCCACTCTTCTGGGAAGTCTTTGTACAAGACTAGAGTTTGTCTGTTGTAATTTGTGCCCATTCAGAGTCACTGAGGTCAGGCACTGTTGTTGGAAGGCTTGACTTACAATCCAAATTTAATTCATCCCAAAAGTGTTAAGTTTGGTTGAGATCAGGGCTCTGAAAATGAAACTGGGGCTCCTTTGCACACAACTAGTCAAACTACACTGATCAGCCATAACATTAAAACCACCTACTTGTTTCTACACTCACTGTCCATTTTATCAGCTCCACTTACCATATAGAAGCACTTTGTAGTTCCATACATACCTTTTTACCTTTCACCCTGTTCTTCAATGGTCCAGACCCCCACAGGACCACCACAGAGCAGGTATTATTTAGGTGGTGGATCATTCTCAGCACTGCAGTGACAATGACACGGTGGTGGTGTGTTAGTGTGTGTTGTGCTGGTATGAGTGGATCAGACACAGCAGCGCTGCTGGAGTTTTAAAATGCCGTGTCCACTCACTGTCCACTCTATTAGACACTCCTACCTAGTTGGTCCACCTTGTAGATGTAAAGTCAGAGACGATCGCTCATCTATTGCTGCTGTTTGAGTTGGTCAACTTCTAGACCTTCATCAGTGGTCACAGGACGCTGCCCACGGGGCGCTGTTGGCTGGATATTTTTGGTTGGTGGACTATTCTCAGTCCAGCAGTGACAGTGAGGTGTTTAAAAACTTCAACAGCGCTGTTGTGTCTTATCCACTCATACCAGCACAACACACACTAACACACCACCACCACATTAATGTCACTGCAGTGATGAGAATGATCCACCACCTAAATAATACCTTCTCTGTAGTGGTCCTGGGAGAGTCCTGACCATTGAAGAACAGCATGAAAGGGGGCTAACACAGCATGCAGAGAAACAGATGGACTACAGTCAGTAATTGTAGAACTACAAAGTGCCTCTATATGGTAAGTGGAGCTGATAAAATGGACAGTGCATGTAGAAACAAGGAGGTGGCTTTAATGTTATGGCTGATCAGTGTAAGTCTTTACAGAGCATGCTTTGTGCTCAGTGCTTGCTACAATGTTAAATGCATATCATTAACCTTACATAATTTGTATACACCTCTTACCAATGGATGTGGTAGAAATAGCTAAATCATTAGGAGGGGTGTCCACTTGTATTCGGCCATATGGTGTATGCTCAGTTTAATGAGGAAAAAGAATACGGAATGTAACTCAGTAGGACCTTCATATCAAAAGTAATCAAGGGAAACATGATATACAAAAACTGATATACATAAATGTTAACATCAGGATCTTTTCGTATTACGGTTTGTACTGTAAAGTGCTGGTAGAATAAATTAAATTAATTTTACCAAATAAAACCTGGGTTCGTTTCAGATTTGGTTGGACTTTATTACATTACGCTGATACAGACATGTTGGAAACTTTGCTTGTACAGTATTAAATCAATAACAGTGAACTTAAATAAATACAAGGCAAAAAACCGAGCTAGGTCAGTATTGTTGTTGCTTGAACTATTACAGTAGTCTGGACATAACCAAGGATCAACCAATGTCCTTTAAAACATACTAATATGTTTGTTCTTTAACATTAATAAGCCACAACATATTCAAGTACTGTATGTAATCCATGATGGATCCTCTTCTCTTGTTTAAACTTCTTATCTGTCAGGTTTGAGAATCCCTGGCTGTGACTTCACCAGAGGATTTTAGAGCAGATGACGGTTCACTTGTGTAGGTCTGCATACAACGACGTTACTCCTGAGCGTCTATGCGAACATCTTGTAGTAAATCTTTTCTTTTTCCTTCTCCTCCTTTACTTTTTGCTTGACCTTCAGCATCTCGTTTGCAATAGCTGTAATGAGAGATTTTTCAGGCAGCATTAATTTGTGCAATAATGGGATGGTCAAAGGGATCTAAATATCTTGGGGCATTTTCACGCTTATGGTTCATTTGCTCTGGCCCCAATCAGTTGAGACCGTGTTTTTTTAGACTGCAGTTTACCTGGACTTTTAAAACATTATTACACTACAAAGGCCAAATTCATTAACATGGTAATATGGAGTTAAGGGCTTAAATGTCACAGCTGAGCTGTTTTGTTTTTCATATTCGGCTATTCTGTATATGCCTGTTTATACTTAATTTATAAGAAATCAAATCTTTGTCATACTTGAAGGAGAGTGTCTTGGCTGTATTATATAGTGTCCACATTAAAAATGCAACCTCACTATAAGCTTAACATCAAAATTTCTTTTCGATGAAATACAATTTGATCAGCTGATTCTAAAGCTCAAGTTTCCACTCTTTCCAAGATAGAAGAACCAGAGGGTTATTGTTTTATGACATATGGAGGAACACACTGGACTAAGACTTTAACCTGGGTCTCGAGGTTGACCAACCAGACTTGAACCTGGGTCTCAGTGGTGCCCAACCTGACTTTAACCTGGGTCTCAGTGGTGCCCAACCAGACTCGAACCTGGGTCTCAGTGGTGCCCAACTAGACTTTAACCTGGGTCTCAGTGGTGCCCAACCTGACTTTAACCTGGGTCTCAGTGGTGCCCAACCTGACTTTAACCTGGGTCTCAGTGGTGCCCAACCAGACTCGAACCTGGGTCTCAGTGGTGCCCAACCAGACTTTAACCTGGGTCTCTGTGGTGCCCAACCAGACTCGAACCTGGGTCTCAGTGGTGCCCAACCAGACTTTAACCTGGGTCTCTGTGGTGAGCAACCAGACTTTAACCTGGGTCTCTGTGGTGAGCAACCAGACTTTAACCTGGGTCTCGGTGGTGTCCAACCAGACTTTAACCTAGGTCTCAGTGGTGCCCAACTAGACTCGAACCTGGGTCTCAGTGGTGCCCAACCAGACTTTAACCTGGGTCTCAGTGGTGCCCAACCTGACTTTAACCTGGGTCTCAGTGGTGCCCAACCAGACTCGAACCTGGGTCTCAGTGGTGCCCAACCAGACTTTAACCTGGGTCTCAGTGGTGCCCAACCTGACTTTAACCTGGGTCTCGGTGGTGCTCAACCAGACTTTAACCTGGGTCTCGGTGGTGCTCAACCAGACTTTAACCTGGGTCTCGGTGGTGCTCAACCAGACTTTAATCTGAGTCTCGGTGGTGCTCAACCAGACTTTAATCTGGGTCTCGGTGGTGTCCAACCAGACTTTAACCTTGGTCTTGGTGGTGCTCAGTGGTGCCCAACCTGACTTTAACCTGGGTCTCGGTGGTGCTCAACCAGACTTTAACCTGGGTCTCGGTGGTGCTCAACCAGACTTTAACCTGGGTCTCAGTGGTGCTCAACCAGACTTTAACCTGGGTCTTGGTGGTGTCCAACCAGACTCGAACCTGGGTCTCCATGGAGCCCAACCAGAATTTAAAATGGGTCTTGGTAGTGCCCAAGCAAACTTGAACCTGGGTCTCGGCAGTGAGAATAACACACTGCTACGCCACCAGCGCACCTTGCATGTTTTGTGTAAACTCTGGCAGAACTGTTGATCTTTAGGATTTCATGCACAACATTTAGTAATCGCAAACCTGACCGCCAACAATGATGCCACCACTCACTCAGATCGTGTTTCTCTAATCTAATGTTTGATGTAAACATTATCTGAAGCTCTTTACCCTTGAGTGAATACTTCAATGCAGCTGTCTAATACACTAGCACACTTTTTGACACCCAGCCAGCCAATAGCATAGTCAAGATTCCAATCAGGAGTGGAGCTATCAGCTGCCCGGGTGTCTACACAGCTATGTTTGGGTTTGATTGGTGCCCTGTCCGGGGTATTCCTGCATTGCTGATGAAAACTTGATATGACACACACAGAAGAACTCAAACTATTGAGCAAGAAATTAACAGAATATAGAGGGAACAGTGGGGATGAGACTCTGCTACAGAGCAAAATCTGTTTCCATTGACTCTGTAAATAACAGTCTGGTATGATTAGATTGAAGCTTACCTTTGTCTTCAGGTGCGCTCTCCTGTGCTTTCTTCAGATCGCTCTGAAATGTAAACATTAAAAAAAGATTAACATTCTGCCAAATAGAAGAACATCAGACTCCAGTCCTCTTATATCACAGCCCTACAGAGATTCGTATCCCCGCTTATAAACTGCAAGCTCTGGCAGAACAAGCCTTTTCTAGACAGCTAATAAATCAAATCAGGTGTGCTAAATTAGGTTTAAAAACGTCTTTAGGTCGAGTCTTGACACCAAGAGCCTGAAATGTAATTTTTTACAACCATAGCAAAACAATCCCAAAGCAATTTCAGTTCTCTCACGTAAAAAATCCACTTTTCTTATGGCAACACAAACATTGCTTTAGACACCAATTTGAACAGAAAAATGGAGTCTCCCCCAAACATATATACCTTCTGGAAAAGCTTTTTCACAAGAGCTTGGAGTGTGTTGGTCTTGATGTTGAACAAGAAGGCCTAGTTTGCTATCGACATTCCAATAGACTATATGCACACTCTCTTCCAAACGGCAAGTCAGCCAGTTATTTCACTTCTGGAGTTCGTTTTTAACAGAGTAGCCCAGTGCCCAGGCCTATGATCAACAACGTTAGTTGCGTTATTCAAGCATCATGCCAGACGTCAGCAACCAAGAAAAAAAGGGCTTCCAATTCTACTTTTCAAGCTACATCCACAATTATGAAGGTAAGATAAAAAATATTCATATTTTCCTGTTCTTTCACTCAATGCTTTATACTGATTAGAGTTGAAACACAGGGCGCAAGTCTAAAATAACATCCTTGGCAGGACACCAATTTACCACTGGGCATTGCACTCACACATTTACCCAATGGCACCTAGGAGCAAGGATCAAACCCTGACCCTAGGACCCATGTTATCTTGGTCATGTGTGGCACATAAAAAAGGCTTAAGCTTTTTTTTTAGTAGTATTTTTGCCATTTTACTCTATAATGCATATTTTCTCAGGGTAAGTCTCACTACACCAGCTCACTGATGCCTTCCCAGAAGAGTGGAGGTTATTACAGCTGTTAAGAAGGTATCCACAAGGCATAAGAGGTCAGTGAATGGTTTTATGAGATGAAAATAACATCAATCATATGCTATGATCTTTACCAGATAGCAACACAATTATACACCTTTGGGAAATTTACTGTACACCCACTTTAGCATTGTGCTGTTTTAGATTGAATTTAATATTTGATAAATTGGCAGGAGTCGAAGGTAAATGGATTAAAATGTAGAAATGCATTCCATGTTTGTTTGTTCATGTGGGGATTTACCTTAGCTAGTTAGCGGTTACACAGACAGGAAGGCAGACTGCCAATGAACGTCAAGTCAAGTCAAAATTTATTTATATAGCGCTTTTTACAATGGACATTGTCTCAAAGCAACTTTACAGAATCCAGGACCAACAGACCAAAAACCCCTATTGAGCAAGCCGAGGGCAACAGTGGCAAGGAAAAACTCCCTTAAAATTACAGGAAGAAACCTTGAGAGGAAACAGACTCAGCATGGACCCCCCATCCTTCTTGGGTGGACTGGAGGATACTTTAAATAAATAGGATTTACACATCATACAAACATAAAATTAAACTGAACTGAATGTTATAACTAGCAAAAAAATAACTGAAGTTCTTCATTATTTAGTCCAGTCTGTAATAAAGCCCATTGTAAGTTCTGGAAATTTTTGGAGCAAACACGCCAGGTTTCCATCACATCTAGTAGAAGCAGCATTGTTGGCATGCTGCTTGGTATATAATGTCCATGGTATAATAATTGTAACCATAGAATCTGATTTGGCCCTCAAGTATCATCTCATCACTTCTTATACTTCCATGTGAACTGCTGGTTCGTGGGTTTTTAGACAGTGCAGCCCAACCCCCTTTATCATAATTTCTATTAAGGACATTACTAAAAAAAAAATTCATGTTGGATTTTCCATTGATTTGTCACTTGTCTGTATATGGCTGCAAGCAACACCCCTTATTCCTGGACAATATTTTATTGGAGCCCTGTAGTGTTAACGGTAAGGCATGCACAGAAAAGCTTATGTTAACCCTTTATTAAAAATGATTGAAATGTTGCACGCCTTACTATGACATTCTTGGTATTTACCAGACCATTAAACAGCAAGCAGTCTGTTTAGCTTGAGTAACCACAAATTGGAAGCAGATGGTGCATA
Source organism: Trichomycterus rosablanca (assembly GCF_030014385.1). Taxonomy (NCBI): domain Eukaryota; kingdom Metazoa; phylum Chordata; class Actinopteri; order Siluriformes; family Trichomycteridae; genus Trichomycterus; species Trichomycterus rosablanca. Next base: position 23,133,516 of record NC_085995.1, read on the forward strand.
TTTCCACTGGCTGTTCAATATCTGAAATGTACATTTTTAATGACTGTATCAAAACAGTCTCTGAGCAAATTTCAGTAAGTGCAATTCTAATTTTGCTGTGTTGTGTGTGTTAGTCAGGCAGTAACACTTGAGTACTGACTATTTTATGAACAGCATGGCTTTATGTATGTGTTTTTAAAAGAACTTATATACAGTGTATCACAAAAGTGAGTACACCCCTCACATTTCTGCAGATATTTAAGTATATCTTTTCATGGGACAACACTGACAAAATGACACTTTGACACAATGAAAAGTAGTCTGTGTGCAGCTTATATAACAGTGTAAATTTATTCTTCCCTCAAAATAACTCAATATACAGCCATTAATGTCTAAACCACCGACAACAAAAGTGAGTACACCCCTAAGAGACTACACAAATTGAGCACTGCTTGTCATTTTCCCTCCAAAATGTCATGTGATTTGTTAGTGTTACTAGGTCTCAGGTGTGCATAGGGAGCAGGTGTGTTCAATTTAGTAGTACAGCTCTCACACTCTCTCATACTGGACACTGAAAGTTCCAACATGGCACCTCATGGCAAAGAACTCTCTGAGGATCTTAAAAGACGAATTGTTGCGCTACATGAAGATGGCCAAGGCTACAAGAAGATTGCCAACACCCTGAAACTGAGCTGCAGCACAGTGGCCAAGATCATCCAGCGTTTTAAAAAAGCAGGGTCCACTCAGAACAGACCTCGCGTTGGTCGTCCAAAGAAGCTGAGTGCACGTGCTCAGCGTCACATCCAACTGCTGTCTTTGAAAGATAGGCGCAGGAGTGCTGTCAGCATTGCTGCAGAGATTGAAAAGGTGGGGGGTCAGCCTGTCAGTGCTCAGACCATACGCCGCACACTACATCAAATTGGTCTGCATGGCTGTCACCCCAGAAGGAAGCCTCTTCTGAAGTCTCTACACAAGAAAGCCCGCAAACAGTTTGCTGAAGACATGTCAACAAAGGACATGGATTACTGGAACCATGTCCTATGGTCTGATGAGACCAAGATTAATTTGTTTGGTTCAGATGGTCTCAAGCATGTGTGGCGGCAATCAGGTGAGGAGTACAAAGATAAGTGTGTCATGCCTACAGTCAAGCATGGTGGTGGGAATGCCATGGTCTGGGGCTGCATGAGTGCAGCAGGTGTTGGGGAGTTACATTTCATTGAGGGACACATGAACTCCAATATGTACTGTGAAATACTGAAGCAGAGCATGATCCCCTCCCTCCGGAAACTGGGTCGCAGGGCAGTGTTCCAGCATGATAATGACCCCAAACACACCTCTAAGATGACCACTGCTTTATTGAAGAGGCTGAGGGTAAAGGTGATGGACTGGCCAAGCATGTCTCCAGACCTAAACCCAATAGAACATCTTTGGGGCATCCTCAAGCGGAAGGTGGAGGAGCGCAAAGTCTCGAATATCCGCCAGCTCCGTGATGTCGTCATGGAGGAGTGGAAAAGCATTCCAGTGGCAACCTGTGAAGCTCTGGTAAACTCCATTCCCAGGAGAGTTAAGGCAGTTCTGGGAAATAATGGTGGCCACACAAAATATTGACACTTCAGGAACTTTCAATAAGGGGTGTACTCACTTTTGTTGCCGGTGGTTTAGACATTAATGGCTGTATATTGAGTTATTTTGAGGGAAGAATAAATTTACACTGTTATATAAGCTGCACACAGACTACTTTTCATTGTGTCAAAGTGTCATTTTGTCAGTGTTGTTTCATGAAAAGATATACTTAAATATCTGTAGAAATGTGAGGGGTGTACTCACTTTTGTGATACACTGTATATAGATGTGTGTGTGTGCGTGCGTGTGTGTGTGTGTGTGTGTGTACCATGGCATTATTGAACTCCTTGAGGCCTTGCCAGGCTTGAGCTCTTCTGAACAAAGCTTTAGCATGTGTCTGATCCAGCTCCAGAGCCTGCAGAAAGACCAGACAACACACACGGATCACGTCATTATCCTACGTTCACAGCTGAGTTTGCTCTCTTTCAAACAGAAATGGAAATAAGCAGTGGTAGCTCAGTGGTAAGGGTACTGGACTAGTCATTAGATGGTCACTGGTTTGAGCCCCACCACTGCTAACATGCCATTGTTCTACCCCTGAGCAAGGTCCTTAACCCTCAATTGCTTAAATTGTATTAGGTCACAACAATAAGTTTTGTTAGTTTACTTAAATACAGTAAAGGTGGCCAGGCGTTCAGGTGGCGCAGCAGTAAAACGTGCTAGCACACCAGAGCTGGCATCTTGAACTCGTCATTTCGATCACAGCTCTGCTACCAGCAGGCTGGGCGCCTAAGTAAACAATAATTGACTTGTTCCCACGAAGGGTGCCGGAGATGATTTCCCATAACTGATGCAATTACGACCTCTGCTGGTTGATTGATGGTGCATGCACAGACAGAGATCACTGAATATCCATTACCCCACACTTTTAAATAACATTTTATTATTAACCTCACTTTGAACTAGGCGCACAGTCATGCTGGAACAGATAAAAAAAGCCTTCTTAGACTGTTGCCTCAAAGTTAAAAGCATGTTTTATTTAATATGAAAGCATATTTTATGAAAGCAATAATAGCTGCAGGTTCACCACAGTAACATCACTAATGTTCTACCCATAGTGCCACAAGGAGAACTCCAGAAAATTTCAAGTAGAATTATGCTGGATTTAGTGCCCATAACTGCAGAAAATTGATCTCCATGCCAATGTTTCTCTGTGTGCTGCTGCGTTTCCTAGTAGACCTTGCTTCACCACTGAACCAAGATTATGCGGATGGCTGGGCACATGTGCATCATTTAACTGCAGAAGACATGGCACCATTGTATGCAACAGACAGAAGGTACCAGATACCCCAGGACTTCTCCAGTCTTGTTCTGCCTAGTCAGAGCTGTTTTGGGAGCATGTTACGCAGGTATTCCTAATGTTTTGGCACATGGGTATTAATATTTTGTGTGTTTTAAGTAATACTAACACACTTCCGTTTCTTAAAAAAAAAAAAAAAAAAAAAAAAAAAAATTTCATTGGAGCAGATTTGTGTTCTTGAACTGTTGTCTACTTAAACTAGAGAAATGAAATGTTCACTATGGAAGCACTTCTGTAAGTCGCTCTGGATAAGAGCGTCTGCTAAATGCTGAAAATGTAAGTAATACATAACAAACTCAGCATTTAAAACAGTATTTCATATAAATGTATAACATTAAGGGTAAGCATCCACCCACCATAAACCCAGTAAAAAAGCTTAATGCACCAAAGTTGCTTAGTTGTGATCACTGTTAGGATGAGACATTTTTTGATAGTCATCACCACTGTATAGCCAAAAGTATGCTGTTTAAGCCACATCCCTTGCAAACAGATGCATAAAATCAAGTCTATCCAATTAAAAATTAATGTATTAAATATACAGACAATAGACCTTTTTTTTTTTTTTACTTTCCCCAAATTAGCTTGAAGAGGGCCCATGCCTGTTACAGCACAAACACACTGCAACAAGTCTGGAATAAAGAGGTAACTGATTGCATATTAATGCTTATGGAATTCCCAACAACCTCATGTTAAGCTGTCCATATAATTTTGGCTACACTGTGTACATCAGCACTTTTAATTCTTATTTTCATTAGATTTTTTCTGTCACCTTTTACTTCTCTCTGTTTACTACCTGCCTCTGTGTTTGACAGCTGAGAACAATAAAACAATGATGTTCAACAATGATGTTCAATAATGAAAGCTTGAGCCTTCCCATTTTTATTAAAGGCATCTCTCAGGCGCACTGCTGTGGAATGATACCACCAATTTGTGCAGTGATGTGGCCTTTTTATACAGTCTGGTTGGAAGTGATCTGGTGTGTTTTATAAGCCCACATACCTCATCACAACTCTCAACTGCCTCCTGCCACTGCTGCAGTTTGAGTTTACAGGCTGCTGTGTTGAGGATGCAGCTTAGAGCGACAGGTTCCAGCTTCTTCTGTGTACTTTCATCATCCAGAATATTACCACACCTTTCTAAATACCTACAAATAAGAGCCAATCACAGTTCAGAAACTTAAGCACCTATTTACTAATATTCTGAGTAAAGGTTCATTAGTATGGAAAAAGGTGGAATTTTAACATGCAGTAAAATTACTTAAGGAAGGTGAAGAAGTTTCTATCAAATACTATTGTGTGTATATTTGAAGTACAGTGGATTCAAAAAGTATTCAGACCCCTTGACATTCTGCACACTTGACTGTGTTGTGAATTTGAATGGAAATAATATTCACAATATTTGGCATATTTACCCAACAATCACCCAATAATCAGGTAACATCCAAAAGTTTACCTTCTTCAGATCATTAGTGAACATGTGAACACGCTCATTGATTTTGTCCTTTCAACACTACAAATACCCCAATCATACAGCAAAAATAGCGCTGGACTGACTTTTTAAAAGTCTCTAAATGTGGTCCAGCCAAAGCGGAGATTAAAACCCCACGAAACATCTGTGGAGAGACCTGAAGATGGCAGTTTAGAGACTCTTGCCATCCAATCTGGATTAGCCATGACGGATGGAATGAGATGAAGCCAGGTATTGAATAAATGGCCTAAATACTGAATAAGAAAAACATATTTTACTTGTCATTCTTATATTACTTATGGCATGATCTGTGTTATGTGTAAGTCATTTTTTCCTTTTTTCTATTTGTCCATTTATATTTTTGTTTTCATTTTTGTTCCTGCCAGAAAGTTTAGGATTGCTCTTGTGTTTCCTTGGTTGAAGTATTCTTCAACAGTTCCAGGTATGTGTAGCTATTGTCTCTCTTTGGTGTATTTGGGGCATTCGTTCAGAATATGCTTTATTGTGAGCCATGTTTGGCATCTTTTACATGTTGGGGGCTAAAGTGAAACAAGAAAGTGTGCAAAAGTTCAAGGGGTTTGAATACTTTTTGAATACTGCACTGGAATTATAGTGATTAACAAAAACAAACTGGTTGAATGCTGGTTTCTCCTCACTGTAAAGTCATGGTGAATGATTGAGTGAGGTGTTCACCTTAGTGCTTTGGAGTATTTCTTCATGGCAGCCTGCCAGTTCTGAGACTTGAAGAAGTTATTCCCGATGTTTTTGATGTCCTCAGCGACAGACAGGATTTTATCAGCCTATAAGATAAAGTTCAGCAACAACAACGTCAAAAAATCGTAATTCTTACACCAGAACTCCTCGGGTTCAAAACTCGGCATAGCCACCAGTTGGCTGGGCGCCATCTAGTGTGCATAATTGGCAGTGCCTGCAGCACATACCAATTGGCCACCGTATCTGCAGGGTGGGGGCCAGACTATGTGTGGGTGGGTGTGTGTGTGTGCTCTTCATACGCTGTGTAAGGACCCTGATTGGCAGAAGAGACGCCTGTGCAGAATGCATGGGCGAGAGGAAGGAGGGCTGTGCGCGTGTCGGAAGAGGCGTGTACAGCGACGTGCTCTCCTCGGATGCAATCTGGTATCTCTCAGCAGCGGAAGACAAATTGAGTGAGATAAATCGGGAGGAAAATGCATTAAAAAAGGAAACTATCATATCGTAGTGATGGGGGATGGTGGGAGTTTTACCATTTAAACTGTGCCAGTTCAATCCTTTTGACATTTTAGTAGTCTGAACTAGAAACGTCTCGTAATTAGCATATTTAATATGCAGCATGAATCTCAACATTTTAATCGTCCTGTGCCTAAACACCTAAGTGAACTCATCAGTTCTGTCTATACTGGTATCAAAAGAGAAATTAATAAACACTCACATCAATAAAGTCTAGGTCAGAGTCCTCAGGGAAGTCAGGGTGGACGTCTCCAGAGCCATCGTTAGGAGCCACGCCCCATTCATCACCTGCTTTATGCTCTCCACACTCAGCAATGATACACGGCTTTATAGGGAGAAAGAAGAGAAGAGGAGTTGCAATTAAAAACTGTAAATGACAAGATTGGGCATCTTTATTTATCATACTACTTGAATCAGTATTCCTGTTCAGCGTCACTGGACAAATCAAAACACCTGGAGGGGGCGCTAACGGTCCAGAAAGTTTCTGCAAATAGTGTGGCATTAAATATATTAGTATGCAACGCTTTCAAAAGAGCACTAAAATGTGGCATTGCCTGGGTGCCTACATGGACAATGATTGGCTCGTACATCGGGTCGGGTGCCAGAGGGGATTCCTTATAACTGATGCATTTACGATCAATGGCATGTGACTCTTTGTGCACAAGACCGAGCCCCATATGAACTTGTCCAGCAAAAAATAAACAAGTGAGCTGTAAAATAGGAACCGGGTTTGCATTATAGATAGCAAGTTTCCTCATGCTTGGATGGATTCATAGCTCTCAATTCGCCCTTGGATTAACAAAACGACAACCACTACCAGAGCAATATTGTGTAAACATTTCAAACAAAACTGCATTTGAATTAACTGTCAATACTGTCAGTTGGGGTGCTCGGGTAGCTTATGTTTCATGTGAAAAGCTTAAACGCTGTAGTAAGCGGCAACATGCACCTAGTGCAAGTGCAAATCGATTATTATGTGAAAGCCGCCTAAGCTCCATCACTATACTGCCTTTAACTATTTGTAATTGTCTAAACTGAATGTGGCACACCTTGCCGCTCAGGTGGCATAGCGGTAAAAAGACACGCTGCAACCAGAGCTGGATTCTGAGTACCTCGTATCGAATCCAGCTCTGCCTCCCCGGTTCGAGGCTGAGTGGCTGTATGAGCAACGATTGGCCGGTTGCTCAGTTGGGGGGTGGGACAAAGAACCGGATCTGGGTCTCACTCTGTCAGAATGCGATTACGACCTCTGCCGGCTGATTAGAGGCACCTGCACAGAGATGAGGAAGAGTGCCCTTAGGGTGTGTCTCTCCGCATGCAACGTTAGGTGGCGCCACACTCATCGATGTGTGGGTGGCAAAAATGCATCCAGCTGCTGCCCATGTTTCAGAGGGGATATGGGTGAGCTTCGATCTCCTTGGTCAGGGCAGGGTTCGGCATAGACAGAGAGGAAGCACGATGAAAATTGAACAATTGGATGCGCTAAAGGGGGAGAAAAAGGGAAAAAAAAAAAAATGTGGCTCACCTTGACTGGATTGTCATCTTTGGTGTCGATGCTCTCCAGCATCTTGACCACACCCATGCCCTTTATTACTTGCCCAAACACCACATGCTTGCTGTCCAAGTGAGATGTGGGCACAGTGGTGATAAAGAACTGCGAGCCATTGGTGTTGGGTCCAGCATTGGCCATGCTCAGCAGGCCTTCTTTGTCATGCTAGAAGAAGAAGTACTGACTGTTAAAATTCAACGCTTTTTAGCATTATATTTATAAAACAAGAATCTTCAATGAGTTTGGGGTAAATAAATCCATTATTTGCAAAGAAACTACAAAGAGAAGTCTGCACAGAATGTTTCAGAACCAGGAAAACAATTTGCATCTTGCCATGGCTTTAAAAAGTGTAGTTTTTAATTGGCTGGAAGTTATTTGTTTGTTTGTGATGCCTCTCTGCATAGATTCAAAGCTAATGATCAGAATCCCATTATTACTGGCACGAAGAACTGAAACAATGTTACAATTACTGGCACTGCATTATATAACTACATTATGTAAAGCATGTCTTTAATCATATAAATGTGCTCTAAAAAATACTTTATTGCCTACCATTTTGAACTTTTGTTCAAAATAATGAAAAGACTAAAAAAGTACTAAAAGAAAGACTGTAACCAATTGTGGCATACAGATTTGTCTTTTTTCAAGCATCATACTGCTAATAAAGGGAAACTTTTAGTTTCTATTTTGAATGAAAGATTAAAAGAATATGCAATTCATTTACAGCTCGTTTTGTTCATGTTTATGTTGACTAGGTGCCAGTATTAGTGAACGGGACTGCATATTGTGCAATCCATCTATTTATCTATGTGGTTACACAGTTGCTCAAGCTGTGAGGACTGTAATAGTTACTAAGCAGTTGCAAACCAGTAAAGTTATGGTCTGATAAAATAAAAACAGCAGGGTGTAATTTCTAAATGACCTAATCTGTAATAGATGAACAATAATTACTTTTGCTCAATATAAGCAAACGATGTTATATATCAGTGGTCCCCAACCAAAGGGCCATGGACCGGTCATTTATTACCGGGCCGCACAGAAACAATAAATAATTTATCTTTTTTCTGTTTTATTGACGGTCTGTGAAATTATATCTTATATGAAACCGGTCCGTGGTGCAAAAAGGCTGGGGACCGCTGTTATATATACACTATATTGCCAAAAGTATTCGCTCGTCTGCCTTCACGCGCATATGAACTTGAGTGACATCCCATTCCTAATCCATAGGGTTTAATATGATGTCGGCCCACCCTTTGCAGCTATAACAGCTTCAACTCTTCTGGGAAGGCTTTCCACAAGGTTTAGGAGTGTGTTTATGGGAATTTTTGACCATTCTTCCAGAAGTGCATTTGTGAGGTCAGACACTGATGTTGGACGAGAAGGTCTGGCTCACAGTCTCTGCTCTAATTCATCCCAAAGGTGTTCTATCGGGTTGAGGTCAGGACTCTGTGCAGGCCAGTCAAGTTCTTCCACACCAAACTCACTCATCAGAAGCGTGAATACTTTTGGCAATATAGTGTAGTTTGTCACCCGCTCACCACCTTAGCACTCTGTGCAGAGTAGTTAGTGAAGTTTTGTTTAATCCTGTTCAGAACAATTATCTGGCAGTGATGTAAACAAGGTGGCTTGGTGATTTGACTCAGACACAATCCTTCCACTATATTTACCTTATAGTGGAAGTTTTCATCCTCAAATTTGTCTCCGTATATGCTCTCTCCTCCAGTGCCATTCTGATTGGAGAAGTCACCTCCCTGGACCATGAAATTCTTAATGACTGCAAAAAGAGTGTTAATAATAAGACAAGCTATAGATTTGCAATTAAGTCAATTTGTAAAATGCAATAAAAACAAGAATCTGTGATTTGTTCATTTGCTTTAATCTTTAACTGACAAGTACAAAGAAAAGATTGGTTTACACTCACTAATTTAATTGTATTTTGTAATGTAATCAAACCTGCAATTCACTCAAATACTGTGTTCATCACTTTCTTTTAGGCTTTTTAATAATTTGGGTACTAATTGTTGCAGTTTTGCAAGCGGATTGTGCCCATTCTTGCTTGATAAACTGATGTCAGATTTTTCTCATCATGATGTGCCATACACTCAGCAAAAGATAGATCTGGACAACAGGCAGGCCAGTCAAGCACACGTACACTGAGCCTTTAAAGCCGATTGTAGAACATGCAAAATGAGGGCTGGAATTTCTGGGACTATTCAAAGTACTTACTCCTGTGAAAAGGACATCCCTTGAAGTGGAGTGGTGTCCCAGTGCTTTGGCCGGTTTCCTTCTCGCCAGTACATAGAGCTCGGAAATTCTCAGCAGTCTTAGGGACAACATCAGCAAAGAGCTAAAACACAATGCGCCCCACTAAACAAACAAACAAAAAAAAAATTTGCGTTGTTAAGTAACATTTTATTACCTAAGAATAATAAACATTACAGATTTTTGAGTGCCATATTTAAAAATATATATATTTTAAATATTAATATCAATACTTAAACATTAACATGCATAAAATGATACTTTTTTAGTTAGCAAAACCAAACAGAAGCCAGAAACATGAAACTAGTTTGCTATTTAATTTCCATAGCATTCTTATGTGTCTTAAATTTAAAATAGAGTTTTACAGCACAACGTGGGACATACAAAAACACATTTAGCATTCATAAATAGCACAAAAATGTAAGCAAAGGGAGAAACAAAACGTCATATAACAATGATTTGGCACACACTTTGGCCAAAAGTATGTGTAATTCCTTTATTATTAAGATCAGGTGTTTATGCCACACTTATTGCTAACAGAGGTATAAAATCATACAAAATGATATGATTCCAACTTGTAACAAGTCATTTTTCCTGTTCCAGCATGATTGCATTGTTTCCATGGCAAAGTCAAGAGATGAAAAATTCATAGACCAGAGACTTGAAGAGTCCTGACCTTAACTTCAGTGAACACTTTTAGAATAAAGAGGGATTTTAGATGTCGCTCAGGCTTATTCTTATGGGTCTGATGGATTTAAATGTGTTTAAGATGCTAGTCTGGTGAATACATACACATACATGTACACATACATAGATGCATGGAAGGATGGATGGACAGACAGACAGATAGACGTTTTATTGATCCTGAAGGAAATTAAAGCACCAGTAGCATTGTACAACAATGAAGGTACACGCTATAAAAAACAGTACGAATTCGAAAAACAGAACAAAAACAACAACAAACATTGAAAGGTTCTGTTCTTTACATGTACTGGATAACTTTTGCAATATATTGGACAGTTGTAGCAAATCCAGCACCACAACAAAGACTAATGTAGGAGACCATGACAGCCACAACACGTTCATGAACCCTCATTCGGCGCTCAAATTCTATTTAAGTGGTGTCAAAATGCTATTTTAGTGTAAAGAGTAAAAAAAATAAGAATATATGTTTTTAAAGGTACACTGCAGCCTAGGCCTTAGTCCTCTCTGCATAATAAGCCTTTGGTGCAGTGGTATTCAAACTGTGGGGTAAACAAAAGAAAGAGGCAGAATTCATTGTTTGTTAAGTTACAAAACTGGTAGGTGCAGCTAACAGCAGTAAGCTTTGTCAAAAAAGTACAGACGTGTCAGGTAGTGTGACCATCTAACCATGTATTCAGAGAAAAAAAACTATTAGCAAGGATAACTTAGGATGAAAACATATGACATTACGAAATATTTCAATAATTTAAAAATCTGTATTTTAAAAGAGTGGGTAAGTATTGCAACACAAGTACAGATCTAAGTCTAGGATGTAAAAAAAGAACTATGTGCAAAGAAAGTTACAAAATAATTTTTATAATGTCTTATGCAGGGTGATGATTTAACCATGCTTTTAATTGTATGATTATTAATGATTAAATAATGATTATTTGTTATTTTCTGTGTTTGTGCGTGTGTGTGTGTGTGTGTGTGTGTGTGTGTGTCAAACAGCTGGTGAAGGGGGTGCGTTATAGTATCACAGCAGAGATTGGACGGACACAGTGTAAGAAATCTGAAGTGCTACAGGATTCAAATAATTGTGAATTCTTCCCGGACTCCAAAAAACAGAAGGTGAGCAATACAGGCCACGATGATATTCTAGTATTTTGTTATTATTTTTTTGTTTGTGAGGACCGGTACTAACGTTGGATAAAAGGCCTTGCTTGCAATCGACATTTCAGATAATCCATAATCCATAGGTGTCCATTAGGGTTAAGATCAGGGCTCCACACAGGCATCTGGAGTTTCTCCATGTTCTTATGGACCTTGATGGCCCTCCTCAAACTTGAAAGTATATAACTTATTATCTATAATTAATTTTACACACGTTAGCAATGGGAGTGGCTGAATCACCTAAACTTAATAATTAGGAGTGGTGTCCACACACTTTTTGCCAGATCAGACAGATCAGATTGTTATCTGCCCTAAGGAAACTCATGTTTTTACAAAAGAGTTACAGTTTGTTTTACTCCATGTGAAATTTAGGAAAAAGTGGGAAAGTATAAGAAATACAGTTTGCTTGTATTCAGAAATAACATGTGTCCTTTTTTTTCTTCCCATTAGACTCACAGACAATGCTTATGTAATGTCTAACCTGTAATTTTTCTCTCACTGCAAACATTATCTGCTGACCACATACACCACAAACAACCAGCTAACCACAAATAAATACAGTCCTTACTTGCCTACCTGTTATTTTATCTTTACACTGAGTTTATCTAGAAACCAGCAGAATCAGGTCATGTGGTCAGTGAGCCTGTGATGAATAATAATTTGTGCTGACTCACCAGTGTGTGGTGGATCATGTGCTTCACATGATTACAGCTGTTGAACTAATAATTATTAAATGTAGTAATCTGCTCTAGGTTTCTTCGTCATTTATGGTTACAGAACTGTTATTACAAAATTGATTTTACCTCTGCTTTAATTTCCTGTATGTCTCTCTTTCTTTTTCTGTCAGTCGGAGGTGTGTTTATTTGAAGTGTGGAACGTTCCCTGGCAGAACAAATCCACTTTACTCAAACAGAAATGCCAGCCTGCAGGTCAGTGCTTTCTCAGGACATACACAGGGTAAAACTGCAGAATGTCAGAAGTACACTATATGGACAAAAGTATTAGGACACCCCTCCTATTTTTTTTAATCATGTGTTACAGACTTAACAGTTGCTTACAGGTGTAATACATCCGTTATATAAAGAAAATTATATCCTTCCAACTTTGCAGCAACAGTTTGGGGAAGGCTGTTTCCTGTTCCAGCAAGCCCCTGAGCACAAAGCACAGTCTCCAGTGCACAGAGCCCTGATCTCAGCCCAACTGAACAGCTTTGGAATGAACTGAAACATCAGTTGAGGCTTTCTTGACCAACATCAGTGCTCAATCCCTTTTAACTGACATGATGTAAAGAAATTGTGAATTTTCATCACCAAATTGAATGATATTTAATGACCTATATCTGGAAATACATTAAAAAAAAAACCTTGTAGTAAGTGCTTGGATGGAGCAGCAGTAAAACACGTTACCCTACCAGTGCTGAGATCTTGAGCTCTTGAGTTTGAATATCAGCTCTGCTATCACCTGGCTGGGTATCCACACAGACTATGGCTGAACAAGGTTTCCTCCTAACTGCTGCAATTGCAGCCTTTGCTGTCTGACCAATAAAGCCTTTAAAATGAGACAGGGATAATGGAGATCAGAGCCTCATATGAATCCGCCTTGTGGAGGTAAACAGACGGGGTCGGTACTGCACATGTGTCGTAGGGGGTGGGTGATGGTTGCTACCCTCCTCAGTCAGAAGTTGAGCAGTAGAGGTGAAATACGATCGGGTAATTGGATACGACTAAGGAAGAAAGTTGAGTGAGAAATACAAAAACAGAAAATACACATAAACTTGAAATCAAATACATTGTTATAATTTGTGTTATTATTATTATTATCAAGTACCTTCAAGTTTATTTGGACTCTATACTGTAATAAGTAATTGAGTGTACATTACTGATATTCTCATTATTTTTCAGTTCCAGTTCAGGAGACCCAAAAGGTCGTGAGAGTACATCTTTCCCATGACAAGCCAAGCAAGGTAAAGAAGAGAAATGTGCATGTTATTATATTCATGTACAATAATAAATGCCAATACAGTTTATTAGCTTTACTTCATAAAACTACTACTTGTGCTATTTTCAGGAAAATGTTGGGCTTCTGATGCAGTTTAAAGAATTCATAATCAAGTACAATCGCACATACAGCTCTCAAGAAGGTAATTTTATATAAGTTGTATTATATTACTTGATGAATACAGGATGGGGTACTTTGCAGTGGGGAATCCATGGCACTAAATATTAAGGCTGTTGTGGGAGCAAAGAGGTCTACCCAGTGTTGATATGGTGTTCCTTCTGAAGTGACCAGTATTGTATTTTACACTTAATTTGAGTGATATATGTGAGGGTTGATATGTAAGCTTAACAAGTTTATTTTCCAAGTACATGTTTGCTATTTATTAAGTTCTTTAAATTGCAGGTTAATAAAAGGATAATAAAACAAATGTGAATGGCAGTGTACACATTGTTAAAAATAAGATTTTTGTTTGAGGTTTGAAAAACTTTTGATTCCCACAGAGGCTGAGAAACGCCTGGGAATTTTCCAGCAGAATCTGAAAACAGCACAGACCCTGCAGTCTCTGGATCAATGAACGGCTGAGTATGGTGTTACCAAGTTCAGCGACCTTACAGGTGTGTATATGATTTATAAAGTGGCTTATGAAAAGCTGTATTTGTTGATGAATTCCAACATTGTCTATACAATAATAATTAATACAATTAAATAATATTTTCTTTATTTTTTCTTTCTCACCCTGATTTAGAGGATGAGTTTAGAATGATGTACCTGAACCCCATGCTAAGCCAATGGAGCCTGCAAAAACAGATGAAGCCAGCAGCTCCAGCTAGTACAACAGCGCCGGCAAGCTGGGACTGGAGAGAGCATGGAGCTGTCAGCATTGTCAAGAACCAGGTCAGAAATTCAACCCAACTATTCAACGTTTGCTGTAAATGCAGCAGTCAAAAAAATAATGAAAAATGAAATGAAATGAAAAATTTGACAGGTGATGCAGTTTATGTAGGTGTTTACTGATTCGATACTGAATGGTACGATTGCTGATAGTAATATAAAATATTGAATACAAAATTACTGAAATACTGAAATTATCTTGGACATAGATGTCAGATTGTACATACAATATTCTTAATTTAATGTTTCCTAATATGACATATTTTTGATACTGGTTTTGTAGTGAAATTAGGGGAGAAAAAATAAGTCCCAATTAACCCATTAACTGCCAATTTTTTTCCATTGGAACACATGCCTTTATGCTTTTACTAGACAGGTTAAAGTACATGATCCCCAAATGGGTTAAATTCAAAATAACCAAACATAATCTCTTAACTAGATTAGACCTGGAAAAGTCTTAAGCCCACCACTGCTGAGATTTAAACCCATGCTACCCGGACATAATTGACTATGTCTGCAGCTGGGAAAATTCCTGCAATGGATGTCCAGTGTATTCCTGCCTTGCACCAGTTTTTCCTGGTGGAGTCGGACCTGCTGCAGCAGCTAATGAGGCAAATTGGAAAAGCCTTTTTTTGTATATCAAGTGCCCAAGTGCTAATAAATGTTGTGTCTCGTTCAGGGCATGTGCGGCTCCTGCTGGGCTTTCTCCGTCACAGGGAACATTGAAGGCCAGTGGTACAAGAAATCCGGACAGCTTCTGTCCCTCTCAGAGCAAGGTGAGCATTTCTGAATAAATGGCACTTTGAATTTTACGACGCTGCATAAATGAGATGTTGATGAAAGTCGAAGAATGTTTGTGATCTCTTGGCATTAAAGTTACATGCTTATCTGTGTGTGTTGCAGAGCTGGTGGACTGTGATAAACTGGATCATGCCTGTGGAGGTGGACTTCCATCCAATGCATATGAAGCTGTTGAAAACCTTGGTGAGAAATGGTTTATACAAAAGAATTATTGTTCCATTAAAAACTAAGGAAATAGGTTTAAAAATGTTAAAACTACAAAAGGTTTTTGGCATTGTTGGGATAAAACTGTCTGTGATCTGAGCCCCATATCAAAGTGTTGTTTATAGAAATAACAGTTATAATTGTTATGTGTGTTAAAGTATTCTACACATCTACCCAAACACGTTCTTTGAGACTGACATTTAAGGTTTTTTTTAATTAGTATATTCTTGACATGGACAAATCATCATCAGTCTAAAGGCTCTTGAAGCATGACAGAGTCA
The DNA here is from genome assembly GCF_030014385.1 of Trichomycterus rosablanca. Taxonomy (NCBI): domain Eukaryota; kingdom Metazoa; phylum Chordata; class Actinopteri; order Siluriformes; family Trichomycteridae; genus Trichomycterus; species Trichomycterus rosablanca. Next base: position 23,148,955 of record NC_085995.1, read on the forward strand.
GGAAGCATGTATCTATTTATTTAGCCAAGTTTGGACATGCAAATTTTCACCAGAAAGCAACTTAAAGCAAAGACTGTACCAAGGTCCTGGGGGCCCACGTTGATGTGAGGCACCAAATAAACCAGCTTCACTTTTACCTCTTCAATCTCCTTCATTATTAATGTTTATATACACCGAACAGCCATAACATTTAAACCACCTTGTTTCTACACCCATTGTCCATTTTATCAGCTCCACTTACCATATAGAAGCAATTCGTAGTTCTACAATTATTGGCTGTAGTCCATCTGTTTCTCTGCATGCTACAGTGTAGGTATTATGTGGGTGGTGGATCATTCTCAGCACTGCAGTGACACTGACATGGTGGTGGTGTGTTAGTGTGTGTTGTGCTGGTATGAGTGGACAAGACACAGCAGCACTGATGGAGTTTTTAAGCACCTCACTGTCAGTGCTGGACTGAGAATAGTCCACCAACCAAAGATATCCAGCCAACAGCGCCCCGTGTGCAGCTTCCTGTGACCACTGACTCAAACAGCAGCAATAGATGAGCGATCGTCTCTGACTTTACATCTACAAGGTGAACCAAATAGGTAGGAGTGTGTAATAGAGTGGACAGTGAGTGGACACGGTATTTAAAAACTCCATCAGCATCGCTGTGTCTAATTCACTCATACCAGCACAACACACACTAACACACCACCACAATGTCATTGTCACTGCAGTGGTGAGAATGATCCACCACCTAAATAATACCTGCTCTGTGGTGGTCCTGACCACTGAAGAACAGGGTGAAAGCAGGCTTAAACAGTATGTAGAGAAACAGATGGACTACAGTCAGTAATTGTAGAACTACAAAGTGCTTCTATATGGTAAGTGGAGCTGATAAAATGTTATGACTGATCAGTGTAATTTTCAAAGGTTTGACACTTTTGGCCCAACACCCCCCTCTAGTGGATCTCCCTGGTAGTTTCAGGATAATTTAAAACTAGAGTGACATCTCTTCTACAAAGCTATTTAATGCCTTATTGTTTGTTTTAATGTGTTTGCAGGAGGTCTGGAATTGGAAACAGACTACAGCTACACAGGACACAAAGAAAGGTGTGACTTTAACTCTGGAAAAGTGGCGGCCTACATTAACAGCTCTGTGGAACTGCCCAAAGATGAAAACGGTGAGAGAGAAGAAATCTGGATCATACCACACTGTGTATCCTAAACTGTGATGCATTTGTTATAAAACTCTTTTGTATTTAATAATTAAGTTAAATACTTTTACTGACGCTTAGTGTTTTATATGGAGTTTTAGAACTGTGTAAATACACATTATGAAATGTAACTTGCGTTTGTAATTTGCGTTATCAGATATCGCTGCGTGGTTGGCTGAGAATGGTCCTGTCTCTGCTGCTCTCAATGTTTTTGCAATGCAGGTAATATAGTTTTCCTATAGCCCTTCATAAGCACAAAGAACAGTAGTAAAACTGTATTTAAGTCCAATAGAACTTGCTGCCTAGAGGGGTATTTGTTACCCTGTGCAACAGTGTTGTGATGTTGAAATGACAAGTTTTTAAAAACAGACATTATTTACTAGAGGATCAGTATAAACAATATATGTTCAGTATTCTGCCAGACTTGTCTCCTGTTGTGTTCGTCAAATACCCAGTGTGTTTATACTGGGCATTAGGGTAAATGCAACTATAAGATAGAACTTTGGCTAGGTAATACCTTTACTTTTTGACAGTATATTATTTTTTTCTTTTTAGCAGCTGGAAAACTTCTCTAGGGTAATAATGTTTTACAAATAATATAAAAAAATAATTTATAAAAACAATACAAATATTTTGAAATTAAAATGAAATAATTAAATGAGGAGAAATAAATATAAAAAAATTATTAATGGTGTTCAGGTGGCACAACAGGTGTTATACACTAGCTCACCACAGCTGAGACAGACTTAATTGGCCGAGTTAGAAAATCGAATGTCTCCCTAGCTAGTGACCAAGTCAACCAGCAGCGGTCGCCAGAGTACATAGACAAATTTACAACAGCAGAACATGTTTTGTAGTTCATCATGTTTCCATTTGTGATCATAGGCCATAAGGTGAAGTAAGGAAAAAGTGCCTAGAAAGTGATTTTCATTCCCACGTCTGGGCACTACTTTTTAAATGCATTTTTGCATAGACAATGCCGTTACAGACTTTGTGTTAAAAGTTCTCTACAAAATATCCTGCAGTTTTTTTTTCACAGCCCATAAATGTATATAAATGTAAAATTGAAAAAATGAAAATTATATGCTGCTGGTTTTGCTTCTAACTTTATTTATATTTAGTTTAATAACACAAAATATATCCCAAACTGACATTCATACATGTACCTAAACATCAAAGACAAGTATTCATGCATTAATATGCTCAAGTGTGGAATGAGACCATAAAATATGGCAAATTTGAACAAAATATGGTTGATCTTCAGAAACTGGCACTAAATAAAAGCATACAGTGGGGGAAATAAGTATTTGATCCCCTGCTGATTTTGTAAGTTTACCCCCTTACAAAGACTTGAACAGTCTATAATTTTTATGGAAGGTTTATTTTAACAGAGAGAGACAGAATATCAACAACAAATCCAGAAAAAAACCATTAAATAAAAGTTATAAATTAATTTGTATTTAATTAAGGGAAATAAGTATTTGATCCCCTACCAACCAGCAATAATTCTGACCCCCACAGACCGGTACACAAATTACTCCTGTCCCCGTATAAAAGACTCCTGTCACAGAATCAGTTTCTTCCGTTCAAATCTCTCGACCACCATGGGCGAGACCAAAGAGCTATCAAAGGACGTCAGGGACAAGATTGTAGACCTGCACAAGGCTGGAATGGGCTACAAGACCATCAGCAAGAAGCTTGGTGAGAAAGAGACCACTGTTGGTGCGATAATTCGAAAATGGAAGAAATACAAGATCACAATCACCCTCACTCTTGAGCTCCATGCAAGATCTTACCTGGTGGGGTAAGAATGATTAAGAGAAAGGTGAGGTCAGTCCAGAATTACACGGGAGGAGCTTGTCAATGATCTCAAGGAAGCTGGGAGCAGAGAAATGCTGGATCATTCAGGTGTTCATTGGCAAACTTCAGACGGGCCTGTACATGAGCCTTCTTGAGCAAAGGGACTTTGCAGGCACTGCAGGAACTCAATACATTACGGCGAAGTGTGTTACTAATGGTTTTCTTGGTGACTGTGCTCCCAGCTCCCTTGAGATCATTGACAAGCTCCTCCCGTGTAATTCTGGACTGACCTCACCTTTCTCAGAATCATTCTTACCCCACCAGGTGAGATCTTGCATAGATCTTAGTAGACTTTAACAGGCTTTAACAGGCCTTACTGGACTTTAAAAGGCTTTAACAGGCCTTACTGGACTTTAACAGGCCTTACTGGACCTTAACAGGCCTTACTGGACCTTAACAGGCCTTACTGGACCTTAACAAACCTTAGTAGACTTTAACAGGCCTTAGTGGACCTTAACAGGCCTTACTGGACCTTATCAGACCTTAGTAGACTTTAACAGGCCTTACTGGACCTTAACAGGCCTTACTGGACCTTATCAGACCTTAGTAGACTTTAAGAGGCCTTACTGGACCTTAAAAGACCTTACTGAACTTTAACAGGTCTTACTGGACCTTAACAGACCTTAGTAGACTTTAACAGACCTTACTGGACCTTAACAGACCTTACTGGACCTTAACAGGCCTTACTGGACCTTAACAGACCTTAGTAGACTTTAAGAGGCCTTACTGGACCTTAACAGACCTTACTGGACCTTAACAGGCCTTACTGGACCTTAACAGACCTTAGTAGACTTTAACAGGCCTTACTGGACCTTAACAGACCTTAGTAGACTTTAACAGGCCTTACTGGACCTTAACAGACCTTACTGGACCTTAACAGGACTTACTGGACCTTAACAGACCTTAGTAGACTTTAACAGCCCTTACTGGACCTTAACAGACCTTAGTAGACTTTTAAAGGCCTTACTGGACCTTAACAGACCTTAGTAGACTTTACCAGGTCTTACTGGACCTTAACAGACCTTAGTAGACTTTAACAGGCCTTACTGGACCTTAACAGACCTTACTGGACCTTAACAGGACTTACTGGACCTTAACAGACCTTAGTAGACTTTAAGAGGCCTTACTGGACCTTAACAGACCTTAGTAGACTTTAACAGGCTTTACTGGACCTTAACAGGCCTTACTGGACCTTAACAGGCCTTACTGGACATTAACAGACCTTACTGGACCTTAACAGGCCTTACTGGACCTTAACAGACCTTAGTAGACCTTAACAGGCCTTACTGGACCTTAACAGACCTTACTGGACCTTAACAGGCCTTACTGGACCTTAACAGACCTTAGTAGACTTTATCAGGCCTTACTGGACATTAACAGACCTTAGTAGACTTTAACAGGCCTTACTGGACCTTAACAGACCTTAGTAGACTTTAACAGGCCTAACTGGACCTTAACAGGCCTTACTGAACCTTAACAGACCTTAGTAGACTTTAACAGGCATTACTGGACTTTAACAGAACTTACTGGACCTTAACAGACCTTAGTAGACTTTAACAGGCTTTACTGGACCTTAACAGGCCTTACTGGACCTTAACAGTCCTTACTGGACCTTAACAAACCTTAGTAGACTTTAACAAGCATTACTGGACTTTAACAGGCCTTACTGGACTTTAACAGGCCTTACTGGACCTTAACAGGCCTAACTAGACCTTAACAGACCTTAGTAGACTTTAACAGGCTTTACTGGACCTTAACAGGCCTTACTGGACCTTAACAGTCCTTACTGGACCTTAACAAACCTTAGTAGAATTTAACAAGCATTACTGGACCTTAACAGGCCTTAGTAGACTTTAGCAGGCCTTACTGGACCTTATCAGGCCTTACTGGACCTTAAAAAACCTTTCTGCAACTTAACATACCTTAGTAGACTTTAAGAGGCTTTACTGGACCTTAAAAGACCTTACTGAACTTTAACAGGTCTTACTGGACCTTAACAGACCTTAGTATACTTTAACAGGCCTTACTGGACCTTAACAGACCTTACTGGACCTTAACAGGCCTTACTGGACCTTAACAGACCTTAGTAGACTTTAAGAGGCCTTACTGGACGTTAACAGACCTTAGTAGACTTTAACAGACCTTACTGGACCTTAACAGACCTTAGTAAACTTTAACAGGCCTTACTGGACCTTAAAAGACCTTAGTAGACTTTAACAGGCCTTACTGGACCTTAACAGGCCTTACTGCACCTTAACAGGCCTTACTGGACCTTAACAGTCCTTACTGGACCTTAACAAACCTTAGTAGACTTTAACAAGCATTACTGGACTTTAACAGGCCTTACTGGACTTTTACAGGCCTTACTGGACCTTAACAGGCCTAACTAGACCTTAACAGACCTTAGTAGACTTTAACAGGCTTTACTGGACCTTAACAGGCCTTACTGGACGTTAACAGTCCTTACTGGACCTTAACAAACCTTAGTAGAATTTAACAAGCATTACTGGACCTTAACAGGCCTTAGTAGACTTTAGCAGGCCTTACTGGACCTTAACAGGCCTTACTGGACCTTAACAGGCCTTACTGGACCTTAACAGACCTTAGTAGACTTTAAGAGGCCTTACTGGACCTTAAAAGACCTTAGTAGACTTTAACAGGCCTTACTGGACCTTAACAGGCCTTACTGGACCTTAACATGATTAAGAGAAAGGTGAGGTCAGTCCAGAATTACACGGGAGGAGCTTGTCAATGATCTCAAGGGAGCTGGGAGCAGAGAAATGCTGGATCATTCAGGTGTTCATTGGCAAACTTCAGACGGGCCTGTACAAGAGCCTTCTTGAGCAAAGGGACTTTGCGGGCACTGCAGGAACTCAATCCATTACGGCGAAGTGTGTTACTAATGGTTTTCTTGGTGACTGTGCTCTCAGCTCCCTTGAGATCATTGACAAGCTCCTCCCGTGTAATTCTGGACTGACCTCACCTTTCTCAGAATCATTCTTACCCCACCAGGTGAGATCTTTCATGGATCTTAGTAGACTTTAACAGGCTTTAACAGGCCTTACTGGACTTTAAAAGGCTTTAACAGGCCTTACTGGACTTTAACAGGCCTTACTGGACCTTAACAGGCCTTACTGGACCTTAACAAACCTTAGTAGACCTTAACAGGCCTTACTGGACCTTATCAGACCTTAGTAGACTTTAACAGACCTTACTGGACCTTAACAGGCCTTACTGGACCTTATCAGACCTTAGTAGACTTTAACAGGCCTTACTGGACCTTAACAGGCCTTACTGGACCTTAAAAGACCTTACTGAACTTTAACAGGTCTTACTGGACCTTAACAGACCTTAGTAGACTTTAACAGACCTTACTGGACCTTAACAGACCTTACTGGACCTTAACAGGCCTTACTGGACCTTAACAGACCTTAGTAGACTTTAAGAGGCCTTACTGGACCTTAACAGACCTTACTGGACCTTAACAGGCCTTACTGGACCTTAACAGACCTTAGTAGACTTTAACAGGCCTTACTGGACCTTAACAGACCTTAGTAGACTTTAACAGGCCTTACTGGACCTTAACAGACCTTACTGGACCTTAACAGGACTTACTGGACCTTAACAGACCTTAGTAGACTTTAACAGCCCTTACTGGACCTTAACAGACCTTAGTAGACTTTTAAAGGCCTTACTGGACCTTAACAGATCTTAGTAGACTTTACCAGGCCTTACTGGACCTTAACAGACCTTAGTAGACTTTAACAGGCCTTACTGGACCTTAACAGACCTTACTGGACCTTAACAGGACTTACTGGACCTTAACAGACCTTAGTAGACTTTAAGAGGCCTTACTGGACCTTAACAGACCTTAGTAGACTTTAACAGGCTTTACTGGACCTTAACAGGCCTTACTGGACCTTAACAGGCCTTACTGGACATTAACAGACCTTACTGGACCTTAACAGGCCTTACTGGACCTTAACAGACCTTAGTAGACTTTAACAGGCCTTACTGGACCTTAACAGGCCTTACTAGACCTTAACAGGCCTAACTGGACCTTAACAGACCTTAGTAAACTTTAACAGACCTTACTGGACGTTAACAGGCCTTACTGGACCTTAAAAGACCTTAGTATACTTTAAAAGGTCTTACTGGACCTTAACAGGCCTTACTGGACCTTAACAGGCCTTACTGGACCTTAACAGGCCTTAGTAGACTTTAACAGGTCTTACTGGACCTTAACACGCCTCACTGGACCTTAACAGGCATTACTGGACCTCAACAGGCCTTACTGGACCTTAACAGGCCATACTGGACCTTAACAGGCCTTATTAGACTTTAACAGGCCTTACTGGACCTTAACAGACCTTAGTAGACTTTAACAGGCCTTACTGGACCTTAACAGGCCTTTCTGGACCTTAAACGACATTACTGGACCTTAACAGGCCTTACTGGACCTTAACAGACCTTAGTACACTTTAACAGGCCTTACTGGACCTTAACAGACCTTAGTAGACTTTAAAAGGTCTTAGTGGACCTTAACAGGCCTTACTGGACCTTAACAGACCACACTGGACCTTAACAGACCTTAGTAGACATTAAAAGGTCTTACTGGACCTTTACAGGCTTTACTGGACCTTCACAGGCCTTAGTAGACTTTAACAGGTCTTACTGGACCTTAACAGACTTTAGTAGACTTTAACAGGCCTAACTGGACCTTAACAGGCCTTACTGGATTTTAACAGGCCTTACTGGACCTTAACAGACCTTACTAGACTTTAACAGGCCTTACTTAACCTTAACAGGCCTTACTGGACCTCAACAGGCCTTACTGGACCTTAACAGGCCTTACTGGATCTTAACAGACCTTAGTAGACTTTACCAGGCCTTACTAGACCTTAACAGGCCTAACTGGACCTTAACAGACCTTAGTAGACTTTAACAGACCTTACTGGACGTTAACAGGCCTTACTGGACCTTAAAAGACCTTAGTATACTTGAAAAGGTCTTACTGGACCTTAACAGGCCTTACTGAACCTTAACAGGCCTTACTGGACCTTAACAGGCCTTAGTAGACTTTAACAGGTCTTACTGGACCTTAACACGCCTTACTGGACCTTAACAGGCCTTACTGGACCTCAACAGGCCTTACTGGACCTTAACAGGCCATACTGGACCTTAACAGGCCTTATTAGACTTTAACAGGCCTTACTGGACCTCAACAAGCCTTACTGGACCTTAACAGACCTTAGTAGACTTTAACAGGCCTTACCGGACCTTAACAGGCCTTTCTGGACCTTAAACGACATTACTGGACCTTAACAGGCCTTACTGGACCTTAACAGACCTTAGTACACTTTAAAAGGCCTTACTGGACCTCAACAGGCCTTACTGGACCTTAACAGACCTTAGTAGACTTTAACAGGCCTTACTGGACCTTAACAGGCCTTACTTGACCTTAAAAGACCTTACTGGACCTTAGCAGACCTTACTGGACGTTAACAGACCATACTGGACCTTAACAGACCTTACTGGAACATAACAGGCTATACTAGACCTTAACAGACCTTAGTAGACTTTAACAGGCCTTACTGGACCTCAACAGGCTTTTCTTGACCTTAACAGGCCTAACTGGACCTTAACAGATCTTAGTAAACTTTAACAGGCCTTACTGGACGTTAACAGGCCTTACTGGACCTTAAAAGACCTTAGTAGACTTTACCAGGCCTTAGTGGACCATAACAGGCCTTACTAGATCTTAACAGGCCTAACTGGACCTTAACAGATCTTAGTGAACTTTAACAGGCCTTACTGGACGTTAACAGGCCTTACTGGACCTTAAAAGACCTTAGTAGACTTTAACAGGCCTTTGTGGACCATAACAGGCAATACTGGACCTTAACAGGCCTTACTGGACCTTAACAGGCCTTACTGGACCTTAAAAGGCCTTAATGGACCTTAACAGACCGTAGTAGACTTTAAAAGGTCTTACTGGACCTTAACAGGCCTTAGTAGACTTTAACAGGTCTTACTGGACCTTAACAGGCCTTACTGGACCTTAACAGGCATTACTGGACCTCAACAGGCCTTACTGAACCTTAACGGGCCTTACTGGACCTTAACAGACCTTAGTACACTTTAAAAGGCCTTACTGGACCTCAACAGGCCTTACTGGACCTTAACAGACCTTAGTAGACTTTAACAGGCCTTACTGGACCTTAACAGGCCTTACTTGACCATAAAAGACCTTACTGGACCTTAGCAGACCTTACTGGACGTTAACAGACCATACTGGACCTTAACAGACCTTACTGGACCTTAACAGGCTATACTAGACCTTAACAGACCTTAGAAGACTTTAAAAGGTATTACTGGACCTTAACAGGCCTTTCTGGACCTTAAAAGGCCTTAGTAGACTTTAACAGGCCTTACTGGACCTCAACAGGCCTTACTGGAACTTAGCAGACCTTAGTAGACTTTAACTGGCCTTACTGGACCTTAACAGGCCTTACTGGACCTTGAAAGACCTTACTGGACCTTAAAAGGCCTTAATGGACCTTAAAAGGCCTTAATGGACCTTAACAGACCTTAGTAGATTTTAAAAGGTCTTACTGGACCTTAACAGGCCTTACTGGACCTTAACAGGCCTTACTGGACCTTAACAGACCATACTGGACCTTAACAGACCTTAGTAGACTTTAACAGGGCTTACTGGATCTTAACAGGCCTTACTGGACCTTAACAGACCTTATAAGACTTTAAAAGGTCTTACTGGACCTTAACAGGCTTTACTGGACCTTCACAGACCTTAGTAGACTTTAACAGGTCTTACTGGACCTTAACAGACCTTAGTAGACTTTAACGGGCCTTACTGGACCTTAACAGGCCTTACTGGATTTTAACAGGCCTTACTGGACCTTAACAGACCTTACTAGACTTTAACAGGCCTTACTGAACCTTAACAGGCCTTAATGGACCTTAACAGACCTTAGTAGACTTTAACAGGCCTTACTGGACCTTAACAGACCTTAGTAGACTTTAACAGGCCTTACTGGCCCTTAACAGGCCTTACTGGGCCTTAACAGACCTCACTGGGCCTTAACAGACCTTACTAGACTTTAACAGGCCTTACTGGACCTCAACAGGCCTTACTTGACCTTAACAGGCCTTACTGGACATTAACAGACCTTCGTAGACTTTAACAGGCCTTACTGGACGTTAACAGGCCTTACTGGACCTTAATAGGTCTTACTGGACCTTAACAGGCCATACTGGACCTTAACAGACCTTAGTAAACTTTAACAGGCCTAATTGGACCTCAACAGGCCTTAATGGACCTTTACACACCTTACTGGACCTTAACAGACCTTAGTAGACTTTAACAGGCCTTACTGGACCTCAATATAGATAGATAGATAGATAGATAGATTCAACTTTATTGTCATTGCTTAGTACAGGTACAGGCAACGAAATGTAGTTAGCATCTACCAGAAGTGCAAATAGTAGCATTGTGCAAAAAGACAGAGAATATTAGTAACATATACCTATGATTAATATGAATATAGAGTTATAACTATAGCTAGTTACATATATGAAATTATATCTATGTACATATTATTATATACATAATAGCAATAATAACAATAAGCATATTAGTAAAAATGAATATGTATTATAATAATAACAGTAATAATAATAAGATTAGTTAGGTATATATTAGTAATAACAGTATTGGGATAAAGGATGTGTAAATAATAACTATACAGCTGTAACTATAACTATATAAGGATGGTGAAAAAAATAACTATAACTATACATATATATGTATGACAGTTGTGTAAAGTGCAGGTGCAATGATAAATAATTACGACAGTCCAGCGTGCAGTCCGGGGTGATGTTAAAGTGCAGGTGCAACTTGTGCAATGAGAAATGTGCAATGATAAATAACAACACAACAGTCCAGTGTGTAATCCAAACAGTGCAATGATAAATAATAAATAATAGGTCCAGTGTTCAGTTCAGAATGTCCAGAATGTGTGTTAACGGCGAATAGTGGTGTTCAATAAAGTTATTGAGGTGGGAAAAAAACTGTTTTTTAACCGACTGGTCCTGGCACGTATGCTCATGTATCTTATCCCAGATGGCAGAAGGTTATACAGTGTGTGGCTGGGGTGGTAGGGGTCCCTGATGATACTGTGTGCTCTGCGCACACAGCGCTGGTGGTGAAGGTCTCCGATGGTGGGGAGCTGTGTACCGATGATTCGTTGAGCAGTCCTCACCACCTTGTGAAGGGCCTTCCTGTCAGCCACAGTGGAGCTGCCGTACCACACTGTCACACAGTTGGACAGTATGCTCTCGATGGTGCAGCGGTAGAAGTTTGTGAGAATCTGGGGAGACAGATGGTCCTTTTTTAGTCTCCTCAAGAAGTAAAGGCGCTGCTGCGCTTTCTTCACCAGACAGGATGTGTTGTGGGTCCAGGAAAGATCCTCAGAGATGTGGATGCCCAAAAACTTAAAACTGGAGACACGCTCCACCTCGTCACCATTGATAAGGACAGGGAGATGTGTGCAGCTCTTGGTTTTCCGGAAGTCCACGATGAGCTCTTTGGTCTTATCTGTGTTTAAATGAAGGTTGTTGGAGGAACACCACGCCACCAGGTGCTGGATCTCCTCCCTGTAGGCCGATTCGTCGTTGTCTTTGATGCGGCCAACCACTATGGTGTCGTCTGCAAACTTGATGAGGGTGTTGGATCTATGCAGCGGCACACAGTCGTGGGTGAACAGGGAGAAAAGCAATGGACTTAACACACAGCCCTGTGGAACACCAGTGCTCAAAGTCAGGCTAGAGGACACCTGACTACCCAACCTTACAGACTGGGGTCTGTTTGTTAAAAAGTTCAAGACCCAGTTACACATGGGGGTGCTGATTCCCAGGTCACTGAGCTTGGCTACCAGCTTGGTTGGGATTACCGTATTGAAGGCGGAACTGAAATCAATAAACAGCATCCGTATGTAGGTGTCATTATTGTCCAGATGGGTGAGAGCGGAGTGAAGGGCAGTGGAAATGGCATCCTCTGTTGATCTGTTAGCACGGTAGGCAAACTGGTAGGGATCCAGTGCTGGTGGAAGCGCCGCTTTCAGATGGCAGAGAACCAGTTTCTCAAAGCACTTCATTGCAATAGGTGTGAGTGCTACCGGTCTAAAGTCATTCAGGCAAGCTGCAGTAGTACGCTTTGGCACCGGAATGATGATCGATGTCTTCCAGCACGTAGGAACAGTAGCCTGGGCCAGTGACAGGTTGTAGATGTTAGTAAAGACCTGGGCTAGCTGTTCAGCGCATGCTCTCAGGACACGTCCAGGGATGCCGTCAGGGCCGGCAGCCTTCCTCGCGTTTACTTTACTTAGTACTGAACACACCTCAGCTGTAGAGAGTGTAAGGAGGTTGCAGTCCTCAGGTAGTCGACTCTGTGTGGTGTGAAGTCCATTGTAGTTAAAGCGAGCGTAGAACCTGTTAAGCTCATCTGGGAGGGATGCACTGTTGGATGGAGGGGTTGGATGTGAGGGTTTGTAGCTGGTGAGTGTCTGAATGCCCTTCCACATACGACGGGAGTCAGAGTTGTGAAAGTGCTCCTCAACAGACAGTTTGTAGGTGTGTTTGGCTCTTCTGATGCCCCTTTTCAGATTTGCCCTGGCTGAGCTGTAGGCCTCAGTGTCACCCGATCTGAATGCAGCGTGTCGTGCTTTCAGTAGAAGTCGAACCTCAGCGTTCATCCAGGGTTTCTGGTTGGGGATGATTTTCACATGCTTGACAGAGGTGACATTATCAATACACGTGTTGATGTAGTTTACTACAGATGATGTGTATGTGTCCAAGTCTATGTCCATGGAGGCTTCAGACGAAAACATGCTCCAATCAGTGTTATGGAACTGATGCTGTAGGGAGGAGATGGCTCCGTCTGGCCACACTTTAACTGTCCTTGTTGTGGTTTTCACACATTTGATGAGTGGCACATACCTGGGAAGCAGGAACAATGAGAGGTGATCAGACTGTCCCAGGTGGGGGAGGGGGGTGGCTTTGTATGCTTTTGCAATGTTCGAATACACATGGTCCAGGGTGTTCTTTCCTCTAGTGGAGAATGAGACATTCTGATGGAATTTTGGTAGAACTGTCCTCAGGTTGGTGTGATTAAAATCCCCCGCAATGATAAATAATCCGTCTGGATGTGCAGTTTGTTGTTTGCTGACTGCTGTACTCAGTTCTTCCAAAGCTAACTTGGCATTGGCATCAGGTGGGATGTAAACTGCAGTAACAACAACAGTGGAGAACTCTCTCGGTAGATAAAAAGGTCTGCACTTAATCATCAGATACTCCACGTTCGCAGAGCAGTGACTTTCAGTTACAATGGAGTCTGTACACCACGATTTGTTCACATAAATGCACAGACCTCCTCCTTTACTCTTACCAAAGTTTGCTGCCACTCTGTCCGCTCTGAACATGCTACGTCCATCCAGCTCCACCGCGCTGCTGGGGATGTTACAATTCAGCCACGTCTCCGTCAGAATCATGATGTTACATTCCATGATCCACTTGTGTGTTGTAGTCCAGAGTCGCAGCTCATCCATTTTGTTAGACAGAGATCGTACATTGGTGAGAAAAATGCTGGGAACCGGTGTACGATGCGGGTTTAGCGTTAGCTTAGCCCGTAGCCCTCCGCGTTTTCCTCGCCTTTGTTTACGTTCTCTGCGCTTGCGCCGGCTTCGTTCAGCTGAGTAAGTCGATTCCGTAGTCCACGGTGATCCGGAGATTTCCAGAGGAAGTTGCAGATCAAATTTACCATTTAAGTTATTTAAACCAATATTAATCAGTGTCTGCCGGCTATATGAGATGCTCGCCTGGCAGTATGGAACGCAAAAACTAAAAAACAGTAAACTAATAACTACTAATATGCAAAGTCTGGAGAGACGCTGAGCCTCGCGTTGTGCACGCGCCGCCATCTTGGTCTTCAACAGGCCTTACTGGACCTTAACAGACCTTAGTAGACTTTAACAGATCTTACTGGACCTTAACAGGCCTTAGTGGATTTTAACAGGTCTTACTGGACTTTAACAGGCCTTACTGGACCTTAACAGGCCTTACTGGACCTTAATAGACCTTTGTAGACTTTAACAGGCCTTACTGGACATAAAAAGGCCTTACTGGACCTTAACAGGCCTTACTGGACCTTAAAAGGCCTTACTGGACCTTAACAGACCTTACTGGACATTAACAGACCTTACTGGACCTTAACAGACCTTAGTAGACCTTAACAGGCCTTACTGGACCTTAAAAGGCCTTACTGGACCTTAAAAGGCCTTACTGGACCTTAACAGACCTTAGTAGACTTTAACAGGCCTTACTGGACCTTAACAGGCCTTACTGGACCTTACAGACCTTAGTAGACCTTAACAGGCCTTAATGGACCATAAAAGGCCTTACTGGACCTTAACAGACCTTAGTAAACTTTAACAGGCCTTACTGGACCTTAAAAGACCTTACTGGACCTTAACAGACCTTAGTAGACTTTAACAGGCCTTACTGGACCTTAACAGGCCATACTGGACCTTAACAGACCTTAGTAGAGTTTAACAGGCAATACTGGACCTTAACAGACCTTAGTAGACTTTAACAGGCCTTAATGGACCTTAACAGGCCTTACTGGACCTTACAGACCTTAGTAGACCTTAACAGGCCTTAATGGACCATAAAAGGACTTACTGGACCTTAACAGACCTTAGTAAACTTTAACAGGCCTTACTGGACCTTAAGAGGCAATACTTGACCTTAACAGACCTTATAGACTTTAACAGGCCTGACTGGACCTTAACAGGTCTTACTGGACTTTAACAGATCTTACTGGACCTAAACAGGTCTTACTGGACTTTAACAGATCTTACTGGACCTTAACAGACCTTACTGGATTTTAACAGACCTTACTGGAACTTAACAGGCCTTACTGGACCTTAAAAGGCCATACTGGACCTTAACAGACCTTAGTAGACTTTAAAAGGCCTTAATGGACCTTAACAGACCTTAGTAGACTTTAACAGATCTTACTGGACCTTAACAGGCCTTAGTGGATTTTAACAGGTCTTACTGGACTTTAACAGGCCTTATTGGACCTTAACAGACCTTACTGGACCTTAACAGACCTTAGTAGACTTTAACAGGCCTTACTGGACCTTAACAAACCTTAGTAGACTTTAACAGGTCTTACTGGACCTTAACAGGCCTTCCTGGACCTTAACAGACCTTAGTAGACTTTAAAAGGCCTAACTGGACCTTAACAGGCCATACTGGACCTTAACAGACATTAGTAGACCTTAACAGGCCTTACTGGACCTAAAAAGGCCTTAATGGACTTTAACAGACCTTAGTAGACTTTAACAGGCCTTACTGGACCTTAAAAGGCCTTACTGGACCTTAACAGACCTTTGAAGACTTTAATAGGCCTTACTGGACCTTAACAGATCATACTGGACCTTAACAGGCCTTACTGGACCTTATCAGACCCTACTGGACCTTAACAGGCCTTACTGGACCTTAACAGACCTTTGTAGACTTTAACAGGCCTTACTGGATATTAAAAGGCCTTACTGGACCTTAACAGGCCTTACTGGACCCTAAAAGGCCTTACTGGACCTTAACAGACCTTACTGGACATTAACAGACCTTACTGGACCTTAACAGACCTTAGTAGACCTTAACAGGCTTTACTGGACCTTAAAAGGCCTTACTGGACCTTAACAGACCTTAGTAGACTTTAACAGGCCTTACTGGACCTTAACAGGCCTTACTGGACCTTAACAGACCTTAGTAGATTTTAACAGGCCTTACTGGACCTTAACAGGCCTTACTGGACCTTAACAGACCTTAGTAGACCTTAACAGGCCTTACTGGACCTTAAAAGGCCTTACTGGACCTTAACAGACCTTAGTAGACTTTAACAGGCCTTACTGGACCTTAAAAGACCTTACTGGACCTTAACAGACCTTAGTAGACTTTAACAGGCCTTACTGGACCTTAAAAGGCCTTACTGGACCTTAAAAGTCCTTACTGGACCTTAACAGACCTTCGTATACTTTAACAGGCCTTACTGGACCTCAACAGGCCTTACTGGACCTCAACAGGCCTTACTGGACCTCAACAGGCCATACTGGACCTTAACAGACCTTAGTAGACTTTAACAGGCATTACTGGACCTTAACAGACCTTATTAGACTTTAGCAGGCCTGACTGGACCTTAACAGGTCTTACTGGACTTTAACAGATCTCACTGGACCTAAACAGGTCTTACTGGACTTTAACAGCTCTTACTGGACCTTAACAGACCTTACTGGATTTTAACAGACCTTAAAGGACCTTAACAGGCCTTACTGGACCTTAACAGACCTTAGTAGACTTTGACAGGCCTTACTGGACCCTAATAGGTCTTACTGGACCTTCACAGGCCATCCTGGACCTTAACAGGCCATGCTGGACCTTAACAGACCTTAGTAGACTTTAACAGGCCTTACAAGACCTTAACAGACCTTAGTAGACTTTAACAGGTCTTACTGGACCTTAAAAGGCCTTACTGGACCTTAACAGGCCTTACTGGACCCTAACAGACAATAGTAGACTTTAACAGGTCTTACTGGACCTTAACAGGCCTTAATGGATTTTAACAGGTCTTACTGGACTTTAACAGGCCTTACTGGACCTTAACAGACCTTACTGGACCTTAACAGACCTTAGTAGACTTTAACAGGCCTTACTGGACCTTAAAAAACCTTAGTAGACTTTAACAGGTCTTACTGGACCTTAACAGGCCTTACTGGACCTTAACAGACATTAGTAGACCTTAACAGGCCTTACTGGACCTTAAAAGGTCTTAATGGACCTTAACAGACCTTAATAGACTTTAACAGGCCTTACTGGACCTTAAAAGGCCTTACTGGACCTTAACAAACCTTAGTAGACTTTAAAAGGCCTTACTGGACCTTAACAGGCCATACAGGACCTTAACAGACATTAGTAGACCTTAATAGGTCTTACTGGACCTTAACAGGTCATACTGGACCTTAACAGACCTTAGTAGATTTTAACAGGCCTTACATGACCTCAACAGACCTTAGTAGATTTTAACAGGCCTTACTGGACCTCAACAGGCCTTACTGGACCTTAACAGACATAAGTAGACTTTAACAGGCCTTACTGGACCTTAATAGGTCTTACTGGACCTTAACAGACCTTAGTAGACTTTAACAGGCCTTACTGGACCTTAGCAGACCGTTGTAGACTTTAACAGGCCTTACTGGACCTCAACAGGCCTTACTGGACCTTAACACAACTAACTGGACCTTAACAGACATTAGTAGACTTTAACAGGCCTTACTGGACCTTAACAGATGATACTGGACCTTAACAGGCCTTAATGGATTTTAACAGACATTAGTAGACTTTAAAAGGCCTTACTGGACCTTAACAGGCCTTAATGGTTTTTAACAGGTCTTACTGAACTTTAACAGGCCTTACTGGACCTTAATAGACCTTACTGGACCTTAACAGACCTTAGTAGACTTTAACAGGCCTTACTGGACCTTAAAAAACCTTAGTAGATTTTAACAGGTCTTACTGGACCTCATCAGGCCTTACTGGACCTTAACAGGCCTTACTGGACCTTAACAGACCTTAGTAGACCTTAACAGGCCTTACTGGACCTTAACAAGACTTACTGGACCTGAACAGACCTTAATAGACCTTAACAGGCCATAATGGACTTTAACAGACCTTAATAAACTTTAAAAGGCATTACTGGACCTTAACAGGCCTTACTGGACCTCAACAGGCCTTACTGGACCTCAACAGGCCTTACTGGACCTCAACAGGCCTTACTGGACCTCATCAGGCCTTACTGGACCTTAACAGACATTAGTAGACTTTAACAAGCCTTACTGGACCTTAACAGACCTTAGTAGACCTTAACAGGCCATACTGGACCTTAACAGGCCTTAATAGACTTTAAAAGGCCTTACTGGACCTTAACAGGCCTTACTGGACCTCAACAGGCCTTACTGGACCTCAACAGGCCTTACTGGACCTCAACAGGCCTTACTGGACCTTAACAGACATTAGTAGACTTTAACATGCCTTACTGGACCTTAACAAACCTTAGTAGACTTTAACAGGCCTTACTGGACCTTAATAGGTCTTACTGGACTTTAACAGGCCATACTGGACCTTAACAGACGTTAGTAGACTTTAACAGGCCTTACTGGACCTTAGCAGACTGTTGTAGACTTTAACAGGCCTTACTGGACCTCAACAGGCCTTACTGGACCTTAACACACCTAACTGGACCTTAACAGACATTAGTAGACTTTAACCGGCCTTACTGGAACTTAACAGACCATACTGGACCTTAACAGATGATACTGGACCTTAACAGGCCTTAATGGATTTTAACAGACATTAGTAAACTTTAACAGGCCTTACTGGACCTTAACAGGCCTTACTGGACCTTAACAGACCTTTGAAGACTTTAAGAGGTCTTACTGGACCTTAAAAGGCTTTAGTGGACCTTATCGGGTCTTACTGGACCTTAACAGACCAAACTGGACCTTAACAGACCAAACTGGACCTTAACAGGCCTTACTGGACCTTAACAGACCTTAATAGACTTTAAAAGGCCTTACTGGACCTTAACAGACCTTAGTAAACTTTAACAGGCCTAATTGGACCTCAACAGGCCTTAATGGACCTTTACACACCTTACTGGACCTTAACAGACCTTAGTAGACTTTAACAGGCCTTACTGGACCTAAACACACCTTACTGGACCTCAACAGGCCTTACTGGACCTTAACACAGCTTACTGGACCTTAACAGACCTTATTAGACTTTAACAGGCCTTACTGGACCTAAACACACCTTACTGGACCTTAACAGACCTTAGTAGACTTTAACAGGCCTTACTGGACCTAAACACAGCTTACTGGACCTTAACAGACCTTAGTAGACTTTTACAGGCCTTACTGGACCTAAACACACCTTACTGGACCTTAACAGACATTAGTAGACTTTAACAGGCCTTACTGGACCTAAACACAGCTTACTGGACCTTAAAAGACCTTAGTAGACTTTAACAGGCCTTACTGGACCTAAACACACCTTACTGGACCTTAACAGACATTAGCAGACTTTAGCAGGCCTTACTGGACCTTAACAGACATTAGTACACTTTAACAGGCCTGACTGGACCTTAGCAGACCATACTTGACCTTAACAGGCATTACTGGACCTTATCAGACCATACTGGACCTTAAAAGGCCATACTGGACCTTAACAGACCTTAGTAGACCTTAACAGGCCTTACCGGACCTTAACAGGCCTTAATGGAACTCAACAGGCCTTACTGGACCTTAACAGACCTTAGTAGACTTTAACAGGCCTTACTGGACCTTAACAGACATTAGTACACTTTAACAGGCCTGACTGGACCTTAGCAGACCAT
This sequence comes from Trichomycterus rosablanca, assembly GCF_030014385.1. Lineage (NCBI taxonomy): Eukaryota > Metazoa > Chordata > Actinopteri > Siluriformes > Trichomycteridae > Trichomycterus > Trichomycterus rosablanca. The sequence goes on from NC_085995.1 coordinate 23,168,551, forward strand.
ACTTGACCTTAACAGGCATTACTGGACCTTATCAGACCATACTGGACCTTAAAAGGCCATACTTGACCTTAACAGACCTTAGTAGACCTTAACAGGCCTTACCGGACCTCAACAGGCCTTAATGGAACTCAACAGGCCTTACTGGACCTTAACAGACCTTAGTAGACTTTAACAGGCCTTACTGGACCTTAAGAGACCTTACTAGACTTTAACAGGCCTTACTGGACCTTAACAGACCTTAGTACATTATAACAGGATTTACTGGACCTCAACAGGTCTTTCTGGACCTTAACACACCTTACTGGAACTTAACTGACCATACTGGACCTTAAAAGACCATACTGGACCTTAAAAGGCCTTACTGGACTTTAACAGACCTTAGTAGATTTTAACAGGCCTTACTGGACCTTAACAGACCTTAATAGACTTTAACAGGCCTTAGTAGATTTTAATAGGCCTTACTGGTTCTTAACAGACCTTAAAAGACTTTAACAGGCCTTACTGGACCTTAACAGGCCTTACTGGAACTGAATAGACCTTAGTAGACTTTAACAGGTCTTACTGGACCTTAACAGGCCTTACTGGACCTTAACAGACCTTAGTAGACTTTAACAGGCCTTACTGGACCTTAACAGGCCATACTGGACCTTAGTAGACCTTAACAGGCCTAACTGGACCTTTAAAGGCCTTGCTGGACCTTAAAAGACCTAAGTAGACTTTAACAGGCCTTACTGGACCTTAACAAACCATACTGGACCATAACAGACCTTAATAGACTTTAACAGACCTTATTAGATTTTAACAGGCCTTACTGGACCATAACAGACCTTAATAGACTTTAACAGGCCTTAGAAGATTTTAATAGGCCTTACTGGTTCTTAACAGACCTTAAAAGACTTTAACAGGCCTTACTGGAACTGAATAGACCTTAGAAGACCTTAACAGGCCTTACCGGACCTTAACCGGCCTTAATGGACCTCAACAGGCCTTACTGGACCTTAACAGACCTTAGTAGACTTTAACAGGCCTTACTGGACCTTAAAAGACCTCAGTAGACTATAACAGGCCTTACTGGACCTCAACACACCTTACTGGACCTTAACTGACCTTAGTAGACTTTAACAGTTCTTATTGGACCTTAACAGACCATACTGGACCTTAACAGACCATACTGGACCTTAACTGGCCTTACTGGACTTTAACTGACCTTAGTAGATTTTAACAGGCCTTACTGGACCTTAACAGACCTTAAAAGACTTTAACAGGCCTTACTGGACCTTAACAGGCCTTACTGGAACTGAATAGACCTTAGTAGACCTTAACAGGCCTTACCGGACCCTAACAGGCCTTAATGGACTTTAACATGCCTTACTGGACCTTAACAGACCATACTGGATCTTAAAAGGCCTTAATGGACCTTAAAAGGCCTTACTGGACCTTAACAGGCCTTACTGGACCTTAACAGGCCTTACTGGATCTTAACAGGCCTTACTGGACCTTAACAAACCTTACTGGAGCTTAATAGACCTTAGTAGACTTTAAAAGGCCTTAGTAGAGTTTAAAAGGCCTTACTGGACCTTAACAAACGTTACTGGACCTTTACAGGACTTACTGGACCTTAACAGGCCTGAGTAGACTTTAACAGGCCTTACTGGACTTTAACAGTCCTTACTTGACCTTAACAGGTCTTAGTGAATTATTTCAGGCCTTACTTGACCTTATCAGACCATACTTGACCTTAAAAGGCCTTACTGGACCTTAACACGCTTTACTGGACCTTAACAGGCCTTACTGGACCTTGACAGACCTTGGTAGACCTTAACAGGCCTTACTGGACCTTAACAGGACTTACTGGATCTTAACAGACCTTAATAGACCTCAACAGGCCTTAATGGACCTTAACAGACCTTAGTAGACTTTAACAGGCCTTACTGGACCTTAACAGACCTTAGTAGACTTTAACAGGCATTACTGGACTTTAACAGGCCTTACTGGACTTTAACAGGCCTTACTGGGCCTTAACAGACATTACTGGACTTTAACAAACCTAAGTAGACTTTAACAGGTCTTACTGGACTTTAACAGGCCTTACTGGACCTTAACAGACCTTAGTAGACTTTAACAGGCATTACTGGACTTTAACAGGCCTTACTGGACTTTAACAGGCCTTACTGGGCCTTAACAGACATTACTGGACTTTAACAAACCTTAGTAGACTTTAACAGGTCTTACTGGACCTTAATAGGCCTTGCTGGACCTTATCAGACCTTAGTAGACTTTAACAGGCCTTACTGGACCTTAACAGGCCTTACTGGACTTTAACAGGCCTTACTGGACCTTAAAAAACCTTAGTAGACTTTAACAGGCATTACTGGACCTTAACAGACCTTAGTAGACTTTAACAGGCCTTACTGGACCTTAACAGACCTTAGAAGACTTTAACAGGCCTTACTGGACCTTAACAGGCCTTACTGGACTTTAACAGGCCTTACTGGATCTTAACAAACCTTAGTAGACTTTAACAGGCATTAATGGACCTTAACAGACCTCAGTAGACTTTAACAGGCCTTTCAGGACCATAAAAAACCTCACTGGACCTTAACAGACCTTAGTAAACTTTAAAAGGCCTTACTGGACCTTAAAAGGCCTTACTGGACCTTAACAGACCTTACTAGACTTTAACAGGCCTTACTGGACCTTAACAGGCTTTACTGGACCTTAACAGACCTTCACAGACCTTACTAGATTTTAACAGACCTTACTGGACCTTAACAGGCCTTACTGGACCTTAACAGACCTTAGTAGACTTTAAGAGGCCTACTGGACTTTAACAGACCTAAGCAGACTTTAACAGGCCTTACTGGACCTTAACAGGCCTTACTGAACCTTAACAGGCCTTACTGGACCTTAACAAACGTTAGTAGACTTTTGAAAGCATTACTGGACTTCAACAGGCCTTACTGAACCTTAACAGACCTTAGTAGACTTTAACAGGCATTACTGGACTTTAACAGGCCTTACTGGACTTTAACAGGCCTTACTGGGCCTTAACAGACCTTAGTAGACTTTAACAGGTCTTACTGGACCTTAACAGGCCTTACTGGACCTTAACAGACCTTAGTAGACTTTAACAGGTCTTACTGGACCTTAACAGGCCTTACTGAACCTTAACAGACCTTAGTAGACTTTAACAGGCATTACTGGACTTTAACAGGTCTTACTGGACCTTAACAAACCTTAGTAGACTTTAACAGGCATTACTGGACTTTAACAGGCCTTACTGGACCTTAACAGACCTTAGTAGACTTTAACAGGCTTTACTGGACCTTAACAGGCCTTACTGGACCATAACAGTCCTTACTGGACCTTAACAAACCTTAGTAGACTTTAACAAGCATTACTGGACTTTAACAGGCCTTTCTGGACCTTATCAGACCTTAGTAGACTTTAACAGGCCTTACTGGACCTTAACAGGCCTTACTGGACCTTAACAGAACTAAGTAGACTTTAACAGGCATTACTGGACCTTAACAGACCTTAGTAGACTTTAACAGGCCTTACTGGACCTTAACAGGCCTTACTGGACCTTAACAGACCTTAGAAGACTTTAACAGGCCTTACTGGACCTTATCAGGCCTTTCAGGACCATAAAAAACCTCACTGGAACTTAACAAACCTTAATAGACTTTAACAGGCATTACTGGACTTTAACAGGCCTTACTGGACCTTAACAGACCTTAGTAGACTTTAACAGGCTTTACTGGACCTTAACAGGCCTTACTGGACCATAACAGTCCTTACTGGACCTTAACAAACCTTAGTAGACTTTAACAAGCATTACTGGACTTTAACAGGCCCTACTGGACCTTATCAGACCTTAGTAGACTTTAACAGGCCTTACTGGACCTTAACAGGCCTTACTGGACCTTAACAGAACTAAGTAGACTTTAACAGGCATTACTGGACCTTAACAGACCTTAGTAGACTTTAACAGGCCTTACTGGATCTTAACAGACCTTAGTAGACTTTAACAGGCCTTACTGGACCTTAACAGACCTTAGTAGACTTTAACAGGTCTTACTGGACCTTAACAGGCCTTACTGGACCTTAACAGACCTTAGTAGACTTTAACAGGCCTTACTGGACCTTAACAGGCCTTACTGAACCTTAAAAGACTTTATTAGATTTTAACAGGCCTTACTGGACTTTAACAGGCCTTACTGGACTTTAACAGGCCTTACTGGACTTTAAAAGGCCTTACTGGGCCTTAACAGACCTTACTGGACTTTAACAGACCTAAATAGACTTTAACAGGCCTTACTGGACCTTAACAGGCCTTACTGAACCATAACAGGCCTTACTGGACCTTAACAAACCTTAGTAGACTTTTAAAAGCATTACTGGACTTCAACAGGCCTTACTGAACCTTAACAGACCTTAGTAGACTTTAACAGGCATTACTGGACTTTAACAGGCCTTACTGGACTTTAACAGGCCTTACTGGGCCTTAACAGACCTTACTGGACTTTAACAAACCTAAGTAGACTTTAAAAGGTCTTACTGGACCTTAACAGGCCTTACTGGACCTTAACAAACCTTAGTAGACTTTAACAGGCATTACTGGACTTTAACAGGCCTTACTGGACCTTAACAGACCTTAGTAGACTTTAACAGGCTTTACTGGACCTTAACAGGCCTTACTGGACCATAACAGTCCTTACTGGACCTTAGTAGACTTTAACAAGCCTTACTGGACCTTAACAGAGCTTAGTAGACTTTAACAGGTCTTACTGGACCTTAACAGACCTTAGTAGACTTTAACAGGTCTTACTGGACCTTAACAGGCCTTACTGGACCTTAACAGGCCTTAATGGACCTTAACAGACCTTAGTAGACTTTAACAAACCTTACTTGACCTTAACAGGCCTTACTGGACCTTAAAAGACCTTAGTAGATTTTAACAGGCCTTACTGGACTTTAACAGGCCTTACTGGGCCTTTACAGACCTTACTGGACTTTAACAGACCTAAGTAGACTTTAACAGGCCTTACTGTACCTTAACAGACCTTAGTAGACTTTAACAGGCCTTACTGGACCTTAACAGGCCTTAGTAGACTTTAACAAGCCTTACTGGACCTTAACAGACCTTAGTAGATTTTAACAGGCCTTACTGGATCTTAACAGACCTTAGTAGACTTTAACAGGTCTTACTGGACCTTAACAGGCCTTACTGGACCTTAACAGGCCTTACTGGACCTTAACAGACCTTAGTAGACATAAACAGGCCTTACTGGACCTTAAAAGACCTTAGTAGATTTTAACAGGCATTACTGGACTTTAACAGGCCTTACTGGACTTTAACAGGCCTTACTTGGCCTTAACAGACCTTACTGGACTTTAACAGACCTAAGTAGACTTTAACAGGCCTTACTGGACCTTAACAGGCCTTACTGAACCTTAACAGGCCTTACTGGACCTTAACAAACCTTAGTAGACTTTTGAAAGCATTACTGGACTTCAACAGGCTTTACTGAACCTTAACAGACCTTAGTAGACTTTAACAGGCATTACTGGACTTTAACAGGCCTTACTGGACTTTAACAGGCCTTACTGAACCTTAACAGACCTTAGTAGACTTTAACAGGCATTACTGGACTTTAACAGGCATTACTGGACTTTAACAGGCCTTACTGGGCCTTAACAGACCTTACTGGACTTTAACAAACCTTAGTAGACTTTAACAGGTCTTACTGGACCTTAACAGGCCTTACTGGACCTTAACAAACCTTAGTAGTTTTTAACAGGCATTACTGGACTTTAACAGGCCTTACTGGACCTTAACAGACCTTAGTAGACTTTAACAGGCTTTACTGGACCTTAACAGGCCTTACTGGACCATAACAGTCCTTACTGGACCTTAACAAACCTTAGTAGACTTTAACAAGCATTACTGGACTTTAACAGGCCTTACTGGACCTTATCAGACCTTAGTAGACTTTAACAGGCCTTACTGGACCTTAACAGAACTAAGTAGACTTTAACAGGCATTACTGGACCTTAACAGACCTTAGTAGACTTTAACAGGCCTTACTGGACCTTAACAGGCCTTACTGGACCTTAACAGACCTTAGAAGACTTTAACAGGCCTTACTGGACCTTAACAGACCTTAGTAGACTTTAACAGGCCTTACAGGACCTTAACAGACCTTAGTAGACTTTAACAGAACTTACTGGACCTTAACAGGCCTTACCGGACCTTAAAAGACCTTAGTAGATTTTAACAGGCATTACTGGACTTTAACAGGCCTTACTGGACTTTAACAGGCCTTACTGGGCCTTAACAGACCTTACTGGACTTTAACAGACCTAAGTAGACTTTAACAGGCCTTACTGGACCTTAACAAACCTTAGTAGACTTTAACAAGCATTACTGGACTTTAACAGGCCTTACTGGACCTTATCAGACCTTAGTAGACTTTAACAGGCCTTACTGGACCTTAACAGAACTAAGTAGACTTTAACAGGCATTACTGGACCTTAACAGACCTTAGTAGACTTTAACAGGCCTTACTGGACCTTAACAGGCCTTACTGGACCTTAACAGGCCTTACTGGACCTTAACAGGCCTTACTGGACCTTAACAGACCTTAGAAGACTTTAACAGGCCTTACTGGACCTTAACAGACCTTAGTAGACTTTAACAGGCCTTACTGGACCTTAACAGGCCTTACTGGACCTTAACAGACCTTAGAAGACTTTAACAGGCCTTACTGGACCTTAACAGAACTAAGTAGACTTTAACAGGCATTAATGGACTTGAACAAACCTTAGTAGACTTTAACAGGTCTTACTGGACCTTAACAGGCCTTACTGGACCTTAACAAACCTTAGTAGTTTTTAACAGGCATTACTGGACTTTAACAGGCCTTACTGGACCTTAACAGACCTTAGTAGACTTTAACAGGCTTTACTGGACCTTAACAGGCCTTACTGGACCATAACAGTCCTTACTGGACCTTAACAAACCTTAGTAGACTTTAACAAGCATTACTGGACTTTAACAGGCCTTACTGGACCTTATCAGACCTTAGTAGACTTTATCAGGCCTTACTGGACCTTAACAGAACTAAGTAGACTTTAACAGGCATTACTGGACCTTAACAGACCTTAGTAGACTTTAACAGGCCTTACTGGACCTTAACAGACCTTAGAAGACTTTAACAGGCCTTACTGGACCTTAACAGACCTTAGAAGACTTTAACAGGCCTTACTGGACCTTAACAGGCCTTACTGGACCTTAACAGACCTTAGAAGACTTTAACAGGCCTTACTGGACCTTAACAGACCTTAGTAGACTTTAACAGGCCTTACAGGACCTTAACAGACCTTAGTAGACTTTAACAGACCTTAGTAGACTTTAACAGGCCTTACTGGACCTTAACAGGCCTTACTGGACCTTAACAGACCTTAGAAGACTTTAACAGGCCTTACTGGACCTTAACAGGCCTTACTGGACTTTAACAGGCCTTACTGGACTTTAACAGGCCTTACTGGATCTTAACAAACCTTAGTAGACTTTAACAGACCTTACTAGACTTTAACAGACCTTACTAGACTTTAACAGGCCTTACTGGACCTTAACAGGCCTTACTGGACCTTAACAGACCTTAACACACCTTACTAGATTTTAACAGACCTTACTGGACCTTAACAGGCCTTACTGGACCTTAACAGACCTTAGTAGACTTTAACAGGCCTTACAGGACCTTAACAGGCCTTAGTAGACTTTAACAAGCCTTACTGGACCTTAACAGACCTTAGTAGACTTTAATAGGCCTTACTGGACCTTAACAGACCTTAGTAGACTTTAACAGGTCTTACTGGACCTTAACAGGCCTTACTGGACCTTAACAGACCTTAGTAGACATAAACAGGCCTTACTGGACCTTAACAGGCCTTACTGGACCTTAAAAGACCTTAGTAGATTTTAACAGGCCTTACTGGACTTTAACAGGCCTTACTGGGCCTTAACAGACCTTACTGGACTTTAACAGACCTAAGTAGACTTTAACAGGCCTTACTGGACCTTAACAGGCCTTACTGGACCTTAACAGGCCTTACTGGACTTTAACAGGCCTTACTGGACCTTAACAGGCCTTACTGGACTTTAACAGACCTAAGTAGACTTTAACAGGCCTTACTGGACCTTAACAGGCATTACTGGACCTTAACAGGCCTTTGTAGACTTTAACAGGCCTTACTGGACCTTAACAGATCTTAGTAGACTTTAACAGGTCTTACTGGACCTTAACAGGCCTTACTGGACCTTAACAGGCCTTACTGGACCTTAACAGACCTTAGTAGACTTTAACAGGCCTTACTGGACCTTAACAGATCTTAGTAGACTTTAACAGGTCTTACTGGACCTTAACAGGCCTTACTGGACCTTAACAAACCTTACTGGACCTTAACAGACCTTAGTAGACTTTAACAGGCCTTACTGGACCTTAACAGGCCTTACTGGACCTTAAAAGACCTTAGTAGATTTTACCAGGCCTTACTGGACTTTAACAGGCCTTACTGGGCCTTAACAGACTTTACTGGACTTTAACAGACCTAAGTAGACTTTAATAGGCCTTACTGGACCTTAACAGGCCTTACTGAACCTTAACAGGTCTTACTGGACCTTAACAAACCTTAGTAGACTTCAACAGGCCTTACTGAACCTTAACAGACCTTAGTAGACTTTAACAGGCATTACTGGACTTTAACAGGCCTTACTGGGCCATAACAGACATTACTGGACTTTAACAAACCTTAGTAGACTTTAACAGGTCTTACTGGACCTTAACAGGCCTTACTGGACCTTAACAAACCTTAGTAGACTTTAACAGGCATTACTGGACTTTAACAGGCCTTACTGGACCTTAACAGGCCTTAGTAGACTTTAACAAGCATTACTGGACTTTAACAGGCCTTGCTGGACCTTATCAGACCTTAGTAGACTTTAACAGGCCTTACTGGACCTTAACAGGCCTTACTGGACTTTAACAGGCCTTACTGGACCTTAACAAACCTTAGTAGACTTCAACAGGCATTACTGGACCTTAACAGACCTTAGTAGACTTTAACAGGCCTTACTGGACCTTAACAGACCTTAGAAGACTTTAACAGGCCTTACTGGACCTTAACAGGCCTTACTGGACTTTAACAGGCCTTACTGGATCTTAACAAACCTTAGTAGACTTTAACAGGCATTACTGGACCTTAACAGACCTTAGTAGACTTTAAAAGGCCTTACTGGACCTTAAAAGGCCTTACTGGACCTTAAAAGACCATACTAGACTTTAACAGGCCTTACTGGACCTTAACAGGCCTTACTGGACCTTAACAGACCTTAACAGACCTTACTAGATTTTAACAGACCTTACTGGACCTTAACAGGCCTTACTGGACCTTAACAGGCCTTAGTAGACTTTAACAAGCCTTACTGGACCTTAACAGACCTTAGTAGACTTTAACAGGCCTTACTGGACCCTAACAGACCTTAGTAGACTTTAACAGGTCTTACTGGACCTTAACAGGCCTTACTGGACCTTAACAGGCCTTACTGGACCTTAACAGACCTTAGTAGACATAAACAGGCCTTACTGGACCTTAACAGGCCTTACTGGACCTTAAAAGACCTTAGTAGATTTTAACAGGCATTACTGGATTTTAACAGGCCTTACTGGACTTTTACAGGCCTTACTGGGCCTTAACAGGCCTTACTGGACCTTAACAGGCCTTACTGAACCTTAACAGGCCTTACTGGACCTTAACAGGCCTTACTGAACCTTAACAGGCCTTACTGGACCTTAACAAACCTTAGTAGACTTTTGAAAGCATTACTGGACTTCAACAGGCCTTACTGAACCTTAACAGACCTTAGTAGACTTTAACAGGCATTACTGGACTATAACAGGCCTTACTGGACTTTAACAGGCCTTACTGGGCCTTAACAGGGCAAGCCGTAGCCTAGTGGTTAAGGCACAGGACTAGTAATCCAAAGGTTGCTGGTTCAAGCCCCACCACTGCTAGGTTGCTGCTGTTGGGCCCTTGAGCAAGGCCCTTAACCCTCAGTTGCTCAGACTGTATACTGTAACTGTAATGTAAGTCGCTTTGGATAAAGGCGTCTGCTAAATGCTGAAAATGTAAATGTAAATGTAACAGACCTTACTGGACTTCAACAAACCTTAGTAGACTTTAACAGGTCTTACTGGACCTAACAGGCCTTACTGGACCTTAACAGACCTTAGTAGACTTTAACAGGCTTTACTGGACCTTAACAGGCCTTACTGGACCATAACAGTCCTTACTGGACCATAACAAACCTTAGTAGACTTTAACAAGCATTACTGGACTTTAACAGGCCTTACTGGACCTTATCAGACCTTAGTAGACTTTAACAGGCCTTACTGGACCTTAACAGGCCTTACTGGACCTTAACAGAACTAAGTAGACTTTAACAGGCATTACTGGACATTAACAGACCTTAGTAGACTTTAACAGGCCTTACTGGACCTTAACAGGCCTTACTGGACCTTAACAGACCTTAGAAGACTTTAACAGGCCTTACTGGACCTTATCAGGCCTTTCAGGACCATAAAAAACCTCACTGGAACTTAACAGACCTTAGTAGACTTTAACAGGCCTTACTGGACCTTAACAGACCTTAGTAGACTTTAACAGGTCTTACTGGACCTTAACAGGCCTTACTGGACCTTAAAAGGCCTTACTGGACCTTAACAGACCTTAGTAGACTTTAACAGGCCTTACTGGACCTTAACAGACCTTAGTAGACTTTAACAGGTCTTACTGGACCTTAACAGGCCTTACTGGACTTTAACAGGCCTTACTGGGCCTTAACAGACCTTACTGGACTTTAACAGAGCTAAGTAGACTTTAACAGGCCTTACTGGACCTTAACAGGCCTTACTGAACCTTAACAGGCCTTACTGGACCTTAACAAACCTTAGTAGACTTTTAAAAGCATTACTGGACTTCAACAGGCCTTACTGAACCTTAACAGACCTTAGTAGACTTTAACAGGCATTACTGGACTTTAACAGGCCTTACTGGACTTTAACAGGCCTTACTGGGCCTTAACAGACCTTACTGGACTTTAACAAACCTTAGTAGACTTTAAAAGGTCTTACTGGACCTTAATAGGCCTTACTGGACCTTAACAAACCTTAGTAGACTTTAACAGGCATTACTGGACTTTAACAGGCCTTAGTAGATTTTAACAGGCCTTACTGGACCTTAACAAACCTTAGTAGACTTTAACAGGCATTACTGGACCTTAACAGGCCTTTGTAGACTTTAACAAGCCTTACTGGACCTTAACAGACCTTAGTAGACTTTAACAGGCCTTACTGGACCTTAACAGATCTTAGTAAACTTTAACAGGTCTTACTGGACCTTAACAGGCCTTACTGGACCTTAACAGGCCTTACTGGACCTTAACAGACCTTAGTAGACTTTAACAGGCCTTACTGGACCTTAACAGGCCTTACTGGACCTTAAAAGACCTTAGTAGATTTTACCAGGCCTTACTGGACTTTAACAGGCCTTACTGGGCCTTAACAGACTTTACTGGACTTTAACAGACCTAAGTAGACTTTAATAGGCCTTACTGGACCTTAACAGGCCTTACTGAACCTTAACAGGCCTTACTGGACCTTAACAAACCTTAGTAGACTTCAACAGGCCTTACTGAACCTTAACAGACCTTAGTAGACTTTAACAGGCATTACTGGACTTTAACAGGCCTTACTGGACTTTAACAGGCCTTACTGGGCCTTAACAGACATTACTGGACTTTAACAAACCTTAGTAGACTTTAACAGGTCTTACTGGACCTTAACAGGCCTTACTGGACCTTAACAAACCTTAGTAGACTTTAACAGGCATTACTGGACTTTAACAGGCCTTACTGGACGTTAACAGGCCTTACTGGACCTTAACAGGCCTTACTGGACCTTAAAAAACCTTAGTAGACTTTAACAAGCATTACTGGACTTTAACAGGCCTTGCTGGACCTTATCAGACCTCAGTAGACTTTAACAGGCCTTACTGGACCTTAACAGGCCTTACTGGACTTTAACAGGCCTTACTGGACCTTAACAAACCTTAGTAGACTTCAACAGGCCTTACTGGACCTTAACAGACCTTAGAAGACTTTAACAGGCCTTAATGGACCTTAAAAGGCCTTACTGGACTTTAACAGGCCTTACTGGATCTTAACAAACCTTAGTAGACTTTAACAGGCATTACTGGACCTTAACAGACCTTAGTAGACTTTAAAAGGCCTTACTGGACCTTAAAAGGCCTTACTGGACCTTAACAGACCTTACAAGACTTTAACAGGCCTTACTGGACCTTAACAGGCCTTACTGGACCTTAACAGACCTTAACAGACCTTACTAGATTTTAACAGACCTTACTGGACCTTAAACGGCCTTACTGGACCTTAACAGGCCTTAGTAGACTTTAACAAGCCTTACTGGACCTTAACAGACCTTAGAAGACTTTAACAGGCCTTACTGGACTCTAACAGACATTAGTAGACTTTAACAGGTCTTACTGGACCTTAACAGGCCTTACTGGACCTTAACAGGCCTTACTGGACCTTAACAGACCTTAGTAGACATAAACAGGCCTTACTGGACCTTAACAGGCCTTACTGGACCTTAACAAACCTTAGTAGACTTCAACAGGCCTTACTGGACTTTAACAGGCCTTACTGGGCCTTAACAGACATTACTGGACTTTAACAAACCTTAGTAGACTTTAACAGGTCTTACTGGACCTTAACAGGCCTTACTGGACCTTAACAAACCTTAGTAGACTTTAACAGGCATTACTGGACCTTAACAAACCTTAGTAGACTTTAACAGGCATTACTGGACCTTAAAAGGCCTTAGTAGACTTTAACAAGCCTTACTGGACCTTAACAGACTTTAGTAGACTTTAACAGGCCTTACTGGACCCTAACAGACCTTAGTAGACTTAAACAGGTCTTACTGGACCTTAACAGGCCTTACTGGACCTTAACAAACCTTAGTAGACTTTAACAGGCATTACTGGACCTTAAAAGGCCTTAGTAGACTTTAACAAGCCTTACTGGACCCTAACAGACCTTAGTAGACTTAAACAGGTCTTACTGGACCTTAACAGGCCTTACTGGACCTTAACAGGCCTTACTGGACCTTAACAGACCTTAGTAGACATAAACAGGCCTTACTGGACCTTAACAGGCCTTACTGGAACTTAACAGACCTTAGTAGACTTTAACAGGCCTTACTGGACCTTAACAGGCCTTACTGGAACTTAACATACCTTACTGGACTTTAACAGGCCTTGCTGGACCTTAACAGACCTTAGTAGACTAACAGATCTTAGTAGACTTTAACAAGCCTTACTGGACCTTAACAGACCTTAGTAGACTTTAACAGGCCTTACTGGACCTTAACAGGCCTTTGTAGACTTTAACAAGCCTTACTGGACCTTAACAGACCTTAGTAAACTTTAACAGGCCTTACTGGACCTTAACAGATCTTAGTAGACTTTAACAGGCCTTACTGGACCTTAACAAGCCTTACTGGACCTTAACAGACCTTAGTAGACTTTAACAGGCCTTACTGGACCTTAACAGGCCTTACTGGACCTTAAAAGACCTTAGTAGATTTTACCAGGCATTTCTGGACTTTAACAGGCCTTACTGGACTTTAACAGGCCTTACTGGGCCTTAACAGACTTTACTGGACTTTAACAGACCTAAGTAGACTTTAATAGGCCTTAGTGGACCTTAACAGGCCTTACTGAACCTTAACAGGCCTTACTGGACCTTAACAAACCTTAGTAGACTTCAACAGGCCTTACTGAACCTTAACAGACCTTAGTAGACTTTAACAGGCATTACTGGACTTTAACAGGCCTTACTGGGCCTTAACAGACATTACTGGACTTTAACAAACCTTAGTAGACTTTAACAGGTCTTACTGGACCTTAACAGGCCTTACTGGACCTTAACAAACCTTAGTAGACTTTAACAGGCATTACTGGACTTTAACAGGCCTTACTGGACCTTAACAGGCCTTAGTAGACTTTAACAAGCATTACTGGACTTTAACAGGCCTTGCTGGACCTTATCAGACCTTAGTAGACTTTAACAGGCCTTATTGGACCTTAACAGGCCTTACTGGACTTTAACAGGCCTTACTGGACCTTAACAAACCTTAGTAGACTTCAACAGGCATTACTGGACCTTAACAGACCTTAGTAGACTTTAAAAGGCCTTACTGGACCTTAAAAAGCCTTACTGGACCTTAACAGACCTTACTAGACTTTAAAAGGCCTTACTGGACCTTAACAGGCCTTACTGGACCTTAACAGACCTTAACAGACCTTACTAGATTTTAACAGACCTTACTGGACCTTAACAGGCCTTACTGGACCTTAACAGGCCTTAGTAGACTTTAACAAGCCTTACTGGACCTTAACAGACCTTAGTAGACTTTAACAGGCCTTACTGGACCCTAACAGACCTTAGTAGACTTTAACAGGTCTTACTGGACCTTAACAGGCCTTACTGGACCTTAACAGACCTTAGTAGACATAAACAGGCCTTACTGGACCTTAACAGGCCTTACTGGACCTTAAAAGACCTTAGTAGATTTTAACAGGCATTACTGGACTTTAACAGGCCTTACTGGACTTTAACAGGCCTTACTGGGCCTTAACAGACCTTACTGGACTTTAACAGACCTAAGTAGACTTTAACAGGCCTTACTGGACCTTAACAGGCCTTACTGAACCTTAACAGGCCTTACTGGACCTTAACAAACCTTAGTAGACTTTTGAAAGCATTACTGGACTTCAACAGGCCTTACTGAACCTTAACAGACCTTAGTAGACTTTAACAGGCATTACTGGACTATAACAGGCCTTACTGGACTTTAACAGGCCTTACTGGGCCTTAACAGACCTTACTGGACTTTAACAAACCTTAGTAGACTTTAACAGGTCTTACTGGACCTTAACAGGCCTTACTGGACCTTAACAGGCCTTAGTAGACTTTAACAAGCCTTACTGGACCTTAACAGACCTTAGTAGACTTTAACAGGCCTTACTGGACCCTAACAGACCTTAGTAGACTTAAACAGGTCTTACTGGACCTTAACAGGCCTTACTGGACCTTAACAGGCCTTACTGGACCTTAACAGACCTTAGTAGACATAAACAGGCCTTACTGGACCTTAACAGGCCTTACTGGACCTTAAAAGACCTTAGTAGATTTTAACAGGCATTACTGGACTTTAACAGGCCTTACTGGACTTTAACAGGCCTTACTGGGCCTTAACAGACCTTACTGGACTTTAACAGACCTAAGTAGACTTTAACAGGCCTTACTGGACCTTAACAGGCCTTACTGAACCTTAACAGGCCTTACTGGACCTTAACAAACCTTAGTAGACTTTTGAAAGCATTACTGGACTTCAACAGGCCTTACTGAACCTTAACAGACCTTAGTAGACTTTAACAGGCCTTACTGGGCCTTAACAGACCTTACTGGACTTTAACAAACCTTAGTAGACTTTAACAGGTCTTAAAGGACCTTAACAGGCCTTACTGGACCTTAACAGACCTTAGTAGACTTTAACAGGCTTTACTGGACCTTAACAGGCCTTACTGGACCATAACAGTCCTTACTGGACCTTAACAAACCTTAGTAGACTTTAACAAGCATTACTGGACTTTAACAGGCCTTACTGGACCTTATCAGACCTTAGTAGACTTTAACAAGCATTACTGGACCTTATCAGACCTTAGTAGACTTTAACAGGCCTTACTGGACCTTAACAGGCCTTACTGGACCTTAACAGAACTAAGTAGACTTTAACAGGCATTACTGGACCTTAACAGACCTTAGTAGACTTTAACAGGCCTTACTGGACCTTAACAGGCCTTACTGGACCTTAACAGACCTTAGAAGACTTTAACAGGCCTTACTGGACCTTATCAGGCCTTTCAGGACCATAAAAAACCTCACTGGAACTTAACAGACCTTAGTAGACTTTAACAGGCCTTACAGGACCTTAACAGACCTTAGTAGACTTTAACAGGCCTTACTGGACCTTAACAGACCTTGGTAGACTTTAACAGGTCTTACTGGACCTTAACAGGCCTTACTGGACCTTAACAGGCCTTACTGGACCTTAACAGACCTTAGTAGACTTTAACAGGCCTTACTGGACCTTAACAGACCTTAGTAAACTTTAACAGGTCTTACTGGACCTTAACAGGCCTTACTGGACTTTAACAGGCCTTACTGGGCCTTAACAGACCTTACTGGACTTTAACAGAGCTAAGTAGACTTTAACAGGCCTTACTGGACCTTAACAGGCCTTACTGAACCTTAACAGGCCTTACTGGACCTTAACAAACCTTAGTAGACTTTTAAAAGCATTACTGGACTTCAACAGGCCTTACTGAACCTTAACAGACCTTAGTAGACTTTAACAGGCATTACTGGACTTTAAAAGGCCTTACTGGACTTTAACAGGCCTTACTGGGCCTTAACAGACCTTACTGGACTTTAACAAACCTTAGTAGACTTTAAAAGGTCTTACTGGACCTTAACAGGCCTTACTGGACCTTAACAAACCTTAGTAGACTTTAACAGGCATTACTGGACTTTAACAGGCCTTACTGGACCTTAACAGACCTTAGTAGACTTTAACAGGCTTTACTGGACCTTAACAGGCCTTACTGGACCATAACAGTCCTTACTGGACCTTAACAAACCTTGGTAGACTTTAACAAGCATTAATGGACTTTAACAGGCCTTACTGGACCTTATCAGTCCTTAGTAGACTTTAACAGGCCTTACTGGACCTTAACAGGCCTTACTGGACCTTAACAAACCTTAGTAGACTTTAAAAGGCATTACTGGACCTTAACAGGCCTTAGTAGACTTTAACAAGCCTTACTGGACCTTAACAGACCTTAGTAGACTTTAACAGGCCTTACTGGACCTTAAAAGACCTTAGTAGACTTTAACAGGTCTTACTGGACCTTAACAGGCCTTACTGGACCTTAACAGGCCTTACTGGACCTTAACAGACCTTAGTAGACTTTAACAGGCCTTACTGGACCTTAACAGGCCTTACTGGACCTTAAAAGACCTTAGTAGATTTTAACAGGCATTACTGGACTTTATCAGGCCTTACTGGGCCTTTACAGACCTTACTGGACTTTAACAGACCTAAGTAGACTTAAACAGGCCTTACATGACCTTAACAGGCCTTACTGAACCTTAACAGGCCTTACTGGACCTTAACAAACCTTAGTAGACTTTAACAGGCATTACTGGACCTTAAAAGGCCTTAGTAGACTTTAACAAGCCTTACTGGACCTTAACAGACTTTAGTAGACTTTAACAGGCCTTGCTGGACCTTAACAGACCTTAGAAGACTTTAACAGGTCTTACTGGACCTTAACAGGCCTTACTGGACCTTAACAGGTCTTACTGGACCTTAACAGACCTTAGTAGACTTTAACAGGCCTTACTGGACCTTAACAGGCCTTACTGGACCTTAAAAGACCTTAGTAGATTTTAACAGGCATTACTGGACTTTAACAGGCCCTACTGGACTTTAACAGGCCTTACTGGGCCTTAACAGACCTTACTGGACTTTAACAGACCTAAGTAGACTTTAACAGGCCTTAATGGACCTTAACAGACCTTACTGAACCTTAACAGGCCTTATTGGACCTTAACAAACCTTAGTAGACTTTAACAGGCATTACTGGACCTTAACAGACCTTAGTAGACTTTAACAGGCCTTACTGGACCTTAACAGGCCTTACTGGACCTTAACAAACCTTAGAAGACTTTAACAGGCCTTACTGGACCTTATCAGGCCTTTCAGGAACATAAAAAACCTCACTGGAACTTAACAGACCTTAGTAGACTTTAACAGGCCTTACTGGACCTTATCAGGCCTTACTGGACCTTAAAAAACCTTACTGGAACTTAACAGACCTTAGTAGACTTTAACAGGCCTTACTGGACCTTAACAGACCTTACTGGAACTTAACAGACCTTAGTAGACTTTAACAGGCCTTACTGGACCTTAACAGGCCTTACTGGACTTTAACAGGCCTTACTGGACCTTAAAAGACCTTAGTAGATTTTAACAGGCATTACTGGACTTTAACAGGCCCTACTGGACTTTAACAGGCCTTACTGGGCCTTAACAGACCTTACTGGACTTTAACAGACCTAAGTAGACTTTAACAGGCCTTAATGGACCTTAACAGGCCTTACTGAACCTTAACAGGCCTTACTGAACCTTAACAGGCCTTATTGGACCTTAACAAACCTTAGTAGACTTTAAGAGGCCTTACTGGACCTTAACAGACCTTAGTAGACTTTAACAGGCCTTACTGGACCTTAACAGGCCTTACTGGACCTTAACAAACCTTAGAAGACTTTAACAGGCCTTACTGGACCTTATCAGGCCTTTCAGGAACATAAAAAACCTCACTGGAACTTAACAGACCTTAGTAGACTTTAACAGGCCTTACTGGACCTTATCAGGCCTTACTGGACCTTAAAAAACCTTACTGGAACTTAACAGACCTTAGTAGACTTTAACAGGCCTTACTGGACCTTAACAGGCCTTACTGGAACTTAACATACCTTACTGGACTTTAACAGGCCTTGCTGGACCTTAACAGACCTTAGTAGACTTTAACAGGTCTTACTGGACCTTAACAGGCCTTAGTAGACTTTAACAAGCCTTACTATACCTTAACAGACCTTAGTAGACTTTAACAGGCCTTACTGGACCTTAACAGACCTTAGTAGACTTTAACAGGTCTTACTGGACCTTAACAGGCCTTACTGGACCATAACAGTCCTTACTGGACCTTAACAAACCTTAGTAGACTTTAACAAACATTACTGGACTTCAACAGGCCTTACTGGACCTTAACAGATCTTAGTAGACTTTAACAAGCCTTACTGGACCTTAACAGACCTTAGTAGACTTTAACAGGCCTTACTGGACCTTAACAGGCCTTTGTAGACTTTAACAAGCCTTACTGGACCTTAACAGACCTTAGTAAACTTTAACAGGCCTTACTGGACCTTAACAGATCTTAGTAGACTTTAACAGGCCTTACTGGACCTTAACAAGCCTTACTGGACCTTAACAGACCTTAGTAGACTTTAACAGGCCTTACTGGACCTTAACAGGCCTTACTGGACCTTAAAAGACCTTAGTAGATTTTACCAGGCATTTCTGGACTTTAACAGGCCTTACTGGACTTTAACAGGCCTTACTGGGCCTTAACAGACTTTACTGGACTTTAACAGACCTAAGTAGACTTTAATAGGCCTTAGTGGACCTTAACAGGCCTTACTGAACCTTAACAGGCCTTACTGGACCTTAACAAACCTTAGTAGACTTCAACAGGCCTTACTGAACCTTAACAGACCTTAGTAGACTTTAACAGGCATTACTGGACTTTAACAGGCCTTACTGGGCCTTAACAGACATTACTGGACTTTAACAAACCTTAGTAGACTTTAACAGGTCTTACTGGACCTTAACAGGCCTTACTGGACCTTAACAAACCTTAGTAGACTTTAACAGGCATTACTGGACTTTAACAGGCCTTACTGGACCTTAACAGGCCTTAGTAGACTTTAACAAGCATTACTGGACTTTAACAGGCCTTGCTGGACCTTATCAGACCTTAGTAGACTTTAACAGGCCTTATTGGACCTTAACAGGCCTTACTGGACTTTAACAGGCCTTACTGGACTTTAACAGGCCTTACTGGACCTTAACAAACCTTAGTAGACTTCAACAGGCATTACTGGACCTTAACAGACCTTAGTAGACTTTAAAAGGCCTTACTGGACCTTAAAAAGCCTTACTGGACCTTAACAGACCTTACTAGACTTTAAAAGGCCTTACTGGACCTTAACAGGCCTTACTGGACCTTAACAGACCTTAACAGACCTTACTAGATTTTAACAGACCTTACTGGACCTTAACAGGCCTTACTGGACCTTAACAGGCCTTAGTAGACTTTAACAAGCCTTACTGGACCTTAACAGACCTTAGTAGACTTTAACAGGCCTTACTGGACCCTAACAGACCTTAGTAGACTTTAACAGGTCTTACTGGACCTTAACAGGCCTTACTGGACCTTAACAGACCTTAGTAGACATAAACAGGCCTTACTGGACCTTAAAAGACCTTAGTAGATTTTAACAGGCATTACTGGACTTTAACAGGCCTTACTGGACTTTAACAGGCCTTACTGGGCCTTAACAGACCTTACTGGACTTTAACAGACCTAAGTAGACTTTAACAGGCCTTACTGGACCTTAACAGGCCTTACTGAACCTTAACAGGCCTTACTGGACCTTAACAAACCTTAGTAGACTTTTGAAAGCATTACTGGACTTCAACAGGCCTTACTGAACCTTAACAGACCTTAGTAGACTTTAACAGGCATTACTGGACTATAACAGGCCTTACTGGACTTTAACAGGCCTTACTGGGCCTTAACAGACCTTACTGGACTTTAACAAACCTTAGTAGACTTTAACAGGTCTTACTGGACCTTAACAGGCCTTACTGGACCTTAACAGACCTTAGTAGACTTTAACAGGCTTTACTGGACCTTAACAGGCCTTACTGGACCATAACAGTCCTTACTGGACCTTAACAAACCTTAGTAGACTTTAACAAGCATTACTGGACTTTAACAGGCCTTACTGGACCTTATTAGACCTTAGTAGACTTTAACAGGCCTTACTGGACCTTAACAGGCCTTACTGGACCTTAACAGAACTAAGTAGACTTTAACAGGCCTTACTGGACCTTAACAGGCCTTACTGGACCTTAACAGACCTTAGAAGACTTTAACAGGCCTTACTGGACCTTAACAGACCTTACTGGACCTTAACAGACCTTAGAAGACTTTAACAGGCCTTACTGGACCTTATCAGGCCTTTCAGGACCATAAAAAACCTCACTGGAACTTAACAGACCTTAGTAGACTTTAACAGGCCTTACAGGACCTTAACAGACCTTAGTAGACTTTAACAGGCCTTACTGGACCTTAACATACCTTAGTAGACTTTAACAGGTCTTACTGGACCTTAACAGGCCTTACTGGACCTTAACAGGCCTTACTGGACCTTAACAGACCTTAGTAGACTTTAACAGGCCTTACTGGACCTTAACAGACCTTAGTAGACTTTAACAGGTCTTACTGGACCTTAACAGGCCTTACTGGACTTTAACAGGCCTTACTGGGCCTTAACAGACCTTCCTGGACTTTAACAGAGCTAAGTAGACTTTAACAGGCCTTACTGGACCTTAACAGGCCTTACTGAACCTTAACAGGCCTTACTGGACCTTAACAAACCTTAGTAGACTTTTAAAAGCATTACTGGACTTCAACAGGCCTTACTGAACCTTAACAGACCTTAGTAGACTTTAACAGGCATTACTGGACTTTAACAGGCCTTACTGGACTTTAACAGGCCTTACTGGGCCTTAACAGACCTTACTGGACTTTAACAAACCTTAGTAGACTTTAAAAGGTCTTACTGGACCTTAACAGGCCTTACTGGACCTTACCAAACCTTAGTAGACTTTAACAGGCATTACTGGACTTTAACAGGCCTTAGTAGATTTTAACAGGCCTTACTGGACCTTAACAAACCTTAGTAGACTTTAACAGGCATTACTGGACCTTAACAGATCTTAGTAGAGTTTAACAGGTCTTAATGGACCTTAACAGGCCTTACTGGACCTTAACAGACCTTATTAGACTTTAACAGGCCTTACTGGACCTTAACAGGCCTTACTGGACCTTAAAAGACCTTAGTAGATTTTACCAGGCATTACTGGACTTTAACAGGCCTTACTGGACTTTAACAGGCCTTACTGGGCCTTAACAGACTTTACTGGACTTTAACAGACCTAAGTAGACTTTAATAGGCCTTACTGGACCTTAACAGGCCTTACTGAACCTTAACAGGCCTTACTGGACCTTAACAAACCTTAGTAGACTTCAACAGGCCTTACTGAACCTTAACAGACCTTAGTAGACTTTAACAGGCATTACTGGACTTTAACAGGCCTTACTGGACTTTAACAGGCCTTACTGGGCCTTAACAGACATTACTGGACTTTAACAAACCTTAGTAGACTTTAACAGGTCTTACTGGACCTTAACAGGCCTTACTGGACCTTAACAAGCCTTAGTAGACTTTAACAGGCATTACTGGACTTTAACAGGCCTTACTGGACCTTAACAGGCCTTACTGGACCTTAACAGGCCTTACTGGACCTTAACAAACCTTAGTAGACTTTAACAAGCATTACTGGACTTTAACAGGCCTTGCTGGACCTTATCAGACCTTAGTAGACTTTAACAGGCCTTACTGGACCTTAACAGGCCTTACTGGACTTTAACAGGCCTTACTGGTCCTTAACAAACCTTAGTAGACTTCAACAGGCATTACTGGACCTTAACAGACCTTAGTAGACTTTAACAGGCCTTACTGGACCTTAACAGACCTTAGAAGACTTTAACAGGCCTTACTGGACCTTAAAAGGCCTTACTGGACTTTAACAGGCCTTACTGGATCTTAACAAACCTTAGTAGACTTTAACAGGCATTACTGGACCTTAACAGACCTTAGTAGATTATAAAAGGCCTTACTGGACCTTAAAAGGCCTTACTGGACCTTAACAGACCTTACTAGACTTTAACAGGCCTTACTGGACCTTAACAGGCCTTACTGGACCTTAACAGACCTTAACAGACCTTACTAGATTTTAACAGACCTTACTGGACCTTAACAGGCCTTACTGGACCTTAACAGGCCTTAGTAGACTTTAACAAGCCTTACTGGACCTTAACAGACCTTAGTAGACTTTAACAGGTCTTACTGGACCTTAACAGGTCTTACTGGACCTTAACAGGCCTTACTGGACCTTAACAGGCCTTACTGGACCTTAACAGACCTTAGTAGACTTTAACAGGCCTTACTGGACCTTAACAGGCCTTAGTAGACTTTAACAGGCATTACTGGACTTTAACAGGCCTTACTGGACTTTAACAGGCCTTACTGGGACTTAACAGACCTTACTGGTATTTAACAAACCTTAGTAGACTTTAAAAGGTCTTACTGGACCTTAACAGGCCTTACTGGACCTTAACAAACCTTAGTAGACTTTAACAGGCATTACTGGACTTTAACAGGCCTTAGTAGATTTTAACAGGCCTTACTGGACCTTAACAGACCTTAGTAGACTTTAACAGGTCTTACTGGACCTAAACAGGCCTTACTGGACCTTAACAGACCTTAGTAGACATAAACAGGCCTTACTGGACCTTAACAGGCCTTACTGGACCTTGAAAGACCTTAGTAGATTTTAACAGGCATTACTGGACTTTAACAGGCCTTACTTGGCCTTAACAGACCTTACTGGACTTTAACAGACCTAAGTAGACTTTAACAGGCCTTACTGGACCTTAACAGGCCTTACTGAACCTTAACAGGCCTTACTGGACCTTAACAAACCTTAGTAGACTTTTGAAAGCATTACTGGACTTCAACAGGCCTTACTGAACCTTAACAGACCTTAGTAGACTTTAACAGGCATTACTGGACTTTAACAGGCCTTACTGGACTTTAACAGGCCTTACTGGGCCTTAACAGACCTTACTGGACTTTAACAAACCTTAGTAGACTTTAACAGGTCTTACTGGACTTTAACAAACCTTAGTAGTTTTTAACAGGCATTACTGGACTTTAACAGGCCTTACTGGACCTTAACAGACCTTAGTAGACTTTAACAGGCTTTACTGGACCTTAACAGGCCTTACTGGACCATAACAGGCCTTACTGGACCTTATCAGACCTTAGTAGACTTTAACAGGCCTTACTGGACCTTAACAGAACTAATTAGACTTTAACAGGCATTGCTGGACCTTAACAGACCTTAGTAGACTTTAACAGGCCTTACTGGACCTTAACAGGCCTTACTGGACCTTAACAGACCTTAGAAGACTTTAACAGGCCTTACTGGACCTTAACAGACCTTAGTAGACTTTAACAGGCCTTACTGGACCTTAACAGGCCTTAATGGACCTTAACAGACCTTAGAAGACTTTAACAGGCCTTACTGGACCTTAACAGACCTTAGTAGACTTTAACAGGCATTACAGGACCTTAACAGGCCTTACTGGACCTTAACAGACCTTAGAAGACTTTAACAGACCTTAGTAGACTTTAACAGACCTTAGTAGACTTTAACAGGCCTTACTGGACCTTAACAGGCCTTACTGGACCTTAACAGACCTTAGAAGACTTTAACAGGCCTTACTGGACCTTAACAGGCCTTACTGGACTTTAACAGGCCTTACTGGATCTAAACAAACCTTATTAGACTTTAACAGACCTTACTAGACTTTAACAGACCTTACTAGACTTTAACAGGCCTTACTGGACCTTAACAGGCCTTACTGGACCTTAACAGACCTTAACACACCTTACTAGATTTTAACAGACCTTACTGGACCTTAACAGGCCTTACTGGACCTTAACAGACCTTAGTAGACTTTAACAGGCCTTACAGGACCTTAACAGGCCTTAGTAGACTTTAACAAGCCTTAGTGGACCTTAACAGACCTTAGTAGACTTTAATAGGCCTTACTGGACCTTAACAGACCTTAGTAGACTTTAACAGGTCTTACTGGACCTTAACAGGCCTTATTGGACCTTAACAGACCTTAGTAGACATAAACAGGCCTTACTGGACCTTAACAGGCCTTACTGGACCTTAAAAGACCTTAATAGATTTTAACAGGCATTACTGGACTTTAACAGGCCTTACTGGACTTTAACAGGCCTTACTGGACCTTAACAAACCTTAGTAGACTTTAACAGGCATTACTGGACCTTAACAGACCTTAGTAGACTTTAACAGGCCTTACTGGACCTTAACAGATCTTAGTAGACTTTAACAGGTCTTACTGGACCTTAACAGGCCTTACTGGACCTTAACAGACCTTAGTAGACTTTAACAGGCCTTACTGGACCTTAACAGGCCTTACTGGACCTTAAAAGACCTTAGTAGATTTTACCAGGCCTTACTGGGCCTTAACAGACTTTACTGGACTTTAACAGACCTTAGTAGACTTTAACAGGCCTTACTGGACCTTAACAGGCCTTACTGGACCTTAAAAGACCTTAGTAGATTTTACCAGGCCTTACTGGACTTTACCAGGCCTTACTGGGCCTTAACAGACTTTACTGGACTTTAACAGACCTAAGTAGACTTTAATAGGCCTTACTGGACCTTAACAGGCCTTACTGGACCTTAACAAACCTTAGTAGACTTCAACAGGCCTTACTGAACCTTAACAGACCTTAGTAGACTTTAACAGGCCTTACTGGACTTAAACAGGCCTTACTGGACTTAAACAGGCCTTACTGGACTTTAACAGGCCTTACTGGGCCTTAACAGACATTACTGGACTTTAACAAACCTTAGAAGACTTTAATAGGCCTTACTTGACCTTAACAGGCCTTACTGAACCTTAACAGGCCTTAGTAGACTTCAACAGGCCTTACTGAACCTTAACAGACCTTAGTAGACTTTAACAGGCCTTACTGGACTTAAACAGGCCTTACTGGACTTTAACAGGCCTTACTGGACCTTAACAGGCCTTACTGGACCTTAACAAACCTTAGTAGACTTTAACAGGCATTACTGGACCTTAACAGACCTTAGTAGACTTTAACAGGCCTTACTGGACCTTAACAGACCTTAGAAGACTTTAACAGGCCTTACTGGACCTTAACAGGCCTTACTGGACTTTAACAGGCCTTACTGGATCTTAACAAACCTTAGTAGACTTTAACAGGCATTACTGGACCTTAACAGACCTTAGTAGACTTTAACAGGCCTTACTGGACTTAAACAGGCCTTACTGGACTTTAACAGGCCTTACTGGACCTTAACAAACCTTAGTAGACTTTAACAGGCATTACTGGACCTTAACAGGCCTTACTGGACCTTAACAGGCCTTACTGGACCTTAACAGACCTTAGTAGACTTCAACAGGCCTTACTGAACCTTAACAGACCTTATTAGATTTTACCAGGCCTTACTGGACTTTACCAGGCCTTACTGGGCCTTAACAGACTTTACTGGACTTTAACAGACCTAAGTAGACTTTAACAGGCCTTACTGGACCTTAACAGGCCTTACTGGACTTAAACAGGCCTTACTGGACCTTAACAGGCCTTACTGGACCTTAACAAACCTTAGTAGACTTTAACAAGCATTACTGGACTTTAACAGGCCTTGCTGGACCTTATCAGACCTTAGTAGACTTTAACAGGCCTTACTGGACCTTAACAGGCCTTACTGGACTTTAACAGGCCTTACTGGACCTTAACAAACCTTAGTAGACTTTAACAGGCATTACTGGACCTTAACAGGCCTTACTGGACCTTAACAGGCCTTACTGGACCTTAACAGACCTCAGTAGACTTCAACAGGCCTTACTGAACCTTAACAGACCTTAGTAGACTTTAACAGGCCTTACTGGACTTAAACAGGCCTTACTGGACCTTAACAGGCCTTACTGGACTTTAACATGCCTTACTGGACCTTAACAAACCTTAGTAGACTTCAACAGGCATTACTGGACCTTAACAGACCTTAGTAGACTTTAACAGGCCTTACTGGACCTTAACAGACCTTAGAAGACTTTAACAGGCCTTACTGGACCTTAACAGGCCTTACTGGACTTTAACAGGCCTTACTGGATCTTAACAAACCTTAGTAGACTTTAACAGGCATTACTGGACCTTAACAGACCTTAGTAGACTTTAAAAGGCCTTACTGGACCTTAAAAGGCCTTACTGGACCTTAACAGGCCTTACTGGACCTTAACAGACCTTAACAGACCTTACTAGATTTTAACAGACCTTACTGGACCTTAACAGGCCTTACTGGACCTTAACAGGCCTTAGTAGACTTTAACAAGCCTTACTGGACCTTAACAGACCTTAGTAGACTTTAACAGGCCTTACTGGACCCTAACAGACCTTAGTAGACTTTAACAGGTCTTACTGGACCTTAACAGGCCTTACTGGACCTTAACAGACCTTAGTAGACATAAACAGGCCTTACTGGACCTTAACAGGCCTTACTGGACTTTAACAGGCCTTACTGGACTTTAACAGGCCTTACTGGGCCTTAACAGACCTTACTGGACTTTAACAGACCTAAGTAGACTTTAACAGGCCTTACTGGACCTTAACAGGCCTTACTGAACCTTAACAGGCCTTACTGGACCTTAACAAACCTTAGTAGACTTTTGAAAGCATTACTGGACTTCAACAGGCCTTACTGAACCTTAACAGACCTTAGTAGACTTTAACAGGCATTACTGGACTATAACAGGCCTTACTGGACTTTAACAGGCCTTACTGGGCCTTAACAGACCTTACTGGACTTTAACAAACCTTAGTAGACTTTAACAGGTCTTAAAGGACCTTAACAGGCCTTACTGGACCTTAACAGACCTTAGTAGACTTTAACAGGCTTTACTGGACCTTAACAGGCCTTACTGGACCATAACAGTCCTTACTGGACCTTAACAAACCTTAGTAGACTTTAACAAGCATTACTGGACTTTAACAGGCCTTACTGGACCTTATCAGACCTTAGTAGACTTTAACAGGCCTTACTGGACCTTAACAGAACTAAGTAGACTTTAACAGGCATTACTGGACCTTAACAGACCTTAGTAGACTTTAACAGGCCTTACTGGACCTTAACAGGCCTTACTGGACCTTAACATACCTTAGAAGACTTTAACAGGCCTTACTGGACCTTATCAGGCCTTTCAGGACCATAAAAAACCTCACTGGAACTTAACAGACCTTAGTAGACTTTAACAGGCCTTACAGGACCTTAACAGACCTTAGTAGACTTTAACAGGCCTTACTGGACCTTAACAGGCCTTGGTAGACTTTAACAGGTCTTACTGGACCTTAACAGGCCTTACTGGACCTTAACAGGCCTTACTGGACCTTAACAGACCTTAGTAGACTTTAACAGGCCTTACTGGACCTTAACAGACCTTAGTAGACTTTAACAGGTCTTACTGGACCTTAACAGGCCTTACTGGACTTTAACAGGCCTTACTGGGCCTTAACAGACCTTACTGGACTTTAACAGAGCTAAGTAGACTTTAACAGGCCTTACTGGACCTTAACAGGCCTTACTGAACCTTAACAGGCCTTACTGGACCTTAACAAACCTTAGTAGACTTTTAAAAGTATTACTGGACTTCAACAGGCCTTACTGAACCTTAACAGACCTTAGTAGACTTTAACAGGCATTACTGGACTTTAACAGGCCTTACTGGACTTTAACAGGCCTTACTGGGCCTTAACAGACCTTACTGGACTTTAACAAACCTTAGTAGACTTCAAAAGGTCTTACTGGACCTTAACAGGCCTTACTGGACCTTACCAAACCTTAGTAGACTTTAACAGGCATTACTGGACTTTAACAGGCCTTAGTAGATTTTAACAGGCCTTACCGGACCTTAACAAACCTTAGTAGACTTTAACAGGCATTACTGGACCTTAACAGATCTTAGTAGAGTTTAACAGGTCTTAATGGACCTTAACAGGCCTTACTGGACCTTAACAGGCCTTACTGGACCTTAACAGACCTTATTAGACTTTAACAGGCCTTACTGGACCTTAACAGGCCTTACTGGACCTTAAAAGACCTTAGTAGATTTTACCAGGCATTACTGGACTTTAACAGGCCTTACTGGACTTTAACAGGCCTTACTGGGCCTTAACAGACTTTACTGGACTTTAACAGACCTAAGTAGACTTTAATAGGCCTTACTGGACCTTAACAGGCCTTACTGAACCTTAACAGGCCTTACTGGACCTTAACAAACCTTAGTAGACTTCAACAGGCCTTACTGAACCTTAACAGACCTTAGCAGACTTTAACAGGCATTACTGGACTTTAACAGGCCTTACTGGACTTTAACAGGCCTTACTGGACTTTAACAGGCCTTACTGGGCCTTAACAGACATTACTGGACTTTAACAAACCTTAGTAGACTTTAACAGGTCTTACTGGACCTTAACAGGCCTTACTGGACCTTAACAAGCCTTAGTAGACTTTAACAGGCATTACTGGACTTTAACAGGCCTTACTGGACCTTAACAGGCCTTACTGGACCTTAACAGGCCTTACTGGACCTTAACAAACCTTAGTAGACTTTAACAAGCATTACTGGACTTTAACAGGCCTTGCTGGACCTTATCAGACCTTAGTAGACTTTAACAGGCCTTACTGGACCTTAACAGGCCTTACTGGACTTTAACAGGCCTTACTGGACCTTAACAAACCTTAGTAGACTTCAACAGGCATTACTGGACCTTAACAGACCTTAGTAGACTTTAACAGGCCTTACTGGACCTTAACAGACCTTAGTAGACTTTAACAGGCCTTACTGGACCTTAACAGACCTTAGTAGACTTTAACAGGCCTTACTGGACCTTAAAAGGCCTTACTGGACTTTAACAGGCCTTACTGGATCTTAACAAACCTTAGTAGACTTTAACAGGCATTACTGGACCTTAACAGACCTTAGTAGATTATAAAAGGCCTTACTGGACCTTAAAAGGCCTTACTGGACCTTAACAGACCTTACTAGACTTTAACAGGCCTTACTGGACCTTAACAGGCCTTACTGGACCTTAACAGACCTTAACAGACCTTACTAGATTTTAACAGACCTTACTGGACCTTAACAGGCCTTACTGGACCTTAACAGGCCTTAGTAGACTTTAACAAGCCTTACTGGACCTTAACAGACCTTAGTAGACTTTAACAGGCCTTACTGGACCCTAACAGACCTTAGTAGACTTTAACAGGTCTTACTGGACCTTAACAGGTCTTACTGGACCTTAACAGGCCTTACTGGACCTTAACAGGCCTTACTGGATCTTAACAGGCCTTAGTAGACTTTAACAGGCATTACTGGACTTTAACAGGCCTTACTGGACTTTAACAGGCCTTACTGGGACTTAACAGACCTTACTGGTATTTAACAAACCTTAGTAGACTTTAAAAGGTCTTACTGGATCTTAACAGGCCTTACTGGACCTTAACAAACCTTAGTAGACTTTAACAGGCATTACTGGACTTTAACAGGCCTTAGTAGATTTTAACAGGCCTTACTGGACCTTAACAGACCTAAGTAGACTTTAACAGGTCTTACTGGACCTAAACAGGCCTTACTGGACCTTAACAGACCTTAGTAGACATAAACAGGCCTTACTGGACCTTAACAGGCCTTACTGGACCTTAAAAGACCTTAGTAGATTTTAACAGGCATTACTGGACTTTAACAGGCCTTACTTGGCCTTAACAGACCTTACTGGACTTTAACAGACCTAAGTAGACTTTAACAGGCCTTACTGGACCTTAACAGGCCTTACTGAACCTTAACAGGCCTTACTGAACCTTAACAGACCTTAGTAGACTTTAACAGGCATTACTGGACTTTAACAGGCCTTACTGGACTTTAACAGGCCTTACTGGGCCTTAACAGACCTTACTGGACTTTAACAAACCTTAGTAGACTTTAACAGGTCTTACTGGACTTTAACAAACCTTAGTAGTTTTTAACAGGCATTACTGGACTTTAACAGGCCTTACTGGACCTTAACAGACCTTAGTAGACTTTAACAGGCTTTACTGGACCTTAACAGGCCTTACTGGACCATAACAGGCCTTACTGGACCTTATCAGACCTTAGTAGACTTTAACAGGCCTTACTGGACCTTAACAGAACTAATTAGACTTTAACAGGCATTGCTGGACCTTAACAGACCTTAGTAGACTTTAACAGGCCTTACTGGACCTTAACAGGCCTTACTGGACCTTAACAGACCTTAGAAGACTTTAACAGGCCTTACTGGACCTTAACAGACCTTAGTAGACTTTAACAGGCCTTACTGGACCTTAACAGGCCTTACTGGACCTTAACAGACCTTAGAAGACTTTAACAGGCCTTACTGGACCTTAACAGACCTTAGTAGACTTTAACAGGCCTTACAGGACCTTAACAGACCTTAGTAGACTTTAACAGACCTTAGTAGACTTTAACAGGCCTTACTGGACCTTAACAGGCCTTACTGGACCTTAACAGACCTTAGAAGACTTTAACAGGCCTTACTGGACCTTAACAGGCCTTACTGGACTTTAACAGGCCTTACTGGATCTAAACAAACCTTAGTAGACTTTAACAGACCTTACTAGACTTTAACAGACCTTACTAGACTTTAACAGGCCTTACTGGACCTTAACAGGCCTTACTGGACCTTAACAGACCTTAACACACCTTACTAGATTTTAACAGACCTTACTGGACCTTAACAGGCCTTACTGGACCTTAACAGACCTTAGTAGACTTTAACAGGCCTTACAGGACCTTAACAGGCCTTAGTAGACTTTAACAAGCCTTAGTGGACCTTAACAGACCTTAGTAGACTTTAATAGGCCTTACTGGACCTTAACAGACCTTAGTAGACTTTAAAAGGTCTTACTGGACCTTAACAGGCCTTATTGGACCTTAACAGACCTTAGTAGACATAAACAGGCCTTACTGGACCTTAACAGGCCTTACTGGACCTTAAAAGACCTTAGTAGATTTTAACAGGCATTACTGGACTTTAACAGGCCTTACTGGACTTTAACAGGCCTTACTGGACCTTAACAAACCTTAGTAGACTTTAACAGGCATTACTGGACCTTAACAGACCTTAGTAGACTTTAACAGGCCTTACTGGACCTTAACAGATCTTAGTAGACTTTAACAGGTCTTACTGGACCTTAACAGGCCTTACTGGACCTTAACAGACCTTAGTAGACTTTAACAGGCCTTACTGGACCTTAACAGGCCTTACTGGACCTTAAAAGACCTTAGTAGATTTTACCAGGCCTTACTGGACTTTAACAGGCCTTACTGGGCCTTAACAGACTTTACTGGACTTTAACAGACCTAAGTAGACTTTAATAGGCCTTACTGGACCTTACCAGGCCTTACTGGACCTTAACAAACCTTAGTAGACTTCAACAGGCCTTACTGAACCTTAACAGACCTTAGTAGACTTTAACAGGCCTTACTGGACTTAAACAGGCCTTACTGGACTTTAACAGGCCTTACTGGGCCTTAACAGACATTACTGGACTTTAACAAACCTTAGAAGACTTTAATAGGCCTTACTGGACCTTAACAGGCCTTACTGAACCTTAACAGGCCTTACTGGACCTTAACAAACCTAAGTAGACTTCAACAGGCCTTACTGAACCTTAACAGACCTTAGTAGACTTTAACAGGCCTTACTGGACTTAAACAGGCCTTACTGGACTTTAACAGGCCTTTCTGGACCTTAACAAACCTTAGTAGACTTTAACAGGCCTTACTGGACCTTAACAGACCTTAGAAGACTTTAACAGGCCTTACTGGACCTTAACAGGCCTTACTGGACTTTAACAGGCCTTACTGGATCTTAACAAACCTTAGTAGACTTTAACAGGCATTACTGGACCTTAACAGACCTTAGTAGACTTTAACAGGCCTTACTGGACTTAAACAGGCCTTACTGGACTTTAACAGGCCTTACTGGACCTTAACAAACCTTAGTAGACTTTAACAGGCATTACTGGACCTTAACAGGCCTTACTGGACCTTAACAGGCCTTACTGGACCTTAACAGACCTTAGTAGACTTCAACAGGCCTTACTGAACCTTAACAGACCTTAGTAGACTTTAACAGGCCTTACTGGACTTAAACAGGCCTTACTGGACCTTAACAGGCCTTACTGGACCTTAACAAACCTTAGTAGACTTTAACAAGCATTACTGGACTTTAACAGGCCTTGCTGGACCTTATCAGACCTTAGTAGACTTTAACAGGCCTTACTGGACCTTAACAGGCCTTACTGGACTTTAACAGGCCTTACTGGACCTTAACAAACCTTAGTAGACTTTAACAGGCATTACTGGACCTTAACAGGCCTTACTGGACCTTAACAGGCCTTACTGGACCTTAACAGACCTCAGTAGACTTCAACAGGCCTTACTGAACCTTAACAGACCTTAGTAGACTTTAACAGGCCTTACTGGACTTCAACAGGCCTTACTGGACCTTAACAGGCCTTACTGGACTTTAACATGCCTTACTGGACCTTAACAAACCTTAGTAGACTTCAACAGGCATTACTGGACCTTAACAGACCTTAGTAGACTTTAACAGGCCTTACTGGACCTTAACAGACCTTAGAAGACTTTAACAGGCCTTACTGGACCTTAACAGGCCTTACTGGACCTTAACAGGCCTTACTGGACTTTAACAGGCCTTACTGGATCTTAACAAACCTTAGTAGACTTTAACAGGCATTACTGGACCTTAACAGACCTTAGTAGACTTTAAAAGGCCTTACTGGACCTTAAAAGGCCTTACTGGACCTTAACAGACCTTACTAGACTTTAACAGGCCTTACTGGACCTTAACAGGCCTTACTGGACCTTAACAGACCTTACTAGATTTTAACAGACCTTACTGGACCTTAACAGGCCTTACTGGACCTTAACAGGCCTTAGTAGACTTTAACAAGCCTTACTGGACCTTAACAGACCTTAGTAGACTTTAACAGGCCTTACTGGACCCTAACAGACCTTAGTAGACTTTAACAGGCCTTACTGGACCCTAACAGACCTTAGTAGACTTTAACAGGTCTTACTGGACATTAACAGGCCTTACTGGACCTTAACAGACCTTAGTAGACATAAACAGGCCTTACTGGACCTTAACAGGCCTTACTGGACTTTAACAGGCCTTACTGGACTTTAACAGGCCTTACTGGGCCTTAACAGACCTTACTGGACTTTAACAGACCTAAGTAGACTTTAACAGGCCTTACTGGACCTTAACAGGCCTTACTGAACCTTAACAGGCCTTACTGGACCTTAACAAACCTTAGTAGACTTTTGAAAGCATTACTGGACTTCAACAGGCCTTACTGAACCTTAACAGACCTTAGTAGACTTTAACAGGCATTACTGGACTATAACAGGCCTTACTGGACTTTAACAGGCCTTACTGGGCCTTAACAGACCTTACTGGACTTTAACAAACCTTAGTAGACTTTAACAGGTCTTAAAGGACCTTAACAGGCCTTACTGGACCTTAACAGACCTTAGTAGACTTTAACAGGCTTTACTGGACCTTAACAGGCCTTACTGGACCATAACAGTCCTTACTGGACCTTAACAAACCTTAGTAGACTTTAACAAGCATTACTGGACTTTAACAGGCCTTACTGGACCTTATCAGACCTTAGTAGACTTTAACAGGCCTTACTGGACCTTAACAGGCTTTACTGGACCTTAACAGAACTAAGTAGACTTTAACAGGCATTACTGGACCTTAACAGACCTTAGTAGACTTTAACAGGCCTTACTGGACCTTAACAGGCCTTACTGGACCTTAACAGACCTTAGAAGACTTTAACAGGCCTTACTGGACCTTATCAGGCCTTTCAGGACCATAAAAAACCTCACTGGAACTTAACAGACCTTAGTAGACTTTAACAGGCCTTACAGGACCTTAACAGACCTTAGTAGACTTTAACAGGCCTTACTGGACCTTAACAGACCTTGGTAGACTTTAACAGGTCTTACTGGACCTTAACAGGCCTTACTGGACCTTAACAGGCCTTACTGGACCTTAACAGGCCTTACTGGACCTTAACAGACCTTAGTAGACTTTAACAGGCCTTACTGGACCTTAACAGACCTTAGTAGACTTTAACAGGTCTTACTGGACCTTAACAGGCCTTACTGGACTTTAACAGGCCTTACTGGGCCTTAACAGACCTTACTGGACTTTAACAGAGCTAAGTAGACTTTAACAGGCCTTACTGGACCTTAACAGGCCTTACTGAACCTTAACAGGCCTTACTGGACCTTAACAAACCTTAGTAGACTTTTAAAAGCATTACTGGACTTCAACATGCCTTACTGAACCTTAACAGACCTTATTAGACTTTAACAGGCATTACTGGACTTTAACAGGCCTTACTGGACTTTAACAGGCCTTACTGGGCCTTAACAGACCTTACTGGACTTTAACAAACCTTATTAGACTTTAAAAGGTCTTACTGGACCTTAACAGGCCTTACTGGACCTTAACAAACCTTAGTAGAC
Organism: Trichomycterus rosablanca; assembly: GCF_030014385.1. NCBI lineage: Eukaryota > Metazoa > Chordata > Actinopteri > Siluriformes > Trichomycteridae > Trichomycterus > Trichomycterus rosablanca. The sequence goes on from NC_085995.1 coordinate 23,203,972, forward strand.
TTTAACAGGCATTACTGGACTTTAACAGGCCTTACTGGACCTTAACAGACCTTAGTAGACTTTAACAGGCTTTACTGGACCTTAACAGGCCTTACTGGACCATAACAGTCCTTACTGGACCTTAACAAACCTTGGTAGACTTTAACAAGCATTAATGGACTTTAACAGGCCTTACTGGACCTTATCAGACCTTAGTAGACTTTAACAGGCCTTACTGGACCTTAACAGGCCTTACTGGACCTTAACAAACCTTAGTAGACTTTAAAAGGCATTACTGGACCTTAACAGGCCTTAGTAGACTTTAACAAGCCTTACTGGACCTTAACAGGCCTTACTGGACCTTAACAGACCTTAGTAGACTTTAACAGGTCTTACTGGACCTAAACAGGCCTTACTGGACCTTAACAGACCTTAGTAGACATAAACAGGCCTTACTGGACCTTAACAGGCCTTACTGGACCTTAAAAGACCTTAGTAGATTTTAACAGGCATTACTGGACTTTAACAGGCCTTACTTGGCCTTAACAGACCTTACTGGACTTTAACAGACCTAAGAAGACTTTAACAGGCCTTACTGGACCTTAACAGGCCTTACTGAACCTTAACAGGCCTTACTGAACCTTAACAGACCTTAGTAGACTTTAACAGGCATTACTGGACTTTAACAGGCCTTACTGGACTTTAACAGGCCTTACTGGGCCTTAACAGACCTTACTGGACTTTAACAAACCTTAGTAGACTTTAACAGGTCTTACTGGACTTTAACAAACCTTAGTAGTTTTTAACAGGCATTACTGGACTTTAACAGGCCTTACTGGACCTTAACAGACCTTAGTAGACTTTAACAGGCTTTACTGGACCTTAACAGGCCTTACTGGACCATAACAGGCCTTACTGGACCTTATCAGACCTTAGTAGACTTTAACAGGCCTTACTGGACCTTAACAGAACTAATTAGACTTTAACAGGCATTGCTGGACCTTAACAGACCTTAGTAGACTTTAACAGGCCTTACTGGACCTTAACAGGCCTTACTGGACCTTAACAGACCTTAGAAGACTTTAACAGGCCTTACTGGACCTTAACAGACCTTAGTAGACTTTAACAGGCCTTACTGGACCTTAACAGGCCTTACTGGACCTTAACAGACCTTAGAAGACTTTAACAGGCCTTACTGGACCTTAACAGACCTTAGTAGACTTTAACAGGCCTTACAGGACCTTAACAGACCTTAGTAGACTTTAACAGACCTTAGTAGACTTTAACAGGCCTTACTGGACCTTAACAGGCCTTACTGGACCTTAACAGACCTTAGAAGACTTTAACAGGCCTTACTGGACCTTAACAGGCCTTACTGGACTTTAACAGGCCTTACTGGATCTAAACAAACCTTAGTAGACTTTAACAGACCTTACTAGACTTTAACAGACCTTACTAGACTTTAACAGGCCTTACTGGACCTTAACAGGCCTTACTGGACCTTAACAGACCTTAACACACCTTACTAGATTTTAACAGACCTTACTGGACCTTAACAGGCCTTACTGGACCTTAACAGACCTTAGTAGACTTTAACAGGCCTTACAGGACCTTAACAGGCCTTAGTAGACTTTAACAAGCCTTAGTGGACCTTAACAGACCTTAGTAGACTTTAATAGGCCTTACTGGACCTTAACAGACCTTAGTAGACTTTAACAGGTCTTACTGGACCTTAACAGGCCTTATTGGACCTTAACAGACCTTAGTAGACATAAACAAGCCTTACTGGACCTTAACAGGCCTTACTGGACCTTAAAAGACCTTAGTAGATTTTAACAGGCATTACTGGACTTTAACAGGCCTTACTGGACTTTAACAGGCCTTACTGGACCTTAACAAACCTTAGTAGACTTTAACAGGCATTACTGGACCTTAACAGACCTTAGTAGACTTTAACAGGCCTTACTGGACCTTAACAGATCTTAGTAGACATTAACAGGTCTTACTGGACCTTAACAGGCCTTACTGGACCTTAACAGACCTTAGTAGACTTTAACAGGCCTTACTGGACCTTAACAGGCCTTACTGGACCTTAAAAGACCTTAGTAGATTTTACCAGGCCTTACTGGACTTTAACAGGCCTTACTGGGCCTTAACAGACTTTACTGGACTTTAACAGACCTAAGTAGACTTTAATAGGCCTTACTGGACCTTAACAGGCCTTACTGGACCTTAACAAACCTTAGTAGACTTCAACAGGCCTTACTGAACCTTAACAGACCTTAGTAGACTTTAACAGGCCTTACTGGACTTAAACAGGCCTTACTGGACTTTAACAGGCATAACTGGGCCTTAACAGACATTACTGGACTTTAACAAACCTTAGAAGACTTTAATAGGCCTTACTGGACCTTAACAGGCCTTACTGAACCTTAACAGGCCTTACTGGACCTTAACAAACCTAAGTAGACTTCAACAGGCCTTACTGAACCTTAACAGACCTTAGTAGACTTTAACAGGCCTTACTGGACTTAAACAGGCCTTACTGGACTTTAACAGGCCTTTCTGGACCTTAACAAACCTTAGTAGACTTTAACAGGCCTTACTGGACCTTAACAGACCTTAGAAGACTTTAACAGGCCTTACTGGACCTTAACAGGCCTTACTGGACTTTAACAGGCCTTACTGGATCTTAACAAACCTTAGTAGACTTTAACAGGCATTACTGGACCTTAACAGACCTTAGTAGACTTTAACAGGCCTTACTGGACTTAAACAGGCCTTACTGGACTTTAACAGGCCTTACTGGACCTTAACAAACCTTAGTAGACTTTAACAGGCATTACTGGACCTTAACAGGCCTTACTGGACCTTAACAGGCCTTACTGGACCTTAACAGACCTTAGTAGACTTCAACAGGCCTTACTGAACCTTAACAGACCTTAGTAGACTTTAACAGGCCTTACTGGACTTAAACAGGCCTTACTGGACCTTATCAGACCTTAGTAGACTTTAACAGGCCTTACTGGACCTTAACAGGCCTTACTGGACTTTAACAGGCCTTACTGGACCTTAACAAACCTTAGTAGACTTTAACAGGCATTACTGGACCTTAACAGGCCTTACTGGACCTTAACAGGCCTTACTGGACCTTAACAGACCTCAGTAGACTTCAACAGGCCTTACTGAACCTTAACAGACCTTAGTAGACTTTAACAGGCCTTACTGAACCTTAACAGGCCTTACTGGACCTTAACAGGCCTTACTGGACTTTAACATGCCTTACTGGACCTTAACAAACCTTAGTAGACTTCAACAGGCATTACTGGACCTTAACAGACCTTAGTAGACTTTAACAGGCCTTACTGGACCTTAACAGACCTTAGAAGACTTTAACAGGCCTTACTGGACCTTAACAGGCCTTACTGGACCTTAACAGGCCTTACTGGACTTTAACAGGCCTTACTGGATCTTAACAAACCTTAGTAGACTTTAACAGGCATTACTGGACCTTAACAGACCTTAGTAGACTTTAAAAGGCCTTACTGGACCTTAAAAGGCCTTACTGGACCTTAACAGACCTTACTAGACTTTAACAGGCCTTACTGGACCTTAACAGGCCTTACTGGACCTTAACAGACCTTACTAGATTTTAACAGACCTTACTGGACCTTAACAGGCCTTACTGGACCTTAACAGGCCTTAGTAGACTTTAACAAGCCTTACTGGACCTTAACAGACCTTAGTAGACTTTAACAGGCCTTACTGGACCCTAACAGACCTTAGTAGACTTTAACAGGCCTTACTGGACCCTAACAGACCTTAGTAGACTTTAACAGGTCTTACTGGACATTAACAGGCCTTACTGGACCTTAACAGACCTTAGTAGACATAAACAGGCCTTACTGGACCTTAACAGGCCTTACTGGACTTTAACAGGCCTTACTGGACTTTAACAGGCCTTACTGGGCCTTAACAGACCTTACTGGACTTTAACAGACCTAAGTAGACTTTAACAGGCCTTACTGGACCTTAACAGGCCTTACTGAACCTTAACAGGCCTTACTGGACCTTAACAAACCTTAGTAGACTTTTGAAAGCATTACTGGACTTCAACAGGCCTTACTGAACCTTAACAGACCTTAGTAGACTTTAACAGGCATTACTGGACTATAACAGGCCTTACTGGACTTTAACAGGCCTTACTGGGCCTTAACAGACCTTACTGGACTTTAACAAACCTTAGTAGACTTTAACAGGTCTTAAAGGACCTTAACAGACCTTAGTAGACTTTAACAGGCTTTACTGGACCTTAACAGGCCTTACTGGACCATAACAGTCATTACTGGACCTTAACAAACCTTAGTAGACTTTAACAAGCATTACTGGACTTTAACAGGCCTTACTGGACCTTATCAGACCTTAGTAGACTTTAACAGGCCTTACTGGACCTTAACAGGCTTTACTGGACCTTAACAGAACTAAGTAGACTTTAACAGGCATTACTGGACCTTAACAGACCTTAGTAGACTTTAACAGGCCTTACTGGACCTTAACAGGCCTTACTGGACCTTAACAGACCTTAGAAGACTTTAACAGGCCTTACTGGACCTTATCAGGCCTTTCAGGACCATAAAAAACCTCACTGGAACTTAACAGACCTTAGTAGACTTTAACAGGCCTTACAGGACCTTAACAGACCTTAGTAGACTTTAACAGGCCTTACTGGACCTTAACAGACCTTGGTAGACTTTAACAGGTCTTACTGGACCTTAACAGGCCTTACTGGACCTTAACAGGCCTTACTGGACCTTAACAGGCCTTACTGGACCTTAACAGACCTTAGTAGACTTTAACAGGCCTTACTGGACCTTAACAGACCTTAGTAGACTTTAACAGGTCTTACTGGACCTTAACAGGCCTTACTGGACTTTAACAGGCCTTACTGGGCCTTAACAGACCTTACTGGACTTTAACAGAGCTAAGTAGACTTTAACAGGCCTTACTGGACCTTAACAGGCCTTACTGAACCTTAACAGGCCTTACTGGACCTTAACAAACCTTAGTAGACTTTTAAAAGCATTACTGGACTTCAACATGCCTTACTGAACCTTAACAGACCTTATTAGACTTTAACAGGCATTACTGGACTTTAACAGGCCTTACTGGACTTTAACAGGCCTTACTGGGCCTTAACAGACCTTACTGGACTTTAACAAACCTTATTAGACTTTAAAAGGTCTTACTGGACCTTAACAGGCCTTACTGGACCTTAACAAACCTTAGTAGACTTTAACAGGCATTACTGGACTTTAACAGGCCTTACTGGACCTTAACAGACCTTAGTAGACTTTAACAGGCTTTACTGGACCTTAACAGGCCTTACTGGACCATAACAGTCCTTACTGGACCTTAACAAACCTTGGTAGACTTTAACAAGCATTAATGGACTTTAACAGGCCTTACTGGACCTTATCAGACCTTAGTAGACTTTAACAGGCCTTACTGGACCTTAACAGGCCTTACTGGACCTTAACAAACCTTAGTAGACTTTAAAAGGCATTACTGGACCTTAACAGGCCTTAGTAGACTTTAACAAGCCTTACTGGACCTTAACAGGCCTTACTGGACCTTAACAGACCTTAGTAGACTTTAACAGGTCTTACTGGACCTAAACAGGCCTTACTGGACCTTAACAGACCTTAGTAGACATAAACAGGCCTTACTGGACCTTAACAGGCCTTACTGGACCTTAAAAGACCTTAGTAGATTTTAACAGGCATTACTGGACTTTAACAGGCCTTACTTGGCCTTAACAGACCTTACTGGACTTTAACAGACCTAAGTAGACTTTAACAGGCCTTACTGGACCTTAACAGGCCTTACTGAACCTTAACAGGCCTTACTGAACCTTAACAGACCTTAGTAGACTTTAACAGGCATTACTGGACTTTAACAGGCCTTACTGGACTTTAACAGGCCTTACTGGGCCTTAACAGACCTTACTGGACTTTAACAAACCTTAGTAGACTTTAACAGGTCTTACTGGACTTTAACAAACCTTAGTAGTTTTTAACAGGCATTACTGGACTTTAACAGGCCTTACTGGACCTTAACAGACCTTAGTAGACTTTAACAGGCTTTACTGGACCTTAACAGGCCTTACTGGACCATAACAGGCCTTACTGGACCTTATCAGACCTTAGTAGACTTTAACAGGCCTTACTGGACCTTAACAGAACTAATTAGACTTTAACAGGCATTGCTGGACCTTAACAGACCTTAGTAGACTTTAACAGGCCTTACTGGACCTTAACAGGCCTTACTGGACCTTAACAGACCTTAGAAGACTTTAACAGGCCTTACTGGACCTTAACAGACCTTAGTAGACTTTAACAGGCCTTACTGGACCTTAACAGGCCTTACTGGACCTTAACAGACCTTAGAAGACTTTAACAGGCCTTACTGGACCTTAACAGACCTTAGTAGACTTTAACAGGCCTTACAGGACCTTAACAGACCTTAGTAGACTTTAACAGACCTTAGTAGACTTTAACAGGCCTTACTGGACCTTAACAGGCCTTACTGGACCTTAACAGACCTTAGAAGACTTTAACAGGCCTTACTGGACCTTAACAGGCCTTACTGGACTTTAACAGGCCTTACTGGATCTAAACAAACCTTAGTAGACTTTAACAGACCTTACTAGACTTTAACAGACCTTACTAGACTTTAACAGGCCTTACTGGACCTTAACAGGCCTTACTGGACCTTAACAGACCTTAACACACCTTACTAGATTTTAACAGACCTTACTGGACCTTAACAGGCCTTACTGGACCTTAACAGACCTTAGTAGACTTTAACAGGCCTTACAGGACCTTAACAGGCCTTAGTAGACTTTAACAAGCCTTAGTGGACCTTAACAGACCTTAGTAGACTTTAATAGGCCTTACTGGACCTTAACAGACCTTAGTAGACTTTAACAGGTCTTACTGGACCTTAACAGGCCTTATTGGACCTTAACAGACCTTAGTAGACATAAACAGGCCTTACTGGACCTTAACAGGCCTTACTGGACCTTAAAAGACCTTAGTAGATTTTAACAGGCATTACTGGACTTTAACAGGCCTTACTGGACTTTAACAGGCCTTACTGGACCTTAACAAACCTTAGTAGACTTTAACAGGCATTACTGGACCTTAACAGACCTTAGTAGACTTTAACAGGCCTTACTGGACCTTAACAGATCTTAGTAGACTTTAACAGGTCTTACTGGACCTTAACAGGCCTTACTGGACCTTAACAGACCTTAGTAGACTTTAACAGGCCTTACTGGACCTTAACAGGCCTTACTGGACCTTAAAAGACCTTAGTAGATTTTACCAGGCCTTACTGGACTTTAACAGGCCTTACTGGGCCTTAACAGACTTTACTGGACTTTAACAGACCTAAGTAGACTTTAATAGGCCTTACTGGACCTTAACAGGCCTTACTGGACCTTAACAAACCTTAGTAGACTTCAACAGGCCTTACTGAACCTTAACAGACCTTAGTAGACTTTAACAGGCCTTACTGGACTTAAACAGGCCTTACTGGACTTTAACAGGCCTTACTGGGCCTTAACAGACATTACTGGACTTTAACAAACCTTAGAAGACTTTAATAGGCCTTACTGGACCTTAACAGGCCTTACTGAACCTTAACAGGCCTTACTGGACCTTAACAAACCTAAGTAGACTTCAACAGGCCTTACTGAACCTTAACAGACCTTAGTAGACTTTAACAGGCCTTACTGGACTTAAACAGGCCTTACTGGACTTTAACAGGCCTTTCTGGACCTTAACAAACCTTAGTAGACTTTAACAGGCCTTACTGGACCTTAACAGACCTTAGAAGACTTTAACAGGCCTTACTGGACCTTAACAGGCCTTACTGGACTTTAACAGGCCTTACTGGATCTTAACAAACCTTAGTAGACTTTAACAGGCATTACTGGACCTTAACAGACCTTAGTAGACTTTAACAGGCCTTACTGGACTTAAACAGGCCTTACTGGACTTTAACAGGCCTTACTGGACCTTAACAAACCTTAGTAGACTTTAACAGGCATTACTGGACCTTAACAGGCCTTACTGGACCTTAACAGGCCTTACTGGACCTTAACAGACCTTAGTAGACTTCAACAGGCCTTACTGAACCTTAACAGACCTTAGTAGACTTTAACAGGCCTTACTGGACTTAAACAGGCCTTACTGGACCTTATCAGACCTTAGTAGACTTTAACAGGCCTTACTGGACCTTAACAGGCCTTACTGGACTTTAACAGGCCTTACTGGACCTTAACAAACCTTAGTAGACTTTAACAGGCATTACTGGACCTTAACAGGCCTTACTGGACCTTAACAGGCCTTACTGGACCTTAACAGACCTCAGTAGACTTCAACAGGCCTTACTGAACCTTAACAGACCTTAGTAGACTTTAACAGGCCTTACTGGACTTTAACAGGCCTTACTGGACCTTAACAGAACTAATTAGACTTTAACAGGCATTGCTGGACCTTAACAGACCTTACTAGATTTTAACAGACCTTACTGGACCTTAACAGGCCTTACTGGACCTTAACAGGCCTTAGTAGACTTTAACAAGCCTTACTGGACCTTAACAGACCTTAGTAGACTTTAACAGGCCTTACTGGACCCTAACAGACCTTAGTAGACTTTAACAGGCCTTACTGGACCCTAACAGACCTTAGTAGACTTTAACAGGTCTTACTGGACATTAACAGGCCTTACTGGACCTTAACAGACCTTAGTAGACATAAACAGGCCTTACTGGACCTTAACAGGCCTTACTGGACTTTAACAGGCCTTACTGGACTTTAACAGGCCTTACTGGGCCTTAACAGACCTTACTGGACTTTAACAGACCTAAGTAGACTTTAACAGGCCTTACTGGACCTTAACAGGCCTTACTGAACCTTAACAGGCCTTACTGGACCTTAACAAACCTTAGTAGACTTTTGAAAGCATTACTGGACTTCAACAGGCCTTACTGAACCTTAACAGACCTTAGTAGACTTTAACAGGCATTACTGGACTATAACAGGCCTTACTGGACTTTAACAGGCCTTACTGGGCCTTAACAGACCTTACTGGACTTTAACAAACCTTAGTAGACTTTAACAGGTCTTAAAGGACCTTAACAGGCCTTACTGGACCTTAACAGACCTTAGTAGACTTTAACAGGCTTTACTGGACCTTAACAGGCCTTACTGGACCATAACAGTCATTACTGGACCTTAACAAACCTTAGTAGACTTTAACAAGCATTACTGGACTTTAACAGGCCTTACTGGACCTTATCAGACCTTAGTAGACTTTAACAGGCCTTACTGGACCTTAACAGGCTTTACTGGACCTTAACAGACCTTAGTAGACTTTAACAGGCCTTACAGGACCTTAACAGACCTTAGTAGACTTTAACAGGCCTTACTGGACCTTAACAGACCTTGGTAGACTTTAACAGGTCTTACTGGACCTTAACAGGCCTTACTGGACCTTAACAGGCCTTACTGGACCTTAACAGGCCTTACTGGACCTTAACAGACCTTAGTAGACTTTAACAGGCCTTACTGGACCTTAACAGACCTTAGTAGACTTTAACAGGTCTTACTGGACCTTAACAGGCCTTACTGGACTTTAACAGGCCTTACTGGGCCTTAACAGACCTTACTGGACTTTAACAGAGCTAAGTAGACTTTAACAGGCCTTACTGGACCTTAACAGGCCTTACTGAACCTTAACAGGCCTTACTGGACCTTAACAAACCTTAGTAGACTTTTAAAAGCATTACTGGACTTCAACATGCCTTACTGAACCTTAACAGACCTTATTAGACTTTAACAGGCATTACTGGACTTTAACAGGCCTTACTGGACTTTAACAGGCCTTACTGGGCCTTAACAGACCTTACTGGACTTTAACAAACCTTATTAGACTTTAAAAGGTCTTACTGGACCTTAACAGGCCTTACTGGACCTTAACAAACCTTAGTAGACTTTAACAGGCATTACTGGACTTTAACAGGCCTTACTGGACCTTAACAGACCTTAGTAGACTTTAACAGGCTTTACTGGACCTTAACAGGCCTTACTGGACCATAACAGTCCTTACTGGACCTTAACAAACCTTGGTAGACTTTAACAAGCATTAATGGACTTTAACAGGCCTTACTGGACCTTATCAGACCTTAGTAGACTTTAACAGGCCTTACTGGACCTTAACAGGCCTTACTGGACCTTAACAAACCTTAGTAGACTTTAAAAGGCATTACTGGACCTTAACAGGCCTTAGTAGACTTTAACAAGCCTTACTGGACCTTAACAGGCCTTACTGGACCTTAACAGACCTTAGTAGACTTTAACAGGTCTTACTGGACCTAAACAGGCCTTACTGGACCTTAACAGACCTTAGTAGACATAAACAGGCCTTACTGGACCTTAACAGGCCTTACTGGACCTTAAAAGACCTTAGTAGATTTTAACAGGCATTACTGGACTTTAACAGGCCTTACTTGGCCTTAACAGACCTTACTGGACTTTAACAGACCTAAGTAGACTTTAACAGGCCTTACTGGACCTTAACAGGCCTTACTGAACCTTAACAGGCCTTACTGAACCTTAACAGACCTTAGTAGACTTTAACAGGCATTACTGGACTTTAACAGGCCTTACTGGACTTTAACAGGCCTTACTGGGCCTTAACAGACCTTACTGGACTTTAACAAACCTTAGTAGACTTTAACAGGTCTTACTGGACTTTAACAAACCTTAGTAGTTTTTAACAGGCATTACTGGACTTTAACAGGCCTTACTGGACCTTAACAGACCTTAGTAGACTTTAACAGGCTTTACTGGACCTTAACAGGCCTTACTGGACCATAACAGGCCTTACTGGACCTTATCAGACCTTAGTAGACTTTAACAGGCCTTACTGGACCTTAACAGAACTAATTAGACTTTAACAGGCATTGCTGGACCTTAACAGACCTTAGTAGACTTTAACAGGCCTTACTGGACCTTAACAGGCCTTACTGGACCTTAACAGACCTTAGAAGACTTTAACAGGCCTTACTGGACCTTAACAGACCTTAGTAGACTTTAACAGGCCTTACTGGACCTTAACAGGCCTTACTGGACCTTAACAGACCTTAGAAGACTTTAACAGGCCTTACTGGACCTTAACAGACCTTAGTAGACTTTAACAGGCCTTACAGGACCTTAACAGACCTTAGTAGACTTTAACAGACCTTAGTAGACTTTAACAGGCCTTACTGGACCTTAACAGGCCTTACTGGACCTTAACAGACCTTAGAAGACTTTAACAGGCCTTACTGGACCTTAACAGGCCTTACTGGACTTTAACAGGCCTTACTGGATCTAAACAAACCTTAGTAGACTTTAACAGACCTTACTAGACTTTAACAGACCTTACTAGACTTTAACAGGCCTTACTGGACCTTAACAGGCCTTACTGGACCTTAACAGACCTTAACACACCTTACTAGATTTTAACAGACCTTACTGGACCTTAACAGGCCTTACTGGACCTTAACAGACCTTAGTAGACTTTAACAGGCCTTACAGGACCTTAACAGGCCTTAGTAGACTTTAACAAGCCTTAGTGGACCTTAACAGACCTTAGTAGACTTTAATAGGCCTTACTGGACCTTAACAGACCTTAGTAGACTTTAACAGGTCTTACTGGACCTTAACAGGCCTTATTGGACCTTAACAGACCTTAGTAGACATAAACAGGCCTTACTGGACCTTAACAGGCCTTACTGGACCTTAAAAGACCTTAGTAGATTTTAACAGGCATTACTGGACTTTAACAGGCCTTACTGGACTTTAACAGGCCTTACTGGACCTTAACAAACCTTAGTAGACTTTAACAGGCATTACTGGACCTTAACAGACCTTAGTAGACTTTAACAGGCCTTACTGGACCTTAACAGATCTTAGTAGACTTTAACAGGTCTTACTGGACCTTAACAGGCCTTACTGGACCTTAACAGACCTTAGTAGACTTTAACAGGCCTTACTGGACCTTAACAGGCCTTACTGGACCTTAAAAGACCTTAGTAGATTTTACCAGGCCTTACTGGACTTTAACAGGCCTTACTGGGCCTTAACAGACTTTACTGGACTTTAACAGACCTAAGTAGACTTTAATAGGCCTTACTGGACCTTAACAGGCCTTACTGGACCTTAACAAACCTTAGTAGACTTCAACAGGCCTTACTGAACCTTAACAGACCTTAGTAGACTTTAACAGGCCTTACTGGACTTAAACAGGCCTTACTGGACTTTAACAGGCCTTACTGGGCCTTAACAGACATTACTGGACTTTAACAAACCTTAGAAGACTTTAATAGGCCTTACTGGACCTTAACAGGCCTTACTGAACCTTAACAGGCCTTACTGGACCTTAACAAACCTAAGTAGACTTCAACAGGCCTTACTGAACCTTAACAGACCTTAGTAGACTTTAACAGGCCTTACTGGACTTAAACAGGCCTTACTGGACTTTAACAGGCCTTTCTGGACCTTAACAAACCTTAGTAGACTTTAACAGGCCTTACTGGACCTTAACAGACCTTAGAAGACTTTAACAGGCCTTACTGGACCTTAACAGGCCTTACTGGACTTTAACAGGCCTTACTGGATCTTAACAAACCTTAGTAGACTTTAACAGGCATTACTGGACCTTAACAGACCTTAGTAGACTTTAACAGGCCTTACTGGACTTAAACAGGCCTTACTGGACTTTAACAGGCCTTACTGGACCTTAACAAACCTTAGTAGACTTTAACAGGCATTACTGGACCTTAACAGGCCTTACTGGACCTTAACAGGCCTTACTGGACCTTAACAGACCTTAGTAGACTTCAACAGGCCTTACTGAACCTTAACAGACCTTAGTAGACTTTAACAGGCCTTACTGGACTTAAACAGGCCTTACTGGACCTTATCAGACCTTAGTAGACTTTAACAGGCCTTACTGGACCTTAACAGGCCTTACTGGACTTTAACAGGCCTTACTGGACCTTAACAAACCTTAGTAGACTTTAACAGGCATTACTGGACCTTAACAGGCCTTACTGGACCTTAACAGGCCTTACTGGACCTTAACAGACCTCAGTAGACTTCAACAGGCCTTACTGAACCTTAACAGACCTTAGTAGACTTTAACAGGCCTTACTGGACTTTAACAGGCCTTACTGGACCTTAACAGAACTAATTAGACTTTAACAGGCATTGCTGGACCTTAACAGACCTTAGTAGACTTTAACAGGCCTTACTGGACCTTAACAGGCCTTACTGGACCTTAACAGACCTTAGAAGACTTTAACAGGCCTTACTGGACCTTAACAGACCTTAGTAGACTTTAACAGGCCTTACTGGACCTTAACAGGCCTTACTGGACCTTAACAGACCTTAGAAGACTTTAACAGGCCTTACTGGACCTTAACAGACCTTAGTAGACTTTAACAGGCCTTACAGGACCTTAACAGACCTTAGTAGACTTTAACAGACCTTAGTAGACTTTAACAGGCCTTACTGGACCTTAACAGGCCTTACTGGACCTTAACAGACCTTAGAAGACTTTAACAGGCCTTACTGGACCTTAACAGGCCTTACTGGATCTAAACAAACCTTAGTAGACTTTAACAGACCTTACTAGACTTTAACAGACCTTACTAGACTTTAACAGGCCTTACTGGACCTTAACAGGCCTTACTGGACCTTAACAGACCTTAACACACCTTACTAGATTTTAACAGACCTTACTGGACCTTAACAGGCCTTACTGGACCTTAACAGACCTTAGTAGACTTTAACAGGCCTTACAGGACCTTAACAGGCCTTAGTAGACTTTAACAAGCCTTAGTGGACCTTAACAGACCTTAGTAGACTTTAATAGGCCTTACTGGACCTTAACAGACCTTAGTAGACTTTAACAGGTCTTACTGGACCTTAACAGGCCTTATTGGACCTTAACAGACCTTAGTAGACATAAACAGGCCTTACTGGACCTTAACAGGCCTTACTGGACCTTAAAAGACCTTAGTAGATTTTAACAGGCATTACTGGACTTTAACAGGCCTTACTGGACTTTAACAGGCCTTACTGGACCTTAACAAACCTTAGTAGACTTTAACAGGCATTACTGGACCTTAACAGACCTTAGTAGACTTTAACAGGCCTTACTGGACCTTAACAGATCTTAGTAGACTTTAACAGGTCTTACTGGACCTTAACAGGCCTTACTGGACCTTAACAGACCTTAGTAGACTTTAACAGGCCTTACTGGACCTTAACAGGCCTTACTGGACCTTAAAAGACCTTAGTAGATTTTACCAGGCCTTACTGGACTTTAACAGGCCTTACTGGGCCTTAACAGACTTTACTGGACTTTAACAGACCTAAGTAGACTTTAATAGGCCTTACTGGACCTTAACAGGCCTTACTGGACCTTAACAAACCTTAGTAGACTTCAACAGGCCTTACTGAACCTTAACAGACCTTAGTAGACTTTAACAGGCCTTACTGGACTTAAACAGGCCTTACTGGACTTTAACAGGCCTTACTGGGCCTTAACAGACATTACTGGACTTTAACAAACCTTAGAAGACTTTAATAGGCCTTACTGGACCTTAACAGGCCTTACTGAACCTTAACAGGCCTTACTGGACCTTAACAAACCTAAGTAGACTTCAACAGGCCTTACTGAACCTTAACAGACCTTAGTAGACTTTAACAGGCCTTACTGGACTTAAACAGGCCTTACTGGACTTTAACAGGCCTTTCTGGACCTTAACAAACCTTAGTAGACTTTAACAGGCCTTACTGGACCTTAACAGACCTTAGAAGACTTTAACAGGCCTTACTGGACCTTAACAGGCCTTACTGGACTTTAACAGGCCTTACTGGATCTTAACAAACCTTAGTAGACTTTAACAGGCATTACTGGACCTTAACAGACCTTAGTAGACTTTAACAGGCCTTACTGGACTTAAACAGGCCTTACTGGACTTTAACAGGCCTTACTGGACCTTAACAAACCTTAGTAGACTTTAACAGGCATTACTGGACCTTAACAGGCCTTACTGGACCTTAACAGACCTTAGTAGACTTCAACAGGCCTTACTGAACCTTAACAGACCTTAGTAGACTTTAACAGGCCTTACTGGACTTAAACAGGCCTTACTGGACCTTAACAGGCCTTACTGGACCTTAACAAACCTTAGTAGACTTTAACAAGCATTACTGGACTTTAACAGGCCTTGCTGGACCTTATCAGACCTTAGTAGACTTTAACAGGCCTTACTGGACCTTAACAGGCCTTACTGGACTTTAACAGGCCTTACTGGACCTTAACAAACCTTAGTAGACTTTAACAGGCATTACTGGACCTTAACAGGCCTTACTGGACCTTAACAGGCCTTACTGGACCTTAACAGACCTCAGTAGACTTCAACAGGCCTTACTGAACCTTAACAGACCTTAGTAGACTTTAACAGGCCTTACTGGACTTAAACAGGCCTTACTGGACCTTAACAGGCCTTACTGGACTTTAACATGCCTTACTGGACCTTAACAAACCTTAGTAGACTTCAACAGGCATTACTGGACCTTAACAGACCTTAGTAGACTTTAACAGGCCTTACTGGACCTTAACAGACTTTACTGGACTTTAACAGACCTAAGTAGACTTTAACAGGCCTTACTGGACCTTAACAGGCCTTACTGGACCTTAACAAACCTTAGTAGACTTCAACAGGCCTTACTGAACCTTAACAGACCTTAGTAGACTTTAACAGGCCTTACTGGACTTAAACAGGCCTTACTGGACTTTAACAGGCCTTACTGGGCCTTAACAGACATTACTGGACTTTAACAAACCTTAGAAGACTTTAATAGGCCTTACTGGACCTTAACAGGCCTTACTGAACCTTAACAGGCCTTACTGGACCTTAACAAACCTAAGTAGACTTCAACAGGCCTTACTGAACCTTAACAGACCTTAGTAGACTTTAACAGGCCTTACTGGACTTAAACAGGCCTTACTGGACTTTAACAGGCCTTTCTGGACCTTAACAAACCTTAGTAGACTTTAACAGGCCTTACTGGACCTTAACAGACCTTAGAAGACTTTAACAGGCCTTACTGGACCTTAACAGGCCTTACTGGACTTTAACAGGCCTTACTGGATCTTAACAAACCTTAGTAGACTTTAACAGGCATTACTGGACCTTAACAGACCTTAGTAGACTTTAACAGGCCTTACTGGACTTAAACAGGCCTTACTGGACTTTAACAGGCCTTACTGGACCTTAACAAACCTTAGTAGACTTTAACAGGCATTACTGGACCTTAACAGGCCTTACTGGACCTTAACAGACCTTAGTAGACTTCAACAGGCCTTACTGAACCTTAACAGACCTTAGTAGACTTTAACAGGCCTTACTGGACTTAAACAGGCCTTACTGGACCTTAACAGGCCTTACTGGACCTTAACAAACCTTAGTAGACTTTAACAAGCATTACTGGACTTTAACAGGCCTTGCTGGACCTTATCAGACCTTAGTAGACTTTAACAGGCCTTACTGGACCTTAACAGGCCTTACTGGACTTTAACAGGCCTTACTGGACCTTAACAAACCTTAGTAGACTTTAACAGGCATTACTGGACCTTAACAGGCCTTACTGTACCTTAACAGGCCTTACTGGACCTTAACAGACCTCAGTAGACTTCAACAGGCCTTACTGAACCTTAACAGACCTTAGTAGACTTTAACAGGCCTTACTGGACTTAAACAGGCCTTACTGGACCTTAACAGGCCTTACTGGACTTTAACATGCCTTACTGGACCTTAACAAACCTTAGTAGACTTCAACAGGCATTACTGGACCTTAACAGACCTTAGTAGACTTTAACAGGCCTTACTGGACCTTAACAGACCTTAGAAGACTTTAACAGGCCTTACTGGACCTTAACAGGCCTTACTGGACCTTAACAGGCCTTACTGGACTTTAACAGGCCTTACTGGATCTTAACAAACCTTAGTAGACTTTAACAGGCATTACTGGACCTTAACAGACCTTAGTAGACTTTAAAAGGCCTTACTGGACCTTAAAAGGCCTTACTGGACCTTAACAGACCTTACTAGACTTTAACAGGCCTTACTGGACCTTAACAGGCCTTACTGGACCTTAACAGACCTTACTAGATTTTAACAGACCTTACTGGACCTTAACAGGCCTTACTGGACCTTAACAGGCCTTAGTAGACTTTAACAAGCCTTACTGGACCTTAACAGACCTTAGTAGACTTTAACAGGCCTTACTGGACCCTAACAGACCTTAGTAGACTTTAACAGGCCTTACTGGACCCTAACAGACCTTAGTAGACTTTAACAGGTCTTACTGGACATTAACAGGCCTTACTGGACCTTAACAGACCTTAGTAGACATAAACAGGCCTTACTGGACCTTAACAGGCCTTACTGGACTTTAACAGGCCTTACTGGACTTTAACAGGCCTTACTGGGCCTTAACAGACCTTACTGGACTTTAACAGACCTAAGTAGACTTTAACAGGCCTTACTGGACCTTAACAGGCCTTACTGAACCTTAACAGGCCTTACTGGACCTTAACAAACCTTAGTAGACTTTTGAAAGCATTGCTGGACTTCAACAGGCCTTACTGAACCTTAACAGACCTTAGTAGACTTTAACAGGCATTACTGGACTATAACAGGCCTTACTGGACTTTAACAGGCCTTACTGGGCCTTAACAGACCTTACTGGACTTTAACAAACCTTAGTAGACTTTAACAGGTCTTAAAGGACCTTAACAGGCCTTACTGGACCTTAACAGACCTTAGTAGACTTTAACAGGCTTTACTGGACCTTAACAGGCCTTACTGGACCATAACAGTCCTTACTGGACCTTAACAAACCTTAGTAGACTTTAACAAGCATTACTGGACTTTAACAGGCCTTACTGGACCTTATCAGACCTTAGTAGACTTTAACAGGCCTTACTGGACCTTAACAGGCTTTACTGGACCTTAACAGAACTAAGTAGACTTTAACAGGCATTACTGGACCTTAACAGACCTTAGTAGACTTTAACAGGCCTTACTGGACCTTAACAGGCCTTACTGGACCTTAACAGACCTTAGAAGACTTTAACAGGCCTTACTGGACCTTATCAGGCCTTTCAGGACCATAAAAAACCTCACTGGAACTTAACAGACCTTAGTAGACTTTAACAGGCCTTACAGGACCTTAACAGACCTTAGTAGACTTTAACAGGCCTTACTGGACCTTAACAGACCTTGGTAGACTTTAACAGGTCTTACTGGACCTTAACAGGCCTTACTGGACCTTAACAGGCCTTACTGGACCTTAACAGGCCTTACTGGACCTTAACAGACCTTAGTAGACTTTAACAGGCCTTACTGGACCTTAACAGACCTTAGTAGACTTTAACAGGTCTTACTGGACCTTAACAGGCCTTACTGGGCCTTAACAGACCTTACTGGACTTTAACAGAGCTAAGTAGACTTTAACAGGCCTTACTGGACCTTAACAGGCCTTACTGAACCTTAACAGGCCTTACTGGACCTTAACAAACCTTAGTAGACTTTTAAAAGCATTACTGGACTTCAACAGGCCTTACTGAACCTTAACAGACCTTATTAGACTTTAACAGGCATTACTGGACTTTAACAGGCCTTACTGGACTTTAACAGGCCTTACTGGGCCTTAACAGACCTTACTGGACTTTAACAAACCTTAGTAGACTTTAAAAGGTCTTACTGGACCTTAACAGGCCTTACTGGACCTTAACAAACCTTAGTAGACTTTAACAGGCATTACTGGACTTTAACAGGCCTTACTGGACCTTAACAGACCTTAGTAGACTTTAACAGGCTTTACTGGACCTTAACAGGCCTTACTGGACCATAACAGTCCTTACTGGACCTTAACAAACCTTGGTAGACTTTAACAAGCATTAATGGACTTTAACAGGCCTTACTGGACCTTATCAGACCTTAGTAGACTTTAACAGGCCTTACTGGACCTTAACAGGCCTTACTGGACCTTAACAAACCTTAGTAGACTTTAAAAGGCATTACTGGACCTTAACAGGCCTTAGTAGACTTTAACAAGCCTTACTGGACCTTAACAGGCCTTACTGGACCTTAACAGACCTTAGTAGACTTTAACAGGCCTTACTGTACCTTAACAGGCCTTACTGGACCTTAACAGACCTTAGTAGACTTTAACAGGTCTTACTGGACCTTAACAGGCCTTACTGGACCTTAACAAACCTTAGTAGACTTTAACAGGCATTACTGGACTTTAACAGGCCTTACTGGACCTTAACAGACCTTAGTAGACTTTAACAGGCTTTACTGGACCTTAACAGGCCTTACTGGACCATAACAGTCCTTACTGGACCTTAACAAACCTTAGTAGACTTTAACAGGCATTACTGGACCTTAACAGGCCTTAGTAGACTTTAACAAGCCTTCCTGGACCTTAACAGACTTTAGTAGACTTTAACAGGCCTTGCTGGACCTTAACAGACCTTAGTAGACTTTAACAGGTCTTACTGGACCTTAACAGGCCTTACTGGACCTTAACAGGCCTTACTGGACCTTAACAGACCTTAGTAGATTTTATCAGGCCTTACTGGACCTTAACAGGCCTTACTGGACCTTAAAAGACCTTAGTAGATTTTAACAGGCATTACTGGACTTTAACAGGCCCTACTGGACTTTAACAGGCCTTACTGGGCCTTAACAGACCTTACTGGACTTTAACAGACCTAAGTAGACTTTAACAGGCCTTACTGGACCTTAACAGGCCTTACTGAACCTTAACAGGCCTTACTGGACCTTAACAAACCTTAGTAGACTTTAAGAGGCCTTACTGGACCTTAACAGACCTTAGTAGACTTTAACAGGCCTTACTGGACCTTAACAGGCCTTACTGGACCTTAACAAACCTTAGAAGACTTTAACAGGCCTTACTGGACCTTATCAGGCCTTTCAGGACCATAAAAAACCTCACTGGAACTTAACAGACCTTAGTAGACTTTAACAGGCCTTACTGGACCTTATCAGGCCTTACTGGACCTTAAAAAACCTTACTGGAACTTAACAGACCTTAGTAGACTTTAACAGGCCTTACTGGACCTTAACAGGCCTTACTGGAACTTAACATACCTTACTGGACTTTAACAGGCCTTGCTGGACCTTAACAGGCCTTAGTAGACTTTAACAAGCCTTACTATACCTTAACAGACCTTAGTAGACTTTAACAGGCCTTACTGGACCTTAACAGACCTTAGTAGACTTTAACAGGCCTTACTGGACCTTAACAGACCTTAGTAGACTTTAACAGGTCTTACTGGACCTTAACAGGCCTTACTGGACCTTAACAGGCCTTACTGGACCTTAACAGACCTTAGTAGACTTTAACAGGCCTTACTGGACCTTAACAGGCCTTACTGGACCTTAACAGACCTTAGTAGACTTTAACAGGCCTTACTGGACCTTAACAGGCCTTACTGGACCTTAAAAGACCTTAGTAGATTTTAACAGGCATTACTGGACTTTAACAGGCCTTACTGGACTTTATCAGGCCTTACTGGGCCTTAACAGACCTTACTGGACTTTAACAGACCTAAGTAGACTTTAACAGACCTTACTGAACCTTAAAATGCCTTACTGGACCTTAACAAACCTTAGTAGACTTTTAAAAGCCTTACTGGACTTCAACAGGCCTTACTGAACCTTAACAGACCTTAGTAGACTTTAACAGGCCTTACTGGGCCTTAACAGACCTTACTGGACTTTAACAAACCTTATTAGACTTTAACAGGTCTTACTGGACCTTAACAGGCCTTACTGGACCTTAACAAACCTTAGTAGACTTTAACAGGCATTACTGGACTTTAACAGGCCTTACTGGACCTTAACAGACCTTAGTAGACTTTAAAAGGCTTTACTGGACCTTAACAGGCCTTACTGGACCATAACAGTCCTTACTGGACCTTAACAAACCTTAGTAGACTTTAACAAGCATTACTGGACTTTATCAGGCCTTACTGGACCTTATCAGACCTTAGTAGACTTTAACAGGCCTTACTGGACCTTAACAGGCCTTACTGGACCTTAAAAGACCTTAGTAGATTTTAACAGGCATTACTGGACCTTAACAAACTTTAACAGGCCTTACTGGACCTTAACAGACCTTACTGGACTTTAACAGGCCTTACTGGACCTTAACAGACCTTAGTAGACTTTAACAGGTCTTACTGGACCTTAACAGGCCTTACTGGACCTTAACAGACCTTAGTAGACTTTAACAGGCCTTACTGGACCTTATCAGGCCTTACTGGACCTTAAAAAACCTTACTGGAACTTAACAGACCTTAGTAGACTTTAACAGGCCTTACTGGACCTTAACAGGCCTTGCTGGACCTTAACAGACCTTGGTAGACTTTAACAGGTCTTACTGGACCTTAATAGGCCTTAGTAGACTTTAACAAGCCTTACTGGACCTTAACAGACCTTACTGGACTTTAACAGGCCTTACTGGACCTTAACAGACCTTAGTAGACTTTAACAGGTCTTACTGGACCTTAACAGGCCTTACTGGACCTTAACAGGCCTTACTGGACCTTAACAGACCTTAGTAGACTTTAACAGGCCTTACTGGACCTTAACAGGCCTTACTGGAACTTAAAAGACCTTAGTAGATTTTAACAGGCATTACTGGACTTTAACAGGCTTTACTGGGCCTTAACAGACCTTACTGGACTTTAACAGACCTAAGTAGACTTTAACAGGCCTTACTGGACCTTAACAGGCCTTACTGAACCTTAAAATGCCTTACTGGACCTTAACAAACCTTAGTAGACTTTTAAAAGCCTTACTGGACTTCAACAGGCCTTACTGAACCTTAACAGACCTTAGTAGACTTTAACAGGCATTACTGGACCTTAACAGGCCTTACTGGACCTTAACAGGCCTTACTGGACCTTAACAGGCCTTACTGGACTTTAACAGGCCTTACTGGACCTTAACATACCTTACTGGACTTTAACAGGCCTTGCTGGACCTTAACAGACCTTAGTAGACTTTAACAGGTCTTACTGGACCTTAACAGGCCTTAGTAGACTTTAACAAGCCTTACTATACCTTAACAGACCTTAGTAGACTTTAACAGGCCTTACTGGACCTTAACAGACCTTAGTAGACTTTAACAGGTCTTACTGGACCTTAACAGGCCTTACTGGACCTTAACAGGCCTTACTGGACCCTAACAGACCTTAGTAGACTTTAACAGGCCTTACTGGACCTTAACAGGCCTTACTTGACCTTAAAAGACCTTAGTAGATTTTAACAGGCATTACTGGACTTTAACAGGCCTTACTGGACTTTAACAGGCCTTACTGGGCCTTAACAGACCTAACTGGACTTTAACAGACCTAAGTAGACTTTAACAGGCCTTACTGGACCTTAACAGGCCTTACTAAACCTTAAAATGCCTTACTGGACCTTAACAAACCTTAGTAGACTTTTAAAAGCCTTACTGGACTTCAACAGGCCTTACTGAACCTTAACAGACCTTAGTAGACTTTAACAGGCATTACTGGACTTTAACAGGCCTTACTGGGCCTTAACAGACCTTACTGGACTTTAACAAACCTTAGTAGACTTTAACAGGTCTTACTGGACCTTAACAGGCCTTACTGGACCTTAACAAACCTTAGTCGACTTTAACAGGCATTACTGGACTTTAACAGGCCTTACTGGACCTTAACAGACCTTAGTATACTTTTAAAAGCCTTACTGGACTTCAATAGGCCTTACTGGACCTTAACAAACCTTAGTAGACTTTAACAGGCATTACTGGACTTTAACAGGCCTTACTGGACCTTAACAGACCTTAGTAGACTTTAAAAGGCTTTACTGGACCTTAACAGGCCTTACTATACCTTAAAAGACCTTAGTAGATTTTAACAGGCATTGCTGGAATTTAACAGGACTTACTGGACTTTAACAGGCCTTACTGGGCCTTAACAGACCTTACTGGACTTTAACAGACCTAAGTAGACTTTAACAGGCCTTACTGGACCTTAACAGGCCTTACAATTTTTATAAATGATTTAGGTAAAGACATTCAAGCAAAATTACATTTATACGCTGATGATACAGTAGTGTATACATGCGCGACCTCTATTTCAGGAGCAGTACAAGAACTACAGGCTGCATTTCAGACCTTACAAAACACATTTCTGAATCTAAAACTAATTTTAAATACAAAGAAAACAAAGTTCATGGTCTTTTCAAAAGCTAGAACACAGCAGTTGGATAATTGCGGAATCTTGTCTTTAGAAGGGAAATTCATTGAGAGAGTGTCTTCTTACAAGTACTTAGGAATATGGATAGATGATAAGCTATCTTTTAATGTACATATTGCAAATTTAGTTAAAAAGCTTAAAGCAAAACTTGGTTTTTATTTTAGAAACAAATCATGTTTTACATTCAGTGCTAAAAAGAAACTTGTAGAAGCTACTTTTCTGTCTGTGATTGATTATGGTGACATATTGTACATGCATGCTGCATCCCACATATTGCGACATGTGGATTCAGTGTATCATGCTTCATTACGCTTCATTACAAATTCCAAGTCCCTTACTCATCACTGTATCCTTTATAATTTAGTTGGTTGGACATCCCTTACAATTCGTAGACAACAGCATTGGTATATTTTTATCTATAAAGCAATACTTGGCAAACTTCCAATGTATCTTTGTAATCTCCTGTTTGTTAGCTCTGGTCCATATCAGCTTCGCTCTAATAAGTGGTTGCTTTTTAATGTACCACGAGTGTCAACTGAATTAGGAAAAACTGCATTCTCCTATTCGGCAGCTTGGGGATGGAATAAAATACAAAAAGTGCTCAAAATAGAAACACTTATGTCCTTAAATAGATTTAAAGCTATCTTAAAGGATGTAGTGATGGAGACTTGTACTTGTTTTTCTTGAGACTCTTTGTATTTTTATATTGTGTTCTATTTATTATATTGCACATGTTTAATTATTTAAAATGTAAATTGTTTTAAGATGTTGTTAATTCTTGTTTTGTGGTTTGGCTGCAACCTTGGCCAGGTCTCTCTTGTAAAAGAGATTTTGAATCTCAATGGGACCTCCTGGTTAAATAAAGGTTAAATAAAAAATAAAAATAAAAAACAAGCCTTACTGGACCTTAACAGACCTTAGTAGACTTTAACAGGTCTTACTGGACCTTAACAGGCCTTAGTAGACTTTAACAGGTCTTACTGGACCTTAACAGGCCTTACTGGAACTTAACAGGCCTTACTGGACCTTAACAGACCATAGTAGACTTTAACAGGCCTTACTGGACCTTAACAGGCCTTACTATACCTTAAAAGACCTTAGTAGATTTTAACAGGCATTGCTGGAATTTAACAGGACTTACTGGACTTTAACAGGCCTTACTGGGCCTTAACAGACCTTACTGGACTTTAACAGACCTAAGTAGACTTTAACAGGCCTTACTGGACCTTAACAGGCCTTACTGAACCTTAACAGGCCTTACTGGACCTTAACAAACCTTAGTAGACTTTAAGAGGCCTTACTGGACCTTAACAGACCTTAGTAGACTTTAACAGGCCTTACTGGAACTTAACAGGCCTTACTGGACCTTAACAAATCTTAGAAGACTTTAACAGGCCTTACTGGACCTTATCAGGCCTTTCAGGACCATAAAAAACCTCACTGGAACTTAACAGACCTTAGTAGACTTTAACAGGCCTTACTGGACCTCGTCAGGCCTTACTGGACCTTAAAAAACCTTACTGGAACATAACAGACCTTAGTAGACTTTAAAAGGCCTTACTGGACCTCAACAGGCCTTACTGGAACTTAACATACCTTACTGGACTTTAACAGGCCTTGCTGGACTTTAACAGACCTTAGTAGACTTTAACAGGCCTTACTGGACCTTAACAGGCCTTACTGGACCTTAACAGACCTTAGTAGACTTTAACAGGTCTTACTGGACCTTAACAGGCCTTACTGGACCTTAACAGGCCTTACTGGACCTTAACAGACCTTAGTAGACTTTAACAGGCCTTACTGGACCTTAACAGGCCTTACTGGACCTTAACAGGCCTTACTGGACCTTAAAAGACCTTAGTAGATTTTAACAGGCATTACTGGACTTTAACAGGCCTTACTGGACTTTAACAGGCCTTACTGGGCCTTAACAGACCTTACTGGACTTTAACAGACCTAAGTAGACTTTAACAGGCCTTACTGGACTTTAACAGGCCTTACTGAACCTTAAAATGCCTTACTGGACCTTAACAAACCTTAGTATACTTTTAAAAGCCTTACTGGACTTCAACAGGCCTTACTGGACCTTAACAAACCTTAGTAGACTTTAACAGGCATTACTGGACTTTAACAGGCCTTACTGGACCTTAACAGACCTTAGTAGACTTTAAAAGGCTTTACTGGACCTTAACAGGCCTTACTGGACCATAACAGTCCTTACTGGACCTTAACAAACCTTAGTAGACTTTAACAAGCATTACTGGACTTTATCAGGCCTTACTGGACCTTATCAGACCTTAGTAGACTTTAACAGGCCTTACTGGACCTTAACAGGCCTTACTGGACCTTAACAGGCCTTACTGGACTTTAACAGGCCTTACTGGACTTTAACAGGCCTTACTGGACCTTAACAAACCTTAGTAGACTTTAACAGGCATTACTGGACCTTAACAGGCCTTAGTAGACTTTAACAAGACTTTAACTGAACATGAAAATGGAAATTTGGAACCTTTTCATTTCAGACCTATTTTAGTGTCAGAAGTTCATAAAGCTCTGAAAGACATTGATCATAAAAAGTCTACTGGTCCTGATAATCTCGATCCATTTCTTTTAAAGTTGTCGGCTGATTTTATTGCTGATCCTATTGCGTATATTTTCAATCTAAGTCTTTTTTCCAATTCTATTCCTAAAAGTTGGAAAACAGCTCATGTTTTCCCCTTATATAAAGGTGGAGACCCATCGGATCTGAATAATTATCGCCCAATATCTAAACTTTCAGTTTTGCCTAAGATTTTTGAATCATTTGTAAATTTACAGTTAAAACAATTTTTATCTGATAAAAACATTTTAAATCATTTTCAGTCAGGGTTTAGAAGTGGTCATAGCACTATCACTGCTGCTACATTAGTGACAAGCCATATTATAGAAGCTTTGGACAAAAAACAACATTGTGCTGCATTATTTGTCGATTTCTCCAAGGCATTTGATTCAGTTAGTCATGAGTTGTTACTAACCAAATTAAGATCAATTGGTTTAAGTACGAAGGCTGTTGCATGGTTTCAGAACTATCTTGAAGATCGTACTCAATGTGTTTATGCTGAAGGTTATAAATCTGAATTTCTTGAGGTAACCAAAGGTGTCCCTCAAGGATCAATCTTGGGGCCCATTCTGTTTTCAATTTTTATAAATGATTTAGGTAAAGACATTCAAGCAAAATTACATTTATACGCTGATGATACAGTAGTGTATACATGCGCGACCACTATTTCAGGAGCAGTACAAGAACTACAGGCTGCATTTCAGACCTTACAAAACACATTTCTGAATCTAAAACTAATTTTAAATACAAAGAAAACAAAGTTCATGGTCTTTTCAAAAGCTAGAACACAGCAGTTGGATAATTGCGGAATCTTGTCTTTAGAAGGGAAATTCATTGAGAGAGTGTCTTCTCACAAGTACTTAGGAATATGGATAGATGATAAGCTATCTTTTAATGTACATATTGCAAATTTAGTTAAAAAGCTTAAAGCAAAACTTGGTTTTTATTTTAGAAACAAATCATGTTTTACATTCAGTGCTAAAAAGAAACTTGTAGAAGCTACTTTTCTGTCTGTGATTGATTATGATGACATATTGTACATGCATGCTGCATCCCACATATTGCGACATGTGGATTCAGTGTATCATGCTTCATTACGCTTCATTACAAATTCCAAGTCCCTTACTCATCACTGTATCCTTTATAATTTAGTTGGTTGGACATCCCTTACAATTCGTAGACAACAGCATTGGTATATTTTTATCTATAAAGCAATACTTGGCAAACTTCCAATGTATCTTTGTAATCTCCTGTTTGTTAGCTCTGGTCCATATCAGCTTCGCTCTAGTAAGTGGTTGCTTTTTAATGTACCACGAGTGTCAACTGAATTAGGAAAAACTGCATTCTCCTATTCGGCAGCTTGGGGATGGAATAAAATACAAAAAGTGCTCAAAATAGAAACACTTATGTCCTTAAATAGATTTAAAGCTATCTTAAAGGATGTAGTGATGGAGACTTGTACTTGTTTTTCTTGAGACTCTTTGTATTTTTATATTGTGTTCTATTTATTATATTGCACATGTTTAATTATTTAAAATGTAAATTGTTTTAAGATGTTGTTAATTCTTGTTTTGTGGTTTGGCTGCAACCTTGGCCAGGTCTCTCTTGTAAAAGAGATTTTGAATCTCAATGGGACCTCCTGGTTAAATAAAGGTTAAATAAAAAATAAAAATAAAAAACAAGCCTTACTGGACCTTAACAGACCTTAGTAGACTTTAACAGGCCTTACTGGACCTTAACAGACCTTAGTAGACTTTAACAGGTCTTACTGGACCTTAACAGGCCTTACTGGAACTTAACAGGCCTTACTGGACCTTAACAGACCATAGTAGACTTTAACAGGCCTTACTGGACCTTAACAGGCCTTACTATACCTTAAAAGACCTTAGTAGATTTTAACAGGCATTGCTGGAATTTAACAGGACTTACTGGACTTTAACAGGCCTTACTGGGCCTTAACAGACCTTACTGGACTTTAACAGACCTAAGTAGACTTTAACAGGCCTTACTGGACCTTAACAGGCCTTACAATTTTTATAAATGATTTAGGTAAAGACATTCAAGCAAAATTACATTTATACGCTGATGATACAGTAGTGTATACATGCGCGACCTCTATTTCAGGAGCAGTACAAGAACTACAGGCTGCATTTCAGACCTTACAAAACACATTTCTGAATCTAAAACTAATTTTAAATACAAAGAAAACAAAGTTCATGGTCTTTTCAAAAGCTAGAACACAGCAGTTGGATAATTGCGGAATCTTGTCTTTAGAAGGGAAATTCATTGAGAGAGTGTCTTCTTACAAGTACTTAGGAATATGGATAGATGATAAGCTATCTTTTAATGTACATATTGCAAATTTAGTTAAAAAGCTTAAAGCAAAACTTGGTTTTTATTTTAGAAACAAATCATGTTTTACATTCAGTGCTAAAAAGAAACTTGTAGAAGCTACTTTTCTGTCTGTGATTGATTATGGTGACATATTGTACATGCATGCTGCATCCCACATATTGCGACATGTGGATTCAGTGTATCATGCTTCATTACGCTTCATTACAAATTCCAAGTCCCTTACTCATCACTGTATCCTTTATAATTTAGTTGGTTGGACATCCCTTACAATTCGTAGACAACAGCATTGGTATATTTTTATCTATAAAGCAATACTTGGCAAACTTCCAATGTATCTTTGTAATCTCCTGTTTGTTAGCTCTGGTCCATATCAGCTTCGCTCTAATAAGTGGTTGCTTTTTAATGTACCACGAGTGTCAACTGAATTAGGAAAAACTGCATTCTCCTATTCGGCAGCTTGGGGATGGAATAAAATACAAAAAGTGCTCAAAATAGAAACACTTATGTCCTTAAATAGATTTAAAGCTATCTTAAAGGATGTAGTGATGGAGACTTGTACTTGTTTTTCTTGAGACTCTTTGTATTTTTATATTGTGTTCTATTTATTATATTGCACATGTTTAATTATTTAAAATGTAAATTGTTTTAAGATGTTGTTAATTCTTGTTTTGTGGTTTGGCTGCAACCTTGGCCAGGTCTCTCTTGTAAAAGAGATTTTGAATCTCAATGGGACCTCCTGGTTAAATAAAGGTTAAATAAAAAATAAAAATAAAAAACAAGCCTTACTGGACCTTAACAGACCTTAGTAGACTTTAACAGGTCTTACTGGACCTTAACAGGCCTTAGTAGACTTTAACAGGTCTTACTGGACCTTAACAGGCCTTACTGGAACTTAACAGGCCTTACTGGACCTTAACAGACCATAGTAGACTTTAACAGGCCTTACTGGACCTTAACAGGCCTTACTATACCTTAAAAGACCTTAGTAGATTTTAACAGGCATTGCTGGAATTTAACAGGACTTACTGGACTTTAACAGGCCTTACTGGACCTTAACAGACCTTACTGGACTTTAACAGACCTAAGTAGACTTTAACAGGCCTTACTGGACCTTAACAGGCCTTACTGAACCTTAACAGGCCTTACTGGACCTTAACAAACCTTAGTAGACTTTAAGAGGCCTTACTGGACCTTAACAGACCTTAGTAGACTTTAACAGGCCTTACTGGAACTTAACAGGCCTTACTGGACCTTAACAAATCTTAGAAGACTTTAACAGGCCTTACTGGACCTTATCAGGCCTTTCAGGACCATAAAAAACCTCACTGGAACTTAACAGACCTTAGTAGACTTTAACAGGCCTTACTGGACCTTATCAGGCCTTACTGGACCTTAAAAAACCTTACTGGAACATAACAGACCTTAGTAGACTTTAAAAGGCCTTACTGGACCTCAACAGGCCTTACTGGAACTTAACATACCTTACTGGACTTTAACAGGCCTTGCTGGACTTTAACAGACCTTAGTAGACTTTAACAGGCCTTACTGGACCTTAACAGGCCTTAGTAGACTTTAACAAGCCTTACTGGACCTTAACAGACCTTACTGGACTTTAACAGGCCTTACTGGACCTTAACAGACCTTAGTAGACTTTAACAGGTCTTACTGGACCTTAACAGGCCTTACTGGACCTTAACAGGCCTTACTGGACCTTAACAGACCTTAGTAGACTTTAACAGGCCTTACTGGACCTTAACAGGCCTTACTGGACCTTAACAGGCCTTACTGGACCTTAAAAGACCTTAGTAGATTTTAACAGGCATTACTGGACTTTAACAGGCCTTACTGGACTTTAACAGGCCTTACTGGGCCTTAACAGACCTTACTGAACCTTAACAAACCTTAGTATACTTTTAAAAGCCATACTGGACTTCAACAGGCCTTACTGAACCTTAACAGACCTTAGTAGACTTTAACAGGCCTTACTGGACTTTAACAGGCCTTACTGGGCCTTAACAGACCTTACTGGACTTTAACAAACCTTATTAGACTTTAACAGGCATTACTGGACTTTAACAGGCCTTACTGGACCTTAACAGACCTTAGTAGACTTTACAAGGCTTTACTGGACCTTAACAGGCCTTACTGGACCATAACAGTCCTTACTGGACCTTAACAAACCTTAGTAGACTTTAACAAGCATTACTGGACTTTATCAGGCATTACTGGACCTTAACAGGCCTTAGTAGACTTTAACAAGCCTTACTGGACCTTAACAGACCTTAGTAGACTTTAACAGGCTTTACTGGACCTTAACAGACCTTAGTAGACTTTAACAGGTCTTACTGGACCTTAACAGGCCTTTCTGGACCCTAACAGGCCTTACTGGACCTTAACAGGCCTTAATGGACCTTAACAGGACCTTAGTAGACTTTAACAGGCCTTACTGGACCTTATCAGGCCTTACTGGACCTTAAAAGACCTTAGTAGATTTTAACAGGCCTTACTGGACTTTAACAGGCTTTACTGGACTTTAACAGGCCTTACTGGACCTTAAAAGACCTTAGTAGATTTTAACAGGCCTTACTGGACCTTAACAGGCCTTACTGAACTTTAACAGGCCTTACTGGACCTTAACAAATCTTAGTAGACTTTAAGAGGCCTTACTGGACCTTAACAGACCTTAGTAGACTTTAACAGGCCTTACTGGACCTTAAACGGCCTTACTGGACCTTAACAAATCTTAGAAGACTTTAACAGGCCTTACTGGACCTTATCAGGCCTTTCAGGACCATAAAAAACCTCACTGGAACTTAACAGACCTTAGTAGACTTTAACAAGCCTTACTGGACCTTAACAGACCTTAGTAGACTTTAACAGGCTTTACTGGACCTTAACAGACCTTAGTAGACTTTAACAGGTCTTACTGGACCTTAACAGGCCTTTCTGGACCCTAACAGGCCTTACTGGACCTTAACAGGCCTTAATGGACCTTAACAGGACCTTAGTAGACTTTAACAGGCCTTACTGGACCTTATCAGGCCTTACTGGACCTTAAAAGACCTTAGTAGATTTTAACAGGCCTTACTGGACTTTAACAGGCTTTACTGGACTTTAACAGGCCTTACTGGACCTTAAAAGACCTTAGTAGATTTTAACAGGCCTTACTGGACCTTAACAGGCCTTACTGAACTTTAACAGGCCTTACTGGACCTTAACAAATCTTAGTAGACTTTAAGAGGCCTTACTGGACCTTAACAGACCTTAGTAGACTTTAACAGGCCTTACTGGACCTTAAACGGCCTTACTGGACCTTAACAAATCTTAGAAGACTTTAACAGGCCTTACTGGACCTTATCAGGCCTTTCAGGACCATAAAAAACCTCACTGGAACTTAACAGACCTTAGTAGTCTTTAACAGGCCTTACTGGACCTTATCAGGCCTTACTGGACCTTAAAAAACCTTACTGGAACTTAACAGACCTTAGTAGACTTTAACAGGCCTTACTGGACCTTAACAGGCCTTACTGGAACTTAACATACCTTACTGGACTTTAACAGGCCTTGCTGGACCTTAACAGACCTTAGTAGACTTTAACAGGTCTTACTGGACCTTAACAGGCCTTACTAGACTTTAACAAGCCTTACTGGACCTTAACAGACGTTACTGGACTTTAACAGGCCTTAGTAGACTTTAACAGGTCTTACTGGACCTTAACAGGCCTTACTGGACCTTAGTAGACTTTAACAGGTCTTACTGGACCTTAACAGACCTTAGTAGACTTTAACAGGCCTTAATGGACCTTAAAAGACCTTAGTAGATTTTACCAGGCATTACTGGACTTTAACAGGCCTTACTGGACTTTAACAGGCCTTACTGGGCCTTAACAGACTTTACTGGACTTTAACAGACCTAAGTAGACTTTAATAGGCCTTACTGGACCTTAACAGGCCTTACTGAACCTTAACAGGCCTTACTGGACCTTAACAAACCTTAGTAGACTTCAACAGGCCTTACTGAACCTTAACAGACCTTAGTAGACTTTAACAGGCATTACTGGACTTTAACAGGCCTTACTGGACTTTAACAGGCCTTACTGGGCCTTAACAGACATTACTGGACTTTAACAAACCTTAGTAGACTTTAACAGGTCTTACTGGACCTTAACAGGCCTTACTGGACCTTAACAAACCTTAGTAGACTTTACCAGGCATTACTGGACTTTAACAGGCCTTGCTGGACCTTATCAGACCTTAGTAGACTTTAACAGGCCTTACTGGACCTTAACAGGCCTTACTGGACTTTAACAGGCCTTACTGGACCTTAACAAACCTTAGTAGACTTCAACAGGCATTACTGGACCTTAACAGACCTTAGTAGACTTTAACAGGCCTTACTGGACCTTAACAGACCTTAGAAGACTTTAACAGGCATTACTGGACTTTAACAGGCCTTACTGGGCCTTAACAGACCTTACTGGACTTTAACAAACCTTAGTAGACTTTAACAGGTCTTACTGGACCTTAACAGGCCTTACTGGACCTTAACAAACCTTAGTCGACTTTAACAGGCATTACTGGACTTTAACAGGCCTTACTGGACCTTAACAGACCTTAGTATACTTTTAAAAGCCTTACTGGACTTCAACAGGCCTTACTGGACCTTAACAAACCTTAGTAGACTTTAACAGGCATTACTGGACTTTAACAGGCCTTACTGGACCTTAACAGACCTTAGTAGACTTTAAAAGGCTTTACTGGACCTTAACAGGCCTTACTGGACTTTAACAGACCTAAGTAGACTTTAACAGGCCTTACTGGACCTTAACAGGCCTTACAATTTTTATAAATGATTTAGGTAAAGACATTCAAGCTAAATTACATTTATACGCTGATGATACAGTAGTGTATACATGCGCGACCTCTATTTCAGGAGCAGTACAAGAACTACAGGCTGCATTTCAGACCTTACAAAACACATTTCTGAATCTAAAACTAATTTTAAATACAAAGAAAACAAAGTTCATGGTCTTTTCAAAAGCTAGAACACAGCAGTTGGATAATTGCGGAATCTTGTCTTTAGAAGGGAAATTCATTGAGAGAGTGTCTTCTTACAAGTACTTAGGAATATGGATAGATGATAAGCTATCTTTTAATGTACATATTGCAAATTTAGTTAAAAAGCTTAAAGCAAAACTTGGTTTTTATTTTAGAAACAAATCATGTTTTACATTCAGTGCTAAAAAGAAACTTGTAGAAGCTACTTTTCTGTCTGTGATTGATTATGGTGACATATTGTACATGCATGCTGCATCCCACATATTGCGACATGTGGATTCAGTGTATCATGCTTCATTACGCTTCATTACAAATTCCAAGTCCCTTACTCATCACTGTATCCTTTATAATTTAGTTGGTTGGACATCCCTTACAATTCGTAGACAACAGCATTGGTATATTTTTATCTATAAAGCAATACTTGGCAAACTTCCAATGTATCTTTGTAATCTCCTGTTTGTTAGCTCTGGTCCATATCAGCTTCGCTCTAATAAGTGGTTGCTTTTTAATGTACCACGAGTGTCAACTGAATTAGGAAAAACTGCATTCTCCTATTCGGCAGCTTGGGGATGGAATAAAATACAAAAAGTGCTCAAAATAGAAACACTTATGTCCTTAAATAGATTTAAAGCTATCTTAAAGGATGTAGTGATGGAGACTTGTACTTGTTTTTCTTGAGACTCTTTGTATTTTTATATTGTGTTCTATTTATTATATTGCACATGTTTAATTATTTAAAATGTAAATTGTTTTAAGATGTTGTTAATTCTTGTTTTGTGGTTTGGCTGCAACCTTGGCCAGGTCTCTCTTGTAAAAGAGATTTTGAATCTCAATGGGACCTCCTGGTTAAATAAAGGTTAAATAAAAAATAAAAATAAAAAACAAGCCTTACTGGACCTTAACAGACCTTAGTAGACTTTAACAGGTCTTACTGGACCTTAACAGGCCTTAGTAGACTTTAACAGGTCTTACTGGACCTTAACAGGCCTTACTGGAACTTAACAGGCCTTACTGGACCTTAACAGACCATAGTAGACTTTAACAGGCCTTACTGGACCTTAACAGGCCTTACTATACCTTAAAAGACCTTAGTAGATTTTAACAGGCATTGCTGGAATTTAACAGGACTTACTGGACTTTAACAGGCCTTACTGGGCCTTAACAGACCTTACTGGACTTTAACAGACCTAAGTAGACTTTAACAGGCCTTACTGGACCTTAACAGGCCTTACTGAACCTTAACAGGCCTTACTGGACCTTAACAAACCTTAGTAGACTTTAAGAGGCCTTACTGGACCTTAACAGACCTTAGTAGACTTTAACAGGCCTTACTGGAACTTAACAGGCCTTACTGGACCTTAACAAATCTTAGAAGACTTTAACAGGCCTTACTGGACCTTATCAGGCCTTTCAGGACCATAAAAAACCTCACTGGAACTTAACAGACCTTAGTAGACTTTAACAGGCCTTACTGGACCTTAAAAAACCTTACTGGAACATAACAGACCTCAGTAGACTTTAAAAGGCCTTACTGGACCTCAACAGGCCTTACTGGAACTTAACATACCTTACTGGACTTTAACAGGCCTTGCTGGACTTTAACAGACCTTAGTAGACTTTAACAGGCCTTACTGGACCTTAACAGGCCTTAGTAGACTTTAACAAGCCTTACTGGACCTTAACAGACCTTACTGGACTTTAACAGGCCTTACTGGACCTTAACAGACCTTAGTAGACTTTAACAGGTCTTACTGGACCTTAACAGGCCTTACTGGACCTTAACAGGCCTTACTGGACCTTAACAGACCTTAGTAGACTTTAACAGGCCTTACTGGACCTTAACAGGCCTTACTGGACCTTAACAGGCCTTACTGGACCTTAAAAGACCTTAGTAGATTTTAACAGGCATTACTGGACTTTAACAGGCCTTACTGGACTTTAACAGGCCTTACTGGGCCTTAACAGACCTTACTGGACTTTAACAGACCTAAGTAGACTTTAACAGGCCTTACTGGACTTTAACAGGCCTTACTGAACCTTAAAATGCCTTACTGGACCTTAACAAACCTTAGTATACTTTTAAAAGCCATACTGGACTTCAACAGGCCTTACTGAACCTTAACAGACCTTAGTAGACTTTAACAGGCCTTACTGGACTTTAACAGGCCTTACTGGGCCTTAACAGACCTTACTGGACTTTAACAAACCTTATTAGACTTTAACAGGCATTACTGGACTTTAACAGGCCTTACTGGACCTTAACAGACCTTAGTAGACTTTACAAGGCTTTACTGGACCTTAACAGGCCTTACTGGACCATAACAGTCCTTACTGGACCTTAACAAACCTTAGTAGACTTTAACAAGCATTACTGGACTTTATCAGGCATTACTGGACCTTAACAGGCCTTAGTAGACTTTAACAAGCCTTACTGGACCTTAACAAATCTTAGAAGACTTTAACAGGCCTTACTGGACCTTATCAGGCCTTTCAGGACCATAAAAAACCTCACTGGAACTTAACAGACCTTAGTAGACTTTAACAAGCCTTACTGGACCTTAACAGACCTTAGTAGACTTTAACAGGTCTTACTGGACCTTAACAGGCCTTTCTGGACCCTAACAGGCCTTACTGGACCTTAACAGGCCTTAATGGACCTTAACAGGACCTTAGTAGACTTTAACAGGCCTTACTGGACCTTATCAGGCCTTACTGGACCTTAAAAGACCTTAGTAGATTTTAACAGGCCTTACTGGACTTTAACAGGCTTTACTGGACTTTAACAGGCCTTACTGGACCTTAAAAGACCTTAGTAGATTTTAACAGGCCTTACTGGACCTTAACAGGCCTTACTGAACTTTAACAGGCCTTACTGGACCTTAACAAATCTTAGTAGACTTTAAGAGGCCTTACTGGACCTTAACAGACCTTAGTAGACTTTAACAGGCCTTACTGGACCTTAAACGGCCTTACTGGACCTTAACAAATCTTAGAAGACTTTAACAGGCCTTACTGGACCTTATCAGGCCTTTCAGGACCATAAAAAACCTCACTCGAACTTAACAGACCTTAGTAGTCTTTAACAGGCCTTACTGGACCTTATCAGGCCTTACTGGACCTTAAAAAACCTTACTGGAACTTAACAGACCTTAGTAGACTTTAACAGGCCTTACTGGACCTTAACAGGCCTTACTGGAACTTAACATACCTTACTGGACTTTAACAGGCCTTGCTGGACCTTAACAGACCTTAGTAGACTTTAACAGGTCTTACTGGACCTTAACAGGCCTTACTAGACTTTAACAAGCCTTACTGGACCTTAACAGACGTTACTGGACTTTAACAGGCCTTAGTAGACTTTAACAGGTCTTACTGGACCTTAACAGGCCTTACTGGACCTTAACAGGCCATACTGGACCTTAGTAGACTTTAACAGGTCTTACTGGACCTTAACAGACCTTAGTAGACTTTAACAGGCCTTAATGGACCTTAAAAGACCTTAGTAGATTTTACCAGGCATTACTGGACTTTAACAGGCCTTACTGGACTTTAACAGGCCTTACTGGGCCTTAACAGACTTTACTGGACTTTAACAGACCTAAGTAGACTTTAATAGGCCTTACTGGACCTTAACAGGCCTTACTGAACCTTAACAGGCCTTACTGGACCTTAACAAACCTTAGTAGACTTCAACAGGCCTTACTGAACCTTAACAGACCTTAGTAGACTTTAACAGGCATTACTGGACTTTAACAGGCCTTACTGGACTTTAACAGGCCTTACTGGGCCTTAACAGACATTACTGGACTTTAACAAACCTTAGTAGACTTTAACAGGTCTTACTGGACCTTAACAGGCCTTACTGGACCTTAACAAACCGTAGTAGACTTTACCAGGCATTACTGGACTTTAACAGGCCTTGCTGGACCTTATCAGACCTTAGTAGACTTTAACAGGCCTTACTGGACCTTAACAGGCCTTACTGGACTTTAACAGGCCTTACTGGACCTTAACAAACCTTAGTAGACTTCAACAGGCATTACTGGACCTTAACAGACCTTAGTAGACTTTAACAGGCCTTACTGGACCTTAACAGACCTTAGAAGACTTTAACAGGCCTTACTGGACTTTAACAGGCCTTACTGGATCTTAACAAACCTTAGTAGACTTTAACAGGCATTACTGGACCTTAACAGACCTTAGTACACTTTAAAAGGCCTTATTGGACCTTAAAAGGCCTTACTGGACCTTAACAGACCTTACTAGACTTTAACAGGCCTTACTGGACCTAACAGGCCTTACTGGACCTTAACAGACCTTAACAGACCTTACTAGATTTTAACAGACCTTACCAGGCCTTACTGGACCTTAACAGACCTTAGTAGACTTTAACAGGCCTTACTGGACCTTAACAGGCCTTAGTAGACTTTAACAAGCCTTACTGGACCTTAACAGACCTTAGTAGACTTCAACAGGCCTTACTGGACCCTAACAGACCTTAGTAGACTTTAACAGGTCTTACTGGACCTTAACACGCCTTACTGGACCTTAACAGGCCTTACTGGACCTTAACAGACCTTAGTAGAAATAAACAGGCCTTACTGGACCTTAACAGGCCTTACTGGACCTTAAAAGACCTTAGTAGATTTTAACAGGCATTACTGGACTTTAACAGGCCTTACTGGACTTTAACAGGCCTTACTGGGCCTTAACAGACCTTACTGGACTTTAACAAACCTTTTTAGACTTTAACAGGTCTTACTGGACCTTAACAGGCCTTACTGGACCTTAACAAACCTTAGTAGACTTTAACAGGCATTACTGGACTTTAACAGGCCTTACTGGACCTTAACAGACCTTAGTAGACTTTAAAAGGCTTTACTGGACCTTAACAGGCCTTACTGGACCATAACAGTCCTTACTGGACCTTAACAAACCTTAGTAGACTTTAACAAGCATTACTGGACTTTATCAGACATTACTGGACCTTAACAGGCCTTAGTAGACTTTAACAAGCCTTACTGGACCTTAACAGACCTTAGTAGACTTTAACAGGCTTTACTGGACCTTAACAGACCTTAGTAGACTTTAACAGGCCTTACTGGACCTTAACAGGCCTTACTGGACCTTAAAAGACCTTAGTAGATTTTAACAGGCATTGCTGGACTTTAACAGGCCTTACTGGACTTTAACAGGCCTTACTGGGCCTTAACAGACCTTACTGGACTTTAACAGACCTAAGTAGACTTTAACAGGCCTTACTGGACCTTAACAGGCCTTACTGAACCTTAACAGGCCTTACTGGACCTTAACAAACCTTAGTAGACTTTAAGAGGCCTTACTGGACCTTAACAGACCTTAGTAGACTTTAACAGGCCTTACTGGACCTTAACAGGCCTTACTGGACCTTAACAAATCTTAGAAGACTTTAACAGGCATTACTGGACTTTAACAGGCCTTACTGGACCTTAACAGACCTTAGTAGACTTTACAAGGCTTTACTGGACCTTAACAGGCCTTACTGGACCATAACAGTCCTTACTGGACCTTAACAAACCTTAGTAGACTTTAACAAGCATTACTGGACTTTATCAGGCATTACTGGACCTTAACAGGCCTTAGTAGACTTTAACAAGCCTTACTGGACCTTAACAAATCTTAGAAGACTTTAACAGGCCTTACTGGACCTTATCAGGCCTTTCAGGACCATAAAAAACCTCACTGGAACTTAACAGACCTTAGTAGACTTTAACAAGCCTTACTGGACCTTAACAGACCTTAGTAGACTTTAACAGGTCTTACTGGACCTTAACAGGCCTTTCTGGACCCTAACAGGCCTTACTGGACCTTAACAGGCCTTAATGGACCTTAACAGGACCTTAGTAGACTTTAACAGGCCTTACTGGACCTTATCAGGCCTTACTGGACCTTAAAAGACCTTAGTAGATTTTAACAGGCCTTACTGGACTTTAACAGGCTTTACTGGACTTTAACAGGCCTTACTGGACCTTAAAAGACCTTAGTAGATTTTAACAGGCCTTACTGGACCTTAACAGGCCTTACTGAACTTTAACAGGCCTTACTGGACCTTAACAAATCTTAGTAGACTTTAAGAGGCCTTACTGGACCTTAACAGACCTTAGTAGACTTTAACAGGCCTTACTGGACCTTAAACGGCCTTACTGGACCTTAACAAATCTTAGAAGACTTTAACAGGCCTTACTGGACCTTATCAGGCCTTTCAGGACCATAAAAAACCTCACTCGAACTTAACAGACCTTAGTAGTCTTTAACAGGCCTTACTGGACCTTATCAGGCCTTACTGGACCTTAAAAAACCTTACTGGAACTTAACAGACCTTAGTAGACTTTAACAGGCCTTACTGGACCTTAACAGGCCTTACTGGAACTTAACATACCTTACTGGACTTTAACAGGCCTTGCTGGACCTTAACAGACCTTAGTAGACTTTAACAGGTCTTACTGGACCTTAACAGGCCTTACTAGACTTTAACAAGCCTTACTGGACCTTAACAGACGTTACTGGACTTTAACAGGCCTTAGTAGACTTTAACAGGTCTTACTGGACCTTAACAGGCCTTACTGGACCTTAACAGGCCATACTGGACCTTAGTAGACTTTAACAGGTCTTACTGGACCTTAACAGACCTTAGTAGACTTTAACAGGCCTTAATGGACCTTAAAAGACCTTAGTAGATTTTACCAGGCATTACTGGACTTTAACAGGCCTTACTGGACTTTAACAGGCCTTACTGGGCCTTAACAGACTTTACTGGACTTTAACAGACCTAAGTAGACTTTAATAGGCCTTACTGGACCTTAACAGGCCTTACTGAACCTTAACAGGCCTTACTGGACCTTAACAAACCTTAGTAGACTTCAACAGGCCTTACTGAACCTTAACAGACCTTAGTAGACTTTAACAGGCATTACTGGACTTTAACAGGCCTTACTGGACTTTAACAGGCCTTACTGGGCCTTAACAGACATTACTGGACTTTAACAAACCTTAGTAGACTTTAACAGGTCTTACTGGACCTTAACAGGCCTTACTGGACCTTAACAAACCGTAGTAGACTTTACCAGGCATTACTGGACTTTAACAGGCCTTGCTGGACCTTATCAGACCTTAGTAGACTTTAACAGGCCTTACTGGACCTTAACAGGCCTTACTGGACTTTAACAGGCCTTACTGGACCTTAACAAACCTTAGTAGACTTCAACAGGCATTACTGGACCTTAACAGACCTTAGTAGACTTTAACAGGCCTTACTGGACCTTAACAGACCTTAGAAGACTTTAACAGGCCTTACTGGACTTTAACAGGCCTTACTGGATCTTAACAAACCTTAGTAGACTTTAACAGGCATTACTGGACCTTAACAGACCTTAGTAGACTTTAAAAGGCCTTATTGGACCTTAAAAGGCCTTACTGGACCTTAACAGACCTTACTAGACTTTAACAGGCCTTACTGGACCTAACAGGCCTTACTGGACCTTAACAGACCTTAACAGACCTTACTAGATTTTAACAGACCTTACCAGGCCTTACTGGACCTTAACAGACCTTAGTAGACTTTAACAGGCCTTACTGGACCTTAACAGGCCTTAGTAGACTTTAACAAGCCTTACTGGACCTTAACAGACCTTAGTAGACTTCAACAGGCCTTACTGGACCCTAACAGACCTTAGTAGACTTTAACAGGTCTTACTGGACCTTAACACGCCTTACTGGACCTTAACAGGCCTTACTGGACCTTAACAGACCTTAGTAGAAATAAACAGGCCTTACTGGACCTTAACAGGCCTTACTGGACCTTAAAAGACCTTAGTAGATTTTAACAGGCATTACTGGACTTTAACAGGCCTTACTGGACTTTAACAGGCCTTACTGGGCCTTAACAGACCTTACTGGACTTTAACAAACCTTTTTAGACTTTAACAGGTCTTACTGGACCTTAACAGGCCTTACTGGACCTTAACAAACCTTAGTAGACTTTAACAGGCATTACTGGACTTTAACAGGCCTTACTGGACCTTAACAGACCTTAGTAGACTTTAAAAGGCTTTACTGGACCTTAACAGGCCTTACTGGACCATAACAGTCCTTACTGGACCTTAACAAACCTTAGTAGACTTTAACAAGCATTACTGGACTTTATCAGACATTACTGGACCTTAACAGGCCTTAGTAGACTTTAACAAGCCTTACTGGACCTTAACAGACCTTAGTAGACTTTAACAGGCTTTACTGGACCTTAACAGACCTTAGTAGACTTTAACAGGCCTTACTGGACCTTAACAGGCCTTACTGGACCTTAAAAGACCTTAGTAGATTTTAACAGGCATTGCTGGACTTTAACAGGCCTTACTGGACTTTAACAGGCCTTACTGGGCCTTAACAGACCTTACTGGACTTTAACAGACCTAAGTAGACTTTAACAGGCCTTACTGGACCTTAACAGGCCTTACTGAACCTTAACAGGCCTTACTGGACCTTAACAAACCTTAGTAGACTTTAAGAGGCCTTACTGGACCTTAACAGACCTTAGTAGACTTTAACAGGCCTTACTGGACCTTAACAGGCCTTACTGGACCTTAACAAATCTTAGAAGACTTTAACAGGCCTTACTGGACCTTATCAGGCCCTTCAGGACCATAAAAAACCTCACTGGAACTTAACAGACCTTAGTAGTCTTTAACAGGCCTTACAGGACCTTAACAGGCCTTACTGGAACTTAACATACCTTACTGGACTTTAACAGGCCTTGCTGGACCTTAAAAGACCTTAGTAGACTTTAACAGGTCTTACTGGACCTTAACAGGCCTTACTGGAACTTAACATACCTTACTGGACTTTAACAGGCCTTGCTGGACCTTAACAGACCTTAGTAGACTTTAACAGGTCTTACTGGACCTTAACAGGCCTTAGTAGACATTAACAAGCCTTACTGGACCTTAACAGACGTTACAGGACTTTAACAGGCCTTAGTAGACTTTAACAGGTCTTACTGGACCTTAACAGGCCTTACTGGACCTTAACAGGCCATACTGGACCTTAACAGACCTTAGTAGACTTTAACAGGTCTTACTGGACCTTAACAGACCTTAGTAGACTTTTACAGGCCTTAATGGACCTTAAAAGACCTTAGTAGATTTTACCAGGCATTACTGGACATTAACAGGCCTTACTGGACTTTAACAGACTTTACTGGACTTTAACAGACCTAAGTAGACTTTAATAGGCCTTACTGGACCTTAACAGGCCTTACTGAACCTTAACAGGCCTTACTGGGCCTTAACAAACCTTAGTAGACTTCAACAGGCCTTAGTAAACCTTAACAGACCTTAGTAGACTTTAACAGGCATTACTGGACTTTAACAGGCCTTACTGGACTTTAACAGGCCTTACTGGGCCTTAACAGACATTACTGGACTTTAACAAACCTTAGTAGACTTTAACAGGTCTTACTGGATCTTAACAGGCCTTACTGGACCTTAACAAACCTTAGTAGACTTTAACAGGCATTACTGGACTTTAACAGGCCTTACTGGACCTTAACAGGCCTTACTGGACCTTAACAGGCCTTACTGGACCTTAACAGGCCTTACTGGACCATAACAGTACTTACTGGACCTTAACAAACCTTAGTAGACTTTAACAAGCATTACTGTACTTTAACAGGCCTTGCTGGACCTTATCAGACCTTAGTAGACTTTAACAGGCCTTACTGGACCTTAACAGGCCTTACTGGACTTTAACAGGCCTTACTGGACCTTAACAAACCTTAGTAGACTTCAACAGGCATTACTGGACCTTAACAGACCTTAGTAGACTTTAACAGGCCTTACTGGACCTTAACAGACCTTAGAAGACTTTAACAGGCCTTACTGGACCTTAACAGGCCTTAGTAGACTTTAAAAGGCCTTAATGGACCTTAAAAGGCCTTACTGGACCTTAACAGACCTTACTAGACTTTAACAGGCCTTACTGGACCTTAACAGACCTTAACAGACCTTACTAGATTTTAACAGACCTTACTGGACCTTAACAGGCCTTACTGGACCTTAACAGACCTTAGTAGACTTTAACAGGCCTTACTGGACCTTAACAGGCCTTAGTAGACTTTAACAAGCCTTACTGGACCTTAACAGACCTTAGTAGACTTCAACAGGCCTTACTGGACCCTAACAGACCTTAGTAGACTTTAACAGGTCTTACTGGACCTTAACAGGCCTAACTGGACCTTAACAGGCCTTACTGGACCCTAACAGACCTTAGTAGAAATAAACAGGCCTTACTGGACCTTAACAGGCCTTACTAGACCTTAAAAGACCTTAGTAGATTTTAACAGGCATTACTGGACTTTAACAGGCCTTACTGGGCCTTAACAGACCTTACTGGACTTTAACAGACCTAAGTAGACTTTAACAGGGCTTACTGAACCTTAACAGGCCTTACTGGACCTTAACAGACCTTAGTAGACTTTAACAGGCCTTACTGAACCTTAACAGGCCTTACTGAACCTTAACAGACCTTAGTAGACTTTAA
Organism: Trichomycterus rosablanca; assembly: GCF_030014385.1. Lineage (NCBI taxonomy): Eukaryota > Metazoa > Chordata > Actinopteri > Siluriformes > Trichomycteridae > Trichomycterus > Trichomycterus rosablanca. The sequence goes on from NC_085995.1 coordinate 23,247,992, forward strand.
CAGGCATTACTGGACTTTAACAGGCCTTACTGGACTTTAACAGGCCTTACTGGGCCTTAACAGACCTTACTGGACTTTAACAAACCTTAGTAGACTTTAACAGAACTTACTGGACCTTAACAGACCTTACTGGACTTTAACAGACCTAAGTAGACTTTAACAGGCCTTACTGAACCTTAACAGGCCTTACTGAACCTTAACAGACCTTAGTACACTTTAACAAGCATTACTGGACTTTAACAGGCTTTACTGGACCTTAACAGGCCTTACTGGACCATAACAGTCCTTACTGGACCTTAACAAACCTTAGTAGACTTTAACAAGCATTACTGGACTTTAACAGGCCTTACTGGACCTTATCAGACCTTAGTAGACTTTAACAGGCATTACTGGACTTTAACAGGCTTTACTGGACCTTAACAGGCCTTACTGGACCATAACAGTCCTTACTGGACCTTAACAAACCTTAGTAGACTTTAACAAGCATTACTGGACTTTAACAGGCCTTACTGGACCTTATCAGACCTTAGTAGACTTTAACAGGCCTTACTGGACCTTAACAGGCCTTACTGGACCTTAACAGAACTAAGTAGACTTTAACAGGCATTACTGGACCTTAACAGACCTTAGTAGACTTTAACAGGCCTTACTGGACCTTAACAGGCCTTACTGGACCTTAACAGACCTTAGAAGACTTTAACAGGCCTTACTGGACCTTATCAGGCCTTTCAGGACCATAAAAAACCTCACTGGAACTTAACAGACCTTAGTAGACTTTAACAGGCCTTACAGGACCTTTACAGACCTTAGTAGACTTTATCAGGCCTTACTGGACCTTAACAGACCTTGGTAGACTTTAACAGGTCTTACTGGACCTTAACAGGCCTTACTGGACCTTAACAGACCTTAGTAGACTTTAACAGGCCTTACTGGACCTTAACAGGCCTTACTGGACCTTAAAAGACTTTATTAGATTTTAACAGGCCTTACTGGACTTTAACAGGCCTTACTGGACTTTAACAGGCCTTACTGGGCCTTAACAGACCTTACTGGACTTTCACAGACCTAAGTAGACTTTAACAGGCCTAACTGGACCTTAACAGGCCTTACTGAACCTTAACAGGCCTTACTGGACCTTAACAAACCTTAGTAGACTTTTAAAAGCATTACTGGACTTCAACAGGCCTTACTGAACCTTAACAGACCTTAGTAGACTTTAACAGGCATTACTGGACTTTAACAGGCATTACTGGACTTTAACAGGCCTTACTGGGCCTTAACAGACCTTACTGGACTTTAACAAACCTTAGTAGACTTTAACAGGTCTTACTGGACCTTAACAGGCCTTACTGGACCTTAACAAACCTTAGTAGACTTTAACAGGCATTACTGGACTTTAACAGGCCTTACTGGACCTTAACAGACCTTAGTAGACTTTAACAGGCTTTACTGGACCTTAACAGGCCTTACTGGACCATAACAGGCCTTACAGGACCTTAACAAACCTTAGTAGACTTTAAAAGGCATTACTGGACCTTAACAGGCCTTAGTAGACTTTAAAAAGCCTTACTGGACCTTAACAGACCTTAGTAGACTTTAACAGGCCTTACTGGACCTTAACAGACCTTGGTAGACTTTAACAGGTCTTACTGGACCTTAACAGGCCTTACTGGACCTTAACAGGCCTTACTGGACCTTAACAGACCTTAGTAGACTTTAACAGGCCTTACTGGACCTTAAAAGAACTTAGTAGATTTTAACAGGCATTACTGGACTTTAACAGGCCTTACTGGACTTTAACAGGCCTTACTGGGCCTTTACAGACCTTACTGGACTTTAACAGACCTATGTAGACTTTAACAGGCCTTACTGGACCTTAACAGGCCTTACTGAACCTTAAAATGCCTTACTGGACCTTAACAAACCTTAGTAGACTTTTAAAAGCCTTACTGGACTTCAACAGGCCTTACTGAACCTTAACAGACCTTAGTAGACTTTAACAGGCATTACTGGACTTTAGCAGGCCTTACTGGACTTTAACAGGCCTTACTGGGCGTTAACAGACCTTACTGGACTTTAACAAACCTTAGTAGACTTTAACAGGTCTTACTGGACCTTAACAAACCTTAGTAGACTTTAACAGGCATTACTGGACTTTAACAGGCCTTACTGGACCTTAACAGACCTTAGTAGACTTTAACAGGCTTTACTGGACCTTAACAGGCCTTACTGGACCATAACAGTCCTTACTGGACCTTAACAAACCTTAGTAGACTTTAACAAGCATTACTGGACTTTAACAGGCCTTACTGGACCTTATCAGACCTTAGTAGACTTTAACAGGCTTTACTGGACCTTAACAGGCCTTACTGGACTTTAACAGGCCTTACTGGACCTTAACAAACCTTAGTAGACTTTAACAGGCATTACTGGACCTTAACAGGCCTTAGTAGACTTTAACAAGCCTTACTGGACCTTAACAGACCTTAGTAGACTTTAACAGGCCTTACTGGACCTTAACAGACCTTAGTAGACTTTAACAGGTCTTACTGGACCTTAACAGGCCTTACTGGACCTTAACAGGCCTTACTGGACCTTAACAGACCTTAGTAGACTTTAACAGGCCTTACTGGACCTTAACAGGCCTTACTGGACCTTAAAAGACCTTAGTAGACTTTAACAGGCATTACTGGACCTTAACAGGCCTTAGTAGACTTTAACAAGCCTTACTGGACCTTAACAGACCTTAGTAGACTTTAACAGGCCTTACTGGACCTTAACAGGCCTTACTGGACCTTAACAGACCTTAGTAGACTTTAACAGGTCTTACTGGACCTTAACAGGCCTTACTGGACCTTAACAGGCCTTACTGGACCTTAACAGACCTTAGTAGACTTTAACAGGCCTTACTGGACCTTAACAGGCCTTACTGAACCTTAACAGGCCTTACTGGACCTTAACAAACCTTAGTAGACTTTAACAGGCCTTACTGGACCTTAACAGGCCTTACTGGACCTTAACAAACCTTAGAAGACTTTAACAGGCCTTACTGGACCTTATCAGGCCTTTCAGGACCATAAAAAACCTCACTGGAACTTAACAGACCTTAGTAGACTTTAACAGGCCTTACTGGACCTTATCAGGCCTTACTGGACCTTAAAAAACCTTACTGGAACTTAACAGACCTTAGTAGACTTTAACAGGCCTTACTGGACCTTAACAGGCCTTACTGGAACTTAACATACCTTACTGGACTTTAACAGGCCTTGCTGGACCTTAACAGACCTTAGTAGACTTTAACAGGTCTTACTGGACCTTAACAGGCCTTAGTAGACTTTAACAAGCCTTACTATACCTTAACAGACCTTAGTAGACTTTAAGAGGCCTTACTGGACCTTAACAGACCTTAGTAGACTTTAACAGGTCTTACTGGACCTTAACAGGCCTTACTGGACCTTAACAGGCATTACTGGACTTTAACAGACCTAAGTAGACTTTAACAGGCCTTACTGGACCTTAACAGGCCTTACTGAACCTTAAAATGCCTTACTGGACCTTAACAAACCTTAGTAGACTTTTAAAAGCCTTACTGGACTTCAACAGGCCTTACTGAACCTTAACAGACCTTAGTAGACTTTAACAGGCATTACTGGACTTTAACAGGCCTTTCTGGGCCTTAACAGACCTTACTGGACTTTAACAAACCTTAGTAGACTTTAACAGGTCTTACTGGACCTTAACAGGCCTTACTGGACCTTAACAAACCTTAGTAGACTTTAACAGGCATTACTGGACTTTAACAGGCCTTACTGGACCTTAACAGACCTTAGTAGACTTTAAAAGGCTTTACTGGACCTTAACAGGCCTTACTGGACCATAACAGTCCTTACTGGACCTTAACAAACCTTAGTAGACTTTAACAAGCATTACTGGACTTTATCAGGCCTTACTGGACCTTCTCAGACCTTAGTAGACTTTAACAGGCCTTACTGGACCTTAACAGGCCTTACTGGACCTTAACAGACCATAGTAGACTTTAACAGGCCTTACTGGACCTTAACAGGCCTTACTGGACCTTAAAAGACCTTATTAGATTTTAACAGGCATTGCTGGATTTTAACAGGCCTCACTGGACTTTAACAGGCCTTACTGGGCCTTAACAGACCTTACTGGACTTTAACAGACCTAAGTAGACTTTAACAGGCCTTACTGGACCTTAACAGGCCTTACTGAACCTTAACAGGCCTTACTGGACCTTAACAAACCTTAGTAGACTTTAAGAGGCCTTACTGGACCTTAACAGACCTTAGTAGACTTTAACAGGCCTTACTGGACCTTAACAGGCCTTACTGGACCTTAACAAATCTTAGAAGACTTTAACAGGCCTTACTGGACCTTATCAGGCCTTTCAGGACCATAAAAAACCTCACTGGAACTTAACAGACCTTAGTAGACTTTAACAGGCCTTACTGGACCTTATCAGGCCTTACTGGACCTTAAAAAACCTTACTGGAACTTAACAGACCTTAGTAGACTTTAACAGGCCTTACTGGACCTTAACAGGCCTTACTGTACAAATACTTATTTCCCTTAATTAAATACAAATTAATTTATAACTTTTATTTAATGTTTTTTTTCTGGATTTTTTGTTGATATTCTGTCTCTCTCTGTTAAAATAAACCTTCCATAAAAATTATAGACTGTTCAAGTCTTTGTAAGGGGGTTAACTTACAAAATCAGCAGGGGATCAAATACTTATTTCCCCCACTGTACATACACATGCCAAATTTTGCAAAACACTGATGTTTTACTCATCAAAATTGTTAGTAATGACTGGGTATTTAGAGGAAGGAAATACAAAAAATACACTTGGTTCAAGATGGTTGAAATAAGTACATTCGTTACTCAACCCCTTTAGTTTTGAAAATTCTTCAATATATGCAATACAACTTAAAATCAGTCCATACATAACATTCAAACATGTGGTAATGTCACACCATGACCGCCAAGATGGCCACCAAGCCACACTTGTGTGTTACACTTGTGTGTTACACTTGTGTGAATCTCAGTGAATGCGATTTTAAAAAATTTAGGGTTTTATGTGATTTTTTATGTTATTTTTTACTTTTCAAGAATAAGACAAGACATCTCCTTCATATCGGGATTATTTTGATGATTTTTTGTGAATCTCAGTGAATGCGATTTTAAAAATTTAGGGTTTTATGTGATTTTTTATGTTATTTTTTACTTTTCAAGAATAAGACAAGACATCTCCTTCATATCGGGATTATTTTGATGATTTTTTGTGAATCTCAGTGAATGCGATTTTAAAAATTTAGGGTTTTATGTGATTTTTTATGTTATTTTTTACTTTTCAAGAATAAGACAAGACATCTCCTTCATATCGGGATTATTTTGATGATTTTTTGTGAATCTCAGTGAATGCGATTTTAAAAATTTAGGGTTTTATGTGATTTTTTATGTTATTTTTTACTTTTCAAGAATAAGACAAGACATCTCCTTCATATCGGGATTATTTTGATGATTTTTTGTGAATCTCAGTGAATGCGATTTTAAAAATTTAGGGTTTTATGTGATTTTTTATGTTATTTTTTACTTTTCAAGAATAAGACAAGACATCTCCTTCATATCGGGATTATTTTGATGATTTTTTTAATCTGAATTTTGAATCTGAACTCTATCCTGGATTATTTGACTAACTGAAATCTGTCTGCTGGAGCATTATATATAAGTGAACAAGTCAGCTGGACATTGCATAGACATTGTGTTTGAAGACTAACAACTTGAACAAGAAGTAGGAGACCTTGTGGTTGATTTCTTGCTGGGCTCAAATCGGCCACCTTTTCCATCTGCATATATGAAGTGGTTAGCTTGGCCTGTTAGCCTCTGCTAGCCTCTGCTATTGTTTGCTGGCTTGATGTGAAGAGCCTAGCCTGCTTTCTATCACGTGGTTGTACTGCCTGCTAGCTATTACCATCTGAAGCCAGTTTGGATTGCTATCACTCAGGATACTGGTAGTCTTGCTTGCTAGCCACCTTCTGGATGCCTTGCTTGCTAGCTTGTTGCTAGTAGTTCTGCTAGCATATTGCTAGGAGCCCTGGTTGCTAGTTTTGACTGTTGACTGTTGGATTCCTGCTATGAGCTAGTTTCAAACCTTTGTTCAGTTTTATTAAATTATCAAATAGGTAATGTTCAAATGTTAAGGTTTTGGTAACGGGACTCGCCTGATTTGAGTGTTCTAAATTTTAAAGAGCCTGTCTGTTTTGGTAACGGGGCTCGAGTAATTTGATTATTCTAAATTCTAAATTCGGTTCGAAAATAGTACATCAGGAGTTTTGTTTGTCAGTAAATCTCTGTGTATATTTGTCTGCGAACCGCGGGTGAAACCGTGTGTGTGCTTTGTGTTATTTTGGTCTGACGGCCATCTTGTCTGTGTGTTACCTTTTGTTTGTCGGCCATCTTGCCCACGTGTTGTTTTCTGCCTGTCGGCCATTTTGGCTCTGGATGCGCAGCGTGTTTTCTTTTGTTCGTCGGCGCCATTTTGGCTCTGGATGCGCAGCGTGGTTTCTTTTGTTCGTCGGCGCCATTTTGGCTCTGGATGCGCAGCGTGTTTTCTTTTGTTCGTCGGCGCCATTTTGGCTCTGGATGCGCAGCGTGTTATCTTTTGTCCGCCGACCATTTTGGCTCTATGTGCGCAGCTTGCCGTATCTCTTGTCCATCGGCTATTTTGTCTTCGTATGCCTGGGGTGTGTAAGTTGTTGTAGATAATTTTATAATTTAATTTAATTTTATAATCTTAAAATAACTATGAGTTGAGACGAAGTATATGATATGGTACCTTATTAAGTGTGTTTTAAGGTGGGTGGCGTCTGGAAGAATCCATTGACTTGCAAGCCCTGGCATATTGTATCCGAACAATAGGTTTTAATTCTTAAACTAGGAAGGGGGGGCACTTAGAGTAGAATTCATCCATTTGTGAAAAGTATTATCCCTCACAACTGAAAAGAGTAAAACATTTTCACAAGTAATTAAGGAAAATCTCCTTAATCAGGGTTGTTATAGTGAATAGGGGCCAGTGATAGTTCAGTGGTTAAGGTACTGGGCTAGTAAGCAGAAGGTTGCCGGTTCAAGCCCCGCCACCACCAAGTTGCCACTGTTGGGTCCCTGAGCAAGGCCCTTAACCCTCAATTGCTCATCGTGTTCAGGTCATTGTGTAAGTCGCTTTGGATAAAAGCGTCTGCTAAATGCTGAAAATGTAATGTAAATGAATAAGATTAAAATTATTTGAGAGTAACACAGTGCTTGTTGATTGTGATAAGAGATTTGCTGGGTGTGTTGGTGCATGTATTGTTGAGAGATTGTTCTATTGTTTCTTTGTTCTAATGTGTGGGGGTTGTGAAGTTAGGAACACATGTCTACGTGATCCAAAAGTTTAAGGCCTCCATTGTAGTGTTGATGTTAAACTTTAGAAATACTGTATGTGCTCCCCTCTGTAGTTGATAGTGAATTGGAGGAATCCCACTGGGGGCCCTGGACGACCCTCAAGGGGCGGAGCTAAAGTGACATCACGAGTGACTGACATTATCTGCGACTCCCCATTTCTGAGTAAGACCAGTTCTTCCCCAGGTGAATAACTTGGTGTGTGTGTTGCCTTTTAGCTTGACACTTTATCCAGTCCATCACACTTGTGTTTGACTTTGACGGCTCAGGTTTTTGATAGCAATATATACAGTAAACTTAACCTAAAATGGGAGATCTAACAGCAAGACAATTGCAGCAGGTAGTTATCAATAGGATCAAAGACACCACACCAGCAAAAAGGTAGAGACAAGGAAGGTGAGAAATATAAAAAATTATTTCATAAATGGGTAACTAGGGGATTGTATCCAGTTTCAAGTGAGCCTGTTCCTCCAGCTGCACAGAGATTACAAATCTTGGAACACCAGCAGGGAGAAGTTGGGGCACAGCAGGAGAAATTAGATCGAGGAGGGCTACTGAAGTCTTTAGCCTACAGAAGACAGCTGACAAAGCTGCAGGACCAACTAGTTAGAACTAAGGTGGCTTTGCAACATATGAAAGTTGTAATAAGCAAGGCAGATAGAGAAATGAGCAAAGGACTTGTGACTCCAGACGTTGACGCACCTCAGCCTAAATTACCAGTCCCTGATCCATCAGTTTTGAATTCTGGTGCAGTACCCCTACCTAAGGCCCCTCCTCCATATGAAAATGTAAGTAATATGTTAAAAGTTCTCCAGCAGATGTCGCTAAGAGATGAGGAGCATTCAGATCCTACTAAGCAGGTAACACCTAAGGAGTTGCACCACCACAATGACCCTAACATGTGTACACATTCCACTGAACCACCCACCCAGTCTACTACAATACTCAGACATGATGTTGCTCCACCCACACATCACCGTCCGGAAGCCCAAGGGACTACTATGGTAGTGACCGGAGGGCAGTTAAATGTACACTTGGCCATGTTGGACGCCTTAAACGCCGAGATGGCTAACCTAAGACAGAAACAGAAACAAACCTCAGATAGAATGGCTGATTTACAACAGTCACCAGCTGGCACTAGACAACAGAGACCTGAAAGTAACACTGTAAGATTCCCCGAACAGGTACCTACACACTCACCTCAAGGTAACCATAGTGATTGTGGTGAATCAGAACAAGAAAGGGTATGCTCTGACCAGACCAGATCCTCTTTCCAAGCTCTCCCAACTCTGGATGTCTCTGAAAAAGAGGGAATTGCAAATGCTGTTCTTTTTCAGAGAGGGGGGAGGAATGAGGAAAGACAAATTCTCCAATACCATAGCTCAAAATTGGATCCTGTAGTACAGGGACAACCACAATGCACTAAACATTTGGCAGCATTAGCCACAGCAGTGGACAAAACAGCCCACATTGTTATGTGTCATCCTTTGGTAATCAACACATCGCATGGGGTGGTAGCATTCTTGACCTCAGCTGCGTTTACACTATCTAATGCTAGGCGTTCAAAGATTAGTGACGCCCTGCTTCAGCCAAGCATCACCTTTGCACCTGCAAAAACTGTTAATATGACCAGCACACTTCCTGGTAGAGTAGACGATGAAGAGGTAGACAATTACATGGAAGCTTTAACTAAGTTTGTTATCAGTATCTCTCCCCAGAAACCGGAAGGAGAGGAACGAGTACCATTGCTGTCTAAGGTGAAACCAGGACAGTGGGTCAGAATCAAGGTACACAAAAGAAAGTGGGATCAGCCGAGGTGGACCGGACCTTGGGAGGTGTCTGAAGCCACTTCACATGCAGTCAGAGTAAGAGGAAAGAAAGGTAACAACTGGTATCATCTGAACCACTGCGTCCGTGCTGAACCTCCGACCAGAACCCTCGCAGGGACTGGACAGGATCTGCAGGCACCCATCCTTGAGGGTGATTCCTAATTCTGCTTAAGGCGGGTCAGACTAGTAAGGAAAAGGGGAAAAGCGGTAGACAAACCAAGGTGGTGAGTATAACACAAATTGAGGTTTGACCTTAGATACGGGAGTAGCCCAGTAATAACCATGAGGTGTTTAACTTTCAGAGGACTGTGTCACCTGCTGGGACTTTTCGAATTGTGCGACTTTGTGAATATAACTGCTCCAGGGTCGAGATCAAAAAGATCCCTTGAGCAACACCATAGAATCCCCACCAAGTGCTTCGAGATTGAGATAGATTACAACCGATCCACCAATGTGTTGTTTGATGTGTGCAGAGTAGTGGATTGTGGTGAAGAAAATAGGTGGAGGGGTCATCATATTTATGGCTGCGCCTCCTATCCCTCACCAGAACCCTACTGTCCCACTTGGGGATCAGTGTTGTGTACAAGGCGTACAAGGCGAGGACCCATTGGGCATAGTGTGTGTAAAACCAAAGACAACCATAGTTACGAACAACATAACTGGCAAGATAGAGGAATTAGGGGAAAGTAGTCAGAAGTCACAGCCGGTTGCCATAGCGACAACGGAAATAATGGCCTGGCGCGATCAGTTAGCGGTGGAAACTGGGTATGAGGAGCCTAATATGTGGTTAGAATGGGTCAGATTTACAGTAAAGAGCATAGATGTTAAAGATTGTTTTGTATGCGCAGCTGCAAAACCCAATTTGGCCACTCATCCAGTAATTTCAGGAAATTGGACATGCCTACTCTCATTGTTCAATGAGATTGAGCCAGTAGGGTGTGGGAACTTATCCATGTCCCACCCATTAACTCAGGAACCAACCCCAACTAACATCAAAGCCTATAAAGGCAATTACACCTGTTTCAGGAGCAACAAACCAGGACCGATAAACAGGGGACATTTTTCAGAAGGATGGTGTAAGGAAACCATTATCCTGGATAGTGATGGGAATTATACAGGCAGCCAGCTGAATGCACAAAAATTCAGTAGGGCAGATTTAGTATGGTTGTGTGGAGATATGAGAATCCGGCGAAGGTTGCATGGGAATTGGTCTGGGGAGTGTGCGTTGGTCTTTCTGATTATGCCTTTCAGGATTTACAAGCAGCACGGAGTGGAAGATGCCGCGGACGTCCTGACCAATCACCACAGCCATCGAAGAGACACCCGAGAGGTCAAACCTGGCGGATCCTTCGACAAGACCATGTGGATTGATGGTATAGGGGTCCCAAGGGGGGTCCCAGACGAATTTAAGGCTAGGAACCAGATTGCTGCAGGGTTTGAAAGTGTACTCTTTTGGTGGGTAACTATCAATAAGAATGTAGACTGGATAAACTATCTCTATTACAATCAGCAGAGATTTGTTAATTTCAGTGTTCAGGCCATTGAGGGACTGAGAGACCAGCTAGACCAGACTTCACTTATGACCATACAGAATAGAATGGCATTAGACATGTTGTTAGCAGAGAAAGGTGGAGTTTGCCAGATTGTGGGTTCGTGTTGCACCTTCATCCCTAATAATACTGCACCCGATAGTAGTGTGACACGAGCTTTGGAAGGATTGAGGGATTTGTCATGAGAATGGAAGGAAAATTCAGGGATAGACAATGAATGGGTCAAGTGGCTAGAAAAGATGTTTGGACCATGGAAGGGAGCTATTACGAGTTTGGTGATGTCAGTGTGTGTGGGATTGGCAATTTTAGTGGTATGTTGTTGTTGTGGTGTCCCGTGTATCAGGGTATTAATAGAGAAATTTGTAGTAGAAGTAGTGAGTAGAGGAAGTAGAGGGGGGCAGGATCCACCAGTTATCCAGATGGTGTTGGCAGACTTGTCTAAGTATCATATAGATGATGAGGTGGAGGATACCCTTGAAGGTGGGCCGGAAGACCCACTTCGAGCAGCATAAGTGCTACTAACTCTGCTTAATTAAAGGTAAAACCGACCAGACAAGAGGAGAGAGGACCAGCACTACTGATCATACACCGTGATGAAGGAAGGAGACTTGGAAGGACTGGCAGAGGCAGACTCTGTGGGGACTGGAAGACCCACTCCAAGGGACAGAAGTGCCACCAACTGGACCTGCCTACAGGGAACAAAACACAGCAGAAAGCCCGACAAAACCGACTATGTGGAAGAAGAGTCCAGTGGAGTCAACGGAACGGAACAAGAAGATGGGGGAGGATTTAGTTAGATTAGGAGAGAAAAACATAAACATATAGTTCGCAGACACATAGACCATCTTTGAAAACACTAGTTAAGTGCAACACACATAGTTTAGCTACAAAACGCAAGGGGTTAGTTCAGGATTATTTACGATGTATATATGTTTGGTACTCTGCTATTTTTAGGAAGGATATTCTCTGTTTTTCATCGGATAAATGTTTGTGCCGCTGCGGAAACAGGTAAGACCGACAGGGGAGAATCCATGAGACAGTAGAAGCCATGCAGAGAAACAGGAGCTATGGGCCCCTTCTGAATATCTGCAGCTCCGTCCGGTGGAGGGCAACCTGAACGGACTTCCAGTAAGACCGACAGGGGAGAATCCATGAGACAGTAGAAGCCATGCAGAGAAACAGGAGCTATGGGCCCCTTCTGAATATCTGCAGCTCCGTCCGGTGGAGGGCAACCTGAACGGACTTCCTGTAGAAGCTACGCACCCATTGTTTTTATTTTTCTTCTCGCTTTTGATTTCCTATTTTTAAATTGCTTTATTTTGTTTTCCTATTCTTATTTTATTTTATTTATTATTTTTTGTTTGTTTGTTTGGTTTAGGGGTAGGAGCTGTTGCGATAGGTACGGTTCCTTTAATTTGACTGGCAGCCTTTTTATTTTTAGATACCTTTTATTGTAAGAATTCAGCCCAGTGGCCATGTAAGTCAGAAGGGGTTAAATTGGGGGGTTGCTGACGGCTATCCTTTTCTCCTGGAATCTAGAAACACCTAACCTAAAGTTAAAAGTTATTTGTGAAAGCATTAAGATGCTTTCAAGGGGGGATATTAGGATTTTCGGAACATAAAAAAACGTAAATTCAATGTGAGAAGTTGTACGGCATTTCCCCACGTGGCTCTTTGTCTGGTAGGTGCATTCAAAATGGCGCCTACCGTGATCCCTTGTTAGGGACCCTCCAGATGTCTGCCGTAGGGGGGGGAGGGGCGGAGCCCTGGGCTTTTTTAGCACATTTCATTGGCTCCACCAGCAGTGAAGGAGGAGGAGCCTAGCTTAGTTTAAAAAAAACCCGCGCTCAGACGCAAGGCTCTCTTTTTGGCTGGCGATCATCTGGATTGCAGGAGAAAAGGAGCGCCGATCGGCTTAGCTCTGACATATATTCACAGATCATTTCTTACACTTAATAAAGTGTTTTTGAAGAGTACTTTCTGGATTCTCCGACTGCTTCTTCAAGGCCTCTCGACAAAAAGATTCGTCGTAACAGTAACTAGGTATCATGTATTTTTTAATACTCTTAGTACTTATACAGTCTAGTCCTGTGTCAGATGAACTCAATGGGTCCAAAATAAGAGGCTGTATATTAATACAGTTGAATTATGGTCAAATTTCAACTTCATCTACAAGTTATTTTGAGTTATACCATCAGCTAATCAACCTGTGTCAAAACCCTTTCTGTTCACAAGCAAATAAGATCCTGTATCTTCAGAATCTACTGTTGTTAAATGACTATTTTATTGTTTCAGATTTTTCATCTGCTCAGTTTGAAAAGGACAATAGAAATGATAAATATTATTCAGTTAAACATAAGTTGCGTTGTATGATTATGCTTTTATTGATGTTGTCTGGTAATGTTCAGCCAAATCCTGGTCCTGCTGAGTCTACTAACACTTTGCAATCCTTAATTACTCCTTCTGACTTCAAAAACAGATGTAGTCTTGGTTTTTTACATTTAAATGTTAGAAGTCTTGTCCCTAAAATGGATTTGATCAAGATCTGGGCAAGTACAACTAACACTGATATTATTATTATCTCTGAGACCTGGCTTAAAAAATCTGTACCTGATGAATTAATTTTCATAGAAGGATATAATGTTTTTAGATCGGACCGGGTTGGCAAAGGAGGTGGGGTTGCCGTATATGTGAAAACGAAGTTTTTAAGTTCTGTAACTCTGTCAGTTACTAAAGCTAAACAGTTTGAAATTCTGGCAATTAAAGTGACTATATCAAAGGATTCTGATATTACAGTAGTTGGATGCTATAGACCTCCATCTGCTTCAAATTATGCTTTTCAATCTATATCTGATATACTACATAAACTCAATGACTCTGAATTTATTCTCATGGGTGATCTGAATTGGGATTGGCTCTCAGGGAACTCAGATTGTGTTAAAAATTTGTGTAACAATTTAAACATGGTGCAACTCATTAATGAGCCAACAAGAATAAATCCAAAAGCACAAATAAAATCAACCCTGCTTGATCTAATCATAACAAACACAGCTCATAAATACACCTCGGCTGCTGTGTTTTGTAATGATGTTAGTGACCATTGTGTAATTGCATGTGTTAGAAATACAAAAATCCCTAAGGCAAAACCCCGTGTCATTTTAAAAAGACATTTTAAAAGTTTTGACCAACAAGCCTTTCTGCATGATTTGTATCACAGTGAGCTTAGCAGGGTATCTTTGATTTCAGATTCTGAATTGGCAAGGGATTTTTTTTCATTCAATTTTTCTTTCAATTATAAATAAACATGTACCAATTAAGAAGTTTAGGATCAGTGGTAAAGACAATCCTTGGTTCTCAGACAGTCTGTCAGAACTAATTTATCTGAGAAATAAATTGTGGACACAAGCTAGATTATCCAACTCTTCTGCTGACTGGACTTTGTTTAGAACAATAAGAAACAAGTGTACTTTAATGATTCGAAAATCAAAATCTGAGTTTTATCTGAAGTCTGTCACAGAAAATTTAAAAAACCCTTTAAAGTTTTGGAAGTCAGTTAAATCTTTGTCTGGTGAGCATGTGACTTCTAACCTGCCAAATCAGATTCTAGTTGGTTCTGATGAAATAAAAGATAAAAAAGCTATGGTCAATCATTTTAATAATCATTTTATTTATGCTGGTTCTATATTTGATCAAACAGTTCATACACATTCTGCCATTTCTGAAACTGAACATGAAAATGGAAATTTGGAACCTTTTCATTTCAGACCTATTTTAGTGTCAGAAGTTCATAAAGCTCTGAAAGACATTGATCATAAAAAGTCTACTGGTCCTGATAATCTCGATCCATTTCTTTTAAAGTTGTCGGCTGATTTTATTGCTGATCCTATTGCGTATATTTTCAATCTAAGTCTTTTTTCCAATTCTATTCCTAAAAGTTGGAAAACAGCCCATGTTTTCCCCTTATATAAAGGTGGAGACCCATCGGATCTGAATAATTATCGCCCAATATCTAAACTTTCAGTTTTGCCTAAGATTTTTGAATCATTTGTAAATTTACAGTTAAAACAATTTTTATCTGATAAAAACATTTTAAATCACTTTCAGTCAGGGTTTAGAAGTGGTCATAGCACTATCACTGCTGCTACATTAGTGACAAGCCATATTATAGAAGCTTTGGACAAAAAACAACATTGTGCTGCATTATTTGTCGATTTCTCCAAGGCATTTGATTCAGTTAGTCATGAGTTGTTACTAACCAAATTAAGATCAATTGGTTTAAGTACGAAGGCTGTTACATGGTTTCAGAACTATCTTGAAGATCGTACTCAATGTGTTTATGCTGAAGGTTATAAATCTGAATTTCTTGAGGTAACCAAAGGTGTCCCTCAAGGATCAATCTTGGGGCCCATTCTGTTTTCAATTTTTATAAATGATTTAGGTAAAGACATTCAAGCAAAATTACATTTATATGCTGATGATACAGTAGTGTATACATGCGCGACCACTATTTCAGGAGCAGTACAAGAACTACAGGCTGCATTTCAGACCTTACAAAACACATTTCTGAATCTAAAACTAATTTTAAATACAAAGAAAACAAAGTTCATGGTCTTTTCAAAAGCTAGAACACAGCAGTTGGATAATTGCGGAATCTTGTCTTTAGAAGGGAAATTCATTGAGAGAGTGTCTTCTTACAAGTACTTAGGAATATGGATAGATGATAAGCTATCTTTTAATGTACATATTGCAAATTTAGTTAAAAAGCTTAAAGCAAAACTTGGTTTTTATTTTAGAAACAAATCATGTTTTACATTCAGTGCTAAAAAGAAACTTGTAGAAGCTACTTTTCTGTCTGTGATTGATTATGATGACATATTGTACATGCATGCTGCATCCCACATATTGCGACATGTGGATTCAGTGTATCATGCTTCATTACGCTTCATTACAAATTCCAAGTCCCTTACTCATCACTGTATCCTTTATAATTTAGTTGGTTGGACATCCCTTACAATTCGTAGACAACAGCATTGGTATATTTTTATCTATAAAGCAATACTTGGCAAACTTCCAATGTATCTTTGTAATCTCCTGTTTGTTAGCTCTGGTCCATATCAGCTTCGCTCTAGTAAGTGGTTGCTTTTTAATGTACCACGAGTGTCAACTGAATTAGGAAAAACTGCATTCTCCTATTCGGCAGCTTGGGGATGGAATAAAATACAAAAAGTGCTCAAAATAGAAACACTTATGTCCTTAAATAGATTTAAAGCTATCTTAAAGGATGTAGTGATGGAGATTTGTACTTGTTTTTCTTGAGACTCTTTGTATTTTTATATTGTGTTCTATTTATTATATTGCACATGTTTAATTATTTAAAATGTAAATTGTTTTAAGATGTTGTTAATTCTTGTTTTGTGGTTTGGCTGCAACCTTGGCAAGGTCTCTCTTGTAAAAGAGATTTTGAATCTCAATGGGACCTCCTGGTTAAATAAAGGTTAAATAAAAAATTTTAAAAAATGACTCATTCTAGCATTTAGTACTGGAATGTACTGTAGCTTGAACAACCAAGTGTTCTAACTCTCCAATCCTGTCACCTTGTAAGTCACCCTCTTAGCCACCCTGTGCCTGACCACATAGATTGTCATGGTGCAGTCCAACTCCTGGGTAACACAGTGCATCTCTTACTCACCACTATAATTCATCCATGTCACTATCATCAGAGTCATTATCCCATATAGCTCTTTCTTCCGATTCCTTTGAAACATTTGCACAATTTTGGCATTGACATAAATCGGTACAACATAGTCTTGCAGACATACAGGAACATCTTCCTGTCTCACATTTGCCTTGCTTACAACTGCAGTGGACTACCTGCAACACACTTTCAGGGGCAGGATTTTTAGTCATCCAGGTCACTGTTAGCTCTTCATCCTCAAGGTGCCATCCACTGCCGACAGGCGGAGGGGCACACATTTTACTTTTCAGACAGTCTCTCATTAATTCTGCCAGTGCCTCTTTCTTTTTTCCATCTGACAGAAACGTTCTCACAGAAAATCAATCATGTAGCTGGCATCAAATCTTGGCTCATTTCTGTAAATACACATTAAAATTGGAAAGAATTTATCATTTTATGCACCATAACTTTCACAACGGCTTCTTTTTTAAATATAGTATATTAGCAGTCAATTGAATTAATAGTTCTTGACAAAGCAATTTCAGAATATGTATATACATATGTATATATTATACTGTATTTTTACTATATACACTGCCTGGCCAAAAAAAGTTCACACACTCTATTATTTGGTTGGACCGCCTCTAGCTTTGATTAACGCGCGCATTCGCTGTGGCATCGTTTCCACAAGCTTCTGCAATGTCACAACATTTATTTCTGTCCAGAGTTGTGTTAATTTTCCCCCAAGATCTTGTATTGATGATGGGAGATTTGGACCACTGCACAAAGTCTTCTCCAGCACATCCCAAAGATTCTCAATGGGCTTCAGGTCTGGACTCTGTGGTGGCCAATCCATGTGTGAAAATTATGTCTCATGCTCCCTGAAGCTCTCTTTCACAATTTGAGCCCGATGAATCCTGGCATTGTCATCTTGGAATATGCCCGTGCCATCAGTGAAGAAAAAATCCATTGATAGAATAACCTGGTCGTTCAGTATATTCAGATAGTCAGCTGACCTCATTCTTTGGGCACATAATGTTGATGAACCTAGACCCTGACCGACTGCAGCAACCTCAGATCATAGCACTGCCCCCACAGGCTTGTACGGCAGGCACTAGGCATGATGGGTGCATTACTTCAGCCACCTCTCTTCTTACCCTGATGCGCCCATCACTCTGGAACAAGGTAAATCTGGACTCATCAGAACACATGACCTCCTTCTATTGCTCCAGAGTTCAATCTTTATGCTCCCTAGCGAATTGAAGCCGTTTTTGCCGGTTAGCCTCACTGACAAGTGGTTTTCTTAAGGCTACACAGCTGTTTAGTCCCGATCCCTTGAGTTCCCTTCACATTGTGCGTGTGGAAATGCTCTTACTTTCACTATTAAACATCCCTGAGTTCTACTGTAGTTGTTCTACCATTTGATTTCACCAAACGTTTCAGTGATCACCGATCACAATCATTCAAGATTTTTTTCTGACCACATTCCTTCCTCGAAGATAATGTTTCCCCACTGTCCTTCCACTTTTTAATAATGCGTTGGACAGTTCTTAACCCGATTTTAGTAGTTTCAGTTTCTCCTTAGATGTTTTCTCTGCTTGATGCATGCACAGATTAACATCTTTTCCACGACCACAGGGTGTGTCTTTTCACATGCACAAGCTACTCACTGCATCAGTTAGGGTTAAATAACTTGATGCCAGCTGAAACATAATCACCCATGCAGTAATTATCCTATGGGTAGGTAATCCTATCCTTACCTATTTTCTTAGTTAAATCCAGGTGGTGACATTTTTTTTGGCCAGGCAGTATATATATGTATATGTTACCTTTGTATTATTATATATATATACAGTATATACTGTATATATACTGTATATATATATATATATACAGTGTATCACAAAAGTGAGTACACCCCTCACATTTCTGCAAATATTTCATTATATCTTTTCATGGGACAACACTATAGACATGAAACTTGGATATAACTTAGAGTAGTCAGTGTACTACTTGTATAGCAGTGTAGATTTACTGTCTTCTGAAAATAACTCAACACACAGCCATTAATGTCTAAATAGCTGGCAACATAAGTGAGTACACCCCACAGTGAACATGTCCAAATTGTGCCCAAATGTGTCGTTGTCCCTCCCTGGTGTCATGTGTCAAGGTCCCAGGTGTAAATGGGGAGCAGGGCTGTTAAATTTGGTGTTTTGGGTACAATTCTCTCATACTGGCCACTGGATATTCAACATGGCACCTCATGGCAAAGAACTCTCTGAGGATGTGAGAAATAGAATTGTTGCTCTCCACAAAGATGGCCTGGGCTATAAGAAGATTGCGAACACCCTGAAACTGAGCTACAGCATGGTGGCCAAGGTCATACAGCGGTTTTCCAGGACAGGTTCCACTCGGAACAGGCTTCGCCAGGGTCGACCAAAGAAGTTAAGTCCACGTGTTCGGCGTCATATCCAGAGGTTGGCTTTAAAAAATAGACACATGAGTGCTGCCAGCATTGCTGCAGAGGTTGAAGACGTGGGAGGTCAGCCTGTCAGTGCTCAGACCATACGCCGCACACTGCATCAACTCGGTCTGCATGGTCGTCATCCCAGAAGGAAGCTGACGCACAAGAAAACCCACAAACAGTTTGCTGAAGACAAGCAGTCCAAGAACATGGATTACTGGAATGCCCTGTGGTCTGACGAGACCAAGATAAACTTGTTTGGCTCAGATGGTGTCCAGCATGTGTGGCGGTGCCCTGGTGAGAAGTACCAAGACAACTGTATCTTGCCTACAGTCAAGCATGGTGGTGGTAGCATCATGGTCTTGGGCTGCATGAGTGTTGCTGGCACTGGGGAGCTGCAGTTCATTGAGGGAAACATGAATTCCAACATGTACTGTGACATTCCGAAACAGAGCATGATCCCCTCCCTTCGAAAACTGGGCCTCATGGCAGTTTTCCAACAGGATAACGACCCCAAACACAACCTCCAAGATGACAACTGCATTGCTGAGGAAGCTGAAGGTAAAGGTGATGGACTAAACCCAATTGAGCACCTGTGGCGCATCCTCAAGTGGAAGGTGGAGGAGTTCAAGGTGTCTAACATCCACCAGCTCCGTGATGTCATCATGGAGGAGTGGAAGAGGATTCCAGTAGCAACCTGTGCAGCTCTGGTGAATTCCATGCCCAGGAGGGTTAAGGCAGTGCTGGATAATAATGGTGGTCACACAAAATATTGACACTTTGGGCACAATTTGGACATGTTCACTGTGGGGTGTACTCACTTATGTTGCCAGCCATTTAGACATTAATGGCTGTGTGTTGAGTTATTTTCAGAAGACAGTAAATCTACACTGCTATACAAGTTGTACACTGACTACTCTAAGTTATATCCAAGTTTCATGTCTATAGTGTTGTCCCATGAAAAGATATAATGAAATATTTGCAAAAATGTGAGGGGTGTACTCACTTTTGTGATACACTGTATATATATATACAAATTTTTGGTGAAGAATCAACAACAAGTGGGACACAATCGTGAAGTGGAACGAAATTTATTGGATATTTTAAACTTTTTTTAGAAATAAAAAACTGAAAAGTGGGGCGTGCAATATTATTCAGCCCCCTTGCGTTAATACTTTGTAGCGCCACCTTTTGCTGCGATTACAGCTGCAAGTCGCTTGGGGTATGTCTCTATCAGTTTTGCACATCAAGAGACAGAAATTTTTGCCCATTCTTCCTTGCAAAACAGCTCGAGCTTAGTGAGGTTGGATGGAGAGCGTTTGTGAACAGCAGTTTTCAGCTCTTTCCACAGATTCTCGATGGGATTCAGGTCTGGACTTTGACTTGGCCATTCTAACACCTGGATACGTTTATTTGTGAACCATTCCATTGTAGATTTTGCTTTATGTTTTGGATCATTGTCTTGTTGGAAGATAAATCTCCGTCCCAGTCTCAGGTCTTTTGCAGACTGCAACAGGTTTTCTTCCAGAATGGTCCTGTATTTGGCTCCATCCATCTTCCCATCAATTTTAACCATCTTCCCTGTCCCTGCTGAAGAAAAGCAGGCCCAAACCATGATCCTGCCACCACCATGTTTGACAGTGGGGATGGTGTGTTCAGGGTGATGAGCTGTGTTGCTTTTACGCCAAACATAACGTTTTGCATTGTGGCCAAAAAGTTCGATTTTGGTTTCATCTGACCAGAGCACCTTCTTCCACATGTTTGGTGTGTCTCCCAGGTGACTTTTTATAGATATCTTTGAGAAATGGCTTTCTTCTTGCCACTCTTCCATAAAGGCCAGATTTGTGCAGTGTACGACTGATTGTGTCCTATGGACAGAGTCTCCCACCTCAGCTGTAGATCTCTGCAGTTCATTCAGAGTGATCATGGGCCTCTTGGCTGCATCTCTGATCAGTCTTCTCCTTGTTTGAGCTGAAAGTTTAGAGGGACGGCCGGGTCTTGGTAGATTTGCAGTGGTCTGATACTCCTTCCATTTCAATATGATCGCTTGCACAGTGCTCCTTGAGATGTTTAAAGCTTGGGAAATCTTTTTGTATCCAAATCCGGCTTTAAACTTCTCCACAACAGTATCTCGGACCTGCCTGGTGTGTTCCTTGGTCTTCATGATGCTCTCTGCGCTTTAAACAGAACTCTGAGACTATCACAGAGCAGGTGCATTTATACGGAGACTTGATTACACACAGGTGGATTCTATTTATCACCATCAGTCATTTAGGTCAACATTGGATCATTCAGAGATCCTCACTGAACTTCTGGAGTGAGTTTGCTGCACTGAAAGTAAAGGGGCTGAATAATATTGCACGCCCCACTTTTTAGTTTTGTATTTCTAAAAAAAGTTTAAAATATCCAATAAATTTCGTTCCACTTCACGATTGTGTCCCACTTGTTGTTGATTCTTCACAAAAAATTACAATTTCATATCGTTATGTTTGAAGCCTGAAATGTGGCAAAAGGTTGAAAAGTTCAAGGGGGCTGAATACTTTTGCAAGGCACTGTGTATATATATATATATATATATATATATATATATATATATACAGTGTATCACAAAAGTGAGTACACCCCTCACATTTCTGCAAATATTTCATTATATCTTTTCATGGGACAACACTATAGACATGAAACTTGGATATAACTTAGAGTAGTCAGTGTACAGCTTGTATAGCAGTGTAGACTTACTGTCTTCTGAAAATAACTCAACACACAGCCATTAATGTCTAAATAGCTGGCAACATAAGTGAGTACACCCCACAGTGAACATGTCCAAATTGTGCCCAAATGTGTCGTTGTCCCTCCCTGGTGTCATGTGTCAAGGTCCCAGGTGTAAATGGGGAGCAGGGCTGTTAAATTTGGTGTTTTGGGTACAATTCTCTCATACTGGCCACTGGATATTCAACATGGCACCTCATGGCAAAGAACTCTCTGAGGATGTGAGAAATAGAATTGTTGCTCTCCACAAAGATGGCCTGGGCTATAAGAAGATTGCTAACACCCTGAAACTGAGCTACAGCATGGTGGCCAAGGTCATACAGCGGTTTTCCAGGACAGGTTCCACTCGGAACAGGCTTCGCCAGGGTCGACCAAAGAAGTTGAGTCCACGTGTTCGGCGTCATATCCAGAGGTTGGCTTTAAAAAATAGACACATGAGTGCTGCCAGCATTGCTGCAGAGGTTGAAGACGTGGGAGGTCAGCCTGTCAGTGCTCAGACCATACGTCGCACACTGCATCAACTCGGTCTGCATGGTCGTCATCCCAGAAGGAAGCTGACGCACAAGAAAGCCCGCAAACAGTTTGCTGAAGACAAGCAGTCCAAGAACATGGATTACTGGAATGCCCTGTGGTCTGACGAGACCAAGATAAACTTGTTTGGCTCAGATGGTGTCCAGCATGTGTGGCGGCGCCCTGGTGAGGAGTACCAAGTCAACTGTCTCTTGCCTACAGTCAAGCATGGTGGTGGTAGCATCATGGTCTTGGGCTGCATGAGTGTTGCTGGCACTGGGGAGCTGCAGTTCATTGAGGGAAACATGAATTCCAACATGTACTGTGACATTCTGAAACAGAGCATGATCCCCTCCCTTCGAAAACTGGGCCTCATGGCAGTTTTCCAACAGGATAACGACCCCAAACACAACCTCCAAGATGACAACTGCCTTGCTGAGGAAGCTGAAGGTAAAGGTGATGGACTAAACCCAATTGAGCACCTGTGGCGCATCCTCAAGTGGAAGGTGGAGGAGTTCAAGGTGTCTAACATCCACCAGCTCCGTGATGTCATCATGGAGGAGTGGAAGAGGATTCCAGTAGCAACCTGTGCAGCTCTGGTGAATTCCATGCCCAGGAGGGTTAAGGCAGTGCTGGATAATAATGGTGGTCACACAAAATATTGACACTTTGGGCACAATTTGGACATGTTCACTGTGGGGTGTACTCACTTATGTTGCCAGCTATTTAGACATTAATGGCTGTGTGTTGAGTTCTTTTCAGAAGACAGTAAATCTACACTGCTATACAAGTTGTACACTGACTACTCTAAGTTATATCCAAGTTTCATGTCTATAGTGTTGTCCCATGAAAAGATATAATAAAATATTTGCAGAAATGTGAGGGGTGTACTCACTTTTCTGATACACTGTATATACATATATATATATATATATATATATATATATAGGTTCAAATGTGTGTGTATTTGCTTTCTTACCTGCTAAAAACGTTTCTGCCTGCAACAGTTATGTACTTCTCCTTTTTCTTTGTTGGGCAATCACTTGTTGAGGTACTACTAGGACTCGTCTCCCACATTATTATCTCGAGCTTCAGGACACAGTGTGACGCGTTTCTCGGCAGCATATAAGCGCTTTATGTCTATGAAACGCCTGTAGTAAATGGGGGGAAATCCAGCATCTTCTGGAATATCCTCATATTCGATTTCTATACAATGTTTATATGTTTCTGCTATCCTCTGGCTCTCACCCTGCAGTCCAAGCCAGCGTTTAATGCTGTTTCTGAATGTATCCCACCGCGTGCGAGTAAAATCCTTTGCGTCTTCGTTCTTTATGGACGTGAGATGCATGTTAAATTGTTTGTAACCCTGTTAGGGCGATTTAGAAGGTTTTCTGGTCCTATAATCCTCGTCTTCACTGCTCGATGTTGATAACAAGGGTGCAGACATTTTGGATTGCGGTTCCAAAGAGCGGCGACCTGATTGGTCCAGCGAGAAGCAAGTGACAATTACTCCGCAAATCCTTATCGCTCATGATAATGGATTTATGTTCCCTACATAGTGCACTAAGTTGTATATCAGATAATGGATTTATGTTTCCTACATAGTGCACTAGACAGTATATTAAACAATTGATTTATGTTCCCTACACAGTGCGCTAGATTGTATATCGGATAACGGATTTAATACGCGATTGGGAAAAAAGTATGTGTCTCGTGCGTGTGAATGTGTGTGTGTGTGTGTGTGCGCTCTTGGCCGCTCGTTCTACATTCCGGGAGATTTTATCTGACTTGCGGGCATCAGGAAGCGGCTATGTATGTGCGGTGGACTCCCTGAACTTCCGGGAGACGAGATGTCTGATAATGTGTTTGACAGAATGTGAACAAGCCTGTCTGGACCTTAGTTTCTTCAAGCCTGCAGCACACTTGCTTTCACTACTGTTGGGCCACTAAAAAAGGCCTTTAACCCTCACTTGCTCAGATTGGAAGTCACTTTAGATAAGAGCGTCTGCTAAATGCTGTTCCTCAGATACACTATATGGCCAAAATATGTAAACACCCCTTCCAATTGTATACAATCAATTATGTTAAATAAATTGTATGCTTTTAACTTCATGGGCCGTTCAGGACAGGCATTTCCTGATGATTTTAGCATAAAGAATCATTAGTTGCTTACACAGGGCCCTGACCTCAAGCCCAATAAACACTTCTGAAATAAATTTGAACATCGATATCAGTGTCTGACATCAGTGCACCTTTAACAAAAAAGGTCACAAATTCCCACAGACACACCACAAAAATATGTGAAAAGACTTTTCCGTATAGTGGAGGCTATTGGCTCTGGCTGCAAAAACTTATACTGTGGATTTTGTTATTAATTTGCAGTAGTGAAAGCTGTTTACAAAGCAATTTTTATCTAGCTGGCAACCCACATCAGGAGTACTGTGTACAGTGAAACAGGTCAAACTCTGACTCACTCTTTTGACTCTGTACTTTCTCTTTGCAGTTCTATAAAAATGGAGTGTCACACCCTCTGAAGATATTCTGCAACCCCTGGATGATTGATCATGCTGTGCTACTTGTTGGATTTGGAGAACGTGAGCATTTTCCTCTTTGTTCGCTAGTAAACAAAAAAAAGTTTATTTGGTACATCGTGTTTAAACCAGTATAACTTTGTTTTCCTCACTTATTCAGTCTGAAAATAAGGCTGCACTGATGTGGAAGTATTTTTAATGTAGCTTTAAACACACGTGTATAATCTGTCAGCTAGTCAGTATTTACAAATGCACTTTATAATGACAAAGGCACAGTTGTTTTTAAAAACCTTATTAAAAATAATTTATGATCTAAAATAAAAAAAAATAATTATTAGTTAATTTTTATAGCGCCTTTGACATGCCCAAGGAGGCTTTACATTAAGAAGCAAAGCATCAATGGGAGAAAAGTTTCTATTTGAGGTTTAAAGGAAGAAATAGTAGAGAGAGAGAGAGACATGACCTGTCTCTTCATGTGTTTAGCCTGTAGCACTGTGTATCAGTTAACTTCAATGTTGACTGTCCTGTGCCAAACTAAAAGTTCATGTAAAGAATAAAGGCAAGGCAAGGCAAGGCAAGTTTATTTGTATAGCACCTTTCATACACAGTGGCAATTCAAAGTGCTTTACATAAGGAAAAATTAAAAATTAAAAGCATTAAAACATTCCTGAGATCTAGAACCTCAGAAAGACTTCTTGCAAACATTTAGTTACAATTAAAAACATGAAATTCAAACAAGAGAGATAAAAATTAAGAACTTGAAAAATTAAAAGAAAATATTGTAAAATATACCCTACAATTTGGTAAATACGAAATTAAAACAAGAGAAATAAGCAAATAAAACATAAAAACTAAAAGAAAATATAGTAAAATATACCTTACAGTTTAGAGAATATGGAATTAAAACAAGACTAAAAGAAATATGGTAAAATGAGGGTAATAGTAAAAATATCGAGCTCAATCATAGGCACAAGAAAAAAGAAAAGTTTTTAACCTGGATTTAAAGATTTCTATGTTTGAGGAACATCTAATATCTCCTGGCAGTCTGTTCCAGTTATATGCAGCCCAACAACTAAATGCTGCTTCACCATGTTTAGTTTGGACTCTGGGCTCTACTAGCTGACCTGAGTCCATGGATCTAAGAGATCTACTGGGTTTATATTCTCTGAACATTTCTGAGATGTATTCTGGGCCGAACCCATTCAGTGATTTATAGACCAGTAGCAGCACCTTAAATTCTATTCTGTAACTAACCGGAAGCCAGTGTAGAGATTTTAGAACTGGAGTGATGTGCTCAGTTCTCTTTGTCTTGGTTAAAACTCTTGCAGCAGCGTTCTGAATGAGCTGTAACTGTTTAATGGTCTTTTTGGGAAGTCCAGTTAAGAGACCATTACAATAGTCCACCCTACTGGAGATAAAAGCATGGATCAGCTTCTCTAGGTCTTGTTGGCACACTAGACCCTTGATTTTGGCTATATTTCTAAGATGGTAGAAGGCTGTTTTGGTGATGGTTTTAATATGGCTGGTGAATGTAAGATCTGAGTCTATTAGAACGCCAAGATTTCGGACTTGGTCTTTGGTTTTTAGAGCCCGGGAACTGAGGTGTTCAATGACACTAGACCTCTTTTCTTTGTTGCCAAACACAACAATCTCTGTTTTGTCCTTATTTAACTGTAAAAAATTCTGGCTCATCCATTTATTGATGTCCTCTAAACACTGACACAGTGAATCTATTGGGCTGTAATCATCTGGTGAGAGAGCCAGATATATCTGTGTGTCATCTGCATAACTATGGTAATCAATGTTGTTAGCCTGTAGCATTTGGCCTAATGGCAGCATATAAAGATTGAACAGGAGAGGTCCAAGAACTGATCCCTGGGGGATTCCACATGTCATAGCCACTCTGTCAGATTCATAGCTGCCAATAGTGACAAAGTAACTGCGGTCTTTTAAGTAAGACCTGAACCAATTAAGGACTGTTCCGGAAAGTCCAACCCAGTTTTCCAACCTGTCCAGCAGTATTCTATGATCTACAGTGTCGAAGGCTGCACTAAGATCCAGTAAAACCAGAACTGATATTTTACCTGAGTCACTATTCAGCCGTTGATCATTTAACACTTTTATGAGAGCCGTTTCAGTGCTGTGGTGAGCTCGAAAGCCTGACTGAAATTTGTCAAAAGAACCACTGGAATTCAAAAAACTGCTGACTTGATTGTAGACAACTTTCTCAATGATCTTAGCTATGAAAGGAAGATTTGAGATCGGCCTGTAGTTGTTTAACACAGACGCATCCAGATTTCTCTTTTTTAGGAGTGGTTTAATGGCAGCTGTTTTAAGTGATTTTGGGAAAACGCCTGATGATAGTGAGCCATTAACTATTTGTTGCAAATCAGTTTTTACAGAGTTAAAAATAGTTTTAAAAAATTCAGATGGCAGCATGTCGAGACAACATGTCGATGATTTAAGATGCTGAACTGTTTTCTCCAGAGTTTTTTGGTCTATTGTATTAAATTGTGACATAATAGTCATGTTATTTTTAGGTGTCTGTAGGGGCAGCATGGTTTTATTGTTTGACTGAGTGGAGTTAATGGTCAGTCTAATAGTTTTGATTTTTTCACAGAAGAAATGAGCAAACTCATTACATTTCTCTGTGGACAGAAGTTCTGGCGTGATCTGTTTTGAAGGATTTGTAAGCTTGTCGACCACGTTGAATAGAGTGCGGGTGTTGTTGATGTTCCTGTTAATGATCTTAGAGAAGTGCAGCTGTCTAGCCCTGCCTAACTCTGAGTTAAAACTACAAAGGCTTTGCTTATAGAGATCATAGTGGATTTGAAGTTTAGTTTTCCTCCACTTACGTTCAGCTCTCCTGCATTCTTTTTTCATAGCCATTACCATCATTGTGTTACGCCATGGTGCTTTCTGTTTGCTCAACGTTTTCATGACTTTTACCGGAGCAACCACGTCCATGACAGTCAATATTTTCACGTTAAAGTTATCCAGGAGTTCATCAACTGACTCTGCAATTAAAGTTGGTGATATAGCTATGGCCTCCATAAACTGAGAACTAGTGCTTTCATTTATGCACCTTTTCTTAACAGAAACAGAGCTAGTTTGAGCATCTGGAGTGATCAGCATTTCAAAGAAGACACAAAAATGATCAGAGAGGGCCAAGTCCTTGACCAAAACAGAGGAAATGTTAAGACCTTTAGAAATAACTAGATCCAGAGTGTGCCCTCGAGTATGTGTAGGCCCTTTCACATGTTGCAATAGACCAAATGTGTCAAAAAGTCCAAAAAGTTCTTTGGTGTTGTTGTCCTTGTTATTATCTAAGTGGATGTTAAAATCCCCAGTTATGATGAAGAAGCTGTACTCAGTGGAGATAAGTGACAGTAGTTCAGCAAATTCATCTATAAAATGTGCAGAGTATCTTGGAGGTTTATAAATGGTTAAAAATAAAATGTTGGGAGTACCCTTCAAAATAAAACAGAGGTATTCAAACGACTTAAAATTGCCAAGTTCAGTCTTTTTGCACTGGAATACATCTTTAAAAAGTGTATTTATGTGTCTGTGCAGGTAATGGAATTCCATTCTGGGCTATTAAGAACAGCTGGGGAGAAGACTACGGTGAGCAGGTAAGACAGATCCAGAAATGTTTAGTCACTGATCAGACAGAACAAATCGCTTTATTTTGCAGTATCTGGTGCTTATAACTACAAACATTTCCAGAAAGGTTGGGACATGCAGTTGAATAAGTTTGTGAAATGCAATTAAAACAAGAATCTTTGATTTGTTAATTCTTGTGAACCTCAGTTTAACTGACAACGTACAAAGATATTACTATTTATATTTTACTGGCCAACTTCATTGTATTTTGTAATAAAAAATATTTTGATACCTGCAACACACTCAAATAAAGTTTTAGACTTAAGTTTCAGTAAGACAGGTCTTATTCAGCACACGCTATAACAGTGTGGCTTCATACACACAGAGTGCGAGGTGGCAATCCAGATCTGTTAAAATGCAGGAGATCATGAAGCGTCCGTTGCACTAGTATTTAACCCCCAATGTCTTGGTGAAACATCTCTTGATAACCTCTAATAAGTACATTTGCTAAGTGCTTCCAAGCTTCTGTGACCTCTTTTCCTGGAATCTTAGAATTTAACATTAATTTGTTTCCAAAACAAACTGAAATGTGGACTTATCTGACCACAGCACACATTTTTGTGTCTTTCTGTCCATCTGACATGAGCTCAGACACAGAGAACTTGGCCATGTTTCTGCATTGAATCTACAGTATGTATGGCTTTCTTTTTATCTTTTTTCTCTATCTCATAATAGAGATTAAGATTGCATTACTTAATGCAGTGGCAGGCTGTGTTAAGTGACAACCGTTTTCCAAGGTATTCCCAACCCCATGTGGCTATATTTATCACAGTGGCATGCTGGTTTTTCGTGCAGTGCCATCTGAGGGCCACAAATATTTTAAAATCTTATTTTTTATTTATATTAAAGATGTACAAATGTTGCTAAGCCATTTTACCACACTAAATATGTGATTATTTCACATTATGTTTAGATTATGTAAAATGTTAAGAGGTGATAACATATTTGATAACAGGATATATTAAAAAAATTATTTTTTTTCTTGTGTCTTTTTAGGGTTACTACTACCTGTACAGAGGATCCAGACTGTGTGGGATTAACAAGATGTGTTCATCTGCACTCATTAATTAAGAATCTATATGAGCTTATGAGTGCACACAAACATAAACACAAACACACAAGAACATTCACAGAAACACACTTACCATAAGTTATTAGAATCTTTAGAGCCTTGTTTTACATGTTCAAGATGTGACCTGTGGAGTATTTATTTATCTGTAGGGCAAGAGATTTTACCTCAAACCAAACATGTCCATTCACACCATGGAAAGGAAGAGACAAGTTGTTTTTTGCTTCAGATCTTATATTCATTTTGTTCTAGTTTTGGTATGGGACATGGGTCCATTCAGTTGGGATTAGTTTTACATGGGGACCTAAGGTAATACCCACAGATGTGCTAATCTTATCCATTGCCCATGTGTGTTCAAAGTACCTCATAAAACCACAATTTCCGTTTCAAATAGCATTGCTGTGACTAAAAAGGTTCAACATTACATTTAATCTTATTTTTAATAATTATTGTTTTATTATTTTTAGCATATTTATGTGTACTAACTTTTAAAATGATTATTTAATAATAGTTTTGAACTGTTGTTACATTGTTTTTAAAATATTGTGTCATAATTGAACATGGGACTGCATAATGATTTTGGAAGCTCACACTAGTTTATTTCAGTGTTGATAAATACTTTTGTTATTCTGTCATCTTTTGCTGCATGTTCTGAAACACCTAAATTAAAACACCACTGCTGGACATCTAAAGTGGACAGAATAGAAATACAATAAAGAAAGTTTGTCACAAATCATAAAGTGTTACAAAAAACTGCTGTTACAAAAAACTGCTGAATAAAGTTATTAAATTCCAGTCTGTTTATATCTGCTTTGTTCTGTCTGTAATAGCATACTTTATTTTTGTAATAACATTTCATTTTGCAACTGGTTAATTATACAGTGTTATTATTTCATTTAATTTTTCATCATTTAAATTGTGGGTCCCTTTTTCCTGCCATTACTGGGCGCAGTGCAGTAACACACTCCAGACAGCTTGCCAGTCCATCATGGGGCATTTGGATCTGGCTCGCATACCAGGACAGATTCCTTAACCAGGTCTTGATTTGCTTGTAAATGTGTCTTTGCTATCATGCTGGAAAGTCCAGTTATCCTGAAGGTTTCATTTAAGGGCACTTAGGTGGCTCAGCGGTAAAACACGCCAACACACCAGAGCTGATCTCTCAAACTCGTGAGGTGTTTGCAACACCTCTTGAACACTTGCATCTCTGTGTGGTGTTTATTTAAAACATAGCTGAAGCAAATTAAGGATCGATATTAAGTTCCCAATGGTTTAATCATGTTGCGTATTAACTTTAGATCATACAGACTAGCAGTATATTTTGTGATCAGCAATATTATGTAGGGGTTGAATAATTGTGATATGACAGTATTAACAAAATATTCTGCTACACTAAAATACATCATTTTCATTATTTATTTGCTATTATAATTTCGCTCATAAAGAATAAATTTTAAGCAAAATCTAGCTGTACAGAAAAGATTAAAGTTATAAATCATTATTCTCTTTTAGGGGCTGAATGTATCCGATTGCATTAGTATTTCTGTTAAAACTCGAAGTTACATTTACATTGTGACGAACAGAACCACTGCTGCATTGTAGTTTAGTTTACAATATCAGTTGGACTACATTACCCACAATGCAAATGCCTTTTGTAACCGGCAGTAACCGGAAGCAAGTCCCACATGCGCGATACGCGTTTAGGAATTTTGCTAACGTGTGGAGTTATCTTCGATGTACCAAACAGCCAAATACACAGTATATTTACATTTATATTTCGGGTTTCTAGGTAGGTACAGTGAGGTTTTTATTTTAATGATGTGGTTTTAGTGAATGCATGAAAACGTTTAACGCATGAACACATTAAACGTTAGTTTGGTTAGTAGCCTACTAGTCGCATGCTAATAACTATGAGGTCTTTCTAGCAAACTCGATCATGTCAGTCAGGTTAAATCGCAGTGAGGTGTTTATAAACTGTATTAAATTAAAACTGTAAAGGTTATGTAATACAATTTGTTTAAATATTTATTATGTTCATTAAACCAAACTGCGGTTGATCAGCTCAGTGAACTGGCAGCTGTTAGATATTAGTTTTTATTTACTTTGGTCAGTGGTGGATCATTGTCATGGATATTTAAGAGAACCCCTGTTTCAGATTCAAGATAAAGAAAAAAAGGTTCACATTTGCCACATAAAGGTTTAATTTTATAATTATTGTTACTAAGTAATGATAACATGTCAATATGACTGACGTGTCATCATAAATTAATCTTATATGATGGTCAGTAATGTAATCAACAATGTAACTAATAAGTAGGACAAAAGTGTGATTTTCTGTTCCACTTTGGTTTTTTAATCAATTTTAATAGAGCATGGGAACTTAAAGGTTCCATTTTGATTGGTCACCACTAAACTACCATTGAAACAGGCACATCAGTATCCTGTTGGAGGTAATTTTGTAGGGCTCTGAAAGTGCTCTTCTTTACAGTTACTATCCCTGAAGATCAATTGACCTGATGTTATTCTGTACGTTAAAATGTTGAACACCAACTGTGACTTCAGGTCACTAAATTGAAATGTAGAATATAGTTAACATTTACAAAACCAATTCCGCTTTTACAGAAAAGGAAAAGCTTAGAAATAATCAACCATGTCCAAGGCAACCAAGCGCAAGCATGTAGTCAAAGAAGTTCTTGGAGAGTTTGTCACACCCAGTGAGAAGCAGCAGATCATGAGGGTAAGATACTGACGCTTCTACAGTTTTTTGATTTTCTCATTTTGCCAGGTCCTTTTATTCATTGACCAAGCATCATTAGTTGACGGTTAACCAATATTCTATAAAACTAAAGTTAAAAAGGTCATGTATGATATGCTGTAACTAACCAATTTATTTATTAAAAATAAAGACTGATGCTTGGTTTTTGGTGTGTGGTGTGAACACACTAGATATAACATTGTGCTTTTATCCTGGTGAGTTCTATATTTGTCACTATGTCGTCATTGCTTTACGATGGTTGTCTGCTCAGATGGCTCAGATGTAGCAGACTAGCACCTGATAATGTTGTCAATCTAGCTCCATTATTGGTCTTCCCTGTCTTCCACAAGTCCTGTCATAACACTCTGCCTTTGTCATGTTGTGTAGGTGCCCTATCACACACCCAAAGTAACATAACTTGCGGGGCTTAATGTTGTTCAGTATTCCCTGTTCTGTTCTGGCTATCCTGTAAACCTGCTCAGTGGTCATCTTCCTTCATGAGATTTTCCACAGTTTTCTGATGCACTTGTTCTCAAAAGCCTGAATGCAGATTTCTTCCTCTTTCTTCAGTGAGCAGGCTTCACATCTGTACAGCCAGCTGTAACACTATAAAATAGTCAGTGGACACTGTTTCACTACACAGCAAATATTTTAATCTGGTTGATTCAGTCTGTATTAGAAGGATGTCCTTTACAAATGTTTTGTAATTTAGTCTTGTGATATATTAATATTATTAATATATTTTTTTGGTCATACTAATAACATTTTAGGTCATATTGTCCAGTAAGGTTATTCCACCTGTAATAAACCTTTTTTAAATGTAAAAGTAGAATGGATATCAAGATTAATAGATTTATAGAATCTTAATAAGTGCTATTTTCATAAATAAAATAAATAAATAAATATATAAAATAAAGAACTGATTACATGCCTGAAGCTTAATAAGGTGGTGCTAATAAATGTCTTCAAATCTTGCAGATTTTGGGAACCAATGGCAATAACCTACATAATGCTGTAACAGACAGTGGTGAGAGATTTCTGCTTAGCATGCCCACAAAGTTCCGCAAAAACATCTGGATTAAAAGAGGTTGGTTTGATACTGAATATTTAAACTATGTAACAAATACATTATCAATGTAAAATTATTTAATGTCATTACTATATTCTGTTTGCAGGTGATTTTGTGATTGTAGATCCTATAGAGGAGGGTGACAAGGTGAAAGGAGAAATCAGTTTTATTCTGTATAGAGACCATATCCAGTATTTAAGGAAACTTGGTGTCTGGTAAATGCATTTTATTGCCTTTTTTAACATGCTGATAATGTGTTAAATCAGTGGATCAGTGGATATTGAAAATGCCCGTAGGTGTGAATGTGTGTGTTAATGTGTGATGCTGTTAGATGGTTTGGCACTCTGTCCATCACTGCATTGTGCCCAGTACGTCTGGGCCGAAGTGGTTGGCAAAAGTGAATAAAGATTTTTTTTGTCTGTGTTTTTATTCAAGTCATATTTAACAATTAATAAACTGGAACTTGTCCTGTAGGCCAAAAGGATTCAAAGTGGATGGTGAGAGTGGGGACAGGAAGCAGGAAGTGCAGAAAGATGAGAATGATTGCGAAGAGCAAGAGGACGAGCATAGCAACAGTGACTCTGACGATGATGGCGACCTTTTTGTAAACACAAACAGAGCCACAGTTCAGTACAGTGAGAGTGAGGAAGACTCTAATGACTCAGATGAAGAGGAGGAGAATGAAGAAGATGAATAGGTAGGAACTTTTGACTGGTGAATTCTGTAAATAATTTAATATTCTGAGGTTGCAGAGGTTTAATATAGAGGTTGCAGATGCTGCTGACTAAGTTAAATCATTTGTGGACTGTAATTAAGCTAAAAGATCCTATTTTTTAGTGGCAAGAACCATTTACATACTTTTCAAACAATAAAAAAGCCGTGGTAATGCTCTCTTAAATATCTGGAATAATTAGATCCACATAAAAATCACCAGTTAATGTCCAAATGTATTTCAGATGTAAATGATTTCTATATATACGATTATAGGTTTCAAAAAGATTTGTTGCATTGACAAAAACATTGTATCATAATGTATGTACATATGGCAATAAACTGTTTTTTTTTGTTTGTTTTGTAAACATGTCTTATGTTCCTGTTACATAAAAGAGAGTTTGCTTCATTGTTATTTATTATTATGGCCAAAAGTTTGTATACTTCCACCACTGCAGACCCCCACCCTGACCTATTCAACATGGTTGCAGTTGCCAGACAGTTTTCACACAGAAAAGTCTTCAACGATACAACCAGCATTGAAATCCAAAGACTACCATGACATACAGTACATGTCCCTGTAAACTATGTGAGTGTATGTAAACAATATGACTGTATATTTCTAAACATTTCTATGTCAACCATGTACACACTGGAATACATAATGTATTTTATTTAGGCCAAAACACAGAGGGTTACACATGACAGACACAAGTTCAAAAAAGACGTGGTTGCTTTAAGTACGTTGCACTAATACCTCGGGCAGTAAACTGTATGTTTACCATAGTCTACTGGCTTAAATATTTAACCATAATTTGCTAGACTACACACCCAGATAGTTACATACTCTAAACTCTTAATTACTAAAGCTCATCTCAGATGTGTTCTGCATTCTTGCAAACACGTCTCCAATGTGGACAAACTAAAGGTGGTGAAGTATATTTAGGGTTGCCTGATTAATCCAGAGCAAACTCATCTTAAAAGCCACAATTACAAGCATGACTCCTCAAATCTACACACCTACACATAAGTGGCATGTCCAGGCTAAACCCTGACAACCAAGTGAACTGGCACAACAAACATTCCTTGGGTGTGAGAAAGGTGTAATATATATACAAATGTTACATATTTATCTTAATATTTTATACATTATAATATTAAAACCCCATGTTTATAAAGGTTGGAACATAAAACAAGAATCTTTGGTTCGGTTAATCTCCCAAACCTTTATTTAACTGACAAAATACAAAAAGAAATGTCTAATGTTTTCACTGACCAACTTCATTATATTATGAAAATATTAACAGATTTAGAATCTGATGCCTGTACCACACTCAAAATAATAAAGACAACACCTAGATTAATTTACAGGGTCATTGTTGCTGCTCTTGTTCAGTTATTTTCAGTAATACAAGACCAGGCTCCTTTGTATCTCTTTGAATGGAGAAAGACATAATTGCAAGCCAGATCAATGCTTTAAAAACAGACTGATGGTTCATGACACATAATGTGTTTCATAAAAATGGCTACTACACCCTTAGTATTGCATTATAAAGTCATTTGGGATTTTAAAAGTTTTTCTGTGTAATGCTAACCCTGTTTTTTGATGTTCATAAAATGTTGGCTGAAACCTTAAACACTGCGTTTTAACAATTGGATTATAATGAACTCACACCACATAATTATGGAACATAACTCATGTTACATAGTATAATGTTTTTTTACAGAGGAGACTTTCATTTATTAGGATTTTAACATCATGTTTTACATTCATGACAGGACAGATAGTTACCGGTTACACAAGTTCAGAGTAACAGTTCAAGTTTTTAATGTGAACCACAGTAATGGACAATTTTTGTATCTCCGATTCACCTCACTTGCACACAGACACGGGGAGAGCATGCAAACTCCAGGACTCGGACTGCTCCACCTGGGAATCGAACCCAGGACCTTCTTGCTGTGAGGCGACAGTACTACCCACTGAGCCACCGTGCTGCCCTTGTTGGCCTGTAAAACATTATTATATAAATTTGCACCTTCATCACTAAACATACAGTGGGACAATTGAGGCATTACAAACCAAACAATTTACTCTAACCTAAAGGCAATTTGTTGTAAGCAATTTACATTCTGGCGTATTTTTGGAGGGGGGGCTACACTGATGGAGAAACTACTTAAAAGAAATCACATAGACAAAGGAAAAACATGCCAGTCCTCAAACAATAACCAGAGGTGTGGATTGAACCCAGGTCTTTTTGACCCAAAGGCTGTGCTACACCCATATTACCTGCTGCCTTTGAGATTAAAAGTTGAATCTTATTTAATTCTGTGTAACATTAATTCATTAATTGTCTGTTGTACCACCACTTCATCCTACTCAGGGTCATAGTGGGTCTGATTCACTTCGCAAAAGGTACGAAACACCCCAGACAAGTTGCCAGAGGTAGCAATGACTGCATGTCTTTGGACTTGTGGGAGGAAACCGGAGCATCCATGGAAACCCACAAAGACGCGAGACTCCCACAAAGAAACCCACAAAGAAAGGACTCAGACTGCTCAACCTGAGAATCAAACCCAGGACCTTCTTGCTGTAAGGCAACACTGTTGCCCACTTCTGTGTAACAAGTTTTGAGTATTTTACTTGGTACATGAGTCCTTATTTAAATGCTTACTTTTATTAGAGTAATGGATTTTTTTAAATGTACTTTAAACAGTACTTAAGTAACATTTTTGCTTTTTACCCCTGATTATTAGTTAAATTACCAGTCACCAGTCTTGTCTGGCTCAGCCAGTTTCACAATAATATTATTGTTTGTTGGTTACCTATAGTGTCAGTGCTTTTCTTAGCGGAGTGTTTCTGCATTCAGATTTTGGTTCAAGCGTCTCTATCCAGAGCTTCAGCATTTCTTCTGGACTCCGTTTATGGACCATCAGGATGGTGTGGTGGGCACAAGGCTCCTTTGCTTCTGATTCAGTAAAATCAAAAGTGAGGAAAGCTGGGTTGTGGATAGGAATGACCCCCAACCTTTCAAGACACATTCCCAGGTAAACATCATCAATGGGGTACAAGTGAACTCTTTTGGATATGGCGAGAAGCCTCGGGACCAACGCACCAGAGTAGACCACACCTCCTCCACCAGGATATGATGGGTAACTGCCCTTATAGAAACCATGAGGGATGAAGTACTTGGTGTTTTCCGAGCGGACAGGCAAAGCAGCAGTGATTAGGTCCCCAGCAACAAACTCCTTTGATTTTTGTCTATCTAAATAGTCCAGGAGTGCTGGAGTCCTCACGAATACATCATCATCACCCTTGAAAACAAAGCGGGAGTTAGCGCAGTGTTTGGCATACCAGTCCCAGAACAGGACGTCTTTCAGTGTCAGGTTAAAGAAAGTGTCTAAAAAGTCCCACATTATGATGTCACCATAAGTTTTACTCTCCTGTTCAACATCTGCTTTGCTTCCTGCTTCAGTCTTGCCCAAGAGAAAAACCCTGCGCACCAGTCCTCCTCTCCCTACCTGTCCCCTCACCAGACCTGAATGACCCCATGTAAATCTAATAGCTTGACGATTTTTAATGTTTTCTGCTTGTGATTTTATGACCAGCAGCAACATCGGGGCTTCACTTTGATTTTGTTTACTGACACACACTCCAGGCTGGTTGATCAGCAGTGGGTAGTCTCTGCAGCGCATGTACTTGATAAACCTCTGTATTTGAGGGGGCAGACTAAAATAATCAGATGGATTCCACATTTTGTCAGAGTTTGAAAAACACCCAGTTTTGTTAAGTGAATGCAATGTGCTGTTGCCATTTTCTGAAATGTTTTTCCTGGCTCGTAGAATGGTGTTGTGCTGACGATCCATGACATGCTGGATTAGATTCCAAAATGCTTCTCGGTTTAGTTCCTCTTTCCAGAATGGCCGCATCGGATGGGGTGCCAGAAGGCTAGAACTGTTAGTTCCCTTTGCTATAAAGTAGTCATCCAGTAGTGGGATTAGGGTGCCAGATGGCCCACCGTGGTAGGTGTGAGTGATGGCGAAACACAGAGCTAATGCGATATAGACCAAGAGACATCCAGTCACTATGCATGGTGTACATATGCAGAGTAGGATCCGCCAGCGATATCGCCACAGACAATGAGCCATTACCTTTAGAGAAAAAAAAAAAAAATATTAACATGTAAGTAGTGCTTAAAATGTGCTGTTAGTTAAATGGGGAAATAGTTTGGATAGCTGTATGATATGTTATGTAAAAATTAAGATTAAACAATCGGTACATCAAGTCATATCTGAGTAATTTGTTTGAATTTCTTTCAAGACAGGAATGGTATAGGTATAGGATCTTTGTATTAGCTAAACAATTTCTTGCTTTACATACGAGCCCTCAATTATATATTTGTGAAAAAGTTTAGTATCATTTCCAATTGAGGATATCTTTCATTAAGTTCATAGATAGCTGCTGTCCTTCCCTATCGTATTTAAGGCATTCTGTCAGAATATGTCTTTCAGTGATTTGAGTGTGACCAAGGCTACAAAGAATCTGCTATGGCCTACATTGTCATATTTTATGATTTGTTATGCACTACCTTTTTACCCATGCCATTTTGTCATTTAATTTTAATGTTTTAACACTTTATCATGGTAAGGTAAAAATGTTTGGCACCTTCTAAAAATGGTAAGGAATAACTGGACTTCAATCATGTGATGCTCCTTTCGATCATAAATAAACTCACTTGTGGCAGGTAACAAGTGCTGGCAGTATAGAAATCCCACTTGTAACCAGTTTAACTGGAGGGAAAGTGGCTCAATCTCTGACTCCATGTACAATGAGTTTGGAGAAAAGAAAGAAGCAAAGAGCAAATCTCATGTCAATCACCTGCCTAAATGTGGATGAAAGAGAAAAACTAATTAAAGATTGCAATTGCAAGAACCTCAAATTCAGGCTGAACAATGTCAGCTCTCACTAGCTGTGACCATCTAAATGAAATAGGGCACTATGGTAAAAGAACCAGAAGGTCACTAATGCTAAAAGAAAGCTGGAAAGCTGGTAAAGCACATAATTATACCACTTACAAAAACATTAAGTAAATCCTACAAAAAATAGAACACAGTTCCTGCTGTAAAATATGGTGGAGGTTTATGGATGTTTTGGGGGTTGCTTAGCTACTTTTGACACAGGATGCCTTAACTGTGTGCATGGCATGATGGAATTTGAAGACTTATCATATTGAAGCACAATGTAAAGCCCACTGTCAGAAATCTGGGTCTCCATCAGAAGTCAGGGGTCTTCCAACAAGACAATGACCGAAGCACACTTCAAAAGCATTTTAATGTATGAAGTCAAAGTGCTGAGGAGTTTTGAAGAGGCCAGAAATGAGTTCATATCTAAATCCCACCGAACACCCGAGGAGACATCTTAGAACAGCAGTTGGTAGAAGGCACTCTTCAAAACTAAGAGACCTGAAGCAGTTGGCAAAAGAATTCCCGTAGAGGAAGGTGTAAGAAATACATTCATGGATACAGGAAAAGACTTGTTTCAGTTATTGGTTCCAAATAATGTGCTACCAAATATGAAGTTAAGGGGGGGCAATTTTTTGTTTAGTTCATTTCTGTTCTGTATTAAATAAGATCACATTCCTTCCACAGTCCAAAGACATGAAGTCAGGCCAGTTGAAGATACTAAATTGCCCTGGGTGTGTGTGTGCGAGTGTTTGTCCTGTGATGGACTGGTGACCTGTCCAGGGTGGTTCCTACCTTTCGTCTGATGAACTGTACCCACCGCGACCCCGAATACCATAAAGCAGGGGTAAAACAGACAATCAATGAATGTATACCGTCCCAACATCACTGAATTTGAGGTTTGTAGCAGTGCTGTTTCTTCACATCTATTGCATTATTAAGCTGCACTCTTTTCACTCTTACATGTAAAAATAAAAGCATGTTCACTGACTCTTTCTTTATACAACTTTGATTTTCAGTATTAACAGGATTTCATATAGCTTTGGTTAATCTTAACTATCCACAGTGTTTCATATTAACGTTCTCTTATAATGTGTAAAACATGACTTTAAAATCCTAATAAACAAACAAATCTCTTATAATGTTGCCGTTTGTATTTAACTTTTCTATACAAAAGTTTATCAGCAAAAATAATGCTTATTTTAGAGCTGAACTCTTCCACATCTTCCAAGTCTCAAAACTTTTGTGCAGTTTTTATCTGACCAATTGAAAACATTTATTTCTATCCTAAAGTGACACATTTGGCAAAAATACCAAAGTTTTATGTACTTTTTACTTACAGACAGATAATTTGTACAGATAAACTTTGGTCCTAATTGCTTATAGACAGGTTTAAGTAATATTCCTAAGCTTTTTGAACTTTTCCTATTTAGCTGGTTCACTTTGGTAAAAATAAGTCAACAGCTGTAGTCAGTTATAATTACTAGTAAGGAATTGGGAGTTTTGTGATATTCTAGAAATTTCTACACCACCAATGTTGCTGAATGCATATTTTAAATCAAACATTTCATACTTTTAATACACACGGTCAATACATTTGTTGTATATAATTGTTTGCTCACAGAAAAAGAACAGAACCTGAAAACTAACCCCCTTCTCAAGTTTTTTTTAAATGAAACTGCAGAATTATTCAAATCTGTGAGGTAAATAAACAAGTACTAACCTGGGTTTGATATCCGACACACAGGGACAGCTCGAGCACCACACCCGCGTGCACTAAACCAGAGCCGTAGATAGAGAGAGTTGCGACACTCCTTGATCTCGCCGCTACGCGGTCACGTGGTTCATGTAACCCTCCAATAGTTCCAAACAAACCCGGCGCTGTCATGTTCTCATATGGGACAGGCAGCAGTGAGTGAAATATTAAACAGTAAATAATAAACATTTGTACAATTTCTGGGTATTTTCAACTGCGTTTACATTTACTGCATCTGCTTTAATATCAATTTGGTATATGAAGTGGAAGATTGATGTTTATAATGACTTAATAGGTCGTTCTTGTTAACACACAGTACATTATATTAGCATACATTACATAATGCGATATCATTAAGTAGTAGAGACAATATACAGTACAGAGATTAGACAGTTTTTTATGTTTTGTTTTTTACATAAACTAATCTCCCTTCACTTTCCTGAGGATTCATAATAATAATCATTTTGGTTAAACACTAAGCCATGTGGCTGGATTCATAAGGTTTACCTGCACTGAATGAACAGATTCATAAACACACTACCGTACCAATACCTTTAACATTATAGTGCAGGTACATGAAATAGCATTAATTCATGTCTTATTTCATGAGTAAGTAATAATTTATTCCTACATGTAATACATGAATTAATTCATTATGAATATGCACAAGTTCATTTTGTCTAATGTAAGTGGTGGACAAGGTACACAAACCATGTAGTTGAGTTGAAGTAGAGATATCCAAGGTAACATATTACTCCAGTAAAAGTAGTAGTAAAAGTAAAAATACTCTTTACCTCCACTAAAGTACTAAACTAAATTTACCTTCAAATGTACCTAAGAATGAAAGTAAAAGTATAATGATTTATTATGGCTCTGATGTTTTATTATCATTTCTGTAACAAGACTCTTGATTAATCAACTTTTAATTAATCAATTTTAGGTGAAAAGACTCTAGTGTCAATAATTTAGCTTAGCTGACTAAGCTAAATTCAGTTATACCTATTAATTAAGATAAACATGTAACATTTAGTGCTGAGCAAATGCTAAATAATAACAGTATTACGTATATTAATGACATCAAATTCATTATTTTTTTTAAAACAAAGCAACAAACAGCTAAAAATGCTTGATAAGTAGTGGAAATGAATGGGGCTCTATGGGATGTTTGGAACTATACAGAGCTCCACAACCCGGAAGCTGCACAGAAAATATGTCCCGCCCCCTTTCCAACGGTTCCCTATGGGAGTGTCGCCACTCTGTTCTCTCTACCGCTCTGCACTAAACTAACGCGAGCGCGAGGGGAACGCGTGAACTATTTAAACTAGGCATTAATGCTAATGCTGCAACTGAACCGGAAAAACAGAAACTCTTCACAAGATTCAAATAGTAGTGGTACATATTTACACCACAATGTCACCAGCACCAGTCCTTTTAACCCATTCAGTCACAACTGAGAAGATAAACGGAACTCTGAGAAGATAAACGGAAGGTAGATACTCTTATTATT
This sequence comes from Trichomycterus rosablanca, assembly GCF_030014385.1. Taxonomy (NCBI): domain Eukaryota; kingdom Metazoa; phylum Chordata; class Actinopteri; order Siluriformes; family Trichomycteridae; genus Trichomycterus; species Trichomycterus rosablanca. Next base: position 23,290,269 of record NC_085995.1, read on the forward strand.
ATGTTTCAGCCACACCCATGACAAATGCAGGAGTTTTTGCACTTTCTGCTGATATCAGTCTGGATGGTTCTTTACTGTCCTTTACACAGAACTTAAAGATGCCAAGTCTGTAAAAAATCTTACGTTAAAAAAGAGCATTAAACTTCTTTTGATGTATGTTTTGAATATTTCTACACAAATATATAAGCAAAAGCACCTGTATAATAAAAAGGCTTTAACTATTATGACTATAGTTAGTACATCACCAACCAACTTTCTTGTACAAACCATCTGTGTTTGTATAGTAATGACAAATAAAGTAATTATCAGGAACAAGCTCTGGCTTGTTAAAATAACAGTGCAAAATGTGTCCACATTTCAAAAATGAGTGTGAGAGAAAAACATTCATGTACACTAGAAGTATTCATTAGGGCTGTCAAACTATTAAAATTTTTAATCGCGATTAATCTCAGAATTTCATATAGTTAATCGCGATTAATCACATTTAATCACATTTTTAAAAAATCTGTGTAAATGTTATAGAAAACAAGGATTTTTAAGTGAAATGTTACAATTAAAATGGTGAACACATTTTATGCTAAATGTACTGATGTTAAAAACTGCTGGGACAAGAGAAAACTGTAAGGGAGTTTTATTCACTCACATACTAGGCAGTAATAATATCCAGCAGAGACCCTTGACTTCGTATATATGTCAGATTGTAGGTTAAAATTTCTCCATCAGCAAACATTGTGAGTGTGTTTTGACCCTTTGGGGCTTCCATAGTGCATGGAATAGCATGCTTGGCTAACGGTATGACTCTAGCTGTTTGCTATTCGGTACCGTAACAGAAGAAGTAATAAAGTGTTCTGCTCCCGACAACTTGTGAATATACCGTGTATTTATTTCTTTATTAAGCAAGTGCATCACTACAATGCTCGGTTACATTATGTTAACAAACCGCAAATGCAACAAACGGTGGCAAATCCGACGTTAAAACGTTGGTGCACGGTCAAGTCTCAACATGAACTACGGATGACTCGCAGGGCCAAATAGAATTTGCGTTAACGGCACTATTTTTTTAAATCGCGTTAAATTGAGATTGCGTTAATGCGTTATTATCGCGTTAACTTCGACAGCCCTAGTATTAATACATAATTAATTACTTCTTAGAAAATGTAGATATGCTTAGAGCATGACTGCCAGTAGTCATATTCCAATATTGCAAGTATACTGCTACAATAGAATGTTACTGGATGACACTTACTGGATGCACTGTATGACATCTAAACCCCAGTTCTAGCTGATTTAGACCAGTTCCTGTGTTCAAGCTAAGAAATCTCTGTTAACAGTGGAATTGTCCACTGTCCTATAAGGTCACCAACAAGATATATAAAGATGTTAATTTTTTTCTGGGTTATCACATTCACAGTCTCTGTGTAAGATTCTGTCCTAAACTTTGGTCCTACACTAAGAAGTAATGTGTCATTTTTTTCTACACAGCTACTGTGTCCTGCAGTCTGTAACATGTTTTGTGTCATTTCTGGCCCCTTTTTACACAGACACGTGTAAAGTAACTCCAATAGTTAGTCTACACATTTATGTGTAGAACTGTTAGAAAATACATTGTTTAAAAATATATATTTATTCAATTTTACTTAAATTTGTTGGATAAAATAATGGCATTTATGACTAAAAACATAGATTATTTCACATGTAAGATTTAAAATAAATTAATAAATAAAAATATGCGTTAACCAATCACATTTCTCCTATCAAGTATATCTGTGTTTCACGGTTGATTCCCTCTTTCTGGACCATGCAAGGAAAGGCAGCAGGACCTGTCCTTATACCCTTATTGGTAAGTTGCAAAAGGAACTAGTATTGACTTTGTTTTATTAATGTTTATGTAGATCATGTTTATCAGTGTTTTGTTGTGTGTTTTATGAAGTCAAGCAAAGCTATAAAACGTAGGTTTTAACCCTGTGACCTGTTTTAACAATCGACATTAACTGACAACTGACTTAGTTAAGTAAAAAAGGAGGCACTGAATTACATTAATATAAACCTAAGTTTGCTTTTCTGTTCCTATTGAGCAATGAATATTCTGTTAAACCTGACTAGTCTTTCTTTTTATTGGTATTATTTATCGTTAGCCAACTGGCTAACCGTTAATTGGACTTTTAGTTTGCTCAAAATGGCACCAAAACAGACTGACTGTGGATAAAATTACCTCAGCAACCCTCTGTTTTTCGTTTTCTCAAGGTAATTTACTTAACTGACTGTGATTACAGCGATTGAGTAACATTATTTAAGTTAAATCTCATTATGAGAAGCGAATTTTAATCATTTTAACATTTGTTTTAGCTTATGCCAAGTTCACACTACACGACTTTCCAAGTCGTCAGGTCGCTGTACAGTTCACACTACACGACTGAATCTTCTGCACCCGGGAGTCTTTCAGTCGGTGTATATTTCACACTACACAACTGATCGGCGATAGGGGGTTTCACACTACACGATCCATCACCAACTGGAATCGCAGGCGAGCTTCTCTGGTCTCCTTTTTTTCTTCTTTTAAACAAAAACACACGTGAGAAGTGACGAGGGTTTTAATGACACCACGTCCAAAAATGCACGTCAACAAGTAGCGAGTGATCAAAGTGTTTGTGGTCTGATGTGCAGCGTAAAATCAATTTTGCGCAGCGTGTTTAACGCTGTGTGCAGGTGACGTGAAGAATCTGAGGGCTGCGTCCCAAATATCTTAAACATAAACAGAACTTAACAGGACTTAATCCGGGTTCTTTTTGCGGACAGTTTAATGAACACTACGTATTTGGACACGTTCGCCGCTCCTGCGAACTGAACGTATCAGTTTAGGACGCAGCCGAGATTTGATAGCGCGGACTGCAAAATGTAAAGAGAAAATAGCGAACAGGAGGAGACTGGACAGAGAAAACCACAGAAAGTTTGAGATCATTTTAAGCTAATAAAACTAAAACTCAGTATAACATCCACACCATCAGAGCGTCGTGTTTACTTTACTCATGTTTACTGACTTTACTTCGTTTCAACCACCACAGGCTTTTATGAAGATTTAGGCAAACACACACATACAGTGTATCACAAAAGTGAGTACACCCCTCACATTTCTGCAAATATTTCATTATATCTTTTCATGGGACAACACTATAGAAATAAAACTTGGATATAACTTAGAGTAGTCAGTGTACAACTTGTATAGCAGTGTAGATTTACTGTCTTCTGAAAATAACTCAACACACAGCCATTAATGTCTAAATGGCTGGCAACATAAGTGAGTACACCCCACAGTGAACATGTCCAAATTGTGCCCAAAGTGTCAATATTTTGTGTGACCACCATTATTATCCAGCACTGCCTTAACCCTCTTGGGCATGGAATTCACCAGAGCTGCACAGGTTGCTACTGGAATCCTCTTCCACTCCTCCATGATGACATCACGGAGCTGGTGGATGTTAGACACCTTGAACTCCTCCACCTTCCACTTGAGGATGCGCCACAGGTGCTCAATTGGGTTTTGTCCATCACTTTTACCTTCAGCTTCCTCAGCAAGGCAGTTGTCATCTTGGAGGTTGTGTTTGGGGTCGTTATCCTGTTGGAAAACTGCCATGAGGCCCAGTTTTCGAAGGGAGGGGATCATGCTCTGTTTCAGAATGTCACAGCACATGTTGGAATTCATGTTTCCCTCAATGAACTGCAGCTCCCCAGTGCCAGCAACACTCATGCAGCCCAAGACCATGATGCTACCACCACCATGCTTGACTGTAGGCAAGATACAGTTGTCTTGGTACTTCTCACCAGGGCGCCGCCACACATGCTGGACACCATCTGAGCCAAACAAGTTTATCTTGGTCTCGTCAGACCACAGGGCATTCCAGTAATCCATGTTCTTGGACTGCTTGTCTTCAGCAAACTGTTTGCGGGCTTTCTTGTGCGTCAGCTTCCTTCTGGGATGACGACCATGCAGACCGAGTTGATGCAGTGTGCGGCGTATGGTCTGAGCACTGACAGGCTGACCTCCCACGTCTTCAACCTCTGCAGCAATGCTGGCAGCACTCATGTGTCTATTTTTTAAAGCCAACCTCTGGATATGACGCCGAACACGTGGACTCAACTTCTTTGGTCGACCCTGGCGAAGCCTGTTCCGAGTGGAACCTGTCCTGGAAAACCGCTGTATGACCTTGGCCACCATGCTGTAGCTCAGTTTCAGGGTGTTAGCAATCTTCTTATAGCCCAGGCCATCTTTGTGGAGAGCAACAATTCTATTTCTCACATCCTCAGAGAGTTCTTTGTTATGAGGTGCCATGTTGAATATCCAGTGGCCAGTATGAGAGAATTGTACCCAAAACACCAAATTTAACAGCCCTGCTCCCCATTTACACCTGGGACCTTGACACATGACACCAGGGATGGACAACGACACATTTGGGCATAATTTGGACATGTTCACTGTGGGGTGTACTCACTTATGTTGCCAGCTATTTAGACATTAATGGCTGTGTGTTGAGTTATTTTCAGAAGACAGTAAATCTACACTGCTATACAAGCTGTACACTGACTACTCTAAGTTATATCCAAGTTTCATGTCTATAGTGTTCTCCCATGAAAAGATATAATGAAATATTTGCAGAAATGTGAGGGGTGTACTCACTTTTGTGATACACTGTACATACACACACACACACACACACACACACACACACACCAGATCTACCTCATCTAGAGACACAATCATGACAGATTTTTATCCCCCTACAAACACCACAAAACCTCCCAACAAAATATTAAAGCTTTATGTTCTGCGTGAGCTGTAGCTGAAACTTTGAGTTTTGAAAGTTGCACAAATTACAGGCTTATGTTCATGTATTTTTGTTTATTATTATTTATGACTTGATGACCTGATGTTTCAGGTTGCCTGTTTACATTTTAAAAGTAAATTGATTTATTTTTGATTTATTTATTTTTGCATTTAAAAAATGTTAAACTGTCCTGTATGTGTGATATTATTAATTTTATAAGTAGAATCATTAACTGTATAATGTGTATGAATAAAATATGTGTATGAAATGATTAAATGTACCATGTATCTCTTGATTATGATATTGTGAAACTGAGAGCCAGGCCAGGAGATAAGCCAGGTCATTGTGAACTGAAGTTGATAGCTAGTAGGCAAAACAGAAAACAGTCACAAGTGTACACAAGATAGCGAACATGTTTTTCAGACAGTAAACTGACCAGATTAAACCAGTTTTATGAACAAAGAAGGATGTATTTTGACAACCAAGAGAGATATAAGAAAGTGTGTAAGCATTAATCGGGGCTCAATACTTTTCGTTTTTGCATGAGTGTGAAGTTGGTTTTACGAGCCCTCAGCTGAGTGACTGGTACTGTTGACTTTTACATGATTTGTAATAAATGATTTTGTTGATACATAACGGAGCAGAGTGATCTTTCCAATTAACGAACACTACAATTTGGCGACCCCGACGTGATGGAGAGATCGGGACACTGAAGGGAGAGACGAGACGGCGGGGGTGAGCGTCGCACACTCACTGGGATCCCACTTCTAAAAGGTAAGCAGAAAGCCTGTTTAATCAAATTTCTGCTAGACTAGATGAATTTTTAGAGTAGCAAGTGAGTGTGTGACAACATCACCGCAGTAAGTCTATCTCATAAATTATCAAATTGTTTTTGATAAATTTTTGTGTGAAAGTCATCAGTACAAGTATATTTTTATTATTTACGATAAGCTAGTCTAATCTAAATACTGTGTGGTTTTAAGACTTCTGTAGTCTAATCTAAATACTGTGTGGTCTTAGACTTGTGTAGTCTATTCTAACTACTGTGTGGTTTTAAGACTTTTGTAGTCTAATCTAAATGCTGTGTGGTTTTAAGACTTCTGTAGTCTGATCTAAATACTGTGTGGTCTTAGACTTGTGTAGTCTATTCTAACTACTGTGTGGTTTTAAGACTTGTGTAGTCTAATCTAAATGCTTTGTGGTTTTAAGACTTCTGTAGTCTGATCTAAATACTGTGTGGTCTTAGACTTGTGTAGTCTATTCTAACTACTGTGTGGTTTTAAGACTTGTGTAGTCTAATCTAAATGCTGTGTGGTTTTAAGACTTCTGTAGTCTAATCTAAATACTGTGTGGTCTTAGACTTGTGTAGTCTATTCTAACTACTGTGTGGTTTTTAGACTTGTGTAGTCTATTTTAATATCTGTGTGGTTTTAGACTTGTGTAGTCTAATCTAAATACTGTGTGGTTTTAAGACTTGTGTAGTCTAATCTAAATGCTGTGTGGTTTTAAGACTTCTGTAGTCTGATCTAAATACTGTGTGGTCTTAGACTTGTGTAGTCTATTCTAACTACTGTGTGGTTTTTAGACTTGTGTAGTCTATTTTAATATCTGTGTGGTTTTAGACTTGTGTAGTCTAATCTAAATACTGTGTGGTTTTAAGACTTGTGTAGTCTAATCTAAATACTGTGTGGTTTTAAGACTTCTGTAGTCTAATCTAAATACTGTGTGGTCTTAGACTTGTGTAGTCTATTCTAACTACTGTGTGGTTTTAAAACTTTTGTAGTCTAATCTAAATGCTGTGTGGTTTTAAGACTTCTGTAGTCTGATCTAAATACTGTGTGGTCTTAGACTTGTGTAGTCTATTCTAACTACTGTGTGGTTTTAAGACTTTTGTAGTCTAATCTAAATGCTGTGTGGTTTTAAGACTTCTGTAGTCTGATCTAAATACTGTGTGGTCTTAGACTTGTGTAGTCTATTCTAACTACTGTGTGGTTTTAAGACTTGTGTAGTCTAATCTAAATGCTGTGTGGTTTTAAGACTTCTGTAGTCTAATCTAAATACTGTGTGGTCTTAGACTTGTGTAGTCTATTCTAACTACTGTGTGGTTTTTAGACTTGTGTAGTCTATTTTAATATCTGTGTGGTTTTAGACTTGTGTAGTCTAATCTAAATACTGTGTGGTTTTAAGACTTGTGTAGTCTAATCTAAATGCTGTGTGGTTTTAAGACTTCTGTAGTCTGATCTAAATACTGTGTGGTCTTAGACTTGTGTAGTCTATTCTAACTACTGTGTGGTTTTTAGACTTGTGTAGTCTATTTTAATATCTGTGTGGTTTTAGACTTGTGTAGTCTAATCTAAATACTGTGTGGTTTTAAGACTTGTGTAGTCTAATCTAAATACTGTGTGGTTTTAAGACTTCTGTAGTCTAATCTAAATACTGTGTGGTCTTAGACTTGTGTAGTCTTCTAACTACTGTGTGGTTTTAAAACTTTTGTAGTCTAATCTAAATGCTGTGTGGTTTTAAGACTTCTGTAGTCTGATCTAAATACTGTGTGGTCTTAGACTTGTGTAGTCTATTCTAACTACTGTGTGGTTTTAAGACTTTTGTAGTCTAATCTAAATGCTGTGTGGTTTTAAGACTTCTGTAGTCTGATCTAAATACTGTGTGGTCTTAGACTTGTGTAGTCTATTCTAACTACTGTGTGGTTTTAAGACTTGTGTAGTCTAATCTAAATGCTGTGTGGTTTTAAGACTTCTGTAGTCTAATCTAAATACTGTGTGGTCTTAGACTTGTGTAGTCTATTCTAACTACTGTGTGGTTTTTAGACTTGTGTAGTCTATTTTAATATCTGTGTGGTTTTAGACTTGTGTAGTCTAATCTAAATACTGTGTGGTTTTAAGACTTGTGTAGTCTAATCTAAATGCTGTGTGGTTTTAAGACTTCTGTAGTCTGATCTAAATACTGTGTGGTCTTAGACTTGTGTAGTCTATTCTAACTACTGTGTGGTTTTAAGACTTGTGTAGTCTAATCTAAATGCTGTGTGGTTTTAAGACTTCTGTAGTCTAATCTAAATACTGTGTGGTTTTAAGACTTCTGTAGTCTAATCTAAATACTGTGTGGTCTTAGACTTGTGTAGTCTATTCTAACCACTGTGTGGTTTTAAAACTTTTGTAGTCTAATCTAAATGCTGTGTGGTTTTAAGACTTCTGTAGTCTGATCTAAATACTGTGTGGTCTTAGACTTGTGTAGTCTATTCTAACTACTGTGTAGTTTTAAGACTTGTGTAGTCTAATCTAAATGCTGTGTGGTTTTAAGACTTCTGTAGTCTAATCTAAATACTATGTGGTCTTAGACTTGTGTAGTCTATTCTAACTACTGTGTGGTTTTTAGACTTGTGTAGTCTATTTTAATATCTGTGTGGTTTTAGACTTGTGTAGTCTAATCTAAATACTGTGTGGTTTTAAGACTTGTGTAGTCTAATCTAAATGCTGTGTGGTTTTAAGACTTCTGTAGTCTGATCTAAATACTGTGTGGTCTTAGACTTGTGTAGTCTATTCTAACTACTGTGTGGTTTTAAGACTTGTGTAGTCTAATCTAAATGCTGTGTGGTTTTAAGACTTCTGTAGTCTAATCTAAATACTGTGTGGTCTTAGACTTGTGTAGTCTATTCTAACTACTGTGTGGGTTTTAGACTTGTGTAGTCTATTTTAATATCTGTGTGGTTTTAGACTTGTGTAGTCTAATCTAAATACTGTGTGGTTTTAAGACTTGTGTAGTCTAATCTAAATACTGTGTGGTTTTAAGACTTGTGTAGTCTAATCTAAATGCTTTGTGGTTTTAAGACTTCTGTAGTCTATTTTAATATCTGGGTGGTTTTCTGGGTGGAATTGTGTGGTCCCTATTTCTTGGTATTTACGGAGGATCGGTGTGGCTTTAGGTTGGTGGGACCTGTAGTTATTAAAGTTATTAACTTAACTGGTTGGCGATACGGACGACATTTTGCGAAAAACTCTGTTTGTTATCAGCTTGTGGGACGATCTTAGTAGTTTTTAAATGTATTGATTATGCTGTTTGTGTCTGCATTTGTTGAATAATTTAATGAAATACGGGAACTTGGTAATGTTTAGAATTACTGTACCTTCTGTTGGTGTCATTATTCAGTAAAAAGGAATTAGTTCAGTCCTAGGCTGATTGATTCCTGATTGTGGAACCTTACGGTGACAACCAAAACAATCACTGAATAACTGGGTCAGTAGGACCGGCCAACTGAAGTAGAATATTGTGTGAGGGGAAGTAGAATTTTATGGGTCTATCAGAAACAATTGTGTGAATTAAGCATTTGAAACTGTCTGCTCACCCCGGTGAGTACAAGTTTGATTGCCTGAGGACCAAATAAGTTCTAAGACAAACAATTGTTTAGATTCACTGTGTAGACGGGGAGGTATACATTAGCAGTGATAAAAGCCGTAAAATCCGCTAATTAAACTGCCAAAATTTAATCCATAACAAAACGTCCTGGTCACTGCAGGGAATAAATAGTGGGTGATTAATTAATAAAAAGAAAAATGGAAACCACCGAAAAATTAAAGACCAGGGCTTTGCAACGCCTGGCATCAACAGTAGAAGCCAAAGACAGAGCCAAGGTAATAGAGAAGATGACTAAGTTGTTTCAAGAATGGCAAATTCGAAAGATCATGCCCGGAGACGCTGATCCAGCCCCGACCGGCAAGCACCGATGGGCAGCACATGAATTTGAAAAAGGAGAACTAGCCAAGGCAAAAGCAGATTGGGAAAATGGAGGAATGAAGAAATGGGGAAGTCAGAAAACTGCAGTAGATCAAGCAGAGAAGCGAATGACTCACACCACGTGTCTATTGATGCATCTGAAGGGCGTTGTACCGAACCAACCGGTACCTCCCACCACACCACCCACAGAGAAACCTGAGAGATCAGAAGGAGGAGGAAGGACTTTAACTGAGGCAGGACAGGAACCAAAACCTGGATCCAAGCCAACTGAAAAAGCTGAGGCACAGCCAAATGTCCCATGCATGCCGGCTCAGCCCCAAACGCCTAACGAATTAAAAGAAAAAGTTGAAATTTGGCCAAAGGCACAAATCATGCCTGTCCCTATGCCAGTGCCTAAAATATATCCTGAAATCCCTCAATCGCTCCCGGTAGCCACTCCTATTACCAATCCTTTTTTAAATGACATCCCGACATACACACAAGCCCCAGTAGTTACAGTCAAAGAAGGTAATGTCAAGATCAAAGAAGGATATACAGGGGTTGGACAAAATAACTGAAACACCTGTCATTTTAGTGTGGGAGGTTTCATGGCTAAATTGGACCAGTCTGGTGGCCAATCTTCATTAATTGCACATTGCACCAGTAAGAGCAGAGTGTGAAGGTTCAATTAGCAGGGTAAGAGCACAGTTTTGCTCAAAATATTGCAATGCACACAACATTATGGGTGACATACCAGAGTTCAAAAGAGGACAAATTGTTGGTGCACGTCTTGCTGGCGCATCTGTGACCAAGACAGCAAGTCTTTGTGATGTATCAAGAGCCACGGTATCCAGGGTAATGTCAGCATACCACCAAGAAGGACAAACCACATCCAACCGGATTAACTGTGGACGCAAGAGGAAGCTGTCTGAAAGGGATGTTCGGGTGCTAACCCGGATTGTATCCAAAAAACATAAAACCACGGCTGCCCAAATCACGGCAGAATTAAATGTGCACCTCAACTCTCCTGTTTCCACCAGAACTGTCCGTCGGGAGCTCCACAGGGTCAATATACACGGCCGGGCTGCTATAGCCAAACCTTTGGTCACTCGTGCCAATGCCAAACGTCGGTTTCAATGGTGCAAGGAGCGCAAATCTTGGGCTGTGGACAATGTGAAACATGTATTGTTCTCTGATGAGTCCACCTTTACTGTTTTCCCCACATCCGGGAGAGTTACGGTGTGCAGAAGCCCCAAAGAAGCGTACCACCCAGACTGTTGCATGCCCAGAGTGAAGCATGGGGGTGGATCAGTGATGGTTTGGGCTGCCATATCATGGCATTCCCTTGGCCCAATACTTGTGCTAGATGGGCGCGTCACTGCCAAGGACTACCGAACCATTCTGGAGGACCATGTGCATCCAATGGCGGTGCCGTGTATCAGGATGACAATGCACCAATACACACAGCAAGACTGGTAAAAGATTGGTTTGATGAACATGAAAGTGAAGTTGAACATCTCCCATGGCCTGCACAGTCACCAGATCTAAATATTATTGAGCCACTTTGGGGTGTTTTGGAGAAACGTTTTCCTCCACCAGCATCACGTAGTGACCTGGCCACTATCCTGCAAGAAGAATGGCTTAAAATCCCTCTGACCACTGTGCAGGACTTGTATATGTAATTTCCAAGACGAATTGACGCTGTATTGGCCGCAAAAGGAGGCCCTACACCATACTAATAAATTATTGTGGTCTAAAACCAGGTGTTTCAGTTATTTTGTCCAACCCCTGTATGTCTATAGAAGATCCAAGCACCAAACAACAACTAGACACCATGCAGGATGTAATACAAGCTCAAGTGTGCGCAATAGATGCACTATACCAAGAGATCGGAAAAATAAAGAAAGGAATCACCCATACGACGAACCAGCAGCCTCATTCCAGCATCGAGTTACCACCCAGAACTCAGACTGAGGAACGCAGGCACCATGGGTCTGACCAGGCAGTAAAAGACCGGTCCGTGTTCCAGTGGGAACATGGACATCAAGGGACCCTTAGAGTTGAAGACATGGAAGATGAAGCACTAGAGGCAGTAACCCGCACAGGCCATAGCCCAGTAGAAGAAGCCCATGTTCATGAAAATGACATTCAAAGTGAAAACAGTAAGGTCACTGACAGAGACCCTTCAGAAAAGAAGAAGGTCAAATTAAAGGTGACAGAAGGATATTTGGAAGTGGAAGAGCAAAAAGGTAACCAGAGCCGGGTAGGGGCAACCCCAAAAGATCAAGAGATGGCATCCACTCCAGTCCCTGTTCGGGCGCCCTCCCCAGTCACAAAAAGACAATATCAGACCAGGTCCGTGGTTCGACAGCAACAAAACCCAATAAGCAATGAAGGGGGCGAGGCGGAAATCCTTCAAATAACCCAGCTTCCAGTGATCCAAACCCCACAAGGCTCAGTCTACCAGCCCTGGAGTCATCGGGATTTAGAACACTTGGTGAATAGACTGCCACCTTTGGGAAAAGGAGCGGACGGCTGGATAGTGAAAGTGGAAAGATACACAGCTGGAGACCGTTTGTGCTTGGGGGACATCAGAGCACTAATCACACGTATGGAGGGACGTATTAAATTGCAGCAAATTGACCAAGCAGCCTGTTGCACTAACGACCCAGACTCCGCTATATTTAACACTGTGAGAAACATCTATTGGGCTGCCCTACGAAACGCTTTTCCCACCACTCGTTCCATGAACTCACTTTCATCCCTGAAGAAAGAAGAAAAGGAAGAAATGCATGCCTTTCTGAAAAGGTGCGAGGAAATGTGGTTTGAAGGGACTGGGGAGAGACATGACCACAGTCATACTACCACCATGTTGTGGCGAAATGCAGTAGTCAAGGCCTTGCCAAAGTCCGTACAGACAAAGCTAGAAGACGTGGTCAACCTGGACAACATGTCTGATGAACAATGGACAGCCACCTTAACCCATTATGATGCAAAGCACAGACAGAGTGTAGAAGATGCAGAAGAAGAATTAAAACTATTGACTAAGCGTCTACTGAAGTTACAAGTGGCTGAAAAAGACAAAGAAGCCACTAACAACAAAAAAGAGAAGAAACAGATGGCAGTCACAGCACAGGCCCCTGTTGAAGCGGCACCAGTCTCCCAATTTCCTCCTATGCCAGCCCCAAGGCCATTTCTACCAAATCCTGGCATTATACAGGTCCCGGCGCAGGTTGCTTACCAAGCACCACCTCAAATGGTTCCATATCAATCATTTCCACAATATAACCAATCAAGAGGAAGAGGCCAAGGAAGAGGAAGAGGAGGAAACAACCAATATAGGCCAAGAAGATGTTATCACTGTGGAGATCAACAACTGCCAGTGGGCGCCTGGGAGTATAACCAGCCCGCTCAGTACTGAAGGGGCCTAGAACATCTAACTGCAGGTGAAGTCATCCCAGCTAATGTTGAACCAATGGTCACCTGCATAATCGAGGGTTTTCAGATAGAACTAATGATTGACACTGGAGCTACGGCATCTTGTATCACAGGATTGCAAGGTACGCCCCCACCTCTGTCTAACCAAACCCTTAGAACAATAGGATACTCTGGGAGACCTGAAGAACAAAAATATACCAAACCATTGGTCACTGCAGTTGGACAACAAATGCTGGTCCATTCGTATTTGTATGCCCCTAAATGCCCAGTTAACCTACTTGGACGAGATTTATTAACTAAGATTGGTGCCACCATTTATTGCACTCCTGAAGGACTAAAATTTGATTTGCCTGGCCAAACCCAGCCCAATCAGTCATGCACAAAAATTCTGTTTCTGGGACCATCCAGCTCACCTGCTAACCCTCCAGAACTTACCACAGTATATTGGTGTAGACTAATTCCAGATGGGCCAGACACCCCTGAAATCCAGAAAACATTCATGGAATGGAAACCGTGGATACTCACGATGGGACCGTATGGCCCTCCACTAGACCCTATCCATTGCACCTATAATTACCTACGCCAGCCCGACGAACAATATCAACAAGCCTGGGAAGAAGATAAAGAAGGACAAAAAGAGCAAATCACAGTAGGCGATATATTTCTGGGGCCCGAAGGTGTCGCAGCTCATTGTGTATTAACGGAGGAACAGTTACAATGGTATGCTCTAAGCCAAGACAGCGTCCCTCATGTTACACTGGCCATTGCAAGAGGCCATGAAGCAAGATCACTGGGTCCAATGACAAAGAGAGCAATAGCCACCACCTGGCTGCCAACAGCAGTCCCAACAGTCTTCCAGTCAGCCGACTCCACTATGTGGGAGATCTCTCATTCGGGCCTCGATCATGAGCTCCTGGAAGAACAATTCTTGGCTAGAGATCATGGAAGAGACCACACCAACCACGAAGACACAGAAAAATGGTTGGGGAGCATTCCTGACAAACTATGGACAAAAGACCCTTACGATGTGGGCTGTGTCACATCCAGAACTGTCACAGTTAGACTAAAACACAGCCAGAATCCAATTTGGCGCCCACAGTATCCATTGAAGCAAGATCAAGTTCAAGGAATAGCAGACACCATCACTGGGCTCCTAAAAGCAGGGGTTTTAAGGCCATGCAGATCGACCTGGAATACCCCCATTCTGCCCGTACCCAAAGCGGAGAACAGAGGCTGGAGAATGGTACACGACTTGAGAGAAATCAACAATGCAACCATGACAGAGAACATCCCCGTTCCTGACCCATATTTAGCCCTACAGAACTTGACCCCGGATCACACCCATTTCAGCGTCATAGACCTGGCCAACGCCTTTTTCTGTCTGCCCCTGCATCCAAGTGTACAAGACATTTTCTCATTCACCTACAACGGCCGGCAGTACACTTACAACCGCCTACCTCAAGGATATAAGGACAGTCCAGGCCTATTCAATCAAGCCTTGAAGCAAGACCTTCAAGACCTGTCCCTGCCTGAAGGTGTCACACTACTTCAGTACGTGGATGACCTACTAATAGCTGCACCATCGGCGGACACCTGTCTGAAGTCCACTGAACAGCTTTTGCAGAGGCTAGCGAACTTAGGCTACAAGGTAAAGAAAGATAAAGCCCAAATTGCCAGACGTGCTGTCACATTTCTGGGAAGACAAATCTCAGCAAACTCATTCACTCTGACCACCTCCCAACGCTCCAGCATCCTATCTCATGGGAAACCACTAACCGTTCAGCAGATGTTAGCTTTCCTTGGATTAACGGGATACAGCAGAAACTTTGTCCCCAACTATGTCAATTTAACACAGCCATTGCGAGATTTAGTCTCTGAAGCTGGTAACAGAAACCTTAAAGCTAAACTACAGTGGACTATAGAAGCTGAAGAAGCCTTCACTGCCACGAAACAGGCATTGGCACATGCGGCCCACCTGTGCGCTCCTGATTATTCAATTCCATTCTATTTGGATGTTTCTGAAACCGGAGGCATTACTAACGCCATTTTGTTTCAGAAAAAGGGGGGAGAAAGAAGAGTCCTAATGTACTACAGCACAAAACTAGACCCTATTGAGAGAGGACAAGCCACATGCACAAGAGTCATGGCAGGACTAGCCAGAGCTGTAGAAAAAACATCTCACATTGTAATGTGCCACCCATTAGTTATCAACACCAATCATGGGGTGGTCGCCTTTCTGACCTCAAAAGCATTTACCCTCTCGCCCTCCAGAAAAATGAGGGTCAGTGACATCCTACAGCAGCCTCACATCACCTATGCTCATGGAGGGATGATCAACATGGCCACAGGAATGGCCTCCCCAGAGCTACAACCACATGACTGCGAATACGTGGCTGAAAGAGACCTTAGGGTTAGAGAAGACCTCATGAACGAACCAATGAAGAATCCAGATTTGGTTTACTACTGTGATGGATGCTGTTACAAAGGAGAAGAAGGAAATGTGGCCTCATATGCAGTAGTGCAAGAAATAGGACAACAGTACCTGACAGTAGAAGCTAAAATAATCCCATAATCCCCCAGCCAGCCTCAGCCCAGCTAGCAGAAATAGTAGCCCTAACCAGAGCCCTCCAGCTGGCGGATGGACGAGCTGTAAACATCTACACTGATTCTGCGTACGCCCACGGAGCAGTCCACGTAGATGGACCACAATGGCTGAGGAGAGGATTCATGACATCACAAAACACACCTGTCAAACACGCTGATGCTTTAAAGGCACTACTAGTGGCGGTCACCCAGCCAAGGCTAGTATCGGTCATGAAGTGTAAAGGACATCAGAAAGCAAACACTAAAGTGGCGAAAGGAAACGAAGCCGCTGACAAAGCTGCCAAGCAAGCTGGAGGATATGTGGCCCAAATGGTGCAAATGGTGGATGTGCCCAGAACCGATCTGTCCCTAGAAAACATCAAAGACATGCAGGGAAGTGCAGGACCATATGAACAGAATCAATGGATAGAGAAAGGAGCAGTGAAAAAGGAAGGAGTATGGAGATCCCATGATGGCAGATTAGTGGCTCCAGCTAAGCTCTGTAACTCCCTGATTAGGCAAGCCCATGGTCCCACACACGTAGGGAGAAACAGGACCCTTAGAGAAGTTACACAGCACTGGTGGCACCCTTACATGTCAGATCTAGTGGAGAACTTCATAGTTGAGTGTGCCACGTGCAATCAGTTTAATGACAGGAAAGTGTATAAGTGCCCCATGGGTAGATTTCCAGTGCCAGACGCACCGTTCAAAGAAATCTGCATAGACTACACAGACATGGGGGCAGATAATGTAGTTAGAGGAATGAGATACCTGTTGGAGATGGTGGATAGGTACACTAAGTGGGTGGAAGCTATTCCCTGCAGAAGAGAGGACTCCAAATCTGTTATTAAATGGTTGAAAAATGAACTGATTCCTAGATATGGGGTCCCAAGAGTTATCAGATCTGATAACGGATCCCATTTCACCAGCAAACAGCTGGAGGAAGTTGAGAAGGGGTTGGGTATCGAGCACAAGTTTGGAGCAGTGTATCACCCAGCCTCCCAGGGCCTGGTTGAAAGAGCCAACCAGACCCTGAAGAGAAAAATTGCAAAAGCCTGCAATGGCACTAAAATGACTAAAATGACTTGTAGACGCACTACCATTGGCATTGATGTCCATGAGGACGTCACAAAGTTCCAAGACTCATTTGTCACCCCATGAGCTCTTGACTGGGAGGAAGATGCCTGGACCACCGAGAGATAGTGGTACGGGCCCAGCTTTGAATTTGTGGCAGATAGAGGAAGATGAGTACATGAAAGCCCTAGCTGACCTTACCAAAGTTTTGTTTACACAGGTCCAGAATTGTGAGCCAGCTCAAGGTGATGAGGAACCAGTCCTCCAGTGCTCCGTCAAACCAGGTGATTGGGTAAGGGTAAAAGTCCACAAGAGAAAGTGGTCTGAACCTAGGTGGACAGGACCGTGGGAGATCACGGAGGTGACTACACATGCGGTCAAGGTAAGAGGTAAAACAGGAGCAAATTGGCACCACCTCACACATTGTGTACCCGCACCTGGGCCTTCCAGAACACTTCTGGAAGTTAGAACTGATTTGACAAGCAGCAATCCTGTAACAAAAGCAGATAAATCATAAATTAAGCAAAAGGATTGCTGGGGTAGTGGTGGAAGAAAGTCCCACCGAACTAAGGGTATCCTAGCTATCTGAAGGAACAGCCTCAAAAAAAAAAAAAAAAAAAAAAAAAAATGTTATAATGTTGGGTAATAATTTGGGGAATAATCCAAATGGGATTTGGAAAAGATCCATATGAAGCCAAGGACATAACCAAACGAGGGCCAATGACAATACTGTGTCATGAAGGGAAAAATTGCGTTGTGGAGTTCGATCTGTGTCGGGTAATAGACTGCTCCGGAGATGAGCAGGCCCAGCTAATGTGGAATGACAAGTATATATGTAATACAGAAAAACGGTGCAGAATAGGTGCACACTATTATAACACAGATGGCTATTGGAGGTGTAAGGGAGGGTTTTGGGGTTGCAACTGCCAAGAGTGGTCGTCTGTCCTGGTGAATACGGGATCGCAAGACTGGGGATATGAAGGCTATATAGGACATACATTTGATAATTACAGTACGGGCCTAGAGTTAAAAAGTCGTATGTCCCTTATTAAAGCGAGTAGTAAGGCTTTCTGTGAAGATGAGAAATGTAATCCGCTGATTTTGACCCTGAAGGATCCTATACCTGGGGATTCCAGGTATTTAGTTCTGGGAATATGCAGAGCGGGAGAAGATGCATTAGGTCCAATTAGACTGCTGGTGATCCCCAAGCCTAAAATAACGACCAACTCTGTTACAAATAGTGGTAGTAACCCAACAGCCCCACCTCTTCCTAAGCCATCTGTGAAGTTGGTGAAAATTGTGAACATAACCACCTTAGTGGATACATTTGCTGTGGAAACTGGGTTTGAGGATAGAAATGAATGGTTGAATTGGATGCTCTATACTGCCAAGCACGCTAATCAAAGTAACTGTTATGCCTGTTCCTCTGCCAGACCCCACCTGGGCACTGTTCCATTACCCTTTAATAGAGATAACGACCTAAGTGGCTTAAAGTGTATAGTGTCACTATTCAGCAACCTAGAGGGTAGGGATGACAACTGCGCCGCTGTACACTACCTGTACCCAATAGTCGAGGTTCGAGTGACGCCACCTATCTATGCACCATACCCTGGGAACTACCCCTGCTTTGAAAAAGCAAAAGGGGAAGTCTCGGTGGGACAACTCTCATGGTGTGGAGACACTGTGAACGTTGGCAATGACACTGGAGGCTTTAAGGATGTGTGGTTCACAAACCAGACGGTGGGCCGTGCAGATATATGGTGGATGTGTGCTCCTAGACAACTAAGATCTAAGTTGCCTGCAAGCTGGAGGGGCAGGTGAGCCTTGGTTCAGCTCATACTACCGCTCTATGTGTTGCCAATAGGGACCAAAATGTTGACTCCAGAAAATTTGCCGAGCATCCATAGGGAAAAGCGTGACGTTAGAATTCCGAGGGGAACATTCGACCCTCATATTTATTTAGATGGAATTGGAGTGCCTAGGGGTGTGCCAGACGAATTCAAAGCAAGAGACCAGATTGCAGTGGGATTTAAGAGTGTGTTGTTCTGGTGGAGCACAGTAAATAAGAATGTAGACTGGATCAATTATATTTACTATAATCAGCAGCGGTTTGCTAATTACACGCGGGATGCAATAAAGGGCATACACGGGCAACTAGATAGAACTAGTCTAATGGCATGGCAGAACAGAATTGCATTAGATCTGCTTCTGGCTGAAAAGGGGGGAGTGTGTAAAATGTTTGGGGATACATGTTGTACATTCATACCTAATAATACTGCACCTGACGGCTCAATAACCAAAGCATTGAAGGGATTGACTTCACTGAGTAAGGAGTTGGCAGAAAACAGTGGAACCAACAATCCCTTCAATTCTTGGATGACTAAAATGTTTGGACAGTATAAAGCTTTGATCTTGAGTGTATTGACTTCAATCACTACAGGAGTGGCCCTTCTTATCTTGTGTGGATGTTGTTGCATTCCTTGTATCAGGACACTGTTGATCAGACTTATAG
Source organism: Trichomycterus rosablanca (assembly GCF_030014385.1). NCBI lineage: Eukaryota > Metazoa > Chordata > Actinopteri > Siluriformes > Trichomycteridae > Trichomycterus > Trichomycterus rosablanca. The sequence continues at coordinate 23,309,421 of NC_085995.1, forward strand.
AGACTGCGTTGACAAAGAGGGGAGACCGAAAATTGCAGATGCCCCTGATGGGCAATAAGGTTCCATTGTTAGCTGATGATGAAATTGAAATGTACGAGGCTGATCCGGAGGAAATCTAGGGTATCAGGGCTAGGTTTGTGTTTTTATGTTCCGCTTTTTTGCTTACGCTTAGCACTAAATTATATACTCACTGGACGATCACAAGGATGGAGTATCACACTCTAGGTGATAGAGAAAACGCTGGGAGGGTCAGAGTATTACACCATTCACTGGTTTAAGAGAGAAAGGACCCGACTCAGCAAGTATCACACCAATGAGTTTAAGAGAGAAACATCCCGCTCGTGCACGCACACGCACATAATCAATAGACTTACAATAGTACACATACGCGTAGAGAATAAGTTTTCTTTGTTTATAATAGTGAATAAGTTTCCTTTGATTGTGTGATTCACATTCTGATAAGGGTATAATCCACACCAATAAATGGTGTGGAAGGGGGGATATGTGATATTATTAATTTTATATGTAGAATCATTAACTGTATAATGTGTATGAATATAATGTGTATGAAATGATTAAATGTACCGTGTATCTCTTGATTATGATATTGTGAAACTGAGAGCCAGGCCAGGAGATAAGCCAGGTCATTGTGAACTGAAGTTGATAGCTAGTAGGCAAAACAGAAAACAGTCACAAGTGTACACAAGATAGCGAACATGTTTTTCGGACAGTAAACTGACCAGATTAAACCAGTTTTATGAACAAAGAAGGATGTATTTTGACACCCAAGAGAGATATAAGAAAGTGTGTAAGCATTAATCGGGGCTCAATACTTTTCGTTTTTGCATGAGTGTGAAGTTGGTTTTACGAGCCCTCAGCTGAGTGACTGGTACTGTTGACTTTTACATGATTTGTAATAAATGATTTTGCTGATACATAACGGAGCAGAGTGATCTTTCCAATTAACGAACACTACAATGCAAGTAATACAAATGTACAGTTTGGTTTAAGAAACATGTCTTATTTAATCTAATATGTATTTGTTTTTGCTCTTTGTTAAAGCAAAAGTATTTCTTAACCGATTACTCGATTAATCGCTGGAATAATCGATAGAATACTCGATTACAAAAATAATCGATAGTTGCAGCCCTAGTTGTGGTACATATTTACACCACAATGTCACCAGCACCAGTCCTTTTAACCCATTCAGACACAACTGAGAAGATAAACGGAACTCTGAGAAGATAAACGGAAGTAGATACTCTGCCTAATTATTATGTTTCAGCCACACCCATGACAAATGCAGGAGTTTTTGCACTTTCTGCTGATATCAGTCTGGATGGTTCTTTACTGTCCTTTACACAGAACTTAAAGATGCCAAGTCTGTAAAAAATCTTACGTTAAAAAAGAGCATTAAACTTCTTTTGATGTATGTTTTGAATATTTCTACACAAATATATAAGCAAAAGCACCTGTATAATAAAAAGGCTTTAACTATTATGACTATAGTTAGTACATCACCAACCAACTTTCTTGTACAAACCTGCACCATTCTTCTCATCTGTGTTTGTATAGTAATTACAAATAAAGTAATTATCAGGAACAAGCTCTGGCTTGTTAAAATAACAGTGCAAAATGTGTCCACATTTCAAAAATGAGTGTGAGAGAAAAACATTAATGTACACTAGAAGTATTAATTAGGGCTGTCAAACGATAAAATTTTTTAATTGCAATTAATCTCAGAATTTCATATAGTTAATCGCGATTAATCGCATTTAATCACATTTTTAAAAAATCTGTGTAAATGTTATAGAAAACAAGGATTTTTAAGTGAAATGTTACAATTAAAATGGTGAACACATTTTATGCTAAATGTACTTATGTTAAAAACTGCTGGGACAAGAGAAAACTGTAAGGGAGTTTTATTCACTCACATACTAGGCAGTAATAATATCCAGCAGAGACCCTTGACTTCGTATATATGTCAGATTGTAGGTTAAAATTTCTCCATCAGCAAACATTGTGAGTGTGTTTTGACCCTTTGGGGCTTCCATAGTGCATGGAATAGCATGCTTGGCTAACGGTATGACTCTAGCTGTTTGCTATTCGGTAGAGGTGGGCGATACCGGGAATTTTGGTATCGATCCGATACCAAGTAAATGCAGGGCCAGTATCGCCGATATCGATACCGATACCGATACTTTTTAATATTTAAGCTTCATAGATCCAAAGGATCCAAAAGGCCTAGGATAGAATTTCGCCAAACATTGTACGTGACAACAAAATACTTTATTATCACAATCATTTTTGTTTAGAAACAATGGAACAGTAACACTGTGTGCACTTGCCTGTTGCTTTAATTCTATAAAATTCCCTGTTGTGGGATAATTAAAGCTTTATCTAATGTTATCTTATCTTAGATAACACTTTGCAATGGAATAAATGTACTAGGTTATTTCAATGTCTTAATTATATATATATTTTTTGAGTTGCTCCAGTAACATATGACTTAAGTAACATGCACTTTGAAAGTTAATATGAAGTGATGCTGAAGATGACCACTCTTATCTACCTGGATATTCTCTGCTGCTAGACTGAAAGGCCTCTGCCAGTGACTTCTGTCTCTGGGTCAAGGGTCTGGGTCTGTCGGGGCCAGGGAATGGGGGATGTCTCTCTTCTCTCCGTTTCTGCAGCTCCGCGTTTTCTGCTGCATGGTTTTTCATGTGCTTGTACAGGTTTGTTGTGTTTCCACTGTATTTAACAGCCCTGTTGCAAACTATACAGCTTGCTGTAGTTTCATTTTCTGCAATAAAATAAAGCCAAACGGCGCTTCTCTTCCTCTTAGACATTTCAATACTCCGGTGGTGTCTCTCTCCGTACTGTGACGTGTCGACTCGAGGAGAGCGCTGAGTGGGCGGGCCAGGCTGAGCCTACCTGCATGGCTGTTTGGCTGGCGCCGCTGAGCCACGTGACGGTGCAACAACAAAAGACGAGAGGGGGGCGGGTGCGCTGCTCCGTGCAGCGCTACTCTTACAGACAGAGAGACTTTGATGAATCCGCGTGCGCAGCAGTCAGTGCGTGCGGGAGAGAAAAAAAGCTTGAGTATCGATCTTTTTACACGAGTATTGCTCAATATCAATACCAGCGTTGGTATCGATATTATCGATATTTGGATCGATCCGCCCACCTCTACTATTCGGTACCGTAACAGAAGAAGTAATAAAGTGTTCTGCTCCCGACAACTTGTGAATATACCGTGTATTTATTTCTTTATTAAGCAAGTGCATCACTACAATGCTCGGTTACATTATGTTAACAAACCGCAAATGAAACAAACGGTGGCAAATCCGACGTTAAAACGTTGGTGCACGGTCAAGTCTCAACATGAACTACGGATGACTCGCAGGGCCAAATAGAATTTGCGTTAACGGCACTATTTTTTTTAATCGCGTTAAATTGAGATTGCGTTAATGCGTTATTATTGCGTTAACTTCGACAGCCCTAGTATTAATACATAATTAATTACTTCTTAGAAAATGTAGATATGCTTAGAGCATGACTGCCAGTAGTCATATTCCAATATTGCAAGTATACTGCTACAATAGAATGTTACTGGATGACACTTACTGGATGCACTGTATGACATCTAAACCCCAGTTCTAGCTGATTTAGACCAGTTCCTGTGTTCAAGCTAAGAAATCTCTGTTAACAGTGGAATTGTCCACTGTCCTATAAGGTCACCAACAAGATATATAAAGATGTTAATTTTTTTTCTGGGTTATCACATTCACAGTCTCTGTGTAAGATTCTGTCTGTGTGATCCTTCTCTGCAGACAACTCATAATCCAATCTGGGGTATTTTATTAAGGCCACAGGAGTCATTCCTAATGGAATCGGTTCTGGAGCTTCAGATTTATTTTCAAATAAAATTTGCAATCCTGGACATTAGATGGAAATGAAAAAGTAAATTCTTTATTCTAAAAAAAAAAAAAGCAAAGATCCTAATGGAAGTTCCTTGCCCCTCTAAAGACTTCACTCTGATTTCATTGCAACATTGATCAGATTAATAAATATTTAAATAAAATAAGCAGACAGTACATAAATATGACAGTTTTTTAAAATGGTAGGAATCAAGATTTATTTTTTCCATATGAACAAGTGGTTTGATTTTTGTACAAGTACTATTTTTTGAGAAAACTTGCAAAAATTTCTAGCATATTCCAAGTCAAGAATGGGCATGAAAAAAAGGGATTTATTGCTGAATGTCAAAATGAAAAGTACACTTTCACCGCGTGAAGACGACTCGGTTGCTGCGTTTACCATGCACCCATCTACCAAAACCACTAGGACATGCAAAGAAAGAGAAGCCTCGACAGGCAGACAGAGGAAGAATGGAAAAAGAGAAGAGAGAGAGAAAGGATTCTATGAGTCCAGAAGCTCAGGATGAGGGTGTAGTAGTGGATTTGGATGTTAGGACACAGAGGAGGTGTATATTGCGTGTACATAGGCATGTGTGTGTATGGACAGAAGGTTTTGGGTGTGTAAGATTTGGCATGCTTTTGGACAGGTGGGAAATTGAGAACAGAGGGTCACTGTACTCTCTATCCGCCCAAAGTAGAACGCTCCAGTTGCCAGACCTGCATTGCAACAGCAAGATTGCATACAGACACACGACTGAGGAGAGAGGGGACTGCAGAAAAATCACTTCCAACAGGCCTCACAAAAATAACAAAATAAAAAAAAAAAACATTAAGCTGGTGGCATCATACTCCATTCTGTCCTGCTCAATCAGCTACGCATCAGGTCTGAGAGTGAGTAGTTATGGACCATGTGTTTTTTGGATGGGAAGTCCTGAGACACATTGCGGCTTTAAGCTGCTGGCATAGGAACAGGGCGTGAGCTAACAAGGTATGTAGGCTAGAATCAGGCTGGATCGGTTCGTCTGCAGGCGGCACCACTGCCAGAACTACACATGGAAGGAAGGATACAGTGCAACGAGCTCCTTTCGCCACTAGATAGTAGCAGATTCACCAGTCTGTCTGACTCAGTCCATTTAAAGCCAGCAGAATGGAACCAGAGCTCCCCATAACATAGCTAAATCCATCAGAGATCAAATCCACACAAGGACAACACCAAACACAGAGCTTTTCAGCCATTTACATACACTCAAACACACACACACACACACACACACACACACCGGAGGGAAAACATTCATTGGACGTACGTTCATTGGACACACCGCCATTTTGAGAACCCTGAACACCGGGGCAGGTACCACAAGACAGTACCGGATGCCCTATGAACTCCTGCATACAAGATGAAATAATCAATAGGGGAAAAATACAGAAACAGAACCGCACAGACAGGGTTGGGCAGAATACTCTGGAAAAAGTATTCACGGTTAATAGTGAATAAGCAGTCCCAGATTTAATCAGTCATAAGAAGAAAAAGAACATATTCAGAACACAATTAAAATACAATTCGCCTTAATTATGTTGATTCTAATTGGCCTAATTGGAGGAGGTCCACCTTGTCAGCAAACTACATCCTGTTTCATTTATTTATGTATTTATTCATTCACTTATCTTAAGTAACCATTTAATCCTGATTAAAGCTTTTGTTGGTCTGGAACCTAACCCAGAATTACTGAACACAAGGTAGCAACTTCAATACACACCTATTCAAACACTTATTCAGATCATAGAGCAGCTTAGAGTAATCACTTCACTTTCTGGCATGTTTTTGGAAGGAGTTAGTTTCAATCCCAGGAACCCTGGACCTTGGAGCTGTGAAGCAGCCGTTGAGGTTTGGAGGTAAGAACAGTAGCTGAATAGCAATTCAAAGCGAGCCCAAAATAGCCGCTCAGGTGGCGCAGCGGTAAAAACACACGCTGGAACCAGAGCTGGGATCTCGAATACATCGTGTCGAATCTGAGCGGATACATGAACAACAATTGGCCTGTTGTTCAGATATGGGCGGGACTAAGTCGGATGGGGTCTCTCACCCTTGACTGGTGTAATTACGACCTCTGCTGGCTGATTGATGGCGCCTGCACAGAGATGAGAAAAGAGTGCTCTCAGGGTGTGTCTCTCCGTACACAACACTGAGCTGCACTGCACTCGTCAAAGTGTAGGTGATAAGATGCATACGGCAAGCTGCTGACGTGTTGAAGGGGGCGTGGGTTAGCTTCGTTCTCCTCAATCAGAGCGGGGCTCGGCATTGGTGGAGAGGAAGCATGACGCAATCAGGCAACTGGACGTGCTAAAAGGGAGAAAAAGGGGAGAAAATGCATAAACAAAATTTAAAAATTAAAAAAAAAATTAAAAAGCTAGCCCAAAATAGGGATCTAGTGAGCAGAGGCAGGGGAAACGTTAGTCACACAAAGTGTGCAGAGTTGGCGGTTTGAAAAGATGAGCAAAGTTCAATTTTATGCAAATATATGAGCATTATGTACACCACCATAAAGCGATACGCTTCTGTTTTGGTTCCTAAATGATAGTTCCTACTAGAGATGGAAGAGAAACGTATCGTTGTGGTGTCAAACTTCCGCAAATAGACGCAACAATCACAAAAAACAAACAGTTTTCTTGTCATGTTGACTGCACAGACAGTGATGCACTATGCAGGAATGAAATTCTAGACAAGCAATGTCCCTCCAGGATTTTATTTTTAGCAGGAACATGTCTGAGTTGTGGTAAAAACTGTGTGGGAAGGAATCTGATTTGTGAATAAATAGTTTTTTCTATACTCTCTGTAGATAGTAGCTAGTAAAGTACGCTGTACATGGCATTTGCTTTAGTTTTTTTGCTTGGCGTCAGTTAAACCATGGCAAATAAATGCTCACACGCACACAGGTGTGCACACAGGGCGATGAGTGATCAGTGATTTGGGCGACAAGAGGTGAAAAATCCCAGCCTGTCAAAAATGTAGGGCAATAGACAAGCAGTATTAAATTATGCAATTCACCTGACAACCCTGTGTGGAGCACTGTAGAAAACGTTTTTTTCCCCAATTTTCCTCCCAAACTAAGTGTATCCAGTTACCCAATTCCATTACGCTTCCTCTCTACTGATGCTGATCCCCACTGCTGATTGAGGAGCGCGAGACTGACACACGCCCCCTCCGACACCTGTGAGTTCATATGCGGATCAGCTTTGTGTACGGACAGCAACACCCTGATCAACGTAATATTCCTTGACTCTGTGCAGGCACCATCAATCAGCCAGCAGAGGTCATAATTGCATCAGTTATGAGCTCCCTATTCGATCTCCACTCCTGATTGAGGAGAGCAAGACTGACAAACACCCCCTTCTGACACGTGTGCAGTAGCCGACTGCATCTTTTCACTTGCCCGAGGCGAGTTCATATGCGGATCAGCTTTGTGTACGGAGAGCCATACTTTATTTTATTTATTTATTTATTAGGATTTTAACGTCATGTGTTTACACTTTTGGTTACATTCATGACAGGAAACGGTAGTCACTCACTACACAAGACTCATCAAGTCACAAGGTTATATCGAACACAGTCAAGGACAATTTAGTATCTCCAATTCACCTCACTTGCATGTCTTTGGACTGTGGGAGGAAACCGTAGCACTCGGAGTAAACAAACGCAGGCACAGGGAGAACATGCAAACTCTACACAGAAAGGACCCAGACCGCCCCACCTGGGGATCGAACCCAGGACTTTCTTGCTGTGAGGCGACAGTGGAGAGCCATACCCTGATCAACGCATTATTCCTCGACTCTGTGCAGGCGCCATCAATCAGCCAGCAGAGGTCGAAATTGCATCAGTTATGAGGTCCCCTCCGGCTCCCACAGTGTATGAACAACAAGCCAATCGTTGTTCATGTAGCCGCCCAGCCCAGCCAGATGGCAGAGGTAAGTTTCGAACCACAATTTTTTGTCATTTCCTTTTCATCAACTACTTTATCCTGGTCTGGCTCACACTGGTTCCAGTACCACCGGGAATCAGTGGGCACAAGGCAGGAATACTCTGGGCAGGGTGCTAATCCATTCGAACCCGGATCTCAGCGTAATATATCAATGTGCCACCCAAATTCAAGCAAACTTCCTAATGCAAATATAGTTCTGGCTTCAACTTTTATGTTCAAGATTGTTCACATGCCGCCACATTCAACAAGATATGCTGTTTATTTATTTAGTGTAGATTATTTAACCCTAACGTCTTGATCAAATAAAACACAGTGTGAGTTTACTATTTTTAGGGCTAATCAAAGCTAGTCAGCCGATGATTAACCACTGACTAATGACAGCCGTTATCGTTTCATAGAATATTTTCATCAACTGATTTATCCTGGTCTGGCTCACATCACGTCCTGAATCAGTGGGCACAAGGCAGGAATACCCTGGGCAGGGTGCTAATCCATTCGAACCCGGATCTCAGCGTAATATATCAATGTGCCACCCAAACACAAAATTCCTAATGCAAATATAGTTCTGGCTTCAACCTTTATGTTCAAGATACTGTTCACATGCCTCCACATTCAACAAGATAGATTATTTAACCCTAACGTCTTGTTCAAATAAAACACAGTGTGAGTTTACTATTTTTAGGGCTAATCAAAGCTAGTCAGCCAATGATTAACCACTGACTAATGACAGTATTTTGTATTCTGAATGCTTTTTCGTATTCCATATTTGCCCAACCCTATGCATAGACACCCTATTTCCACTTTTACACAGGAAACAGTGTGTCCACCATGTACATATGAGTATGAACCCCTGCATGTAAACAAATACGTACATAAATAAAAGTGATTTCCATATTGCATGATGTCATAATTAGCTCACAGTTCAAATGGGGAGATCCTGAACCAACCGAAAGAAAACCAGACAAAAAAAACATGTCTATATAAAACCCAGGAGTCCATTTAAGAAAAGCTACAAAAACTCAACGGAACCTCCCTCGTCGGCATACAGCAAAAGGCACCACAATATTATTCTATTTCTAAGTTGTGAAAAAATTGGCACGTGATTTTTCTTCTTAATGCTGTAAACCAAAGAACGAAAATTACATATAAATAGTTTTCCCACTATAAAAAAGTCTTTGCTGCTAGCTAGTAGACAATTTTTGCTGAAATGAAAATAAATATTTCCTTTGTTTAGAATATCTGTCTGTTATATAAAATAAAAAATATTTCTTATAGGTGCAGGTCTATAGCATATCACTGTTTTTCTCTCTCTCTCCTAGATATGTTAACTGTCCTTGTCACTGTTTTTAAAGGGGTGCATTGTCTGGTTTGGACCGCGAGTGCGACAGTTTGTTTGCATGTGTGTTTGAACGTGACGCGCCGCGCGCCGTGCTGCTGTACGTCCGCGTGTCGTTCGGCCGGTATATGGTGGCCGGCTCGGTGTTTATGCTCATGTTTTGCATGCTCAGGAAAGGCGTGCTTTCGCCGTGCCCCAGCTCCCCACACTCATCCTCTTCCTCCCACTCGCTGTCCGATAAGCAGCTTTGGGAGCTGTAGTCTCTAGGCTCCCCTCGGGAAAGGTGTCCGTTTACACGCGACCTCCTGTGCCAGCGCCGCCCACTTCCACCCTTTTTGGGCCGCTCCCGGGACGACATGTACTCCTGGGTGGTTTCGTAGTCCTCGTCATCCACGAGCCGGTACGGGCTGGATGGAAGCGAGCCTGTACCCTCGCCGTGGTACGGGTTTCGGGAACGCCGTGGCCGGCGCAAAAGCGGCTGCTCGTCGCCGGGTGAGTACGAGCCCACGGCCGGCGGGAGGGAGAGGGCATGACTGGTGTTGGGAGTCGTTATCTGAAAGGTAGGCACCTGTTGGGGCAGTGAGGTGGAGTGGAAGTCCACTGGAGACAGACGGGCCGGGGTGGTGAGTGCCGACACGTACCTAAGGAGAAGAAAGAAAGAATTTTATATACAAAACTAATTCGAAAAATTCTAAATTACTAATAGAAATTCAGTTTTACATTTGCAGCATTTAGCGGACGCTTTTATCCAAAGTGACTGAATCACTGAATACAGTTTGAGCAACTGAGGGTTAGGGGCCTTGCTCAGGAGCCCAACAGTGGCAATTTGGCGATGGTGAGGCTTGACCACTGAGCTACCACTATTTAGTTGCATTTTCAAAAATCATGCATATCGTATGCAATAGAACTTTTAGTATTAATCTAACATTATATAAATGTTATTATTAGTCCCACCTAATTTGATGTGGACTAAAAATGTTTGGTTTTTTTCAGATTTGTGCCACTTTTGTTTGGGTAGGCTGAATTAGAGTAATAAAACTAGAAAACGAATTATAGTCGTTTCCGAGTGATGAAAGTTTAAGCGCTGTCTATGCCACAAAACTGTCCACAGCCAGAAGCTTAAAGCGGGAAGCTGACCTTGCTTATTATGAGGTGTTTTATGAGGTGTATGTAGTGTGTGCATATGTCTAGTTTCAGCTTTTTTTAAATATTTTTTTAATGCATTTTCTCCCCTTTTTAGTTCGTCCAATTGCCCAATTACATCATGCTTCCTCTCCACTAATGCGCCCCGGCTCCGATTGAGGAGGACGAAGCTAACTCATGCCCCCTCCGACATGTAGGCAGCAGCCGTATGCATTTTGTCACCTACACCAGACGGGATCAGCTGCAGATCAGCTCTGTGTACCGAGGGACACACTCTAATCCGCATTCTCTCCCCGGCTCTGTTTCCTTATGCTTCTTAATTAGTGGACAGAACAAATAAGCAGTAATAATAAAGAGAGGTTTAGTGTTTTTATGTCATTCTTTTAATACATTAAGTAACATTATTTTTTTAATGATAAGCATTTTAGACTCTCTTGGAAAAGCTGATTCTCACAATTTCTCAGAACCCCCGAGCTGTAACACAAGTTTAAAAGTGAAACAGGAGGAAAGTCCAGCTGAACACAGATACATGTGGAGCTTTCAGAGTAAATTTGATGATTAGTCCACACAAATGCAGATTCGTCTCATGTTCGCATGACGTTTAACGCACCGGTCAAGCCGAGCGCTGAACAAAGCAGCAGTTGCACACATTGAGTTTAAGGGTACAAATTTCTCAACAAAGGGCGTTGAGATTCAAAGATTTTGAGTTTAGGGGACATTGAGGTACAAGGTAACACTGTATTTGTATTTATTATATTTTTTAATACATTAAAAAGTGGTTATTGTTGTTACGGGCAGCTGTTTCACTTGTGTACACTTTAATATGAAATCTGTCTTTTAAATAATCGGATTGTTCAAACTATGTACATTATTATAAAACGGATAGTTCCGGTCCTAAAATCTTATTGGCTGAGCCGCGTTCGAAGCCGTTGGTTGTATAATCCCTGATATACGCACACCTATGACCACCTCACATTATTCCATATTAATACGCCACTGAAAAGAATAAGTACAAACTTGGTTGAACACTATTTTAAGTCGTGTACTATACATATCCAGATTCAAAATTCTTCTATTCACTCACAAAGCTCTCCATAATCAGGCCCCATCCTACCTCACCGACCTGCTCCATCAGCACATTCCCTCCCGCAGCCTTCGCTCTTCTGAGGCTAACCTACTGTCCATACCCTCTAGGACCAAGCACCGGACCTGGGGTGACAGGGCCTTTTCCATAGCTGCTCCATCTTTATGGAATGCTCTCCCCAAACACCTACGAGATTGTCCTGACCTGTCCAAATTCAAGTCACTTCTCAAAACTCATCTATTCAAAATGGCATTTAACTTGTAACAACACGAAATAAATGCTTTTATTTTTGCTATTCTTTTTAATAGTTTTTATACTTAGATCACGACAGAAATGTGAAGTCCTAGATCCTAAAACTTGTAAAGTTTTCAGTTTCCTGATTGCATGTGAATCTGTCCTGTTTCTGTCTAATTTTAAGAAATTGTTCTATATTTGTTGTTCTCTCTCATAATTTAGCTAATTTTTAATGAACTGTCTTATGCTGCTCTCTTTGTTTTTATCTTAATTATTCTTGATGTTGATGTACTATTTTGATTTTGTACTATGATTTGTATGGTGTATGTACGTATTTGTTTTGATTATTTGTCTTATGTAAAGCGTCTTTGAGTATCTTGAAAAGCGCTATATAAATAAAATGTATTATTATTATTATTAAATAAGACATAATTATTGTAACATAGCTTTAGCTTTTTAGTGTTCTTAGACTGTTAGCTATTTCTATTAGTGGTAGTTCCTCAGACTTGTATGTTAATAAGATGAGAAAGTCACATAATTTTACATTATTTTACATTAATTGAAACTACTCAGTGTCTGTAAGAGCAGTGAGCATGAAAACTAACATTTAAAGCTTGAACAAGAGCATGAATGTGAGCATGTAGTACATATTCTCTGCTCTCTTCACCTGTCACTGTGAGGCGAGTCCCGCAGTGAGTCGTAGGAGTCTCCGTACTGCAGGGGGCGCCGTGAGGGCTCGGAATAGCCACAGTGTGCTGCATGCCGAGCCATACACGCTGGACTGCTGCATTTACTGGTACCTACTGAAGAGGAGAGCGCCCCTGAGTGGCAGTCCGAGTTCATACTGTCTGACCTCTCCATACTCCACGTCCTCTCCTCCTGCCTGCTGGATTCAAGATGTAGAAGCAACAGTTCTGTGTGTTGTTGAGTGAAGCTTTGTAAATGATAAGAATAAGGTGACAATTACACAGTATGATAATACAATAAAAGTACTGAAACAACCATTTAAAATTGTAAGGGCAGGTGATGAAATATAAGGGTATTAAAAAGAATATGTGATCCTTACAATGGAGCAGACCGTGCAGCACCTACACTTATTCATTCATTCACTGCCTGGGCAAAAAGGGGGAAACACAGTGGACAGGTCACCAGTCCATAACAGGGCAAACACACACACACACATTCACACCTAGGGCAATTTTGTAGCTTCAGGTAACCTGACTGCATGTCTTTGGACTGTGGGGAAAAAAAACGAAGAACCTGGACAGAACCCACGTGGACACAGGAAGAACATGCAAACTCCACACACAAAGGACCCGGACCGCTTCACCTGGAACCCAGGACGCTCTTGCTGTGAGGAAACAGTGCTACCCACTGAGCCATGATGTACACTTAACATCTTTATTTTTTTTTTACTGATTAGTGCTATACAAACTACTGATAGATGAAATAATAGACAGTCATAAAGTGTCAATTCTTGCTGGTTTTACTATATGTATAAATGGATAATGTCTTAAAAGTACAGATAAATGTCCTAAATATACATATAGATTACTACAGTCTAAGATTCAGTACCGGTGACTGGAAGCGTGGGTGGCGGTAGAGGAATGGTGGGACCTTGAGGACATTCGGCTTCCCGAAAAGTTTCCTGATGTCTCTGTTCCGTGTCCTATTACTCGCTCAGTGGCTGGGGCATTCTTAGCGATATACTGTAATACATGAAGATGCAACATTCAACATGTAGTTTACACAGACATAGATCGTGCTTTACATTACAAAACACAAAGTAAAACACATCATAAAAATGCATCATTTAATATATGGGTCATTAAGAAAAAAATATAAATAGATAAGCTAAAATTTTAAAACATACAAACATAATTTTCTTAGAGCAATGCACATATTGCCAAGATGTTTATCGTGACTTGCGTTTTATGTAGGAATTGTACATGTGACTGTAATTCACAGAAATGTGTCATAATTGTTGACTTAATAATTGCTCAAACTCTACTGTTGTAGACTGCATAGGGTTGGATTATGGCACTTACATCAGAATCAGAATCAGAGGCTGCGTCCGAAATCGCATACTTAAACAGTACGTACTAGACTCGAGGCTGTGTGCACTGCTCGGCCGGTAAAGCAGTAAGCTCTTTCAGTACACAAGTGTGCAGTATGCATGCAACCTCATTCGTGCTACGTCCACCAGTTACCAACGTCACTTGATGCATGACGTCTCATCGCCTCAGTTATAACAGTTTTAAAATCGGACAAAATTAATTAACAAAGCTACTGATAACGTTATTCAGGGTTGTACTAAATCATAACATGTTTAATGTTTGTCTTACTTGCTTTCCACCATCTTTCTTCTTCGCTACGAACGACTTCGCAGCTCCAGTTGCATTATGGGATAGATTATCGGACTGTAAGTGTGTATTGTTTGCATACTCAGGCAGTGGGTCATCCGGGTACTTTTCGCGTACTTTTTAATGTATACTACGTATTCGGACATACTAACCGGTCTCGCATACTGCTTTCGCATACTGTTAAGTTTGGAAGTATGCGATTTCAGACGCAGCTAGAATCTTTATTATTCGCCAAGTACCAGATGTACAAGTAATTTTCCTTTGTGCAGGTGTCAACATATTTACATCTAATTAAATAATAGAAAAAGGAAGACTATACATAAACATAGATTATACTGTACAATACAACAGTGACATAGACAATACAGCATCCGACAAAGTGTGCAATGAAGATGTACAGTACAGTAAACTGACAAACTTCAAGTAAAAAATTGTGTGATGGAGATTATTACAAGTAAATAAGGTGCATGTGTGCATTGACTGCATAAGGGAAAAATACATACATAATTATGTATATAATGCTGTAATGTTAAGTTTTTATATTTAATTTTAAATTGTTAGGGACACTGAAGTGCATGCGAACTATTATTACGGGATGAGCACCTGATGTTATTTAGTGTTACACACTTTGCAATAAATGAAACTATTTTTTATCAAATGAATATAAAAAGACTAAAACTCACGTCAACCATTGGAATTTCCTCTGAACCAGGACCAGGCCCTGGGTGGTTGGGTCCGTTGGCAAGCATACGATTGGGCTGCTCTACAAACATGTTCTGGTGAAGATGCCTTTGCATCCTCTGCCTCTGTTTCCTGCAGAGAGATTATTCCTGCTGTTTTACACGTACACCTCAGCTCCTCAGAAGCATTTTTCAAAACATATTACATGCAGGATTACAAAAAAAACCTTGTTTAGAGGTAAAGTCACATCTATAGACTTACTTGGTTTTGCAGTATGCCATAACACATACAATGCCAACCACCAGCAGAGCCACACAAATGCCTGTTATTGTCAGTACCCGCTTCTGGTACAGTTCTT
The DNA here is from genome assembly GCF_030014385.1 of Trichomycterus rosablanca. Lineage (NCBI taxonomy): Eukaryota > Metazoa > Chordata > Actinopteri > Siluriformes > Trichomycteridae > Trichomycterus > Trichomycterus rosablanca. The sequence continues at coordinate 23,324,520 of NC_085995.1, forward strand.
CTGCCTCTGAACAAATGAAAAAAAACATAGAGACTATTTCAGTGGCATCTTAAAACAGAATTTTGTCCATTCATTTTAAACTGCTTGTGCTACGTTAATGCAATTCAGTAATAGTTTAGCTATTTCTATATGAAGAATTCTGGGCTAACAATGACAAGAAACTTCAAAACCATTGACTGGACATTGATCTATGGCCGATATCTCTTTATGAACACATTGGGACCTCAGGTCGACATCATAACAACAGCATTAGAAAATACAGCTTTAAATCTCTATAGCAGGTTCTCGAAGCCGGATTTTCAGATAATGTTGATTATGCTAAAACAGCTAAGATTTCTTGGCTTCTGGCATAATGGTACTAAATCTGCCAAACCCAGAAAACAATAACATTGCATATTTCTCTGGGAGCCTTTCATAAACTGAGGACTATGTCTTTCCTGCAGTCGCAATAATGTGTTGGCCTACAGACATCATTAGTGCAAGATAAATGGAAAATAAAGCAGTTTAAGCTTCTAAAATTTTCACAATACATGCCTGTAAAGTAGGGTAAAAACACACAAACAGCAATTCTTATGAGGCATTAGGAGAGGGTTGTTCATAAAACTAAGCAGAATTACACAAATTAGCTAGAATAATGCAGCTAAACATAAGTTGTGTTATTTTTCTATATGGCCAAAATGATGTTCTTTAAATGACCCCAAGCTGCATTTCAAAGCAACATTTCTAAGCAATATGGTGGCTTTATGAAGACCCTCCACAAAGATGCCGCAAAGACGTATTTTGGTCTGGCTTTTAACCCAATGCCCTACAGGGCACACAATGAGCACAATGACAAAAGGAGAACACACAGAACATGAAGAGGGGAACAAGAAAGAGTACGAAAGCTCTGAGAAGAAGGAAGTGACGGCCAGACAGCAGGAAAGTGAGGGGACAAGTGTGTAATAAGAAGAGTAAGACAATGTGTGGGAGAGGAACATGGTGCTCAGATCAATGCAGAGTCTTTATTTAATATTGCATTGCATGCTTGTTACAGGAAACAAGTAACACACAGAAAGAAAACTTAACTATATTCAGGAAGACTGCTAATATAATGAGTGGGTACGAATGCACTTTTGCCCACCGTCTACTCTTTCACTACAATATCCTACTATTGTGGACAGGTCAAGTCTTGTAACTGACAGTAAAGAGTGTCTAAAAGTGCTTTTACAAACATGTACCTAACAATGGATAAGCAGTAGATAACTTTTGGGAATATATAGCATTACATTTTTTATATATAACCTAAACAGCATTAGATAGCATTTACTAATATGTAAGTTACCAATAGATTAGCATTAGATAGCATTTACTTTACCAATATGCAAGTTAACAATAGATTAGCATTAGATACCATTTACTAATATTTAAGTAAACATTAGATTGGCATTAGATAACATTTAATAATATTTTAGTTAACAACAGATTAGCATAAAAAAAACATTCACTAATATTTTAGTCAACAATAAATTAGCATTAGATAACATTTAAAAAATACTTTAGTTAACAGTAGCTTAGCATTAGATAACATTTACTAATAATTTAGTTAAAATAGATTAGTATTGGATAACAATTGCTAATATGTAAGTTACCAATAGATTAGCATTAGATAACATTTACTAATATTTTAGTAAACATTAGATTAGCATTAGACAACTAATATGTAAGTTACCAACAGATTCCCGTTAAGTAACATTTACTAATATTTTAGTTAACAATAAATAAGCATTAGATAACATTTGCTAATATGTAGCATTACATTTATTAATAGGTAACATTTATTAATATGTAAATTAACAATAGATTAGCATTAGATACCATTTACTAATATTTAAGTACATTAGATTAGCATTGGTTAAAATTTATTAATATGTAAGTTAACAACAGATTAGCATTAAATACCACTTACTAATATTTTAGTCAACAATAAATTAGCATTAGATAACACATACTAATACTATAGTTAACAGTACGTTAGCATTAGATAACATTCACTAATTTAGTTAACAATAGATTTGCTAAATAACATTACCTAATATTTTGGTTAACAATAGTTTAGCATTAGATAACATTTACTAATATTTTAGTTAGCAGTAGCTTAGCATTAGATAACATTTACTAATATTTTAGTTAAAATAGATTAGTTTTAGATAACAATGACTAATATGTAAGTTACCAAAAGATTAGCATTAGATAACATTTACTAATATTTTAGTTAAAATAGATTAGTTTTAGATAACAATGACTAATATGTAAGTTACCAATAGATTAGCATTAGATACCATTAATTAATATGTAAATTAACAGTGTGTTAGCATTAAATAACATATACTATTATGTACGTTAGCAGTAGATTAGCATTAAATAACATTTATTAATATGTAGGTTAACAATAGATTAACATTAGATACCATTTACTAATATCTTAGTTAACAATACGTTAGCATTAGGTAACATTTACTTATATGTAAGTTAACAACAGATTAACATTAGATATTCCAGATCAGAGAGAAAACTAACCCTTAAGCTACATGACCAAAAGTAATGTAGACACCCATTACAACTAGTCAATTCTGCCACTGTAGCCACACTATCTTTTAAACAGGTGGTTAGAATTAAGCAAACAGCAATATGTTACCTTTCCATATATTCAGTTTCTTACATTTCTGACATAGGCAACTTTAAATGCTTGGGGTTTTTAAATATTATCTTTTGCAAAGCATAAACTATATAACTGTATATAACTACCTGTATAACTGATATTGTATCTTTGATATGCATTAATGATAAACACTAGGATTTGCTTTGGATCAATTTGTCTTAAAGTACTTCTGATTGTGAAGAATTATCTTTGAATCAGTCATTGTGATGACTTGGTTTGATAGATAAAGCTTTCTTGGTTTGTTAGATAAATCTCAAAACAATGTTTTGCTTGTTTTATTGATTAAATTCACCGTCATCTGTCCTAATGTGATCTCATTAGAGATCATGGCTGGTCCTGCAACACAACCCTGCTTATAATCTTATAATAATACCTAAAAATCAGGGCTATTAAGTCTTAATTGGTTTCAGACTTTACATATGTCATCATGCATTAATATAATACTCCAAAGTCTACTTAAATACTTTGTAATTTGTATTTTATTTACAACCCCAAATCAGATAAAGTTGGGACAGTATGGAAAATGCAAAAAAAAAAAAAATGCAGTGTTCCTTACATTTACTTTGACTTTTATTTGATTGCAGACAGTTTGAACCCAAGATATTTCATGTTTTATCTGCTCAACTTCATTTCACTTGTTAATATACCTCCATTCCTGCATTTCAGGCCTGCAACACATTCCAAAAAAGTTGGGACGGGGAAAATTTAGGGCTAGTAATGAGGTGAAAAAACTAAATAATAATGTGATTCCAAACAGGTGATGTCAACAGGTGATTGTAATCATGGTTTGGTACAAAAGCAGCATCCAGGGAAGGCTTAATGAGCAAAGATGGCCAGAGGATCTCCAGTTTGTCAACAAATGTGTGAAATGTTTACAAACATCAATTATTGAAATGTTTAAGAACATGTCACAATTACCTCAAAGAAAGATTGGAAGGGATTTGCATATTTCTCCCTCTACAGTGCATAATATCATTAAACGATTCAAAGAATCGAGAGGAATTTTAGTGCATAAAAGGCCAAGGGCGCAAACTTAAGCTGAACACCCGTGATCTTTGATCCCTTAGACGGAACTGCATCAAGAACCGCCACTCAACAATAGCTGATATAACACTAAATCACTTGGTATCCTCGGTGCCAAAACGTCTTCTAAGTGTGGTGAAAAGGAAAGTAAACATTACACAGTGGTAAATGCTTTACTGTCCCAACTTTTTTTGGAATGTGTTGCAGACCTGAAATGCAGGAATGGATGTTTATTAATAAATTAAATGAAGTTGAGCAGATAAAACATGAAATATCTCAGGTTCATTCTGTCTGCAATCAAATAAAAGTCAAAGTAAATGTAAGAAACTCTGTGTTTTTTATTATTTGCATTTTCCATGCTGTCCCAACTTTTTCTGATTTGGGGTTTTACAAAGTCGTAACATGTTTCTAATTCTAAATCCTGAAAGGTTACGGAATGTTAAAAATTGTAATGAATTTAATTTATTAAATACATATTTATTTATCAAAATATGTATTTACAAGTGTAATTTTAACCTCAAACTATATCTGTTGGAACAATTCCACCTTTTCATTTCATAAAAAATGAGATAATTCTAACAGATAAATCTAGTTATTTTCTAATGGCCCAGAGAAACGTGACTGTGATGTGTTTCTATATACCTTATAACTAAGAGTCAAACAAATAATAGTTCCATACCCATAATTTCAATTCCAAGATGCTCTGCCAATGCAGAAAGTTGACAATGTAAAGAAAGAAAAAAAGAAAAACAGGTTTTAGATAAAAAATGTCCACTTGTTTAGATTGATGGGTCAAAATGCTAGATTAGTATGTTTCTTTTTGCTTTGAGACACTGACGTGAAAGGGTGTAAGTTCCAGTAACAGACAGACAATGCAGACATACTGTGGCCAACTCCATTTTCCCCATCATTAAATAAATTAAATTATAACCATTTTAATATTATAAGCAAACATACATGCATGCAAACACATAGACAGGCATTGCTTCCAGGTATACTTACAATTTTCTTCACAATTAATGTTTAATAAATGACAAAAAAGTAAACAGATGAAATAAAAAGAAGCTCTAACAGAAAGACACACGTGAGTACAGATGAATGTAGACATGAAAATGAAGTTTGTAGGCAAACATACAGACTGATTGTGTTTAGATTAGCATTAGATAACATTTACTCGTATGTAAGTTACCAACAGATTAGCATTATATAGCATTTACTAAAATGTAAGTAACCAATAGATTAGCATTAGATAGCATATACTAATATGTAAGTAAACAATAGATCAGCGTTAGATAGCATATACTAATATGTAAGTTACCAACAGATTAACATTATATAGCATTTACTAAAATTTAAGTAACCAATAGATTAGCATTAGATAGCTTATACTAATATGTAAGTAAACAATAGATTAGCGTTAGATAGCAATTACTAAAAAGTAAGTAAACAATAGATTAGTGGTAGATAGCATATACTAATATGTAAGTTGCCACTAGATTAGAATTAGATTCATTTACTAATATTTTAGTTAACAATAGATTAGCATTAAATATTTTTTTACTAATATTTTAGTTAACAGATTAGCATTAGATACATTTACTAATATTTAAGTCAACAATACATTAGCATTAGATAATGACAGGGAAATCATGTAGCATTACTGCATGCATTATTCTTTCAGCATTTGATTAGATATAAAGGAAACTGGTCTGGTTATTGGTGAGTATTCGTAGATCAGATATGCTGTTGGTTAAAGGTTAGAGGTCATGCACCATGCCTTTGGGCTCATAATGCATACATAAGATACAAGATAACACCATTTCTTGCCACTCTTTCCAAAAGTGCAGTTCATAGGACAATATAACACATGCATATAAGCTCTTTGCTAACAAACACTTAATAGCAGATAAAAATAGCTTTTTGTCCATTTTAAATCAAACTGACAGAACACCTACAGTGTATCACAAAAGTGAGTACACCCCTCACATTTCTGCAGATATTTAAGTATATCTTTTCATGGGACAACACTGACAAAATAACACTTTGACACAATGAAAAGTAGTCTGTGTGCAGCTTATATAACAGTGTAAATTTATTCTTCCCTCAAAATAACTCAATATACAGCCATTAATGTCTAAACCACCGGCAACAAAAGTGAGTACACCCCTAAGAGACTACACCCCTAAATGTCCAAATTGAGCACTGCTTGTCATTTTCCCTCCAAAATTTCATGTGATTTGTTAGTGTTACTAGGTCTCAGGTGTTCATAGGGAGCAGGTGTGTTCAATTTAGGAGTACAGCTCTCACACTCTCTCATACTGGTCACTGAAAGTTCCAACATGGCACCTCATGGCAAAGAACTCTCTGAGGATCTTAAAAGACGAATTGTTGCGCTACATGAAGATGGCCAAGTCTACAAGAAGATTGCCAACACCCTGAAACTGAGCTGCAGCACAGTGGCCAAGATCATCCAGCGTTTTAAAAGAGCAGGGTCCACTCAGAACAGACCTCGCGTTGGTCGTCCAAAGAAGCTGAGTGCACGTGCTCAGCGTCACATCCAACTGCTGTCTTTGAAAGATAGGCGCAGGAGTGCTGTCAGCATTGCTGCAGAGATTGAAAAGGCGGGGGGTCAGCCTGTCAGTGCTCAGACCATACGCCGCACACTACATCAAATTGGTCTGCATGGCTGTCACCCCAGAAGGAAGCCTCTTCTGAAGTCTCTACACAAGAAAGCCCGCAAACAGTTTGCTGAAGACATGTCAACAAAGGACATGGATTACTGGAACCATGTCCTATGGTCTGATGAGACCAAGATTAATTTGTTTGGTTCAGATGGTCTCAAGCATGTGTGGCGGCAATCAGGTGAGGAGTACAAAGATAAGTGTGTCATGCCTACAGTCAAGCATGGTGGTGGGAATGCCATGGTCTGGGGCTGCATGAGTGCAGCAGGTGTTGGGGAGTTACATTTCATTGAGGGACACATGAACTCCAATATGTACTGTGAAATACTGAAGCAGAGCATGATCCCCTCCCTCCGGAAACTGGGTCGCAGGGCAGTGTTCCAGCATGATAATGACCCCAAACACACCTCTAAGACGACCACTGCTTTATTGAAGAGGCTGAGGGTAAAGGTGATGGACTGGCCAAGCATGTCTCCAGACCTAAACCCAATAGAACATCTTTGGGGCATCCTCAAGCGGAAGGTGGAGGAGCGCAAAGTCTCGAATATCCGCCAGCTCCGTGATGTCGTCATGGAGGAGTGGAAAAGCATTCCAGTGGCAACCTGTGAAGCTCTGGTAAACTCCATGCCCAGGAGAGTTAAGGCAGTTCTGGGAAATAATGGTGGCCACACAAAATATTGACACTTCAGGAACTTTCACTAAGGGGTGTACTCACTTTTGTTGCCGGTGGTTTAGACATTAATGGCTGTATATTGAGTTATTTTGAGGGAAGAATAAATTTACAATGTTATTTAAGCTGCACACAGACTACTTTTCATTGTGTCAAAGTGTCATTTTGTCAGTGTTGTCCCATGAAAAGATATACTTAAATATCTGCAGAAATGTGAGGGGTGTACTCACTTTTGTGATACACTGTATATAGATTAGCAAACTTTTGTTGTCCTAACGCTGCAGACCCTTAATGCTAATTTACATAAACTAGCCTGGAAGAATTACACCATAATGACATGATAATGATGTGCCAAGTTAAACAGAAACCTAAGGTGTCTCTTGAACTTGATGCTTAAAGGTAACAATGAAATGAACCTGTTCCATCATATGTTGGAAAGTTAGAATGGTTGTTTACTGATTTTACAAATCAAAACAATTATCATCATTCAACATTTTTCTAAAAGACCTTCTGAGCGTACCCCGAGTCAAATGGTTGAAGTATTTATTAGAAGAGTAAGGACAGTAGTAGTGCATCTCAAATAAGAGACTCAAGTCTGCTTTACATGATGCATTCAAAAATACATTTAAATTTTAAAGCCTACCAAACTGTGGTAAACATCGGAGGAGCTCAATGTTTATCACTACCAGCAGGACAGAGGTTCACCTAAACAACAGTTTAGAAATGATACAACCTAAAACCAAAGAGCTCCATTTCAAATACAGTTTGAGAGCCCATTAGAAACCTCATTTAGCATTCCAAAAATAGACTTTGTGACAACCAGAAATAGCAATAGCAAACAAAGAAGTTCCTTCATCCCAGACTTTACTTAACCACAAATTAAACAATTTGCTATTTCTACAGCATTACATCTAATTAATAGCTACACCAATCAGCCATAATAGAGCAGGTATTATTTAGGTGGTGGATGATTCTCAGCACTGCAGTGACAATGACATGGTGGTGGTGTGTTAGTGTGAGTTGTGCTGGTATGAGTGGATCAGATACAGCAGTGCTGATGGAGTTTTTAAATACCATGTCCACTCTCTGTCCACTCTATTAGACACTCTTACCTATTTGGTCCTCCTTGTACATATACAGTCAGAAATGATCGCTCATCTATTGCTGCTGTTTGAGTTGGTCATCTTTGAGAGCTTCATCAGTGGTCACAGGACGCTGCCCACGGGGCGCTGTTGGCTGGATATTTTTGGTTGGTGAACTATTCTCAGTCCAGCAGGGACAGTGAGGTGTTTAAAAACTCCATCAGCATTACTGTGTCTTATCCACTCATACCAGCACAACATACACTAACACACCACCACCATGTCAGTGTCACTGCAGTGCTGAGAATGATCCACCACCCAAATAATACCTACTCTGTAGTGGATAGTGGAGTGGAGAGTCCTGACCATTGAAGAACAGCATGAAAGGGGGCTTATAAAGCATGGCGAGAAACAGATGGACAACAGTCAGTAATTGTAGAACTACAAAGTGCTTCTATATGGTAAGTGGAGCTGATAAAATGGACAGTAAGTGTAGAAAAAAGGAGGTGGTTTTAATGTTATGGCTGATCAGTGTATACTCTATAAAACAGAATTTTAGTCTTGATACTGATCTGAGCTTATTTGCACAACTCAAACACTATGTTGGTTTGTATTTTGCAACTAGTGTAAGATGCAGATGAAAAGCTTTTTAAGAAAGCCATGTCACCAAAAGCTCCACCCAAAAAAACATCTGGCAACCTTGGAGGGGTCAAGTACACATAGATCATTTTTATAATCATAATTAAAATGTACTGCTCAGAAGACAGCTGCATATAAAAATTGATATAAAGCTAATTTACTGGTGTTATTGGTGTTACCTTTAAACTTATACTGAAATCTAAACCCCCAGGTTTTGATATAGTCTCATAGGTGCACTATGAAGCCAACTGTCATAGCCTGGAAATGTCATAATGTCAACATTTTTTGTTCCTTGATCCACTTTTTTGTCAGCTTGGCATAAAAAATGAGAAAACAAACCTTATAATAATTAATGATTAAACCTTATAGATCTGTTTGTATTTTTAGGAAGACCTTATGTAGGCATCATGTAGCTCAATGAACTGCACCCTTGAATAAAGTGTTACCTATTATTCTCCTTTCCAAAAATCTCAGTGAATAACTCAATTGTTAATATTTAAATGACTGATTTGAAGAAATTAATACATCAAACCAAGTTGATCATTTTAATACACTGCATATGAATCAGATGGGTCCTGTTCCGACTCTGTTGCACATTAATAATCACAATACGAGTGCATATAGAGGCTTCAGCGCTCGTCTGTGGGTTTAGTTTTAGATGTACCTGATGAGTCAAATCAACAAAACAACAGAATGAAGATACAATAAGGAGTGAAGTCACACATACAGCATGCATTGACCACATCAGCAACATGCAGACAATCAGATTAACGCACAAGCAAAAAGACAGACAGACCAACTGACAGATAGACAGACAGACCAACATACAGATAGACAGACAGACAGGAAGAAGAAATGGACATACTGTAGAAACTGGCCATAACGGAGGTTTGACAGCGATCACCAGTATAGTCATTTGTACACCTGATGGAGGGAAAACAAACCCACAAAAGGAGAAGGAGGGAACAAGAGGTGGGTGGGGAGGGGGGTAGAGAGGAAGCAGGGCAAGTGTCGGAAACATATGGGGCAGGGGTAGAGGACAGGAGAAAGGGAATAGAAAGATAGAGAGAGTAAGAAAGGGAGCAGAGAAACACCGAATTAGAACAAAAGAGCACAACCCCGCAGGCAAAGTAGTTCTGACTTATGATGTGATCACTGGGGTTTAAAACAGGACCTGTGGAGGGAGACCGGGAGCGGGAAGACTCATATTAGTACATATCTCTTAATACACTTTTAGAAGGGTTAGACATGTGTCAGAGTAGAGGCTCAAACTGGTTTCACTTGACCATCCAAAATGTAGTTTAACTTTTTCTTTAAGCAGACCATATGGGACTTTACAGAAAAAAACACTTATTCTTTATTCAAACACAGAACGATTCAAAAAGCCAAAAAACATCCAGTCAGCAGCAGTTCTGTGGGCAGTAAGAGAAGAATGGAATCTGGTTTGAGCTGACACAAAGGTCACTTATATAAGTCAAATAACCACATTTACAATGTTTCATTATTTTCTTCAGATGTTTTATTATGTATTTTCTCCCCTTTTCTTCTGACTTTTAGCATATCCAATTACCCATTTGATAAGATAAGACTTTATTGATTGTGCATTGTGCTTCATCTCTACTGATGCTGATCCCCGCCCTGATTGAGAGCGAGACTGACACATGCCTGCTCCGACACTTGTGCAGTAGCCGACTGCATCTTTTCACCCGGATGAGGCAAGTTCATATGCGGATCAGCTTTGTGTATGGAGAGCCACAATCTGATCCTTATAATCCCTCAACTCTATGCAGGTGCCATCAATCAGCCAGCAGAGGTCGTAATTGCATCAGTTATGAGGAGTCCCTATCCCGCTCCAGCCCTGTATGAACAACAGCCAATCGTTGTTCATGTAGGCGCCCAGCCCAGCCGGATGGCAAAGCTGAGTTTCGAACCGATGAGTTCGAAATGTCAGCTATGGTGTGCTAGCCTGTTTTACAGCTGCGCCACCTGAGCGCTAGACAATGTTCTAAAACACAACAAATCCAACCATGAGGCAGATAAACTACAACAGCAAAAGAACAAATCAGGTGTTATGCTGTCAAACAAATCGAATTCTGACACAACATCTACATTGTTTTACAATCTTCAACTGTCCAGTTTCAGTGAGCCTGTGCCCACTGTAGCCTCAAATTCCTTTTCTAGGCTGACAAATTTAAACTGATGTGGGTTTGATTTTTTTTGCTGTTGTAGTCCTATAGCCTTCAGGTTCAACAAGTTGTGTTGTTGTAACAAGTGGTTATTTAAGTTACTGACTTCCTGTCAGCTCAAACCAGTTTGGCTATTCTTCACATTTTATTGTCGTTCCCCAGTAAAGTCTTTACTACTTTAACTCACTATGTAGTAATCAGTTCAATCAAACACAGCCTTTAGAAATGTTAGTTAGCTACTGATATGCAACTGAAAGTCAAATGTTTTAGTAGATATCAAAACTTCGATTTTATGTAAACAGCATAGTCAAATATAAACGTAGCTATAGCAAGCCACTATCAAAATTTTAGCCCTAGCTAGAAACTGAATTTTTTTGCATCAGATATTAAAAGTACATTTGTTAGTAATTATTAACAGTACGCAAATGTTTTAAAATATAACATACATTTATTTTTTGCTAGATGCACACAGTATTATAGTGTTTTCAGTGTTACTTTGCTACTGTGCTAACAGCTTTGTCACTGTGCTAAATGATCTGACAAATATGTGTTGATTAGCCATAACATTAAAACCACTTTTTAACATTTTAAAAAAACGTTTTTTCTTATAATTTTGGGGCACTTTAAGTACTAAACTAATTTTCATGAGAGTGTGGATTATGTGTTTCTAAAAATATTTGGGTAAAAACAGACCATTATGTGTTAGCAACATTAGCCTTGTCTACAGCAACACTTAACAAAATAGAAATTTGAGCATTGAGCAAACTGAGCAAATTTGAGCATTGAGAAAATTGAGCAAATTACGTTTGTTGTTCCTTTAAATAATTATTTACACTCTGATAACTAATACATATTGTTACTTTAGACCAAGGTACAGGTTATAAAAAATGAAAAACACAGCACAATTAATTGTAAAGAATTTAGTTCAATACATTTTAGCAGTAAAGTGGTACCTTGAAACTCAATGTCAATTGGTTCTGGGAGTGGCGTTGAGTTTAAAAGGCGTTGAGTTTTAAGGTGTTTTTCCCATAAGGATGTATGAGAAGCCTGTTAATGCGTTCCATGGTCCTGTGGAACTATATATAGGCTTATGTAAAATAATGGGGTTGTTTTTGACTCGTATACACTGAAAATAACACACATTTAATATAAAAACACTGAAATACAATTGGAAAACAGTTAAATACAATAAAACCTACACTTTACTTCTTTTCTTATTCTTCTTAATCGTGGAGATGCTTGATCTTGGAACACCATATTCTGTTCAGTAAAGGCGCATTCACATGAGAAGCAGCACAATAGCTTTTGCTCTGCTTTTAACGATAAGCGCTTTAGAATCATTTGAAAAAAAGCTGATTCTTACAATTTCTCAGCACCCCGAGCTGTAACACAAGTTTAAAAGTGAAACAGGAGAAAAATCCAGACGTTTATTAGAATCTGACGTTTATTCCACACAAATGCAGATTTGTCTCATATGCGCACTTTGATGACATTTTACCGCACCGCTCAAGCCAAGCGCTGAACAAAGTGGCTGGTTATTGTTAATTTGAAATTAAATAAATAGTTTTTTTTATTTTAAAGAAACTGAACACGTTGAGTTTAAAGGAAACGTTGAGTTTAAGGGTACAAATTTCTCGACGAAGGACGTTGAGTTTCAAAGATTTTGAGTTTAGGGGACATTGAGTTACAAGGTACCACTGTACTAATATTCTGTAAACAAGTATCGACTAACATTTTTGACTAGTCAGATTAAAGGAAGCAGGTAGAGGGTCACGGTCTTTAATAAGTCCTGTTAAAACATGCTTCACTAATAAACCACACTCTTATAAACCTGCTTATAAACTGACTTATGCAGCATGCATTTCAGCCAAAATCCGATAAAATTTTAATATAATAAAGATGTCAGACTATGTTTTTAGCAGAAAATAAATTCCATAACAGCTGTACAATGGTGCCAAAAACATATTTAGATGCTTTTATAATTTATGTACCGAGAGTTCCTAAAAGCACAGAATCCCCCTCTTCTTTCATCCCTTTCGAATATACTGCAGAGGTCAGTGGGACTGCTGCATTTAATTTGGCTCACGGCTTGCTGACGCACAAACACACACAAAAGCGCGAGTGCTCTGTGTACCGGTACACAGTTTTTTACCGTAAAATCTAGGGTGACCCTTGCAGAATTACTATTGTGTTTTGCTAAATGGAGCCCATTTTTAGAATGCGTACCTGGAAGCTTTGCAAACTGTTCCTCAAGCTCATAGAGCGTATATATATCAAATCAGAATATTGCTTCTCCTAAATACATTCATTAAGCCAAAGAGCTTGGACCAGCCTAACTGCCTATTCAGTGAATAAGGAATATTGATTCTACAGTAGAGTTAATGCGGGGCTTTCCCACAGAGACCATGCACTTAATCACAAACCACAATAAGAGAGGATGCGTCGTAAATCTGAGTGGTCCGCTCCGACATGGCCACTAAAGGCAGAGCGCTGTATCACCTTCAGCCGCTTCTCGGCAGGGGTGACTGATAGGAATGGGAGGGAAGGGGGGTGTAGCAGAGAACTCTGCAGACCATTCGTCTGTTTTCTCTCTGCTTTCTCTTCTCAGATGAGTTAGCTGATTTCAACACGTCTTCTATTCTATCTCCCTCTGGAGGCCCGAAATTCAGCACCAGGCTCCATTCAAAACGCCGCTAAGTGTCTAAAGTGTCTTAAGCTTCTCTCTTAGAGCGCAGATATTGTCACTGATTCTAGCAGTAGCTGAATGCCATGAAACAAAGGCTCTTCAAAACTAAAAAGGTATCTATTTTAAGTCCCATGAAATTTAATGGTATATTTCATAAGCTCCCAGAGCATTCACAGATGAATAAGATGCTCGTAAACTAAATAAAACATCGTAAAAATAGTCACTTGATTTTCTTGAGGCAAGAAAAAGCACAGTGCAAAACACTTAGACATAAATATTTGGTTAAGTGAATGTAAAAAAAAAAATGAAAAGTATTAAAAGTGAATAAACAACAGTAAAGAAAAATGAATCAATATTTGGCATGAACAGCGTTTGCCTTTATGACTGAATCAATTCTCTTAGGTCACTGTTGTGTAGTTTTATAAGGAAATCCACTAGTAGGTTGTTCTAGTTTTTTGGGGAAAAACCTTGGCTTCAGTTCTTCTGTGTAACCTTTTTATTATGTAAGAATATTTTACTAATATTAAAAAACTAAACATTACTTGTTAGACTATAGTACGATTGAGTCATACTCAAAAAATGTATGTTATGGGATTTAAAAACACATTCACGTCCAACTTAGATTATTCATGTGGAGGTTTATAAAGCTCTTCATTGAATTTTATTACATGGTCTTCTAAATCAGCATTTATGACATTTTTTCATATACAGAGACTGTGATGTTTTTTCAATTTGACAGCATTCATTAAAAGTACATGCGACCTCCGTGTCTGGTCGAGGCTCTAGCGTGAGTGGTGGGGGATTCACAAGGAGCATGGTGTGGCTCTTCTTTCTTGATAACACTCTCTGTAATAACATGCAGCTGGCGACTGCACACTGAGCTAGCAGGGGTGGTGCAAGCAACAGAAGAATCGATTCAATAAAGGGAATTAAAAACGACTAAAGGGGAAAAAACCCAAGAAGCTGCTTGAACGTGGTCCAAAACTGGCAACTTAAAGCTTAACTAAAGTTTGTTACTATTACTATTATCGTTTTGCTCTAAGCCCATGGCTTACTTGACTGTGGACTGTGACACCTATGTTCCAACAGCTTTTTATTGGCTTTTAGATTATTATCCTTATTTTTGCTTTTGGCTGCTCCCATTTTAGGGGTCACCACAGTGGGATCATTCTGGTTTGCATACCCTTTGGTGCAGTTTTTATGCCTGATGCAACCCTTATTTTATGTGGGCTTGGGACCAGCACTGAGAGTGCACTGTCAAGTGCACCTCCCAATGGCTATGCTGTTTGGTCACACCCCCCTCAGACATAGCCAATCATGTATCGAAAGACACCCAAACAGGGTTTAAAGGTGTATTCAAATACCTGGCCAAAGAAGTCATTGAAATGCTAAAACTGTTATAACATACACCTCCCTGTTTCTACACTCACTGTCCATTTTATCAACTCCACTTACCATATAGAAGCACTTTGTAGTTCTACAATTACTGACTGTAGTCCATCTGTTTCTCTACATACATTTTAGCCTGCTTTTACCCTGTTCTTCAATGGTCAGGATCCCCACAGGAACACCACAAAGCAGGTATTATTTGGGTGGTGGATCATTCTCAGCCCTGCAGTGACAATGACATGGGGGTGGTGTGTTAGTGTGTGTTGTGCTGGTATGAGTGGATCAGACACAGCAATAAACACCTCACTATCACTGCTGGACTGCGAATAGTCCACCAACCAAAAATTTATCCAGCCAACAGCGCCCCGTGGGCAGCGTCCTATTACCACTGATGATGGTCTAGAAGATGACCAACTCAAACAGCAGCAATAGATGAGCGATCGCCTCTGACTTTACATCTACAAGGTGGACCAACTAGGTAGGAGTGTCTAATAGAGTGGATGGTGAGTGGACACGGTATTTAAAAACTCCAGCAGCGCTGCTGTGTCTGATCCACTCATACCAGCACAACACACACTAACACACCACCGTCATTGTCAGTGCAGGGCTGAGAATGATCCACCACCTAAATAATACCTGCTCTGTGGTGGTCCTGTGGGGGTCATGACCATTGAAGAACAGGGTGAAAGCAGGCTAAAAAAGTATTTTCAGTAATTGTAGAACTACAAAGTGCTTCTATATAGTAAGTGGAGCTGATAAAATGTCAGTAAGTGTAGAAACAAGGAGGTGGTCATAATGTTATGGCTGATCATAGCACATCCTTTATAAGTGTAGATCCAGGCATAGGCAACTAGTCCTAGTACTGGACCTAGACCTGTGTTAGATTTTGTCCCAACCATGTTTTGAAAGTATGGGGTGTGTTTAATACAACAGCTAATAGTAGATTTTTTAAAACCCCTGTCACTTCTATTACACCTCTATTAAGTGTTTGGCATCTGACTCTATGTGCTTCCTCTATGATGAGACCTTCGGATGACTGAATTAGTACTGGATGAGTGAGTCTTCTGATGTGTTTTGCATACTGATAATAGAGTATCATAAGTCTACGCTAAATTTTCTATACAAAATTACACTGATATTGTAACATTAAAAAAGACTATATTTAAATATTCAATTAATAACCTACATTTTTTTCACATACATTTTTGTCCTACGTGTTCTTTTAATTTTAGATAAGAGCTCTGAAATGAGAGCGTCCACTACATTGTGTTTATCTAGTCAGGTGCAGCATTAACAAAAGGAGCGACTTCTGATTCTGCATAACCAAACCCAAACCAATATAATGTTCATGCTAACCAGTATGGCAAAAAGTTTGATCACTGTTAAAAAAATAATAGCTAAAAATTTGCTTCTTTTAAGGATACACATATGCAGAAGAAAGCAACTGATGTATCAAGTTCTTTCAAATATATCAAAGATGGGAAACAGAATGAGTTATTTGCAGTATTTAACTCATAGAATGTAAATAAGTGAAACAGTTTGGTACACATCATGTGATGAAGCATAAACCTCTTGCTAAAGTACGTACACTGCCCATCATGATGCCAATGTTAGCTTGCTGCTGGTTTAAGATAGTGTCTGCTGCCAAATACTTATCTATTGCTCCTAGACAGTGCTTGTTTTTTGCTGGTTTAGGAGGTAAGTGAGCACCGGTTTATGAAGGCAATGAAGTATTCCCATTTACTGAAAACTTGACTTAAAAACAGCATCGAGGCGCCCAGCTTGCACAGCGGGATATTCCACTAGAACACCAGTGCCGAGATTCTGAACTCCTCGGTTCGAAACTCGGCATTGCCACCGGTCGGCATAATTGGCAGTGTCTGCAGGGACGGATGACCGTAATTTGTGGGTAGGGTCTTCAGACGCTGTCTAAGAACCCTGATTAGCAGATAGAGAGTGCATAGGTGAAAAAGGGTTCCGTTAAGGGCTGTGAGTGGGTTGGAGGAGGCGTGAGCAGCAATATACCCACCCAACTGCAAAAAATCGGGGACCCCCAGCAGTGGAAGTCAAATTGACTACACTAAATTGGGAGAAAATGGGAGAAAACGCATAAAATATATATTTAAAAAAGCAGACGCTTTTATCCAAAGCGACTTACAGTCTTGTGGCAGTATACTGTCTAAGCAAGGGCCCAAAACTGGCAACCTGGTGGTGGTAGGGCTTGAACCAGCAACCTGTTGATTACTAGTCCAGTACTTTAACCACTGGGATACAACCACCCAGATCTTGATCCAATATGTTTTGTGTTCTAAAGATGTTAATGATTTTTGCTAGTCACCAATCACAAAACAGCACTGGTCATCTTAAACTGCCAATAGATTAGTAACTGACAGAAGAAACCAGCTTATACCGGCAATCAGCTAATAATAATGTGCTCCTTCTCCCCTCCCCAAGCAGGGATATTACCCAAACTGACTAAAAATGATCACATAAAGTAAAAAATAGGATGCCTTCATTTGTCATTTATACATATACTGTACAACAAAATTCTTTCTTCATGTACCCCAGCTTGTTTTTGGAAGGTCGGGTCAGAGCGCAGGGTCAGCCAGTGTACTGCGCCCCTGGAGCACACAGGGTTAGTTAACTTGCTCAAGGGCCCAACAGTGGCTGCATGGCAGAGCTGTGTACATACAGTACATACATTATTTTTTATGTATTAAAAAATATAGTACCCAGGTTCTTAGTGATTCGAGCTTAAATTAAGAAGATGACATGAATTTCTTTTATGTTTGTGATTTTATGTGGGCAACTTAACATATGGAGGTGTCTCCCTTTTTGACAGGCATTGTGTGTACACACAGCTTACGTTACCATCAGACAATCAATAAAGACGTCATAGAAACATGCATAGCTAAGCTGCAGAGGCTGAGTGGGTTGGACTCTGCACTGTAGTGTGGGTGTGACTCACCTGCAGGACAGCTGGTTTATACCGTGTATGAAAAAACAGTCACCACCATTGACACAGTAGGCTTTCTCTGTCTCGTTACACTGCCTGGAAAGGCTGGAGCCTGGAGACAGTGTGGTAGTTACTGTAAAAAACACACACACACACACATAAATATAAAATTATCAACGTGTGCTCTAAGTCAGTGTTTCTTAACCTTTTTTGCTCTTTTTTCTTGAAAAAAAAATTATCAGAACCCCTTGACACAGGTTGTGATATTATTCTTACACATTCTTCAAAGATGACAAAAGATATAGTTTTAAAATATACAAGGGTTCTTCAAAAAGTTTCCGCACTTTTTAAAACTATTTATTAAGAATTTTAAAATCAAATTACATCACTTCTACATAGTCGCCTTCCGATGCATTTTTCCCAGCGTTGTACCACCTTTTTAATGCCATCAGCAAAAAATGTTTTGATTAAGCACCGCTGCTTTCAAATCGTCATCACATGAAAATCTTCTTCCCCTTAAAGCTTATTTGTACGGTGGCCCGCTGAGTCAAAACACGATAACATTTACAAAACAAACAAAAGCTGACAACACAACAACATTAGGGAAAAACGCGAATACAAAAAGAACAACACAACAACATTAAGGAAAAACACGAATACAAAAAGGACAACACAACGAAATTAAGGAAACACGAATACAAAATGACAACACAACGAAATTAAGGAAACACAAATACAAAATTACAACACAACGAAATTAAGGAAACACAAATACAAAATGACAACACAACGAAATTAAGGAAACACGAATACAAAATGACAACACAACGAAATTAAGGAAACACAAATTCAAATCCTACAACGGAAATGCTCCCGGTCACTAGAGGGCACCTCTATCATTTTTTATCTGTATGAACATTGCAGCAAAGAAAGCAAGAAGCAGAGCAGCGTAGTGCAGAGAATCTGGATTCGGTTTAACTTTAATGTTCAGTGATATAATTCTTAATAAAATTGAGCTTTTTAGTGTCGGTGGTTTGATTGTATAGCACCTTTTTGTTTTTTAAACATCAGGCAGCAATTAGCTTGCCAAATGTTTTAATATAATTGCAAAATCAACTAACTTGAGCTTTAACCAGACTGTGCCACGCTTTTACAGTTTAACATGTTTTAATGTCATAAACCTTTTAACAGTATATTTACAATGTATTAGTTAGTTATCATTAAGCATTTTAAGCGTATGTATTCATGCCCATTAGTTTAATATTCAACATTCTTTTGACATTCGGCATTCTGGTTTAAATAAGTGCTTGAAAAAACACATAAGACTTATTTTATGAATTCTTACACATGAAAATAGGTAACATACTTAAAAAGCTATTTCATTTTAATTTTAAGATTACATCTATTTACTTAAAAAAAAAACTAATGGAAAAACTGAGTCGTGTTCATAACATTTTGTGCATTTTTTTCAGGAAAAGGAATCCATTAAAGTGTCATATAATTTGATGTATTAATGTCAAACAAATTTTTATATACACATCGGTTTCTTTCACCTATTACAAACCTTGTACAAAGCATTACAAAAATTTATTTCTTTTATAAAAAAAAAAAAATAAATACATCTAAATCTTGTATTATTTAATTAGATCAATGTCAAACCATTTTTAGACACAAATGGACACACCTGTAAAATATAATTATCATACAATTATTGATCTTAACTAGAAATTAAAATAAATGATTTAATAATGTAAAGAAGTTTGTAGGTGAGGGGTATGTACTGTATGTGTATATATAAAATAGTTTACATTAATAATTGTAATCATGTCAAATAATTCTATAATTTACAATTATCCTATATGAAATAAGTAAGTAAGTAAGTAAGTAAGTAAATTTTATTTATAAAGCACTCTTAAAACAACTTACGTTGACCAAAGTGCTGTACATCGAATAAGCATACATAACACAACATTATGTTAAAAAAGTAAGAACCAAATAAAAATACAGAGTAAGAGACAAAATAAAACAGATATAAATAGACTAAACAATTAAAATTAACACAGCTCCTCACTGTTCAAATGCCAGCTTATAAAGGTATGTTTTTAGGAGTGATTTAAAAACAGCGGCCGAAGGTGCTTGTGGAATAGTAGGAGGTAGAGTGTTCCATAGCCTTGGAGCATAAACTGCAAATGCACGATCACCTTTTAGCTTCAAACGAGCCCTAGGAACAGTCAACAAATTCTGAGTGGCTGATCATACCACTGAGATAAGCCGGGGCTTGACCATTAAGCGCTTTAAAAACAAATAAAAGCACTTTAAACTGAATCCTGTGCTGAACAGGCACTTCTCTAGGTAATAAGGTAATATATCCGTTATTTGTCATGTATACATATACAGATGTACAGTACAATGAGCATACATTTTTTTTATCTTAACTATAAATTTAAAAGAAAATATAACTAAAAATGTAACTAAAAAAAGTTTGTAGTAAATGGGAAACATTGAGGTTTATACTAATAAATGAAATTACGAGACCTGCATAGATTAATTCATCTCCAAAATAAAATGATCAGATTTATTGATCTTTATTTAAAATTAATATAAAATAGTTTGTAGTAGGTGAGAAACATTAATGTGTTTGTATGAAAATGGTTTGAAATAAATTTATCAAAAGCTCATTTTTATTAAGAATTATATCACTGAACATTAAAGTTAAACCGAATCCAGATTCTCTGCACTACGCTGCTCTGCTTCTTGCTTTCTTTGCTGCAATGTTCATACAGATAAAAATGATAGAGGTGCCCTCTAGTGACCGGGAGCATTTCCGTTGTAGGATTTGAATTTGTGTTTCCTTAATTTCGTTGTGTTGTCATTTTGTATTCGTTTCCTTAATTTCGTTGTGTTGTCCTTTTGTATTCGTGTTTCCTTAATTTCGTTGTGTTGTCCTTTTGTATTTGTGTTTCCTTAATTTCGTTGTGTTGTCCTTTTGTATTCGTGTTTCCTTAATTTTGTTGTGTTGTCCTTTTTGTATTCGTGTTTCCTTAATTTCGTTGTGTTGTCCTTTTGTATTCGTGTTTCCTTAATTTCGTTGTGTTGTCCTTTTTGTATTCGTGTTTCCTTAATTTCGTTGTGTTGTCCTTTTGTATTCGTGTTTCCTTAATTTCGTTGTGTTGTCCTTTTTGTATTCGTGTTTCCTTAATTTCGTTGTGTTGTCCTTTTGTATTTGTGTTTCCTTAATTTCGTTGTGTTGTCCTTTTTGTATTCGTGTTTCCTTAATTTTGTTGTGTTGTCCTTTTTGTATTCGTGTTTCCTTAATTTCGTTGTGTTGTCCTTTTGTATTCGTGTTTCCTTAATTTTGTTGTGTTGTCCTTTTTGTATTCGTGTTTTTCCTTAATGTTGTTGTGTTTTGCTTTTTGTATTTGCGTTTTTCCTTAATGTTGTCGTGTTTTGACTCAGCGGGCCACCGTATATTTGAGTGTCCAAAAAGGTGGAAATCAGATGACGCTAAATCCAGACTATAAGCACCTCTCAGACATGACAAATTACTACTCCTCCCGCCCTCACTGTTTCCAACCAAAATATAAAATGCCATGCCCGAAGCCTATTGATTTTCCTTCCCCTTAATAAAATGCAACGGGACCCCCTTCTGGGCTCAGTGAGTCCCCCTAGTGAACCACATCCACCTGATTGAGAACCACTGCTCCAAGTTGCCGAAATTAAGAGTTGGTCTACCATAAACTTAAAAGCAACAAAGGAAAAAAGATATCAATGCCTGATGCACATTAGCCAACTCATACCTCTGTTACATTCTGTATGACATACGGCACCATATTCCATAACAGAATTAGATGCATAATGCTATCATACCTTTTTCTCAGGACAGAAAGTCGTACCACACACCCAGCATGCTACAATATCTCATGTCCATGCCACAGGGTGAGCGCTACACACTGCCAAGCAACTATGGCAGACCGGAGAATCTTATTCCAGACCCGTCTGGCCTCAAGCCACAGGTCAGAAATGCCACTGCATATTAGCACACTGTACAGTACAGACTCAAGCTGAGCTGATCTGATATGAGGAGATCAGTTATAGTGTGGGTGTCCCCAGTGCAGAAAAATCCAACATGACCATATGACAGTACAGACATCTCAGAAATATTCTGTAGTTTTAGAGATTTCCCCACTAATTACTGATACAATGAAATAATTTATGCATGTTTATGTAAGACTACTGAACATAGATAAATAGTTACATGAATTAATACAACAGAGCAGGGGCATTATAACCCTTCCACAAAAACATTCCTCCATCACTGTTATTACACCATGTACGCCATGAACTATTGAACTCTTGAAACTAAATGTAAAATTGAAAGTGCACCCACTTTATGATCTTGTTCTCTCCTGGTTTACCCTGGGTAAAGCATAATTTAATAACAAAAAAGATAAAGGTTTTTGAATCTTAATTCAATTTAATTCAACATTGGTCATTATACCAACACAGAAATGTAAAGTATAATGAAACAGTGTCAAGCTATTCCTCTGGTGCCAGACAAAGATGCAGAGACAGTAATTACAGAATATTTGCAGGTTCTCATGTAGTATTAAAGTGTACACTATATTGGAAAAAAATATATTAATAAATTAATTAATGCCATCAGTTATATTTGTATAGATGTGTAAGAATGTATATCTGTCAATCTATTATTACGAGGGATCTTCAAAAAGCTTCTGCACTTTTATATTTAGGTTGGAAACGGTGAGGGTAGGAGGAGTAGTAGTTATTCGTGTCTGAGAGACAGAGAGCTTATACTCCGGATTTAGCACCTTTTTGGACGCTTAAAGAAGCTTTAAGGGGAAGAAGATTTTCATGTAATAATGATGTGTTTAAATAACTTAGGTATAAATAACTTAAAGCCCACCTAAGCATCCACATCTGGGGCACAAGGACAGTGGCAGACACACTCACAGAGACATTCTGGACATGTTTATTTACAAATTACCAGGACAAAACATACAAACACATGAACTATGCTAAATGCTAATTACTAAATGCTAATTGCTAAATGCTAATCTACACAAATAAAAAAACATAATCCTAAACTATACTCAACCCCAAGCTAAGCTTTACCCTGAAAGCTAACAGAATGGTAATGCTAAACATGAACTAGTCTATATTCTAAAACAAGACATGATGATCTAAGCAGGATTCCTTAAGCAAGCTACATGAAGTAGCATACAATACATGATTCTCTGAGCAAGATTCCAAATAATCCATTTAACATGAAAACCCAAAAGCACCTAACCAAAAAGGAACAACCAAACTAACCTACAACTAACCTACAAAATATCCTCCCCTTAATGATCCACACCACAATCCTTATATACATTAAGCATTCATCCTGCCATGAAGTTCAGCTGTAGATCATTAGCTCAATTATTTGATCATCATGAAGAGGTGTCAACTTGAAACCATAAACAGCAGGATTACAGAAATCTGGGCGTGACAGTTTGTGCTGAGAAGGAAGATGATGTGATGTATCTACTAAAACAATATTGTATTAAATAGTATAAATATGTGCTCTACCAATTGTATACTTAAGAACTTACACATTGTGTGACTAACCAACATTATCTTGATCAATACAAATACCAAAAAATGTCATTATTCTTGGTAATTCATATATTGTATGTTTTACAACCTCTTTAACCTATTCAGGGTCACAGTGGGTCCAATTCAATGGGTGCCAATCCATCACAGGACCTGCATGTCTTTGAACTGTGGAAACCGGGGCACCCGGAGGAAACCCACACAGACACAAGTAGAACAAACTCCACACAGAAATGACCCGGATAACTCTACATGGAAATCGAATCCAAGACCTCCCTGCTGTGAGGCAACAGTGCTACCCACTGAGCCACCATGCTGCCCACCCCTGGTAATTCATTAGCATGGCAAAACAGAACAACTATTAAGCATAATATAAAAAAAACTGCTGTGTTAATATTATGAAATAAAATGAACACTGGCTTAAAGACTTTAATCACATTGAGTAAATAGTGCTTTAATAGTTAGCAGATGTGTTCAAAATATCAAAGTATTTCCAAATGTGGTGAGTATCCATTTATCTTTTGGGATTTATAGGCAACTGAGTGGAGTGAAGTAAGAAAAAGAACAACAACGTTCACAATGTTTGAACTTTAAATATTTTTTATACACTTGTAAGGAATGTGTATGTCATGACAAGACTGTTGATGTGCTAGAAGCAGGAAAAATGGGCAAGCCTAAGGATCTGAGCGAGTTTAAAAAGGGCCAAACTGTGATGGCTAGACATCTCCAAAACTGCAGCTCTTATGGGGTGTTCCCGGTCTGCAGTGGTCAGTATCTATCAAAAGTGGTCCAAGGAAGGAACAGTGGTAACTGGCGACAGGGTCATGGGCAGCCAAGGCTCATTGATGCGTGTGGCCTGATCCAACAGATTAGCTACTGTAGCACAAATTACTGAAAAGGTTAATGCTGGTTCTGAAAGAAAGGTGTCAGACTCCATGCCTTGATGGATCAGGGCTGTTTTGGCAGCAAAAGGAGGACCAACACAATATAAGGAAGGTGGTCATAATGTTATGCCTCATTGGTGTATATATTTTATATGCATAAATCTTTTTAGAGGCTCTTCTATACAAACCTCTACAGTGTAGACATTCAGAAAGAAATCCTGAGATAAACTAATAACCAACTTAACAACAGAACAAACGTTCTCAGACCCTAATAGCCTGCTTTTGCTCATGTCCTAATTATCTAGTAGCAACCAGAAACAACCAAGTGTTCTAGAATGCAACAATCATTCTCCTGAAGCAGAATGTAATTTACCATTCTATCTGCTGTAATAAATCTGCTTCTAAGTTGAGCTTATTAGCTCAGATAGCTGTGCAGATAATGGCCGTCTCAACCAGGCTTCTAGGAGGTGGAATTAGGCTTTAAATAATGAACAAAACCAAGCCTGTTCAAAAACCACATAAGAGAAATTTGATGGTGCACTACCAAGTTTCCACACACAAATGCCAGAGGTTATTAAATTAAAAACGACCCCTGCCACACTCACTCCTGTAATTTTCTATCCACTACCTGCCTGCTTATAATACTGGAATGGTGTACGTTGTCCAGCTCACACCTATACAAGCCGTGATTAGTGCAATCCACCTGAGTAAAACGTCTTAGCGGTCATTAGCAATAGCGCTAACAAGTTTCATATAGTCATTAAAACCGAAACCCCGAGGAGGAAGCATGTCGTATGCATGGTGAGTTTGTAATAACTCTACATTAAATAAACCAATCAATTTAATATAATTGTACATAATAGGTTCACCTTGCAACTCAGGTTATTTAGTAATTCAGGTTGTAATTATTTAATTATTGTCTGGGCAGAGATAGCTTAGTGCTTAAGGTACTGGTCTGGTGCTCTGAAGGTTGCTGGTTCCAGCCACACCATTGCCAGATTGCCAGTGTTCTGACCTTGAGCACAGCTATCAGCTACTGGTATTGTGTTCAGTTTGAGATTTTTTAGTCTTCTTTACCATCAGAAAATATGTCTTGATGTTATTTTGGCCAACTCGATGGCTTAAAAATTATATGAATAATTAATATCCCTAAGGAAGATTTACCACTTCAAAACAGAACTGTTTTTTACCACTACTTTATACCTTTATATTTTATAGGGGTATATACAGGGGCGAAACCATGATCAAGAAGGTGGTTCACCCAGGGCGAGGCTCAGGCATTGCACTCCGAATGTGTTGACCCCTGCGAAATCCCCAAATGTGGGAATCTTGACAGCATAATTTCTAATAGTGGGGGACTCTCCCCTGATTTCTGGACAGAGATAGCCTAGTGGGTAGAGCTTTGGGCTATTAATGAAAAGGTTGGGAGTTCCCAGCTCTGCCATGTAGCCACTGTTAGGCCCTTAAACAAGGCCCTTAACCCTCTCGGCTCCAGGGGCGCCGTACAGTGAACTCTGTGCTCTGACTCCAGCTTCCAAACAAGCTAGGATGTGTGGGAAAAAAATTCTTGTACTGTACTCATGTATATGTATATATGACAAAAAAAAGGCATTCTATTCTTGGCATTCTATTTATTCACTTTATACCCTAGGGTAAGAGTGCCAAACAGGTCGCCAGTCCATCACAAGGCAAACACACATACCCACATTCACACACACTCATACCCAGAGGGACTTTTAGTAAGAGGAAACTCCACATAAGGAAACTTGGAGGAAACCCATGCAGAAACAGGGAGAACATGCAAACTCTGCACAGAAAGGACCATATATACACTGATCAGCCATAACATTAAAACCACCTCCTTGTTTCTACACTCACTGTCCATTTTATCAGCTCCACTTACCATATAGAAGCACTTAGTTCTACAATTACTGACTGTAGTCCATCTATTTCTCTTTAGCCTGCTTTCACCCTGTTCTTCAATCGTCAAGACCCCCACAGGACCACCACAGAGCAGGTATTATTTAGGTGGTGGATGATTCTCAGCACTGCACCTACACTGACATGGTGGTTGTGTATTAGTGTGTGTTGTGCTTGTATGAGTAGATAAGACACAGCAGCGCTGCTGGAGTTTTTAAATACCATGTACACTCATTGTCCACTCTATTAGACACTCCTACCTAGATGGTTCACTTTGTAGATGTAAAGTCAGAGACGATCACTCATCTATTGCTGCTGTTTGAGTTGGTCATCTTCGAGACCTTCATCAGTGGTCACAGGACGCTGCCCACGGGGCACTGTTGGCTAAATATTTTTGGTTGGTGGACTATTCTCAGTCCAGCAGTGACAGTGAGGTGTTTAAAAACTCCATCAGCGCTGCTGTGTCTTATTCTCTCATACCAGCACAACACACACTAACACACCATCACCATGTCAGTGTCACTGCAGTGCTGAGAATGATCCACCACCCAAATAATACCTGCTCTGTAGTGGTCCTGTAGGGGTCCTGACCATTGAAGAACAGCATGAAAGGGGGTTAACAAAGCATGCAGAGAAACAGGTGGACAACAGTCAGTAATTGTAGTACTACAAAGTGCTTCTCTATGGTAAGTGGAGCTGATAACAGGACAGTGAGTGTAAAGGAGGTGGTTTTAATGTTATGGCTGATCTGTATATATTTATCTTAAACTATAGCTAGCTCTGCTTTATCTGTCTTTTGCTGCAACCCTCCAAATTAGTCCTGTGCTGCAACACATTGTACTGGGATTTATGGGTCCCACAGGAGCCCTTTTGTAATGCAGACCTTTGCTCCTGGGGCACATTTAAAGATTCTATAGTTAGCTTCAGAGTTATAGCCACGCTTGGTAAAATAAAAAAAAAAAGATATGCAAAAAAAGTCTTTGTTGGGTAATTAGCTTAACCTCACTTTGCCAACATAACAGCATTTATTTCTCTGTTATAATGTTAGATGAGATTAGAGAAACTAGAGCAAGGAATAGGATAGCACTCCTCAATAGAGAATTATTCCACATTCTTCAGATTCTTATTTCTTTACTTGTGGACTTTTAGGTGTATATGAACAAGTTTTGGATCATTGTCCTGTTGGAAAATTCAACCCAGTTTTAGCTTTTTGGGAAAGGCAGTCAGTTTTTTCATCTTCTGAAACTTCGTGAAATCCAACTTGCCATGCATTTTGACACAGTTCACAAGGCCTCCAGAAGTAAAACAGCCCCTAAACATCAAAGATTATTTATAATACGTATAACTAGGTTGTGACTGAGTACTATTCTGTATGACCATAGTTCAATTTATACCAAACATACGTACGTACATTAAATGTTTGTTGCTGAAAAGCTCTTGCAAAGTTTTTATTCTGAACAAAAAAATTTCTTCATTTAATACAGTTTAGGTAATAAATGTTGAATTTATAATACAGTGGTCCCCTAAACTCAAAATCTTTTAAAGTCAATGCCCTTTGATGAGGAATTTGTTCCCTTAAACTTAATGTTTCCTTAAACTCAACATGTTCAGTTTGTTTGTTTTTTTAATTCATTTATTTAATTTTAAATTGATAATAAACAGTCGCTTTGTTCAGCGTTTGGCTTGAGCAGTGCAGTAAAACGTCATCAAAGTGTGCATATGAGATGAATCTGCATTTGTGTGAAATAACCATCAAATTCACTCTGAAAGCGTCCACATGTATCTGTGTTTAGCTGGATTATTTTCCTGTTTCACTTTTAAACTTGTGTTATAGCTCAGGGTTCTGAGAAATTGTAAGAATCATCTTTTTTTTGAGAGTCTAAAATGCTTATCGTTAATAAAAGCTTAACATGACTTATCTCTTAATTATTACTGCTCATAAGTTCTCTCCACTAATGAAATTCCTTGCTTGTTGTTTTAGTACAACAGGTCACGTTAGGTTTTGTGCACCACCACACTCCATAGGAAATAATGACACAGCCAGCACAAAAGCTATTTTGTCACTTCTCATTTGAATCCGCCTTAACTGAACGGAATACGGTATTCCAAGATCAAGCATCTCTTAACTGTTTTTCAATTGTATTTCAGTGTTATATTATATTTGTGTTATTTTCAGTGTATAAGTGTCAAAAACAACCACATTATTTTACATAAGCCTAAAATATATGCAGTTTCAAAGAACCATGGAATGCATTAACAGGTTTCCCATACATCCTTATATAAAAAAATACCTTGAAACTCAACTCCTTTTAAACCCAGAACAAATTGACGTTGAGTTTCAAGGTACCACTGTACTTTAATTTGGGACATTTTATTTATGTATTTATTTTTCTAAGTTGTCTATCATTTCTGTTCTTTACCATTTTAAATAAAATGATTAGATGACAAAAATACGTCCAACAATGTTATGTCCAATTTGCTTTGGATTTAATCTGGCAACCCTGCTCATAAAGCTAAGCAACTAATAGTATACTTAAGGTCAGGATGTACAACCGGTTTCCTAATATCAGTTCTGGAAGCGCTTTTCCTGTTCCCTAACACACCTGACCCAGTCTTGATTATTACTCAGGCCTTAATTATTGATTATGAACTAAATAAGGTATGATAGGAGCGAGGACTTTTTGAAACTCAGCAGAACAGAACGTCTTTTAAGAACAATGTTAAAAATCTCTGCACTAAAGACCAGCACACTGGGTGATGTTATGTAAACAAATCACTGCTATTTGAAAAAAAGAGTAAGTAAGAGTGTATGCTAGCACTAAAACAGTTTCTGTCACAAGTTATCTACTTCAAATGTGATGATGAAATATTTATGTGTATCTGTGAGTGAAAGAAAAATGTAGAAAATCTTGCAGACTAAAAGTACAAACCCCATTATTGTAAAATGCAATAAATAAAAGAAAAAGTAGAAAGAAAAGATTTCCAACATATTCACTGATCTGCTTCATTGTAGCTTGTAAATATGAACACATTGAGACACTTCAAAAAGTTGGGACAGAGGCGTGTTTAGTGCTGTGTTCCATCACCTTTCCAATCATGATTTTCTTAACTGTTACCAGTTTCCCTGCTTATTGAGGAACACTGTAACTTGAATATTCTATTTTTTTTTTTACTTTCATTTTGTCTCCATCCCAAAATTTTTTAAATGTGTTGCAGGCATCAAATTATAAATGTCTTTCTGTTTAAAAAACACAATGAAGTTGATCAGGTTGCATGGCTGCTTGGTGACTAGCACTGTCGCCTCACAGCAGGAAGGTACTGGGTTAGATTCCCAGGTGGAGAGGTTCAAATATTTTTTGTGTGAAGTTTGCACGTTCTCCCCGTGTCTGTGTTGGTTTCCTCCCACAGTCCAAAGACATGTAGTCAGGGTTACTGGAATTACTGAAGTCCCTCTAAGTATGTGTTTGCCCTGTGATGGACTCGTGACATGTCCAGGGTGTTTCCTGCCTTTTGCCCAGTGAATTGTACCCACCACGACCTTTAATAGGAAAAAGTGGTTGTAAAATAAACAATTAATGAAGATGATCGGTGAAAACAATGTAAATTGTTTCTTTCTACTTTTATCAATTAAATAAAAAACACAGATTTGTCTTTTTTTTTCCCAGAAATTGGGCTTGTACAGTATATTAATACAACCCAAAGACTTTAATATTACAGCTTCTAAAATTGTAAGCAAGTATTTTTTTTAAGTCTTTCTAAATATTAGCACCTAGCTCAGTATTTAAATCTAAAAACTAACCTTTTATTTTTTAAATCATGTTTCTGAATTATTTATTTATTTAGGATTTTAACATCATGTTTTACACACGTTAGTTATGACATGACAGGACAGGTAATTACTTGTTACACAAGATTCATCAGTTTAAGTTTAATGTTATCTCCATTAACCTGACTGCATGTCTTTGGACTGTGGGAGGGAACCAGAGCTCCCAGAAAAAACCCACACAGGCAGGGGAGCACATGCAGACTTCACACAGAAAGGACCCAGACCACTCCATCTGGAAATTGAATCCAGGACCTACTTGCTGTGAGACAACAGTGGTACCCACTGAGCCAGTAGTTAACCTAATTTTAATGTTTGTGAATCATTTTATTTTATTTCATAATTGTCATACACTGCTGTAATTTTGCATGGTTAATTAGGTGAAATAAAAAGAAACTGCTGGAATTATGAAAACACATTATTTGTCCCTTACCTGATTTTTTCCTTTTGTGCTAATTTGGCACATTTAACATTGTTTCAGATCTTCCAACTAACTTTTGTATAAGATATAAATAACAAGAGTAAGAATAAAACACAGCTTTTAAATGTTCATTCCATTTACTGAAGATTTATTTAAAACCTACTGTATATCACCCATGTATAAAAGTAATTGCCCCTAAACCTAATAACTGGTTGTGCCACCATTGTCAGTAACAACTGAAATCAACCATTTGTGATAACTTGTGGTGAGTCTTTTAAATCATTGTGGAGGAATTTCGGCCCACCTTTTTATGGGTGAGTTATTTAAAGTCGGCTACATTGAAGGATTTTTGAGCATCACCTGCCAATGTAAGGGGTTTGCCACAGCATCTCAATCTCATTGGAGTCTCAGCACCTTAGCAATGGCTTTGTAACCCTTTCCATTAGATTTCCACGACTTTGTTTTGCATCTGTATTTAGAATGTGGCATTATCTGCTGCTATTTGAGGCCTACTAGCCTGTTTCAGATAGCCAGACATTATATTTAAGTGATTTAACAGGTTTAGATTTAACAGGTCTGGTAGTAATCATGCCTGGGTGTGACTAGTGAAACTAAACCCTGTCATTTGAATTTGGGTAACTGGTTGATTTAGCAGCTTAGAAGGCAATTGTTTCATAGTGCCAGGTAGTGCTGAACAGCATTTATTCTTCAATACATGAAATCATAATTTAAAAAAGTATTTTGTGATTACTTGGGTTATTTTTGTCTAATATTAAAAGTAGATTGATGATCTGAAACATATAAGTGTGACAAATACTTTTTCACAGCACGGTAGAACAATTACAAGTAATTGTTATCTCAGTCAGACTTCTACCTATTGAAAGATTTTCAATTTCATATCCATCTATAGCTGCTCTTTGGAATGATTCTTTTCAGGATCGAGCGGCCACAATTACAGTTCAGAGTGAAAGAAGTTGACAAATGGCCGGCTGATGAAGAGGGAGAGAAGTATGAATGCATGGCGGCATTCAACACAGAGGAAGAGTCCGAGCTATTGGCTCAGATCAGATAAGAACAGCTATAAAAGACCATGCCATAAATCAAGGTCGACCCGAGAGAGAGAGTTCAGCCAAATCTCAGCTGAGTAAGTGTAGCATCTATAAGAATTTGCCATCAAAGCAACAGCTATGCTTCATTTTGGCTTTTGTTGGATCAGTTCTATAATGACAGTCATATATTTTCCTTCTGTATAGCTAGATTAACATGTGGTGTGAAAGTGTGATGTTAGGGGGAACATGCTGCCATAGGATGCAGCATAGGAGAGCTTAACATTATCATTATAATTACTTTTTATTTATGATTGGTTGTACATACACTGGGATTCAAAAGTTTTAAATCACCATCCCACTTTTCAACATTTTCCCTGAATATTGTCTCAATGCAATGTGAAATTAAAGCATAAAACATATAAGAAATTGGAGATATGAAGAAATTACAGAATCATTGAGAAGATGGAGAGAAAATGAAATTATTTTGTAGATCTAACAGCTGAACACATTTAACATACATGCTTAAATCAACCAGTGCCTAAAGTTGTTGTCTTGTAAGCTTTATATCATGCAAGCTGTTGCGTCTACAAGACCACTTCCTGTCAGAGTTTCTCTGAGTTTTTAAGTGCCTTTTGTAAAGGCTGGTTTATGCCTTGTGAGTAAAGTGCAAGGTAAAGCCGTTCACCTACAATAAAATAGTAAAAAAGTGCAGGATGTTTAATCAGGTTAGAACAATACTGTAGCTAATAAGCCCCTAACACAAAGAGGCTATCGCAAATATATAAGGTGACCAAAATAACCACCTTACAAAGCATTCTCATTGAAGCACAAACATGATGATTACATGCTAAAACTATTTTGGTTGAACCCTTTGGCTAGACAATGACCAAAAACTTACACAAAAAATTATCCTAGGAGCCTGGAGGGCTAAATACATGTGCAGTCTGAATTTATAAAGAGTTTTGTAATATTTAAGCATGGTATTGAGGAATGCTTGTTAGCACCAGTAAAATGTATAATAGAGTGCAGCTGCTCACAATGAACCACCTCCTCCCACACACAGGTGCTGAAGGCCACTGTATTTCGGAATGATAGTAACTGTGTGTGCATATTTCACTGTTTCTGTATGTGTGTGTGTGTGTGTGTGTGAGAATGAACCTGGGTGTGGAAATAGCTTATGAATAAATAAAGCAGGCACATCAGCAGGTGTGATTGGCAGGTGTGTCTCAGTAGGGCCAAACCGTGAGCAGCTCTCATTGCTGGACTAGTGTTATGGGAGAGATAGAACAACCTCATCCTAATTAGCTAACGAATACATCAACACACACCGCTACACACGGCGCCGAGAGAGAGAGAGAGAGAGAGAGAGAGAGAGAGGGAGACCATCTCCTCACAGTAACATCTATCTGCTAAAGGTCAGACCCTGTACATGAAGAGAATGGAGAGGAATTAAGAATGCCTACATTGTGCTTAACATCTGTATTTAAACAGTGGGGCCGGTAACAACAGACAGTGTCTCTGTTTTAAAGGAGATTAATCACATGGGCCTTTTTTATAAGGCAGAAACATGTGTCCCTGGTGGGTGAAAAGAAAGTATTGGCAGCTACACACGTCGAAGAGGGCGTGTGACATCCACGGGCCTTCTTGATTGTGGTAGAAACAGTGGCAGTAAAACTACAGACTAGAGAAAAATTTGAAAAATTGGCTTAAACTAGGCAGAAAATAAATATTATTATTATTAGTTGTAGTAGTAGCAGTAGTATTAAGAGTATTAAGGATTAATGACATAATTGCAGGGCGGCATGGGTAGCACTGTCACCTTACAGCAAGAAGGGCCTGGGTTAGATTCCCAAGTGGAGCGGTCTGTGTCCTTTCTATGTGGAGTCTTCATGTTTCCGCTGTGTCTGTGTGGGTTTCCTCTGGGGGCTTTGGTTTCCTCCCACAGTCCAAAGACATACAGTCAGGGTAACTGAAGATGCTAAAAATTGCCTAAGGTGTAAATGTGTGTGTGTGTGTGTTTTCCCTGTGATGGACTGGTGACCTGTTCGGGTGAATTGTACCCACCACAACCCTGAACAGGATAAAGCAGAGGTGAAACTGACAGTGAATGAATAAATAAATGAATGACATGCATGGTTTTAAAAAGAATATGTCAATATTCTACCCCCACCTACATACAAACACATAGCCAAGGTAAAAATACCTACTTAAACCCCCTCAGCCACAACCTCTCAACTGCTAGCTTCTTTTTTTAAAAGAACAAAATTAGTTATTGGCCCTAATACAAACTGAGATGTGAGATGTGTACTACACAATGTAGTATTTAATAAAGGGAAAATATTCAAATTTTACTGTATTATGCCTAGTTCACACTACATGATTTTTGCTCACTGACAGGTCACTGCTAGATGTGGCAGCTCGGAGGGAAATCAGCATTTGCTCAGGGCTCGGAAATAGGATCGCTATGTGTGAACTGTTCAACGACTTGCAGACTCTAGAAAATATCTAGCATGTTAAATATCTGGACTTGTCGGCGACTCAAAATCCTGTAGTGTGAAAGGTGTTGTGATCAGGTTGTAATAGTTATGAACGCAAGATACAGAAGGGAAACCAGGGGGAGGAGTTGTAAATGTGTGGGGCAGGGGCATAATATACAGTAGTTTCTAACAGAATATATCGGCACACATAAGCTTTACAGTATTTGTGACTTATTGTCCACGCCAAACAATAATACCTACTACCTACTAATGTTTATTTCACTTCAAACTCTCTCTGCAGAACAGACAATCCCTGATGGCCACGTAGCCCAATCCAGTCCTTCAGCCAGATTCATTGATTTTTCCTACTTGCTTTTACGGTGCATATCAGCGCTTTAATCTGACGTGCATTTTTGGACATGGTATCATTAAACCCCTCGTCACTTCTCGCATGTGTTTTCGTGACAAAACATAGTTTGGGAGAGGAGACCAGATAGACTCATCTGAGATTCCTCTTGGTGAAAAATCGTGTAGTGTGTGACCCCCTATCACCGATCAGTTGTGCAATGTGAAAACCACAACAACCTAAAAGACTCACGTTTATAAGAGATCAAGCAGTGTAGTGTGAACTGTACAGTGATCTAAACACCTTAAACGTTGTGCAGTGTGAATTTGGTATAAGTCAACAAAAATGCTTTCAAAAACATTACTTTCCCCTAAAACTAAGGGGTAAAAGAAAGAGAAAGCAGAACCAACAAATTTATGTGTAATTGTATAAAAAAGAGAGAGAACTCAATTGCCAAAAACCAGTACTGTAGCATCAACTGGAGGGTGAATGGTTTAGCATCAGCCATAACACTTTCTGGTTTCTTTAAATAATATTAGACCAAAATGTACAGTTGTAAGGTTGAAAAGTGATCACAAGATTAATTGTATATAGGTCCTCTGACATCCTACACAAGCAAACAAAAAGCTAATACCCACACACTAAGCCTAATTGGCTTTATATCTCCACTGCTTTGATTCTCTGGGCCATCACAGCCGGTCTCTGCATATGCTCTCGGCTTGGACAGCCCACTCTCTCTTCACTGTATATTGGCTCCATTAGCCATGTCTTCCTGCCGAAGGATGGATGAGGACTGGCAGGACAGATGTAATTCACTGCCAGAGACGGCGAGTGAGCACGGAACAGGAGCAGGAATCATGTTAAGGGTTCATGCCTGTGTTCCACTGAATTCAATGGACGTTCAGCAGCCTTTCAGAGTCATGTCCACTCTGTGAGGAGGACACAAAGGCACAGAGAGCAGAGGACATGTCGGGTGGAAGGGCTGAAAACCAAGTAAACAAAGGAGATAAAGGCTGGGTACAAAGAATAAGAGAAGAAACGGGAGTGGAGAGATGAACAGATAAAGAGGAAGAGAATGAGAGAATCACATTCATTAACAAAACGTTATTTAAAATAAAAGAATTTTAGGTGCATCATGGTGGCACCGATGGTAGAGTGCTGTGCTGCCACTTTGTTTCTGAAGATCTGGGTTTAATCCTTGCTTTAGTTTACTCACCGTGATAGATGTTGCTTTTTCTCCATTGGTCTGTCTGAAAACCTAGTGAGCTCTCTACATAGACAGCATTCAGAGAAAAAGCCTGTCTAAATTCTAGATGCCTTAAAATGCTGCCTACCAAGATGCCTTATTCTGAGCTATATTTTGACTGAATAACAATGGAGCTTAGTGTGCTTCTGCCTGTGAAAGCAATATTATAGTGTACAGAGAGCAGAGTGGAATCAGCGTATCCTAATCAGGGTTAGGGGGGGGGGGGGGCGCATCAGTCCATCACATGAGTAATCACTCATTCATTTTTCATTTGTATAAAGGTGTACGAGTGTACTTTATTTGCAATTTTGGGTTTGTAAGTGATTATGGGTCTAAAAACCTAGTGAGTTGCCTTGCTGCCTACTGCCTACCTAGAGGATTCTAATAAGACATCGAACTCATAAGGCAGGTTATTTAGACAGTGATTATGTCACCACAGTTTTTGCTTACTAAGCTAACACAGTTAGCCTCAGGCCATTCAAACCTGCTAGCATGCCAGCTAACATTTCCCTCCGTGTACTGAAAATAGTTAAAATTGTCACTGACAAGCCTGAATTTGCAAATAAATTACACTCGTACACATTTATACAAATGTAAAATCAATGAAAATGTATTACATTTGAAAAGAATGCGTTCTTTCACATTCGTCCAGCATATTGGTAAATTTTTGTTAAAAAAAAAGTTGTGCCGCATTGAATGCTGGGATTGCCTTCATCGCTAAGAAAGCATTGGTTTTACTCATTGCCCCCAGCAGCCACCTAAGTAGAGAAGATTCTGATAATCTTATCACAGTTTTCGCTTACTAAGCTAACACAGTTAGCCTCAGTTCATTCAAAACAATGAGCTGATGCAACACAACTCGCTAGCATGCCAGCTAACATCTGAAAGTGATTAAGTTGTCACGAATTTGCAGATAAATGACACTGGTACACCTTTATACAAATTAAAAATCAATAAGAATGTATTTACATTCGAAAATAACTTGTTTGTTGCTCCGTATTCATCCACTTCACCATATTTGTAATGTTTTGTGAGAAAAGTTGTGCCATACTGAATACCTTCAGCGGTAAGGAAGCATCAGATGCCCTCTCTTCATTCAGTCAGATTATCGCTTTTGATTAAGGCACATCAGTAGGCAGCATTTTAGGGTATCTAAGAATTTAGACTGCCTTCTTCTCGAGTGCGCGTCAGATGACATAAAATGCTGTCCATAAAATGATGTACAGAGCTCACTAGGATGGCCTGAATGGTAAGCTAACACTGCGGCAGAAGACGGGGCAGTTGATGATGTAATCGATGTCTCAGTAGTGCATCTAAATAATTTGCCTTTTAAAGTTCTATATAAGCTGTAGCCTAGTTGTTAAGGTACTGGACTAGTAATCAGAGCATTGCTGGTTCAAGCCCCACCACTACCAGTTTGCTGCTGTTGGGCCCTTGAGCAAGGCCCTTAACCCTCAATTGCTCAGACTGTATACTGTAACTGTAATGTAAGTCGCTATAAATATAATAAACGATAAAGTTGTCTGCAAAATGCTGAAAATGTAAATGTATATCGGTTAAAATCCTCTATACTTAGAAAGCTAGCTAGATATGCAGTAGGCAGCAAACAGCTCACTAGGTTTTCAGACAGTCCATGTGGGTTTCCTCTGGGTACTCATGTTTCCTTTCGCCTCCCAAATCACGCACAAGGTGGACTGGCTATTGTACATTAATTTAATTATTTCTATTTTAAGTGTTTCTCAAATACATATATTTATACAAAATGTGCTGTATTGACTTAAATTCCAACTGTGTAATATCATGTTTTGCTCATTGCCCCCAGCAGCTGCCCCATGCCTTGGCCCCCCACATTTTGAATACCAGCTTTTCATTAAAGAAGTCTCTTTCTCTCTCTCTCTGTGTGTGTGTGTGTGTGTTAGCCTGGAGGTGAGAGCAGCAGCTGGTTGTACTGTAGGTTGTATGCAGATTTGAGCTGACAGATTTGAAATGCTGAGACTCTGCAAAAATATGCCCTGCCAGATATTTTGTGTGTGTGTGTGTGTGTGTGTGTGTGTGTGTGTGTGTGGAGTATTTTCACTCATATGAATATTCGGAAGACCCTTGGCATTCATATAACACAAGAGTATTTAGCATAAGAGCCCATCTGTGTCTCACCTCACACCTCTTTCTCTGTATCTTTGTAAGTCACTCACTCACTGATGTACACACACACACACACACACACACACACACACACGCACACACACATGTATGCAAACAGTTAGCTTAATAGCCCAGTTAGCAGCTCCTAGAAGTTCTGTTATCACCTATATCCTTTGGTGTGTCCAAGATGTTTTTTGTTTCTTTTTTCTCTCTTCGGAGGTTCTTGACTTTTTCTTCTTGTTGTTCTTACCTCCCTGAAATGAGTTTTTGCAACTTGGGATGTCTGCTTTGTAGTGTTAAACTTTATATTCGTTGTGGAACTACTTTTTGGCGGAAGGTATTGTCAATATTAAAGCATATTTATTATGAAATTCAGGGCTTCTTTGATTTATTTTCTTTCTTTATTTTGTAAAAACTGTTGTATAAAAGCAATAGAACACTTGAGGTCGTGTGTTATCGCGAATAACATCACAGCCATGATGTTATTCGCGATAACACACTCCCTCTCGTGTTCTATTGCTTAAGAATACACACAGTGACCCCCTACCTTAATATGAGGGCTCTTCAAAATGTTTCCGCTCTTTTTTAAACTCTATTTATTAAGAATTTTTTTTTTTAAATACATCAATATTTTACATAGAGTCCCCTTCTGAGGCATTTTTTCCAGCATCGTACCAACTTTTTAATGCCATTAGCAAAAAATGTTTTAGGTTGAGCGCGCAGCCGCTGATGCACCACTCATCAAAATCACATGAAAATTTTCCTCCCCATAAAGCTTCTTCAAGCGGTCCAAAAAAGTAAAAATCAGATGGAGCTAAATCCAGATTATAAGCTCTCTTTTAGTCTCTCAGACTCGACCAATTACTACTACTCCCGCCCTCACCATTTCAAACCAAAATTTAAAAATTGCAGAAACTTTTTGAAGATCCCTCGAATAACATTGTCTATCTAAGATGAGCTTGAGCCCAGAGAACGCGTACAGGTTGCATTTCTTGATGCAGTGGTTGACTGTGTTATGTCACTTCGGTTTTCCAAAGTACTCCCAAGTCCATGTGGCTATATTTAAAATAGCAGCATGACAGT
This sequence comes from Trichomycterus rosablanca, assembly GCF_030014385.1. Taxonomy (NCBI): domain Eukaryota; kingdom Metazoa; phylum Chordata; class Actinopteri; order Siluriformes; family Trichomycteridae; genus Trichomycterus; species Trichomycterus rosablanca. Next base: position 23,363,534 of record NC_085995.1, read on the forward strand.
TTTTCATACAATGCCATCTAAGGGCTCAAAAGTCATGCACAATGAACAGTAATTAATGACTGAAAATTCCCTAACAAAGTTTGGCACAAAGTGGTGAACCATGGCTCATCTTTGCATCATGAAGGCATCAAGTGTAGAATTTGTTTACATTTACAAACCAAATCAGCCAAAATGTAAATGTTATTTTATTGTACTTAGTTAAAGGTTAAAGATAATAAACAAATCAGTTCCATTCTTGTTTTTTAACAAATGGTTCCAATCTTTCCAAAAGAGGTATCGCTAAACATCAAACACATCAACACAATGAAGTGTACAAAAATGCCAAGGGGTCTGAATACTTTCTGAATTTCTAGTAAATATCTATACAAGCATTAGAATGGGGGGAAGCCCAGGATCACAGTGACTTAGACTGTGGTATGCATGTTGGTGCCAGACGTGCTGGTTTAAATATGTCAGTAACTACTGATCATCTTGGATTTCCAATCATATGGAGTTTCTGCAGAATTAGAGGACAACATAGAACAGCCAGATTGTTTAAAGCTGACAGCAAGGGTACAATAAATGAAATGAAACACTTTTTACAATCACAGTGAGCAGAAGAGCTGCTCAAAATGCACATCTCAGCAAACCTTAAGGTGGATGGTCTACAACAACAGAGTGCCACATCAGGTTCCACTCATCAGCCAAGAACAGAAGATAGCACAGGGTACAGGCTACAACTGGACAGTTAAAGATTGGAAAAACGTTGCCTGATCTGATAAATATTGATTTCTGCTGTGACATGCAGATGCTAGAGGTCAGAATCTGGTGTAAACCGCATTCTCTTGTCTGTCAGACGTGAAACCCGACATGGTTCTCTGCTGTTGTAGCTTTTCTGCAACAGGATTGGACATGCTTTTCATGATGCTTTCTTACTTAGCACAGTTACAAAGAGTGGTTGAGTTAGCATATTCTTTCCATAAGCTCAAACCAGTCTGACTATTCTTGCATCAACTCTATTATCAATAAGGCATTTCTGTGATTGAATAGACACTCAGTGGATGTTTTTTTGTTTTTCTTACTATTGGAGACAGGTTTAAGCACCAATTGTAAAAGATCATCAGTTTATAACAAACTTATGCTAGCCTTTCTGCTACCACGTATAAAGTCACTGAGTAAGTATGTTTCATTTCCGGTGTTTGATCTGAAAATCAGCAAAAACTTTTGACCTGTGTCTTTTTTTTAATGCATTTTCACCCGATTTTTAGCACGTCTAATTTTTACCCAATTGCATTATGCTTCCTCTCCACTGGAGCTGACCCACGTCCCGATTGAGGAGAGCAAGACTGACACACGCCCCCTCTGACACGTGTACAGTAGCCGACTGCATCTTTTTACCTGCACGAGGAGAGTTCATATGTGGATCAGCTTTGTGTACGCAGCGCCACACCCTGATCAACACATTATTCCTTGACTTATCCTACCTTACGAACAACAAGTCAATCGTTGTTCATGTAGCCGCCCAGCCCAGCTGGATGGCAAAGCTGAGTTTTGAACCGACAAGTTCCGGGGGTGTTATATATGTATATTCATGCCTGGAAGAATACAATTTCAGACACCCCTAAAGTGAACCATACCATTTCTTGTCCCGTCTGCCTGGCTTCACTCCCAATATTTGTCACCTCTTCATTAAGGTTGCAATAACGCAGGTCAGTAAAGGCACTATATGCTATTGTAAATAGCTGTCTAGTTTTTTATGGCTTATTAATCAATACTAACATCAGCTTGTTTATAAGTTTTGCTTGCGGAACGACCCCCCCAACCATTGCTTTTACTTTTTTTTTTTTTTGGGTCCAAGTATTAGTTGGGTGGTTCAGATCCCCCACCCCATATTCCCACATAATTTGAACCATGGTTACTGCACTGGTTGATACACTGAGCACACTGCATCATAACCACCAAATCACGTACTACTGTATTACATTTTAGGTATTTGGAGGACACTTTTTAATCAAAGCAGCTTACAACTGTGATTGATTACATTCCAAGCAATTGAGGGTTACAGGTCTTGCTCAAAAGCCCAACAGTGGCAACCTTTAGATATCTAGTCCAGTACTTTCATGGCTGAGTTACCAGTATCCATTAAAAACTATGCCCAAGGTCACTTTCAAACCTGGTCTCTATAGGCTTGTTTCGGGGAGGGTGTAGTCATAACAAAACACACACACACACACACACACACACAGAGACCTTTCAAACCCTGGCTTTGATCAAGGCTGTAACCACAATTTATATTCAGATATGCTTAAAATGTCCTGCCTATTATACTGATGTAAAAATGATGAATATTACACTTACTAGCATAGTGTAAGGTTAGGATCTGCCAGTGTTTCCATCGATTGCTGATATGGCAAGAATGTTTAAGAATGGCAAGGAAACACCCACCTTCCCAAATCTGGTAAACCCCCCTCCATGATCAATTCCAGAATTTTCCACAACTCTGTGAATGTCACTGTTCAGAGTCTGTATACAAGTTCCTATCCAGTTTTATGCTGCATTAATCAAGGTGAGCAACCTTTTGATATTAAATGATGAGGCGCTACTATCCGTGCATGCAACTCATCTTCTGTCCTGGGAGCTTATAGCTGTATATCCACGCAGTTATGGACCAAAATGCCGTCTACTCCTAGAGTGCAAAATGTGCCAAAATGACACTGTTTATCTTCATTAGTACTGAGAGCCATTTCTGGCCATCTCTCTCTCTCTCTCTCTCTCTCTCTCTCTCTCTCTCTCTCTCTCACACACACACACACACACACACAGTTTTAACCTTTAGCAGAGACTAAACTGCAGAACAGAGCTCACATTATTAATGACCCCTATTACCCCTTAGAGTGGAGGAGGCCACAGAAGCCGTCCTGGTCTGTGCATCACTCGTCTTCCCTTCCCTTAACTCTCTTATGCACTTTCTCATTATATGTAATGAAGTCACAACTACGTCATCCTTAAATTTAATTCAGAATGATTTTTCACAGATCTTTTGAAGAAATGCAGTTTTTATAATCAAAACCATTTCTAATGAAGAAAACTGGATCACTGATGTTGCTGTCTGAACTAAATCCTGCAGTGAAGGAACTCAATTTCAAGGATTCACTTGGGCATACACTAAAACGTGCATGATTCATCAGTAAGAATGCACTCTGGGGGATATACACTGTATAGCCAAAAGTATGCTGACACCTAAAAATGACCATTCACTCATTCATTTACTGTCTGTTTTATCACTGCTTCATCCTTTTCAGGGTCGTGGTGGATCCGATTCACCGGGTAAAAGACAAAAAACACCCCAGACAGGTTAGCAGTCCATCACAGGAAAAACACGCACACATTCACACTCACTCACACACAGGGAGACTTTTTAGCATCTCCAAATAACTTGAATGCATGTCTATGGGAGGAAACCCACTCAGACACAGTGAGAACATGCAAACCCCACACAGAAAGGACCCAGACCGCTCCACCTGGGAATCAAACCCAGGATCTTCTTGCTGTAAGGTGACAGTGCTACCCCCCGAGCCACTGTGCCACTCTTTGTCCAAAATCATAGGTATTAATATGGAGCCCTGACCCCCAAATTCAACAAGGCTTTACACATGACTTTTCATTGTGTCTAAAAATTCAAACACATTTATTGAAAAGAACATTTTTGAGGTCGGGAAAGGTCATTAAAAAGGCCTAGATTACAATCTATGTTGTAATTCATCCCAAAGGTGTTAAGTTTACTAAGCTACTGAAGCTCCTTTCAAGCCACTGAAGATCCTTAACACCAAACTCATCAAAGCATGACTGGGTTTTCTCCAGGAGCTCCGGTTTCCTCCCACAGTCCAAAGACATGCAGTCAGGTTAACTGGAGATACTGAAATTGCCCTAGGTGTGTGTGTGTGTTTGCCCTGTGATGGACTGACGAAAGGTCCAGGGTGTTTCCTACCTTTCGCCCAGTGAATGGTACCCACCACAACCCTAAATTTAAAGAATTAATTTAGCAAATTAATTGGCATGCCCTCCCTGCCACTGGAATTGAGGAGCTGGATGAAAAGATATAAAAAATACTGAGACAAGAGTAGATCTGTTAAACACTGAACCACATAAAACCACAGCAAACACACACACAGACACAAACACAAGCATGCACACACACAGGCACTAAGACAAGCACACACACACACACACACACACACACACACACACACACACACACAGTCTATGGCGCATCCTGAAATCAGGCAGGCTCTGGAGACTGCAACACAGAGATGTATGACTACAGTAGTGCGGCTGTAGCAGAGAGAGCAATGCTTTATGCATTAACTAAATTAAAGCATGTGTAGCACAAGAGGGAAAAAAACGCAGCCAACAGCAATAATGAAACATTAGAGGTGCAACATCGAAAGGAACAACAAAAATAGATAAAAGAAATGACTGTACAGACCACCCCACAATCTAATTATAGAAAAACACAGCACCATTAAAGAGAGGGGAACGTATATTAGAGCACTGCTGATAAAGAAATGGGTAGCAGTACAAGAAGAAAAATTAATCAGGGACATGAGAATTGGGAGAATCCAGGCTAGGGTTTGCAAGCAAAGAGACAGAGAGTGTGAATGCTTAGGTTTGAATATTGAAGGTAAAGATACAAAACCAGTGTCATATACACTGGATTCAGAAAGTATTCAGACCCCTTGACATTTTTGTGCATTTTATGTTGTAGATTTGAATTTTTCATGGATGTAAATGCCATTTTTAACCATCACTCACTTAATCACATTAAACACTTAATCAGCCATAATGATGTCGTGAAAATATATTTCTTATTGAAAACACGTATTCACAAAAGTATTCATTTTGCTCTGGTCCTTCAAATTGTGCCCAGGTACATCCCGTTTGTTTTAATGATCCTTGAGATGTGTCTCGAACTTAACTGATTGAATGTAGTTTGGAAAGGCACAAAATTGGGTCTATAAGCTCCCAAAACTTACAAGGCATCAAGAGGACAAACAGTCCAGGAAGGTGAGAAAGAACCAAGTGGTCACTCTAAACTAGCTCCAAAGTCCTGTGGAGAGCTTTTTGGATGGACATCCATCTCTATAAATTAGGCATTAGTTGAAAGGTTGGATGAATAGATGACTGTTGAGTAAAAGACACATGACAGCCTGCTTGAAGTTGCTAAACAGCATGTAAGACGACATGGCAACATTCTTTTACTTGGGCAGAACAAGTACTATGCCTGGTGAAAAACTGGCAATGCACATAGCCTGGCTACAGTGAAACATGGTGGTGGCAGCATCATGCTACGGGGTGATTCTTAGCAAAGACAGGTAAAGAGGTAATAATTAAGAAACAGATGAAAGCAGCTAAATACAGAAACATCCTTGATTCCATCTCATTCAGAGCACATACAAAGTCAGACTGCAGTAACAGTTCAGCTTTTAACATTACAATAACTCAAAGCATACAGCCAAGACCACACTGGAACGACTTCGGGGCAAGTCTCATGTTGTTTAGTGACTCACATAAAACCCAGACATAAACCCTTATTGAACAATGTCTTACTCGTAAGAGTAAGAGGGCAGGGAAGATTTTGGCCGGCCATTTACACGCTATTTAAACCCTGGTCATTGCCTTTTCCAGCGGCTTCCATCTCAGCGGAGGCCAAGAGTGAGAGCTTTAAAGACTCAGACCAAACGGCACCTTAACAGCTTTTTAACCCAGGCTATCACCCTTCTCAACAAGGACCATTCCCACATCCCTCTGCTTTTAACATGCACTTTATCACACACACAGGCTGCACAGTGGCTAATTGGGTAGCACTGTCACCTCGCAGCAAGATGGTCCTTGGTTCGATCCCCAGGTGGGGCGGTCGGGTCCATTCTGTGTGGAGTTCTGCGTGGGTTTCCTCCGGGTGCTCCGGTTTCCTCCCACAGCCCAAAGACATGCAAGTGAGGTGAATTGGAGATACAAAATTGTCCATGACTGTGTTCAATATAAACTTGTGAACTGAAGAATCTTGTGTTATGAGTAACTACCGTTTCTGTCAGGAATGTAACCAAAGAGTGTAAAACATGACGTTAAAATCCTAATAAACAAACAAACAAATATCACACACACTGTAGATATGTATCCACTTATGACACTTTCCCTTTTGTAGTCAGCGCACCTATGCACCTTAACTACCTAAAATATATATTTAATAGTCACTTCAATGCCCATTTTTTCTACTAAAAGTTTGATAGTGTACTGTCTATTTATGTCAATATTCTATGTTTATATATGGCATACTATTTTCTATATGACTTTATTAGATCTAAATATGTTGACACCTTCACCAAGAGAAATTCCATATACAGCTGGTACTTGGCAAATAAATAGATTTTGATTCTGATTAATTGTAAATATTGATGAGCAGGTTTTTCATTAGTAAAACATAATAGAAAATGTAGTAATTAAGTAACACTAAAGCAAAGTGAGAATAGAGAGCAGGTATTTAATGGAATAAACAGATTGAGAGAGGCAGTATGACAGTAGATCGAGATGCATGTTGAAAGCATGAAGAATAGCGGAAGCGTGAAGCATGGTGATGATATAGTGTCGAGCAAAAAGAAAAAGAAAAAAATGAAGTGGGCAGATAAGAGGGTTTGAACAGACCTATAAAACAAAGGGGGAATGACAGCTGACAGAAGATGACAGATGTGGGAAGAGATAAACAGAAATGAGGAGCAGTACAATAGAAAGCGAAGTACATGGACAAATTCATGTAGCGTGATGAGGGAAGAACAGAACAAAGAAGAAGAAAAAAATAATGTTTATAGAGGAGTAATCAGTATTTAAAAAATATTGTAACTCTAAGTAGCAGAAAATACCACTCCTTAATGAAAATGAATTATTTAAGGGTGAAAAAATTCCCAGCAAAAGCTATAAGGTACAAAACAAGTTCCAAAAAAAGTGCTTACTACATGATTCACTACCAAGTCCAAATAGACAAATTCTAAACTTTTGGGCATGTTTAAAAATGTTTTTGAGTCTGGATGCACTAATGGTTCTCTTAGGTACAGATCTGTAATATCATCAATATCAATATTGTGGTTTGCTCCAACTAAGCTTGGGTGTTGAACCTGCTGTGTTTGAACATGATTTGCTTTCAAGTGAAGTAATGTGATTGGCTGAATGTGTAAGTTGCTTTCTGGTTCAAGTTTACTCTGCTGTGGAACAAAACAGTGTGATCAGAGAATAAAACACAAAGAACATATACAGTATATTGTATATATATTCTCTGATAAAACAGGATGGCTAATTGATACATATTAAGTGCAGCTTTATCTAAATGACTTTACCAGAACGACTGACAAGCAGATTGAAGAAACACTAATCTGATTATGTGAACACTATAAGAAATACAGTGGTTCTGGGTATGGCTTTGAGTTTAAAAGGCGTTGAGTTTCAAGGTATCCATAAGGATGTATGGGAAACCTGTTAATGTGTTCTATGGTCCAGTGGAACTGCACACATTTTAGGCTTATGTAAAATAATGGGGTTGTTTTTGACAAAAAACACTCAAATACAATTGAAAAACAGTTCAAACTTAACAAAAAAAATACAATAAACCTGCACTTCTTTATTGTTTTCTTATGCTTCTTTATCGTGGAGATGCTGACCTTGGAATACCGTATTCCATAGGAAGCTCTTTATGTAATTCACATGAGAAATGGCAAAATCGCTTTTGAGCTGGCTGTGCCATTATTTTCTATGAAGTGTGGCAGTGCACAAAACTTAACATGACTTATTGTACTAAAACTGTACTAAGAGAACTCATGAGCAGTAATAATTAAGGGAGGTTTAGTGTTCCTGTGTCATTCTTTTAATACATTAAATCACTTTTTTTACGATAAGCATTTTACACTCTCGGAAAAGCTGATTCTCACAATTTCTTAGCACCCTGAGCTGTAGCACAAGTTTAATAGTGAAACAGGAGAAAAATCCAGCTAAACACAGATACATGTGGATGCTTTCAGAGTGAATTTGACATTTATTCCTCACAAATGCAGCTTCGTCTCATATTCGCACTTTGATGGTTTTACTGCACCGCTCAAGCCGAGCGCTGAACAAAGCGGCATTCGCACACGTCAAGTTTAAGGGAAACGTTGAGTTTAAGGCTACAAAATTCTCAACAAAGGGCGCCCAGTTTTAGATATTTCGAGTTGAGCGGACGTTGAGTTACAAGGTACCACTGTAATAGTTTTTGCACAATTAAGTTAGGGTTTGTGTGGATCGTGTGATGGACCTTCCCATTTGAGTTCAGAATCAATCATGGGTACAGGACCAAGTGTTAAAACTAATTTAGTCAGTAGTAAACAAATCACAATTATCTCAAGCTTTTTAGTTTACAACTAGACCAGGGTTTTTCAAACCAAAAAAATTCTAACATTCAAAATTATAATTAAATAAACAATTTTTGATAGGCACATAAAGTACTTAAAAAAACAGTGCAACATTTGTTAAACTTTGTGTAATACCTTTAGTGCAATATATTTAACATCCTTTTATATACAGTATATTTACATTTAAATTCTTTCATATATGTACAAACACTTATCTCTATATTCTAGAAAGTTGCTATAATGTTGCAAATTCCTCCTTGTGGGATAATAAAAGGCTATCTTATCTTGTCTTATCTTATCTTATCTTGTCTTGTCTTATCTTGTCTTATCTTATCTTGTCTTATCTTATCTAACTAGACCACTCTTAAATGTCTCAGGTGTTTAAATGTTTAATTTATAATCTTTATGGTTAAAGTTGCACAATTTATTTTCCTGCTATAATCTAAGTAGTGCACTATGTAGTATATATCAGTACAGTAAACACACCAATACCTTTTTATGAAGTTGTTAGTGTAATACTAATGGCTTTGTTGGAAAGCAGCCTGGCGAGAACCTGTGGTCTTTCCTCACACCTGCCGCTGCAAGAAATGACTGGGCAGTAATGCAGAAATCTTATTCAGATTAATTATAATGTGAATCAAATTCTTAAGTGGATCAAAGAATCAAACAAAGCTGCCTACATGAACATATGATTAATCAGATTACTCTCCGGACCTGAGCTTTTTAATAATATTACAAAATCTGAACTACTTTGTTCTCCTTTATATGCTTTCCCATAAAAATAAAAAAGTATTACTGTAATAACAAAACCACACAAACCAGTGTTGATTCTGGATGTAAGACTGTGGGGAATCATGCTAGATTTTACAGTTCTGCCTTTAAGCTTGCAAGCTCCCTGACTTACTGAAACCTGCGCCCCTGACTTGTAGTTAAAAAGTATGTTTCCTAAAATAATAAATGATAAAACATGATAAAACTACAGTATTTGAAAAGCAAGTATCACACATTCATGCGCAAATGCACACACATTGCCCTCATTCCCAAAATTAACGCTTGGGCTCGTCTGAACTGACTAGATAGCTGGCATTAACATTTATGCCGATTTTATGATGCTTTGACACTACTGGCTACAAGTTCCACTATGCTGCATCAATATTACACAGAGAGACAGTTAGGGGTGTGGGATCAGAACGTCTCTGGCAAAGCACACCAGTTTAACATCAAAATTAACTTAAAAAATAGAATGAGAACGCTGTGTGACATGATTCTGGCAGACACCTTCTTTCCTCCTTTATTCCTTCATTCATCTCCAGTGTCTACCTGAGCACTGACATCACTGACCAGCACTGACCAGGCTTCTATTTGTGTCTTTTGCCTACATATTTGTGCCTGAGCTGCCATCATACTTCTTAGAGGCCATCCAAAAGGTCTGATGCTGTAACATTCAAGGTGCATTGATGGTATCCAGTAAGGACAATACTCCAATTACTGTTTTATTAGTACAACACTAATTCTTCATCCATCTGTCCAACAGAAGCAATCCTGAGTATCAATAGCAGTCAAATCATTTTGAAGTGTGAGAGAAAACGTGTTCTTACTGCTTTTACTGCTTTGAACGCTGATGTAGCTGGTGGCGTTCTCCCTGCCCAGCGAGTTCTCTGCCATGCATGTGTAGTTCCCAGAATCCTCTAGTCTTACTCGGCTAATCTGGACCTTGGAGGTTTTCCTGTTTCAAAGAAAGAGAGTTGAGTTAAAAAAGGAATCATCTTGGCCAAACAGCCAATTTACTGGGTATAAAAAGTCTACACACCCCTGTTCAAATGATTTATAAAAATCAGGCCAGGATGAGAAAAATTCACATTAGTTTCCAGCTTGAATGTGACCTATAATCTGTGCAAATTAATTAAAAAACACACTGAAATAGTTTAGTACAGACAATTACCCAGTAAAAATGTGGTTGCTTTAGTGTGCACACCCTCTTAAATTAACCAAATTAACGGAATTAACCAATCACATTCAAACCCATATGAAGTTCAGTTCTTCTAGTGGGATTTCCCTGACATGTACTTGGGTGGAAAAACCCTTAATGAAATCGCTCAGAGACTGGATGATGAATGAAAAAGACTGGATGATGAATGGTTTTATAGGTCATACAATGTAACTGAGGCACTTCTTGTCATGTACACTACTTTTCAGTAACATTGCATTGTAGCAGTATTCTTGGAATATTGGAATATAACTACCAGTAATCATGCCCTAAGCATATTTACATGTCCTAAGTAGTAACTGATTATGTGCAGTGTAAATTATACATTTTCTTCCATAGTACTTAGTGGCATCTTTCATCAAAAGCCCTGGTCTGCAAAAAGCTTAAAAACCATCAACAGGATCTCATTGTTGAAAGGCATAAGTCAGACGTACATAAAATATTCCAAGGCATTATGCACAAAAAATGGAACACAGTGAAGACAGTCATCAACAAGTGGATAAACTATGGCACCACAGTAACAACAACTGGTCGCTTTCCCAAAATGGATGAAAAGACAAAAAGAAAGCTGGTCTGTCAAAAATCTCCTGTATATGTCTAAACTCATACTTGTACGTGTCTAGCTAGGCTTCAATTACGAGGGTGAGTAGCTTAAAAGGTTTCCTAGATTCACCAACATTGTTTCATTAACTACTACTAGCACATTATTTTTTGACACTGACAGGACAAAAAAAACACACTTATGATAATAAACAGTGTTTGCCATGTAGTAAATTAAAATCCTCATAACTTTCACTGTGCCTTTTTGATTTTTCCTATAGCCAACTTGCCTAGCTAGATAGAATGACTAGCTAACGCCGCTAAGTGAATAAAAACAACAACTGAACAATCGACCAATTAAAACACTATCTACAACAATGAATGCTATAAAATACACTCAAATAAAACTGAATATAAAGCACATTACATACAAAACTAATAGAAATTACTGAAACAAGGAGGAGATCAGTAGCAAGTTATATCAGTAGCTAGTTGGAAGTAAACCGGACAAGGAAAGTGGACACATGTCTCTCTAAATTGTGCATGAGGTTCATAGTATGTTCTGAGATATTTGTAGGCCAGAGTTTGAAGACTTTGCCGAAAAATAATAGGTATATCCTTCTAGACTGAATACAGCTGATTAGCATGGCCCATCCATTCCTAACAATCATGCTTAATTTTGTTTGGGTGTAGATAAATACAATATCAATACAACATTAAAAAAGTATTATTAAATGCTTTTAATGCCTTGTGCAGCTATAATAAAAATGTGGAGATCTTAAACTGTGAGGCCGATGTTCAAAAGGAAAAAACTGTCCGTTCCTTGGTGGCTTTATGTGCACGAAGCCTCAATGAATGATGGGAGCTGGAGAATTGCCGTGCAGAGTTTACAACATTCCTAACTGCAGTAAATCTCCTGCTATACAGAAGACCTCAATTTACTCTCACTTCATCATGCTGTGTGTGCACATGATGTGTGTACGTCAGCACTGTAGGTTCATGTGTAACACACACACACACCCTAACATATTATACACAGGAGAGTGAACCAGCGATCCTGTCAAGAGTGAGCTGGTTCCAGTGTATTCCTGCACATCAGCATTTTCTTCAGCTGAGGAAGTGAAGAAACGGCTCGTGAGGTTTAGCAGGTATTTCACCTCACATTTCCAGCAGTGGAAACACCTTTTAAATCTGACTCAAAGGAATAAATATGGAACCAACCTTTCAATTCAAAACATTTTGTTGCTCCAAAGCACAGACAAAATAATTTATAAATGTTCAATCAATCACACTGTATTCTTAACTCCGTTATAATCCTATAGGGCAGTGATAGCTCAGTGGTTAGAGTGCTGGACTTTGAATCAGAAGGTTGCTGATTCAAGCCCACCACTAGGTTGGCACTGAGCACCTGAGCAAAGTCCTAAGTCACAGATTTTTCAATCTTACTCATTGTTATCCCATGTATAAAATAAAATGTGTGAGGATGCAAAAATAGAGAAAATACTTTTTCATGAGCCTGTAATAAGCCAAGAAGTAAATCAATGAGCATGCAAACAAGCTGTGAGTGTATTTACTTTTAGTGTATACGATGGATCTTAAAAAGGTTTCTGCAATTTATATTATAAGATAAGATATCCTTTATTTGTCATATATACATATACAGATGTACAGTACAATGAAACTCTTTCTTCGCATATCCCAGCTTGTTTGGAAGCTGGGGTCAGAGCGCAGGGTCTGCCATCGTACGGCGCCCCTGGAGCAGACAGGGTTAAGGGCCTTGCTCAAGGACCCAACAGTGGCTGCATAGCAGAGCCTGGATGTGAACCGCCAATCTTCCGGTTGATAGCCCAAAGCTCTACCCACTAGGCTACCACTGTCCCTATTTTGGTTGGAAATGGTGAGGGCGGGAGGAGTAGTAATTGGTCGTGTTTGAGAGACTGAGAGAGAGCTTATAGTCCAGATTTGGACCTTTTTGGACCACTCAAAGAAGATTTAAGGAGGAGAAGATTTTCATGTGATGATAATGTGAAAGCAGTGGTGCATCAGTGGCTACACGCTCAACCAAAATATTTTTTGCTGATGGCATTAAAAAGTTGGTACGATGCTGGGAAAAATGCATCGAAAGGTGAATATGTAGAAAAGTGATGTAATTTGTTTTTCAAAATTTTTGATAGAGTGTGTAATCCTTCGTATTACAGTGGTAGCCTAGTGGGTGGAGCTTTGAACTATCAATCGGAAAATTGTTGGTTCAAATCCAGGCTCTGCTATGCAGCCGCTATTGGGTACTTTGAGCAAGGCCCTTAACCCTGTCTGCCCCAGAGGCGCTGTACAATGGCTGAATGTACTCTGACCCCAGCTCGAAAACAAGCTGGGATATGCGCAAAAGAATTTAATTGTACTGTACATTTGTATATGTATATTTACTAATAGAGGCATTTTTCTTCTTCTCTTTATTATTACATATATTATGTTAAGGTGGTTTTATAGATGTGATAAAAGGTTAACTTGGCAGCTTTTACATTCATTACATGGTTATTATGATAAAATTCACAGCTGTGTACACCTGCCATAAGGACGGTCTCTAAGTAAAGGACTGGTCTTTGTGTACATGTTACCATATATGGATGAACACTGAGCAATAAGGTAGGCACCAGACAGCCGTAGCAACGTTTAACTTTTGTTTGCAACTTTCGGGTGCATACCCCATACCCCTTCACTCAGTCACTCAACTTATCATCAGGACGGTGGTGTACAATATTAAGCATGGCATCTTCATGGTGTGAACCTATTGGGTCACCCAATTCGTTTAAGCCTCAAACTGTGGAAGATTTGAAGGAAAACATTCAACGTAAAATTTCTGCTATTCCCCCCGATATGCTTGCCGGAACATGAAGCAATGCGTCAAAATGTGTCTGGCAGAAAATGGATATCAATTCCAACACTGCATGTAATGCAATCGATTACACATACGTCAAGGTGTGTAGTGTATTTTTTTGGTTCAGATTGCTTCATCCAAACGGGAGTTACATTGGAAAATACAGGGCCTCTTTCGAGTGAATCTCCCTGTACAAGGTGAAAAACAACCAATCAGAGTTGGGGGCTCACAAACGCACCCGTGATAAAAACCTGATCTTTTGATCTTATGCTAATGACTTATCGGTTTGGTACACATTTAGTGTAGGACACTAATATCTACACTCATTTCTCATGAAGCCCACTAATTTGATTTAAAGTATATCTCACCTGAGTAAAAGTAAAAACTAACTCTAAACATTTTTAATAGTGGCTATATATAAAAAAACACACTTAATTGCTAGTTTTTTGTGTCCGCATTGATTTTCTCTGGGCACTCCACCTCTCAAAAAATGCATGAATTGCCCCTAGGTATGTGGATTAGTGTTTGTGTAAAGACCTGCAATTCATGTAATTCCAGTGTATTTCAGTAATAATAATTGTTTAGTGTTTATGTTGATCAATCACTAGTAGTTACTAATTGCTTCATCATATTCAGGTTTGTAGTAAGTCTGGTGTCACCCAGAAAAAAAAAAAACCATGAACCCAGGGGCTGTGCACCACCCACACTCTTTGCTGTGCCACCATGCTTTTACAAAATATAACCATATTATACAATTCAGGATCATGACAGGTCAGGTGCCAACTAGGAACACTGGGCATCACAGAGCATCAAAAACACATTTATTTACTCACTCCCAGGCAGACCCAGGGAACATGCAAAACTTCTCACATAAACCATGTTGCTGTGGCACTATCACACTCATAGAAAATAACATATTTAATATAGGAGACGGCTCGGTGGGTAGCACCTGGGTTCAATTCCGAGTCTTTTCTGTGTAGAGTTTGCATGTTCTCCCCGTGTCTGTGTGGGTTTCCCCGGGAGCTCCGGTTTCCTCCCACAGTCCAAAGACAAGTAAGTTAGGTAAATTGGAGATACAAAATTGCCTATGATGGTGTCTGACACTGAACTTTAACTGATGAATTATGTGCAACCTGTAACTACCTGTCCTATAATGAATGTAACCAAAGTGTAAAACATGATGCTAAAATCCTAAACAACTTCTTGTATGCCTACATTTCTCACATACACACAATGTTTGTACATACAGTCACTTTTCATGCACAGCAGCAACTGTCCCATAAAAGCAAACCTGTTCTGCATTTCCTTGATAGTCTATATTTAAAAACTGGGCCAGTCCTGTGGTGGAGTTGATAGGGAATGTTTTTTTAATAGTTTTGATACCAAGAATAGCTCAATTTCTTTATGTGTGTGCACTTTATGTTACTGTTTTTTCATCAGTGTACAGATGTGCAGGCGATAAGGTGGCGCAGAGGTAAAACACGCCAGCCCACCAATGCTAAGATCAACAATTTTGAGTTCAAATCTTAGCTCCAACAGGCTGGGTGCCTATACAGATACACAATACTGCCCTCTGTAAGACCCTACGCGATCGGCAGGTGCGGGAGTGTTGTAGGGTGTGTGTGACAGCCACAGTCCTCCTTGATTAAAGGTGGAGGTTGTGGCAGCGACAAGACAAGAGATAAGCTCCAATTCACTACAACTGGATTTAATGAAATAGTGGGAAAAAATAATATAGAACTGATAAAAATGTACAAATGTGTGTGAATGTGTGTGAGTGATTTATGTGCATGTCTCTTACTTGTTGGTTTTGACTTTAACGTCTTTGCTTTTGCGAAGTTCGCTGCCATCTTTGAACCAGCGAAAGGACGGGCTCGGGTTGCCCTGTGCCTCACACTTCAGGGTCACCCGCTCCCCCTCCCAGACCCACTGAGGATGCATGACCTTCACTTTTGGAGCTGAAGCTGCACAGAAACAGAGAAAGAAATTTTGAATATGTAAAAAAAATATACACAATAAATAAAAACAGTATGGACAACGATCGATGGCACAGATGGAGGTTTAGGAGGAGATAAACAGAAACAGGAACATAGATGGCTGTATGGAGGACAGGCAGGAGGGCAGAGGGACAGTATTACAGTAGAAAGAGATGCATGACTGTAACATTTGGAGGAGCCGAAGCATGATTATGTAGTACATAGTGAAAGTAAATCAATCGCACAGGTGCGAGAGTCTCAACGGACACAATAGAGCAAAAAAAGGAGAGAATGATAGATGACAGATTTAAAAGAAATTAACATAGAAATAGAAAAAAGAGGCAGTATGACAGATAAAATACACTGAACGTATTTGGAAGGACAGAGTCATGTAGCGTGCTGGGGAAAGGACATACATAAAAGACAGAGACAAGGACAAGGTAAGAGAAAATGCCATACAGTAGAAAAATGTATATTGTATTTCCAGTTACAGCTATCATCAAGCAAAAAAGAGCTTATGACATTATTCAGAAAACGTCAGTTGCAATCAGAATGATTCAAATTCGGTTTATCAGCAAAATGTACAAACTTTTATCAGTTTGAAATAAACCAGCCAAACAAAAACAATTTAAATAGCTCATTGATGTATATATTTATTAGGATTTTAATGTCATGCTTTACACACTCTGGTTTACTCACTCATGACAGGAAAGGAAATTACTCGTTATACAAGATTCATCAGTTCACAAGTTTAATGTCAAACACAGTCATGGATAATTTTGTATCTCCAATTCACCTCACTTGCATGTCTTTGGATTGTGGGAGGAAACCGGAGCTCTCGGAGGAAACCCACACAGACACTGGAAGAACATGCAAACTCCACAAGGACCTGAACCGCCCCACCTGGGGATCAAACCCAGGACCTTCTTGCTGTGAGGCGACAGTGCTACCCTCTGAGCCTCCATACCGCCCTTAAATAGTTCAACACATCTAATATAGCAAGTGTTTTAATTCAAATGTAACACAAAATGCAACTTTTAATGCCTAATGTAGTCTCAGGATTATTCAACCCCTTCATGACAAGTGTCTTTAGTACTTTGTACACCCCACTTTTACTGTCATGACCTGCTTCAAATATGATGATAGACACCAGCTTTTGGCAGCGTTCCTGAAGAATCATATTCCAATCCTCATGGGTAATGGCCTACAGTTCACTAATATTTTTGGGTTTGCGTGCTGCAACTGCCTTCTTTAAATCCCGCCAAATCTTTTCAATGGTTAAAGTGATACGACTGTAACAGCCTCTCCAGAATTTTCTTTTAAAACCATGCCTTGGTGAACTTTGAGGTATGCTTGGGACCACTGTCCTGCTGAAAGGTCCAATGACACACAAGCTTCAACTTTCCCAAAGTAGGCATGACAGTGGACGTAGGATTTCCTGAATGAATCCAGTTTGCTCTACACACGATGCATGGTCCCAGTGCCAGAAATAAAGCATCTCCATAGCATCAGTGATCCATGCTCGACTGTAAGCTGGAAGGTTTTTTTAGCTTACTTATATGCTTCATTCTTTCTTCTCCAGGCATACTACTAATCCATAGGCTCAAAAAAGCTCCAGTTTTGTTTCATTGCTCAACAGAACAGAATCCCCAAACTTCTGTGGCTTATTATATAGTTTGGAACATATTATAGCCGATTTTTTGTGCTTTAGGGTCAGTAGAGGTGTATGTCTTGGAATTCAGGCACAAAGACCTTTAGTCTTTAGTATGTAGCCTTACTGTGCAGACTGAAACCTCACTACCAGCTGCTACCAAATCTTGCTGCTGGTCTTTTGCAGTCACTGGAGGGTTTATGACCACTAAGCCACCGTGTCGCCCAGGTATTTAATGTGTTTTATCTCAAGTACACCTGATGCAACTAATGAAGCCTCTGACTAGTTGCATTAGATGTGCTTGAGATAACACCTGATTTGGGATTCTATTCAGGTGTTTGAACCATTCTGAGACAGTAGTAGTCATTGAAATGGGATTTTGTGTTGAATTTGTTTTTATACAGTGTTTTTGCTGTACAATGTGCTGGTACAGTTTGGAGAAATGAAACATTTGTGCAGGGTGAAAATAAAACAGCAGTTTTTGAAACACTGCTGTATCAACAAATGTGTGGATATGAAGATATTATGTAATACAGTATTCAAACTGTATCCAACCAGTAACCTCAAGATGCACAACAAACCAGCATCAATGATACTGGAACTGGATTATATGCTCCTGAACTACAACATACAAACAGCACAGCTTCAGTTTTCTGGAAATAAAACTACTATTAAAACTACTATTACTTTACCAAGTTAGACCCTCAATGACTACCAAGTGCCCTTTTTCCTCCTCACTTCTGTCTTTCTCTGACTTTCTGTACCATTCACAATAGCTTTTGAGTCTCATCATGCTGCAAGGTCAGGCATGCATCTGCAGTAATCACACTCATGCGCACACACACACAGCCTAAAGAAAAAGATTCTTTACACTGTACAATAGACAAATCCACACAAACTTGTTGACAAATACACCTAAAAACCTCACACGTCAAACTCCTGAACATCTCCTGCTGCTCTGCTCAGTAATTGTTCCCAGCTCAGTAAGCTACACTGGCTTCTTCCATCCCCTTAATAAGCAGAACCAGATAAGTAAGATAACTAAGAGCTAAGCAAGAGCGGGAACACAACAATAATCTTTTTCATTTCTCACATTTTTAGAGATGTAAAAAAGCATTTGCGTCTGTTTTTACTTGTTTGCTTTACACAAATCTTAAACGTATTTATTAATATTTTATTAATAATGTCAATAATTATATTACTATTATTATGAAGTTTAACTATTGTATTGGGGCTGCACAATGGCTCAGAGGGTAGCACTGTGGCCTCACAGCAAGAAGGTCCTAGGTTCGATTCCCAGGTGAAGCGGTTCGAGTCCTTTCTGTGTGGAGTTTGCATGTTCTCCCCGTGTCTGTGTGGGTTTCCTCCGGGAGTTCTGGATTCCTCCCACAGTCCAAAGACATGCAAGTAAGGTGAATTGGAGATACAAAATTGTCCATGACTGTGTTTGACATTAAACTTGTGAACTGATGAATCTTGTGTAATGAGTAACTAACGTTTCTGTCATGAATGTAACCAAAGTGTAAAACATCATGTTAAAATCCTAATAAATCAATTATTGTATTAAAATAACTTTTTTTTTATCGTTTTTGTTAATTTGTTCATTTTGTTTTTGATGTTTTTTTTGGATTTGTTTGTTTACCCCTTAAAGCATTTATTTGTAGGTACTCAATTTCCCTGTGCTGGCCAAGGGGGGCCAGAGGCTAGCACATGCCCTCTCCGTGTGTGTCCTGGACTCATATTTACACCAGTCAGCACCAGATTCTTCCACAGATTCTTCCACTCAGCATGTATGGAGGACCAAACTATTCACTCCATATTATTCAACCACTTTCACTGGACTTAACTCTAGTACTAAGCTCAGTAGTAAACTAGTACTAACTCTAACTCTAGTGCCAGCCAAGAACTACGTTGTTGTTGTTCTTTATTTCTAACTATAATAGTAGTAGTAACAGTCACAACAGTATTACATATTATAGTTAGTAGCAGTATAAACCCCATTTCCAGAAAAGTTAGAAAATGCAATAAAACAAGAATCTGTGATTTCTTTCTTCCCTAGACCTTTATTTAATTGACCACAGTACAAAGAAAATATGATTTCACTGGCCAACTTAATTGTAGTTTGATATATATGAACAAATTTAGAATGTTAGGCCTGCAACACACAGAGGAGTGTTTACCACCGTGTTACATCATCTTTCCTATTAATTACACTTCTGAATAATTTGGAAGCTAAAAATAGTTTTTGCATTTTTGCAGTGGATTTTTTTTCTCTTGCTGAAATAACATGGACCCGGGAAAAGATGTGGCCTGGGTGGCAATACATTCCCCCCCCCCCAAAAAACCCACAATCTAATAAAATACAAATAAAAAGAAAGAAATATACAAAATAAAGAAAGTAAGAAAGAAAAAAGAAAAGAAATACACATCTCTGCTTCAATATTGTGTTGTGGACACTAACGCACCCCAAACCATAAAACAAAGTTTTCTGTTTTTTTCTGAAAATCACTCCGAAAACATGGACTCATGAAAATTTTAGACCATTTTCAGTTTTATTTGGTCCATCTGGGATAAGCTTGGGCCCAGAAAACTCCTGGCTTTTCTACATAGAAACTTCTGCTCTTCTTGTTTATGCAAACCAGCATATTTTTGACCAGTGTTTTTGAATGTAGATTAAAAATGTGTTTATATTTACAAAATACAATCAAGTTGGTCAGTAAAAATATTAAAAATCCTTACTCTGTACTTTTGTCAAAAAATGTTCACAGGAATGAACAAATCACAGGTTCTTTGTTTTACTGCATTTCAAAAAATGTCCCAACTTTTCCAGAACATTTTTTTTTTTATTAATGTATAATTATACAGAATATAAACATTTCATTTTACAATATTAATATCATTATCAGTTTTGCAGCAGTATTACATTTTAGTAGTCATAATAGTGATAGTAATAGTAGTATTACAGCATTATAATTTGTACCAGTAATTGTAGGAGACTAAAAGTAGTAGTGGTGGTGATGATAGTAATACAGTATTACTATTAGTATCTAGTGTTACAATAATAATATTGTTAGAACAGGTAATAGTAGAATCAGTGCTAATAGTAGTAATGCTACAATATTACTATTAGTATCTATTACTAGGGCGGCACAATGGCTTGGTGGGTAGCACTGTCACCTCACAGCAAGAAGGTCCTGAATTTGATCCCCAGGCAGGGCAGTCTGGGTCCTTTCTGTGCGGAGTTTGCATGTTCTCCCTGTGTCTGCGTGGGTTTTCTCTGGGAGCTCCGGTTTTTATGCAGTCAGGTTAATTAAAGACACTGAATTGCCCTATAGGTGAATGTGTGTGTGTATGTTTGTGTGTGTGTGTGTGTCTGCCCTGCAATGGACTGGCGCCCCGTCCAGGGTGTTACTGTGTGCCTTGCGCCCATTGAAAAGCTGGGATAGGCTCCAGCACCCCCCGTGACCCTAATTGGATAAGTCATTAAGAAAGTGAGTGAGTAAGTATCTATTACTAAAGAAGGCAGTGGTAGCTCATGCTATTAATAGAAGGTTGAGGGTTCAATTCTTGGTTCCACCAAGGTCCCTAATCCTCTCAGCACAGGGGCACCTAATAAAAGCCTGTGCTCTGACCCAAAGAAATGCAAAGAAAAGAATTTCATTTTGGTGTACACAAGGGGGCCGGCCTGTTAATGGAGTGGGTAGCGCAGTCACCTCACAGCAAGAAGGGCCTGGGTTTGATTCCCTGTGTGGAGTTTGCATGTGTCCATGTGGTGCTCCGGTTTTCCAAAGACTTGCAGCCAGGCCAACTGGAGCTACTAAAAGTGTGTGTGTGTGTGTGTGTGTCTGCCCTGTGATGAACTGGACTGTCCTGGTTGTTTCCTGCCTTTCACTCATTGAATTGGACCCACCACAATCCTGACAAGGATAAAGCAATGGTCAAACAGTCATGGATGAATGAATGAATGTACACAAGGGCAGTGGTAGCTCAGCGGTTATGGTACTTGACGAGTAATCAATAGGTTTAAGCCACATCACTGCAAGGTTGCCACTGTTGGGCCCTTGAGCAAGGTCCTTCGCCCTCAACTGCTTGGATTGTACATGGTCACAGCTGTAGGCTGCTTCAGATAAAAGTGTCTGCTAAATGTTGTAAAGGTAAATATGATAATTAGATATTTTTCTTTTTCAAAAGCAGTAGGATTACGTTTAGGTGCTTGTGTTACATTAATAGTATAACTGATATGAGCAATATTATCAAAATTATGAGAAGTAAATACTGATACAATAACAGCTCTATTGGAATACACCGATCAGCCATAACATTAAAACCACCTCCTTGTTTCTACACTCACTGTCCATTTTATCAGCTCCATTTACCATATAGAAGCACTTTGTAGTTCTACTATTACTGACTGTAATCATACAATAATCCATTCTTTAATGGTCAGGACTCTCCCAGGACCACTACAGAGCAGGTATTATTTGGGTGGTGGATTATTCTCAGCACTGCAGTGACACTAACATGGTGGTGGTGTTTTTAAACACCTCACTGTCACTGCTGGTGACACCAACCAAAAATATCCAGCCAACAGCGCCCCGTGGGCAGAGTCCTTTGACCACTGATGAAGGTTTAGAAGATGACCAACTCAAACAGCAGTAATAGATGAGCAATCGCCTCTGACTTTACGTCTACAAGGTGGTCCAACCAGGTAGGGGTGTCTAATAGAGTGAACAGTAAGTGGACACGGTATTTAAAAACTCCAGCAGCGCTACTGTGTCTGATCCACCCATACCAGCACAACACACACTAACACACCACCACCATGTCATTGTCACTGCAATGCTGAGAATGATCCACCACCTAAATAATACCTGCTCTGTGGTGGTCCTGTGGGGGTCCTGAACATTGAAGAACAGGGTGGAAGCAGGTTAAAACAGTATGTAAAGAAACAGATGGACTACAGTCAGTAATTGTAGAACTTCAAAGTGCTTCTATATGGTAAGTGGAGCTGATAAAATGGACAGTGAGTGTAGAAACAAGGAGGTGGTTTTAATGTTATGGCTGATCGGTAATGATAGTAGTAGCAGTAATGGTGGTAGTGTTACAATATTATCAGTAGAATTTTATCATTTAAAACTAAGAATAGTGCAACCTTATGATTAGTAGTAAGAGTTTAATGACATAAATATTAGTAGAACTTTCAGTAGTAGTTATAGTATTAATAAAACAGGTATACTTAATCACTGTAACTTCTCGTGTGCACATGTGTGTCCTTGAAGGAAGAGTGTACTGCAATGCATGAAAGCTTTCGCTCAAATCAGCATTTCCTGGAAGTTTTATCACTCTTATTAAAGAGGGACTGAATAGAGGAGAAGGGAAAAGAAAAGTCATTCACTATACCTTGGAAAAACACACACACATGACATTTGGAGATGAATAAACATGCAAAATAAGCAAATTCTGTCCTTGGGTTGCTGATCAGGAACTAATGCACAGCTTGGCACTTAAATCACATAGCATGTACAACTCAGGTTAGCTGAAGAACACTCACCAGTGGCTAAATCTATCAGCGTAATGCTTAATCCACTTTACTCAGAGAGGATGCAAGACTAACCACGCTCACGCATGAATACACAAATATGCACATTGCCATGCTGTAATTAGTAACATGCTACTGTAAGGACAGAAGGTCAATTTAGAAAGGATTAAATATTATTATCATAAGCATCCACTAGCCACCTTTTATGACTACCGGAGTTATTCAAGTGAGGAAGACTGACACCCTCTGAAGAGATGGACTGTTTTACCACCCTGTTATCCTATTCAGGGTCACAGTAAGACTGATTCACTAGGCAAAAGGTAGGAAACACCATACATTTACACAGGACAATTTTAGTAGCTCCAATTAACCCGACAGTTTTGTATTCTTAAATCATTGTCTATTTGAACTAGTAGACAGTTAAACTTATTCCATCATTATTACTTGTAACGTGGACGTTAAGAGTCTTGTTCATATGCGTTGCTATTTTGGCTGGCAGAGCAAACATGGAGGTGCAGATGACTGATGTGTCAGTTTCTCCTAATTTACAATCACCTCTGCCTTATGAGCATTAATTCGCTTCAGGTGGAAGTATTTTAATATATCACAGTTTTTATCTCTCAGACTTGCCAGTTGCTTTGTCTGGCAAGGCTGCTTCTAACTGAAACCATAATAGTGGGCTGCTTGCCTCAGTCTGGTTTTCATACTTATCTCTTTCTGGGACCACCCTGGTAGGGGATTGCCCCAGAGGGGACATGACTTCCCTTTTCTGGAGTGGGATTCACCCATAAATCAGTGTTTTGCATGGACTGTGTCATTGGTGTGGTTGGGGTGCTGCTTGTGCATCGCTGGTCCTGGCTGTTTCTGAGGGTTCCCTATCTTTCTTTCCTTTTTAAAAGAACTAAATTGTCACATCTGGCCGGAGCAGCCTGTCATTTCTCAGTTCTGCGCTGTCTCTGTTCTATCCACTTTCTCCATCGAGCAGTTGTTTGTGTCTTTCATTTGTTACTTTGTTTCTGTCGTTTTGGCCACCTTATTTTTTCCAGTACCCCCTTTCTTTTGGTTGATTTTTAGCCAAAGTATTGTTGTACCTTGAAGAAAAACACTGCATTTGAGTTCTTTTTATCCTTGCAGGTGTGGAGCTTGAGGTGTGACTCCCCCTTCACAATTACTCATGTTGGGTATAATGTTTATAGTGAAAAAATAGCTAACCTTGCCCCTGAGTACCACTTGGTCTTGTGGGAAATGTCTTCAGGAATGAAAATGAAATGTTTTGCTGTCTACTTGCTCCTAGTTCAATACCGAGGTTAGAAGTTTTGTGATAAAAAGTCACAAAAAGGCAACTTTGTGTAGAAAAATGCTTACTATCGATTAATAAACTAATAAATAAGTTAATAAGAACATCTCACCCACATCACGGGTGATTATCAGCACAAAGTTAACGCTGCAACTAAACTCTGATTTGAAACGCAGTAGCCAACATGGCAACCCATTTACAAGTAACACAAGATGCAATCTTCACCATCACACAAACTTTTCAGCTCAGCTGTGATGGGAAAAACCAGCATGAAAGAATTCACAGTCTGTCTGTGAGAAAGCCACCATTTATACTATAAAACACTAATATGAAGCCTGCAGTTCATGATTACCAATCTTTAAAAACAAAGCTAGGCACTCTTACAGTTTAATGCAATTACAGCTTTTCTTATCATTTTTTTCTCTTTTCTCAAACACCCCCCACAACACACACACACACACACACACACACACATGCACACACTGCTGTAACACCCCAGCAAACTGCACTCCCTGGCAGTTGACTGTAACTAAATGACGCATATTTCCACATTTCCCACATGCCGAGTGTATAAACGAGTGCACGTTCACGTCCGCTTCCCTCCCTGCCATGCACGATCTTCCTTCTTTCTTTTCTCTACTCATTTTTTCCATCTCTCCTCTCCTGCTGTCTGTGCTGCTGTGGTCTGTCACGCTGTGGTGGATCATGCAGTGTAGTGGAGAAGACAGTGTGTGTGTGTGTGTATGGTGGGGGGGTTAGAAAGATGCAGAATGCTTCAACACTATCTCTCTGCAGGAGAAACCAACCCCTCATCCAGCTCAGCAGGAAAACACCTACTCAGAGAGAGAAAGAGGGTTACAAAGGGATGATGGAGGAAAGATGGCTGGTAAGCTTGTCACAGTAGTCACAAAATGATCTAGGAGAAAGCAAATCTTGTGAACTGGTTTTACTGGTTCTTTAAAAAGCATTGATTTAAAAGCTCTGAATTAAAGTGTTTGTAAAATCTAGCAGTATTAACCTTTGTCTAGGCAAGTATTTAAGCAGTTAATCAACACGTTCTACAAGTCTACAGGTCCAAACATCAGGTTAAATAATAATACAATTTAGAAATCTATCAAATCTCTGTGCTTTTGTGTTTTAATTGTTGGCTAAAGCAATTATAATCCACTGTACTACCAAAATACTATGTGAACACATTTGCAAATTGTTGAGTTTGATGAACACCAACTGGTAACTGGTGTAGAAAGTAGTACTTTCTAGATAGATTAGTAGATATGCTTTTAAATTGGGGCGTCAGATGATGTAGTAATAATGTGCGCTACCTCACTACTGCTAAGATCTGGGGTTTAAATCTCAGCGGTGCTATATAAATGCAATATGAACACAATTATTAATTAACGGGACTTCCCTCTCTCCCCTTCTAATTTTCAAATTAATGTTATTTCAGCCACAACAACTGCTAACAGGTATAATGAATCAATTATATAAAGAAAATTATTTTGCATGACTGTACCCCTGTGCACAAAGCACAATCTATAAAGACATGAAGACATTTTTGGTTTAAAGAAAAAAGACCTGCGCAGAGCCCTGACTTACAAATTTGCTTTTGACTGAATGGGCACAAATTCCCACAGACATTCATTATAGCTAAAAAAGATCACATAGAGGTCACTCACTTTGAAAAGACAGTTGGTGCAAATGATAAGACCATATTTTAGACCATAAGACCATATTTCTGCCATACCATACCACTCTGCAGTACAAAGCTAAGAAATACGATTAGAGGCAAGGTAGTGTTTGCAAATTTGCGTATGACTTGTTGTTACTGTTAAATACAATTGTTAGTTGTTAAAATTCTTAAAATCCAACCATATTGCATTTGCTCGTCCACATACAGACACAGTAACCACACAGAAATCAATGAAAAATTATCTGATATCACATAATAAAGGTAAAGAATGGAATTGTAAAACCATCCACTGTAATTTGACATTGTTTTTATGAAGAGATGGAGACCTGCAAACTTGTTCTAATCTCTGCACCATTCATAAGGTCTATATAAGGTCTATAAACAGGCTTAGCAGCTTCAGTCTGCAGACCTGTTACAAAACAGGCCCATGATTTAATAACACACACAAATTGAATTTCCATGCTGAAAATCAAAACAGAATAGTCCAGGCTGCTGTCTCAATGTTGACTACAGCTTCCCTAGTGGTATATTGTCTTTCCTATAGCAAGTGAAAAGCTCCTGAACTTCGCAAAGATAAAACAGGACATTAGAGGCAAATATTTCTTGATACCACATTCAAAAACTCACAAAACTGCTTATGTCTAAATGCTGTGGGTTTGATGATGTCATGCCATCAAAGTTATTCCTAGTGGACTACTGAATGTCACAAGTGTCACATAATTCACCATGCTAAAAGCGCTAATTGACTAATAGCACCATGTGAAAAAATGTAATCTGCTTTTTTATGCTGTACAAGCCTCCCAAATGTAAACAAACTGAAATGCATCTATGTTTTAGCACCGGACACTCAGATCACTTTCAGTTCTGGTAGCTTTACTTAAGTAGGCTACCTTTATATTCATAAGAGGACTGACTTTGGCTGTTGGTTGGATACAGCTTGCTTTTCAACTAAATTTTAGAGAAATATCAATTACTAAAAGATTTGTCAGTCCCAATTTCTGTATCTACAAACCTCAGAGGTTATAAACAGAGCAAAGTCTTCCATTTATTTTATGTGTAAAAAATCTAGGTCACGAGTGATGCCACACAAGCATTAAAAGAGTAAAAAGTTAAGAGGTTCTTAACTTTTATGCCGATGAGATATCAGTAAGTCACTCTGCAATTAAATCATCATGTATCACAAAGCATTAGTTATTTTTTACCTGAAATCAGACCATGATCACAGCCCACTTAGAGAAGGTATGGTTTAAAAACTAAACATATTCCAGACAAAACAAGCAAGAAATAACTACAATGTTTTGAAAACGTCTCTAATGCTCAAGCACACAATAAGCAAGAAATGAACATGTAGAATTATTTAAGCAGTTTTAAGCCTGTACAAATATTCAGTAAGACATTAAGTACATTTGCAAGAAACCTGTACAAATATTCAGTATGACATGAAGTACATTGGCAAGAAATTAATCCTCAGAAGCAAAAACAGATATAACACTAGCTTATACTTACTCCATACTTACTTAACACTAGCTTATACTTACTCAATACTTACTCAATACTAGCTTATATTTGCTCTTTACTTACTCAATACTAGCTCATACTTACTCTATACTTACTCAATAATAGCTTATACTTACTCTATACTAGCTTATACTTACTCCATACTTACTTAATACTAGCTTATACTTACTCTATACTTACTCAATACTGGCTTATACTTACTCCATACTTACTTAATACTAGCTTATACTTACTCTATACTTACTCAATACTAGCTTATACTTACTCTATACTTACTCAATACTAGCTTATATTTGCTCTTTACTTACTCAATACTAGCTTAAATGTGCTCTATACTTACTCAATACTGGCTTATATTTGCTCTATATTTACTTAATACTGGCTTATATTTGCTCTATACTTACTCAATACTGGCTTATATTTGCTCTATATTTACTTAATACTGGCTTATATTTGCTCTATACTTACTCAATACTAGCTTAAATGTGCTCTATACTTACTCAATACTGGCTTATATTTGCTCTATATTTACTTAACACTAGCTTATACTTACTCTATACTTACTCAATACTAGCTTATATTTGCTCTTTACTTACTCAATACTAGCTTAAATGTGCTCTATACTTACTCAATACTGGCTTATATTTGCTCTATATTTACTTAATACTGGCTTATATTTGCTCTATACTTACTCAATACTGGCTTATACTTGCTCTATATTTACTCAATACTAGCTTATATTTGCTCTATACTTACTCAATACTGGCTTATATTTGCTTTATACTTACTCAATACTAGCTTATATTTGCTCTATACTCACTCAATACTGGCTTATATTTGCTTTATACTTACTCAATACTAGCTTATATTTGCTCTATACTTACTCAATACTAGCTTATATTTGCTCTATACTTACTCAATACTAGCTTATATTTGCTCTATACTTACTTAATACTGGCTTATATTTGCTTTATACTTACTCAATACTAGCTTATATTTGCTCCATACTTACTCAATACTAGCTTATATTTGCTCTATACTTACTCAATACTAGCTTATATTTGCTCTATACTTACTTAATACTAGCTTATATTTGCTCTATACTTACTCAATATTAGCTTATACCTATTCTATACTTACTCAATACTGGCTTATATTTGCTCTTTACTTACTTAATACTAGCTTATACTTACTCTATACTTACTCAATAATAGCTTATACTTACTCTATACTTACTTAGTACTAGCTTATACTTACTCTATACTTACTTAATACTAACTTATACTTACTCCATACATACTCAATAATAGCTTATACTTACTCTATACTTACTTAATACTAGCTTATACTTGCTCTATACTTACTCAATACCAGCTTAAACTTGCTCTATACTTACTCAATACTAGCTTATACTTGCTCTATACTTACTCAATACTAGCTCATACTAGCTTATTTTCCATGATAAGGTGGATCCATGGAACTAGTTAACCTTGCAGGACTCCTCAGAGTAAGAACATGTGCAAAGAACAGCGCAGTGCAATTACAATATAGAAAATTATAATGTGACTGTGCATCCGGTTGCCCATGCCTGCGTTTCTACGTTACAGTGGAGGTTATAAATAACAATGCTAACAGGGGCAATACACTAGCCCACAAATCTTGGGCGATACAACTGACAGTTTCCTCGACAGAATGTAAAAAAAGCTGACAGGTGTCATAAATTTGTTTGTACTGCTGAAGTAGCTATATCTCGGCAATTTTTTATATTAAACTGCTCTGCCATTATAGACTTGATATAAATGCAGGTCACTTTAGCGCCTCTTGCTGCAATGAGCAGAATGCAGCTTGTACGTTGAATCACACAGTCTGCAGACTATCCTATAACCTCCCTCATATCACATCCCTGTAACATTATGCTGAAGATTATTCAGTGCAAACTAAAGTCTTACATTAAAACAGAACTTCCAGATGTACAACCAGGATCTATAAAAGACAAAGGAGCAACATATCATCGCAGATGTACTCTGGATTATAGAAAATGCCAAGGAATTTAGGAAGGAAGTTAACATGTGCTATATTATCTTTTATAAATCTTTTAACTGTGTTGAGCACACAGAATTATAGAACATCTTCAGGAACATGGGTGTATCGGAGCATCTCATCGTTCTAATGAGGAATCTCTACACTAATCAACAATTCACAGTCATGACAGATAATGGACAAAACAGACTGGACTGATTACACTTTCAGTTATGAAGAAGATGTTGATGTGGTAGACAGTTTTAACCTACTGGGATCAATTATTAACAGCAAATTATCTAGCAATTAGAACAAAAATAAAGATCTTCAAATTATCAAGACTG
Organism: Trichomycterus rosablanca; assembly: GCF_030014385.1. Classification (NCBI taxonomy): domain Eukaryota; kingdom Metazoa; phylum Chordata; class Actinopteri; order Siluriformes; family Trichomycteridae; genus Trichomycterus; species Trichomycterus rosablanca. Next base: position 23,393,378 of record NC_085995.1, read on the forward strand.
GGGTCTTCTGTGTAGTTTTTACAGATGTGAGAGTTGGACAATAAAAAGTGGTATGGGAAGAATATTGATGGCCTTGAACCTTGGTGCTGGCAAAGATTTTTGAGAGATCCTTGGACAGCAAAAACACCAAACAAATAGATCCTTGACCAACTTAAGCTCTCACTCAAAGCCCAGATAACCAGTCTGAAATGCTCTTATTTTGGACACATCATGAGAAGAACCAGTTAATTGGAAAAGACAGTTGAGCTTAGAAGAGTTGAAGGTAAAAGTGGAAGTGGACAGTCAGGAACAAGATGGATGTATCCAATTTGAAGAACAATGAACGAGTGATCAAGAAGTCTGAAAAAGACTCAAATAAAATGTTCTAGATAAAGGCTACCCATATAATCGCCTGTAGTCAAAATCATATTGATGACACATAACAATAATTATTCATAATAATAATAATACAAATAATAAACCTAAAAAATAATTATGAATTAATAAGCATGAGAAATAATGAGTTTGTTGGCTTGTATTAATGATATTAGGCACACCCAAACAAATCCAACTGTGGCAATCATTTTCTATAATTTTGTCTTAATAGTAAAAACAGAAAGAATGTCAAGTGCAAAGTTTGTCATAGAGATGTGCAAAGAAGTGCTTTTCCGAGACCTACACTATATCAGATATCGTCATTCCACATCCTGCCTAAACACAAGGTCCTATTTTTCTTCAGCCTGCGTAGTGACACATCAATGCAATCCCTACAATAGAAATGCCTAATAAGCCTTTAGTTAGATATTTTTGGAAAGTGGATGTACTGGCAAAGTCATGTCAAGTATGTACAATCAAGGAACAAAGACCCACTTCAGAGCCCCAGTGTTGTTTCTTAACTAAACTAGAGGGTTTTAAATTCATGGTTACCTTTTAGTGATTTATTCTCAAACTCCACTGCCCTCCTTTACATTAATTAGCCAAGTCGACTGTAACTTTTTAACTTAAACACGCTAATCAGAATCATTTTATTTACCAGCACATATGCCCTGGCAGGCTCCACGCATACTGTAAAATGTAGAAAGACAATAAATATTTAAACGCTATACTATATAAAAATAATACTAAAATATTAAGATTATTAAGAGTATGAGAAGCTATACTTATACTGATAGAGTACTGCAAGTTGTTGAATTGAGACCAACAGTTCCAACTGTATTGCAAGGCTCTACTGTGTCAAGAAAGTGACTAAGGGCAACAAAAATGTGGAGTTGTAAAAAATACATTCATAACCAATAATCAAATTATGTTTTATTTTCCCCAATCAGAAATGCCTCAGTTTGGCCATTTAAACTTTAATTAATTTGTCACGAATGCAGCCCCTCTGTGCTCCCAGAGCATGTACAGTTTGTTTATGTGCCACACCCCTCTCTCCGGGAGCATTCTCAGTCTCAAGCAAACACCCCTCATTTTGATTGGCCTGCTGCAAATTAACCACAGCTGCACCTTGTTTGAGGTGCAATGCTTAAGGCATTAAAGCAAGTAGCTGTGGAACAGCTAGCAAAGACTATTTTGAAATTGACTCTTGGTTTGGGTTGACTCTGTCATGTCATGTTGGTTAGTTCCTTGCTCATGTTTTTTTGATTTTGTCTTTGACTTGGTATGGTTTGATTTTGGTTTGGTTTTGTTCTTGTCTTGTTCATGCTCTTTGTCTTAGTCCAGTTCATGTTTATGTTTAGTGTTAGCTTAGCTTAGGGTTAAGGTTTCATGTGTTTAGCAATTAGCATTATCTTAGCTTTAGCATTATTCATGTATGTTTAGATTAGTGGTAGCATTTAGCTTAGTTCTTGTGTTTGTGTTAGTATGTCTTGTTACCTTGTCTCGTCTTTTATTTAACACTGTCTAAAAACATCTCTGTGTATGTGTCCGCCCCTCTCTTGTCAAGTCTAGCCTATCGTTACATAATTACTCAATGGCTGTCAGCTGCAGAATAGATCATAGGCCTAAAGCAAGTGACCCAAACTGGAACAGCCTTAGTGTCTAGTTTTCAAAATGTCTGCCAGAAGTGGACCAAACTACAGAAAACTCTCCAAAACTTTAACAAAAATAGGAAAGTAGAACTTTAGATCAAGGAGCTTCATCTTTTTTCAGAAGCTAACATATCAAATGATTTTACAGTTGGAGGGCTATGTTTGGGGAAACCCAAGGAATAGTGATATCTGAACTAGTATGCAGTGGAACAAGAACATATTATATATGTTCATAAATATGGGATTTTGAAACGCCTCACTGTAAGTAAAAACTGTGCTCTAACCAAAATTATTAAACCAACTGTGTCCTGTAATCAGAAAGTGTCAACTGATAAAGACTGGAGAAATATTGTGCACTTTGAAAATAGCTCCAGTCTCTAAATATACACCTGCAATGAGTGCAACACTCTTAAAATGAGAAATCCTGCAATGTGCATTACTGAATGCGATGTGTGCTTTGAATTTTGATCAAATCTGCTCTACTGAACAAAGGTTCATTGGTTTATACATTACACCAGTCATTTAATACATGTACACTGATCAGCCATAACATTAAAACCACCTCCTTGTTTCTACACTCACTATCCATTTTATCAGCTCCACTTACCATATGGAAGCACTTACTGACTGTAGTCCATCTGTCTCTCTATGTACTTTTTTAGCCTGCTTTCACCCTGTTCTTCAATGGTCAGGACCCCCACAGGACCACCACAGAGCAGGTATTATTTAGGTGGTGGATCATTCTCAGCACTGCAGTGACAATGACATGGTGGTGGTGTGTTAGTGTGTGTTGTGCTGGTATGAGTGGATCAGACACAGCAGCGCTGATGGAGTTTTTAAATACTGTGTTTGAGTTGGTCATCTTCTAGACCTTCATCAGTGGTCACAGGATGCTGCCCATGGGGCACTGTTGGCTGGATTTATTTTTGGTTGGTGGACTATTCTCAGTCCAGCACAGTGAAGTGTTTAAAAACTCCATCAGCGCTGCTGTGTCTTATCCACTCACACCAGCACAACACACACTAACACACCACCACCATGTCAGTGTCACTGCCGTGCTGAGAATAATCCACCACCCAAATAATACCTGCTCTGTGGTGGTCCTGGGAGAGTCCTGACCATTGAAGAACAGCATGAAAGGGGGCTAACAAAGCATGCAGAGAAACAGATGGACTTCAGTCAGTTATTGTAGAACTACATAGTGCTTCTATATGGTAAGTGGAGCTGATAAAATGGACAGTGAGTGTAGAAACAAGGAGGTGGTTTTAATGTTATGGCTGATCGGTGTATATATGAAACAGTCATTAAGTCAAGTTGGTTTTGTTAATGATATGAAAATAAATTGAAAGAAAGTAGACATGAATTTCTGTTCATGCAGTGTTTCCAATATTGAAATACAGGCAATTTTCATTTTGATTACTGTTCTGCTGCTTAACCATATGATGCTTTTGCTTCGACTTACAGACAGATGACCTTACATTTTTCTGAAACATTGTCCAGGTACTAATGCAGCAAAGCAGTCCACAACAACTCTCTACCAATGCTTTTTTTTTGACTGCTTGTATATTATTCTTATTTTTAAATGCTGAATGTGCTTGTTGACAGACTTAATGAGACTGCTGATGTCCATATTTTCTTTACTGCTTGGTAACTGATTTATGTAAAAGCATTTTAGCTTACTAAGGAAAATCTATTATTTGTTGCCAAAAATAAAAGAGCGGGAGTATTCGAGGGAAGTCATAGTTTATTGTCAAACCCACCACAGCAGAGGATAAGTTTGAATGTAAGTGATGCCAAGATGATATTTGGGTTGAGGACCATTCTCACCACTGCATTGACACTAACATGGTTATGACACTGAAGTAGTGGAATTGGAAATTACTAAATTGTGAAAACAAGGGAAATATGTAGTAAAAACTTATTTTGATACGATGTTATAAGCTTGACGGGTATCGGTTTATAGTCGACTAATGACAGATACACACTTTATACGTCACTGTGGAAGAACTTCAATTAACAGAAAACAACAAACGTGTTTATCCACAGAGGTGCTATAACATCAGCATTACATGTGTTTGTGTGTGCACGTGTTTGTGAGTTTTCCAATGCTAAAAGCAAACAGTGCACCAAAACTGAATGTAGTGTGTTAGCTCGCAAGATAAAAGCTTATAGGTACATGTGTCTAAATAATACATGACTTTAGTGCTGCTTTTGGTAAAAGCAAAGCTCTGGTATTTTAAACCCCAAACTGCAATACTTCTACATGCAAGTTTACAAAATATTTTTAAACAAGTATGAGAGTACATGGTGCTTTATCCTTGTTAGATAAGAGATCCATCATTTAGGCTGCATTGCAAGAAAAAGTGGTTTAAATCTTATCTGCACCGGTGGGAAGAAATCCAGTGTGTGTGTGTTTAGTCTGATTACATTTAGGTATAGGCTAGGTCTGTTTTGTACATTTGGCTCTGTTCAGGAGCACAAACTGCTTAGACACATGTTACCTGTAGATATAAAGCACAATGAAATTAAATGTAATTGTTGGAGGCAAAGAACTGGAATTAAGCACATACGGTTGCACCTTTTTTTTACCTTAAACAAGACGTTTTAGTAAACAAAGTACAAAAAAACTGTATTGATACATACTAGCAATTTTATTAACATAAGTTGGGCTGCTCAGGTGGCATAGCGGTAAAAACACGCTGGAACCAGAGCTGGGATCTCGAATACATCATATCGAGTCTCAGCTCTGCCTGCCGGCTGGGCTGAGCAGCCACATGAACAACGATTGGCCTGTTGTTCAGTTGGGGTGAGATTAAGCCGAATAGGGTCATTCTCATAACTAATGCAAATATGACCTCTGCTGGCTGATTGATGGCGCCTGCACAGAGATGAGAAAAGAGTGCTGTCAGGGTGTGTCTCTCCGTACACAGTGCTGAGCTGCACTGCACTTGTCAAAATGTAGGTGATAAGATGCATACGGCATGCTGCCCGCGTGTCAGAGGGGACGTGGATTAGCTTCGTTCTCCTCAATCAAAGCGGGGATCGCCATTGGTGGAGAGGAAGCATGACGCAGTGGGGCAATTGGAGCCGCTAAAAAGGGAAAAAAAGGGGAGAAAATATATAAAAAAACATAAGTTGACCTTTTTTAGTTTAAATGTAAAACATCTAGTTCTCTTGACTAATGTCTGTGTGCTATTATTCAACCTTTAGCTTCAGTACTTTTACCCTGATAACCTCTAATAAGCCATTACGCTTCTTGTGGAATCTTCATCCATTCTTCTTGTGCTAAGGCTCCAACTAATTGAGGTTGCTTTTTTAAAAACTGAAATTTAAATCTGAAGACTCCAGGATCTTTCAGGACTGATTCCTTAACCAAGCTTTGGTTGACTTTAAATTATGCTTGTGATCATTGTCTTGCTCTAAAATTAACTTATCAGCAAGGTGCAATTTGACCACATAAAGCATAACATTCTTTCTCCAAACTACTTTGGTATTTCTAAGACTCCATAATGCCAGTCACATGCTCAAGATTACAAGTTCTTGCAGCAGAAAAACAACCTCACATCATCACTGACCCACATCAATGCTTGACTGTAGTGATAGAATTCTTCTGGTCACATTCCTCTGGTGTTTGGAAACCACTGATCCATACGGACAAACAGTTTCAGTTTGATTTCATCACTCAGTAGGACTGTGTTCCAGAACTTTGCAGAAATTTCCTTTTGGCATATTCAATTCAACTGTTCCTTCATTTCTTGATCAAGAGTGGTGTTGCAGTGGGGAATCCAACCATGAAGTCCTTGGTTGTTGTGACCTTCCTTATGGTTGCAAGTGACACATTTGTCCCAGCCTTTATCCTGTAAATCTTTTGCAGTAACACATGGGTTTTTCTTCAATGTCCTGATTAGGGATGCAAATATTGCAAATTCCCTTTAACTTATGCTACTTTATTATAAACCTTATATCTAATAACCTTGTATTGTTTTTTGTTGTTGTTGTTGGGATTTGTAGTGTTCTTAACCCAGAAACAGTTGCTAATTAGACCCATTTATGTGTACAAAGTAGGCTTATTGGGTTTCACATTGTTGCTAAGTACAAGGTTGCTAATTTTGCTTACAATTAAGACAAGCCCGTAGCAAGCAGTGTATCTACGTATATCTATACAGGCTGTCCAGTAAAAGTCATTCTGGTATAGTAATACCATTTAAACAATAACATTTTCAGAAAATAAGAGTAGAAGTTAGCAGTATGTAAAAAACTCATTTAAATTGTGTTTATAATAATTACTTAAACATTATAATCTTGTAATAATGTGATTTCAAACTACAGGACCAACATGACTGAGTTGGTACAGCCTTAAGCATGGATGATATACATTGGTACATACTGCATACTATTTTTAGAAGAGGCAGAACAGAGCCTTAATCTGTGATGACTGAATATTGCATGTCAGATAAAAAATTTAGTTGGCAGTACACTGATTGTGATGCACATACACGCCACACCACATACACAACTGTTATGACTGCTATGCCACACACGACCATACCAGCCCTCCAACCCTATACATAAATTGGCTGTGACATCTAAGACAGCTTAAAATAATACACAGACAGCATTAAAAAACTGTACTTCAATATGGAAGACACACAAAGAGATTTTGTATATTACTACTACTGCAGTCAGTTATACACCCTATACTATTTATCCTGCTAAAAATTATTTAGCTGCTAAAAGGAGCCTACCAGCACAGTACAACCTGTGATTTTTATATTACTGTTACGTGAAACTCTTTCTTTTTGCATTTAATAAGATCTAAAGCCTTGTTCACAAAAGACTCTCAATATTGGTCTCAGTATGCTTGTCAGTTAAAAGTAACTTGTTGATGGTTATTTACTGGTTTAACGAGTTTAACAAAATAAAAAAAAACATGGACTGAAGACACATAAAGGGGTGGTACTCATTAATGCTATATAAACTGCTGAGAATAAAGACAGAAAAAGTAGTTAAGAGTTTAAGGAGAATGCTAGAAGACCTACAGATAGTGGACAGAATACTGGAAAAAAATGTGACTAAATCACAATTCCAAACACAGTTACTAGGGATGCCGGCACGGTGGTTAGTGGGTAGCACTGTCGCCTCAGAGCAAGGAGGTCCTGGGTTTGATCCCCAGGTGGGGCGGTCCGGGCCCTTTCTGTGCGGAGTTTGCATGTTCTCCCCATGTCTGTGTTTGTTTCCTCCGGGAGCTCTGGTTTCTTCCCACAGTCCAAAGACGTGCAAATGAGGTGAATTGGAGATACGAAGTTGTCCATGACTGTGTTTGATATAAAACTTATGAACTGATTAATCTTGTATAACAAGTAACTATCATTTCTGTCATGAATGTAACCAAATTGTGTAAAACGTGATGTTAAAATCCTAATAAATAAATAAATACTGGGGATGCAAATTTTTGCCTGTTTCTTTTAACCAATAACTGACTGTCATTAGTCGACAGATAACCTCTAGCATCCCGTCAAAATACAAAACATATCACTAATCTTCATATCAACAAGTCACACTTGCTTTATTAATTCAAAACTTAAGCAAACTTGCATCACCAAATGATTTTATGTATAACAGTTCCACTGTTCATTGTAGTTTTAAAATACATAAATACATAATAATAAAAATACAAATAGTTTTTCTGGTTGGATTGAAAACTCAGCTATATGCAGAGCTGGCACATGTGCAAAGAGAGAGAGGGTTGGGGTGCATTTTAAATCTATCCATCTTTCTCTCTGTACAGACTGTAGCTCCGCTCTCAGTTGGAATCAAGTGTCAGCTGTTGGAAATTAATTTAAGAAACGTTTTTAACCAACAACATTAATCAAACTATCACTTCTTTGACGGTTATTGGCTAACTGTTTATTCACTGATGTCCCTAACAGCTACACTGGTCAGTTCTGTTAGGTTGATTGTTAAATAGCAGTTTGTATTAGCTAACATAAAGAACTTGGAATTGTAAGATTTCAAAGCAACAAGAACCAAAAAGAGTGATAAGGCCAAAAAGGTGGTGTCCGTATCACATGTATAAGTTCTAGGAACGTTAATGTTTCAATAGTAGGTTACAAACAAATGTCATACATACATACAGTACAATAAAATCCTTTTTTTTCACATCTCCCAGCTTGAAGCCATTATATGGTGCCCCTGAGAGCTGAAGGGCCCAAAAGTGGCTGCTTGGCAGGACTACAATTCAAACCCACAATCTTGGAATTGAGAGTACAAAGCCCAAACCACAGAGCTACTAGTCATTACAGTGCACAGACAAACACCATCAGCAAAAAAATCTTAGTTCACTAAAAGGGATAAACAAACTCCTACTATGATAGCTGTTTAATCCTCCTGAGCAGTGTTACTGACCTGGCCAGACATCCTTTACAGACACAAATGGTTGTGTCTGAAAATGAAAATATGGAGTTTGTCCCTACTGCCACTGTGCTTTGTGTTTACCGTACTGGTTGGAGCACCGACATGGGGGAGTTGGGTTCACATGCAGCGTAGCATTACTCTCCATACGCAATATGGCTGTGAGGGTACCTACCCCTGGATGGGAGAAAGAAGCAACCAGCAACTGTACACAGGTCAAGGGGGTGAGTGCAAGCCTGCTGCTTTTTCCAAACAGAATGGAGTTAGTGCAAATGGCAGGAGTAATTAAAACTGGGAATTGGAATGGGCTAAATAAAAAAATTATGTAGAACAAAACCATACAACGCTGGTACTAAACCAAGACAACAAGTTAACAAAACCAGGCCTATTAGCAATTTAAAAAGTAATACAGTCTAATCAGTCCACTTTAGTTCCAGTTATAACATTAAATGGTCATATATTAGTCAACAAGGCAAATTTAGAGAACCAAGCACACCCTCTCTTGCCTGATGATGTTCTCATGCTCCAGAATGCTAATGCCGCATACACACTGCTACAATTATTTAGGAAATGTTTTGTTGAACACCAGAACATGTTTCCAAAATCTCCAGATATAAACATATTGAACCTTTATGGAAAGTTCTTGAAACTACAAAGCACTGTAATGCTTTCATCCTTTAAATAACCTGAAGATTTTCTTTTTGAATGCACCAAATCCCACCACAACCCATTCAGGACTTAGATGACAGAACTTAAAAGTGGATTAAATCTGTTCTGAAGGTAAAGTGTGGTCCTACTACTTATTAGCTCCTTAAAATAAATACAATGTTAACGGTTTCCAATTTTTTGTCCATCCCCTAAATATGTGTCCCTTAAATATGTGTTGAATATTCAACAAGCTACTCCACTGTTTTGCCAATTCGTTTTTTTCAGTAAGCCCAAGTAATTTCTGACCAACTCAAGAAGTAAAACACAAAATGCAGAAGCTGTCCAACAATTATTATGGTTCACAGAAAATGTGCCGTTTTAGCCTGATGCCTAAGATAATTACTGACCATGAGTAGCACCATAATTGGTGCCACCTGGATGAGGAAGACTTACTAAAACTGGGCATTCTTGTGAGTCAGTCTGAACTGTTTCTAATTACAACCCAGAATCAGAAAAAGTTAGGACAGTATGGTAAATGTGAATAAAACAACACACAATATTTCTAATTTGCATATTCCATACTTGATTTGTTGCCCATAAATCCACAACGTTGTGTTGTATAAGAGTGAATCATTCGTTTATCTTTACTGACTGATTTATTGTACTCAGGGTCACAATGGTTTCAGAGCCCATGTTGAAGAACACTGACTGGACAGGATGCATGAGACACATTTAAACTCACAACGAGAAGCAATTTAGTTAATCCACCTACTGACAAGTATTTATGATGTAGGAGTATCCTCAAGTATCCACTGTAGTAAACCAACGAGAAAACCAAAAGAAATGTTAATTATATGACAAATCTATAAATCAGTGTTACTAAGGTAATCAAATAAATGCAGAATTTTACTTGTAATTTCTTGTTAATGTGCCTGTGCCTTGGTTTTGTTGGTTTTGGGGTATGGAGCCCCATTCAGTAAACAGGGTTCCTGAACAGGGTTTCTTTCTGTTATCCTGTATGTCCATTAACCCAACAGAGATGCTGTGACATGACCTGAGAAGGGGTGTGTAAGAAATCCTAAAATATTCTAATAAAATTGTTTTATTGCTTTGTCAATCTGCATAAAGTGTTACTGCTGGTAAAATTCCCTATAAGTTATAAAATACCTATTGTATTTACATATTTCCTAGTTTGGACTGTGATTAATCACATCATCAGTAAACATACAGTGTATATACAGGGGTTGGACAAAATAACTGAAACACCTGTCATTTTAGTGTGGGAGGTTTCATGGCTAAATTGGACCAGTCTGGTGGCCAATCTTCATTAATTGCACATTGCACCAGTAAGAGCAGAGTGTGAAGGTTCAATTAGCAGGGTAAGAGCACAGTTTTGCTCAAAATATTGCAATGCACACAACATTATGGGTGACATACCAGAGTTCAAAAGAGGACAAATTGTTGGTGCACGTCTTGCTGGCGCATCTGTGACCAAGACAGCAAGTCTTTGTGATGTATCAAGAGCCACGGTATCCAGGGTAATGTCAGCATACCACCAAGAAGGACAAACCACATCCAACAGGATTAACTGTGGACGCAAGAGGAAGCTGTCTGAAAGGGATGTTCGGGTGCTAACCCGGATTGTATCCAAAAAACATAAAACCACGGCTGCCCAAATCACGGCAGAATTAAATGTGCACCTCAACTCTCCTGTTTCCACCAGAACTGTCCGTCGGGAGCTTCACAGGGTCAATATACACGGCCGGGCTGCTATAGCCAAACCTTTGGTCACTCGTGCCAATGCCAAACGTCGGTTTCAATGGTGCAAGGAGCGCAAATCTTGGGCTGTGGACAATGTGAAACATGTATTGTTCTCTGATGAGTCCACCTTTACTGTTTTCCCCACATCCGGGAGAGTTACGGTGTGGAGAAGCCCCAAAGAAGCGTACCACCCAGACTGTTGCATGCCCAGAGTGAAGCATGGGGGTGGATCAGTGATGGTTTGGGCTGCCATATCATGGCATTCCCTTGGCCCAATACTTGTGCTAGATGGGCGCGTCACTGCCAAGGACTACCGAACCATTCTGGAGGACCATGTGCATCCAATGGCGGTGCCGTGTATCAGGATGACAATGCACCAATACACACAGCAAGACTGGTGAAAGATTGGTTTGATGAACATGAAAGTGAAGTTGAACATCTCCCATGGCCTGCACAGTCACCAGATCTAAATATTATTGAGCCACTTTGGGGTGTTTTGGAGAAGCGAGTCAGGAAACGTTTTCCTCCACCAGCATCATGTAGTGACCTGGCCACTATCCTGCAAGAAGAATGGCTTAAAATCCCTCTGACCACTGTGCAGGACTTGTATATGTCATTTCCAAGACGAATTGATGCTGTATTGGCCGCAAAAGGAGGCCCTACACCATACTAATAAATTATTGTGTTTCAGTTATTTTGTCCAACCCCTGTATATATATATATATATATATATATATATATATATAAACAATAGTTTCTTTGTTCTTGGTTCAGGAACAACTTCATTCATTGTCTGTTTTACCACCACTTTATCCTATTTAGGTCGGGATGGGTACAATTCACCAGGGAAAGGTAGGAAACACCCTGGGCACTTTGCCAGTCCATCACAGGGCAAACACATTCACACCTAGGGCAGTTTTGTAACTCCAATAAACCCAACTGAAAATCTTTGGACTGTGGGAGGAAACAGGAACACCCAGAGGAAACACACTCAGACAGAGGGAGAACATGCTCCACACAGAAATGACCCGGACCACTTAATCTGGGAATCGAACCCAGGGTCTTCTTGTTGTGAGGCAATAATAACAATTATGCTAAGTATAAGAAAACATACAGTACTTGATAGTAACTGCCTCTGACTGATCATGGTTATGGTGGGTCCAAAGTCTCAATACACTCAAATACACTGGCTGCATGGCAGAAACACAACCTGTAAAGAATTTAAGTCCTTATACTATTTATGCAAACCCTTTCTTTTCTGACTAAATCACAGAAACACACTCCAGCCTCTGCATTACTGTTCACATGGACTGTTTTCTTTCACCATGTGCATTCTGCTTTATAAAGACTGACATTAGGAATCAGCTCTGAAAAGCTTTCAGGCGCTGGCGTGTATATCTCCGTAACACTGTGATTCCTAAAGAACAAACTATATGACATATGAAAGTGAATCATTCATTTAAAACGGTGGTTGTGCATTTATATTCATTACACTGGCATAATATTAACTGTGAATGGTTACAGCCACAACACTGGATGTATTTCTGTTAGTGTAAGGTATAAAAGAGAGAGTGTGTTAGAGAGCACCAGAAACACCTCTTTCACTCTGAATATCTGCAGCGCACAGCTGTCACCATGGAAACCACTACTGAGAGAGAGAGGGAGGGTGAGAGGGAGAGAGAGAGACTGAGAAAAAGAAAGAAGCACGGAAAGAGAGAAACAGAACAAGAGTAAGAAAGACAAAAATCGAGAGGGGGTGCAGAGAGAAAAAGAGAGAAACGAGAGAGAGGGAGAGGGAGAGAGAGTAAAAAGAAAGGGCTGTGAAGCCTTTGAGTAATGCAGTGTAACAACCATAGATAGTGAATCCACCACCCAGGTTTCAATATTGAACACACACACACACTTGCTGATTTAAAGCTGTGATGCTGTGTAGTGTTATAAGTGTAATGGTGTGGAATCTATAGTGCAGTGTATAAAAATAAAATACCATATACATTCTACATGGTAGAAGCTGGTACATTTGGTGCCTCCATTACCTTCTAAAACATGCAGAAGGTGGATTGACTACTTGAGAGGGAGAGAGAGAGAGGGAGAGAGAAAGAGAAAGAGAGAGGGAAAGTAAAAGAAAGGGTTGTGAAGCCTTTGAGTAATGCAGTGTAACAACCATAGATAGTGAATCCACCACCCAGGTTTCAATATTGAACACACGCACACACGCGCGCGCACACACACACACACACACACACACACACACACACACACACACACACACACACACACACACACACACTTGCTGATTTAAAGCTGTGATGCTGTGTGGTGTTATAGGTGTAATAATGTGGAATATACAGTGCAGTGTTAAAGAAATCATTATAGAAGCTGGTACAGTTGGTGCCTCTATTACCCCCAAATAACATGCAGTAGGTGGATTGGCTACTTGAGAGAGAAAAAAAAAAGGCTTGTAAAGCCTTTGAGTACATTTACATTTTCAGCATTTAGCAGACGCTTTTATCCAAAGCGACTTACACAATGAGCAATTGAGGGTTAAGGGCCTTGCTCAGGGACCCAACAGTGGCAACTTGGTGGTGGCGAGGCTTGAACCGGCAACCTTCTGTTTACTAGTCCAGTACCTTAACCACTGAGTTACCACTGAGTAATGCAGTGTAACAACTATGCATAACAAAACCACCACCCAAGTTTTAATATTAAGCACACACACACACACACACACACACAGTGATTTAAAGCTATGATGCTGTATCATTTATATATAGGTTTTAATGTTGCACACACACTGAGTTAAAGCTGTACTTAAGTCTTTGGTGTGGAATGTACACCATAAGCCCTGCAATAGATTGGTGTCCTGTCCAGGGTATTCCTGCCTTGCGACCAGTGGTTCCCAGTGAAACCAGACCCACCAGGACCTTGGCTTTTTGTTTTTGCATCTTTCCCAATTTTTCTCCCAATCTTGTCCAATTACCCAATTGGCATTTCGCTTCCTCTTTACTGCTGCTTACCTCCACTCCTGAACAAGAAGAGCCATGACTAACACACGCCTCCGACAGTAGCCGACTGGCTTGGTCTTACACATGGAGAGTCACACACTGATCCCATTGTCCCTCGTCTCTGATGCAGGCGCCATCAACCAGCCAGCAGAGGTCGTAATTACAGCAGTTATGAGGAATCATAACTGCGACATCCAACCCTGATGGATGAGCCAATCATTGTAAGTTATGGCGCACAACTCACAAGTTCGAGCTCTAGTGTGTTTTACCGCTGCGCCAGATGAGCCCAGGGATCAATAGTTTTGCATCACAACATTTGCTATGGATAAACTTTGTAAAAGGTCAACTGCACACTTTATTTCCAATGTGGAATAGTTTGAGAGTCCATATGGATTAATTTACTACATTCAAATTATTCACTTACAAGTTGCTTATCCTAATCAGGGTAGTGGAGGGTGGTGGAGCCTATCCCAGTTCTCAGTGGGTGCAAGGCAGGGAAACACCCTGGACAGGGCACCAGTACATCGCAGGGCAGACATACACACAAACACATTCACACATACGGCCCATTTTGTATCTTCAATTGATTGACTCATTTGACTGACTGACTGTGGGAGGAAACCAGAGCTCCTGGAGGAAGCGCTCTACCTGGGATTTGAACCCAATACCTCAATTCAGCAAAACAATTTGTCATGCATAAACTGCTAATCTCCCAGATTGACAAGTTTTTTCTGCAAAAGTAGTTTTAGGAACAAAGGAGGATGTCACCCAACTTTCAAACACTAAAACAGTAAACACAAGCAGAGCAGTTTAAGTACAGCGCCAACAGCTTTTACTTGTGAAAAACTTTGTATCTACAGACTATTCCTTGCTTTGACACCTGATTTAACTACTATAGTTACGTACAAAAGCTCTGAAGAAAAAAAACGAAAAAACAAGTTGGCTTTAACCCTTTGATGCACAAGCTAAGCAAACCCCTTCTAATGCACAACATGGGTCAAAAATGACCCATATTCATCCATTCAAGAACATTTTCATATGCACATTTGTCAGTTATTTATGTATTTGCTGACTTAGCTAATAAAAGCTATCTATACTAGAATATGTAAACAGCTAGCATATTCAAGATTCAAGAGCCTAATCTTTGGTTGTCTTTCAAAAGATCAGTATATATGTTTTTGACCACAAACACTTACAAATGTCAGTAGTTTCTGTCAAATTCCATAGTAAATACATAAGGGTCATTTTTGACCCATGTTGTGCATTAGAAGGGTAGTGATACAAAAATGATTTTTATTAAAAAAGCAAAAAATATAAAACTGAAATAAGGATTTGTGATGATCAAAAACAAGTTAATTGAAAAATTCATGGAAGCTTGAATGACGAAATTAATTTATTGCAAAGATATAGAAAATAAAAACTCAGTTGGGTCACTTTTGACCCAGGTTGTGCATCAAAGGGCATGGAAAAAGCACCAAGCTTGCCAGTCTATGGTACACAGTTTTGAAACTGCAACCCACTGCAGTTCCTCTTTCCTAATTCCATTCTCAGTGATGGTGGGATGGCTGACAGAAGCTGATTGGAATAGCTCATTAAGCTGATAGCATGTCAGGCGTGGTTTACACATGCACTCACATGGGAGCTTTGGCAGGCACAAGTGAATGAAATCCCCAGAGAAACAAGCTGCTGGCTAATTGGAAAGCAAAAGGTGCTGACATGGCAAGTTGCTTTGATTCAGAGTTTTTCAGCAACCATACAACCTCAGCCTCTTTGCTCTATAGATCGAGTCAATCAAGGTATATGGACCAAGACTGATCCTTTGAAAGCCCCTTCTACAATCCACCCAGTGTAAACCGATAAAATATTACATGCTGAATTGCAACACTTTGAACCTCATATAAATAGCAGAATGTTTAAACCTGAATGATTTACAAACTGAAAATCCTGCTATCAATACCCTAATTAAGCTAATAGAAAATCCAAGGGCTACCCCGAAGAAATTCTGCACAACTAAGTGTAAAATAATTAATGATGTGGAGATGTAATGCAGCGCTGATGCAAAATGGAGGGGCAGTTCCCACCCCAAGGTCATTATTTTTCTGGAAACGGACACAAAGTCATGCTTTGTTATGCTTTGTCAATGCTATAAAGTAACTCATCAAGATTATACATTAATAATTTAAATATACATTAATTTACTTAATTACACAATGGCAAAAATGTGTTGACCTCATAGTCAGGCAGCCATCATCACCTTTTAAAACAAGAATTCCACATAACTGCTTATGCTCTAAAAGACAGGTAATAAAGAGTAGGATTTCAGTATCAGTCTCTTGATTTGGATTGTCATATTCTATCTAAAATAGTAGCTACAATTCTGTTAATTTACATAAGCAAACAAACAGTTGTGAAGTCCTGTTCCAGCTAGCATCATAATCTAGTTACTTGCATATAAGGTCAGTGGCCCAAATGTCTTAATCTGCATTTTTGGCATAATCTTGGTCAAAAATTTAGCTCATACACAAAGCTATGTGTATAATAATTAAAAATCATGCAGTTCAGGTGGCACAGCGGTAAAGTACGCAAACACAAGAGCTGGGATTTCGGATACATCATATCGAATCTCAGCTCTGCCATCTGGCTGGGCGGCCACATGACAACAATTGGCTCTTGTTCAGGGTGGGATGAACCGGACTAGGGTTCCTCATAACTGGTGCAATTATGACCTTGGAAAATAATGCTGATCAGGGTGTGGCTCTCCGTGCACAAGGCTGATCCACATAAAAACTCGCCTTGTGCAGGTGAAAAGAGGCCGTCGGTACTGCACACGTGTCGGAGGTGACGAGTGTTAGTTGCGAAGCTCCTGAGTCAGTTGTATTGGTAGAAGTGAAGCGTAACGCAACAAGGGTAATTGGATACGACTAGATTAGGGGAGAAAATTGGGGGTCCTTAAAAATTAATATCCAAAATTATTATATAACAATTTAGCCATTTAATTGTCATGATGAGATTTGAAAGAATTTAAATACAGTTTGTCACACAGCATGGAGCTAACTGTCAGGCATGAAAAACTCACCTCATATTAAATCACTAGCACCCAGAAAGAGGGTATAGTACACAAATAGAAGAGATCTATCAACTAAGATTGTCATGATCTTTTGTTTTCTGACTCTGATAACACATTTAAGTACTACAGTAATGAGAATCCACCAATACCAAACCAATCTTTACAAGCACATGAAAATAAAATAGGTAGGATATGACAAAGGAAAAATAGGTTGTTTTAGCTACTGTGCTGTACACAGTGTCATTGTCTTGTAAGTCAAAGCAATCTGTATTAGTAAATTTTTTATTAAATTCCTCAAGAACAAAATAATCAAAATGCTTAAAAGTTGTGACTCTTGGAGAGTTTGGGTGGCACAGCAGTAAAACACTAGCACACCAGAGCTGACATCTTGGCCGGGTGCCTATACAATGACTGGCTCGTCAGAAGGTTGGAATGTCGGAGGGAAATCCTCATACCAGCTGCATTTACAACCTGTTCAATGCACATGTACAGAGACAAAGTATAATGAAGATCAATGCATGACTCTCCGTGCGCGATACAGAACTCCATATGAACCTGCCTTGTGTACCTAAAAAGGTAAAACAATGTTTTAAACATACTTCCACTCATTTAAAAATGGTTAAGAGATGTATCAAATAGCTCAACCTTTGTTTTTCATGAGCTTGCCTAAAGACACATTTAGACACCTATGTAAACTCTACAGACTCTAGAATGTGCAAGAAAATCTCAGGTGATCTTACATCCCAGTTGTCTTACATATTTACATCCAAATGGAGAGGAATCCACAATCTTGCAAGTCTCTCCTAGCCTGTTTCGATTAAAAAGAACTCTGGTTCTTGAACTGGTTCCGTTTAAGAACTGGCCCATGTTTCTATCAGTTTTTAAGAGCTAAGGATGCATTATCAACGGTGGTCATAGCACAATGGAAGTGAATAGTACTGACATGATAGCAGAGAATGTGCTGTTGTTACAGATGTATGTTTAGTATTGACAAACTAGCAGCCATATCATTGTTGTATAGTTTGTCAGTATTTGTATATGCAACTTTATTTCTATATTATTCATACATTTTACAGCCATAGTTGCTTTTTCTATTCTCTACAACTTGACACGCCCACAGATGACACCACGGTTCACACTGAAAATCCTAGTATTCTTTGGTTCCATCTGTAAACAAACATTTACAGGTCAAAAGCTTTTTGGTGGAAAAAAAATCAAGTTCAAAATCAAGTTCGCAAATCGAAATAAAGCCCTTTCCAGGTCCATCTAAAAGGGCTATCTGATCACATTTCCCCCATTCTAACATAATTATTATCTAAACACATGTATGTGTAATTTTAGGCTTTGCTCAGCTGGCTGATGATTAAGTACTATATGAGCAGAAGCTCTGGTGTTTTCCTAATAAAGGTGCTAGTAAGTGTATTTTTGATGTATTTATTTGTGACTGTGACTTATTAATTAGATTTCTTTATTTTATATAACATACCTAAAACAATCTGGAAGGATTCTTAATTTAGTACATGTGATTTTAAACAATTATACTGTGTATGTTGTCAACATTCTTAATTAGAGTATCCTGATGTACTGGATACAAACATTGCAACAACCAACCCATGTGACTACTGAAAACAAGGGCTCAACTAAATTTGAAAATGGGAACAATATACTCCTTCCAAGGACCTACTTAAGACGAGGGTGTTCATCTCCCATACAGATTAATGTGTGGAATCTTTTATGAATGGTTTGTAGTGGGCTTTAGAGCATTATTTAGGAAGAAAATGTTCCTCTTCTTAGTGATTTGATGATGCTTGCTTCTAATATTTGAAGAGACCATGAAAGGCACTTGACTTCATCCTGGGGTTCATCACACCACTCAAACCTTTAAGCAGTTTGGATGAGGGCATTATCATGCTGGACTACCATAAAGACAGTATCTCGATTTCTTGCTCAATATGGTGCCTCTGTTCCTGTGAAATTGTACCTAAATATTTTTACCATATACTTAATCCTGTTCTGGTGGAATTTTTTATTAACCCTTTAATGGTCTCACCAAGAAAGTAATGTTTTAAAAGTATTTGCATTTCTTTCCCCTAGTTTCTTGGGACTATACCAACAACAGCACACAGTATTTTTAATGAGCTTCTACCAAACAGCTGAGATGATCACAAAAACTATGCAACTTTTCATGGATGATTTTTCAGCTCCTAGCTTCAAGTTAACATATAAATTAGAGAGGCTGTTTTCTTAAAACCATCTACCAATATTTTTGAGTTTAACACATGTCAACCAAGAAGTAAATACAGCCCCATACACAGTAGGGTTCGATGCATTGTGTTCTGAGACATTCACCTCATTACGTGTTTAAAAATGATTTAAATCATTCTGTCGGTCGAAACCAAACACTAAGGCTAAGGCCCTACCTAATTCACGGTCGTGAAAATTACATCATGAACAGTGAAATAAGCCTTTGCACATTCAATTTGCACTATGAGGCGGTCCTAGCAATCCTACGGAAATTCAGTTAGCAATTGGTTGGTCAAAATGTCCAAGATGTCGAAGTCTAAAGCAGCTAAAAACACGACTCAGGTTCACAGCTGAGTTTGGAAAACTTCCAACCAATTCTATGGACGCAGAGAGGGGCACGCCAAAACACTGACTACAATTTTCGTCTTTCAGCATGAAGCCTTGGACCATTGCTGGACGTTCTAGGTTTACATTCAACCATTAAAGCCAAGTTCACACTATACGACTTTCCAAGTCATCAGGTTGATGTACAGTTCTCACTACACAACTGGATCTCTTGTAATTGGGAGTCTTTCAAGTTGGTGTGTATTTCACACTACACGACTGATCGCCGATAGGGGGTTTCACACTACACCATCTATCACCAACTGGAATCACAGGCGAGCTTCTTTGGTCTCCCAAACTATGTTTTGTCACGAAAACAATCGCCAGAAGTGACGAAAAGTTTAATGATACCATGTCCAAAAATGCACATCAACAATTAGCGAGCGATCAAAGTTTGTGTGCTGATGTGCAGCGTAAAATCAAGGACAAAAAATAAATAAATGAGTGGATTGGGCTACGCAAACAGCATGGATTGTTCTATAGTGAGTTTGAGGTTAATAAATATTTTTTATGTTTTGTAGAAAATGATAAGGTCAGAAATACTGTAAAACTTGTGTGTGTGCCATTGTATTCTGATTTAAACTATATTATGCCCCTGTCCCACCTTTTTATAACTGCTCCCCTGCGTTTGGCCTCACACCGTATCTTGCGCTCTCATTGGCTGTTTGACATAGCACTCATTGCCAGTTGGGCGACTCAGATCCAGATATTTGACATGCCAGATATCGCTCTTCAGTATCTAACTATAGCCTTTATGTTTTTTGGCATCAATGAGTCTTGGTTGCCCATCAACTTGTCTGCGAATTGTGACTTCAAGTGGATAATCAACACAGCAGCCAGTCAGTACCCCTTGCTATTTCTAACATTCTTCAACCCAGTCATCTGGCCAT
Source organism: Trichomycterus rosablanca (assembly GCF_030014385.1). NCBI lineage: Eukaryota > Metazoa > Chordata > Actinopteri > Siluriformes > Trichomycteridae > Trichomycterus > Trichomycterus rosablanca. Next base: position 23,413,794 of record NC_085995.1, read on the forward strand.
AACAATTTGTCCATTATCAAAGTCACTCAGTACTCAACACCTTTAGTACTCAATACAAGTAACTACAATCAGCCCAAACTTTAAAACATCCCTGACCATGACAAGAACAACTGCCACGCACAGGGGGATCGTCCTAATTTTGGCTCATGAGTGTACATGTATTATGTTGGTGCATCTGTACACTAATTATGATTTAATATTATGGCCTATTTATCACTGCTAATAGCCACTACCCAACTATTCTATTATGTCAGTCAAGTGTGCCAAGCAATAATGTGTTGACCTGAAACTTCAGGCACTGTACTGTTATCAATTTATTTCTGAATTAAAAGTTCTTGACACCTCAGCGGGGAGAGAGCAGAGAGTGAGTGAGTAAGTGAGTGAGCAGATAGAACGAGTGAGAGAGAGAAGGATATGCAAAAACTAAGTGATGAATACTTGATGACGTGCTTGCAGGCAAAAAAGAAGAAGAGAAGAGTTATTCTCTCCATCTCTCTTCATTTCTACTTTCTTCTCTCGGGTTGTGAGAAAGCTGAGCACCGCCCCTCCTCTTCTTCTCCTGTCTTCTTACATATCCCTTCCCCCACTCTCACTCCCTCTCACGTCGAGTTTTCTCAATAGCACTTCACACTTTTTCTGCCTCTTTCACACTCCTTTCACAAGGCTCTGCACGGGCTAATTCACAAAAATGTAGCAACAAAATGCAAACAGACCAGCTTGTGTTTTTACCACCATTCTTACTACCATATGACGCGCTACAGTTTGTTATAAATGCATATGCATCACTATAGTATTTGAGAATCGTAGCACAGTTATGAAAAGTAACACACACACAGAGCTAGAAATCGATAACTTATTTTAACATTAAAGCCGCTTCCATATGTACATCAAGAGTACATTTTATGCAAAGCGGAAAAGGCTAATGTCAAAAGTCAAAGCAGCAGTGTTATTTTCCTTAACTCAGAAGTGTAAAAAAATCAATTAAACTTACCATTAAAGAATTTAACATATACACCAATCAGCCCTAACATTAAAACCACCTCCTTGTTTCTACACTCACTGTCCATTTTATCAGCTCCACTTACCATATAGAAGTACTTTGTAGTTCTACAATTACTGACTGTAGTCCATCTGTTTCTCTGCATGCTTTGTTAGCCCCCTTTCATGCTGTTCTTCAATGGTCAGAACTCTCCAAGGACCACTAGAAAGTAGGTATTATTTGGCTGGTGGGTCATTTTCAGCACTGCAGTGACACTGACATGGTGGTTGTGTTTTATGCTGGTATAAGTGAATAAGACAGCAATGCTGATGAAGTTTTTAAACACATCACTGTCACTTATATCCAGCCAACAGCGCCCCGTGGGCAGCGTCCTGTGACCACTGATGAAGGTCTAGAAGATGACCAACTCAAACAGCAGCAACAGATGAGTGCTCGTCTCTGACTTTGAATCTACATGGTGGACCAACTAGGTAGGAGTGTCTAATAGAGTGGACAGTGAGTGGACACGGTATTTAAAAACTATAGCAGTGCTGCTGTGTCTGATCCACTCATACCAGCACAACACACACTAACACACCACCACCATGCCAATGTCACTGCAGTGCTGAAAATGATCCACCACCTAAATAATACCTGCTCTGTGGTGGCCATGTGGGAGTCCTGACTATTGAAGAACAGGGTGAAATCGGACTAAAACAGTATGTAGTGAAACAGATGGACTACAGTCAGTAATTGTAGAACTACAAAGTGCTTCTATATGGTAAGTGGAGCTGATAAAATGGACAGTGAGTGTAGAAACAAGGAGGTGGTTTTAATGTTATGGCTGATCAGTGTATATATGTTAACTAACTGCTTCATCTTCGCCTTGTTCGTGGTGGTCCTGGCGCCACCCATAATTGTAGACCATAGCACAACAAACACACCTATTTACCCACCAACCCACACTTATGGCCAACTGAAAGTAGCCAAACCACCTTTTGCATGTCTTAGGAAGTGGGAGAAAACCAAATTACCTGAAGAAAACCAATACAGACACAAGGGGCATATACAAACCCTGTACAGACAGGTCCCAGAAGTAAGAATCAATCCAAGTCAGCAGGACCTCTTCTACCAGCTGCCCCACCGTGACATTCTAGTCCACTGGTTTCACATTTGTATTACTGATTTAATCTACCACATTCATATCAGCAATTACCACAAACAACAGTTGACAAGTTTTTCTTTTCTAACAAAACAAATGATGCTCACTGTTAGGTGAAATAACAAGGTGTCCATAAACTTTTGGTTAGTTGTCTTTCTCCTCAGGCCTCTGTGTTGCAACAGAGGTACTCCATTTGGCAATATCTAACCACAGTACCTGTTTAAACAGGTTTTATTCCCCTCCCCGAATGTTATCAACCCCAACAACCATCAACTTGGTTCTGGGCTATGCTCGTAAATAATTCTCTTTGTGCTCTACCATTAAAATTCAACTAAGCTTAGATATAGGCTCACATTCTCACGTACACATCAGCTATATAAAATCGCTTCTTCATATAATAAACTGGAAGTTTACTCTGACTGTCTATGTGTGATGAGTTTCTTCCAGTGCACATGGTTTTGCAAGACTTCTCCTGTCATGCTCAGCAAATGACGTACTCAGTAGAAGATCTGAGCAGCAAGATTTCTTTAAGATCTCTTCTAACCCCCCACCACCACCCCCCACCACCCCGACACAGCCAATAATGTCTGACTATATGTTTATTGTGGAGTTTCTGGAAGTATGCTGGTTCAAATGTATACACAGTGTTTCGATTTTTTTATAATGTCATTTAAATAGACATGCTCATGCATTAAACTACCGCAAACTACCAAAACTCATTTTAGAGTAGCAGGATACTTTGTTAATACTGCCATGTCACAATTATTCAACCCCCTTACAGAATATTGATGGTCTTAAAATCTGCTAGTCTATATGACCTAAAGTTGGGTTACAACACGATTAACCATTGAGAACCATTGAGAGAAAGGCCAAAATTTTATCCAGAGGTCTTAGCAATCTCATCAGGACAACAAAGAAACATTGTGTTACTGCATATGACTTACAAGATGATTTGATAAAGACTGGGGCGAATATGCCAGTGGCAACTTTAAGAAGATCAGTGAATAACCAAGGACTTCATAGCCAGACAACATGATGCACACAACTTTTGGCCAAGTAGCACTAGAAAAGTCAAGTGAAATATGCCAAAAGGAATGCTATGCCTTCAGGGTGAAATTAAACCTTGGTGATAATTGGAATTTCCAGCAAGACAATGACGCCAAGCACAGATCCAAGTCAACCAACTGGAATATACTGGAGTGGCCTTCTCAGTCTCCAGATTTCAATTCTACAGAAAATCTCTGGTGAGATTTAAATATAGCATTTAATAAAGCATGAAAGCCATCAAATCTCAATGAGCTGGAATTTTGGCATTAGAAGAATGGGTGAACATTTAATAAGAGAGGTGTCAGAGGCTTAATAGCATTTACCAAAATTGCTTATTAGAGGTTATCAAGGCAAAATGTTCCACCAAGTACTGACAGTGGAGGTTGAATAATAGTACATTTTCTTTGTGTTGAATCAACATGGAATAGATTAAAGAATATACACATATAAATGAGATGGAAGTGCTATACCCTTCATAAACCAGGTGATGGATATTGCCTGGTTTGACATGCCAGATTTGCAGGAGATGGTAGCAATTTTTGGCTCACCATGCCAACAAACTACTAGAAGAAGTCCCAAAGTAAAACATTTTCTTTCCTAACCACACTAGGCATGGTTAGAGTTGATTTGGTGCTGCAGAGACTTGGACTAGAACCAGGTTCTATGGTTAGATAGGAATAAAAATACCAAATATAATACATAACTAACCTTTTTCCAAATGCCTTGGAAACATTAAGATATATGATATAACAGGCTACAAGAAGTACCAAAAGATTAAAAAATAAAATTTTACTGTTGCTACCAATAACCTAAAACTGGGCCAGAGTTGGAGCTTCCAGCAGGATAATAAAAACCACACAAAAAATGATTTGGTGCCCCCAAAATAAATTTGGAGTCCTCTGACTAAACCCCATTGTGGCATGGGCTTAAGAGGAACCCACAAGAGATGACCTAGGAGCCTGGAGGATCTACAGAGTTTATGTAATGAGGAGTTTAGAGGCATTACAACAACCACCCTAAAGATTTAGTTTTTGAGTTTTGAGTAATCAGCCACATGTTACAGATACAAGTTAAAAAGCATTTACAAGCTAATCTCTAGCATATGAGTGTCAACATATAACTTGACTATCTGTGAACATTGCTTTGAAGTGATAGCTGTCAGCTATCGAGTGTTAGAACAAAGACCTGTTCAATAATTTAGTTTAATAGACATTTGCAAGTCTCCCTCTGTTAAAAGGACACAACAAACATAATCTTCAAATTATATATTACTAATACAACTAAAGCTTTGGTTCATGTACAAACCCCATTTCCAGGAGAGTTGGGACATTTAGTAAAATGCAATGAAATCTAATCTGTGATTAGTTAATTCTCTTGAACCATTATTTAACTGACAAAAGAACAAAGAAATGATTTTCAGTGTTTTTGCTGAACATTCTGATTTTATTTATTTTGTAAATATAAACAAACGGATGGAAACCACTGCTGAATTTGCATGACCTTTGAGCACTCAGATGGCACTGCATGAGAAACAGTTGTACTTATGTGACAAGTATGGCCACATGGACTCATGGGTAATTTGAAAAACTGTTGTCACTTAACACAGTCCACCTCTGCATCAAGAAACATATCCTGAAATGTTATTACACAAAGAGAAAGCCAAACGTCAATTCTATGCAGGAATGCCGGTCTATTGGAACAGACAGTGGAAACATGATGTGGTCAGTGTCCACATTTAAGCTTGTTTTCAGAAAAAAACGAACTCTCTTTCTGCTTTCTATAAAAATGTATGGCACATCACAAAAAAGAGACTCAGACAACAACAACAACAGACTGGTTAACTTCCAAAAGCGCAACCATTAGAACTTATATAACAGTGTAAACTTATTCTTCCTTCAAAATAACTCAATATACAGCCATTAATGTCTAAACCACCGGCAACAAAAGTGAGTACACCCCTTAGTGAAAGTTCCTGAAGTGTCAATATTTTGTGTGGCCACCATTATTTCCCAAAACTGCCTTAACTCTCCTGGGCATGGAGTTTACCAGAGCTTCACAGGTTGCCACTGGAATGCTTTTCCACTCCTCCATGACGACATCACGGAGCTGGCGGATATTCGAGACTTTGCGCTCCTCCACCTTCCGCTTGAGGATGCCTCAAAGATGTTCTATTGGGTTTAGGTCTGGAGACATGCTTGGCCAGTCCATCACCTTTACCCTCAGCCTCTTTAATAAAGCAGTGGTCGTCTTAGAGGTGTGTTTGGGGTCATTATCATGCTGGAACACTGCCCTGCGACCCAGTTTCCGGAGGGAGGGGATCATGCTCTGCTTCAGTATTTCACAGTACATATTGGAGTTCATGTGTCCCTCAATGAAATGTAACTCCCCAACACCTGCTGCACTCATGCAGCCCCAGACCATGGCATTCCCACCACCATGCTTGACTGTAGGCATGACACACTTATCTTTGTACTCCTCACCTGATTGCCGCCACACATGCTTGAGACCATCTGAACCAAACAAATTAATCTTGGTCTCATCAGACCATAGGACATGGTTCCAGGAATCCATGTCCTTTGTTGACATGTCTTCAGCAAACTGTTTGCGGGCTTTCTTGTGTAGAGACTTCAGAAGAGGCTTCCTTCTGGGGTGACAGCCATGCAGACCAATTTGATGTAGTGTGCGGCGTATGGTCTGAGCACTGACAGGCTGACCCCCCACCTTTTCAATCTCTGCAGCAATGCTGACAGCACTCCTGCGCCTATCTTTCAAAGACAGCAGTTGGATGTGACGCTGAGCACGTGCACTCAGCTTCTTTGGACGACCAACGCGAGGTCTGTTCTGAGTGGACCCTGCTCTTTTAAAACGCTGGATGATCTTGGCCACTGTGCTGCAGCTCAGTTTCAGGGTGTTGGCAATCTTCTTGTAGCCTTGGCCATCTTCATGTAGCGCAACAATTCGTCTTTTAAGATCCTCAGGGAGTTCTTTGCCATGAGGTGCCATGTTGGAACTTTCAGTGACCAGTATGAGAGAGTGTGAGAGCTGTACTACTAAATTGAACACACCTGCTCCCTATGCACACCTGAGACCTAGTAACACTAACGAGTCACATGACATTTTGGAGGGAAAATGACAAGCAGTGCTCAATTTGGACATTTAGGGGTGTAGTCTCTTAGGGGTGTACTCACTTTTGTTGCCGGTGGTTTAGACATTAATGGCTGTATATTGAGTTATTTTGAGGGAAGAATAAATTTACACTGTTATATAAGCTGCACACAGACTACTTTTCATTGTGTCAAAGTGTAATTTTGTCAGTGTTGTCCCATGAAAAGATATACTTAAATATCTGCAGAAATGTGAGGGGTGTACTCACTTTTGTGATACACTGTACATGTGTACCCCCATTTTTTTTTTGGAAGCTGGGGTCAGAGCACAGGGTTAGCCATTGTACGGCACCCCTGGAGCTGAGAGGGTTAAGAGCCTTGCTCAAGGGCCCAACAGTGGCTGCATTGCAGAGTTGGACCTTTCGATTGATAGCCCAAAGCTCCACCCACTGTCCAGTAACGTAACAAAGTAAACTAAAGATGGTGCCCAGGTGACGCAGTGGGATATTCTGCTAGCACACCAGCGCTGAGATTCTGAACTCCTCGGTTCGAAACTTGGCATTGCCACCAGTCAACTGGGCGCCATCTAGCGGGCATAATTGGCAGTGCCTTATAAGCATCAATAAACATCATGGAGGATGTATGATAATGTTAGTTAAACGTATCAGTCTTGATAACCAGACAGAAAGAACATTTTACCCGTTGTTATTGTGAGGGCAAAACGTCCAACAACATCAAACAACATTTACAAAATTGCCAACATGACATGGTCATCATGGCACCTAAATCCCCCAGTTATCACCCATCAAGACAACTTAAAATGGCTTAAAGTTCCAATTATGTGATCATTCCTGCTGGCAATGCCTCTACCTAGCTACAAAAGCAAGGTGTGTGTAAAAAGTAAGCTGAAATACAAAATACCATATAGACCTATCTGCAATTCCCTATTTTCGAACACGTGACCTTGTGTACCAAGCCCAACAAACGTCAAGTGACACTTTGCCTTCTGCAACATATTACATATAGGCTGCACAGAAGCAAAGGTCCATGGTAGATGCATGTCAAACCATTTACTGCACACAGTGGTTTGTAGTGCTTGTAAAATTATTAAAGGCAGAAGAATCAAATGCACCAAATATTTTATAGTTTACAATGACCGCATCATTCGGGATTCCTAGTTAGATCTGTGTGTGCTGCAATCTAGCCAAGCCAACTTAGCTGGTGGTCTGTGAGATCACGTCACGATAGTTGGTGGTACATTGAAGGATAAAGTTGTGGTGGATGTGTGTGTATTTATGTATTTCTACAAAGATTTATAATGTTAAGAACCCAGTTATGGACTGTTGTGGCCTAGCGGTTTAGGTACTGGACTAGTTATCCAAAGGTCGCTGGTTCAAACCCCACTACTGCCAGGTTGGGCCCTTGAGCAAGGCCCTTAACCCTCAATTGCTTAGACTGTATACTGTCACAGTACTGTAATTCGCTTTGGATCAAAGATCAATGTAAGAACCCCAAGCATTAATACTGTAAGTATAGTCATTGTTAGGATGTGGTAAATGTGATTAATTGTACAAGTCTTAACTTACCGCAGTTCTTGCATAGCACACTCTGCACATCATTTTTCAGATTCTTCTCAACAGTTTCCAGAGGAGCAAACGAGGCTCTGAAAACTAGTGGTTCCTCTGTGGGGTCCATGAAAAATATATATCTGTGGTCCTTCTCCACTGCGACGCAGGGAGCTTCAGAGCCGAAGTCGCCCACGGTGACAAGCTGCTCTCGCTCCAGCCCGCCGCTGTTGCTCGGCCACACGTCCAGGACGCGGACGTTCACGCTATAGAGATCAGCGGAGGCGTTGGCGGGCAGTTCGCGGACCTCGCCCTCGATCACCACGGCCGATTGGTACGCCTGCTCCTGCAGGGAATCCAAGCTCGGGGCGTAGCACGCGAAGGAGACCCCGACGAGCAGCATGGAGAAGTGCACCGCATCAAGCCTCCTCATGCCGTCGGCTGTGGCTCAGGGGCGGCCGACCGCGGTGGTGCAGGTGCGGGTGCGGGTACAGGTGCAGTGGTCTTGGGGTGGACGTGGACGCGGGATGGATAGAAGTTACGGCGGCAGGGTATGGCGGGCGGGCTCCGGTGGCGGGGCAGAGCGGCAGACCTTGCGCAGGCTGTGCCCATGCCATCTGTGGGCGCCGCTTTTTTTCCCCGCGCGGTTTCGTGACAAGGGACCGCGGTACGCTCAGGAACCTGAAACGGCCCCGGGCAGCGGCGCGGGGCGGGAAAAGCCTTGTTGCTGCTGCATTCTCCTTCAGCGCAGTCCCCCAACGCCGGTGCGCGTTCATAAATTACGCTCCTCGCCAGAGCGCAGAATCCGCAAGGCGCCGCTTGCTAGTCCTGCTGCGACCAGCTTAATGCCATCACCCGCCCGGGCATACTGTGATTTAAGAATGATTCGAGTTCACTGCACCAAAAAAAAAGCACCCTTGCGATCCTAACTTTCGTGTCAAAATCCTAAATTGGTCTCCAAAGCGCGACGACACGCGCACACGCAAGACGCGAAAATGTGCAGCTGGGCGATGCAACAAGCGCGTCCCCTCTGCTGCTCGCTGCACACACACACACACTCGCGCGCGCGCGCGCGCGCGCACACACACACACACACACGAACCGCGACCAAAGAATCGTTGCCTCCTGCTCAGGCTCGAGCCTCTACAACAGATCCTTGGCGCAAATCAAGCGCCAGTCAGAGGTCAGCAAGAAATCCCTCCGAATTCCGCTCAGAGCCAGATGATCTATGTTGTTGCTTAAAATATAAATATATTCCAGCTGTTATAGCACAGCAGCATCGCGCACAGAGCAAAGTGAAAGCGCGTCCATGCACGTCAGCAGACTGCAGCCTCCAAGGCGATGACTAACGCTGCTCTAAATGGCACCGATGCTCAGACGATTAAAAAAAAAGGAGTTTAATGTTGCTACCACTTCTTCATGAAATCGACTGCTGCATTTAGGTCACGTTTACCATTTTGCCCCAAAAATCAAGCAAGCAGTGGTCAGAGTGACAGAAGAGCAACCCACCGACCATCATCTCAGCCATATTTACCACCGCAACAGGTCCTGCGGGTATTTGGCCGAAAGAGAGCACTGTCTATTAATAAAAGAAAGAGAACACGCATTTCGGCGTCATGACAAAACAAGACATAGAGCATTCAATCAGCTTTACAGTAATAGATCTACTGATGGAATGGAATCAGTATGATTGAGTAGTAAAGGGCGGATTTATGAATAAAACTGGAATTTAAAGTGACAGACATGGTTGCATCATTTTGGCTCATTAATTAATGCGTCGTGAGACAGAGGCTGGCCCTGCTGAGCGACTGGCATACACTGCTGTAGGGCGACATCTGCAGGCCTAAAGACGTTGGCATGGCATATATCAGCCCTAATCAAACCTAAAACTTCGAGTACCACCTACAAAAATGCCAAATTTATGTAAAAACCTCTCCTAATTATTGCCCACTGCTAAGAGGTTCATATATTTATTTATTTATTTATTTATTTATTAGGATTTTAACGTCATGTTTCACACACTTTGGCTACATTAATGACAGAAACGGTAGTTATTCATTACTCAAGATTCATCAGTTCACTAGTTTAATGTCAAACACAGTCATGGACAATTTAGTATTTTCAATGCACCTTACTTGCATGTCTTTGGACTGTGGGAGGAAACCGGAGCACCCGGAGGAAACCCACACAGACATGGGGCGAACATTCAAACTCCACACAGAAAGGACCCGGGCCGCCCCACTTGGGGATCGAACCCAGGACATTCTTGCTGTGAGGCGACAGTGCTACCCACTGAGTCACATATAATTAACATTAGAAAATTAATTTCACCGTGTCGTGTCCCATTCACCTCCTCACCAGTTTTAAATTACCTGCAATTTGAGCCACAGTAGCCCTTTTAGTTGGTTTGTAGCCACACCCGTTCACTGGCATCAATGATTCTTTGCTCCAGAAACATACATAGGCATTCATGTAAACAGACCAGGAATGACCACTAGGAATGTTTGTATTTGTCATATATGCCTATACACATGTAAAGTGCATTGATTGATTGAATGTTTTACCACCATTATCACATTATGCTGATCAGGGTCTGATTCATTGGGCAACATGCAGGAAACACCCCAGACAGGTCACCATTCCATCACAGAGCGAGCGCACACACACACACACACACACACACACAAGTTTTAATTTAGTTTCAGTTGGCCTGACTGCATGTCTTGTGGGAAGAAACTGGAGCACCTAGAGGAAACCCACACGAACATGCAAACCCCACATAGATAGGACCCTTGCTGCCAGTGCTACCCACTCTGCCACTGTACTGTCCATGTACTGTCTAATGAAATCCTTTTTCTACATATCCCCACTTGTTTGTAAGCTGGGGTGAGCAACTTCTGGAGCCAAAAGGCTTAAGGGCTGCATGGCAGAGCCGGAGTTCAAATCCACACCCTTTCAACTGATGGCCTAAAGCTCCACTGATAGGCTATTTACAGCCGCCTATCTTACATGTGTATTTAACCCTCCACACGTCTAGTTTCTTTAACTGAATGTGACTTGCTTTTACATTAGCAATGTATATTTTAATTTACAATTAATCTAAAATTTCAATACAAGATGGGTTGAATACAATATTAAATACAAAATAACATTTGTTGTATAATATTCCCTTAAGGGGTTAACAATGATCTGGGGGTTTATTTATGGGTTCCTTGGTCTATGTTATTAACCTGTTTTGGTGGTACAAGTTTAAATATTACCTTTTAAAAGTCAATAGAATAGACCTGTCCATCTTTAATAGTTGCAGTAAAATACAATCAATGCAAGAACCTCACGTGTACCCCCACCACCACCACCGCCACCACGCTTGTGCACACACCACATACACAGTAGGAACATACATATATTTAATTGAATTTCTTGAGTTTTGATTGTCACACGTGCATGCAAGCTCATCCTAAATGTTTTAATATGACTATTTAAAACATATATTAATGGGTAGATAATAATGAGATAATTAATGGCCAGTGATAGCTCAGTGGTTAAGGTACTGGGCTAGTAAACAGAAGGTTGCCGGTTCAAGCCCCGCCACCACCAAGTTGCCACTGTTGGGTCCCTGAGCAAGGCCATTAACCCTCAATTGCTCATCGTGTTCTGCTCATTGTGTAAGTCGCTTTGGATAAAAGTGTCTGCTAAATGCTGAAAATGTAAATGTAATGGGTAGCCATATCAGAAACCTGCATTATGGTACGTCACATTAAGGTCATCATCTATCTCTGACACCTATTTTTTGGAGATTCCTGAATGTAGGTTTTCAAGCAGCCTTTAAATAAAGATCCATGAGCAGTGGACAGCAAGCATGACTGTGTTAAACTCATTTATTTCAAATAACAGGTTAGTTGGGTTAATAATAATAATAATAATGATAATAATATACAACAACAGTTGACCATGATCTCCACCACTGTCACATTATCAAAAAGTACAATTCCTGGAGCCCACATTATTGGATTGACTATCAGTGGCTATCTTAACCAGGTGGCAGAGGCTCCCTATGGGGCCTTAGTAAACCTAGAGGGAGGTCCTGTTGCATTTATTTGAGAAAAGTAAAAAAAAAAAAAAAAAGAATCACATATGATAGGAAAATAAATAGGCTATTGGCATATGGGAGATTTCTTGTGATATCCTATCGATCGGTTTTGAACTACCTGTTGCCTATGTTTGGGTTTGGAGAATGGACACACATTTGATTTGCCCACCACAAAAGTGCAAACATCATGGGACAGCAACTACGAAAGATTCAGATTCAGTTGTTAATGCAGATGTGACTGAAGCAGACCAAGGTGATGAAGCTTTCACCCACCACCAGTTTACCAGAAAATAATACCAAGATAATATATATTCATTGTAGATTCATCACATTTCCTATAAACAGGAACACACTATTCTTTGTCATCCTTGCTGAGTAATGAAAAGAATAATATTATAACCCATGTTGAGGGATTCCCAGATTTTTTTTTACAAGAAAAAAGGTTAAGAACCACAGAACTAGATTGTTTTTTCTCGTAAAAAAGGTAGATAATAATTAGTATTTGTGTGCATGATGTATGATGTGTGTACTTGATTACAACTAAAATAAGAAAACATTTTATGCATTATAAAAAAAATTGTCAATGACTGTACATATTTTACAGATTCAAATTTATTCCTAGGTCAGTACAAGCAGCAGATGCTCCAATCTGGTGTAGCACATCTGGTAACCTGTGGACTATTTATTCTTTAATTGATATTCTTGAGCTTGTTATTAATAATAAAGTGTCCAAAGACAGTCTAAAGGATATGTAGAATATCCTGATCCTGAAGAATCGCATATGATAGGATGGGAAAATCAAAAGGCTTTTGGCATATGCAATGGCGTAACTAGGAGATCATGATGATCAAAAAATGTTGGGGTTAGTTGTGTGTGTGTGTGTGTGTGTGTGTGTGTGTGTGTGTGTGTGTGTGTGTGTGTGTGTGTGTGTGTGTGTGTGTGTGTGTGCTGCATGCTGATAGCTGTTCAGAATGAATTAAAGGTAGGTGAAATTAAATTAAAGTGATCCCTGCCATGGGCCCCAGTGCACTTGCCTCCCCTGTAGTTACGCCCCTGGGCATATGGTAGATGTCCTATGATGTCGTATAGATCAAAGAAAAAGGTTGAGAACCACTGAACTAGATTACTGCGTTCTGCGCAGGTCTGCGCACTTTTTGCGCAGCACAGACGTTCAGCAACACACCTCTGCATTGACTACAGTAGGCCTGTACAGCGCTGTGTTTTCCTGTATGAACAGATATCGCGAGAGGATCGGAAGGGGTGAGCAGTAAGCTGAGGGAGGGAGAGACGGGAGAGAAGGTAAGCGGAGGAGGCTGCATCATGGCGGACAGAGACAGCGGTAGCGAGCACGGTGGATTCGCGACGGGCCCCGGCGGCAGTAGTGGTGGTCCGATGCACCCAGGTCCGATGGGGGCCGCGTCGCGGCTGCAGCACGATACCGAGGAGCTGGCGTCTAAACGCGTGGACATCCAAAACAAGCGCTTCTACCTGGACGTTAAGCAAAACGCTAAAGGCCGCTTTCTGAAGATCGCCGAGGTCGGGGCCGCGGGAAACAAGAGCCGCCTGACTCTGTCTATGTCGGTAGCTGTGGAGTTCCGAGACTACCTGGGCGACTTCATTGAGCACTACGCGCAGCTGGGACCGAGCCACCCGGAGACGGTGCAGGACGAGCCGCGACGTGCGCTCAAGAGCGAGTTCCTGGTGCGCGAAAATCGCAAGTACTACATGGACCTGAAGGAGAACCAAAGGGGCCGGTTCCTAAGGATCAGGCAGACCGTAAATCGGGGCCCCGGCTTGGGGACAGCGCAAGGCCAGACCATCGCGCTACCTGCGCAGGGGCTGATCGAGTTCCGTGACGCTCTGGCCAAGCTGATCGACGACTACGGGGTGGACGAGGAGCCGGCCGAGCTTCCCGAAGGCACGTCGCTCAGCGTCGACAACAAGCGCTTCTTTTTCGACGTGGGTTCCAACAAGTACGGCGTGTTTATGCGCGTCAGCGAGGTGAAGCCCACCTACCGCAACTCGATCACGGTGCCGTGCAAAGTCTGGTCCAAGTTCGGCGCCACCTTCTGCAAATACGCAGACGAGATGAAGAAGATCCAGGAGCGGAGCAGGGAAAGGAGGGCACGGGAGCTCTTACCGGAGGGCCTGCAAGGAGACGACGGTGACGAGGATTAACCGACCCCGACTGTTGACTTTGGTTAATGAGGAAGGACCACGTTATATCAAAAGTTACTGTAAAACGAAGGCGCAAGAGAGGATTCAAAAGGATCGCCATACACTCAACCCGCACAGATTTGCAGTTGCATCGATGTCTTCGTCCATCGGCCGGTTCTTCTCCACTTTACTCAACCACCTAACAGTAAGCCGCTGCTATTGATAACCCGATCCACTGAACTGAACTGTTTCCGAGACGGTCAAATGTCCTAAATCGGAGTATGTCTATCTATTCGCCCATGCGTTTTTGTACACGTCTAAGCTATTATGATACTGCTCCAAAGTGCAAATTGAAAAGGAAAAAAAGCTAAACCTGAGATGATCTCTCAGACATTTCCAGCACAAAGCTACTGTATTTGGGAATATGTGAACCAAAATGTTAATTCTATGTTTAAAGGTACGTTTAAGATAAAGTGCTGTTTATATTGACATGCACTGCGCACAGTCCCATCTGCTGAACTGAAGCCAATCCTTCTAACCCGACCGACCTGAGGCATTCAAACCAATTCTACTCACTGCCTTTGAGATGCATTAGGAACAGAGGTAGTTTGTGTAGCTCATCATGCAACATTTGCTTCTTATATCAGATTTACTGAGGACAGGTAGAGCGCAGTGATGTCAGGGGTCGGAGACAGAGGCATTACTATAAAGACTGGGAAACCTTTAACCTAAGGTCACGGTATTCCAAACGTTTATATCTATTCGCATTTCACACTCCTCAGTGTGATGTAGCAGCTGGATTAACGGTCTGAATCGCCGGGTTAGGGTCTTACCTGAGTTTGTTCGACTTGTCAAGTTAGAAATACAGTCCATCACTAACAGGCTGTATCAAATCATCATTTAATTTTAAAATCCTTTGATTTTTTTTGGCTTCTAAACCAATTTCTGTGCACAGATTTTGAGATACAATGTGGAGAATAAATAAAAACACATACAGCTGTAGTACTGCTAGACTAAATTTTTTTCCAAAAAACAACAACAACATGCTAATACTAATTTAAAGAGAAAGATGCCCTGCAATTCATTGGCGTCTTGTCCAGGGTGTATTCCTGCCTTGCTCCATAGTTTCCAGGTAAGCTCTGGACACACTGTGACCCTAAGCAGGATAAAGAAGTTACCGAAGATAAATAATAGAATAAAAAGGAATGGAATATCGTGACCTTAACGTTATTTCTATTAAATATATCAAACCTATTGCACCATGCACAGCAAAATCCCCTGTGTTTAACCCACAGCCCGTCCGAAGCTCATCACAAATGGGTAGGGTGATAATCCTGGCTGATTTTGCTGTGTGCCCACTGCCATATGGGCACGTTTTATTCAAGTGCTAACTTAGAGATAGAAATTTATGATTTTGTGAATCAGATGTATTTAGATTCTTATTGAAAAACACCCACGTTTTCTGTGGGAATTTGTTCTTTTTTTCTTTTTTGGGGGGAGGTAGGGGTACATGAAAAAGGAGCTGTTCCACTAGTGTGAGCATGCGCAGAGGCATGGGCTGCTGCGCCGAGCGTCCTCTTCAACGTCCAAAACCAACCTGGTGCCTTAATGCTCTCCACACGTTTACATGCTTTCGGTGTAACACACACTTTCAGTCGCTGTTTGTCTTGCTTTGTGTTGGGGTCATAAGATCATTACGTGTCGCTGTGCCACGTGTGGTGCTTCTACAGGACTTTTTATTAAGCCAAATTTTAAAGAGGCTCACGGGTTTCTCTCCACTCTGTGCCGATCTGGAAACAAAGATAAAGATCAAACAGCGTAGATGTAAACATGGATGTAGTCACACAAAGGCTGTGGAGGTTTGCCCCTCGGGCTCCTTTTCAAAAGGGTAAGGCTGTGTTCACAGAGATACTTTGGCAACTGTCAAAAAAGCACTGAAGCTATTCTTTTCAATAAGACATGAGCTCAGCTATCTATTAAAATGTTCACTGTGTTGACCTTTTTAGGAAACGTACCACAATAAACATGCGTCAGCCAATCAAGATGAAGCTTCAGCCGTTCACATCGGTAAAGGAATAAAATAGAAAATCACAGTGATCAGATTTCATCTAAAATTGCCCATATTAGCACTTAAAAATCTATTTTCTTCTACATCATCAGTCTGCAACTAAGAGCATGTAAGTGATAAGAGAGTATACCAGCATTTCTATTTTACTGGTATTTGTATACAACAGCATTCTCAATTGTCAGTTCTTATATTTAGTCATAAAGGTAATTTAATAATAATTTATTTTTAATTTTTAATTTATTAAATAATTAAGTTTTGAGAATCAGAAACATTGATTAACTAATGCGAATTAAACATTAATAAATAAAACATTAATAAAACAAAAAATTAATAAAACATATGGAAAAAAATTATAAAAATATATTGAATATAAACACTGACCCACTCTATTAAATATTGAGGAATAAGCATCCTCATAGATTAAAACATAGATTAAAGAACATAGATTAAAACAAAGCATAATCATAGATTAAAACATAAATCTTGTTATTATTGCTGTTTAAATACTACTACAAATGTTGAAATACCACATGATTTAAGATGCCACTTTTAATGTGGAAAATAATCTCCGCCCAAAGACTCACTTACAACAAAAGATCATTGCAGATAAATATTTTCTGACAGACACCAATAATTCCTTGTGAATGCAGCCTTACATATAAAACATGGAAAGTTGGGGAAGGGATTGCTGTCCACGGCTCCAGCCCTGCGTTTTGCGCTCCAGGCCTGCGTTCGAAGGGCCAAGGCGAAAGCCTGTATGTTTTTGTATGGTGCTAACTACCCACACTCGTCGTTTTGTCTCGATTGTCCATTGTCAGTTTCCTCAACCCCTGTCAAGCCACCTCACCATTTCGTTGACGATTTTGCTAGAAAAAATCGCAGCATTGATTTTCAGCATCATGTGCAATATTGTTGGCTATGTGCCAAGGCTGGCATTATGTCTCTGTGTATATCTCGTATCCTCTTTGCTCTAAATAGGTGTCAACGCATGAGGCTGATTTACCTGTTATTGGCCAAGTTGAAGACTATGTCTAACTGTTCAGGCCTTTAGGGGCTGCCTGGGTAAAAGTGGAGCTCCGTTTTCCATATGTAAGAATAAGACAGGTGGAGAAGAACGTGAGTTTGGCTGATTGCTTAGCAGCCGTGTCCCCTGTGTCATTCATGACAGTAATCAAACGGCTCAGTATGGAGCTTCTCAAGTAGGCTTGCAGTACAGTTGCTAAGGTTTTTCACTTTTTAGATGGGTAAAGGCACAATGTCTCTGTATGTTGTCTTAAATATTTATTTTAGAAGAATTCTATATGATTAATGTTATTAAAGATATTTTAAAGATAGTCTATTATCTTGAATAGGACAGCCACTGTTGCACAGGCATGATAAATATATATCCAAAATATAGCTAATAATTAATAGCTTGTAGTTGTATGACTGTTGCAGGCTAGTCTTTCTTATGGTACAGTCACACTGTGGCAAAGCTTTGTTTTATCCCACGTCTAATTAATGTAATACTTAGACAGCTCTCTTAATGTGATGATAGGTCACCAGCAGGGTTGAGTTGCATGCCAATCTGTATAAAAGTACATTCAGACTGGCAGCGTCAAAGCAACTGTCTGTCACTCATTTTCAATTAGAGCTGGCAATTTTCAGCATCAGGAATTTGAGTCAATGTTAGCGATGCATAGTGGGTAGAGTCAGCGACACTAAAAGGTATGCAAATTAGAAGCAAAGCCATGTGTCAATTACCAATAGGAATTGAGCAAAGAGGTATGTAAATTACCTCTGCCACTATGTATCTGTATGCTATGTTTTTGGTTCCTACTAGAGATGGAAGAAAAACGTCTGCAAATAGACATAGGAGTGAATGCAAAGAGCAAATGCAGTATTCTTGCCATAGTGACTGCATAAATGGGGGGATGAAATTTATAGACAAGCGATTTCCCTCCAAATTGTGATCAGATTTTTCTATATGCTCTGTAGATACTATTCAGTAAAGTACCCTGTTTTTTTTTGCTTGGTGTCAGTTAAGCATGGCAACCAAAATCCCACAGGAGATGATGACACTTCCGGTGTGCACACAGGGCGATGAGCGATTAGCGATTCATGCGACGAGGCGAAAAATCGCTGCCAGTCGGGTAATAATTTGTATCTCTGCAGACATCAGCTGTCTAGCAAAACTGTTCCAGCACTGCTTCAAACCATACAGGTGTATTGGCTGCCTTTAATTCACCCAAATTGAGTGTGTGATGCCCTGCAATGTATTGGCACACTGTCCAGGGTGTTTTAAGGTCATAAAGAAACCTGTGTGAATCTGATCTGGATAAAGCTATTACAAAATATAAAAATGATTGGATATATTCATGCTGTATTAAAATGCACTTATTTTTACATGAATAATAGCTGTTCAAAGTGATGATGTTTTATAAAAATTTGACAAAGTATATTTACTAAGAGGCCATACATTTCCAGTTTCTAAAACATTTACAGACACAGTTGTTTAATTATATTAATAATTAAATAATAGCTCATTGGCTTATGGCTATAATATTAAATAGTCAAAAACAGCTTAAATAATTGAGATAAGACCATCATCCACTAATTGTGATGATTAATGATTATTTGCCGTTTACTTTATTGCAGTGTGTATGTACCATAAGCATGACTAGTTTTCCTGGCTGGGGCTTGTATTGGAAGAATTCCTATGGTAGGCTTAGCTTATTTCCCTAGCATACTAAGGATATGAGCCTGTCAGAAGTAAAAGAATGCAAATATGCTTGTTGCCGATTTCTTCAAGGTTTGATGTCTGTATGGAAAGCCATTCTAAGCACTTTTTCTCTTTGCCCTACCTTCCAACATAACCTCGGTTATAGTTGCCGTAGACTTTACCTCCTCGAAACGTGAGCTTTGCTTCCTGGTGCTCATTTTTCACACATGCTCTATTTTAAGCTCTGTTTTTAAACAAAACTATTTCCATAAGGTTGAAAGGCTAATCTTTTTTTTTTCTGAAACTGCCCCAATTACAAAACAATTCAACCGTGCCACAGATGCAACGACTTCAGTAGTTTAATTAAGCTTCTTGTTTAAATTTAAGCCAATATTACATGTAAAATATAAAAAGGAAACAAGCCATTGATCTTAAAAGGCTTTTTCTAGAAATGGAAAATTCTCAATAATTTAATTAAAATTGAATGTGCTTAATTTAGTTGGGCTGCATTCACGAGGGTATTTTCTGCATCTGTTGATAACACATTGTAACTGATGTCGATAAAAGCAATGCCACATGGACTCGTATCCTAAACAGCATAAGCTAGCAATCTAGTTCCACGTCACTGTAAACGCCAACAGTTACAGTCTGAAAGAATTCATTCATAAACCAGCGTTTTTATCAAATTTGTTTGGTCTTTTTTCCAGACAACTCAATTCTAGTCTATCCTGCTACACAACAGTCACCAGTTCAAGAGGCTAAGCTATCTCATTCTTTCTCCAAAGCATCTGTAGCCAACCTTCATATGATCTGAAGTTCGAACGATATCTATGGGCAAATCAGTGCTTTTAAGAAAGGTTAAAATCTTCCTATTTTTAATTGAACAAGCTTACTGATTGTGGAAGTGGCTAATGCGACATAATGAATAAAACAAATACTCTTCCTCCCATTCAGAAAGTATGTCACAAACATATTGGGTCTGTTTAAAAACCTAGTGAGCTACCTTGCTGTCTACTCTCTACATAGGCAGCTGCCTAAGTAGAGAGGGTTCTAATAAGTCATCGACTTATAGGTCAGGTTATTCGGACACGCTGCTTAGACAGCTATTACATCAGTTTTTGCTTACTAAGCTAACACAGTTAGCCTCATGCCATTCGAACCAATTTATTGTGCCGTACTGAATGCTGGGATTGCCTTCAGCTTCAGTGCTAAGAAAGCATTGGACGCTCCCTCGTTATTTAGTCAAAATACTGTTCAAATTTAAGGTACCTTACTAGGCAGCATTTTAAGGCATCTAAGAATTCGAACAGCCTTCTTCTCAGGAGCGTGCACAGGTTGACGTAAAATTCATTCATGTAGAGAGTTCACTTGGTTTTCAAACACACCCATTATGTAACTTATGGTATGAACTATAGTGTGAGTGGTGATTCCACTATGCCGGTTAGGATGATGAGCCAGACATGTTTGTTGTTGTGTATTCTCATTCATGTTTTACATTTCATTTAGCATGTTTTGCTATCGTATCTGTTTTAATATCGTGTATAAAGGAAAGCCAGTTGCTTACAAACTAGTACTACTGAATTAAGTATGTCAAATATTAATGCAGCAAACACGTCCACAGCAAATTTTTAATTTTAATAAGGTTTTCAATGCTAACAGTTCCTTGTGAATGCATAATTTGTTAAATAAAACAGTCACACAATCAAATATTTTATATTTCATACTGAACCATTTAACAACAGAATTTACATAATATTATTTTCTAATATAATTAAGCGTATTTTCTTTATTCTTGGGATTTCAGTTCCCCCGGCTTAATACATACACAACGACTGCTTTTTATTCTTTTTAGGAATAGTTTTATTAGTCAGATATATGCCTTTTTATAGCTAAGGCATCGTACAGCATTCAGCTCTATTAAAATAGCCAGACAAGACTGTTTTCCTTTACGGTTAGTATTGGGTGCAGGGTTTGCAATCTTGCATGTTCCTCCACCTTTCCTCAAATTTGGAGCAGAATCACGTTGTTCTGAACAAGACCTACAGAATCAACCAATTCCAGATCATTTTGCACTTCTAAGTCTTTCTTAATCAAAGGCACACTTGTGTAAGAGACATATTAGAATTTTTTAAAGGTGCTATTAAGTACTAAATAGCTCTGCGATCTAGCTGACTGCCTGTAGAGCTGGCAGTTTTCCACCAACAGTGTCTGTTGCAAAGTTTTAGAGCTTACGTTCTTCACACCAGCAAAGTTCTGGCTTTGCTTCCAATCCACAGAGCAGTATTTGCTACGATGTACAAGCACTGTGGCAACTATTAAAACAAGCTCAACACTCTCAAGACACTTGTTTTAATACACAGTTATGAATCATGAATGGTGCTCCACCTGCACTATATGGACAAAAGTATTGGGACACCCCTTCTACTGATTGAATTCATGTGTTTTAGTTCAACCAATTGCTAACAAGTGTAATAAATCAATTATACAAAGGAAATTAAATGCTTCTAACTTATATGCATGACTGCCCCCTTGTGCACAAAGCATGGTTGATTTAAAGAAACTCCTGATCTCAGCCCCACCGAACAGCTTTGGAATAAAATGGAACATCAATTAAGGCTTTTTGACCAACATCAGCACCCAGGCATACAAAAAGGCATCTATAAGAGTGGCTGCTGTTATAACTGAAAATATCACAGACGTCACTCTTGAAATGGCTCTTGGTGCCCGAATACTTTTGACCATACAGTGTATACGATGGGGAATCTGAACTAGTTTTATGTAGTCCTCTGTTAGTGGTGCTTTTATTGTCGTCTGTTCTTAACTGTGTGAGTGTGTGTGTGTTTTCAACGTTAATGCTCGATAGCTGTGTATCCGTCGAGCTTCATGTATCAGCAGTTGGTTAGAAAACAGAACCAATCTAGGCTGAACATCACAGAACCAGTAAAACATATGAGTCAGCAAAACATTATTATTGTGTGTGTGTGTGTGTGTGTGTGTGTGTGTGTGTGTGTGTGTGTGTGTGTGTGTGTGTGTGTGTGTGTGTGTGTGTGTGTGTGTAGCTACAAATTTACCAATGTACCCTTCTTGAAATAACAGCCAGTTACAGTCATATGCTGGTTTTCACCCTCCAGGCCTGATAAGCTTAAGGCCTTGACCAGACCAGCTTAGTTTGTTCATGTTTGCATATGTCTGTGTTTTCTCATTCAATATTTGATAGTATTAGGTTATAGGTTTAAAGCATAGAGAGAATGTTTATGGGTTTGAAGCGCAAAGAGAACATGTAGACTATTGGTTCAAAAATACTTGGACAGTAGGGATGAGTTTGGTATGATACACGTATATAATTGCGTAAGGAGGACACTGGCATACCCTCATGTTCCATCCCTGTTTTATACCCTACGAAATGTGTTGTACTTAAACGAAAATTAAATATATGACCTGTGATGTGAGTGTATATATGGTTTGTTATATATGATGCTCTTCTTTATATATATATATATATAAATATATATATATATATATATATATGTATATATATATATATATATATAATGAGCATATTGCTGTTTTTCTTTGTATTTTATAATTACAGAAAGCATTGAATCAAATGATGGATAAATACTTGCACTTTAAATATATTAAGGAAAATAAAAAGTCTGCATATTATTTTTGATAGGAGATCTCACATTCAGAAACAGTATAAAATATCTTTCCAGGCTTTGTGACTATCGCTGTTGGACAGAGATGTATCATGTCCTTCTGCTTATTGAAGTCTATTTTGTCTGTGTAACAGAAGGTTTACTCGAGTCAATTGCATGATGAAATAGTAGTGCACCAACTGTTCTTTTATTTGGTTGGTTTAAAATGTCTGATGAAAAAAAAAACTGTGATGATTGCTCATGTATGTACTCCAGTCAGCCATTTTAGGATATATATAAATATTTTTTTGCGTTCCTTCAAACACAAATATGGTGCTTACATTGGCATTAAAAAAAGTACCTGTCATATTACTCTTTATTATTGCCACACCATCATCCTCTGTATCCTGCACTCATTTCCTTGCTGTTTGTGTATTCTTACATGCTTTGTTTACCAAAAGTTCTGTTTCTGGTAACCAGTGCGTTTTTGTACAGGTATGTACTTTGTTTCTGAGTTGAAATCCTGTTTTCTTTCTTTTTCTGTCATTTTTTTTGTCTGAAAATGACTAATTGCAATAAAAGCTCCATTCCCCCTGGTATTCACTTGTTGTCTGACTGGTTGAACTAACTCTTAATTAAGTTGATTAAAGGATTAAAAGATATTTGGTGTGTAAGATTATTGTATTGTTTGGGGGGTTGCTAATTTTTATACATATTTAGCCAAAAGTATTGGCACAGCCCTCTTAATCATTGAGTTTAGGTGTTTCAGCCAAACCTTTTTATAATAGGTGCATTAATAATCTATATAAACTAAATTAAATGATTAGCATGTTCATGCCACTGTGCAAAAAATAAAATCAATAAAAATATAACTTAATGTGATCTGTCCAATGGCCTGCACAGATTTCTGACCTCAATCCCACTAAAGACAGACCTTCTTGAGATTAGTGCCTGACCTCACACATGCTTTTGTAACTGAATGAGCATAAATTTCCACAGACACTTCAAAATCTTGTAAAAAGCATTTCCAAAAGGAAAAATGGGGCATCTCATTAATGGCCAGAGTTTTACAATGGAATGGTCCAGTTCATGTTCAGGTTTTAAGGGTTAGGGTGGGCATCTGAGATGTCTAAATTGGAAAGAACAAAAATTTAATTTAATTTCAAATATGATAAATTTGAATTTAGTGTCCTATAGTTGGAAATGCTTGTTTACTGGAAGAAGGTGGCTAGAACAAAAAATCTACTTTATTCATCACATTGTTGGTTGGTTAACTGTTATACACATTTAACTAAAACGTAACTACCATTTGCATTACATCAAATGTGCATCCAGATTTTTGTTTGCAATGTAATAACTTATATATCAAAAAGTTATCCAATAAGGACAAGGTAAGTGAAAGTGGATATTTTCTACAAGGTAACAAAGCAAAACAGAACCACAATAACAAAGTTTAACCATGACACTTTTGATGTCCTGATTTGAAAATGGCCGTGGATGTTACCTAGTGCAATTAATACATTTATCACAAAGAATGAGCAAATATTGGCAAATAAGTCAGCTTACAACAAATATTTGAGGTGCTCAGATAATTAGATAAAGAGCTGGTGAAGAAATACACAACAAACGGAATGATTTATGAAGGCAAATGGTGGCTACATGATCACCTAATTGCATTGTTTAAGCTAATCTTTGTTATTTCAGATGTCCACATTTTGATGTCAGGTTTAACCACCCTTTTTACGCATCAACAGACAAGGTTCATTATTAATTACATAAATATTATGCCATTTAAAAAACATTTTCAGAAAAGAGGTTTTATAAAATGCAATAAAAATGCTGTGGGATCTGTTTATTCTCCTGAACTCTAATTTTGCCTCTGTTTCAAATTCCAAATGTGTTTAGATTTACAAAATATAATGGTGATCAGTAAAAACATAAATTTTACATTTATCAGTTAATTAATCACTCTCTCTCACTCACTTTCTTAACCACTTATCCAATCAGGGTCGCGGGGTGGGGGTGAGGGGGGTCTAGAGCCTATCCCAGCTTTTCAATGGTTGCAAGGCACTCAGTAACACCCTGGATGGGGTGCCAGTCCATCGCAGGGCAGACACCCACACATGCACACCCATTCACCTATAGGGCAATTCAGTGTCTCCAATTAACTTGGCTGCATGTTTTTGGACTGTGGGAGGAAACCGGAGCTCCCGGGGGAAACCCATGCAGACACAGGGAGAACATGCAAACTCTGCACAGAGAGGACCCGGCCCGCCCCGCCTGGAGATCGAACCCAGGACCTTCTTGCTGTAAGGTGACAGTGCTACCCAACGAGCCACCGTTTTTTTTACCATCCTCCCAACTTTTCTGAAAAAGGGGTTTGTATTTCATTGATTACTTTTGGCCTTTTTACTGTTTGTAAGTTTTGTTAACACAGTTGTATTTGATGTCCTTTAGAACCGATTTAATGTGTGACCTTTGTGTATTTCATACACACATTGTTAGCGACATGATCCCCATTATCCGGTTACAATAAAAAGGAGCACACTTAAGAATACAACGATGTCTTAGACTTAAGACTTAGTTCTAAGGTAAGGTCTGTTTTACTAGTAAAAGTGTTTATATTAATTTGCCAAATGAATAAATGTTACTTACATTATTGTAAAGAATGAAGATGTTTTATGCAGAATGGCATGACGCCCTCTATTGAGGAAAACAAAGAGCTGTCCACGGTACTGAAAAATAACCACCACCCACCCACACGCAACAAGTGCAATGGTATTTCAACTGCGACCAGCTGCTGTGGGTAAGATGCGGAGTTCCATTTCCTGGCTTCAAGCTCCAGTTACTTTGATTGATGGAGAATTCGGGTGTGTTCTCTTAATATTATTGTGAGTTTACTTCTATATCCCAAAACATACAGGTAGGTGGACGGACTAATTCATGCTGCCCAGTGTTCCTGTGATAGGCTTCAGACCCACTGCAAGCCTGACCAGGATGAAGCATCCTTACAGAATTTTTAGTAATAATGGTTTAAAACATACACACTTTGTTACACACACACCCACACATATATTAATAAATAATACATAAATAATGTATTTTAGCATAGTACAACATTCTGTTAATACTGCCCTAAATACTGATATTAACTCTACTGCCAGTCTGTATGAACTAAAGTTGGGTTACAACATGAATAAACCATTTTGAACTTAATAACAAGCCTTAAATAGAGTGAGCTGTGATGTGTTGTGTTAAAAAACACCACCCAGAGATTCAAGTAATCAGGGTGTTTTGCAACCATGGTGAAAACTAAGCAGCTGTCACAATACAACCAACAAGATTGAACTCTTGACCAAACGAACACAAGAAGGATCGACTGCAATATGCCAGAAGAAATTCAAATAGGTCTGCAGAATTCTACAGTTTTATAGAGTGATGAATCAAAACTGGAACTGTTTGGCCATGTGGATCATCAGTTTGTCTGGCGAAAGAAAGGGGAGACTAATGACCAGAAAAATCCCCACAGTCTAGCATGGAGGTGGTGTGTATATATATATAGTGTGTATATATATATATATATATATATATATATACAGTGTATCACAAAAGTGAGTACACCCCTCACATTTCTGCAAATATTTCATTATATCTTTTCATGGGACAACACTATAGACATGAAACTTGGATATAACTTAGAGTAGTCAGTGTACAACTTGTATAGCAGTGTAGATTTACTGTCTTCTGAAAATAACTCAACACACAGCCATTAATGTCTAAATGGCTGGCAACATAAGTGAGTACACCCCACAGTGAACATGTCCAAATTGTGCCCAAAGTGTCAATATTTTGTGTGATCACCATTATTATCCAGCACTGCCTTAACCCTCCTGGGCATGGAATTCACCAGAGCTGCACAGGTTGCTACTGGAATCCTCTTCCACTCCTCCATGATGACATCATGGAGCTGGTGGATGTTAGACACCTTGAACTCCTCCACCTTCCACTTGAGGATGCGCCACAGGTGCTCAATTGGGTTTAGTCCATCACCTTTACCTTCAGCTTCCTCAGCAAGGCAGTTGTCATCTTGGAGGTTGTGTTTGGGGTCGTTATCCTGTTGGAAAACTGCCATGAGGCCCAGTTTTCGAAGGGAGGGGATCATGCTCTGTTTCAGAATGTCACAGTACATGTTGGAATTCATGTTTCCCTCAATGAACTGCAGCTCCCCAGTGCCAGCAGCACTCATGCAGCCCAAGACCATGATGCTACCACCACCATGCTTGACTGTAGGCAAGATACAGTTGTCTTGGTACTTCTCACCAGGGTGCCGCCACACATGCTGGACACCATCTGAGCCAAACAAGTTTATCTTGGTCTCATCAGACCACAGGGCATTCCAGTAATCCATGTTCTTGGACTGCTTGTTTTCAGCAAACTGTTTGCGGGCTTTCTTGTGCGTCAGCTTCCTTCTGGGATGACGACCATGCAGACCGAGTTGATGCAGTGTGCGGCGTATGGTCTGAGCACTGACAGGCTGACCTCCCACGTCTTCAACCTCTGCAGCAATGCTGGCAGCACTCATGTGTCTATTTTTTAAAGCCAACCTCTGGATATGACGCCGAACACGTGGACTCAACTTCTTTGGTCGACCCTGGCGAAGCCTGTTCCGAGTGGAACCTGTCCTGGAAAACCGCTGTATGACCTTGGCCACCATGCTGTAGCTCAGTTTCAGGGTGTTAGCAATCTTCTTATAGCCCAGGCCATCTTTGTGGAGAGCAACAATTCTATTTCTCACATCCTCAGAGAGTTCTTTGCCATGAGGTGCCATGTTGAATATCCAGTGGCCAGTATGAGAGAATTGTACCCAAAACACCAAATTTAACAGCCCTGCTCCCCATTTACACCTGGGACCTTGACACATGACACCAGGGAGGGACAACGACACATTTGGGCACAATTTGGACACAATTTAGACATGTTCACTGTGGGGTGTACTCACTTATGTTGCCAGCTATTTAGACATTAATGGCTGTGTGTTGAGTTATTTTCAGAAGACAGTAAATCTACACTGCTATACAAGCTGTACACTGACTACTCTAAGTTATATCCAAGTTTCATGTCTATAGTGTTGTCCCATGAAAAGATATAATGAAATATTTGCAGAAATGTGAGGGGTGTACTCACTTTTGTGATACACTGTATATATATATATATATAAGTGATGATGTGGGGATGTTTTTCTGCCACAGAAACTGGCAAAGCTCGACTGAATCTCTAATGTACAGCTGTCAAGCCATTCTGAGGAGAAATGTTCTTCTGCTGTAAAATTAACCATTTGGGGCATTTCCAAGTCAACCAAAGCTTCGTTACTGAATAAGTCCTGGAATATCCTGCAGTGGCCTTTTCAGCCTCCTGATTTGAATCCTATAAAAATCTTAGTATGATTTAAAGAAAGCAGGAAAGACATTGAATTTCAATAAGCTAGAAGCAAAAGTATTTTTGATACTTCTTGTTGTATGTTTCCATTAGATTTCATCAACATCATTATAATATCTGCTAAGGTGAGCAGGTGTATATATCCAATTAATAGTATATATATACAAGGGTTCTTCAAAAAGTTTCTCTATTTATTAAGAATTTCTAAAACAAATTACACTACTTTTCTACATAGTCCCCTTCCTATGCATTTTTCCCAGCATTGTACCAACTTTTTAATGCCATCAGCAATGTAGTATGTAGCCACTGATGCACCGCTGCTTTCACATCATCATCACATGAAAATCTTCTTCCCCTTATCGTCCAGGCCACTCAAGAAGGATGGGTCCCTGCTGAGTCTGGTTCCTCTCAAGGTTTCTTCCTGTATATTGAAGCGAGTTTTTCCTTGCCAATGTCGCCCTCGGCTTGCTCAACAGGGGTTTTTGGTCTGTTGGTGCTGGATTCTGTACAGTTGCTTTGAGACAATGTTCATTGTAAAAAGCACTATACAAATAAATTTGACTTGACTTGACTTAAAGCTTCTTTGAGCATCCAAAAAAGTGGAAATCAGATGGCGCTGAATTCAGACTATAAACTCTCTCTTAGTCTCTCAGACACGACCAATTACTACCACTCCCACCCTCACCATTTCCAACCAAAATATAAAAGTGCGGAAACTTTTTGAAGGTCCCTCATATAAAACAGAATATGCAGACACAGCTGTCACTGGCCACTGTCAAGTGAGTTTTATATTCAGGAACAAACTGTCATGACTCAGTGGATTCAGAAAGTATTTAGAAATATTTTGGAGGGGATTTTCTTCCAGGATGTACCTGTATATGGCTGCATTCATCAGTTTCCCATTTCTTACCAACTGGCACTTAAAGCTTAGCTAGTCATGAATCCACAAACAACAATGTAGTAAACTGAATTAGGTGTTCTCAGTTCCAGTGCGTATGCCCACTTTAAATTTACACACATGATGTAAATATGAACAAAAAGTACAAATTCATTAGCATGAAGCACAATTACATTGATAGTGTGAAAATATTTAGTCTTTTAAAACAGCAGGAACTGAAGTAAATCTAAACTCCCCACTAACAATTTATATCTTTTTTAAATTAACAAAACATTATTATGTAGTAGGGAATGTAAATTAAAAAACAAATAAAAATGATTTGCAAATTATTTTGATCTTAGTGGTGCTATCCGATATCGACTGGCTGGACACAGACACAACTGACTATGTCTAAGGAGAGGACTGCAAAGGATTCCTGCCCTGCATCTAGCATTTCCCATTTGAACAGGACCCACCACGAGCAGGATAAAGTGGTTGATAAAAATAACATGAAAGGTAAAAAAAAAATCCAACAAAGCAGGAGAAATTATTAAACCATCATTACAATTTTTTATTACAACAGTTTTTGTAGCCTACCCTAAACATTGGGGAAAATCCTTGTTAGCACAACAGCCGAAGCAACAAGTGAAGTCAGGTTAAGAAAGCAGTTACTAATGTGTAGAAAATTGCAGCTCTTTTGATAATTTGTACATACTACAGCGGTGCGAGAGCTACAAGCTCATTCTCACGTTCACCATCATCATGCATCAAAACTGCACTAGAAAATTCTACCTGCTCTTGCTGAAACACACAAAGTCTTGATCATAACAATGGCTGTAAATACACCGGGAGCTGACTTAAAGAGCTAAGTGTAGTTATAGTGTCATAAACAGTTTATTCGCTCATACCTTGTTCAGTACAGTATAATAATTAATATACCAGTTATACCTTGTATTACTGTGTCCCTTATGCTACAGTGAGATGTAGTTATACGTATATAACTTGATATAAATTTGCAGTCCTGCTGCTTCTTGCTGTCCATATTTTCAGAAGGGGAAATTGTGGTCAACAATGGAAATATGGCAACTCCTGTCACACATAAACTTACAAGCACATACAACTGTCATACTTTAATACTGCATTAAAGAAATAATCCAGCAATGTTAACCCTAAACCCAGTGTAATATCTAAGCATATGCAATTTATAAAGTACATATGATTGTTAGGAACAAGTATGTCATGGCAGTAAGTTTTGCTACAGTTTTTTCTGGATGGCTGAAACAAATTTTGTTGTCAAGAAAGAAAAAAAGAAGGGAGGGAGGGAGTGAGGAAGGACAGGACAGGAAAGATTGAAGGAAAGGGGAAGAAATAGAAAGAAGGGCGGCAGGGAGGGAGGGAGGGAGGGAGGGAGGGAGGGAGGGAGGGAGGGAGGAAGGAAGGAAGGAAGGAAGGAAGGAAGGAAGGAAGGAAGGAAGGAAGGAAGGAAGGAAGGAAGGAAGGAAGGAAGGAAGGACAAAGGAAAGGAAATAAATGGCAAGGACAAAAGAGGAAAAGAAGGAAGGAAGAACAGCTAGCACAAAAGAAAGGAAGTGACAGAGAGGACAAAGGAAAGGAAAGGACAGGAAGGACAAATGAAAGAAAGACAGGAAGGACAAAAGAAAGAGACAGGAAGGACAAAGAAAAGTAAGGGGCAGGAAGAACAAAGGAAAGAAAAGGAAAGGACAGAAAGGACAATGGAAAGAATGAGACATGAAGAACAAAGGAAAGAAAAGGACAGGACAGGAAGGACAAATTCAAGAAAGAGGCAGAAATGTCAAAGAAAAGTAAGGGGAAGGAAGGACAGAGGAAAGAAAAGGAAAGGACACGAAAGACAAAAAAAGGAAGGGACAGAAAGGACAAAGGAAAGAAAGAGAAAGAACAGGAGGGACAAAGAAAAAGAAAGGACGGGAGGGACAAAGAAAAGAAAAAGAAAGAACAGGAGGGACAAAGAAAAAGAAAGGATGGGAGGGACAAAGAAAGGAAGAGGTAAGGAAATAAATGACAAAGGAAAGGAAAGGAAGGACACAGGAGAGGAAAGGACAGGAAAGACAAAGGAAAGAACAGGAAGAGGGAAGGAAGGACAAGAAGGGAAAGGAAAATAAATAAGGGAGGAAAGTAAGAAGGAAGGACAGGAAGGACAAAGAAAAGGAAAAAAAATGGAGGGAAGGAAAGGAAGGACAGAAAGAAGGAGAAAGAAGTTTAAGTTTTTCATGAGTCATGCCAAATTCAAAAAATATGACTAAATCTGTTGGGCCAATACAGTACAACTCATATTAGTGTTCCAACAAAATGTTCAGTTTGGTTTTGGAGGAGATAGTTCAACCCTTTATGGTGGCCTCTAAGTCAGAGCAAAAGCTCACTTGACTGTGGACAGTGACACCTTGTTTCAGCAGCTACAGCTATATAAAGAAACCACTGTTCCATGTCATTTGTACAGATGACCTCGACATAGTTTGTGCAGAAATGGCTTTAAGTAACATTACCGGCTGTATGGTCTGCTTTCTGAGGTCTGTACAGAGCTCCCTACCATTTACAACTGTAATGCTGGTGGCTCAGTCTAGTGAGTGCTACCCTTATATATATATATATATACTGTATATATATATATCACCAGCTGTAGTCAAATGATTGCTAACGAAGGAACAAAGTCAAATAATGTTAAGAATATTTTTGACCCATCAGATTTTGTCCTAAACCTGACCAAGAAGTTTTTAAGCACATCTTTTAATCACAAAAAAGGAAAGTTGCAAAAGTCACTGCAACTTCATGTAAACTTTTGACTTTAACTGGATATGATTACCACAGACTAGCAGTTAAAAAAGTTCCCAGTTCTGAAGAAAAGAAACAAATATATACACATATTATAAACATCTGAGGGCAGTTGTTGTTCTGTGGGTCTGATTACACATGGATATAACAAATCACTGTGGTATTAGTAGTGTTCTGTCTAGAATTAACACTTTACAACATTAACAGAATTTAGAAAATGGATCCATGTCAGTCAATTAGCTCTAGCATACTTTAGTCTATCACCCAGGCTCAATCAAATCATAATAATTATGCCTGCATTTTCATTGTATTTGGGAATAAATACATCTGCACTGCATGAGTTTGGCGTGTGTGAAGACCCCTAATGTTTATTAAGTTTATGTGTTTCTGTCACACCTAACACCTAACACATAACAGGTGTTTACAAGCAATTACATAAAATAAATGATATGCTTTCAACTTTGTGCCAACAGTTTGGCAAAGAACCTTTTCTGAACCAGCATGACTGCATAAATACAAAAATCCAGTGACCTGCACAGGGGCCTGACCTTGACGTAGTAACGTAGCTGCTAACCAGAAGGCCTGGTTCAAAATGAGTGCCCTTTTAGCAAATCTGTATTAATACCCATAGATTTAAATAGATTTTTTTTATCTCACTTAAATTTCTGTTAATATATTCATTAACAATTCCCACCTTCTAGCCAGGTCTACCTGACAGCGTGGCAGCTACCAACCTGAGAAGGTCATGGCAAGCATAATCTTTCCTAAGAGACATGTAATAGCCAGGCTGCACATCTTTTCCAGCTGCAGCTCATGCAACATAATTATGCAGAACAGTTTGCAGAAGGCGCTATCTGCCAGAAAAATCTATAATTATCTACCGCCACTGTAATCATTGAAAGACAAATGCCAAACCTTTCAACTAAACAGCATGGTCTGCTATACTCTCTTGGACCTCTGACCACTATGGAATAAATGACAGGGCAAATACCAGCACTAAACACCATATTCCGGACATTTACATTCATATTCCCACAGTATTTCAAGTTAGGCAATTATTTCAATCAAAGCAACTTACAATTGAAGCATGATATTTTTCAGTTTGGCTGTGCTGGGACTTAAACCATTAAACATTTGCAGCATTTATCCAGCAACTTACATTTATGACTGATACAGTTTGAGCAATTGAGGGTTAAGAGCCTTGCTCAGGGGCCCAACAGTGGCAACTTGGCGGTGGTGGGGCTTGAACCGGCAACCTTCTGATTACTAGTCCAGTACCTTAACCACTGATTTACCACTGACCTATCATCAATCTATTAGTGGCTTTTAATCTCAATCAATTGCCTCACAGCAAGAAGGTCTTGGGTTCGATCCACAGGTGGGGTGGTCCGGGTCCTTTCTGTGTGAAGTTTGCATGTTCTCCCCGTGTCTGAGTGGGTTTACTCTGGGTGCTCCGGTTTCTTCCAACAGTCCAAAGACATGCAATTGAGGTGAATTGGAGACACTAAATTGTCCATGACTGTGTTCAATATAACCTTGTGACCTGATGAATCTTGTGTAATGAGTAACTACCGTTCCTGTCATGAATGTAACTAAAGTGTAAAACATGATGTTAAAATCCTAATAAACAAACTAACTAACAATAAATTTTTCGCCTAGTACTGAAACCGCCTAATCAAAACTGCACCTATATAAAAGTGGCCCACATTTACCACCAAAACAGGCTTTTAAGCGTTCATAATTACAAGCATCTCATGTCCCTGAATGGTCAAAAAGTTGCTTTGTATGATACGGGAGAGGCGTTATAAAAAATCAACCAGAAGTGCCTGAAATCCCAAACTAGGTCTGTACAAATGTGTGTGTGGAGCCTGAACTCATTCCTATATTAATGAAATCAGTCTGTACATTCTGTAGTCCCAAACCCAGACTGGTCTAAATGATGAAGAACTCAAATTCTTTATGCTTTTTATTAGTTATTACTTTCATTAGAAATAATTTTATTTCATATGTATGTTTTTTTTTTTTTTTAAGGCATTTTCTCCCCATTTTCCTCCCAATTTAGCACACTCAATTTTGTCTTCTACTGCTGATAGATGCCAGATTGCATTTGAGGACAGGCATCTCTTCCGCCAATCAGGGTCCTTATACAGCGTATGAAGACCCACCCACCCACACACAAGCTGCGTCCGGAATCGCATACTTAGAGAGTATGTACTAGATTGGAGGAAGTATGCACTACTCTGCCGGTAAAAAAGTACATACTTCCAGTACAGAAGTATGCAGTATGCACACAACACTGCTACGCACTACATCCGCCATCTTTCCAACGTCAAGTGATGACGTGGGACGTGATGACGTAATATCACCATGGTTACAGACTCATTACAAACCCCACTCGCCAAACTTTTGGATATTTATCGTGTTTTTGTTATTAATTCGTCTTTAAAATGTTTTATTTTATTTATCTTACTTACACTTCTAAACAGAGGACCGCTATCTTTCTTGTTTCTTATTACGCTTCGAACGCCTACGCAGCTCCAGTTGCATTATGGGATACATTAACGGACCGCAAGTGTGCATCGCTTGCATACTCAAACATGGCTGCCCAATAAGTAGGTCATCCGGGTACTTCTCGCGTACCTCTTTATTTACACTATGTATTCGGACATACTAACCGCTCTCGCGTCCTCATTTCGCGTACTATTGAGTATGGAAGTATGCGATTCCGGACGCAGCCACAGTCTGGCCCCCACCCTGCAGATATGGTGGCCAATTAGTATCTGCTGCAGGCACTGCCAATTATGCCCGCTAGATGGCGCCCAGCCGACCGGTGGCAACACCGAGTTCAGAAACTCGGTGCTGGTGTGCAAGCGGAATATCCCGCTGCGCCACCTGGGCGTCTCTATGTATGGTTTGTTTAATCTAAGTGTAACTCTAGGAATGGGTCCCTGTTGAGTCTGGTTTCTCTTTTAGGCTTTCCTTGTAACTTCAAGGGACTTTTTCCCTGCCATTGTTGCTCTTGGCTAGCTCAAAGGGGGGTTTTTTTCTGGTTTTTGGTTCTGGATTGTATAAAGTTGCTATGAGACAATGTCTGTTGTAAAAAAAAATTGCTATACAAATGAACAAGACTTGACTTGTCTAAGCACGACTTACTATTATTTGGTAGTTGGTGTACATTAAATTAAAATACTAAGTACAGTAGCATGCAGTTTAGAATAAGCCTTTGGGTTAGGAATATGTTGGGGGAAGCAGTGTTGAGCATTGTAAAGATTTGGGAAGTCACGTTATCCATTTGTAAATCTAGCTGTATAGAAGCAGTGCAGATTTGATATCACTACTTTCACACACACAGGCTAAAAGAAACAGCATCATGTGACTCGATGTGGTTAAACTACAAATTAGCCTCCCATCATAAATATAACAGCTAGGCACCAAAACAATGCAGTTACACATTAGCCATATTCAAAAAAATCTTCAAGAGGCTGTTTATTGCTAGACATTTGTTAAAAAACGGCATGTTAAGGTTTTTATTTCATTAACTTTGTCACAAAGGGTGTGTTCACCTAAAACTACAGCATGTTCTAATTTGTCTATCAGCATCTAATTTGATAGACAAAACCTTCACCTGCTCCAGGCTTGCAGAGTTCACTTTGTGCTGCTTTTAAACACACTTATGCAGCTTTAAGTGATTTTAAAGTAAAATATTTTCTATTTCCTTTCTCAGGAGAGGGAACATAATCCAGATGTCCTGTGTAATCTCAGATCTGCTACAGTTGTGCTGGAGAATTTCTTTAACTTACATGTTTAATGTTTCTCTTTCTGTCAGTGTACACACACGCACACACGCACACACGCACACACGCACACACGCACACACACACACACACATTTCAATATCTCATGGTCCTGTTTTCCGTCCATACCCTGTCTTCTTTTGTTATACCTGTACATCTGAATGTGAACCTCACACTGGGTCATCCATCATCCCCTGTTAAAAGAACTGTATTTAAATATAGAATGAAATAAGATAAATTGCTTTTATCTTATTACAAGTGCCTGAGCCCAAAGTGATGGCTCAGAAAGAAACTTTACAATAAATAAATATGACACAATAAATAATAGGAACATTTGTATCATACTACAGACAGCTCTTGAGTCCATGAATCTAAACACACAGCTCGGTGTGTGCCAGAGCCCTTAAAACAGCTACCCAGGCTGACACGACGAAGGCCTAGTAAATAAGCTGAATGCTACATCTCACGCAAAAGTCAGTCAGTCAAAAAGCCTTTTCTACATACATACTATTAACATACTGTCATGGCACCATAAAAATGTTGTGGCCTCATAATGGAAATATGGCATCGCGCATTACCTTCTGCTGCCACGTTGCAAAAAAACCCAAAACAGTCCGAAACACATACTGATGTCTGTTATTTCTTACTGACATCAGGAAAGGTGCTTTGTGATGTTGCAGTGCTTCAGTCCACCTCACTCATCACAATAAATTCACCTCGTGATCATAGTGCATCTTATGTCCCTTATCAAGCAACTGCTAAACACATCCTTTAGTTCAGTCGTAGGGCGCATTTACATGAGAAGTGTTTTGCACTTTGCTCTCCGTGAGTCTTGGCGCAAACTGCTGCTTTGCTCAAAGTGCAAATATGAGACGAATCTGCATTTGTGTGGAATAACAGTCAAATCTACTCTGAAAGCGTCCATGTGTATCTGTGTTTATCTGTATTTTCCTCACTGTTTCACTTTTAAACTAGGGGTGCTGAGAAATTGTGAGAATCAGCTTTTCCGAGAGAGTCTAAAAAGCTTATTGTTAAAAAAGCTTAATGTGGTTTAATGTATTAAAAAAACGACATAGAAACACTAAACCTCTCTTAATTATTACTGCCCATAAGTTCTCTCCACTAATGGAATTTCTTGCTCATTGTTTTAATACAGTAAGTCACATTAAGCTTTGTTCATGTTAAGCGTTCATATCAAACAGTTCGTCTCAATGGAGGTGCCTTGAATCAGGTGAACTTTGAGTGGTGTGGCAAGTGCAAAAATCACGAGTCCAATGCGGCAAAACTGCCACACTTTATATGAAACAACGACACAGCCAGCGCAAAAGCTATTTTGCCACCTCTCATGTGAATGCACCCTAAGTCTAGTCTTGGTCACTTTTAACGTCCTATACTTTCTTTTTTGGCACATTCTGAATGTTTACTAGTGTTAAAATTGTAATTGTCATAATACTAATATTACTTACAATAATAATCATAATTTACTGCGCATTAAAAGAATACCACGTTTAATGCTACGTTCAAGTTTCCGTCCTTTTCCGAAATGACCATCATGAGTTCAGAGGTCCCTGAGATGGTCAGTTGCAATTTTCTGGGTCGTTTTTGTGAGCGGCCCGGCCGTTCAGTCCGTGAGCAGCGCTGATGGAGGGACTGGACTGGGTTTTGCGTAAAAGGCTGTCTTTAATATCTCCACCAAACACGCTGGCCTCGATTTTATCCAGGTCGTCACTCCCCACTCGCAGCTTGGCTTGTAGCAAGTTGATGTATGTCTCGTAACGGCTTTTCTGCAAGAACATGTAATATAAAAGTTATATAAAAGAAATAACATTCAGGATTAATACTGACGCAAATAAACTGTTCCAGTGCAAACTGCATCAGGTTGTATTATAAAAAAGGAAGTCAACATAAAGATAGAGCTTTTGAAAGCTCTTGGGGACAAAATGACTATATCAGGAGGTGTAAACAAAATGTCATATCTAGGGCACTCAAAGGTGCAGTGGTAAAATACGCTAGACTGAGATCTCGAGCAGTTGAGTTTGAATCTCAGCTCCACTATCAGCCGGCCGGGTGCTTACACAGACACATGACTGACTGTGTGTCTAAGTCGAAACAATGGCATAACTGCTGAAATTATGACATCTTTTGGTGCCTGCATAATAAGTCGGGGGATGATGAGGATTGGTGCGAAAAGGGTCCGCATATGAACCTGCCTTGTGCAGGTGAAAAGATGTGGTTGGTACTGCACACATTTACATTTTCAGCATTTAGCAGATGCCTTTATCAAAAGCGACTTACATTACAGTTACAATTGACCAATTGAGGGTTAAGGGCCTTGCTCAAGGGCCCAACAGCAGACCTTCTTGAACCAGCGACCTTCTGATTACTAGTCCAGTACCCTAACCACTAGGCTACACGTGTCGAGAGGGCAGGTGACGGTTGCTCAGACATAGCCAATCATGTCATTGTGTAGACGCCCGGCTGGCCGATAGCACCGCTGAGCCACCTGAGCCCCTTACGAACATGCTATAACAACTGGAATAAATGACCAGTATAAGCTTCAATGATTCCAACAGGCTTTGCTTTTTTATTTTACACTAGATCTTTGGTTTTAGCCACTTTTAAGCTAAAAAAAACCCGCTGATTATGTAAGGATTGAATCTAACCAATCAACTGTCTGCACATATAAGCAATGCTTATTTTATACAAAAGCAGTTTGGCACCCCAATGGACGCACCTTGTTTAAAAAAGCATTTTGCATTTAGTAGTATCAACATATTTAGGGTGTTGCTATGGCAATGCTTTAGCATGTTGCTAACCTCATAGGTAAGGTAGTGCTCTTTGATGCGATACTCCTCAGTCTCTTTGCTCTTGGGTGTGAGTTCTGGTGGATTCCTCTTGTGTTCCTCCACCTCTAGAGAGATCTGTTTCAACTTGCTTTCATGACATTTCAGCTGCTCCTCCTGCACCAGTGAGCAAAGAATAAATAATAACAAGGTTCAGACAGTCACATATACCATGTTATACTGAAATTACCTGGAAGATTTCTATAAACAGCGTTGTGAATAAATAATTACCCCCCTTTAATGATTGCCTACCTGTCAAAATGAAACCATGTGTGGTTTTACAGAAATAGTAACCCATTTTACACACCTGTTTTTCACTGATTGTGATGCGTTTCACCTGTGTCTTGTTTCTGTGCAGGCATTCAAGCCTCTTTGTTTTCACAGGCCAGTGCAAGGTAGAACCTGTTAGTAGTCTGCACTGAGCTGTTTATGAATATCAATTGCTTTTCTGATCCTGACCTTTGCCTATTTTTTCTGATCCTGACTCTCCTTGTTGTCTTTTTCCCTGAAGTCTCTTTACTAATCGAGCGACCTGTGCCTGTGTGTTCTGGCTACGAGTTATTTGGATTGTGCTTGTCTGGACTGTTTGCCATGGGTTGTGAATAAAACCGGCACTGGGTTCTGAGTCCCTGTTACAACTTAGCTTAGAACACAAGGCATTTTCTATAATATATTTACATTTACTTATTTAACACGATGCTGTTTTATTATAATAATGGGTTACATAGCATTTAGCAGCAACGACTGCAACTGAACACTTTCTACAATTTTGTCTCTGTTCCATTGCAAGGTACCCTACAGTACAACACAGTATGCATTCAAATCCAAAACTATCCATTTATTTTCTATATATTTCATTTTCATCAAGCACTTTATTTTGGTCAGGGTTGCAGCAGGTTCCAGTGATAGCTAGCGTACTAGGCAAAGAAAAACATTCACTAAAATAATGGCTATACCAAAGGTAACAGTGGGAATTCGAGAACTTCAGTTGGTTAATCCCCTTATTTAGAATGCTGTACAATGTCATCAAATGAACGTCAGAGAATCACGTTGACAGCAATCATTGACTGTTTCTTTGTTGTGTAAACTAACTAGCAAACTAATAAAGTGCTGCGATGTATCATATAGTTTTGTGTAGGGCAGTTGTTGCCTAGCGGTTAAGGTACTGCACTAGTAACCTAAAGGTCGCTGGTTCAAGCCCCACCACTGACAGGTTGCCACTGTTGGGCCCTTAAGAAAGGCCCTTAACCCTCAATTGCTTAGATAACATACTGTCACAGTACTGTGAGTCGCTTTGGATAAAAGTGTCTGCTAAATGCCGAAAATGTAAATGTGTATGTTATATTGGAATAAACATAATTTATGTATTTATTTTTCGCTTTCCCCCCCAATTTTCCTTAGAATCTAGTCGTATCCAATTACCCAATTGCATTAAGCTTCCTCTCTACTGATGTTGACCTCCACTCTGACTGAGGACAGCCGTGACTAACACACGCCCCCTCCGACACAGTGCAGTAGCCAACTGCATCTTTTCACCTGCACGAGGGGAGTTTATATGTGGACCAGCTTTGTGTATGGATAGACACACCCTGATCCTTATTATTTCAATCAGCCAGCAAAGGTCGCAATTGCATCAGTTATGAGGTCCCTTCCAGCACCCTCCTTGAACAACAAGCCAAGTTCGTGTAGGCGGCCAGCTTGCTGAGTGGTTGCGCCACCTGACCGTCTGAAATAAACGTAGTTTTACGGACATACATCAGGTCTGAGTCGTGTTCACGTTTTGTGTTGCTTGTTAGCTATGTAAATCTAATAAGCTAAATTAGTTTTTAGTGGATTTTAGGTGTGTCAGAACATTCACTGATTACTTTCACATCCTTGCTAGTTTCAGCAAAGATTAATAAACATTAGTCCAACGTAATCCTGCTCGTACCAGTTGCTGATCTCAGATAATGTGCGAGATGTCTTAACCAAGAGACACGCAATGACGGATGGGTAAATTTTACTGTCAACTTCCTGTGCAGTGATGAACCATTACTTACTTTTCCCCGCGCAGTTTAAAGTTCCCGTCAAACTTAACACTTTCACTTCTTACGGTTTGGAATCTCACTTAAAATAGCCAAATTCCTTGTGTAGTCCACTTCACAGGGACCTACTGTGGTGATTGGAATGCACCCATTGCATTGCAAGTAAACACAGTAATTACAATATTACAATAATCTGTAAATTTGTATACATCTTACCTATAATAATGTATGACTTAAAGGTCCTTAAAACGATCCCTGTGGTGTTATTGTGACTTGTATTTTTAACAGTTTTCAGTACTCACTTTAATTTAATAAAGGTGCCAATAATTTAAAATCAGTCTGTCTTAATGCAGTGAATGTGTGTACCTGACTGAGTCTGGTTGTAGAGGATGGAAGCAGTGGTCTGCAAAATTTCTTCATGGAACCGATGGCAGCTGGAAAAGCAGGAGCAGAAAACAAAGCCGCAACCAGATTGATCCTAAATATCCATGAAGTCATTTCCTCTTCACTCCTGTACAAATGAGACACACATACAAACACGCACACTTTGTGTATG
This sequence comes from Trichomycterus rosablanca, assembly GCF_030014385.1. Taxonomy (NCBI): domain Eukaryota; kingdom Metazoa; phylum Chordata; class Actinopteri; order Siluriformes; family Trichomycteridae; genus Trichomycterus; species Trichomycterus rosablanca. Next base: position 23,454,643 of record NC_085995.1, read on the forward strand.
AATTTATTTTACAAAAAAGCATTCACCTGCTTAATACTTACTTAATATTACACAATCATATTGAGTAAATACAATGAATGTCTCAGTCTAAAGGCTTTAATACTGAGCTTGATGTGCAGCTTTATAGTTTACTCTTCAAGCCCAGTAAAATGTTTACATACACGTATAAAGAACAGCATTTAACAGACACTTTTATCCTAAGTGACTCACAACTATGACCTTATACAATGCAGGTAAGTAAGCTTCTTACAAGACTTTGAAGTATGTCCGTGGGAATTTGTGCCTATTTAGTCAAATAGCATTTGTATGGCTGGGCACTGATAGTCAAAGAAATCCTCAATTGATGTTCCAGTCCTTCCAAAGCAGTTCAGTGGGGTTGAGGTCAGGGATAGTATAGACGTCTAATCAAGTCTGTATAGACCATGCTAACAGGAAAAGGCCTTCCCTAAACTGTTCCTTTAATTGCCTTTGTATAATTGAGTTACTATATCTGTTAGCAGTTGTTCTAGCTGAAATATATGAATTCAAAAAAAGGGGTGTTCCAATACTTGTCCATATAGTGTATTATTTAATCACAACTGCTCTGGCTGTGTCACAAACTGTATACTACTCTACTGAAAAACTATGTATATATTCACTAACATTGTTTATTATTTTATATTCTTCAAAAAAGTAAAAAAGATGGATTTGAGACACAGCTTGAGTGCCTGTGACTAATTGTATTAATAAATAATGATTATGATTTTTTTTGCTTAGTAAACTGTTAATAATTGGCTGCAGTCTTGCTGCCTTATGAACCAATCACACTGAATGCATCTGGACTCCAGATTAAATAACATCAATTAACACTGCATTAGAGTATAAATGGATCAGGCCCGATACTTCTTTATAAAGGAACTACTAGAAGTTTCGATCTTACGGTGCTTGGAAGAGAAAGACTCTCCAGTCTGAGGTTTTGAGCTTGAGGACGTTGGGCCTCTTGCTGTAGTCGCAGGCTCTAGTGGCCAAAGCATGGTGCACACGGACAGCATTCTTCAGGTCCACTTCAGACAGGTCCTTATCTGGCTTATACTCGTCCTTAACATGAGAGGAACAGGCAGAGCAGGAGCTCAGAACAGACATCGAATGGGTTACATAAATGTCATGTCAGAGGATGTACGTGTGTGTGTATGTGTGTATAGAACAGAATAGAATAGAATAGAATTAACACCCTTATTTGTCATATATGAGTAGAGATAGGGTGACCATATTTTGGTTTTCAAAAAAGAAAACACAAACAGACACCTGCACTGAGTGGAAGATTTGGGGGGGGGGGGGGGGGGAATAAAATACTCCATCAGTAGAGGCATTTTGCCAGAATGTGGTGCAATTACAGTGTAGTCACTAATCTTAGTATGCACATTTGGAATTGTTTACGCTGTTTTAGAATCATCGAAAGACTGAGAGAAAGCCCCGTCCCGACCTCTGTGGTCCTCCACCGCTGTGCAGGCACCCTGGGCAATCAGGATCCTTACACACCCCCACCCCTATGTTTAATGTGTTAATTTCCCACCCTAGCAGACTGCCTGCTGGCATTAGCCAATTATGCCTGCGAGAAAGCGCCCAGCCGACAGGTAGCAGAGCCGAGACTCGAACCTGGGAGTTCAGAACCTTGGCGCTGGTGTGCTAGCGACTTATCACGCTGCACCTATTGAAAGACTTTTTAACAAAGCAGGCGTGCAGTCCATTGATCTGTAGCTGTTGTGTTGAGTCATGTTGTGAAATGCAAAAACTCCCTCTGCAGCAGTAACAACGTGTTCTGTTTTACCCAATATTTACCTGACAAACTCTCTCCTTTAGCTGCAGTTTTGTGTTTTGCTGAACTGGCACCTACATTCAACACTGACACGTACGTGTCCACTTTGCAGGTCATGCATACTGCTTCCCAATTATCCCGACAGAGACAAAAACACAGATTTGTTTTCTGTAATTAAATTTTCATTTTCAATCTGGATGCATTTTTTAGGTCCAAAAACAAGGATATGTCCAGTAAAAAGGACATATGGTCACCCTAGTTAAGGGCCTTGCTCAAGGGCCAAACAGTGGCAGCATTCAAGCCAGGATTCAAACTCTCAATCTTTTGATTACTAGCCCAAATCTCTACCCACTAGCTGTGTGTGTGTGTGTGTGTGTGTGTGTGCGCGCATTACTTTCTGCAGATATAGGATCATGCCCTTCAGTACAGCATAGAATTTCTTCCAGCCTCTCCGCCCCCTCGGTGCTAAAAAAGAGACACAGAGATGAAAATGTGTTTCACTAACGACTTGTAGTCTATTAATGCTGTCTCCAGCTGTGAAGAATCTCCCTTCTATGTCCTCCACCTACTGGAAGCCCAGATTTTTAGCAACCAAGCTGCTAGCTCAGCCAAACACACAATAATTAGTCTAATTATGCCTTACATCATACTGAAGCAGTTAGCTTAGAAACTCAGAGCCCTTGAGGACACGGATGTTTACTGATGATAAATCATTACAACAAACTATCTTGTGTAAAGCTATGTTCTGAAGACCATTTATTAGTTACAGTGATATTCTCTGTGAATATATTACTCCCTGGGTGGCATGGTGGCTTAGTGGGTGGCACTGTTGCCTCAAAGTAGGAAGGTCCTGGGTTTAATTCCCAGATGCATGTTCTACCTGTGTCTGTGTGCGTTTCCTCCAGGAGCTCTGG